>NC_081290.1:240548197-241933197 GCF_030435805.1 Mustela lutreola | reverse complement strand
AAGTAATAGCACTTAGAGAGCTAACTTTTACATAGTGCATTTAATGTGCTTTATAGACATGAATTCATTTAATTCTCACAATAACCATTTTCTCCCCATTTCCTCAGATGAAAAAACTGAGGCACAGACTGGTTAAGTAACTTGACCAAGATCATACAGCTAGTAAATGGCAGATGTGGACTATGAACCCAACTGTTTGGCTCCCTCGTCTGTGCTCAAGAGACAACATATGAAGTGGGTAGGGGATGGGGAATAAAAGAAAAAGGAGACAACATATGAAAAACCTGACACACGTGTAGGTTCTAAACAAACATTCTTCTCTTTGTTCAGCTTTTCTTCCCCAGAAGTGTGCCTTCCCCAGCAGGGACATCTCAGCCCTGTGGCTTGGCAGAATCTAATCTTGTATGTACTGTTCCTCCACAGACTTTGTCTCTGAACTTTGCGTCCATCGCTGCTGGAAGCCCCAGCAATCTCTTTTTCCTAGGGACCTGCCAATCCCACCTGTCATCCAGCCAGATGAAGGAAGGATTGAGGCATTCTACCTTTAAGGTCCATTTCCCCCTTGTAGCCCCCAAATTCTAATTGGTATTTCTGGCCCCAAGGCTTTGCATGGTGCTGCCATCTGGTGGGTATAGATGACCACTGACATCTCTCTCTAATGAGTGGACTCCTTGCCATTGGCCAAGATTGGTCCACTGTTCCTTTCAATCCCCAGGTCATGATACCCCACTAGAATGTAATCAGCTGGTAGTTAAACTCCCATAATGATTGGTTTTTCCAGACCTTGCATTAAAGATATTCTGAATGAAGGCTTAGTAATTGGTGGGGCAGGGGTGGGTGGGTGACAGTGTTGCTATATATTGTCAAAAAGAAGTCCTACTTGGCTCCCCCTGAAATCACATGAAGAGGGCAGCTGCCTATACAATATAAAAGATGGTTTAAATCCAGGGGCTGTACCAGAAAGACCCTATCAAACATCTCCAGCCCTTTTTTTAGATTCTTCAAGGTACTCACTTTCCTCTTACAGCAAGAGTGGAAGGAAACCTAAGGTCCAAACACTAGGCATAAGTTTAAAGAAATACATTGTCCTGGAGTCTCTGCTTAGTCTGCTCACATCCATTATCTTATTAAGTTCACAATGATTCCCTAAGGCAGGATTTATTTAAAATAAAAGTGGGGAAACACTTACGAGTTAGATAAATGACCAGAAACATCCTTCCAGTTGATGGATAATTTTTAGCAGCTTTCCAGGTTCAGAAAAGAGGTCCATATTGAGACTATGGGACTCAGATTATATACGCATGTTTGGAGTAAACTAGGCAGGGCCCAGAGCAACTGGTCATGCAGACAAAACCTCAAGGGTCAATAATTACTTCTTGGATTTAATGTAATTGAACTGAGGGCTAAAAATGTGGTCCATGTATTGTTCTTAGGAGGGCATACATGGGAGCTCTTTTCTGGCATTGTGACTCTAAAACCTTTGTGGGTAAAGTCTTTGGGTTCCCTTGTAATTCACTTGTTTATAACCAAAGAGTTGGCAGTCTTAAGTGGAAATTTGAAAGTATGGGGCAGATAGCAATCTCTGAAACCAGCTTTCCGTTTTGAACTTCCTATCAACCAATGCAGATCACTGCACTACTGATGGTGAAGGTAGCTATTATGAATAGAAAGTCAATGTGCCAGAACCCAGCTGGGCAAGATGAGCACCTCGCTGCCTATAGCTTTAATTCCTGTTGGCTTCCATCAGGGGACAGAGCGCTGATACAGGTCGGTGGAAAAACCAAGTACAGTTAACCCTTGAAAAATGCGGGAGAGTGGCAGAGGTAAGGCCCCTGACCCCCTGAACAGTTGAAATCCAGTTACAACTTTTGACTCCCCCCAGACTGAATTACTAATAGTCTGTCGACCAAAAGCCTATAACATAAGCAGTTCATGAACACACAGGCTGTATTATAGGCATTATGTTCTATATTCTTGCAGTAAAGTAAGCTAAGGAAAATAGAATGTTATTAAGGAAATCACAAGGAAAATACATTTGCAGTACTGTATTTTATTTATTTAAAAATATCTGCATGTATGTGGACCCACACATTGTTCAAGGGTCAACTGTATTGCTAAACAGGAGGTTGGAGTTCATGGAGTTGAGTTCTGGCCTGGAAGGCAAAGGACCGTATCCTGGGAAGGAAACTCACCTGATCCTGAACACCCACTGTGTCTTGCACTAATTAAAGCCCTTTCTGGTGCATTCTCTCATCTAATCTTTATAACCACTCTCCCAGCAAGTATCGTTTACATTTGACCTATGGGGACATTGAGCCCAAGCAATGTTTTAGAATTTATCCAAGCTCACATAACTAATAAGCGGTGGATCTGGGTTGAGAGTCCTGGAGTCTGGCTGCCCCTCCAATGAATACTTTTTGAACTGGTCATCTTGCCCCAGTGACCTTTCAGAGAGGAGAACCTGTTCTGCCTTCTTTTGTTGCATTCATCCCCTCCACAGTGACAAATTCTCTTAGAGGATAAGAACAAAAATTTAAGGTCACACAACGTACTTTGTTTTTGCCTTAAACCTTATTTTTAAAGTTGGGTTTTTTTCCTTCCCGTTAAGAATGTGAAAAATGACTATTGCCCCCTCCCTGTCTAGCCCTGGGGTGGTGCAAGAAGATCCTGGGAAGAGATGAACTTCCAGGGCTCCTCCTGGGACAGGGTGCATGACAAGAGGAAGAATTAGACCCTTGCCATTAACTGTACTCAAGGCCAGTGCTTGTAAATTCATCCAGCTGGGAGAAAGTCCAGACTCTTCATTTGGGAGCTGATTATACAACCAGAGAAGAAAGGGAGAGGCAGGTTTTATTCCCTCCTGGTTCTAGATTTCTTTACCTTTATTTTTCAGAAAAAGACGAGTGTGTGTGTGTCTTCCTCTGTCACACATATGGACACATACATACTATCCTCCTCTACTCTCTTCCAAACTCGTTTTCAGCTAAGGGTGAAGAGAAATCTTCCAGTTGGTGCCACAGCATATTTTGGGGGGTTTTGTAAGCAAAGCACTAGTCGATCAGCTCCTGGTTGATGGCCATAAAGTACCCCTTCTTTGGTTTTGTGCCCTCCCTCCTTTGTGGGGCCAGGTAGCAATCTGGCCCATTGGGGTGCTGGGGTACAAGGTGGCCATGCAGTGGGCTGCCTCCCTGACTCTTCAGACCAAGGAAATGTCCCCACAGATGGGGAAAATGATATGAATCTGTGTTTTAAAGAGTGTTTGTTTAGAGGATTTCTCTTCAGATGCTGACAAGAAGTGACTTCAGCAGAAGGGGATAATATGAATAAGTCTATTTGCTCTTATAACAAATAAAATAGTGTCAGCCATTAGAGCCCAGCCATGTCCCTTTGCTGTCAGTCACAGTTCTGTCCTCTCTAACACCAATTACAAACAGCACGCATAGGGACTTTACAGTTCACAGCATAATTCCACCCTGTGCCTCTGTGTCCCCTCCCCCGACCCTGGGGACATTGCTGTGCAGGATTTGCCCCTATGCACTGACATGAGCCTGGTCCCCATGGGTGACAACTGGGTTACAGGGCACAGTTTTGTTCTGGGAGCTGTGCAGACTTAAAAAAAAAAAAATCTAGATGGGGCAAAATTCTTCCAGGGGTTTGGTGTTGTTAGTGGTGGTCCCAAATCTGGGAGCTTCCTGGGAGGGTTAGCTCTTTTGGCAGTTGCCAAGTCTGGAGACATTCAGGGGGCCCACAGATAGAGGGCTTGGGACAGGCAGAGGTCGAAGTGAGGCTAGGGAAGAAGTGGATGCCCACGGGGCCTGACCAAGGGCAAGGCTAGTCAGACGATCCCGCCCAAGCTTCCTTGGCCTCTGTGCTTCCCGGCAGCCAGAAAGGGGGACGAGGAGTTGGCCGGTGGGACCCGGGCGAGAAGAGCCCCGCTGAGGGGCGCTGAGCCGCGCGACCCCGCGAAGACCGGAGGTGCCGGGGCAAGAGCCAGAGCTGGGACTCCCTAGAGACGGAATCTGCGGACCTCGGAGCTGAGCTTGGCGGCGCGCCCTCTCCGGGAGTCTCGGGTCTCGGATAGCCAGCGCGGGCGCGGGTGGAGGCTCAGGCGCGTCCCTGGAGGGCGGGAGCCAGGGCGGCCAGCAGGTGGGGCCCGGAGGCCGGACTCCGCCTCCCCGCGCCCTCCTCGTTGGTCCGCGGCCGCCCAGCACCGGCCCCTCTCCCGAGCCGGAGCGCGATTGGTGGCGGCGCTTGTCGCTCGGAGGGGGCCGGGCCGCTCTGCTCCGCCGCTCTCCCTAACGCCGCCGCTGCCGCTGCCGCCGCCGCCGCCGCCGCCGCCGCCGCCGCCGCCGCCGCCGCCGTCCTTTCAGCAGCGCGGGCCGGTCGGACCGCCAAGGCAACTCGCGCCTGGCGATGGGAAACGGCGCGGCCGCGGACCCAGGCTGTGGCAAAGTTTCCCAGACGCGCGTATCCGGGCGTGCGGCTGCCGGCCACCCGTGACCGCTTCCAGAAGGGCTCGGAGATTTTTAATTTGGAAAAAAAAATCCACCTCATTTCCTTTGTCAAGCTCTCTCTCCGGGTGGCCAGCGGCGGGAGCTCCAAACTTGGGCACGGCTCTCCACAGCGAGCAGCCCGGGCTGCGGAGGACTCGGGACTCAGGTGCTCCGGCGCCCAGCCTTCCGGAGCCGGCTGGGGGGTGTGCGCGCGGGGGAGTGCCGGCGCGCGGCTAGGAGGGTCCCCCGGGAGCTCTATATGGAGGAGGGAGCCCAGAATGGTGTGCACCAGGAAGACCAAAACTTTGGTGTCCACTTGCGTGATCCTGAGCGGCATGACCAACATCATATGTCTGCTCTACGTGGGCTGGGTCACCAACTACATCGCCAGCGTGTATGTGCGGGGGCAGGAGCCGGCGCCCGACAAGAAGCTGGAGGAAGACAAAGGGGACACCCTGAAGATTATTGAACGGCTGGACCACCTGGAGAATGTCATCAAGCAGCATATCCAAGGTACCGGCGCCCGGGGAAACTTGGGCTGCTCACAAGGCCTGGGAGTGCCCAGCGCGGCAGGGGGGTTCGCTGGGGCGGGTGCGCGTGGGGCCAGCGGCCGCGGGGTCCGAGGCCGCAGACGCTTCGGGGGCTGCGGGTGCGCTCTCGCCTGCGTGGGAGACCCTCGCTGTCCGCGGCGGTGCGCGCTTCTCCGGGGCACACGTGTGTGCGCGGGGCTCCACGCGCGGGTGTGTGCAGCTCACTGGAGGTGTGGGGGCGCGCTGCGCACGTGTCCAAATGTGCTTGAGACTCCCGGCTGGTTGCTCGCCGGCTCTCGGCATCACACAGAGGTCCGGCTCAGAGTGTGTGTAGGTGAATGTTTGTGTGTGTGCAGGAGAGAACTGGCGCGGACCGTGGAGCTTATTTGGCCCCTGTAAGGGCCCAGGGCGAGATGGCTCGCGCGGCCCCAGTCTTTGGCATTTAGAACCCACAGGCTGCGGGACAAGACGGGGCTGGGAAGATTGCGTAGACCCAGCCCCAGCCCTGCTGTGCGCCGTCCGGAGGCGGTTGGAAATGCAGGGGGAATCTCTGGCTGGGGGTGCGGTCCACCTATAGCGGTCCCCACCCCCACCCCAGCCAACCGGTCCAAGACCCTCTCCAGGTGTCCACTCGGGGAAGGAGCCTGGAGCTCTGTCCACTGCGGTGACTCATCCGCCCGGGACACAGAGAACCCATCCTGGCCTGTGCCTTCCCGGCGGGCCCGGTGAAGGCCGTTCCCTCCTGTAGCTCCACTCCCAGGCCCAGGGAGCTGTTGGGGCGGAGCGGACAGACTCGCTTGGCGTGGGTCTGGAGTCTAAGGTTGCGCGAGGTGGTTGTGCTCCACCCAGACCAGGACTGGAGCCAAGGGGAGGGTGAGGTACGGGAGCTCTCCCAAGGAGACCCCTTCTGATGTGCTGTCAGAGGCAGGCAATGGAGAGCTCCCCATACCGTGGGGCACTGGTGCTGGGTGTGCACTCACGCGCGCGTCTCACACGTTCACCCTTCTCTTTTCTTCACCTCCCCGCTTCCCCTGCTCTCTCCCAGGCGTGTGAGCTACTTAAAGGCAGGGAGCCTTGTTCACCTGTAAACCTGGCAGGCCAGCCAAGCTCTGGGGCCACTACCCAGCAGACCTGGGCAAATATCTAGTTGAATGGAAACCTTTCTCCCCCAGGAGTACTCTCCTTAATTTACAGCGTGGGTGTCTGGATCTGCTTTTGCCCCCACTGCCCCATGCGAAGGTAGGGATAGCTGCTGTGTTCACAGTTGGTATGTTTCCCCACATGTCCCAGAGAAGGTTCCCGTGAGGGCGGGAGAGGTGCACTTATGGCTTGTGCTTTCTAAATGATGACTTCAAACCAAGGCCAGGGCTTGGGGGCACTTTTTAGCAAAGGAGACCCCTGGCAGCTTCTCCATCATACCTGCCTCTGCCTCTCAAACTGGCACTGGACTTGGCAGAACAATTTATCTATCTGATGGCTCCTTGTTGCTGCTCTTTCTTACTTTTTCCATCCCATGGTCCGGACTGACAATTAATCAGCAATTGAAGTATAGTGTTTGCCCCAGGGTGATTCAGAATGTTCCTAGGGAGACACAAGGCCGTACCTTACTTTGACGTTTCCAGTTTGCTCACAGATTTTGAGAGATTTTCATTCACACATTCTCTCTCTCTCTCTCTCTCTCTCTCTCTCTGTGTGTGTGTGTATTCCTGGAAAAATGGTTCTCTTGTGCTTTCCAGTCTGCTCAGGGAGGAGGAGAGCCAGGTACCACTTTGGGAAGCAGTGAGGAGACATTGTTAACCCATGAGCTCATCACAGAGTAGCCCCTATCATGTTGAATGTGGACCATGTCACATGATTTATAAGGCTCTACATGAAAGTGAGTACGGTGTTGAAGCTGAAAGGAGCCTTTGTGAGTTTCTTCCCAAGAAACCTTATAACTGTGCATTGTTCTGAACTTTAAAAGATATACCTGAAAAAATTGGGAGAAATAAGAAGCAAAGACAGAACAGGGTTCTGAAGACATGGTTGGTCCAGTTCTCTTGTATATGTGCACTGACTGTATTAGGACTCCTATGGATATTCAGAAATGCCCAGATTCTCAAGACAGAAAGGCAGAAGCCACAACCGGTAGACCAGTGGGGAGGGGTCAGTGACTTGGGGAAGACTAGACAGGAGGCAGGTAGAGGGCAGAGATTACTTGTGTTGCGATAGTGATGACCGGTGACAGCTGTCCCAGTGGTGCTAGAGCCATCTAGAGCTAGGATGCAGGGAATTAAGTAAATTTAGGGATTTACTTGATTTAAGTAAGAGGTCTGCAAATTTGGGACTGGCCAAGTGCAGCTCTCTGAAGGCAGAGGATGGGAAAGGACAATCAGACTCTTGTAATTAGTGATGTGAACTGTTCCTGTGTATTCGCTGTTATTTCCTCAGCCTTTTGAGCAACCCAGTTTAGTCTGCTGAGCTGGGGGAGTGGGGAAAGGATAATGATAACAACTGAAAATTATATAGCACCCATTATGTGCCAGGTACCATTCTAAGTACTTTCTGTATATGTACTAATTTAATCACCACAACCCTATGAGATGGGTAATATTAACTCTATTTTACAGGTGGGGAGGTTATATGATTTGTCTCGGGTCACATCACCGGTACGTGGCAGTTTGGGCATTGAAACCCAGCTTATGTGGCTTCTCTGGACTGTGTGTTCTTCACCACATCCTATACTGTCTCCTTAGAGGGCCAGCAGAGCACAGGGGGAGCAGTGCTCCCCTGGAGTTACTTGATGATGGGAGTGGGTGTCAGAATGAGAGACCTTGGAGGATGGCCAAGGAATGTTGAAGTCCTAGCCTTCCCACTTCGAGACTCTTCCGTAGATAAACTCAGGAAGCTCTAGGTTTTGTTTTATCTCATGCTAAGAGGCAGAGGTTACATTTACTAAAGAAGTGTCCATAGAGTACCCAGGACAGTTCCCGGCACGTCGTACAGAGCAGGTGTTGGATGGATGAACGCTTGGGAGAGTAATACACAGTGTGGGTGCCCAGTGCACCAGCTAGTTGTTAATGAAAGCGTCTCCATTCTCGAAGGAATATGTTTTGCTTTGGAGCCTTGCTCAGGCTCCTCTTTGCTTTGGAAGGGAAGTTGTCCCGGAAACTGCAAATGTCACAAAATGTTCAGCAGAATGTTCCATAGGACTTGCAATTAGAAGAGGCTTTGGAGCATCACCCTAGAGGTCTGTTCTAGTCATGACTGAAAAGTTTATTTTCCTCTTGGGGGTTGCAGTGATATTTCATTTTAATTTGTTTTCTGATTGAATGATTTAATTAGATGGTGTTTGGGAATCTCTTGGGAATGTAAATTGCAGTTTTGAGAATTTTTTTTTTTTTTTAAACCAAATCTACGGTAAATGAGAGGGTGTATAGCTCCAGATTTCAAAAATAGCATCTTGTTGGATTAGAGACATGAAGCCCGTGTTAGTACAGGTTTGCTCTTGGGAGGAGAAGGATGGATGGCTGGAGGTGGTGAGGTGGTTGAGGCAGAGGGTGTGCTGAAGGAGGCCTATGTGTCGGCGAGACTGACGGGGGACGGCAGTGTTGGTGCAATTCTTATTTTGGAAGTCCAGTAGAACCTAAAACAGTTTTCTCCTTTTCTTGATTAGTACCTTTTTGAATCTGTAAAGAACGTGCCAATATTGAAGAAAATGCTTAAAGATGTATAAAATTGCCTCTCATGCATTGTACTCTGACCCAGCTGTTTTGCATTTTGGAACATTCCCTTCGAACTTTGCCCATTTGCCTCCATATTAAAAAACAAGGGTAGAGTCATGGTTTGCCTCTGATTTTATATTCTGCTTTTTTTCAGCTTGCTTCTTGTTACAAGCCTTTTGTTCCTGTTTGCTACATAGTTTATTGATTCAGTCTTTATTTATTGGAGACCTAATAAGTACCAGGTAGCACACCAGGGAGGTGATGTTGGATATAGGGGTGAATCAAGACACTCCTGGACCCTGTCATGTAGACTTGTTTTTAAAGGACAACAGAATGCCTTTTATTCAATACAGTTGGGGTTTAAGTTAGTTAATGGAAAAACCCGGCAAAGAGGAGAATGAAACAAAATATTGCACACGTGTATTAAATTTTTTTTATATTGTTTTTTAATGTGCTGTACATTCACTTGCCAACCTTTTGATGTTAAGGCCAAGGCTTTGTCTTTGGGCTGGGTGGGCCAGCTGCCTTTCTGATCTTCCTCTTCCTTGCATAAACCACGCCCACAATGTCCTGCTTACGGAGACTGATTCCTCGTTCTGTTTTCTTTAAAATTCGCTAAGAACTTAAAGATGCTTATGAAGCAATCTCCATGTTAGTAGCCTAAATCTTTATGACTTTTGTCTTGTCCTTTGCAGTGATTTTGCTCATATGCAGTCAGACTGCTATGTAAGTGACTAGCTTTACAAAGTCTTTCCAAAGCAGTGAAATTAATTTTCTTCGAAACAACAACTCTCATTTTCTTAGCAGTCATATTCCATTGGTTTATAGAATATGTAATTAAATTATGCTGTTACAGTGACAAGTACCAAAAGTATAAACACATTTGGGAACAAACTCAGGGGACTGTTGGTACGCATACAACTCAATTGTTAGCTGGAGATGTGAGTCGGGGTGCCGTAGGAGAGAAAAGCTGTTGCAGAAGGACAAATGCATCTCAGGGCTTGTTTTCTAGAAGGGGGATTGAAGGTATGCTTCCTCTGGAGAGGTAACTAAGTGGATGGTTTTTAAAGAGAACTTATACTATATTTTTAATGACTGCCTAATATTCCATCATCAATTATTGATTTAGCCACTTCCCCATTATTGAACATTGGCTTTTCTACTATAATTAACGCAGAAATAAACATCTTCACCTTGCTTTTCTTCTTTTGAACTATTTTTAAGTATCTGTTTCTAGAAGTGGGATTACTACTGACTCAAAGAGTATGGATATTTTAATGAAAGATTGTTTTCAAAATCTTTCCACGTGGCCACCAGCAAGGTATTACTGTACCAGTTTCACGGAGCCTGTCCAGCCTTGGGTGTTACTGTTAAACTTATTCTGGGCAAATGTAATCACTGGCAAGTGTTCTTTTCATCGGTACTCCTTTGATTACTGTACAGTTAGTATCCTCCCCCACCTGTGTTGGTTTTTGCCGTGTATTTATGTCTTCTGCCAGTTTTTCTCTTGGGATATCAGTGTTTGTGTATTATATATATATATATATATATATTTTATTTATATAGATCACTAAATATATATATGTGCACATACATATATATATAATATATATATATGTATACTGCCTGTATTCTATATTATATACGTAGTTTTTGCTTTACATGGATGACTTAGGGCAGTGTTTTTCGCACTCTGGCCCCAGGAGCCCCAGGCTTCTAGAAGGTTGGATCTGGGACCTGAGAAATAAAAGGGTCAAGTGAAGGCTCCTGGACCCCTTCTGCACGCAGTGTATCTCCTTGCAGCTAGTATATCTCCTCCTTCATCTGTCTTATATTTGGTATTCTATAAAATATTTTTAAAAAGGCTCTGCTTCTTTTCTAAAAAAAGGTTGAAAATCACTTTTTTGGGAAAAAAAGAAAGATCAGACTGTTACATTTTTGTGAGGGATGATGGTAGCATAAAGAATTCAAGAGAGTAAACAAATCTAAAAGGAAATTGAATTCCTGGGTATTGTTCTTATAATATCTATTTACCCTTCTGAATACCATGATTAATAATGTATTACATTATATGACTAATTTCCAAGTCCATTATCTTACTTCACTGAGTCAAGATCATCCCAACAATGGGCGAAATGGATTATTAACTGCTTTTCGTTTCCTAAAAGTTTGTTAGGCATATTATGTGCATCTTAATGTGCATTAGGTCAGTAAAAACAGGTTGCTCACTGTGATTACAAAGCATACGTGGTCCCTAAAAGTCAGAAAATGTCCTAGATCTGGGTGTTGGGAGCTAATTTTTTTTTGCCCCTGTAGCTTTTGGATGTCACCGAGAATTGGGTGGTGTCCTTCTCATCTGATCCCTGGCTTGGCAGGATTGTGAAGAGGAGAATATGATGTTTGCTGAATGTTTGGAGTTCATTTGAGGAAAGGGTGTCATTTAAACAGTAAAGCTATTTGTCCTTTGGAATGAACTGTGGCATGTGAAATTATATTAGTAACAGTGATTGATATTTTGAGAGAGTGCAAAAGCAGGATTTAGAAGTTGAGTTCAATTACCTTTATTAATAGCCCCAGACCACATCTTTGTGGAGTAGGAAAACCTTGCCAAAGAATACAACTTTTTCCCATGGCCAGAGACTTTTCATTTTTATCCAAAAGTATGTAGGCTGTAAAGTAAATGCATTCCACATTCTTTCCCACTCACTTGACATAAATTGTTATTTGCCCTTGATAAGTAGGTTGATGTAGAATCTCAAGGAGAATTCGGAATGAAATGTTGTTGAGCCACAGTCTGGTTCTCTGGTTTGTGAAGGCCTTGTAGGTCAGCTTCGGTCACTTGGGTTAGGCGGGTCTATATTTTTCCAAAGGTATTCATGGGATTCAGAGCCATGTACAAGGTTGCTGGACCATCTTCATTACCATCCTGTAGAAGTTCACTTCACTTAATTTGGACAGCTGAATGGGCTATTGCCTGGATTGGGGGGCTGGAGGGTCTCTTTCAGATCATTGTCCTTTTTCATTGCTTGGGCTCTATCCAAGAGTCTGGGATAGATGGCTGCCCCATGGAGAAGCATATAGGAAGGCAATTTAGCTGGAGGTGATGTCACACAGAAGGTTCTTTGGGGAAGCACCAGGCTGAATGCGTGGTGAATGTAGCCAGAAGGGAGCAAGATGGGATTTTGGGAGAAAGAGGATTATGCGTGAAGACGGAGGGGCAGAAGTCCATAAATGTGACATGGGCAACTGCAGGAGAGAGCAAGGAATGGAGTAGGTTAGCTCTGCTCCTTATGATCCAGATGAAATGAATGCTGGCCTTGAATGCTGGTCTCTCTAGGGCCAAAGGTTCTTGAACTAGGTAGCGATTGGATTATTCCATGGAGCCTACGATCATCAACTTATCAAATCTCGCTCTGCCTTTGGGGTCAGAGTCAGCTCCACTCCACACTGCAGTGTGTGAGCACAGAAGTGCTTGCGGTTTTCCCTTTCCTCACAAGCATGCCTCCACATGCAGGGTGCATGCCCCGGGGCTGGGTGAGGATGAAGCATGTCCCGACACAGGGCATTCGTTCTCACTCTGTCTCTTTCTCTCCCACTCCACAAAGCATATTAGTATGCAAGACAATGTGATAACCTTGAAATCCTTTCAATGTATTAGTTAAACCTAATCAGTCATATGTTTTGGTACTTAAATTATTGTTAATAACAAATTACCGCACAACTGTTCTGATATAAAATTTGTCGTGGTGGTGATTGGAAACGACTGCTCTTCTGGAATCTTATGTGTGGGTCTGTGTACTTTTTATGGACTCAGCTGAGTGCAGCCAGCTGGAACTTGAAGCAAGACGATTCCTGATTATGTGCACAGTAATGCTTTGCTAGTTTTTTTCTGGCTACACGATTAAGGATTCAACTGTATTTGCTAGGACGAATCATCCCAATGGGTATGAGGTTCAAATGTAGCCTTTTCACTGTCCAACATTCAATGTCAGTTTTGTGAAGGTTTGCTTTTGGGAACTTTTCTGAAAGCCCTAAGTGCCCAGCCCCATGAGACCATGACAGGTTTCCTGTATGATGTCACTGCTGAAACGGCATTAGAACCAACAGACAATGGTCCTCTGGGCTACATTTTGTTACTACTTCCCTTTAAGAGTCACAAAAGTACCATGTTTGGGAAGATCCAGAGTAGTGGTAGCGACACCCTGCTTGCTCCTTGGTATGGATGAGAGCAATGAAAAATGACGCCTGAAGAGGAGACTTAGAGCCAACCCTTTGGAATGAATGGCTTCACTCCACCATGGTCCAGAGTTTAAGACAGAGGTAGAGGGGCGCCTGGGTGGCTCAGTGGGTTAGGCCGCTGCCTTCGCTCGGGTCATGATCTCAGGGTCCTGGGATCGAGTCCCGCGTCAGGCGGGCTCCCTGCTCGGCAGGGAGCCTGCTTCCTCCTCTCTGTCAAATAAATAAATGAAAAATCTTTAAAAAAAAAAAAAAAAGACAGAGGTAGAGAACCCTGTTTAAGACTGTTGGGCATTGCATTTCAAGCAGCAGTGCCTACTTGTTTGCCGTACCCGTCCATCTCTGTCCCCTGGGAGAGGCCATTAAAGGCCATTGAGATTCCAGAGGAATGGGTACATAATTCAGGGATCTGGATAGGACATGATTTGAAACCTGGGCTAATAAATGTCATGTTAATGGCATCTGGGACTCAGGAGGACAGTTCCAAAATTGCTTGAGCCAATGAATATATGAGTAAGAAAGCCAAGAAAGGATTTGAAGCTCCAGAAGTGACAAATAAGAATCTTAGCCAAATCCTTGGTTTATTTTAAGAGCAACAAGCACACAAAGTATTGAAGATTGATTGTATCAGGAAGCACAGAGGAAGAGTTCTCCTATGTGTCAGGCACTGGCCTAGATGCTAGCCATAACTTTTTTTTTTCTTTTTCTTTTATATGACTGCTTTTTATCTCCACAACATGAGAGGACAGAGAGTTTCAGAGGTGAGAACATTGATGCATGGAGACTTAGAGACATAGAGTTTGCCCAAGGTCACACAGCTAATGGTGGTAGAGACAAGAAGGGAAACTCTGCCTAGTATATATATCCTCTACAGAAGGAAAAAAAAGGTGAAAATTACACAGAGAGGACCAGGAGATCATTCTACTGAAGGCTGTGTTCAGGTGTAAGCTCAGAGGCCTCATCAGGTCAAGGGGAAGGCTGTGGGAGGCGGGAGCCAGGCAGGCAGGTGGCTTGGTTTGTTGTTGTGTAGGTGAGTGCAGTCGGGTTCCAGAGGCCATGGAGGGCCCTTTCTCTTGGATCATTGTGGATCTGCTAGGATCATCGTAAGCCCCCAGGAACTGTCCTGTGAGAGAAGCAGAGCATGCTATCTGCAAGCTAGAGCTCGTTCCAGTTCTCCTCAGGACTCGGGAACATTTACCATGTGCTAGGTGCTGTGCTGTGTGCTTTCCCATTCACTGGCATGGACATGTGTCTTCTCATTCCATTTGCCCAGGATTTCCCATGTTTCAAAACTGTAATTCCTGGGTCCAGGTGTCTCCAGCCTAGGCAAACCTAGATGGTTGGTTATCTTTATCTTCTCACGCTGGTAAATTCTGTTCAATGGCAACTCTTTGCATCAAAACAAAAACAGCCCTTCTGACTGCACTCTATCTGGGTCTTCTGCTTTCTGCTCTTGAATGTTGACTTTGTCTAAGTGTTGTAAAGAGGACACTGAGGGTCCCAGCAGCCCCTGCCCCATTCTCTCTGCCCACACAGGCTGTTTCCTCTTTCCTTTATTATTCCTCCTGCCTTGGCACTCTGTTTTTTAGCTGTCTGAGCCTCTCAGGATTTGGAAAGGAAAAAACAATTGCTGTAAAGGAAAGCTCTAATAAAGTGGTTTGGGCACAAAACATCAGCAGCTGTTTATTTGCCCAAAACAGTAGGAGTTTGTATTAATAACCTTGTGAGTTATATGCTGGGAAGTTAAAAGTAAGCAAAAATCTTACTTGAGACCCACAAATGTGACTTTATTCCTTTATTGAACTAATCTCTCTTCCTGTTTATGCTGGTGACATTTCTATTATCCGTATGGAAGATCCTTCTTGATATTCTGCTACAGATTTATTTAGCTCTGCCTTGGTTAGGGTCCCAGAGTAGAGGGGTTTTCTGGTTTCTTTTTATTGTAGTTATGATCCTTGGTGTTTATGTGGTTTCTGCCTCAAAGGATCTTGACAAACGGGGTAGGGTTTGTCTAACTAATCATCGTAGTATTTCCCTGATGAGACAGTAGGGGCCATGGAGAAATGGGAGGGGTGTGGGAGAGCTTTACACCTGCCTCTCAGTTCAAGGGCTTGGAAAAGTGCATCTTTTAACTTTTATGGTTTCTTTCACATCTAAATCTCAGCTTAATAATAAACAAATCCTCTGACTTGCTTTATTTTCTAAAAGACCATTTGGAGGAAAGTATACCGTGTTGGGATTATGAGGTAGACCCTTCAAGTCTGTAATTGGGCCAGGCTTTAAAAAAATATTTTACTAGACTGTGGAGATTTATGTTAGCAGGGAAATCCAGTGGAAAGTGGATAAAAAGACTTTTATCAGTGATTCAAAAATTGGAAAAAGGAACCAGTGAGGAAGAAATAGGCTTGCACTTATCTGGAGAAGAGCTGGGAAGAGGAAGAGAATTAATGTTTGTTGAGCATCTATTAGGTGCTAACTGCATCACTCATGTTACCTCATTTTAACCTTGTAAGCAACCTTGTGGGATATCGTTAACCCCCGTTCTGCAGAGGAGGAAATTAAAGCTCAGCGACTGTAGTTCTCTGTCCAAGATCATGCAGTTACTACGAGATAAAATCCCATTTTCTCGGCGAAGCCCCCTTCGTCAGGGGCCAGTGATCCTCTTGTTTTCCTGCTCCAGTGATCCTGATGGAGGGAAAACAGGCTTATCTCTTACTTTCAGCAGAAAGGTTGCAGATGAGATTGGAAGGATTCCTGAGAGAAGCAAGGCCATGAGATGGGTTACCAAGCGACTGATTTGCTGGTATCCTTCCCTGGAGACACAGAAGGATGTCTGTGCCAGGAGCTGTCTGAGATGGAGAGCTCAGGAAAGCTGAGAGAGGCTCCGTGAGTGGCTCCAGAAGCCGTCCGTATAGCTTTCTTCAGGAGGGGACTTAGTGTGAATAAGACCAAGTCCTCCACTCACTCAGACCTAAGGGTTTTGAGGCTCCTCCAGGCTCAGGGCATGGAGTCAGGTTGGGGACCATGGAAGGGACTGGTGCATACAAAAGAAATAGCAGACATGTTCAGGTTTGCCAGAAACTTCCCATTTAATGGAAGACATGGGATATTCAGGTAATGTATAGGCAACGATGGGCCCCTAGCTCTGTGGGCAGATGTAAGAGGTAGACACCACTGCTGGAATTGTTTATTGGGCCCTGGTGCAGTGGTGGGGGTGGGCGTGAAATGGTTGGGAGAAACTGCAGACCTGCTTCCATGTTCCTGTTTTTCCCCAGTGTGGCTGGGAATTTGACAGGGACCTGGGATGTACTCCTGCTTTCTATTGGTCACATACTCAGAACCTTCTGTTCCTTCATCCAGCTAGCACTTATTGAGCACCTAGTGAGGATATTTCAGTGGAACAAAGACAAAAATATGAAGAGTCCCAATTAAACAAGATGGTCTGGAGCTCTCCTATCAGGAAAGACTTGGAGAAAGTTAGGTGTGAACTCTGTCTGGGGGAGAGCTTTCTAGGTGGAGGGAATGGCCAGTGCAAAGGCCCTGGGGTAGCAGTGTGCTCAGTGTGTTAGAGGAACAGTAAGGTAGCTAGTGTGGCCAGAGCAGAGTGATTATGGGAGAAAGGGTGGGGGATGAGGCCAGAGAGGGGCTGGTTGAGGAGCAGGTTGTATAGGCCTTGGAGGCCACTGTGGGAGGAATAGGGAACCCTTGGCTGGGGTGCCAAGGAGCCCAGCTTTGAAAGGCATCAATCCAGACTGTTTTGTGGCTATTTCCTGAGCACTTCTCATGGGCTTGACTCTGTGCAGGCATGTCAGGAGACAACAAAATATACAGGTCATGGTTCTTTCCTTTAAGAAGTTCATAATCAAGCTGAGAAGACAATGCAAGAAGAGTGCATTGTCAGAAAGGACTTCCTCAAGAAATTGGAATTTATGACACATCCTGAAAGAATGAGGAGGATTTATAGGAGTGGAATAGGGAAGATTTGGAGAGAGTAAGCTCAGATATAAGTAAAACCAACAGTTACCTGAGCCTCTCATCTAGGGTGGGAAAAAGTGCAGGCAGTCAGTGGCTGGAATCAGCACTGCCCTTTACAGGTTGGGTGACCTTGGAAAAGCCTCTTCACTCTCCTGTGCCTCAATTTCCCCAGCTATAGAAAAGACAGCCATTGATCCTTTAACACTGTGGGATTGTTGTGGTGATGAAATGAGATGCCAGGCAGAAAAGCGCCCCCACCCTGCCTGTGTCCAGGGTAGGAATGGGGGGCAGGAAGCACATTTTTTCCTTCAGGCTCCCTCCCTTCCCACTGTCCTTCATTTCCACTCTTTCCTTTTTGGACTTCACATAGAAAATACAACCAGGAATATATTCTCTGCTCGAAACACCTGGAAGAGCAGATCTGAGGCCCGTTTCGGTGCCATTAGACATGATGTGCGTGCTAAGGCTTTCCCAGTTCTATCCAGCCCAAGAAGGTCAGAAGTGAGCTTAGAGGGGCGCCCAAACTAATGCTAATGCACAAGTGTCTCAGTCTGACTCGCCTCCTGTTCTGAAATTCTAAGCCTGCCAGCCTGGGGACTTGCCCCTGTTTGTAGAGAAAGATTTGCTTTGTAAAACCCACTCGGCATGGCAGCGGGCAGCAGACCATGTCAGGAATGTGCTGCGCTTATAGGAAGCTTGGCTGGGGGGAGAATGATGCAAGGTGCCCCTTACCTGGCCAGAGTCTCACGTCCCCAGTGATGGAGGGGTGGGGGCAGAAGGAGAGTCTCCTGCAGGAGAGACTTGGGTTGTCTTGTGTTTCTACCGCCTGACAGGATTTGGAGCCACAGCAGCCTATCTTCCTGCCAGGGTGAATTTGATTTAACTCAAAGCAACGTGACTTATAATTTCAATTGCAGGCAGGAAGGTGTGATTTAAGACAATTGTCAAGAAGACTCAATTTAATCTTTTCTTTCTTCCCCCTCTACAAAATGTGCATTTTGTGGGATGGTATAATTTTAATATCCATTCTTTACAACCCAGACCTAGATGTATTTTCACATTGGGAAGATACACTCTACATCTTTTTTTTTTTTTTTCTTTTAGTACTTATCTATTTAAAGTTCTCGCGAAAAAGATTCCTTTGTAGTGACAGCAGAAAACGGAGAGATGGTTTTGCTTTCTTACTAGAGAGAATTGTGGAAAATCACTGTGAAACCTCCTGGGCAATTGCTGTTTCTTGATGAGCAGGGCTTATTTTGGTCACTTATAGACAGATAATTTTGTTAACAAAACAAGGAAAATCATTATTTTATTTAACTAAAGCTATACAATGGTGAATTTTAAATGTTTTTCAACAACAGCCATTTTTTTTTTTTTTTTTTTTTTTTTTTTTAGCAAAATAGGCATTGGTATTTTTGAGTTTGTAATTACTTTGGAAGTACAGAAAGTTGACTTGATTTTTGTAAATTGAAAATTAAATGTCTTATTTCACCCTGGTCCATATTAGTAATGTATAGTATTGTTGTGCAACTCGATGCAGTCCTTCCCTCTTGCCTCATATGTTAGCAAAGAAAGATGAGCTTTCTAAAGTTGTATCTTAATTGTGAAAGCTCTAGTCTTGTAAAGATCTAGAAGGATCTTTACTTAGAATTGGAGCATGCTAGAGCCTGGGAGTAACATCAGTAAACACCCCCTCAGCCTGTTAGCTGAGGGATCCAAGGCCTGATGCAATGTGGTGATGGCCCTGGCAGTTTTCTCCTGGGACCTGGAGACTTTGGGGTAAGGATCTAGAGGTCTGACTCAAGTCTAGAAAGCTTCCCTCTACATCCTCTTACTTCCTTCAACCTCAGAAGAAACTTCTGCAGTGGGGAAGTAAATCTTTGGTTATATATTCTCAGATGAAGCCGGATGCTTAAGGGACAAGGGGATGGGCAGATTTCCTTAGCTGGGGTCTGTGGGGAGCCCTTAGTTCTCTTTCTCTGGCCTGTCTGGGTCCCTGGGGCTTGCACTCGACTTCCTAGGATCATCTTCAGAATTGAGGACATAGCTGTTAGCAGGACCTGACTTCGGTTTCAAGCAGTGCGTGCCAGCTCCTGGGATGCAGCCTCTATGTTGGGAGCAGGCTTCTTCCCAGCTTTGCAGATCCCAGCAGTGGTGTCCATGGAAGAGGGGCAGAGATTTTACACCGAGGAGAGGAAATGAGAGAAAATTGACATTTATCGGGCGCTGAGTAGATGTTTGGCACAGTTTAGTTCACTTCATTTTATATAAGCCTGAAAATAGGCCCATGAGATCATTAGCCCCACTTTCTAGATGAAAAAGTTGTACTGTATTGTAACTATTAATCTCCTTTTCCCATTACACTGTGGGTTCCTTGAGGGTGGAGGCCGGTCCTAATTTTTCCATTCTCCTGTTTGATCCAGTGACAGCCATGTAGTTGGGGCTAAGCAGGAATTTGTTGAGTGACTGAATGGATAAATAAACAAGCTTTCCTAAAACCACTTACTTACTAAGTACATTCATAACCAGGTGTCTGGCTTCAAAGCTGTCTGGAAGGGAGGCCAGGGGACTGTAGACCTGATTCTCATCCCTCCAAGCTTGGGGGAGGCTTGCACGAGGTGGTCTCGGGCTGTGTCCTCCTTCTGGGTCAGGGACAGGAAAACACACATTTCTGGGGTCTCTTTCAAGGCACCTCATAGCACACACTGCTGTCGCAAGCTTTAATCAAAGGGAAACAGCAGCTCAGTGGAGAAAGTGTGTGTGTGTGTGTGTGTGTGTGTGTGTGTGTGTGTAGAATGTGCTTTCCTGCACTGAGATCCCCCAGGAATCAGCTGGTGAGAGGAGCTTGAAGCCTTCAGGGGACCCTCGATATCTTTATTTTAATAAAGCTGTCACTTGTGGTCACTTTCAAACGAAAGCAATCTTGTGGGTGTAGAAGGGGAGAAATAAACCTGCACCAAAAGCAGAGAATAATGCCAGAAAAGATGCAGCTGAACAGGGAGGCTCCGCTTCAAAAGGAAGGACAGAGTCGAGGTCATTTAAATGGATACCCAGAGAGTCACCAGGAAGGAGAAAGCATAGCTGAATTTCCAGAGAAGGATCGAGAGTTCCTCAGGGCCCCAGGAGCTAAAGGGAAAGGTGGTCTTTGGCTTCCCAGCCCATGTGGCAGTGGCTTGGCCTCCTGTCTGCACTGGGGCCTCCGAGAACCCCAGAATGGATCCCTTCATCGTGAGGTGGCTTTAGGGTGGTAGTGGTAAGTTGGGACCATCTCTTCGCTCACTCAGGAGGGAGGTGGCAAGAACTGTCTGCTGAGAGGAGGGAGGATTCTCCAGGCTGCTCTGAACTCAGGAGAGGGTTTTTTCTCCTTACCTGCTTTGTTGAAATTCCTTGGGCATCAAGGGCTGAAGATGGCACGGGAGTGGAGTGAGAGATTGGACAGGCTGAACCCCCTTGGTCTCTGGTGGCCCCTCGGGGAATTACCCCCTCAGGGGTGTTGGTTTGGGTTTGGATCTGTGCACCTTTCATGGTGGCCCAGTATGGCTTCTCCCACCTGCACCCATCAGTGGACCCAGGAAGTGGGCCCAGGAAGAAGATTCTCCGACTCGGCCCAGTGGGACGGAGCAGCCTATTAACAAGAGCCTCAGATTACTGTGATTTTTCTTTTCCTATTATTCCCTGATATTTTCAATTTGAAAAGAATCATTTAAACAGTAGGGGTAGAAGAGGGCATAGTAGACATAGGGGAAAAATTGAAAATGTCATTTAAAAATGACTATTTCATTCTTTTTCACCTCAGCAGACAGATGGCCGCCTCACCTTTTGCCCACGGCCAGGAGCAATAGCCTGACGGGTCAGCCGAGGAGAGCAGTGATTTTATTTTTCTTTTCATTTCAAACAGATTGTGTAGCCCTTGGGGTGTGGGGGACCAGTGGAATGAAACTCTGGGCCTGGAAACTAATTATGCCTCCCTGCATGGCTGAGCTAGTTAATACCAAACTGTCATTGAGGCTGATTCTTCCCTGGGGCAGAAAAGCTTCCCAAATTCCTTATCTCTTTCTCTTTGCCATGGGAGTGGAGGCCTTTTGGTTTTTTGTCAGTTTGAGAGAACAGGAGCACAATTCGGGAAGCTTCTGGAAGCTCTGAAATGGGGCTCTGGGTTCTGGTTCCAAACGTGCCCTTCTGCTACACAGCAGCCTCACCTCTGCCAGCTCAGAGGAGGTTTTGAGTTTAGAGTCAGATAAATTGGGCTCCAATTTGGGTGCTGCCACTCCCTGGTGTGATGTTGCCCGAGGCTGCCCAGAGTATCTGGGACTGTAAGCATATCGCTTGCCCTCCCTCTTCCTCTCCACTCCTCGGCAACGTGGGCTTAATGATGGCTCACCAGACCAGTATGCCTGCCTCCCTTTGCTTTGCTGATCCTGAAACTGAGAGCCAGCCAGATACATGGTATGGTCAGCATGGTGTCACCAGTGGAAACCACCTGAGATGCAGAGAGGCAGAAATTCAGTAATGCCTTTAAATGGATTTTTAACTTATTAAACAAACCATTTGACAGATAGTCACACATATAAGAGTAAGACATATTTATTTATTCAATCTACAGATAATAAACACAGTATGCTGAACTCTGACCCCAGTACGTTCTATCCCTTTCCCCAATTTGGAGACCTGGGGCTTGTCGTCTGTGCAGTCCCCAGCCAGCCAGGTGTCTCAAACAGTGGCTCCAATAAACTCTCTGAGTCTTTTTAAGGACAGAAAAAGAATTTTAAATATTGGGTAGTGGCATTTAAAAATATAGCTTTTGTGTCAACATGAAGATCATGAATATTCAGTTTGTACACAATCTTGAGCAATTAGACAGATGCATATTTCCAGGGAGGGTGTGTTATCCTGATGGCTGAGGGGATTGGGGCTGTCTATCATTTCAAAACCAGATTTCCCTGGTGACTTCTGAGTCTGGTTTTAAGAACATTTGGGAATGAAGTCTCAGAGACAGCCCTATTAACTCCCCCCAACTTTGCCAGGCTATGTTCCCCTTGCCTATATCCATAGACCTGGCATTTACCTGAGAAATTTCCAAGTGGCCCAGGAGCGTAAACCCCCTAGATTCTAAATGTGATGACTGATTGAGAGCTAAAACAAAGCAGCCAGCCCATTTCCAGCCTTGGAGGATGGGTTTGACGTGGCAACACTCAGCCTTGGCTGCTGGTGTTTTTTTGTTTAGGGCCCTGTCTCCCCATGTTGAATTCCTATTAGAATTAATTGATTGTCTTTGGAGAAGCACCAAACACAAATCGAGCTAGTTGATGGGACGACACAGCTTAGAACTGCCGCCTTTAAAAGAAGACCTTGTATCAGCCAGGAATCCCTTATGACTTTTTAGGAGAACCAGAATTTTAGCCACTATGCATTTCCAGGTTTTCTGGGGCAACCCGCTTTCAAATATTCTGATCTGTTGTCTCCAGAAACTGTCTAAATGAATTGTAAATTCTAGTATTTCCAACACTTACTGCCCATATTGACTCTCGTACCTGGAAGCAGTACAAAGCCCTTGCCAGAGCACATGTCCCTTATTTTTAATTTAGAAAATATGGCTACAGTGAAGTAAACAGAGTACTGGTAAATGGAGCCAGCTGTTCCCTACATGATTCTTTTTTTCAGTACAAATCACATGGGGTTAGGGGACGCACCTCAGGGATGACAGTATGAGGAGATCTGTGGATCCTTTCCCCAGTGATACAAACATAACTGGTGAAAATTATTTAAAAAACCCCAACCACTTAAAGTCTCTGGAAATTGTTCTGTATGCATACATGAAGTGGAAAAAGAGTTATTCAGGAAAATCTACCCAATCTCAGTAAGAAGAGCAACATTGTGTCTTTCGAGACATGACCTGCTCCCTCTTTGAACCCCGACTCAGAGACAGAGCTGTTCTCTGGGCAGATGTGGACTTTCTCTTTCTCCTAACTTAGGAGGCTTTCTCTTTCCCCTAACTCCTACTCTAGGTTTTTCTCTTTCTCCTAACTTCTACTCTAGGGTATGGTTTGTCCTGAGGAAGGGCAGGCCACTGCATTTCTCATCTCTCCCAAATCTGAATTGCAGAAGCTTTATTCCATGCAAGCATGGGTGGGAAGCCTGGGGCTGCTTTCTGCTACCCACGGCCATCTTACAGGGTAGAAGCTCTATCTGAGGCCAAGAATACCGGGTCCTATTCACCACCAGCCCAGCTCACACATTGGGTGAAATTGCCATCCAGGAGAGGCCTTCCAAAACAGTGGCTACCATCCCCACCCAGTACCCCACCCATAGAGCAGGCCTGTCAATGAGAGAATCGGGCTGCTATTCCCCACCTCTTCCCCTACACCCCACCCAGCTCTAGAGCGGTGGTCCAGAGATTCTGCCTAGGTGGCTGTAAGAACAGAGTTCTGTAGCTCTCCCTAAAGGAACTGACTTTATTTGGAACAGAGTGTGAGAAATTTTAAGCTTTAGAAACTGATGAACATTCAAGAGGAGGCTGGTAGCTCCGTGATAGGAACAAGAGATACAGTGGGCCAGCTGGACCTGCTAGAAGTTTACAGGGAGAACCAGAGAAAGAGACAACCGAAAAGAACCCTCCTGGGATTAAAACAATCCACAGAGATTGGCTTCCAAGGCAACCCCTACAAAGGAGCCTGAATTTGAGTGGATCAGACTGTGGAGCAATTTATACCCAAGGGCCCTGTTGGAAACAGTAGAGCAACTGGGTGGCAATTGGTGAAGGCTGACAGCTGGGTGTGATTCTAATAGAGCAGTCCTGTTTAGTCCAGCTAAACAAGGAGATAAGTGAAAGAGACAGTAACAAAAACAAACAAACCAAAATGCCCTGCTACACTACTGTTATCCCAGGAGACTGGATAGAGGGAGTCAGGAACATTATGCATGTGACCAGAGCTACACCCTTCAAAGGGTTGACGTTAGAGGCTACGCACTTGGTGGCGTAAAGGATTTCACTGAACCAGTCCATCTAAGTCAAGAAACATAAGCAGATAGCACCCACAAGTCCTGAGTGGAGGTTGGGAGTGGGGGAGTGATCATAACCAGAATGGCTAAAATAAATTATCTAAAATGTCCGGTTTCCACAAATACTTAAGAGACATCTAAGACAGAGGAATGTAAAGAGAAAAAGAGCAGATAACAGAAATTGTCTTTAAGGGGACCTGGATGTTGGGCTTACCAGACAGACTTCAAAAGTAGTTATTGTTCAAAGAACTAAAGGAAACTTTGATGAAAGACTAGAGGAAAGGATGATGACAATATCATATCAATAGGGAATATCAATAAACAGATATAAACTAAAAAAAGAATAAAGTTGAAATTCAGGACCCAAAAAGTAAAAAAAAAAAAAAAAAAAGAAATTAAAAATTCACTAAGGACATTTAAAATTAGATTTCAGTTGACAGAAGAAATTATCAGCAAATTTAAAGACAGATCAACAGAGATTATGAAATCTGAAGACAAGGGAGGAAAAATGAATGAAGAAAAATGAGCTGAGCCTTATAGAGAAATGTAGGACACCATGAAGTGTACCAATGGCATGTCTAATAAGAGACAAAGAGAAAACCTTGAACAGAACAGAACAGAACAAATCTAACTACAAAACTACCTACAAGAGAACTCCAGTAAGATTAACAGTTGATTCCTCCTCAGAAACAATGGAGGCTAAAGATATTATATAGAGCAAAAGTATCCTTCAAAAATGAAGGCAAAACAAAGACATTTCCTGATAAATAAAACTGAGAAAATTTGTTGCTATCAGGTCTACCTTATAAGAAAGGACATTCTTCAGGCTGAATGTGAGTGACATCAAACAGTATTCAAAGTTACACACAAAAAAATAAAGAATATCGGGGCACCTGGGTGGCTCAGTGGGTTAAAGCCTCTGCCTTCGGCTCAGGTCATGATCCCAGGGTCCTGGTATAATTCTCATACCATTCCACTGGCCTATTTAAAGGGTATAATTCAATGGTTTTTGGGCTGTCCGCTCCGCAGAGAGCCTGCTTCCTCCTCTCTCCCTTTCTACCTGCCTTTCTGCCTACTTGTGATCTCTGTCTGTCAAATAAATAAATAAAATCTTTAAAAAAAAATAAAGAATACCAGTAGATATAATTTTATAAGCAATTTGAAAAATATAATTCCATTATTTCTCATTTCTTCTCTTAACAAATTTAAAAAGGAACTGTATAAAGCAATATATATTGTATAATTATACTGCTGGGCATATAACATATAGAAATGTAATATATTTGACAATAATAGCACAAAAGCACAAAAACGAAGAGGAGGCACTAAAGCTATATAAAGAATAAAAATTCTATATTTCACTAGAATTAACTTAATAGACTTGGATGGATTAAGATGTCTGTCATAAACTCTAGACCAGCCACTAAGAAAATAATCCAAGAAATGTAGTTAAAAATCACTAAAGAAGTTAAATTGTTGTCCATTGAATGATGGATGGATAGACAAAATGGTATATATATATGTAATGGAATATTATTCAGGCATAAAAGGGAATGAAGTACTGATACCTACTATAGCATGAGCCTTGAATATGTTGTGCTAAGTGAAAGTAGCCAGATGCAAAAGACTACTTATTGTGTCAGTTGATTTATATGAATAGTTAGATCTGTAGAGACAGAAGGTTTGTTAGTGTTTCTTTAGGGTTGGGTGTGGGAATGAGGATGGGAATGAAAAGTCATTGCTAATGGGTACAAGGCTTCTTTTGGGAGTAATGAAAATGTTCTAAGCTTAGATTGTAGTGATGGATGCACAGAGCTCTGTGAATACACCAAAAACCATTGAATTAGACCCTTTAAATAGGCCAGTGGAATGGTATGAGAATTATTATCAGTATAACTATTTAAAAATTCCATGGGGCTATTAATTTTAAGAACTGACTTAAGCTAGTGGTTTTCCATCTTTGGTGGATAGAAGAGAGCCTTTCTACATTGAAGACATTTCTGGAATGAGGTCTATCTGGAAGGGAACTACAGATACCAATGTACTGTGGCCATCTGGACTTTATAGCACTGTGCTTTCTCCTCTCATTCCATATAGACACAGACTCTTGTGCAGAATAACATCTACTTTCAATTCCAAAAAGATATATTTACTATGTTTGTCTCCTAGCAAAACAGAGAGGAGCTGAGAAGCAAAAAAAAAAAAAAAAAAGAAAAAGAAAAAAGAAAAATCCTTCATTTAAAATTCTACCACTCTCCATAGTACAAACATGAGGACCAGATCTTTGAAACAGGGAAACAGGGAAACAATGTTCCAATGTTCCAATGATCGTATCCATAGAACCTGAGAGTGCAATTGGGTAAGCCTGGAAATTTTTAGATGGTAAAATCACTTATAGTAGCCTCTGGAGATTGTAGGGAAAAATCAGGTATGGGTTTAGATACATAAATTTCCCAATGGTATTTTGAGATGTGGTATGTAGAGAAAAGAAAACAAAATCTCTTGTATACCTTACAATTCTTTTGTTAGCATCTGTCTATTTCCCGAGAGAGAAGGTCAAGCTTTATGGTGCCTTTCAGAAATTTGGAAAGCGGAGGAAGGGATTTGGGATGGACCTTTCATGTCATAGATATTTTAGACTCATGGACAGACAAAGCTGGAAGGATCCCTTGAGACCCTCTAGTCCAAGGAGTACAGACTCAAATGCCAGGCTGGTAACTTAAATGGCTCATAAGGGCTTGTTATAATATAACATGGAACAGCTGGGACTACAGAAAGGGAACATTGTTTGTCTTGCCTAGAGGGGGCTGCAGTGGACAGGTTGTAAAGAAAGGTTGGGTTATACCTGTTCTGATCTGACTCCTGACATTTTATTTACAAGAAAGGTGTCCAGAAGCCTTGAGAAGGAGATGACTTGTTTAGTTCAGAGTACTGTGTCTTCTCTTCATACTTTAGAGCTGTATTAAACTATTTCCAAGATGGGTCCCACACTCCCTTAGAAATCAGCTTCTGTCCTACCCTTGGCATTTCAGAATTGGGACTCCCATAAAATTGTGGGTTTATCTCTGGGCTCTCTATTCTGTTCCATTGATCTATGTGCCTATTTTTTTGTTTGTTTGTTTGTTTGTTTTTGTGTGTGTGCTGGTACCATACTATTTTGATTACTTTAGTTTTGTAGTATATCCTGAAATCTGGGATTGTGATGACTTTAGTTTTGTTCTTCTTTTTCAGGATTGCTTTTGCTACTTGGGGCCTTTTGTAGTTCCATACAAATTTTAGAATATTTGTTCTAGTTCTGTGAAAAATGCTGATATTTTTATAAAAATTTTGTAAAGATTGCTCTAAATCCGTAGATGGCTTTAGGTAATATAAACATAGTAATCTATAACAAAGGAGGTAAAAATACATAATGGGAAAAAGACAGTTTCTTCAACAAATGGTGTTTGGAAAACTGAACATTACATGCAAAAGAATGAAACTGTACCACTTTCTTATACTGTATACAAAAATAAACTCAAAATGGAGCAAAGACCTAAATGTGAGATCTAAAAGCATTAAAGTCCTACAAGAAAACATAAGCAGTAATCTCTCTGACAGCAGCCATAGAAACTTTCTAGATATGTCTCCTTTGGCAAGGGAAACAAAAGCAAAAATAAACTATTAGGAGTACACCAAGATAAAAACTTTTGCGCAGTAAAGGAAACCATCAACAAAATGAAAATGTAACCTACCAAATGGGAGAAGGAAGATATGTGCAAATGATATATATTTGATATATATGTGATACCCAAAATATATGAAGAACTTATACAACTCAACACCAAAAAACCAAATCCAATTAAAAATGGGTAGAAGATATGAATAGACATTTTTCCAAAAAAGACATCCAGATGGCCAACAGACACATGAAAAGATACTCAGTATCACTCATCATCAGGGAAATGCAAATCCCAAACATAATGAGCTATCACCTCACACCTGTCAGAATGGCTAAAATGATAATAATAATAATAAACAAGTGTGGGTGAAGATATGGAAAGAAAGGAACCCTTGTGCACTGTTGGTGGGAATGCAAGCTGGTGCAGCCACTCTGGAAAATAGTATGGAAGGTCCTTAAAAAATTAAAAATAGAGTTATATATGATCCATTACTTGGTATTTGCCCAAAGAAAATGAAAACATTAATTTGAAAAGATATGTGCACTCCTTTGTTTATTGCTATTATTTACAGTAGCCCAGATATAGAAGTAGCCCAAGTATCCATTCTTAGATGAATGGGTAAAGAAGATGTTGGTTATAGAGTCATATATATATATATTACTCAACTATAAAAAAGAATGAAGTCTTGTCATTTGCAAAAACTTGGGTGAATTTTGAGGGTGTAATCTAAGTGAAGTAAGTCAGAGAAAGAAAAATACTATATGATTTCACTCCTATGTGAAATTTAAGAAACAAAACAAATGAATAAAGAGAGAAGATAAACAGACTCTTAAATACAGAGAACAAAATTGTGGTTACCAGAGGGGAGGTAGTTGGGGGGGATGGGAGAAATAGGTGAAGGTAATTAAGAGTACACTTAACATGATGAGCACTGAGTAATGTATAGATTTGTTGAATCAATATATTATACATCTGAAACTAGTATAACTCTGTATGTTAATTATACTTGACTTACAGATAAATAAATAAAGATTCAAAGAGTTAGGACTCCCAGATATGCTTTTGGGATTGGTAGAACTTTTATGTGAAGTATGCTCCCATGTTTTCACTGTCTCTGGTTTCCTAAGAAGGAATTGTATATATTCTTTTTCTGAATTTAACGTTGTTTTGAGCTTGTGCCAGGCTCAGGGTATGTGTTGTGTGCCCTAGGTGAGGGAGCACGATTCCATGAAAGGAACTTTGGGGCAGGAGCCCCTTGGTTTGGCCTGGGAAAGTGGAGGACAGTATTGGGAAGACCGAATGGCTCAGGATGATCTAGAAAACTCAGTCCATTTCCTTGCAGGAACAGCATGTCAATATGTTTTTGTCTGCTGAACAATGTGTGGGAAACATCTTTGATTTTTTTCTTAGTTACAGTGCATATAATTTCTTAGCATTTTGCATCCGGGAATTGATTAAAGCTTTTCTGTCTCTTTAGAGTCATTAAATAGAAAAATATCTGCTGGAGACAGATTGACAGTGTTTCTAGGGACTCTCTTAGAGAATAGGAGTCTCCTTAACTGGTCAGAAAGTTTGTTCTGATCTGTGCTGAATAGACATGAATAGCTATGTTTACTGAGGATTTGTTATGTGCCAGGTACTATGCCAAGTGCTATATATGAATTATCTCACTTTACCTTCATAGCAGCAGTCTGAGATGGGTACTTTTGTTATCCTCCTTTTCTGATATTAAAATTGAGCCACATAGCATTAATATACCCAGGGTTACATAGTTACCTGGTGGGAAAGGAATTGACTCTCTGTGATCTGACAGCAGAGTCTGAACCTTGACAACTGTGTTATATCAAAACCAGAACCCTTAAGTCCTTGTAGTATTTAATTACAGCTAGGGGTGGGCTTTTGGAATTACAGATATGTTCTTGGGGCCTCAAACCTTGTAACTGGTGTATTTTGGTCTCTTCAAAGTATATGCGAGACCATTAGCATGGCTGGGCTCATTGTATTTCTATCCAGCACTAAAGAGGAAGTTTATCTGTCACTGACTTACCCTCCTCTGACCCTCACTCCCCCACCATCCACTCAAGAGTGAGTATTCCCATAAAGTTGTTTGAAAATGACAGCAGTATGCCTTAGAGGGCTGCTTTCCTTGTGGATGGAATGACTGTGGTTGAAGATATAAGGGTGGAAGAGAAAATTCAGGCTGTCAAGACCTCCCTCACCACTGGCCTATAAAATAGAAAAGGGGTGTTTGGTATAATCTTCAGATACAAATGAGGAACCTGAGAAACACAGATGAGAAGGAACTCAATGAAGTTCATGCATTTCAATCAACCATCAGCCAAATACTGTGTGAGGTGCTTTATATATGATCTCAGTCAATCCTCATAATAACCTTGTTCAGCAAAAGGAACATCCCTGTTTCACCTATGAGGAAAGGGAGGCTTCAGAAGCACATTAGAGAGTGACATTTCACTCATATGTACCAGGTACACTGGTGCAACCTTACAGCCGGAGTCCTTCTGTGTGGTTTGTACCTCTTTTATTTAGAGGAAGAAAAGATAACTGCAGTACCAGCTTCCAAACCTCAGTGACTTTACCCATGTGTGTCTCAGTGATCAGTGTAGACATGGCTGGTGAGCTGACATTCTTCCTTCCACCCCAGGATATAGTCTTGGGCCTCACAGTCTTCTGCTATGGACTTTCTGCATGGAACCAGCAGAAATACTAGGAGAGAGAACATGGAGAACCTCAGAGAAGGCTTTCATGGGCCAGGATTAGAACTGAGGCCCATAATTTCTGCCATATTTTACTGGCAGGCACTCAGTCGTGTGGTCCTCCCTGATGGCAGGGGAAGCTGGGAAATGTACTCTAGCTGGTAGCCCAGGAGGAAAAGGAAATGAGTTTTAATGAACACTTGGCAGTGTGCCACATGACTGTGCTCTCCTGGTTGTCATATATTTGAGTCTCACCTTAGGTTAAGTCACAAAGTCAGCAAGTGGCAGAGCTGGGAGCAGGACCCAGGATTGTGTAACCTGAGATCCGGATTCTTTGCACATTCTCTTATTCTCCTCCAATCACCGGATCAAGTTCTGTGGTTCTGGAGACAGTGAGAGCTCCACATGACCATGTGGTGTCTGCCATCCTTGGCCATCTAGGTCTATGAATCTTGCAGATGCCCTCCCGATACCCTGCCATGGACTGTTTGGGCTGTTCATCTGAGAGTAGGTTGTAGGTATTTTTGTGAACAGACTCAGGATCAGGCCTTCGAAGCTCCTGGCTTGTGTGGTGCTCAGGGACTGTGCTGGAAGTGATGGACACACTGTGTCACTCTTCCCAGCCAGGCTCAGGCTGTCATTAGAATTCAGTAAAGCTGTGAGTCTTGTACAATCAGCTATTGGAGGCCTAAAAAAAACCACCAACAGCAAAGTACTGAAAGCCTCTCTTGGTTGAAGCTCCTGCGAGTACAGAGCAAACAGTTTCCCACACTGTCGAGCAGGAAAACGGGAGCCATGGTCTAGTGTTTTCCTTTGGGGGCATATTTGGGAATTGTTTTTAGCGATATGACCAAATGTGAAGATCTCATGGGATGTGGGTATTCATTATCTTTGGCAAAGGGCACTGTTTGCTCTGCTTTAGAGCTCCAGACCTTGTTTATTCAGAGGCACAGGAAGGATCTATTGGTTTCATACATGTGGTTCTTTCCTGGAAAAAGTGCTGGCTTTGACACCTCATCCCCCACTTCCTTACGGGTCCATGGCAAGAGACTCAAGTTGCAGAGTGACTGCAGACCTTCTGTCCCTCCAGTCTAATGGGGACCCTCAGAAGAGGGATACACAGTGAAACAGCAAGGTCCAAAAACCCCATCCCTTAATTCAAGACTTCAGAGTCACGTCATTTTCTATCACTTGGGAAGGTGATTCCATGCATGCAGTCCTCCACAGGATAAAGTCTTTGTGTTCTGTGTCAGTTTGGATCGCAGCCACTGTGCCCACTGGTGTAACTGATCCTGCTTCCTCAGGCCTGGGCAGAAATAACCCTGGTAGTCAAAGAGTTCTTATGGGCACTGCTTGTTCTATGGTAATGAAGTGGGCCCTGTGATTTTTCCTAGTTCCAGGTGTTTGGGAGTTAGAAACAAATAACATCTGTTCTTATCAAAAGGGAGAATGACAAAGTACAAATCACAAGTCACTCTTAATAAACCCTGGAGCTGCGGTTTGAGATCTAGAGTGGAGCCTGCTTTCATGTGTGCATAGAAGGTTCGCAGATTTCCTCTTGGGATAGAGAAACCAGAACTGAAGTTTTCCTTAGAGCCCAGAGCTGACCCAGACAGATCTCCTCCTGCTTCATGTCATCCCCAAGTCTTCATCTCCCAAATTTGGGGGATGAAGATGGGTTGGTCAGGGAGTGAATAATAAAGGGGAAAGGCGATTGCTCAGCCCAGCATCTGCCCGATCTAGGGAGAGAATTTATAACCAGTAGGCAGAGGTAAGATTTGATATACCTGACAGGAATCAAGGTATAACATTACATCATTGCTCCTTCCTTCCATCCATGCATCCATTGGTTTAGTCAACAGAAAATGCCCTATTCTATTCTAGGGGCCCAGGGGGATACAAAGGGGAAGGAGTAGTCCCTGCCTACAAGTTCATAGGCCAATATGGGGGTGAAGACATGGACAGAGGTAATCCATCTCTTGAGAAGTGTCATAAGAAAGAGACCAATGAGAATGTGTGATAGAAAGTTAGCAGAGTGTGGACTCACCTCCAGCTGAGCAGAGTTTGCACAGGTTTGGGCAAGTTTTCATGGAGAGAGAGATAACTAATTACTGAAAGATGGGTTGGATTTCAACTGTGAGAGTTTGGGGAAAGGGTTAGGAGCCTCAAAGCAGAAAGACCTAAGGTATAAAGGTGTGGAAGTTAGAAAAGAAAATGTAGATTTGTGAGATGCCTAATTAGTGGAAAGATGCCACTCAGTCAATCAGAGGAAAGGCTTTTTATCGCCTTCTCTCCCTCTCTTCCACCTCAGATTTCTCCATTTGAGGTTTATATTAATCTTACGGATCATGAGAAGTCCTCTTGTTTACATCTTTGAAACGGAAGCCTGAGAAGCTGATGTGGGGATGGGGCTTCACCTTGTTTTCACCAGCCATAGACTTTTCTCTCTTCTTTCACTTTGAGCACCTGCCAGGGGACATTAATTTTCCTTGTTGTGGGTTGGCTTTGATGTTGATGACTGGTCTTATTCCACTGGGATATAACTTCTGAAACAGAGTTTGTGAGGACTTTAGATTTTAACCATCAATCTCAGCTTTTCCCACTGAAGGGTATTTCCCCCACTTGATGGTGGGTGGTTGGGCAAAGCTGGGTCTGGAGGTCCTCTCCAAAGACTGCATTGAGCTATAGGGAGCTCCTTCCTAGATCCGGGCTTTGATGTGGCCGCTGCCTGATTCCCATCTGACAAAAACTGGGAATCCACAGCCCCCTCTTGCATCTCTCCAAATCAGTGTCTGTGTGTAACTCATTCTTCAGAGGGAAGCCTGCTTTGTGGATGGGTCAGTAGACATGACATAATGACTTGGGCATCATGGTATTTCCAGTCAGTGTTCTTTCCCTCTGGAATATTGTCCCATTCAAGTCTCAAGTTGCCCTCCAGTTTTCTCATCCTTGAGGGAGTCAACCAATGAAGGTTGATAGTTAAAAATATGAACAACTGATGTAGCATTTGGCAGTGTCTGCTCAGAACAGATCCTACTATAGTTCTAGAGACCTCCTCCTGGGCCAGATAGTAACTGTTTAGTGGCTGGAGTTTGTGGGGAAATTGGAGTACCAGGGGAGGGACCAGGATAGCAGGTGGTAGTGAGGCATCTCTCAAGTGGTGGGGGACAGTGGCTTTTTCCAAAATGGTAAGGGTTTTAATATTCAATGTTTTCAGTATTTTAATAACTGGTATAGTGTATATCTGCTAAATATCAACCTGAAACACATTATTTTTTTTTAAATCAACTTTGCCCTGACTATTTACAACCCAAGCAAAAATGTCCCTGTTGGCTTTTGCTTGTCAGTAAGGAAGATTTGGCCTCCTCCAAACCCCAAGGTTATGTCTTAGGGGTGCGGGGTCCTATTGTCTAGCATTAATTTAAACCCGTTGTTCTTAAATGTTTTGAGTATAGGACTCCTTTGTGCTCTTAAAAATTGCGGCTCTTAAAGAGCTTTTATTCATGTAGATTACACCTATCAATACCTATTATATTAGAAATTTAAACCAGAACATTTCAAAATAATTATGACTTAATTTTTAAATTACTAAATTTATTAATTTATATACAAATGACAGTGATAAACCAAATTAGACATCAATATAAATAACATTTTTTTAATGAAAAAGAACTATAAGTTTTCAAAACAAAAGCTACTTTTTTAGGAAGAGGGACATTGATATTTTCACAAATCTCCTTAATGTCTGGCCTGATAAAGCTAGATTCTCAAATCTGCTTCTGCATTTGGTGTGTTGCTATAGGTTGTTTTGGTTGAAGTATATGAAAAACATTATTCTTCCAATGGATATGTATATGGCAAGGGGAGGAGTATTTTAGTACTAATTCAGATAATTGTGAATATTCTTCTTTGATATGACACCAGAGCTGGACAAGTGGTGGGTTTTTAGAGGCTTGTTGCAATGTAGAATCTGAAATCATATCAATAAACTCTTTGTACTATGTTACATTAAAATCTACTGTACTTGTCTTGTACTTTCATGCTTGTATTTTTTCCTCAAGCGTGATTTTGTAACACTCTATACTGTTCTTTTGGAAAAGAGAGCTTCACTGAATTATACAGCTCTTCTAAATGTTGATACCTTTTATTATACAGTAACAAAAATTACTTTCATTAATACTACCGTTTATACCATCAGAAGCCCATAAAGATTGGGAAGCTCTCAAGCCCATGGTGACAGATGCAGGTTTTTCAACATTGTAATTTTTTGCTCAAGAGCTTGAAATTTATCATTGGGAGAAATACTGTGTTACGTTCCTTGAATTGACTAGCTCACTTCTTTTATTTTTGAGAAAAATCTTTTAGATCCCCAACTTTGAAGAATCACGGTCTATTTGTCAGTGTTCTTTCAAGGAGAAAGAATGTTCCATGAAAAAAAGTGGCTAGTTCGGTTTGCAACTCAAATAATCATACAGGCACTTTTTCTGGAGACAGCCTGCACGCTCTGGCCTGCAACAGACGTGCTTTGTGTGTGTATCTGCTTATAGAGATTGCCGACTAATAGCAATAACTTCCATTATGGCACATTGGTTTTGCTTGCTTGCACTCTCCTGGCTCCACAGGAGTCTAAAAGAGCAAAGGGCTCTGTGAGTGTTTTACGGAGGGCTTGCCTTTCTGTCCTTCCATGTTCCACCGTGCTCCTCTGAGCTCTGCTCACCTCTCTGGTGAGATTGTGGCCAGCTGAAATGCCCTGGAGAACAGGAAGTGGTCTCTTTCATGACATTGACCATCCACTTCCCATCCTGGTAAATCGGATGTCTCCAAGGTTCCTGTTTACTTTGATTTACTTTTAAAGACTGTAAAATATAAGCTGTCCCCTTGAATTTGTATTTTTTTTTCCTTTCCTGGAGATAACTTCCAAGCCTTTTCTGGGACACTATAGTGTCGACGCTTTTTAGCTTCCTGTCCCCAACTCTTGGCAGGACTGTTTGTTTCAACTTTATTGCATCGGTCTACTTGGAACTAAGTCCCTGGAAATCAGGGACTGCCTCCCCCCCCCCCCCCAACTCCGCCTTTAATTCCCCTTTCTGCTTCCCTCTGTGTGTCCTCTTCCTTTCTATCTGCCCGGCCACACTTTCCAAAGCTTAGGCCATCTCTAGCCAGCCAATTCATGCCATTCCTTGCTGAATTCTTAGGTCCTCACAAGAATTTGGTTCATCTCTATTTTACTGAGTGTGACCATGCGCTTTCATTTTATGGAGACCCATTGACTTGCCCAAGACTGGAATTCACTTACTGGGATCTGCTGTTGGCATGGAGATCATGTTCTTTGCAGACAGGGCAATGCCTTCATCTCTGCCAACTGGTCCACCTAATGCCTGACACATTGTGAAGATTCAACCACCTCTGACTGAAAGAGTGGAAGTTGCCAGTATGCTTTTTGCTACTAAAGGAGCAGAAGGTTTCAACATTTTCCCTGGCCATATATGTGGTCAGGACTTTGGAAATTTCTGGATCTGCGCCCTTCTGATGGTCTGCATTTGAATGAATGCTGTGTCATAGGACCTCTGGTCTTTTGATGTTCTATCTTTGGGGAATGAGATGTAAATGTGTCCTTTGCTAGTACCAGGTGGAAAGAATTTAGTAGCTACAGCCCTTTTCATTTATTGATTAAACCCAGCTTTCATGCACTTTTCAGCCAGAAACAGTGCAAGCAACCTGTTTGCCCTCTAGATTTTATTTTCACCTGTGGATTCTGAGATTATGCATTTATTCATTCATTCAAAATATGCTAATTGAGCACATACTATATACTATGCACTGTGTGAGATACTCCAGGGGATATAGAGGCATCAAGTAGGTCATCATTTATACAGGGACATGAGATGTACACTCAGAAAATGAGCATCCCAGAGGACCAGGTGCCAGGAGAGAGACCCCAAGAGACTGTCCTCAAAGAATGGAAGAACAGGGCTAGAATTGGCTTTATCTTTCATGACTGGTAACCGAGCAGGGGACTAGTATTTCAAGCTTGGATCTGTGATATTTGGAAAAATCGCTTCACATTATGACAAAACTGAATGCCACTTCTCAGCAGAGTGCTGGAAAGCACCAGGTCTCTGCTGGCCTGCATGGCTTCTGCAGAACAGCACACGAACATCCTTCCCAAGGCGTGCAGGCAGGAGTTGGAGAGGGGCCAGTGCCTTTCAGCTGGGATATAAAATAGCATGGGTGACAAGATGGCTCAGGGGTAGCTTACACTCTTCCTGCCACAGGCCCATGGTGCCCACATCTTTGGGGGCAGTGTGTGTGTGGCCGTGTGCATGCCTGGGGTACTGTGAGCATGGGGGTAAGGCTGATAGGGGTTTTTTTCTGCATTTAGCAGTGAGGGTGGTCTTCCAAAAGTATGGTCAGACCAGAGTACACTCCTTAAAGCCCAGGAATGGTTATTCATTATATGGAGGCTTACTTCCACCTCCGTTAATGTGGCCTGCGAGGCTGTTTTTGTGGGTTTCTGTGAGCTCATGCTGTAGTAATATCTCTGGTGCTTTTAACCCCAAGTCGTGAGGAATGGATGGACATGTGTAACTCTCTTACAGGACGACAGCGGATGATTGGGAACATTGGGAACATTGATACCCCCCAACCCCGCCCTGCCAAAGTCCCTCTGCCCTCTGGCCCTGCCCTCCATTCCCACCACTCTCTGTCTCATTCTGCACTAGCCCCTGCAGCCTGTGAGGCTTCTCAGACACACCAGCTATGTTCCTGTCTCGGTGTCTCTGCCCAGAACGCCTGGCTCTTTGCATGGCTCCCTGTCTCCTTATACAGCCCTTTGCTTGGCTCTCATGTGCACAGAGAGCCTGGCCTTGCCAACCGTGCTTCTCTTTCCCACCGCCTGTGCTTTGTTTTCCTTTGTACACATATAACCACCGCGGAGTACTTGATAGAGCTGCTTATTTGTTACCTTTCTCCTCGCGTAGACTGTCACTGTCGTGGGGCAGGGACGTGGTCCTCTTCTCGGCATCTCGTGTTCCAGAATGTCTGATCTTGGCAGACTTTTAGTAAATACGTATGGAGTGATTGCTCACCTGAGGCAGTCAAGTCAGTCCCAAAGCAGAGAGGCTCCCAGCAGAGGAGGGTAGCAGCCTCTTTGGGAATGAGCACAGGCCTCCAATCAGCCTGGATGCTTCCATCTTGCTGAGCATGAAACAGACACGTGCATTCTTTTTAGGTGCCTGCATCAAGATTTTCCCCTTCATCTGCAAGCCTGGCCAGGAGGGGCTGCAGAGCCAGGTGTTAGGAAGCACCCACTGGCAGCCCCTGTTGCATTACCGAGGAGCTGTGCCTTTCTGCCACGCTGCTGTGCTTGATTGCAACAAATGACCTGGCTTGTGATGGGGCTGGGGGTGGATGAGGGAGGGGACATCCTGGAGGGGATAGCCTGGAGGGGTGGGTAGGAGCTCGACAGGGCTCTCAGCTGCTTTTCTCCACTTGAATTAGTGCTCAGATCCAAAGTAGCAGGGAGGTGAGCAGTTAATTCCAGGTGGATGAGAAAAGCAGAAAATCCTGGCGGGCATCCCTGGAAGGCAGGAATTACACATGACCAGCACCTGGCTCTGTTTAGGGACCATTTGTAGCTGGATGAAAAACGAATCTGTCACATCAGCCAGAGCCAGGGGGACTCAGTGATTCTGTGAATCCAGGTAACAGCCAGAAAGCCAGGCTTGCCCGAGTCCTGCCTCTTGCTCTGGTCTCCCCCTCTGCCCTGTGCCAAGCCCACCCCATAGCAATGTGGATTGTGCCACTTGTCACCCCCCCCCCCCCGTCTGCTCTACTCCTCAGGCCTTGGGGGACTTCTGTCCTGTATTTCTAAGCAGCTTAGGACGTAGGAGGTCTTTTAGGCTGCCACAGCTGGGGCTCAGCAAGCCTGCTCATCTCAGGACACCAGCAAATAGACAAAACCCACGCAGACATATACATTTTCCTTGTCAATACACAAACTGTCTCCCTCTTTGCAAGGGGTTTGGAGGACAGCAAAGCAGGCTTCAGGATGGCACCTGTAGGAGGACACCATCCTTAGTGTCCTTTCACTAGCTTATCGTCATGCTGAAGGAGGGTAAAGTTCACAGAAGCTGCAGTGCACTTGCCGGGGGCCAGGGTAGGATGAAAACAATCCATGATCTTGTGGCCACAGACCTGCTCTTGGAGATGATCCTAGCAGGGAGAGAGTCTCTCACCCTCTGCCTTCCTCGCTGCTGAGTCTAGGAGCAAGTTCAGTCCCCACCAGGCCAGGAGGAGAGACAGCCTCGATACAGGGTGACGATATGTGGAGGCGCGGCTGCTCGTCCCTGGAACATGCTGGGTGGCCAGTCTGGGCCATCCTGACAAGCAACCTGTTTGGGTGGGTTTGCTGTTCTACTTGAGCAGTGCCCATCCTCTTCCGGGATCAAATAGTTTGTGTACCATTCCTATGGGGAGGTCTCGTTAATCTGTAACCTCCAGGGACAGCACTGCCTGGCCATGGAACTGTGGGCATTTGACCTAGAAAAGTGAATGAGTTAAGTAGCAGAAGGCTGAAGGGAGGGTTTCCAAGTTGAGGGAACAACAGGGGCAAAGGCCCAGAGACACGATAAAGAGGGAAGGTTTAGAAGGGCACATCCTGGGGATTATTTTATGGAAGCCTTTGGTAGGGAGAACCCAGAGTTAGGACTCAGGGTGGGGAGAGAACAGGATGGTGCCTTTCTCAGTCAGGCTTTAGGATCAATGAACAGATGAGACTTGCCCCAGGACTGCCCAGGTGCTTTCATGAAGGGGCTTGCATCTTCGGAACAGACTGGAAGCATAGGACGTGCCGGAGGTTGCAAGGTGAGTTAGTGGTAAAGCCCCGTTAATCTGATTGTTGGCTGGAGGCCTCGGTTTCCCAGAGATATCTCTTACCGACCCAACTATCTCTCTCTGTCATCTCCCGTCTCCTTGCTCTAGTCCACTGAATTTCCCTTTTGCTTTCTTGAGCAAAGTTGTGTGATGTGGAACTTTCCATCACTCAAGCTCATTCTGAGCTTGCTTTCATTACTGTGGGAAACTCACCATGCCGAGTCCTTGGCTTTCATGAAGCCCGTGTCCAGGGGCTGTTCCCGGGCCGTAGCTTGGCTATGGGCCACACGCACAAGCCCCCTGTCCTGGGGCTCCTGGGACTCTCTCCTCCCTGAAACAGGGTGAGAATGGGGAAATTCGTTCTTGAGCATGCTGGGGCTCAGCACATTGATTTATGAAATCGTCCATCGGCATGGCCTCAGAGCGCATAGGAAGGGGCTTAATAGTGTGTTCAGAAAGGGACAGATCATCCATTAGTGCTCATCACACCTGCTCTTTTCCCGCCCCTTCCCACGTTGCATTCTGGGTGTCCATTCCGAAGCCCTCTGCTCTTTTTCACGGTTTCTGCGGTGCCACCCTTAGACCCATCAGGGACCTTGGCAGTGGTCCAGGGGCTGTGGGCCCGATGGGGAGGGGACAGGGACAGAGACACCCCCCCCCCCATCTCAACTCCCACGTCCACTGCAGCGGCTCGGCTCTATCTGTGTAGACATTGGGATTCACGTGGGAATTTATTTGGACACACGGTACAGGACTGAAGTTTGGAAATCTTTGTTTGGAGTGAGCAAGCCAGATAGCCTGCCAGGCAGCCTGCTGTCTGTTGCCTCTAAGCCCTGGTTGAGCCTGGAGAGCTTGCCCTCAACTCAGCACTCACTAGTTCCAGCTGTGGGCAGACCAGGGGTTCCTGCAGGCTCCTGAGAGGTGGCCCCCTGCCATGCCAACAAGACAGAATGCTTCCTCTGTCTCCATTCCCACGTGGCCGAACAAATGCCCAGACTCACATTTTCTCTTCCTGCTGGGATTGTCATTCCCCTAGGCCGTTCCCAGCCGTCTTGTTTGTCCTCGGGGATGCTGCTGGCTGGGAAACTCAACCTGCCCTCCTGGCTGAGTACAGCCCCGGAAGTGACCAGTCCCTTTGCCAGCTGCCCAGCAGGGCTGGGCTCACTCCCTTCCTTCCTGAGGCCTAGGGCAGAGAGAGGCCACCCATCTCTTTTGCATCTCCAGGGAGCCAGTTGGTCTAAGCCTCGAGTTCTTAGCTGTAGACAGAGCCCTTTGAATCTCCAAGCACTAGAAGGCTGATTTTAGGAACCCGCTGGTAAGGAAATCTTGGTTGCGATTGTGGTTTCCTTTCTTCTCCCCACCACTGCCTTTGCCACGGAGCAGGAGTCCCGGAGGAAGGCGGCAGCTGGGAGGGAGACTGCGGTGCCCATTTGTCCTGCACATGGGAGGCCCAGGCCTCCCGTGACACACGCGTGGCCCTGACTCCGGGGGGTCCCTTCCTGAGGTGCCTTGTTGCCTTTCCTCTTTCTTCTTTCTTTAAAAGCCGAGCACTAAATCCGTCCTGGCAAAGGAAAGGATAAAAGGGAAACCTCTTCTTAATTGGCTCAAGGCCATTGCACACATTACCAGGTGTACTCAAGCTGCAATTTACTTTTTAATTAAAGTTCTCTCTACCTACAGGAGAGCCGAACGTTGGGCCAGTGTTCTCCACTTGAAAAGGGTATTTGAGGGAGCAGTTACAAGGAGAAAGCGGGGAGATCATTTAGCTTGTTGAGTTGGATTTTTTTCCCCCTTTTATTCTTTTCAGGTCCTCCTTATGGATACCTGTCTTTGCCTAGCTGGCGACCTGAAGGAGGGTCTGCCCTGGATCTGGGAACAAACCTGATGGTTGCTAGGATTTTGCCTCGCTCCTTCCCAGGCCCTGATTTTATGGCCCAGGGACGTTGTCAGCCTCCACAGCATTTTGGCACATTCTGGGGCCACTTGTCAGAGTCTCCTTCCAGGTCTGGCCATGGCCTGTGCACCTCTGGTGACATCTTTGCTCCAAGTCAGTGCTGGAAAGACAACCATTCCTTCAGACAGCCTCATATGAGGCATTCACAGCACCTTTACTTCAGAAGATGTGGGAAGGTCACATCTGGAGGGTCAGGCCTGGCTTGCTCCTTCTCCCAAACTGTCATAGTCTTCCCTTTCATTATATAGGCTGGTTTCTTGCTTCTTAGAAGCCTTGATCACACCAACCTCACCCAGGCCTGTCTTCCTGCTTCTATGGAAGCACATCCCAAACTGAGAATCTTCTCTCAGGGGTCCAAGTGAGAACTCAACTGCTTCCCCATTCCACTAAGGTGAAAGGTTCCATCTTTCTAGGGGCTGTCTCTCAACCTCCAGCTCTGCTGGTTTCTGGGTGTGGAGCCCAGATTCTGTAGGCTTGGCTTAGGCCCCCTAGATTAGAGGGGAGAGGGTGGGCACAGACCCTTTGCTAGTGACGCTGTCTCTAATGAAACAGAAGCCGGAAGGGGCGGAGCAATTTTGCAATTTTGGAGTATGTGACTGGCTTCCCTTTCTGGCACTCAGTAATCACTCAAATCCCAGTATTCTAGGCACTCTCCAGAGAGGGGGCAGGGTGGGTTCAGGAGGGGCAGACCCCAGGAGCAGGGCTGGATGAGCAGGGCTGCCCCTGCTGGAGACAGGCTCCATTCTGTGGTTGAGGGCAATGTGTGGCTCAGTGCTTGGTGGTCTTCACAAGGGCCTGGTGGGCATGATGTTGAAAGGTAAGGGTAATAATCAGAATGCCAGCCAACATTACTGAGCCCTGGATACAGGCAGGCGCTTGCAGAGTGCAGCACGGACATGATTTCATTAAATTCCCGCCGCCAACCTGTGAAGTAAGTGTCATTATCTCCATCTGAGATGAGGAAACCGATTTCAGGCCACACAGCCACTCAGCACTGTGGATGTGTGGTCTTGCGTCCAGGTGGCAGTCTGACACTCTGAAGGGCAGCAGAGACAGTTAGACAATGGCTGGGAATGGAGTTTTGGTCTCTCTTGATAGAAGGCATACTCTAATACCCGGCCCCTGGCAGTCTGGGGCCAGGGGCTTTTCTTGGAATGAACAGCGAAGGGCTGCCCTTGGTCAGCCACCCCACCTTGCGCCATCTCTGGAACTCACAGTGTGCATTTGCACTTGGGACAAGTGGGGCCATGGCAAAGGAGAGAAATTTGCTCTGTGCAAGAGCAAAAGAAAAAAAAAATTTAAATGGTAGTTCAAGTTTCAATTTATGGAACACATTTCATTTTCAGTTAACCCAGGCCCCAGACCCAGAGCCCTGACCTCATTAGTTTCATGTACTAACCCAGCTAAGGGAACAGACCCAGACCCTAGTAGGAGCTTCAGAGTTGGGCCGGCCTCCTTCTGGCTTGTGACACTAGGCAAACTGTTTAACCTCTTAGAGCCTTGATTTCTTAATCTGTAAAATGGGATAATAATCTCTCCTCCTAAGATCATTGTGGGATTTAATGAAGGCCACATATGTAGAATGCCTGGTATGCCATAGAGTAGGTGCCTGTATGAAGTAAAGAACATTTCAGCAAATGAGAACACCACCCCCACCCCCTCACCCCTCTGCAGCAACCCCCTTGTCCTCTCTTCTCAAGCCACATCTTGTGGTTGATCTCTTCGGGGAAGTTCACTGGAATGACATTATGCTCCATCGTTTAGGTTTTTCTCTTAATTATTCCAAACTCGGGTCATGAAGCCATGGTGAGGCTCCTCATGGAAGCACAGCCTGGTTAGCAGCGACAGCGGCCCTGACCAAAGCCCCTTCCCAGATTCCATGCCCAGAACCTGATCAGATGTAGCCACCGCAGGGGACACATGCTGGCCAGAGAGGTGCAGCATGTACTCTCACCTGCCCATGCTTTAATACATGCCTTCTGGAAAAAAATGGCAAGTAGAGAGCTGGGTGGTTCCAGAAAAGAGCCTGAAAGCCTAGCTCTGTGTTTCTGAGCGATGCCAGGCTAGTTGCTGCACCTCTCTGAACCACAGTCTCTTCTTCTGTGAAGCAGGGTCCAATCACCCCCTCCTACTGTTGTCCTGACAGTCACCTTGTAAGTTGTCAAATATAGAGGTTATTCTCAATATCTGAATCTGATACGCATTTTCTTCTCAAAGGGGTGACCATAGCAACAATTTGTTTTCTCTAGAGTGCTTAATGGCTTATGAATGAAGCCCCTTGCTTAGCTCATCTTTCCTTCCTTCCTTCTCTTCTTCTCTGCCTTGCCCTCCGCTTTCCTCCCTTCCATCATTTCATAGCATCTGCTGCTTGCCAGACGCACTGTGCTGGGTGTTGAGGAGAACATGAGGACGGATGAAGTAGTTACATCCTTGAGGAATTCATGGCCTCACAGAGAAGATAACAGAGGACATGAATACCAGGGCATGAGAACTGGAGTCCATTTTTGTCCTGAACAGAACTTTGAGGTCATCTTATCCAAGTGAGTAAGTGGAGGCTCTGGAAGGAGAAGGGTCTGGGCCTAGGGTCTGCCGACTAGCCTCATCGCCGGCCCCTGTATAGGTTGGAGAGGTAAGTCGGCGGGGGGTGGGGGTGGGGGATCTTGCTTCAGATGATTAGGAAAAGCTTTAGTGGAGCAAGCCCTTGAACTGGGCCTTAAAGATTATTTAGAATTCTGGAAGGCAAAGGTGTGGGGAGTGTTTGCCAGCAGGAAAGAACAGCTTGAGCAAAGGTGGGGCAGCTGAGAAGCAGAGGCTGATCAAGGGATGGCAAATGGTTCCAGAGTGACAGAAGGCCCCTTGGTCAGGGGAGGGGGGGGTCCCCACACTGTACCTGCAGAGGCTGGGAGTGACCATCCAGTCCCTCATAGTTTCCGTGGATCGGTTCTACCCTCCAGTGCCCTGCCAGGAATTAATTCTATTCATGGTAATGAGCTTGGACCCTGGATACCAGACAGCTTAAATAAACCTCTCTTGAATGTTGGATTTATGATATGTTATGAGCAGGAGCTTGACTGAGCACATGCTAGATGGATGAACCCAAATACTAAAAAAAAACCAAAAAAACCAAAAAAAAACCCACAAAAAAAAAAAAAAAAAAAACTTGGTCCATGAATGCTGGTGAAAAACCCCTCATGATAAATCATGGCTATTAATTTGCATGCTCTGGGTCTGTTAGGCTGGAGCAAACAATTCTTTAGTCTCCCAGGAGTGTTGAGCAGCGAGCCTTTTGAACACTCAGAGTAATTTATATGAATGCTTCTGCTTGTCCTTGCTTTTCTAACATGACTCCTTTGCTGGGAGAGATATGGAATTGGTTCCATCTGTGGGGCTCTCCTGGTCATCCTGCAGAAGAGATTCTCTTTGATATCTGCTCCGGCTTGTACCCAGAAGCGTACCCAGATGGCTTCCTTTCAGCTATCTCAGGAGGTGATGGGTGCTGGCATGTGGACTTTTCATGATGTGAAGCAGATTTGGGTCTACATAAAGCTCACAGGACATCCTGGTGGCCATGGTGCTATGTGTTCCTTTAAGAGGATGAAGGGCCAAGCCAGAATCCAGGTCTGATGCTTCCTCCTGGAGGATTTTAGACATGTGGATAGGCATTGAGGGAGGAGCATGTGTTTTGGGCCTTTCAAGGCAATGCATGATTATATGGAAGTTCAGGGCGGTCTATCAAAATCAGGTCGTTAGGTTCAGACCAAAAGCAAGGCTCACTCACTGTGTGCCTAGACTTCAGGCTCCCTCTGCTCTCTCAGAGGGAGCAGATTTGAACAGCTTTATCATCCAAGAAGGGCCAGAGGTTCATTTGCAGATTTCAGAAGCCATTTGCCTTCCCTGGTCCTTCTGTAAAATGAGGATCCAGTTTGGTTTGGTTTGGCTTGGTTTGGTCTGACCTAGCTGGCAGTTGTCCTATCAGGAGACTATTTTCCTAGCTGCTGCTGATATAGAAACCATTGGAAAGGTGGGCTCCATGGCTAGAGCTGACAGAGTCTGTCCTGTGATACGTCGTGTTCATCTCCCTTTCCCTCCTGTGGGGCATGGGGAGCCACACCTACAGTAACTGACTTGTTGGATTCTCATCTGCTATTGGAAGATCTTTCTGATGTCACTTGGTAAGCTCAGGCTCAGGAGTTGACTTTGAATCCCATCTTTACCTGGGACACTTGGGGAGCCAGCCTAGTTTCCCAGAGCTTTTTATTCTATGACAATCTTGATAGAACAAAGCAACCTTTTAATGTCATGAGCACCAAATGGTGTACAGAGAGCTCCAGGACAGAGCTTCAAACACAGCTCCCTTCTGGAGCAGGAAGGGTCAAGGTCAGCTTCATGAAGCTGCTGTTGACACTCATACATGGGTATCTTCCAAACTGGCTCATTGAGACAGTGATGAAGTTACACAGTAGAAAAGAGGACATTCCCTTCAGTTACACAAAGCACTTGGTGGAGAGAAAATCTGTCTGTCCTCACAACCTCTTATGTTTTCCCCTTGGAGACTGGAGATTTGTTCTCCAGCAGCCTTTTGCTGACCCAGCAGACCATGTCTTCTCAGGCAGGTGAGGTTGCCGAGGAAATGTGGGGTCAAATGGCATCCCCCTCCCTCCTCCCCTCCCCCTTCACTGAGCTTCAGGTTCTGCATCTGTAAAATGGGATAATAAACCCCAATCTGGCATGGTTTGAATAGTATCATCTTTGGGCAAGTTCTTGGTTCTAAGTAGTGCTTGCTTAGTTGTAAGTCTTCATCTTGGCCTGTTTGGTGGGCGCATCTGCTTTAGCATCAGGCCGAAACCCCTTTAACTCTGTCCTGTCAGTGCTCTGGGATGCTATGACCTCCACCATGGGATAGGGAGATTTATTCTTCCATATCTAAAGCTGTGTGTAGGGAATTTCCAGGATGCAAATGGGAGGTATGAACCTCTGCTCAGGCCATCAGCCTGGCCAAAGCCACCCACCGTTAGAGACACAAAGTGTTCTGTGGGGGACTGCTGTGGTACAGGAAGAGGAGGAGCTGGGACTATCCAAATTATATCCACTGTCCCTTGCTTGCTGGTTATGGGACACTCTAATTAGTATCTCTCAGACTCAGGTTTATCACCTCTAGAACATGGGCTAATGAAAAGCTCTGTTTCTTGGGGCCACTGTGAGGGCTCAGAGAAATGACCGTCTGGGAGTGTTCTGCATAGAGTTGGGATTCGATAAATGGTAACATCTGTTCTTCTTTGTCACACGAACAAATGTAAAGGCTTGTTGTTTTAGAATTTTTCTCGGTATTTTTGGCTACCGGCCTCGGCCATTCAAAATGGCAACCTGTGCCCCAGTTGGAGTTGTTATTGCCACTGTGTTTTTTCCTTCTTTCGCATCAGCAGAAACTGGGGCAAGCTTCTGCCCCCCTGACCGCTGGCAGGGAGGTGAGGTCACACGAGGGCCATCTGTTCCTTGTCCTCCTGCAGAAGGGCACAGGCCAACCGTGCTTAACGTTCAGGGCTCCTCGCCCCGTCCCTGAGGCTCAGCCCTCACATCCTGGTGTCTGGGCCTGTCTCACGCCAAGCTCACATCCCACACTTGGCAACTTTGGACAAGCCACCTAACCTCTTTGTGCCTCTGTGTACTCATCTTTAAAGCAGAAGTAACAACAGTAACTCCCTCATCTGATTTTTATGAAGACAGTATTATGCAAACAAAGTACTTCATCTGGTCAATATTCAGTAAATGCTAGCTATTTTATTATTTGGCTCGTACCACCTTATGAGCCTCCCAAGGGGCAAGCAGGCCCCTCTGTGAACTCCTTTTTTAGAGAAGATGAGGAAATGGAGCTTCGATGTCACATGGCCAGAGACCCCACAGGAAGGAGTGTCTGCGCCTTGATCTCTTCAAGATAGTGCCTGTTGGCAGTGTCTACACCACCACTCGGTCGTATCCAAACACGGCTCTGCAGGCCTGCTTGCATGGAAAAAGACAGATTCCTGGGTGCCTCCCCCCCACCCCAATCTGCTGAATCAGAATCTCAGAATCTCCAGACGCAGGGCCTGGAAATCTGTTTGTAAAGTTGGCGGAGGAATTCCCCATCGGTGTGGTGTCTTAGTCTCCATCACGGGAGACACGACTCACTGTGTCATTCGGGAGCAGAGGGACCCCAGAAGGAGCAAACACCTTCATAGCCTGTGGCCCAGGCAGAGCGCCATCCGCAGGTGAAGGAGAACCTTGTGGAAGGGCTGGTGAAGAAAAGGGTCTCTTCATCACACACCAGTTCTTTTTTTTTTTTTTTTTTCCAGGTCATTGGATTTCTTTCTAGATTAAATAATCTCATTAGGTATTATGGGCTCTGCGGAGGAAGTCTATTTGAACTGAACTGAAGCACTCTTTGTCAAGATATTATGTTTGGCCTGGACAGGGCTAATTGACAAGAGGTTGCCACAGCCAGCGAGGCCCATCGCACAGGGCTCCTGGGGACTCAGTTGGTGCAAACATTCCACAGCATCCGCTCTCCACAGCACATTTTCTCTGCCCAGGGAGGGGCGCTGGCGGTCACCTGACACTTCTTCTGGCTTTGATCCAACCTAGTCATTGACAGGACTGAAACTTCGGGGGGCTTCTGGAAGCCCGGGGGCCCAGACTCAGAGGGTGTCACTAATTGTGAAGAGCTACGTTCATCACCAAACAGCCCTGTTTCCCAGCATGCCGAGGAAACCATCGCAGACTCCTTGCTTTCCTTGTTCTATCCCAGAGTCAGGAGTTGATTCTCCAAACACGTGTCCTTGGGGCCTCTCCCTTTTACGTCCCCAAGTTACCATAAGGGTGGTGGCTCACTGCCTGGGCCAGGCGTTGGTCTGCCAGAGTTCATATCCTGACCCTGACACTCACTGGCCACGTGATCTGGGGGAAGCAACTTACTTTGGTTTGGCCTCAATGTGTTCACCTGTAAAATGGAAATAAGAAAACTCCCCTCATTAAGATTGCTGTGGGGGTGAAGTGAGATGAGTCCAGGAAAAGCTGAGTCACACGCACAGCACTCAGTGAATGTTCCTTGTCACCCTTCCCTCGTGTCTCCAGTGTGGCGGGCTGGGGGAAGATGTGGGGGCAATTTGGAAACTCTTTACAGCCAAGGACATTGTGCATTCATTCAGCAACAACTTCTCGAGCTCAAATGCACCAAGCACCGTGCTGTCTCCCAGGATGGCCTGGAGAACGAAAATAATCCCCTTCTCATGGTATTACCTCAGTCTGGAGCCCGGTAGTAAACGGGTCAGCACCAACTGCAGGAAGTGTGATCACAGTGCAAAACAAAATTAGGTGAGAGGCACAAGGTGTTGGTGGGGAGATTCTTCTCGAGCTTGGATGGTCAGGAGAGCTTTGAGACTGTTTGGCTGAAATCTGCAGGAAAAGAAATTGCTGGTTAGGTGACTCACGGGGGGAAAAAAGCTTTCTCAGCAGAGGGCAGGGTCCCCAAGGAGGAGAAGAGCTCAGGGTGGTGAAGAAACCCAGGAAGTCAGGGGAGAGAGGCCAGGTGGGGCTGGAGCCGTGGGCAGGGGCAGATCACACAAGGCTCAGGGCAGAGCTACAAGGAGGGCTCTGCGGATGTGGGCAACGCCAGGCGGCCAGGGCGTGTGGGAGGCGGGGGCCCCGTGGATTGGCAGTGTTAAAAGGTTGTTCCGGCTGCAGTGTGGAGAATAGGAGGGGGCGGGGGCAAGAAGGGAAGCAGAAAAACAAATCAGGAGGTTGCCAGGGTGGTCCATGGTAGATGCTGTCACACATGTTAAATCTCGTGCTATGTGCTGAGCCCAGTGTGAAGTTTTTGGGGGCAAATACTGATCTGTGAGGTGAGATCCTCTCTCGCAGCCACTGTCCAGACCTCACCCTTACTTTGACTCTCTGCATGCTGAGCTCACTCTCATCTCTGCTCACAGAGGAATCTAGGCCCTTCCGTGTGTTTTTCTAGCCAGGAAAAGCCCAAGCTGCCTTTCCCATCAAGCAAGTCCTTCCTTCCTGAGCAGCCTGTTTTGCTCATGTCCCTCTTACATAAATCTCCCTGGACCAGAGTTTCTGATTTCCTGAGCACTTCCGTTCTCTGTGGGCCAGCTTCTCTGTGTTCCAATTAATCTCTGGCTGCTCCAGCAACCTCATGCCCTGTTTCGTGGTCCCCACTTTCCATCTCTGCCCTGCTTGCCTACTTATCGGCAACTCAAGTAGGCCACAGTCACCCTGGTTTTGCCATAGTGTCCAGACCACTCCTTGTCCCGTGGCAGATGGGCAGTGGCCTCTGGTGTCATGAAGGTCTGACCGTTCAGACTCAGCCCACTCCCCTGGGCTCAGAATGTGGGTTCACCCAGGGGGACCTTGGAAAATCAGGAGACTCTCTCTTCCTTGGATACAGACCCTACATCTTATAAGCTCCCTGACACCAGAGTTTCTTAAAATCATTCAGAGAGAATGAGAGAGAGACAGAAAGGGCACTATGTGTGTGTGGGGGGGTGGGTAGTGGTAGAGAATGAGAATCAGGGAATTCTGATCCACAAGTACCCCCAACAAAGTTCTACACCCTGGAATAGTTTTCCAGGGCACACAGGAAATATGACAGGAAATATCTAAAAGTATAAGTCTCACTCTGAGGGACCCTTTTCCGATTGGGAGTTTGGGTGGTCCTACCATCAGTGGTCTTAGCCAGATAATCTGAGCAGAAGATGGGCCTCAAGTAGAAAGCTAAAACCATGCGTTCACCTTCCATAGTGACAGCTCTTAACTTATGTTTTCTTCTTTAGCTTTCTGAAGTCTAGTCACCTTGCAGAACTAGAGCCATCTGTTTTTATAATTCTTGGTTGAGTTATTTTGAATCTACCTCATTATATTAGTGCTCATCAGTTGGTCATCATGGACTGCCCTCAAGTTAGTGGAAACTTGACTGTGGTGACTAGGAAGTGGGGGGACCACATGATGCATAAGAATTTGGAGGCTCATGGTGCATCAGAGCTGGTAAAGCACTCCAAGATCTCCTGATCAGGATTTTTGGAAATGCATTTGTCAGAATTCCTGGATAAACAAAATCTTATCCGGAGTTCTAATAAGTTCAGCAGAGCAGAGAGGAGCTGATCTGGCTGAGTCAGGGGACAGAGACCCAGTGGCCAGAGGCTGCTTCTCATCCCAGCCGCCCGCTGAGACCTCACTGATTAACACAGGGCTGTGTTGGAAAACCACGGATCAGTTCAGTCAGGGAGAGTTACTTGCCCAAGTCACATAGGCCCTTGGAGACTCCTAGTTTAAGGGGGTAACCTAGCCCAGCTACTTGGCCTGAACTAGAGTCCAGCCTTCTGGACTCCTTGCTTAGTGCTCTTTCCTGTATCCTGTATACTGGCTTAAGCAGTGAGTATCTGTGGCCTTGGTGTGGAGCCTGTCCAGGAAAGGAACATGGAGGATTATTCGCTCTGAGATCCTCAGTGGCGTTGCTGAAAACTTAGGCTTGCTATTTCTCCTCCCAGCTAGAATTACTGGTAGAAATGAATCATGAACTAAGGGTGTTGCTGGGAAGACTCACTCCTTGGGGGAGCCTCAGGTGTAAATAGATGGAAAGGGAGTCACGGTGGAGGTGGAACTGGGTCTGGACTTTATTAGGTGGTGGATAGGAGCCATAGGACGTGGGTGCAAAGAGCCGGCAGACTCCCAGCAGCCTACTTGCTACTCCTGTGTTGGAGGTGTTGCCAAGCCTGGCCACATAACAAACAGCCCCCAAATCTCAGTGGCTTACAAAACAAAGGTTTATTTCTTCCTTGTGTTGCAAGTGGGCTGTGCGTTGGCTCTGGTTCTGCTCCACATACTTTCTCATTCTGTGACGTGCCCATTTTATTGTAGCTGAGAAGAGCAAGAGCCTGAGACAGATTGCACAGTGACATTTAAAACTTCTGCTCAGATTTGGCCTAATTCATGTCTGCTCATATCCCACGGGCTAGAACAAGTCACATGGTGGACCCTGACAGTGGGTTAGGGCCTTGGTACATCACAAGGCAAGGGGAGGGAGGTGTGTTCCACGCAAGGCTGAGGCTAGTGAGTAATTACAAGTGAATGGAGTCTGCCCCAAAGGGGGCGTGGTGGGGATGGGTGGAACGCTTGCAGAGTGACTGCTTATCTCAATGGGACATGGTCTTTGGAGAGAAAGATTTTTCCAAGATCCCTCCAACCTAGCTCTTAAACACATTGAGAAAGTCTGTGTCAAGTCTCCAGAGCCCTGGGTCCTAAGCAATGCCTTGTATTTCTTGTGGAGGATTTGTTTCCCTTTTTCTTTCTCCGAAGAGGACATGCAACTGGTATGAAGAGGCAGTGCTAGGCATCGCTGGGGGAGCTGGCCAGGTGTGGCACCCAGAGAGGCTCAAGGAGCAGAGAGCACCACTGACTGACACTACTTTAAGGAATGGGGTTGGGGGTGGTGGTGTCCTAGCCCTTCCGGAATTGTACGGTTTGTACTTTATGTTGTTGTGACAGATGAAAAATCAAAACTGGAGCTTTTTGAGATACTGGGCCTCCAAACAACTCCAACTTCCCAATGGAAATCAATGAATGCCTACTTTAATGGAGGTGTTAGTATTTTTCATGGTATTGATTACTAGTAAGTCAAGAATTAGGAAATCACTCTGCAGCAGGACCGTTGGAGATTCAGATCTGGGTTACTTGGGAAAGTGCTGCTTCCAACCTTTTTAACAGTGTCGGCGGCTCCTGGCTCAGCAGAAAGCATCACACCAATCACCTGCCGGTTCCAGGGGGCCTTTGATCAGGCAGAGACAGCTACAGACCTCCTCTCCTGGGCTGCTGCCCTCCAGCCTACTTGCTGCAGGAGGTCCCAGGTGGGGAGCACCCACGGCTCCCCTGCACTGCTGTTCTTCCACGGCCTCTGCAGCCCAGGGTCAAAGGGACACTGTTCTCTAGGCTGTGAGGTGAAGAAAACAAGAATCCAGACTAAAGGGGCCTGAGAAGGAGCCAGGAACCTATACCCATTCTTACATTCAAATGACCTTCTCTGGTATAGCCAGAAAGGGAACACCTGTGATCGAAGGCGTACGTGCCTTCAGCCTGCAGACAAGCCCGTGTTAGGGCAATCAGAGTCCTGAAGGGTGAGGGAGCTCAGAGCAGTCTGTTCATGAAGACCTTTTGTCCGAAGTGGCTCAAGTTTCCATTTTTCCTCCAGACCTTTTATTTTGAAAGACTTCAAACTCATAAATAAGTTGCAAGATCAGCGTAAGGAACACCTGTACGCCCTTCACCTGCGTGTATGGCTTTGTTTTTCTAACACATTTGCCTTATTTTTCTTTCTACCCATACTTATCTCCCAGAAGCCCTTGAGAATTAGTTGTAACCTTTATGTCCTCCACATACTTCAGCGGGTATCTGCTAAGAACAAAGACATTCTCCTGCAGACCCACAACAGACTTATCATACTCAGAAAAATTAACATCAATACAATACTATTATCTACAATCGTTATGCATATTTCCCTGCTGGGCCCAAGGATGTTCTTTATAGCAGGAGTTGGCTACAGGGGCCAAATCCTGCCTGCTGCCTGTTTTCATAAATAAAGTTTTCTTGGAACACAGCCACTCTCAGTCATTTCTGTATTGTTTATGGCTGTTTTTCTGCTACAGCTGCACAGTGGGGTAGTTGGGAGACAGTCTGTCCCACCAAGCCTCAGATATTTTACTACCTGACCTTTTAAGAAAAAGCATGCAAACCCAACTTATTAGCGTGTGTGCAATTCAGGATCCAAACAGAGCTCATACTTTGCGTACATTTATAATTTTTTTTTTAATGTATAAATAAGCCCTAACTTAGGAACATTCTCTACACACAATGACAAAGGCTCCCTGTTGGAATATGAGCAGACATGAAGGAAGCCAACTCTGAACAGAGAGTTTAAATGTGACCGTACAATTTGGCTCAGCCTTTTTGCTCTTCTTGCCATGGTAAAATGGGCATGTTGGGGAGTGAGAAAGTACACGGGGCAGATCTGTGGCCTGACACCCCAAGACTTCATGACCTGATCCCTCCACACTCATGTCCCATCACTTCCCAAGAAGCCCCAGGCTCCGTGGAACTGCTTGATGTAATGACACAGAGTATGCTTGTCCCATATATGTTTGTTCCTGCAGTTTCCTTTGCCTGGGACCCATCTCTACACTCTGCCCTTAAAGATTTAGCACAAGTACCACCTCTTGGAAGCCTTCCGGACCTTTCTCCCTTCCCGTTCCCAAGACCCTGTTGCCCACCTGGTTGTCTAAGCTCCTGACACCCACTGGATTTTCCAGTATGGGAGAACTTACCACACTCGTGCTTTGATTCATTTTCTGTTGGTCTCACCCATTAATTTGTGGAGGCCTTGAAGGTAGGGACCAGGTCTTATTCATCTGTGTCTTCTTAGTTCCTAATAAAAAGCCCTAAGATGCTCAGTAATTGTCAGTTGAATGAATGGATTCTTAAATGGCTCAAAGGCTTTTCTCTTATTTCCATGCCACCTTATGGCATTTCTGGCCATCTCTTCCCCTTGTCCTTCCTCTTCTAGAGGAATTGGAGTACATAACCTCATGGTTGCTGATTTCAAGTGGCCTTAGAGCATTCTGACACAAGGACTTGTGAAATGACAGGGGATGGACAGAGGAGACTCCTGAGGCCACAAGGCTGCCAGCTTCCTGCTCTCCACCACTGCTCCCCTGCAGCCAGAAGTCCCATTTCAACCCTTTACCACCTCCACCCCAGACTATGGCAGTTTCTGATGATGGCTTAGATTGGGGTCCTGGCCGCCACTATGTGGCAGGTTGCATTAGTACTGAGTATGTTGGTCACCATCTAACTTGATCCTCATAAATACCTGTAAAGAGGGCATTGTCCCTGTGTTCCAGGTGAGGAAACTGAGACACAGACAATTTAGTGATATGGTTAGGAAATGTCAGAGCTGGGACAGACTGTGATTCCAAAGGCCCCCTCCCTATCTCCTGAAGTTTACCATGCTTTCCTTCAGGATAGGTGGTGTTCCTGGCACCCCAAGTTTAACCTCGAAGGAATTTGTTTTCTTAGATGTTGTTAGAATTTGGGGCCAGGGTCTAGATAAAATCTGTCCATTAGAACTTTCGTAGATAATGGAAATGTTCTAGATTTGCTCTGTTCAATTCTGTATCCAGGAGCCACATGTCACTTTGAACACTTGAAACGTGGCTGGTGAGACTAATTTTCATTAACATATTTAAATTAAAATAACCACATGTGGCTTGTGCATACTGTACTGGATGGTACAGAGTGGGATAAATGTTGGCCAGGTGCCTTCAGGGTAAACGTGTAGCTGCCTGGAGACCCCTCCTTGAGTTAGCGTGGTTTCCATAGAAAAATTGGTGTTCAATTCCAGACAACTCAATTAGCAACAAATTTATTCTGGAATGGGGGACTGCTTCCACTGCCACCACTCTGATGAGCTGTGACAGTTTTCACTTGAGGCAAATGAGACTTCTAACCCTCAACGGAAGGAAATGCAGGGTGCTGTCGGGAAGAAGAGAGGGGGACATGAAGGAGAAGCCCCAAGGGCCCTAAGGGGTGGAGCCAGTATATATTTTCTCCAGTTCTGCTCCCCCATGTGGGATCCTTGCCCATGATCCTTCCTTCTGGGGATTTGGGAATGCACGGCTGGATTTGGGTTCCCAGCGGGAGTTGATAGCAGAGTGTATAGTTTTCCCAGGAATATGCCTATCCTCTTAGGACCTAGAATGGGGTCCCAGCAGAGAGGCAGGCATGCTGCCTCTTAAGCTAGGCTGTTTGGCTGGAGGCAGGATAGCATAGTGGCCACAAATGTGGGCTTTGGAGCCACACATCCTGGGGTTGAAGCCTATAAGCTCTGTGATCTCTGTGCTCAAGTTTCTCCAACTGTAGAATGGGGTTCATGTCAGTACCTAATTCCTGGGACTCTTGAGGTTAAGCAAGTGGGTGCCTCACTCATGGGCAGCACCAAATAGGTCCCCAGTAGGTTTGGGTGCTGGGAAAGCTGTGATGTTTCCAGTGTAAGATCAGCATAGCCCTTGATCTTTTAGAATCTGCTCACTCTTTCCTTTCCTTTTTTTTTTTTTTTTTTTTAATCTTTTGCACTGACAGTTTCTTGCTTTCAGAACTCAAAATGCTTTTGGGAGCTTTGCAAGAATTTGCTCCCAAATCCTGGGAAAGGATGTCTGTTTTCTCAACTCATCTCATCTCCCTGTCTCTGGGTATTTATAGTTCTGGATAGAAAAGAGTTGCTTTGATTTTTCAGAATAGTTTCCACAAAAGTGTGGTGTTGGAGAGGCAGGGCTATGTAGAGAGAGTTGAACTTGACATCGGAAGGCCTGGGTTAGAATCCCACGTATTAGCTGTAGGACACCCCCCCCCCCCCCATCTATAAGCTATGTAAATATCCTGAGCCTCAGTTTCCTCAGTTGTGAAATGGACATGGAGTGATAGTTAAAGGAGATAATACCTACAGGTGTGCCCAGCCCACCGCCTACACACGGAAGACACTCTAAGTGCCAGTAAAATCTGAGCATTTAAATCTCTTTTCAGCTTAAATGTTCAAACTCACAGGTTGGAAGCTACTTGGGTCTCTTGGTGGTGGGGCTCCCGGCTGGAGTCTGTCCAAGGGCTTTCTTCAGCGATGCTGTTCAAGGCAGCAGAGCCTCTCTTCCTAGCTGTTGACTGTTCTTCTACCAAGGGGTCTTATTTAGATGACTGGAACTAAGCTTCCAGAAAGAAGAGGCTGCAGGTGGGTCTGAAGATGAATGGTGAAAGCAAAGTCAGGAAGAGCCAAGCGCCCGGAGCGTGAGGACAGCCGCCACACACTGACTTGGGGAAAACCGATTTGGACATCCTCCGGTTAACCGAGGGACTCCCCGAGGGCACCTCTGCCAGGTGGGGTGGGGGTCAGGGAGGCAACTCCTGGGCCTGTGTGTGTGTGTGGCGGGGTCTTGTTTACAGCAGGAAGGTTGAAGCAGGAAGTCTCAGGAGAAGGATGGTCCATTGTGGAAAGCAGGGAGAGAGCCAGCACACAGGAAGCATGGGCCCTTCCTGCATCGCTGTCTGTGAACTTGAGGACCTCAAGGGACGGCCCTGGACCTAATGAAGCCTCAGCCTGGGGAAGGTGAAGAGAAGGTCAACTCCTAAGGCCCTGCTTTTGCTTCCTGGAAGACCTAGCACCTAAGGGAGTGGGCCCACACCTTTGCTTAAAGAGGAATAGTTCATATCATATGATCTCCCTGATATGAGAAATTGGAGATGCAACGTGGGGGGGTTTGGGGGGTAGGAAGGGAGGGACACAAACCATAAGTGACTCTTAATCTCACAAAACAAACTGAGGGTTGCCGGGGGGAGGGCGATATGGAGAGGGTGGTGGGGTTAAGGACATTAGGGAAGGTATGTGCTGTGGTGAGTGCTGTGAAGTGTGTAAACCTGGTGATTCACAGACCTGTACCCTTGGGGTTAATAATATATGTTTATTAAAAAATTAAAATAAAAAAATGAATAAAAAGAGGAAGAGTTCAGAGTGCAGTGTGTGGGGGCGCTCAGAGGGCCTGGCCAGCGCCCTGCCCTGCACTTACTCACTGTGTGACCCTGAGCAGGTACCTTCACCCCTGTGAGCCACAGATTCCTCAGCAGGACATGGGGGAGACCACACGTGCCCCTCCGAAGATTGGTGGTGAATGTACCTCATTACCCCGTCTTCTGTCCTGACTCCCCCTTTCCACGTAATGGTTCCCCCTTGTTGGCTCCGCCCAGCAGCCGCCTACTCCTCTCCTGCTTGGAATCCCAGGATTTCTGGAGGCAGCGCCTTGTTTCTCTGGAAAAAACCACACCTGTGACCCCTGGACGGCGTTTCGTCTCAGGGTAGGGAGTTGCCTGGGTGAGGCTGCCTGTGGAGGGTAGAGAAAGGGCCTCCTATCGAGAGAAGGTGACGGTGCTCCCACAGAGTCTTAATTTCCTTTCCCCTTCCTTTCCTTTTGCTCTTTACTTCCTGAAAAAGGCACCCGGCAGTTTTTGAGGCTGCTGTTTCTTCATGGATTTTTAATAAAAGTGATGAATGAACTAAGAATTGATAAGAAAAGGCAAATGGTATTTGGGTTATGCATTGTTCTAGTAAAATGTATTTTTCACTGAAGATCTTAAGTGACTTTTTCGTTAGAATGCCATAATGGGAAGAAAGGTTAAATCAAATGAGTTTTCTGTGGCAGGAGTGTCAACCAGGGGCCTCTGCGGGACAGGACCCTTGTCCTGTACAGCGGCTGAGCTGTAAGCTTTGCCAGCTCCCCAGTGGTCAGAGTCCTGGCATCTTGTGCCAACAACTCCTTCCTCCCTGCAGGAAGGCTAGAAGAGGGAGTCCCCCAAGAAAGGCCTGGCAAGAATGGCCACAGTTCTGCTCCTTGGAGACCTGATCAGCCGTGAGGGTCCAGGAAAATGGTCCCCATCGGAGCTGCCGGTGGTGGCTTGCCTGGGGCTGGTGTCCTGTGCAGGGAGCTGGCCTCCATTTCCTGGACCAGCACGCCTGAAAGAGCCTGCAGCCTGAGGAGAGAGTCTGCAGCTGGGCTCCCTGCTGGCTCTAGAACAGGCTTCTCTCATAGGCAGGATCCAGAGGGCTTACCCTGGTCTGATGGCCCCCAGGAGATCTGCTTGTTCCAGACCTCAAAGGTATCAACCCCAACTGGTGAATCACCTATCACAGGAAGGTTATTTTTCTTCTTGAATCTGCCTCGAGGAAGTGTCTTGGTTGTGATTGGAAAAGATCTTGTCCTAACAATTCTATTCCATTTTATCCCAACCTGTCCCATCCTATTCCATCCCATGCTATGCTGGCATATTTCATCCTGTCCCATTTCCTTCTGTGCTGTAAGTGGTCGTGTGGGTGTTCTCAGTTCCAGGTCCTGTTCCAAGTAGTGGGAGCACAAAGAGGATCAAGACACAGTCCTGCCTTTACAAAGTGCCCTCTCTAACAAGAGAAATCAGCAGACAGTTATAGTACGATGCAGACAATAAATGGGGAGGCCAGCAGCCCCTCTTCGCCCAGCAAAGTCACCTCACCATTTACAACCAAGGACTGGAGGCAGCTGGAGGAGAAAATGAGGGTGTGGGTAGTCCAGGAGGGCTTCTGGGAGGTGATTGCCGGGTTGGATTTTCAAAGGGTGGTAGGAGTTTACCAGGCAAAGAGCAAATCTCTAAATTTAGAGATCTAAACTTATCACTTAAGTAGAACTTACTAGGTGCTGGGTCACATTTTACCTATTATAACTCATAACAGCTGGGGAGGGAGGCGCTCACCTCTGTTTCCTCCAGACAAGGAAGTAACTGTACACAGGAATACAGCTTAGTAAGTGGTGGAACTAGGGTTCAGACCCAGGCAGGCTGTGCCTTTTTTTTTTTTTTTTTTTTTTTTTTTAAAGAGAGAGCATAAAAGGAGAGAGGTCAGGGGGAGAAGCAGACTCAGACTCCCCGGCGAGCAGAGAGCCTGATGTGGGATTCGATACCTGGACTCCAGGATCATAACTTGAGCTGAAGGCAGTCGCTAACCAACTGAGCCACCCGGGCCCCCCAGGCTGTGCTTTAATCAGCACGTGTCAGGGCTGTTCTGGCAAGGCCGGCAGGGCATTCCAGACACGGAGATGAGAACCGCTACTATCCCCCATCAGGGGTACGGTCAGCCGGGGGCTCTGGCAACCACCCATCCTATGGTGCAGGTATAATTCTCTCCATGAAGTAGGTCTCCTTGAGCCAAGCTCTCCACCCTCTTCATCACAGTGGAGCGACAGGGACCATTGCCATGTTTCCTCCACCCCCAGTGTGCTTTCCTGCCAGCGAAGCTGGGGTGAGTCCAGCAGCTTCTCAGCTGCTGGGGCTCCAGGCCAGGAAACTCTGAGCCCAGGGCTAGGCTTTCCCTCTCTGCTATTTGGGGAGAAGGGTGGGAAATGCCTCGTGGCTCAAGGCCTGATGCACGGTCATTCCTGCCCCTAAATTACCCCAGGCCCAGGGCACACCCAGGCTCCCGCCACAGGGACAAGTGCCACATGGGCCCTGAGCCCGGCCTCACCCTCCCTGACACCTTGGACCTATGGCGGGAAGCACCCAGCTGGAGCATTTGCAAGCACTCAGTGGCAGGACTTAGCTGTTCTTTCCTTACTTGTCTTTCCCTATTGAGGATCCCTCTGCATTTGTTACAAGGCCTTTGTCTATTTTAGCATGCCACTAATTATAAGACTCATCATCGGTTTAATAATCATTTCTCAGAGGAAAAAAAAGAAACACTACCACATTAAAAGTACACATTGATTGTAAGATTTGTCATCATCTCAGAGACATGGAAACGCCAAAAAGAAATGAGCCTCTTAGATGTCAGGGGATGTGGTCTTTTCTAAACATTTTTTGGCTGAGGGGGGACACCTGTGGGGACACCTGCATGGAGAGAGCTTGTCCAACAAGGTGGGGAGTGGCGCTGGCTGGCACCGGTCAGGGCTGGGTCATGGAGGGCCTCATCCATTTCTCCAGGCCTGCCTCAGCTGCCTTCGGCTTCAACCATCCAGACCCACTTTGGGGACGACAATTCGAGTAGCTCAAAAACACTCACAGCTGAGTTCATTCTGTAGCTGGGTTTGACAAGTGATCAACTCCCACCAGGAACGGAGAAGCGTGGGGCTCAGTGGGTGGACAAGGACCAGCTGTGATCACCAGGAGCCTCGGCAGTCTTCCTGGCAGTTGGGTGGTGATTGAAGCCAGCTGGGTGGCGTGAGAGCCCCTTGCCCTCGGAGTCTAGGGACCAGGGCTCTGATCTGGGCCACCTCGGGTGTGTTGCTTTGCTCTCCGGGGCTCCAGATTCCTTTTCTGTACGGTGAAGATGTAAAACAGTCTTAATAGCAGCTGACAGGTGTCAAGGGCTTTGCATACATGTGCCATGTGCTTTTCTACAGGTCTTTCAAGTACTAGTTCATTTCACCCCCGCTACGACTCTGCAAGGTAGTGCTGTTCCCATCTCCATTTTTCGGATGACAAAATGGAGGCACAGGACAGTTAAACAATTTTCCTAGTGTCCCCTTGTTAGTACATGGCAGAGATTAGAGTTGGCTCCAAGTTCTCTGGTTAAAGGGTCCATCCAAATAACTGTGAGGGTACCAGAGTAGAACAATAACGATTGTATAAAAAAACCAGCGCAACCCCATTACAAATGAAATCTAGCATAGAGTTCTAAAAATAGAAGTAAGATGGCAGTCTTGTTAGGAGTGAAGCTCAGGGACCCTCCTCCGGTTGGCAGGGACACCTCTGTGGCATCCCAGGGCTTCCTGAAACAACGTGAAAGCAGCCAGACTGGGCAGTCCCCGAAGGCCATCCAACACCAGTATCCTGGGATGGTCAGGGACAGATACAGGCTCTGATACCAGGGCGTCCCTGAGATCTGCTGGCTTCCCAGGCAGGCTCATGATGTAACACCTCTTCTATCTAATGTTCTTGAAATATTTCTTCAACATTTATTTGTTGGGACCAAGAAAAATGGATTTTCTTGTAATAAAACCTGTACACCTTTTGCTCTATCTTCTTTAGGCTATAACATGCACTGAACACAACATCTGAACCCATTTGGAACGGTAGGTTACTGCACATTTTTCTGCCACTCATAACCGGATAGTGTTAGTCGCTAATATTTGCTAAAGAGAAGGGTAGCTTACGTTGACACATCTCAAAGTGTTTCCTGTAAATAGCCCCGTGTTCTGCTTACTCCTTTTGGAATTTCAGATGACTGCTGCTCCCCAGTGCAGGCTGCTGGCAGCTTACATCGTGCAAAGTTGGGGGCATGGTTTGCAGTGGCGTGGTGCAACTTCCACATGCAAATTGCAGAAATACTCAATAGAGGTAGCAAGTCGGAACTTGTGTAAATCAGAAAATTCCAAAAAATCGGTGTTAAATGTATTTTTTACTAAAGGGCACTATCACGCACACAAGTGAGACTGACCCACTTTCCACCAGTAATGTCTATTCTGGAATTGCCCATGGAAACCCAAGTTAACTAGTATTGTGTTGCTGATGGACTCCAGTGACAATTTTGCAATCCCTATAGGTGGCAGTTCAGGTGACAGTCAGCACTGCCATGTATGGGGCACAGGGTGCGTCTGGCAGAGTTCTGGGGGCAAACAACAACGTGGATGGAGTCTCCTAGTTTTACCACCTGCATTTACAACTTGCATGACCTTGACAGTTGACTTCTTAACCACACAGTGGAGTTCCACCTTTACTCCTTCTGTTTACCCTGACTGCATGACAGCAGGAATCCTGAGTTTATCTGTGCCTCTCCCTCCTTGTATGTCCTTGGGCATGTAATGCCACTCCTTTCCCTGGGTCCCAGTTTTCTCCTTTAAACCCAGAAGTGTTTACACAAAGTGACCTTTCAGGTCCTATCAACTCCAGGTGATTGATTCGCTTGGTGAAGGATGGTCTGCTGATGTCTAGCATTGACTTACATCTGATCTAAGTTATAAGACTGCAAGGAAATGAGAGAAGGGAAGCCAGATTAATGTCCAGGTAATCCTGTGTTCTTTCAAACTGTTGCCTTTCCGGTTATATGCTGAAATTCTTTGGAGAAGAGTTCCATCTCTTCAAGAAAGGGTCCACTTGGTCCAAGAGAGGTTCCTCCCATTCAGGGTGTTTCAGCTGACCATGGGGACTAGTCCTTTATCTGAGGCAGTTCTGGCCAAGGTGGGCATACCCTCTCAGAAAGCCTTCACTATTGCCTTGTTCTCCAGTAATTCTGTTAAAGAAATGAACTAAATCTGACAGGATGTGTCCTTGGTGGTTGTAACAACATACCACTGAATGAATGGCTTAAAACAACGTCAACTTATTCTCTCATAGTTCTGGAGCCCAGAAGTCCAAAACCAAGGTGTTTGATAGGGTCATGCTCCTTCTGGGGGGGGTTTAGGGAAGAATCCTTCCTTGCTTCTTCCTGGCTTCTGGTGGTTGTTGTTAACTCCTGGTGTTGTTTGTAAGGGCCATCACTCCAGTCTCTGCTCCATCTTCACAAGACAGGTTTTCCTGTGTATCTCTGCATCTCTGTTTTCTCTTCTTACAAAGACCCATGTCATTGGATTAGGGCCCACTCTAATCCATGGTGACCTCATCTTAACTAAGTATATCTACAAAGACTCTATTTCCAAATAAGGTCACATTCTGAAGTTCTAGATGGACATGAATTTGACAGGTGTTGAGGAGAGAACATTATTCATCCCAGGAGAGCAGATCATCTGGGCTCCTCGTGCTCAGGTTATCCCTGGTATAATTCTCCTGAGGTCTTTAATGGGTACCCCTGTAGGTCTGTAGTCTAGAATCAACTTCTTTATTCTCTTTAAAAACTGGAACTGCGGGATGCTTAGTGCCAACCTCCTTTCCCCAGAACTCATTAGAGACCATTGAAATGAGTATGGTCATTCACTGGCAAGTTCTCGCAGTGCCCTGAATTCCTCTGGGACAGGAAATGGGCCTCGTTTGGGTAGCCAAGTGCTTTCTTGCATCCTTTTTGACCATCTTGGGCTTCTGTTCATTTATTCATCCAACAAATAGGTACTGCGAGGCTTCCGTGTCCCAGCCATGAGCTAGCCCTGTATATACTGTGAACTGGGGTGACAATCCAACTGTCATTTCTGTGGTGGTCTTAGGCTCTCAATAGGTAGACATATAGATACATAATGAAGCATCAGGCCATGCTAAGGCCTATGGAAAAGAAAACATCATAGGAGGTGCAGGAAGCTGGTGTTTTTGATAGGTAAGGGAGGGCAATCTTCCCCTTGCCCATGCTTGTTCAATACTTAGCAGCAGATTAGACCCCGGACCAGGGGGCTCAGACTTCTCATACTATGAGGAGCCCTGGCCACCTGACAGCCAGCTAGGACCTCTACCCTGGCCCAGATGCCACCGTTGTTAGCTGGGACTCAGGCAGAATCTGTTCTGAGCCCAACTTCAGCAATGGGAATTATCCTTGATGAGGCCATCTAGTGCTTTTAAACCTTTCAAGCCGAGGACAGGATGATAAGGAGGAAAGAGGTTAGGTTCTGATAACAAGTCAGCACGGTTGTATGACCTTTTATAAGTAATTTAGCTTCCTTGAGCTTCAGTCTTCCCTTTAGAAAGTGGGCATACTGTTTGCCTGCACTATAGTGAAGATTCAGTGAAATAAAATGTCATAGAGCTGATGCCCACAGATATTAATTCAATTCCACTCACTTATAATAAAGTAAAGAACCCAGGGACACTTTTTGTTGACCAGGGACACTTCTAAAATCTTTTCTTAGCCCACAATGGGTGCTGACTAAAAATCTGTGGATGGACGGGGCAAATGTAGCAGGTGGCCTTTGAAGCTGCCTGGGCTGTCCCCCGCTAGTCTGGCTATCCAGAGTGCATGTGAACTCTGTTCAATAGTGTTCTCTCCCCCACAACTGTTCTTCCTTGCCGGACTTCCAGGCCTCTGGGAAGCTGGGAAAGGTCTGCCCAAATGTGTTTGGAGATGCAGAAGCTGCCCCTGAATGTCTTGGCCAGGTTTGGGATTAATCTGTTGGAAATTATGGGGTGCAAGGAATTACTTTGCTGACAATAATTGGATTTCCCAAAACGAACAGAGCAGGTTTAAGTCAGAAACCAGAGACCAGGTGAGTGTCATCACGGGGAACATGCGTTAATGTGTGCTTTTCACACACCGACATGTGCCCAGTCCTGGACAACACCATCGAAATCTGACTCTCCTGGGCACTAGTGGGGGAATTAAGCTGGGGTTTGGGAGGATAAGAACCCTGTTCCTGGCAAATGTTTGCACCGTGTCAGGAAAATGCTCACAAGTTATATCTGATAAAAGAGTCCCCAGCAGCCTGCTGGCAGCCAGAGAGGGGCCGGGCCCTCGGCACCTAGATTGGCATGGATGCCGGTGGTGGGTAGAGTGGTTGGGATATAGTCCATAAGCTCTGCCCTTTGCCCTCCCTCAGGCAGCCAGGACTCCCGTCAGGGTCCTTAGCAGGACCCATCATTCAGAATCTTGGTTCAAATCTTACTGGTTTCTTAGCATCTTTGAGTCTCAGTTTCCACATCTGTACAATGGCGATAATGATAGACATTTCACTGGGATGTTGGTAGTGTTTAACGTGACCATGATCTCAGAGTGCCTGGCAAGGCGCCTGTAAGAGCAGGCTCAAGGATTATGGATTTCCTGACCAGCAGGATCCTTCAGACCAGCCCTTGTGGCTCCCCTCCCTGCCTGCTCCTTCCGGGTTCCTCACCCCACTGCGGGGGGACCACAGTCTCAGATAAACTCTGTCTGCGACAGGGCCCTGCAGGCCTCAAATCTGGCTGCTTCTGCCTTTCCATGAACACTTCCCGTATATTGGGTGTCTGGGGAATAGATAGCTGTGTCTCAGCCCCGTGAAGAATCCAGCCAAACTTGTCACAACATAGCCGCCAAGAGAGTTCTAGTTCCCAAAGTGTGTTCCATGGAACACTAGGTCAGTGTGTACTCTATGGCATAGAGTTCTGAGGATAAATACATTTGAAAAATCTTTGTTTTGGAATGAACTAAATATAGATTCTGTGACACCTTAGAGTAAGAAAGCTGATTTACTTCTAGGGTAACCCCATGTATTTGGTCATAGAAGTCTTCCCCTCAGACCTCCTCTTTCTCCCCCACATAGGGGCTTCCTGAGCTATTTCAGGTCACAGCACCCCTGAGGCTACCTGGGCCCTCCACTTGCTGCAGACTCCGCATCTCTGTGGCCCCCTTTCCTCCTGGGGATGGTAACTCCCCAAACCCAATCCTCCTGGGGATGGTAACTCCCCAAACCCAAATGCTCTTGGAAAAGAGACAGGGCAGAGGGGGCAGTTAGGATGGCTTTTTGGGGTGGTTTGGGATGGAGGGGAGCAAGCCTACTAGGAGATATTTAAGGCAGGAATGGGAACCTCTGGGGTGGCTGCAGGCCGTAGCTCTAGACACGTTGCTGTCACTGTGAGTGCATGGTTGCTCCGTCAGGTCCTGCTGGGGATGGAGGACTGAACCTGAGCTCAGGGCAGCACTGGCAGTAGCAGCGGAGGGGTGGTGATCCAAAGAAATCCACTCACCACAGATGAGTTCCACTGGCCCCTCACCAGCAGATCCTTTTGTAGTTACGAAAGTGCTGAGCGGGGCCAACAGTGCAGAGAGCGAGCAGTAATCAGTGTATAATTACACAGGTCTCAGGCAGCAGAGCCGGGAAGCAGCTGTGCCTCCTGCGGCAAACTCTCTCGTGCTCCCTTAGGGATGTGCCCAGGCATTTTATAGGAGTGAAATGGATTTCTGGGCCACATTTTTGGTTTCGCAATCAGGGACGTGGTGGGCAACCTTGGCACCCAGCGGTGAGCGATTGCAGCTCAGTGGAAAGTAAAACTTAAAAGGAGGGCTGTTTAGAAGGGCTCGGGAGGGGGCAGCTGGTTAGCACTGTCTCCTGTCGGGCAGGACCCTGGGGATAGTCGGGTGAGCTTGTGGTGCCCTAGTACTCTCCACATTTCTCCCTTCTGCTCACGGTCTTCTGTGGCTCTCTCTCCTTCTACCAGTTTCAAAGGCCGTTCCCATCCTCCAGCTGTCCCTCCTTCCCTGCTGATACCCTCCGGCTCCATTCACACCGTTGAGGCCATGCAGGTGCGGCTTGGAGGGGTAGCATCTTGACTCCAGGAGTGCTTGGCCTGAAGTCCCGGGTCAGGAAGGTGAAGTATACAGGCCTGGGGTGACCCTGGCAGTCAGGCAGGTCTGTTCAGGGCCTCAGTCCCCACCCTGGCTGGAACATAGGAAGAAGACCCCAATCTGGGGACGGAAAGGAGTGCAATCAAAGAAGGGACACCAGGCAGAACTTCAGGGCACCTCTCATGCTCCAGAATCCCCTGGAGGGCTTGTGAAAAATGCAGATTTCTGGGCCACAACCCCCAGGGTTCATGGTTCAGTAGTTTTGGAGTGGGATGGGTTCCCAGAATTTGCACAGCTAGCAGGTTCCCTGATGCGGCTGATGCTGTTGGTCCTGGGTCAACAGCTTGAGAACTACTGGTCTAGACTAAACTCATCTGAGTAGGCAGAGCACAGAGCTCATGATACGAGGTAACTGGAGCTGTCCTGGGCTTTGGGATCGCAAATGATGCGTGCAGCAGGCTATTTGCCCTGAAGCCCCACCGGATGGGAAGCTGCAGCTCCTGGAAAACTGCTGATCTCAGCCTGAAATGGCTTAGGAATGTAGGTGAGGCATTCGTCACTGGGAATGGGGGCAGAGGCCTGTAGCCTGGTGAGGCTGGTACTTGATTATTTAATCAAGAGGGCTCTATCTTCCCTGTGAAAAACCAACAGAAGAACCGGGGTGGAAGCTAGAATGTTGGGTCCAACTGCTACCCAAAGGCAAGTTCTGAGTCAGGGAGACAGGTCTCTCGGCATTGCTCTGTGATTAGCAGGGGCCTCCTCTCCCTGTAGCTCGGTCCACAATAAGCCCCTGCCTATTGAACTCCCTACTGGGAGCCAGGCTCCAGGCTGGGCCGAAAGTGCTAACTTGTATTTAATTCCTACTATGAGGCTCCCTGAGGCTGAGTAGCTGGCCCAGGTCTCACAGCCTGTAGGAGGCTGGGCTGAGGTTTGGACGCTCTGCTGCCCATATGCTGTTTTCATTCATTCAGTAGTTGGTTACTCACACCTACTCCCTGCTGGGCCCTGTGCTGGGCGTGAGGATGCTGGGATGGGTCGAATGAGTGCCTGCCCTCAAAAGGCTTCTGGCCTCTCTGAGGTGATGGAAATATAAACAGCATGAATACAGTATGTCAGTTGCTACTATGACTATCTGAACGAAGAGTCCTGAGGGCCCGAGTGGGGCTGACTAACTTTCTCAGGGTCCTGGGCTCCTTGCCACAGTCTGGCCCTGGCAGGTGAGTGAGGTGAGTGGCCGCACTTCTCACATGATGCAGCTCACCTGCCCAGAAACCCCTGAGCACGGGGCAGAGGCCCCAGTTCCTGCCACGGGGGGAAGATCTGAGCTTGCAGAGCCCTGCTGGCTGCATTCTCCTGTTCCTTCTTTTCAGTGAATGCATTTGTAAAAACGTCATTTTTCCTTCTTAAAATGTCCTGTTCCAGGCTAGGAAATAAGCAGTCACTGTGGGCGGCTCTCACAGCAACTGGATCTACCAACTTTTCCAAAGCCTTCAGCTTGCTCTTGCCTCACCAAGGGGGACGAGCTGTAATGGCCTTCCAGGCAGGCTACTGTAACCTTTAATTTGGAGCGGGAAGAGGTCAGAGGTCTTAGACATTTCTGGGATTTGGGAGTGAGTGTGCTCGCTGGCCCCAGTGAGACGTCAGGCCCTAGCAGCTCAGGGTGGATGGCAAGGTGTGGAGTTTAAAAAGATGAGGCTAAGGTGGGGGTCCTGAAGCCAGCTTGTCCCCTTTTCTCCGGGATGGGTTGGGGACCATTCTGTTCTTTGACAGATCTCTGTTGCATACGGAAAAAAAAAAATCAAGTTTGGCCCACATACAAATAGACAGCAACTCCTCAGAAAGAAATATATAATGTCGAGTTGACCCACTTAAAAATAAGTTTATTCTTTATATAAATAAAATGAACTCATTATAAAGCACTCAAAAAAGAGTTTTAGTATAACTCAGCCTTTTTTTCTTTTTTTTCTTATATGGAGTTTTGTTTTTATATCTATAGTTGGGTCACCCGTTAAAATGTGACTACTTTAGAGAAATGTTTTCTCACCCCCAAGAAAGGTGAGGATTATATATCCTTGCTGTACAGTGTTCACTCCCACCATGGTTTTATTGCCATTCAGGATGATTAAATCTGTATTAGGACAGCTGTTTGCTGCTTTGTCTGACTCCTTCAGATCTTGTGTTGAAGGCGGCAGCCAGTAGCCCCATGTGGCTATTTACATTTAAATTAGGTGAAATTGAATCAAATTAAAAATTTAGTTCCTCCATTGCATTACCTACACTGCGAGTGCTCAGAAGCCACCTAGGGCAGGTGGCTACTGTCTTGCACAGCACAAATATAAAGCATTTCAGTCGTAGAAAGTTGTTCTGAACAGCACTGTTCTAGACCATTCATTCCCTTGTATAAGACTCCCAGGGTTTAGTCATGAGTCACCAAGTATCCTTGGTGTGCACCTAGAATCTCAGAATCTAGTGGAACTTTAGGAATGCTTTATTTCTAAATTCTGGCCAATGGCAGAGGGGTGGGCAGAGTCAGGGGGACAAGTGGCAGGGAGAGAAAAGGAATCAGAGGGAAGGCACAGGAGAAGGGCTTTCAGAAGAGCCATGTGGGGCTGATTAGAGAATGACTTGTGGATTGTTTAGTTCTGTGCCCACATGGCACAAGTGTTGGTCACGGACCCCCAACAGCAGAATGCCAGAGCTCAGCATTTCCATTTGGAAAGCCTTGAGAACTGGACTGCCTTGAGGGCCTTAAGGGTGCTCACATCTTCCTAAGCATGTGGGCCCTGGGGAAACAGGTACCATCGACTTGCTAACCCAGGACACTGGTGTCCAAGGAGGTCTAAATCCTGTCACATGGTCCAGACACTGCACTCAGTGCTAGCACCTGGGCTCGGACCACCTGTACTACTCCCCCAAGAAGCTGAGTGAGAATGAACACTCACTTCTTCTGTGTCTTTCCTACGGGATCCAATGGTTGGTAACCCTGCAATGTCGGCCAAATCCCTGCTGCCCAGGACCATCCCGAGAGTCCTGCCTTGTATTTTGTGAGCCTTCCTCTTCCCTAGCTAACCTCTTGGTTTTTTTGAGAAGGTAAAGCAGGCTCAATAGGTTGACTTTGATTCTTTGATTGACTTTGATCTTGACTTTGATTCCCCACCATGCTTTGGCGTTGACTAAATCACCAAGTCCTCAAAATATTTGGGTGGACTAAGCTTTCCTAGAAGGTGAGGGGGGGGGCTGATGCTTGGGGTCCCAGCCCAGCCACTAGGAGTGTAGCCAGAACAGTTCAAAGAAGCTGGTCACCTGGAAAGCAACAGACAAAATAAATATTATCTGTGTGCAATGTGGAGAAGAAATTGGGAATAATGAGAAAGAGTTGTAGGTCAGAAAAATTGACCAGTAGATAGCAAACAGGAAGGTCAAGGACAGATCGAAGCATGGAAAAGAGATCTGGAGGGCCAAGTTGTAACTAAGGACTGGGATACATATTCCATGTGGATGCAAGGAGCCCCTTTGAGAAGCTCAAGCATGGGGGACAGAGTGGCCCCATGTGCAGTGTTTGACACTGATGCAGAGGAAGATGCCTAGGAAAGCCAACCAAACCTTTTAGGTCATCTGCCATACCAATTATAATAGGTTCAGCAGCAAGTTGACAGAAAACCTGGTATAACAGTGGCTTAAGCAGGACAGAAGTGTCCCTCCCACATTTAAGAAGTACAGAGTTAAGCGGTCTGGGCTGGCCCAGTTCTCCCAGTGTCAGAGGCCTGGGCTGGTTTTAGCTTCTTGCTATCATCCTCATAAGAGCCTTCCAATCTGTGGTACTAATGGCTGTTCCAGCTCCAGCCATTACATGTGTGTCCTAGCCAGCAGGAAGAAGGAAGGAGGAGAAGGGCACCTTGTTTCCCTTGAAGGACAATTCCTGGAAGTTACACATACTGCTTCCTCCTCCATCCTTTGGTCCAGAATATAGTCACATGTCCTAGCTTTGAGGGAAGCTGGGAAATGTAGTCTGTTTTCTGTGTAGCCATGTGCCCAACCATAACTTGGGTGTTCCAACTAATGGAATGCGTTAGTATGAGTGACAGTATGGACGGAGCATCCATTGCCCACCAGGGAAAACACCCATTGCGATCAGCATAGAAGATTTTGTACGTGCGTTAAATCTTCTGCTCATAGCACAGAGATCTATTTATTGAGTTTATAGGTCCTGCCTTGGATAGGAGACTTGTAGCAGGCAATGGTGTAGTCGCTGTGCTGGAAAAAGTGATGACGTTGTATAGGTGTTCACTGTTGTGTGCCTGACACTTGTGGCTCAAACTTGTTTGGATGCGCAGAGTCACTGATGGAGGGGGGTGATGGTTTGGGGACATGGCCCTGAGGCCTTCAGAGGCTCTCCGTCTGACCCGTGGGGAGGTCCCTGGCCCAGAGACCCCAGGAGGTTCCAATGTCAGAGGGAGTGGAGACCGTAGAGAGGTTCCTGTGAGCAGACTGGCAGGAACGAGAGGATGAGCTGGAACTAGAGTCTGTGTGGGATGGAGCAGTTTGTCTTTGATCTCAGTGCTCGCCCAGATGGGTGCTGGAGATCTCAGTGGTCTCCCAGATGGGTGCTGGAGATCTCAGTGCTCTCCCACATGGGTGCTGGAGAGATGATTCCCTGTGGCCTGGGATGCCAGGGCCTGCCTTTACTCCCTGGACACCTGCCTCCTGCAGCCCCAGGAGGGTGGGCCACAGGGACTGTGGGTAAGAACAAGGTTAATTGGGAATGCCGGCTTGCGTCCTCTTTTGCATCTGAGCGTTCAAACACGCAGCCTCACAGCCCCGTGCTGCCTTTGTTTGGGAAACCATCCACTAGGTGCTCACAGAGACATAGAGTGATTTGTAATGAGGGCGAATTCAGAGACTCTGCAATATAGGAAATGGAAAAGGTCTGTCCTGGGATCCCAGTACCTTGGGGCTGGGCTGTTCGGGAATCCCCAAGTCCTTCCCACCCAGGGAGTGTGGAACTCAGCGTCACAAGAAAGGGCCTGGAGTCCTGGCTTGGTCACCTTCTCCGTGAGGGACTTGGGGGTATTTGAGGCAGAGGAAAGAGCACAGGCAGATACCTGTGGCTATGGGCAAACACGGTGTATCCCAGGAATGGCAGACACAGCTTGAGTGGCATGCCGGGGGCTTTTGGACTTTCTCTGGAGGGCGATGGGGAGCCGCTAGAGAATGGACTGTAGGCTGTGGAAGGATAGAATGGGATCTGTGTCCTTACTGCAGGGTAGAAGGACGAGGGGCAAGAGGGCTGCGCATGGATGCTGGCAGGCCTATGGGGACCCCAGTAGTCCTGGTAGCAGGGGCTGGAGGGCTTGCTTGCCCAAGCAGCCTCTTGTGTTCCGTAGAGAGGCTTTGCCTTTTCAAGCGGGTATTAGAAGGAAGCGTCCCCGAAGCGTGGGATGACAGGGATTGCCTCCCTTTGTTTGTGGAGGGGGTGGAAAGCCTGGCCGCTTCACAGAGGCCTGAGCTGTGGGCACCGCCAGAGGCTGCTGGGGAGCGCCGCCCTGACTGCCCTGTCCCCCGGGCCTCATTATCTGCAGCCGGCTTGGAGTGCTCTTTGCATCACTTACCGTCTGGGACCTTGCCTGAGCCTAAAATTGCACAAAGTAGGCCACGAGCTCCTCTGTGGCTGCCCCCACCCTTCACTCCAGCCTTCCGGTAAGATCCATCTCACCCTGAACTAGGAGAGGCTGGAGGACCTGGGACCTGCCCTCTAGAAGGCAGAAGGCTCACCCAGAGTTTATTCCAGGAGCCGTGGCTGTCCTGTCCTCTGCACCTGCTGTACGTCAGGACAGGGCCGAATCCTTCCTATACATTGTCTCACATTGTCCTATACATTTAATTCTCACAACAGCATGACAGTATAGGTCTTATTATTCCCACCTTTCATTTAAAAGTAAAGGCCAAGCTACCATTGTGTTTGAAAATGTCTGGTCAGGCTGTTTGCCTCCTGGGGAAGCATCAGATGAAGATGACAAGAGCCAAAAAAGATGACAAGGGCCAAATAAATAAATAAATCAGGGCTCCTCATCTGCCCAGCCAGCCAGCTAGCCAGCCACTCACCCACTGATCTAAACTCTCAGTGAGTGCTTGCTCTATGCCAGACCCTGCTGGAATTTAGGAAGCTGGGGGTTGAAGATCCGGGCAGAAGTCAGTAACATTCAGGTTATCGACTACAGCCAGTACCATCAGCTGCTTGGGGGACAGATGTGTTAAATGGCTAGAGGTCAGAATACTTGGGGAGGCTGGATGGTAGACAATGTCAGGCAGGTGAGCTGTGAGCGAAGGGCTACATCGAGCATCGAGACTTGGGTCTTTCCAGCGGGCAGCTGTGGGATCCATCTTTCCTTTTAGAGCATCATGTGGTGGGATTTGATTTGGGTTGGAGGGCCACAGAGAAGGGAGGGTGGGTGCTGAGAAGGTGAATGCTGGGGGATCCTCGTGAGGGGTCCAGGCAAGAGAGGAGGCCACAGGGCATGGGGGATGGCCCTGGGTGTGTTGTGTAAACAAAAACAAAACCCAGAGCTGGACAGCAGTTCAAGTGGTAAAAGCAGGTTTTATTCAGGATGGATGTGATAGGGGAAAAGAGGACCCCTCCTCCCCCTGCAGAACCAGCCTCCGTTCCAAATACAACAGGACAAGTGGGAATTTACAGCCAATGAGCAGGGTGGGTCCAGTAGATGGGAGATCATTGAGGAAACATCACAAGTAAGAGGGGATTCTGGCTAATCCAACCGAACAGGATTCTTGCTGGAGGCAGGCTGCGGGCTGTGTGACCAGACGTCACCTGGAGGTGGTGGTGGGTGAGGAGCCCAGTCAGATATTGAATGGGGGGAATCTGGCTGAACTGATTGAGCAGAATTCTAGCTAGCAGTGAACAACACAGGGATGCACGTAGAAGCCTGAAAATTGAGGCGAGTTTGGAAAGGGGATTTCGAGGAGCCTGACTAAAAGGTCTGGTTAAGGATTTTGTCAGCTAGGACAGAGACAGGAGGACAGATCTGGAAGGGAATAAAACACAGAAGCAGCAGGACCTGGTGCCCAAGGGGGTGGGAGAGGGAGTCTGCTGACTGTACCATGGTGGGGCCGTTCATTGGGCAGTTGAGTGTGTCCTGGTCTCCTTGCTGCACACCCCATCTATACATGCTGTGGTCCAGGGACAGCCACTCAAAGGGCTTCCTTGGGGCTTATGAGCCATCTCAGGGATGTCAGGGCTCAGTGTGAGTCAAAGATGCCTGGGAAGGGAGTCCTTGCTAGCAGCCTGGCACCGGAGCTGTGGAGTGGGGGGGAGCCCCAGCAGCTGGGGTCTTCCCCAAGGTGGCCTATGCCTTCCTGGGGGGCTGTCATGTCCATCCCCTCTCCCTGCAGATTAGTTGATGCTCTGCATAGACGGGCCTGTCACACAAAGGCAAAAAGGCTGAGTCCCCGGAGATCCAGGCCTTCCCTTGGGCGTCACAGCTCTGCAGGCAGCTTAGAGAGATGCAGAATTCCAAATGTCATCTCCCAGGCAGCCCTCCCCCACCTTCTGTCCCTTCCCCTGGCATGGCCATCCCCCGAGTGGGCAACTGACATTTACACATGCACTCTAGCCACTAAAACCTCTTTGGACTGGAAAACACGCGTCAGCAGAGGCCGTGGAGTCTTGTGGGGACTGCCAGGTGGGGCAGCCAAGGACCACCTGCCACACAGTGACTTTTTCAAAGGATGTGCCTGAGGGGTTGGGCCTGTAAGGAGGGTGGCATGGTTTCTGCAGGCACGTGACGATCCGTGGGCATGCTTGGTGGCAAGCAGCTAGCCATGTGGCAGTGAGAGTACACAGCAGATGGAATTTCCCAGCAGGGGACTCAGGAGTTCTGTGCCGGTGCATACCCCCCAGAGACCACGGGAGAAGGAGCTCCTCTCCCCTAGCTCCTGACCTGCTAGCGGAGTGTTTGCATTTTTGTCCTTCCCTCCTGTCCATGGCTTACTTCACTTGTTAGTTTTCGGTCTGATTGCTCTTTACCTTTATAAAAGGATTTTCAGAAGTAGGGTAGGGTCCCAGAAGGAGCATAAGCTTTTGTAGTGGCACAGACCTGACTTTGAATCTTAGCTCTGGGGCCTGCTAGACACCTGACCTTGAGCCGATGGCTTTACTCTCTGAGCCCCATCTTTGTATCTGTAAAATGGGACTGATAGTAATTCTTTCTACCCTCTGAGGTTACGTAGTCATAAAGATTACACAACAATGAAATAAATGATGAGGTACTCTCTAAATACAATTATAATTCTTTGGGTAAGGTTTGGGAAGGCAGGATAGCATTGTAATTAAGAACATTGGTTCTTAAATCACACAATGCAAGGGTTCCTTTGTAAGATTTGACCCTTGCAAGCTGTGTGATCTAGTGCAAGTTACTCAGCCTCTCTGAACCTGTTTCTTTATCTGTAACATGAACATAGTAATAAACATCTCCCGCAGCACCAGATCAGTGTTTTATAACCTGTGAACTAGGGATGAAGTCCTTGAGAAAAATTAAGATTCCTATTTGGGGATGTGGTCCAGAGGTAACATATCAGATCTGTTTCACTGATGTACACTTAAGTTTGAGAAACATAATCCCAGATTGTCTGCTGCCTGAGTATAGGAACAGTGGCCATTTGGTTTCCCACTGTACCTCAGTGCCTAGCATGGCTTCGGGCACAGTTTAAGTGCTCACTAAGTTTTTGGTGGAATAAACACATGATTATATGACTTCATGTAGCCAGAGTCCTAGCCTTTCATGTAGTGACTGACATAAAGCAAGACCGTGGTAGATATCCAAACATTTCATTATTAATAATAAAGAAGAGTGTGTCTCTAAAAATACATGAGCAGAACTCAGCAGTCCATGCTCACAGATCTCATTGGCTCCCTCCCCTCATGTACTAAAGGTTGGGTCCCCTTAGTTTCTACCACAATATGCCTGGTTCACTAAGGCTGACAACGGAGAGCCAGGCCTAATGGAGACCCTCCTGATCAGAGGAGACTGGGCCTCCCACATCCATGGGGGTCCTGGGGTCTTGGTTGGACCCATATGCATTGGCTCCTTGCCTTTGGAGAGGTACTAAAGCCGGAGAACCTTCCAGGCTGACAAGAAAGGATTGTGCTCACCATTCCAGGGCCCACGGCATCAAATTTTTATGAGGTTTGTAGACAATCACGATAGAAGACTAGGCTGGCTTTTTATTATTCCAGGTTTCTTGGCTTGGACCTGGAGAGAGGAAACATGATTTAGAAAAGACTTTTCCTGTCTCAGGAAGAACAGGTGTTTCCCGAAGCCATCAGAGCCTGGAGCAACAGAGGAGGAAAATGGGAACAATGGTGTACTTGCTTGAATGTACTGAGGCACATTCAAGGCCTGGGGCTCAGGATATAGGAATCCATGATCTAAGCCGAGACCCGCACTTTACAGATGAGCAGGCATGGGCCCTGGGAAGGTATGGGATCTGTGCCAGGTCAGTGGGCATCTGGGAAGGAGATGAGGCTTGAATCTTTGTGTGTCTGCCCCACTGCACTCTGTTCCCTCAGGGTGCGAACAGCCTTAGTAACACCGTGCATGACCACCCTGGGCTGAGGCAGGCCTCTGGTGCGGGGGTGCAGGTACAGGGTACTTCTGTGGGCCTAATATTTGAGTGCCCCTGAAATTATATGTTGAAATCCTAACCCCTTGGATGATAGTGTTAGTAGATGGGACTTTGGGAGGTGATTAGGCCATGGGGAGGAGCCCTCATGAACAAGATTACAAAAGAGGCTCCAGAGAGGTCCCGGGCCTCTCCCCGCTTGAGAGGGACTCAGAGAGAGGTGCTGGCGGTGAACCAGGAGGAGGGCCCTGACCAAAACGCCACCATGCTGGCATCTCAGGCTTGACGTCCTGCTGCCCTAACTGTAAGAATCACATTTCTGTTGTTCATAAACCTCCCAGTCTGTGGTGTTTTGTTAGAGAGGCCCACACATACTAAGACAGTAGCAGAGAATGGACATCCCAACCTGAAACCAAGGGCATGATCAGCTCCCGACTGCAGGGATGTCCAAAGTCCTCCCAAGACCCCACTTCACCCTGAATGACACCCCCGTCACTTTAGCCAGCCAGGGGAGCAGGCGTAGGACTGGGGGCTGAGATGGCGCGGCTAGAAGATTTCTATTGGGGGATGGTGCAGCCACGACAGTGGGCGCCTTGGGCCCAGATTCCAGTTTCCCTCAGACCTCCGCAGCAGGCTCTGCCCCTGGGACCCCTGCCTATTGCACATCGGCAAGACTGGAATGAACAACTTTTAAAATGGTGGCTCTGGAAACAGCTCCGAATTCTCCAGATGACAGAGGCAGTGGAGGTGGGGCTCAAGGAGAGAAGGAGGAGCTGGCAATGGGCATGCGTGGAAGTGGAGGCAATGGTTCAGGTGGTGGCCGCTGCCCCTGCCAGGGGAGGGGGAGAGCTGCTGGGGGCGGAGTGTGATGGTGAGGACCCTTGGCAGTCACAGTGTCACCCGTTCATCTCAGCCTATGGGGAAGGCTGCAGTCTTAGCCCCGGATGTGGGCCAGGCAAGGGATCCTGTCATTTGCCCCTGTTTTATCAGAAGCAAGGTGGCATCTCTTTACTGATCACATGTCTCTTTTCCAAAGTGCCCATCACTGTGGACAAGAAAATTGAAAGCTTTTACAGATTTTTTTAGCTGATCTGTTGTGATTTAGAGGATTATTGTAGACTGGGACCATTTTCTGACACACATTCCTCCTCTGACAGTTCAGAGTCTGAGGACACAACCCCACCACTGTCGGCCTTTCTGCTAATTACACATGTCTGTTCGGACCCTCAAAGACCTTTTCTGACCCACGTTTTTGCTGAGCTAATGTGTTTACATGGCAGAGCCACAAAGAGGTGCTGTCCTATGTGTCAGTATTCACTGAGGGCACCTCTGTGCAGGGCGTTATCAGAAGTGGCCAGAAAGTCATAAGGCGTCATGGCAATGCGGCCGAGCAGCCCAACAGAAGCCCACAGAAGGCAAGACCAGAAATTCGTTTGCTCTCGTGGGAGCAGCCCAGTGTAGTCTCCGAATGCCCCAGTCCCAAGCTTTCTAATGATACTTTAGATTCTAGGGATAGTAGCACTGATTCGCATTGGCCAGCCATCACCTTCTGCTTTGTGAGCACTTCAATGTCCCACGGTGCACGAGGACAAAACAAGCTCAAACCACCAGGAGCTCTAGGCATGCCATTGTCCTAGCCCCGCGGATGTAGGAGTTGCAAGTTTCCATAGCAACAGGCAGAGAAACAATTATCCTGCACCTTCCAGGGCCCTTCACCAGCGTTATGAGGACACTGGCTTAGCCCTGGAGAAGATAATGGGCCAAGGAGGCAGAATGGCCTACCTCTGTCTTTGAAATTGTGACATGGTGATGAGAAAGAGTTTTTAGGACCACAAAATATGTTTCGAATAATCTAAGCCTATCCCTTCAGTTCTCAGAGAAGGAAGCAGACCCAGAAAGATCAAGTCCCTTGCCCGAGGTTGCCCAGCTTGGGAGGGCCGGAGCTGTAGGTGCCACCCTGGCCTTTGGGTCTTTGGCCCTGGATCTTTTGCACCCTCCCTCCCAGGGCTTGTCCTGGGAATGCAGCCGCCTTTTGCCTCTGCCAGTTGCTGTGTCTCAAAGCCGTGGGTCCCATTTGTGCAAAGCAAATTCTGGTCTGCCACTGACTTCCTTTATAGTCTGAGAGACTGTTTCTGATCGACCTTGTTTTGCACACCTTCTAACACTTTGGTGCTAAGGTTTTGTTTTGTTCTGTTTTGTTTTGTTTCCTAAGACCCAGACATAGTTTTTCTTCCAGGCTTTGGACAAAGTCTATAAAGATCAGTAAATAAACTTAAGTAATTGAAGTAGACCCATTGGGAAGGGGCAGTCTGGAATCTTCTGCAGTCTCCCCATGTAGCCAGCTTCCCTCTGTGTTCCCAGCAATCCAATGTTGTGGCTAGTTGGTGCTTTCACTGTTGAGGTTGGGTCCCCCAGGGCCCTTCTCAGGAGAGGGTGCAAGGCTTCCCTTGCCTGTAAATTTTCCTGCAGGAGATTGTGAGCAGTGACAAGGTGTCAGGACAGTTCTCTGGAGGGGCAGACCAGTCGAGGGATAGCTACCTGTTCATTGCCCAGGAAAGGCTCTGGGCTTGACCTCAGTTCTTGGCTTACATGGAAAGTTCCAGAAGGAGGGGGGTGGTCTCAGTATCTCTCTCTGAGAGGTTGTCCCAGGACGGAAGTGAGTACAGGAGCACGGATGAGAAGAGCGTGGCTCTCCTGCTGACTTAGCCACACTTCAGGACAAGAGGAGCCCTTGGGAGGAAGCCTTGTTATCAGATCTGAGGGCAGAACCACATGCTCCAGGTGCGTTTGTCCTCAGGCCCTGCACAGAGCAAGGGCTCTGTTTCCATTTGTTGAGTGAGTAAAGTCATCCTTTCGGCAAGTACTGAGCACCTGCTCCCTGCCAGGCACTCTGCTCACCCAGGGAGGCAGCAGAAAATAAGAGAGTCAGGACTCTGGTCTGGGGAAGACTGCATCCTGGGGCTGAGCAAAGAGGGGAGCCTAGGGTCCCCGGAGTCCTGACAGTGGGAGAGTAGGGTCTGGGGGTGGTCTTGCCAGTGAAGGAGTGCCCGGTGTTTACTGGAGTCTCTGCCCTGGGGCCTGGAGTAGGAGGACCGGCAGTGTTGGTCAGGTGGGGCCGGTCCTCAAGAAATCAAAGAAGGCAAGGGTAGGAGTAAGGAGGGGAGATGCGTGCAGCTAGGGCCAGGTGCTTTCCAGATGTTGTCTCCTTTAAGCCTTCCAGAGACCCACGGAGGCCCTCGTTAGCGTATTGCCATTTGTAGACTCACTCTCAGAGTGGACAGCCTGCCCGAGGCACACCTCTCCGAAGTGAGGATTTTCCCTTAGGTCAGAGGGATGGACGGCATTCCTTCTGTCAGCAGAAGGGGAGCTAGCTGTGTGGGCTTCTGAGAGGAGCCCCGTGGGGGCTATGGGACCCTGGGGTCGTCGTTCTCAGCAATAAGGTATTTGCCTCAGTTGCTGATACTGGGAGATGCTGGTGACACCCCAGTTTCCCCCACTGTGCAGGCTCAGGCCTCCTGCTGCTGGGCTCAGCCCAGCACCTTGGCTGGTGTCAGAATCGAGGGACAGATGTCCTTGGAGGATCAGCGAAACAGTCCAGCTGGTGCTGTGTTTTCCTTACTGAGTGGCCTTCTCAGCCCCACCCGTGGCCTGAGGGACGTTGGCAGCCAGTGGGCTGTTTGTAGCACTGACCTTGGGCTCAGAGCCAGAGTAATCAAGGTGACAGACAGGGTCTGCGTTCTGTCTCAGCTGCTTGCTTTTTCTGTGGCCCTGAGCTGGTCACTCAGACTCCCCGAGCCTTCCTTTCCCCATCAGTAAAATGAGGTGGATCGTCAGTACAGCCTGGGCTGTGATGAGAATGAGCATAAATAAGGTGGTTAAAGCACTCAGCGCAGTGTCTGGCAAGTAGTAAATGCTCAATAATTGGTAGCTCTCTTGACTGTTGTTACTATATTATATTAGTATCATATTAGACTTGGTCGAGGGGCTGGGGCCGGGCTGTAAGTCATTCTGGTGGCCGAGTCATATTTCCCAAGGACGGACAGTGAGCAGAGACCTATGGCCAGCAGAGCCATCAGGTTTCATGGCAGAGGACTCCAAACTTCCTGTCATCACAACACTCGGGGAGCTTGTTGAAGATTCCAGCTTTAAGGTTCGATCCCCTTCCCATGCCCTCCTCTATCCCCAGAGATTTCCACTTATGGGTCTGGGGTGAGGTCCTGATTCTGCGTTTGTAATCAGCTCCTGAGGTGTTTCTATTACAGGAAGTCCAAGAACTAGGTTTCGGGCAGCACTGCTTTATAAGCTGTTTTCTCCAGCCCTGGCCAGCCCCGGGGGCTGGCTCTTCTCCACGGCTGGGCTATTTCTGTCTAATCACTGGGAGCTATCATCTCACATTGGGCTCCTTTTCCTTGGGCGGCCCTGGAGACATACGGACAAATCCTTTCTCCTCTGCTGCCTGTCTAGACACCATGAAGACCTACAAAAATCACCTGTCTCCTGGAGACCACGCTTTTTAAGCGCTCTCCTAAGAAACATGGTTAGATAAAGGTTTTTTTTTTTTTTTTTTTTTTTTTTTTTTTTCCCCTGACTTGGGATCCATCTTAAAAGTGTTACAAAAATATATTTGTTTTTAGTTGTATATTAAATGGATTCCTAGCAAATACATGCTGAGTAGTGCAGCGGTTGAAGACACAGACTGGGGAGGTAGACTGCCCCTGTTTGAGTCAGGTCTGCCCCCTTTTAGCTGTGTGACCTTGGGCAAGGGACATAACCTCTCTGTGCTTCAGTTTCTTATCTTTGGACCAGGACTCACAGCAGCCCCTGTCCCATAATGTTGTTACGGGGACTGGCTGAGTTAAAACTGATAAAACAGTTAGAATGAGGGCTGACCCATTGCGAGCCTTCTTTGAAAGTAAAATGTAACTGTATGAGACAGCCCGAACAAATCCAGAGGGCATGAACATTGTATATGTTCAGGAAAATTAAATAAGAAACTAGATAATGGCGCTAACTGGCTTCAGCCAAGTCCTATTCTTCCCTGACGTACAGTTCTGCCTGGAAGCCCCCCTTTATGGAATTCCAGTCATTCTTTTCCCAAAGAAGGAGCTAATATACCGTGATCGTGGTGGGAGAAGCCGTATCTGTGAACAGCGCAGGAAAGCTGAACAATCGTTTTGCTAAATCCCATTAGCAAACTCCATGAGGCCTACTCTTTGGAGAATCACCCTAACTGGGTTCTAGCTAAGTGGCATGCAGAGACCAGGGGAATTTCTTCTTTGACTCGGTTTTCATTTCTAAGACATGGAGTTGCTGATTGTCTCGGCTGGCTTCCTCAGCTAACGAGCTCTAAAGGAAGAACCTAATATAACGAAGGGAGAAATTAGCAGAGGCAAGAGCAGCTGTGTCCAGTTGGATCTGCAGTGATGATGAGCGCTAGGGGAGGGAAGCCCCACTGCTCCCCATCCCCTACCTCTGCCAGTCCAGAGCTGCCTTTGCCTTCCTGGGGAAGCCGTAGCACTCGGGCCTTGAAGCAGACAGACCCAGCCGGGCAGCCTGGCCTGGTGCCTCTTAGCTGTGTGAACTTGGGAACTTTGCTAACCAGCCTAATGGTCCTCTGCAAAATAGAGAAACCAATGGCATCTCTATCGCTGAGTTGGAACAAGTTCAGCAAGGAAATATATATAAAGTGCCGCTCGAACTCAATCAGTGAGCGCTTTTATTGCCCAGTGGTCATTTTCATGTGCCCAGTCTAGCCCAAGGTCTTGGTAATTCAGGTCTTTCCCTCTACAGGACCCTTAAAAGCAGAGGTAGGAAAGGAGAAGTTGGAGAGAGAACATAGCTCCAAGGTCCAGCTTGTCTGGACCAACCCATGAATTACCGTGTGTGTTTGTGGATGGGATTCTAGATGTGCCATGGGACTTTCGTAGGGACCTGATGGAGCAGCCTGTCCAGTCTCCTTAATTTTAAAGATATGGAGATGGAGGTTCAGAGTGGTGAACAGCCTCTCCTGGACCACTCAGAACAGTGGTGGAGCCAGGGCCTGGACCAGGACAGCCAGCTTCCCACCCCATGTCGTCTCCACCACATCCAGCTGTTTTCCTGTCACGCCGGAGAAGGTCTGGGCAGACTCATTACGAAGACTGCTGCAAACGGAACATCACCAGAATCAAACACTTAAAGGCACATCTCACAGGACAGGTAGCAGGAGTAATTCGTGTCTGCAGTTGCATTTGCAAACACGGCATGAGGAACACATCAAGAAGGCAATGAGGAATGCACAGGTTCTGGTGCATGGGTTCGAAACCTGCCTGCTAATTAAGGCGAGGGAAATGCTAGTGGAAAAGAAGAGGGCCTGGGGGAAGATGGGAGTTTTTAGGTCTTGCAGACATGGCCAGCCCACATCTTGGGCCGGCATAGTTCTGTCCCTTGGTGGGTGGGTGCGTCGATGGCTTTGGCTTGGCCACTGCCATCTCATCTGTCTCACTGAGATCTTGAGGGCAAACCCTGGGGCACATTTGCCTTTGCATCAGCAGCACTCAGCATAGGGTCTGGCCTGGAGTAGGTATTTAGCAAGTATTTGTTGAATGACTGACTGATTGAAAACCATTACTCAAGGTAATGGTGAGATCAAATGGCTGGTCAGTATCTCTCCCCTCCTTTTATGTTACACCTACCAAGGACTCACATGCCTCCATGTTTGGCCTGCAGAGGGCTCTGGGACATTCCACAGTCATCCTCTGCCTCTTTGAGCATTGTCCTCCCTTGGGAGCCGTCACCTTGGTGATAGGCTCATCACTGGAGTTTGTTAGTGCTAAGTAGCTCTGATCAAGGGCCCGGACCAACTGGCCATGGTCAAAAGCCTGATGCCAGGCTCACGTTCCTACAATTCAAGTCTTGGCTTCATCCCTTTTCGGCTGTGGGACCCTGGGCAAGATTCTTGACCTCTCCATGTCTCCATTTCCTTATCTGTAAGAGATATGCTGAGGACAGAATGAGACAATGGACAGGGCCGGCATCTACTGTGGACTCAATCCATGTTAGGTCTTTGTACAAATGTCATTTCCTGCGGGGCCAGGGAGAGTGACTTGTCCCTTCCTGCTCTCCGCCAGGTGGGCGGTAAGCAAGCCCTGGATGAGTGCCCACGTTGCCTTTGTTTAGGAGCACAAAGGAGAGCAGGAGATAATGAGGCAGAGAGGAGAGGAGTCTATTAGAAATGGCACCGGGAGAGACTACCGGATACACAGAAGTGCGCCAGGGCAAGCCTGTGATTGGCTAACATTTTCATTCTGTTTCCTTCATCCATAACCTGGTTATTTAAAGTGCAGGAAAAAAGCCAGACTACGCTGTTCTTTGTATAAATGAGGTTTATAAATAGCTGTTTTGGAGAACAGGCGCCGTAGAGAGATCGGGGTGGCCATTCTGAGTCCTGACTCGGTGTCACAGAAGCCTGGCTGTGCTGATCTGGACTTGTTACGCAGGGCTGCCTCTGAGTGACTGTCCCTTTACTGCTGGTGGCTCTGCAGGAAGATCTGCGGGACTCGGCATTGGCAATAACGAGAACTGTGGCGTCTGGATGGGGCTGGATCATCTTGGCGCCGTTGCGTGTGGCAGAGGTGGCAGGATTGGGAACAGGGCAGACCTGGGTTTGAATCCCACTCCCTCACGTGCCAGCTGTGTGACTGTGGACAAGTTGGCTGGGTCTCAGTTTCTCCTCTGTACACGGCAGGTAGTGTTACACCGTTCACAGTGTCGCTGGGAAGGTGGAGCTCTTTCCTGGGAGCAGCTCCCTAGGAGCTGTTGCTGGCTTCGGCAAGAAAGGCTGGTACTTCTGAGGTCAGATGGCTGCAGTATTTTCAGGGGCCTGTAGGCACCCTCAGGGCTGGGGAGTAGTCAGATAGACAGGGGACAAGGGCAACATGCTGGTCACTTTGATGTGGCAGGTATGTCTAGGTCCAGCTTTGGCCTTTGAACAGACCCTGAACTTTGAGCCTATGACCTTCTGAAGGCGAGTCTAGGTGTTCGCCTTCGGAAGGTCATCACCATCTACTTAGTCACCTGGCAGTTCAGTTTCCATCAGCGATGCAGCCTGCAGATTCCCTGCTGTGTTGAGTTCCTTCCTTGGCCTCCCCGAGAGGAGAGGCTGTGGGATGCGTTAGCAGTCCAGGCTTCCCAATGCTCTGGCTCTCTGTCGTGTGTCCAACCGTCAACAAGCCCTTAACCTAATGACGCCCCAGACTTTGATGGGGAGCCAGCCTTGCACCAAGGGCTGAGCAGTCCTGTGGGAAGCCCTCCACGCTCTCTGTAGGGTTACAGCTTCTGAGACTAATTGTGTTGTTCAGGATGACCTGAGCTCAGGCCTTCAACACTGTGGCTCTCATCATGACAGGTGAGTCTTCTCTTTGGATTTCATCTTGTCCTTGGGCTTCCTTCTCAGCTTCAGTTCAGTTTTCCAAGCATCAGCTGAGCACCAACTATGTGGTAATAAGTCTGCTCCTGGTGGGATGACAATGAAACAGCAGGGTGGCCTGAGAGGAGCCAGGACCCTGACTCACCTATGCTTGCCTGCCTCTTCACTGCTCACCAGCTCTGCGGCGTTGGAATCGTTACCCAAGCCAGGGTTTCCCACTTGTGAAATGAGACTGATTATCTAGCTGGTTCTCAGCACAGAGAAATGGCTCCAGCTCACGTACTCAATGAATGGCAGTCATGCTTCTCTTCTCTTCTCTCTGCTCTCCCCTCCCTTCCTCCTCCCTACTTTCTCCAACAACCTTCTTTCTTTGCCTTCAAGGAATTTACCATCAAGCCATAGGGCCAGGCAGAGAAAGCTGTGTCCTGGGCATATGTCAGGTGCATGTGTATACACAGCTGAATGTGTATATAGCCTGCCTGTACCCTCCCCACACGTATGCACGCACACACACACACACACACACACACACACACTCATAACTATCAGTTCTGCTCCTGGCATGGAGCAGGACTGAGAGGAAGCTCTTTCTTGCCTAAGGCAGATGGGAGAGGAGGAAAAAGAGCATGACCAGGGCAGGAAAAAGAGCCTGAGCCTTGGAAGTGCTGCTGCCTGGTGGGAGCTGTAGTCACAGGGTTCATAGCTGCTGCTAGGGATGTGGCCCCACCGTACCCCCCTGAGAAGGAATCTGACCACTGTTCTCCTGCTCTCCGACCTGCTGCTGCCTCCTGCTGGCTGAGTCCCAGGGAGGGAGGCTGGGTGATGTCGCAGGCAGGGTGCCCCTGCCTGGGCCCAGAGCCCGGCAGAGAAGGGCGGAGTGGAGTGCAGATCTTGGGAAAGAAAGGAGGCAGCAAGGATAGGAGTGCACTTCTGTGCGCTTGCGTGCAGGCGTGCCCAGGCTGGCAGGAGCTTCACCCACGGCACTCGGGGCTGGGGAGGGATGAGGGAGGTTGGCCATGGGTGGTGCCGCTGGCCTGATTTCTAAGCCCCTCCCACATGTTCAGAATGCCAGGCTGGACTCTCTGAACCCTTCAGGCAGGGCTTCCTGCAGGCTCTTCTCAAAGCCCATACACTGTGATGCCTGTTATTCTGGAGGCATTATGACTGGCCTCCAGCCTTTGCCGAGGCAACCGCAGCTTCATCCATACTTGAGATAAATCCACGTGCAGTGTTTTTCTCTTTCTGCCTTAGTGCCAGGCTCAGGAGGTGGGAGAGGCACAGTGAAAGCCTCAGGCAGGGCCCTGAATGTGACTCCAGACATACACACGCACTGTATGTGACTCCAGACATACATACACGCAGACATACACACACACATACAGACACACCGAGTCTGTCCAGCTGGGGGTGGACAGTGACGTCTCAGTGCTGTCCTCAGTGAGTGACTCATCCCTGCCCTCACCTCCCCAAGCAATGAGGCTCCCTCCAACCTGGCCTCACTTCCCTGGCTCTGCCCCCTTCAACATCACCGGTCCCACCTGGGCTTTTGCCAGGAACTGGGAGCCGGCAGCCCTAGGCTGAGCTTCCAGCCAGCACCCAGTGGACTGCAGGTCTGCAGTGTTGGTTGACAAGAGCTCTAGTGCTCTCCATTGGCTGTCACGACTGACCGGTGTGACCATGGGTTATGAACGCTGAAGGAGCCCGTAGGCAATTTAGTCCAGGTGGTAGAAGCAGGGAATGGGGGTCGGCAGCTCTGTCTTCAACCCAGCTCTGTGCGACCTGGGACGTCTTCACAGCTGTAGGGTCAGTTGTCTGCCTCCCTTTTTCCTCAGTGGGATGCATGCAGCACATTTGATTTTTTTCCTTTCTTTAATCAGGTGGTCTTCCAGAAGGGTTAACTGCAAAGGGCATCCGGGATAACAAAACTAATGGGCCTGAGCTGCCCATTAGCTTGGGAGTGTGTGTGTTTGGAGTGGCACATGGATTTAATTCAGTTAACACGGCTCAGATATTGCTGAGGGAGCCTGAGCCTTGAGGTCTTTCCTGGAGGTAGAGATAGGGCCCTGTCAACAGCCAAGGAAGAAAACTGCCTTCCTATTTACAGTGGAGGGAAGGCATCTGTCTACCTCATTTAGAAAATCCTCAAGTTACTGAGTGTGTGCTAAAGATGACAGGGAGCTAGTTCCCTTCCTTGCCCATTTTAGGGCTGGAATTTTGTCTCCAGTCTTCTGTTTGGCTGCCCTGGCTTTGCTCTGAGGGGTACTGCAAGCCCGTGTCTGGGAATGAGTCAGTGCCAGGGGGTGAGGGCCTGGCCCACCAGCCTTGGAGAGTGAGGACTGCCTCAGCTCCAGGAAAAGCTGCTCCTGTGGGATTTGGGTAGATCTGTGGCACCTGAGGAGTGCCCCAGCTGCCGTGCCCAGGAGTCCGACAGTGCTGAGGACTGGACTCAGAAGAGCTTCTGGAAGGTACAGGAATATTTTTGTAGAAGAATTCACATTGAGTGTGAAAACCAAGGAGAGTTACACACACACACTCACACACAAGCACACACCCATGTGCAGTCACACACATACCCATACATACGTACACACAGAGACACATAGCAAACATTCCCACACTGACACAGACACACTTACATGCAGTCTCTCTCTTTCACATGCATCCACACACACATTCACACACACTCACATACACATTCTTACAGATACAGTCTTCATCCATACACACACACACACACACACAAATGCTCTCAAATACACGCTGTCACACACATTCTTACATATTCACTTACACACACATACACAGTCACACATATACTCTGCCATACACACTCTCACATACACACTCACATACTCTCATACATACACACTCATATACACATTGTCTCACACACAGGTCCATGCTTAGACACAGAGCAAACACTCACATACATACACACTCATACAGACACATACCTATATACAGTCTCTCTTTCACACGCATACAGTCACACACACACTCTCACACATACACTCTCATACACATGCAGACCCATGAACATATTCTTTCTCTCTCTCACACACACACAAACACACACACACACGGCTCATGTTTAGTCAGAACAGGTAAACCCATTAGAGGAGACTGCTGTCCACGTCGTCAGCGCCCAGCTCAAGCCACTTCTGGGGGCAGAGCTGGCCACCCTGTGCCCTGGTTACCCAGCCAGTCCTGAGACAGGAGGCATGCATCTTGGTGCCCGGCCTCCAGGATGACAGAGATACCAAGCGTGAGGGCAGGTTGGGCTCCTTCCAGAGCAGCTAGCTCCCGGAGGAATCCCAGGCTGGTGTGACTCAGTAATGACTGGGTTGGATGAATCTTTTACACATCAAAGCTTGTCCCTCAATGAGCCCACACGCAGCTGCTTGATTTCCTTGAAGGGCCGGCACCAGTGGACGTGGAGATGGGGCTGCACACGCTGGCGTTTGCACGAGAGGCTCAAGCTCATCCTCTCTTCACTTGGAGCTCTCCTTCCGTCCTTAGAGGAAGTACTTAGCCAGCGAGGCAGAGTAGGGGGCACTGAGATACAGGCTCTGCAGGAAGACTGATGGCCATTTTCATCTGGGCCAGGCCGAAGCCTTGGTCCTCAGTGTTCTTGTTGATGAAGTGGGGGCATCTCTTTGGCATCTTGTGAGGTTTAAATAAATTAGCTATGAAAAGCCATCAGCACTGTGAATGGCATACAATAAATGCTCAGTAAATGGGGATCTTCCTTCTCCTGACTTTGGTTTATATCATAATGCAGAGGGGCTCCTCCCACATACGTGAGAGAACCAGACTCATTCTGACACAGGTGTCTGTTCCTGAAGCCTGTGCTGGCCCCGCCAGCTCTGATGACAACAGGACGACATTCTGGCCTGCTCCTTTCTGATCCGGTGTGTTTATCAGGGTTCTCCAGAGAAACTGAGCCAATAGAGTATACATACATAGAGAGATTTTTTTTATAAGGAGTTGGCTTGCATGATTATGGAGGCCGAGAAATCCCGAGATCCATGGTCAGCAAGTGGGAGGCCCAGGAAAGCAGGTGATGTATTTCCAGTCAAAACCCGGCAGTCTAGAGTACCAGAAGGAGTCTGTGTTTCAGTTCCAGTCCAATGCCAGGAAGAAGACTGATGTTCCAGCTTGAACAGGCACGCAGGAGGAGTTCCCTGTAACCTGTGGGAGGGTCCGCCTTTTTGTTCTATTTAGGCCTTTAACTCACTGGATGACAACCACCCACACTGGGGAGGGCAACCCGTTTGGCTCAGTCTACCAATTCCAGTGTTAATCTCACTCAAAACCATCCTCACAGACATATGCAGACTAAGGTTTGACCAAATACCTGGGTACCATGGCCTCGTTGAACTGATACAGGAGATTCACCACCACACGGGTATCTGGTGAGCTCCTGTGTCCATCTGTGGGTATCCTGGTACAGTGTGGTGCTGGGGGGAAGTCAGCAGTCTTAGGGCCTCCTGGAGCCCTTGGTGCCCCTGGAATACAGCAGAGGCTATCTTTTGCAGTGACAGAAGAACACAGCTAGGTGCGTGGGGCCGGGGGGCATTGGTCATGCAGCTATGGAAATAGCAAGGAGTCTTAGCCAAGAACCACACCAACCCTGTGGGCCTGTCTGGGTGACAGAATCATGAAAGCTTTGCTCATCAGCTTGCCGGAAGGGACTCTCATTATCTTTCATACCCTCACCCCCAGGCTTATCACCCACCTTGTTCCGTGTTCTGCACCAGAAACCTGGTGGCTGTCTTTGAACATGCATTTCCTCCCTCACATCCTGTTTGCCTTCAAGTACTGCCAAGTTTCCTCATCCTTAATTTCCTTCTCAGATCTATTCCTTTTTCTGCCCTCTGCCATCCCACAGGCCCCAGCTACTGTCATCTTGTCTGCTTTTCTGCCTCTTTCTTCTTGTTCTCAGTCCTGCCCCACAGAGCCTGTCACCCACACTATTGTCAGAGGGAGCTCCTCAAAATAAGAGATCCAACTGTGTCATTCCCTGATTAATCCCCTTAGGATTTTCTCACAGCCTAGTAGAGTCTGTAAGCTCATTCCCTAAGAGCCACATTCAGCTCCCCCTTAAAAAAAGAAAAAAGAATTTGAATGCCTTTCCACCTGAAGGGTGTATGGCTTCGTTTGCCACAGTCCTCACCACTCCATATTGTTATGTACCAGCCCACTTCCCTCTTCTGTTACTTGACCATCCCTAAAGTCCAAGGCCCAAACTCCTTAGCCTAACATTTGAGTCCCTAAACAATCTGACCCTGGACAACATTCTCTTTATTTATAAGCAATTCTATCTAAGCACCTTGTGTTCTAGCCATCCTGGTTTGTACCCTTTCCCAGATACACAGTATTCTTCCTCATTTCCATGTCCTTCTCCCTGCGGCTCCGTTCGCTTGGGTGGCCTTCCTCTCTGTAAACCTCTGGCTGGTTCCTCATTAGCCTCTAAGACTCGGGGCCTATGCCACCTACTCTCTACAGTTTTTCCTTAGCAGTCTCTAAATCTCAGTTTTCTCCTCTGCAGAGTAGGGTCATCAGAGGACCTCCCAGCTGGGCTTGTCATGAGGGTTAAATGAGATAACCCATACAGTATACTTCACACAGTGTCTAGCATTACAGGAAGTGCTCAGTAGACATCCAGTCACATGCCAGCCTGGCACCTTGAGATGTCAGGGATTTGGGCAGGGGTAAAACAGGGACTCTGCCATCTGTCTGCAGCCAGGGTACGTGAGTCCAATAGCCTCTTACTACTCGTGGTGAAAGCAAACAGAGAGTAATTGATGTCCACTGGGCAGTAAACAGGAAACCAACCCATTGCAGCTGTCTGGCTCGATGGGGTTTTGCAAGACTGGGGGGCAGGGATGTGTTGTATCCAGAAAGCTCTGTTCCAGGAAGCAGAACAGAGAAGAAGAAAATTGGTTTTAGAAATACTTTTAGACCTATGGTTTATTAAGAAATAAATAAATAATCTTGAAGGAATTTAAATATTTCATAGCCTATCACTGCATGCCTGGCACCTCTCATTGGTGAACTTGGGGGTAGGGGCCATGCTCCGTAGCATCTGTTTACAGTTATGTTGAATGAAGCTTATGTTGATATTTACTTAGGAAAAGTCGGTTAATTACTGAGCCACACAGGAATAATAATTGTTGTCCTTGTTGGGTAATGGAATGAATTGACTACATCAGAGTAGACATTGAAAGGCAGACAGGTTATCTGAAGTCATAGCAAGAAATCCCCAATCCAGCAGCACACCAATGGGTGACGTTTGATCTAAAAATGCCTCAGATAGTGAAATACAGGTTCTGTCCCAGGTTTTCTTTTTCTTTATTTCTCTTTTTTTTTTAATGTGGAAAAAAGCCACAGTGGAAACAGAGGCTGATGATTCTTGGCTCCATTCTTACAGTCCAGGGTTGGGGGGACCTCCAAGATAATTAAGACTTTTGGAAGATCACAGTGTGGGGAGCATGGGCATAAGCTTGGAATGTTCTTGGCTGGGAATATCAAGGTCATTGGCAATCTGGAGCCAAGGCCTGAAGAGATGCATATATGAAAATATGAAAGGAAGAATGATATGGCATTTATTACTTCTGCAAATAACTAGACATATTCTGATTTTTGTAGCAGAATGACAATAAGGGAAGGAAGTATCCATTAATGCCAGAAATGGACCAACAGTTGAGCTTATAAAGGAACATCAAGGATTCCAAGAATCTACTTCTAAGAATTACAAATTTATTCACAAAGTAATACTGTATCAATTTCACGCAAACATTCCCTCACCCATGGAAATGATCAATCCATGACCAGTCCCATGGATTGTGGAAAAATGTCCCATAGGGAAGCCACCATATATTGTCTGCCCGTCCTTAAACTACATTCAATTACTTCCTCTTCTCTGATTATATCTTACATTTGCGGCTTTATACAGGCTTGATCTCTGCCTAGAATGCTATCCTTCTCTTCTCTTTCTTAACATCTTGTTCCTTCAGTGAGCTCTAGTGGCCTTAATGTGGGGGCCAACACTGATTACTGGGATTTTCCCAAACGCTTCCTTCCCTAACTCCAGGCAGATGGGAATTTCTTCCGTATCTTTCAGTGTCCAACTGGACATCTCTGTAAGTTTGTCTCAGAGTCAGCTCAAAGGTGATTATGTTCAACACTAAATCATCAGCTCTTTCCAAGCCTGTCCCTGCTTTCTGCTTTCTGCTGCCCCCATATCCATGAATGACGCTATGGCCCATTTAGTGATCAAATCCATAATGTAACATTCTGTGTCATCTCTCGTTTTTCTCTTCTAATCTCTCATCCAGCCAAGTTTTACTGATTTCACTTCTGAAATGTTTTGTGAACATTTTTGTTCTCATTATCACTGTCTCAGTTTAGGACCTTATTATCTGGCATGGGTTTGAATCGAACAACCTTTTTATTCACTGTGTTCTCTGCCTCTTACTTGTCTTCCCTCTGCCACTTTTAGGGTGATATTTCTAAAATACAGATCCCCTAGAAACTTTTGGTGGTTCCTGCTGTCTTGAGTGTGATGCTGAAATCTGCTGGCATGGCATTCTGGGCCATTTGAAATCTGCTTCTCCATTTGGCTGTTTTTCCTACCACTTCTCCTCCTCACTTGCCAATACTCCAGCAGCCCCAGAATATATTCTTGTATATGTGAATGTATGTTTTTTTTCTTATACCTCTGAATTTTCATTGTTTCCTCTGCATGAAATTCCCTTCTCTCTCCTCTTCCATGTTCCCCGATAACACTGCCTTAACCTTCAAGATCCAGTTCAAGTTTCATATCCTTTGGGAAGCTTTCCTGGAAGCACTAGACAGAATCTCCGTCTCCTTTCTTAGTGCTCCCTGGGGCTTGTGTTTATACCTCCCTTGAAGCGTTTCCACTGTCTGTGCCAGCTATGACTAAGGAAGGTCACAGAGGCAGAGACTGGGTCCTATTTATTTATGTTTTCCCTTTGTTTGGTAGTCAGTGGTGTGGAGTGATTTGCAATATACATGTATCAGACAGTTTTGTAACAAGCAGCCTCCCCAGATCAGTGACTTAGAACAAGAAACATTTATTTCTTGCTAATATGAATGTTGGAGGCTGTGTGAGTCAATTGTGGTTGGTGCAGGGCTCTGATGGGTTCTGTTCCATGTGTCTTCCCATTCTGAGGCACTGGTTGAACGAACTATCATCTGAGACATACCATTTTCCTGGAAGAAAAAAGAAGCCAGAGTCTTTCCAAAGCCATGTCATGTCTCCCAAAGCTTCAGCTAGGGCACAGTTTATATCATATCCCATTGGTCAAAGCCAGTTACATGTCCAACTCCAATGACAATGGATAAGTGTTTTCCCATAGGATGGAGAGGACACCTTCTTGCGATGGCAGTGGATAATAACAGCTAATATTTTATAGACAAGATAGGGCAAATGAATGGGAATTATAATATACCCCATTGCAATGTGCTTGTCAAATTGAATGAACTGATACTGCTGAAAAGAGCCTTAAAGAACTCCCTGTTCAATTCCCTCATTGGTTGAATATTTGCCATTTTGTACCATCCGGCCTCCAAATCCACTTCTTACGTTTGGAGAATTCTCTACTTTTGAGTCTTGGTGGGAGTAGGGACTGATCAGAACAGCCTCCTGCTAGAGAAGTGATTTGCCAGCCTCCCTTGTATTTAGGCCCAGGTCCATGGTTGGCCTCCATCATTAAGATGCAGTCCTCCAGCTCTCCTAGCAATGTCACAAACCACCCAGTGTCTTTATATTAATTAATTTTCTGCTTAGTGCCATCACTTACAGCTGCGTATCCTGGCTCACCTACCAACGTTCCCATCGAGGTAGCATATAAGGTAGTTAAGAGGGTAGCTTTCAAATCAGATTTGTTGGGTTCAATGATCTCCAGCTTACTGCCACCTCTGTTCTTGGGGCAAGTGACTTCTATGTAATTCCATTTCCTAATCTATGAAGTGAGAGTTAACTGGCCTCATAGAATTCTGTATTAAAGGAGATATACCCCTGAAGGGGGTTCAGGACCTATTACAACCATTGTAATTCATGAGAAGGCTAAGTGACTTTCTCATGTTGATGAAGTGTGCTGGTGGCAAAATAGTCCAGAATGTAGATGGCACAAGAATGCTACGAGGGATGTATAATTATCTTCTCCATTTTACAGATGAGAAAACTGAGGTATGGAGGGCTTAAATAACCTGCCTCAGATTACACAAGGAACAATGGGTAGAGCAAGAGTCAGCCTCAGGCAAGGTAGGGCCTCGATTTGTTCTATAGCTGCTGAGCTGGTTGGGGGGGGGGGGACCCACTCCCAGCCCTGCCAGCCACACACACTCATGGCCACCGAGGTGATTGGCCTGCTTCCCACTCCTCCCTGATCCAGCATGTAAGGCATCTCTGAAAAGACCTCTTTGCTATTATCTGAGCAAAACTGAACAGTCTCAGAGATGGCTGAGGGCCTTTCTGGCTTTAAAGGAGAAGTTTCAAATTGGGTCCCTGGCAGGTGAGTTCTGAGATGGAAGTGGGCAGGTAGGAGGTTCTCGAGGGACAGCTTATAGGATGCAAACCTCTGGAAGGGGGAAGGATTAAGTGAGGAAAGCTCTTAAAGCCTTGTGGAACCAACTGTGCCTATGAGGGATGTAAGAGGCAGTAAGGAAGTGTTTTGTTAAAACATCACCCAAGAACACCAGCCCGTGGTCTCCCTCCAGCGGGCCAACCCATGTAGCGGGGGATAGGGTGGTAGGTTTCTCACACTCCTTGCTGACCCTTGCTTTTGGATGCCACCTTTGATGGCTCCTGTTGAGTACCTATCTGGCAGACGTGCCTCAGTTTCTCTCCTTGGGCATGAAAGCCCACCGTGGGCTCACACAGGGCACAGTTGCTGCCCACTTGCACTGGGCAGAACCCATCCTTACCCATACATTGTGTGTATGCCTCTAGGAGGGAGAGCAGACGCGAATGGGTTCCCAGGATGCAGATGGCCCCAGGGAGACCAGGCCTCCAGATTTTCCTGATTGCATTTTGATGGATGGGCTATGATCCCTCCTTCCTCTGGTTTCTCCTACGGACAGGGAGGGATAGGGCTGAGACACACAGAAATGGGAGAGGCCATAGAATGTGGTGGTGGCAAGGGGTCAAACAGTAAGAGGTCCCCCAAGGAGAAGATGGGGAGTGAAAAAAAGGTACCAATCAGGTCCCCAGGGCCCTTTGTGAGAGTCAGAGAATGGGAAGGCCCATTTGCCTCTCCACATCCATGGCCCATCTGTCTCCATGCTGCTCTGGGTCCCTGGAGGCTGACCTCTGTGGACTGGATCATACAGGCTTGCATGCTTCTGGCTTCCAAGTGGGTGTGATCAGTGGGTGGCACCAACAGGAGAGCTGAGGGTGAGAGACTGGAGTATGACGTCTGTACGCCTTGTCCCGGAAAGGAGTGCAGTAGCTGTACTCTTCCTCCCACCCCATAACTGCGGCTTCTCCAACCCTGTCGGGCCCAAGGAAGTAATGGCTCCCTTCCTTGCTAGGCCCAGGCTGCCTCTGTGGCTTGTTGGCTCCCCTCATCCTTGCTCACCTTTGTAAATATCCTAATTGAACTCTCTTGGCAAGTCTTCTGCAGGGACCCTGACGGATTGATGCACACTCTGTAGGCTGACTTAGCTCCACTGGCCTTTGGCTCAGCAGCACCCCCTTCCGTCCCCAAGTGTCCACATGCCTCAAGGGCACAATCTTAACAATTGCGTGAAGCAGCTCTGGGTGGGCTCTAGGGAACTTCTTTGCTCCCTATGTGGAGTGTGCCCTCTGCTGCCAGTAGCAGATGTGGATTTGGTTTCATCCAGGAAGCTGGTAGCATCTTTTAGCTGCAGCAGCAATGGCCTTAGCGAGAAAACAGGACAGAGGAAGCCCAGCAACATTGGTGCAGCAAAGCCAGGAGAATGGACACCAGGATGCTCTGAGGGACATGGGCCTGGCACCTCTTCCAATTTTTCCTGGTCTGTGCTTAGAGAAGCTGATGGGTCCAGAGCTCCCTCCTTATCCGAAATGACTAACGCTCGGCTCCCAGGTGATTGATCCACGTGTTCTGACTTATTTCTCAACAGGAATCCTTTCCTAATGAAAAGTCACAGATCACGGTGCCCTCAAATCGGTCTTACTCTATGTCCCTGTATTTTCAAGAGGTTCTTTCTCTGTGTCTTCAACTTTGGGGGAAGACAGACGGCTACTCTCTCTATGCCAGTTTAGATGCTGGGATCTCATTTGTTCCAGGCTTTAGGCCCAAGATTTTTGAGTGGAAAACAACTTTTGTAATCAAGACACCGAAAGATGCATTGTCTCTACTGGGAAGAATTCAGAGTAATGGAAAAGCCCTGGAAATCCCAGATCCAATTAATAATTTCATAAGACAGTTCATTAGAATGCACAAGTGCTTAACTAAACAAAACCGTAATCGAAGCTGTCAGAAGTGATCCACAGTTGTGTTAGAATTTTTTCATTCACGCATCATTTCCTTTACAATTTAGTTAGATAACAAACACTACTTATCCCGCCACTGGCTTTTCAACCATCAAGTGCATTGGTTTTCTGCACTGGGCTAGCAGTGGAGAAAGGGTTTTGGGCTGGTTGGTGAGAAGGGTCCCAGCTTGGAGATAGGCCAGGCCTTGTGCCACCAACCCCAAATTCAACACGGTGTCCCATGGCTCCCGAGAAGTTTTCCACAGCCCAGCTTTGTGTCTGAGGCTGACACCTTTCTGCCGGGATAGCTCAATGGGGGAAGCCCTTGGGACTAAGGTTGCATCAGGAGCTCTCTTACTCTGAATTTCATCCAAGTAGCCAGTCTCACATGGGCATAGAAGAGAGTAACTGCCTGTTTTTACGTTTTGTTTAGGATAGGCCAGATCTGTACAGCCCTGAAGCAGGGATCCCAGAGCTCTATGTGCGGGCCTGCCTGGCCATTAGTTATCTGAGGATAACTAAAACACCACAAATATTTATTTTAATTTCTTAAAAGAAGTCCATATGTGTGTATAGATGGATGCATATATTACTCCCACCCTCCTTCTTTCCCTCTTTATCTCTTCCAGGGTGGGAAAAAAGCATTCTTCCAAAGCAACAGAAAGATATTTTAGTGCTAACAGGGTAGAGAATTCCAGTAGTTTTGGGTAGGCGGAGGCCGCATCTTGGGTCTCACTTGGGCTACCTGGTCGCCTGCTCTTTACAGAGCTGACCTTGTCTGGACATGCTGGGGAACCAGCATCAGCCATGGCCTTGGTGTCTGTTGGGACTTTAGCACACTCCCACGCCGCAAAGGTACCTGGGACAGCGAATGTTTTCCCAAGGCCTCCTTTGTGCCAGCGTGTGCTGGGCACTCATTCATGTCTAGCCCCCACAACACTGCTGCAGGGGGGTCTTATTACTGGTAGGAAATGGAGACTCGGAGGGGTCAGGTGATTTTTCTAAGGCCACTTAGTGCAGAGCGGAGAACTGAAGTCCAGGCCTCCTTTGCTCTGACAGTCCAGGGATGTGGCTATGTAGGGCCAATTCTGCTTGATTTCTCCAAGTGTAAGGCATTTGCTTTTCAGTGTTTTGCATTATACACAGTGGCTTGGGTCCCTGTTCCTACATTTCCTTCCTTTGCAACAAGTCTGTGGCCATCCTGGGGCTGTGTGGGGGCTAAAAGGAGGCTATGGCTAGGGTCTATCTCACCCCATCCCTGCTTGGACTCGGGACACAGCCTCATCTACCTACACCACTTGCCTGGCCTGCCCAGCGCTTCTGGGGCCCTGCCTTATCTTTATCCTCTTGGTGACTCTGGCCCTCATTCCTGAGTCCCTGGGCACCTGCCTGCTGTTGCCATCCCTCTCAGAGGCCATGGTCCCTCTGTGGCTCTGTACCTGTACCAACACACATGGGCAGGGCTCTGGACTTGGAAAGGAAGTTTGGCCCTCTGTCTCTATCGGGGCGCATTGTTGACGGCGCTCTTCTTCCCTGAGGGAGCCAGCTGTGCTCCCACTCTTGCCCTCCCTCCTGTGCCCTAGCCACTAGGTCTCCCTCTGTTCTCCTGTCACTCTGCTTCCCCGGGGTCCCCGCACCTGCTGTTCCTCTGGCTGGAATGCTCTTCCTTCCGCATAGCCATGTGCCTCCCTTGCTCCCTTCAGGTCTTTGCTCAGGTTTCATCCTGTCAAAGAGGCCTTCCCCGATCAGCTTCATCAAACAGCCCAGCGGCCTCTGACTTCAGTTTTTGCACAAGGTTGCACTTGCCGCCCCTGAGGTGTTTTCTGTTTGGTTATGTGTTTTTCTCTCCGCCTGCTAGGACATGTGAAGGCCGGGCCTGTGTTGGTTTTATTCACTGAGTCTGAGAGGCAGGTTGCCTGTGGAAAGAGCAGGTGACTTGGAGGCACACAGGAAAACAGGGCTCCAAACCTGCCTCTGCCATGAGACCTTGAGTATATCCCAACCCCCTTGAATCCCTGTTTGTCTGAAAAATGGGTATATTAATTCTGACCTCTTGGGCTGTTCTGAAGATTCGTAATAGTAGCTTATGTTTCAGGAGTGTCTTTCACGTACTGTCCCCTGTACCAAGCACTTTGCAAGGATGACCTCATTTCATCCTTGTGATGTCCTAGGAGGGGAACTATTACTGTTTTCAGTTTACAGATGGGATGCCCGAGCCACAGAATCGTGAAGCGGCTTGCCCAAAGTCCCATAGCTAGAAGGTGGCAGATTAGGAACTTAAACCCGGGATCGAGATCCAGATACAGCACTTACTACTCTATAATGCTTCTCGTTACACAATGTGTTCGGTGCAAAGGAGGCCCTCGATAAACGGTAGCTAGTCTCCTTAATACGATCTGCCTCTTCTCACGGCCAAGTTCTTTCCTGGGTTCAAGCCTCCTTTGGTATTCCTGGTCTGTTAGCCTTCCTATGAACCACCAGGCCTCCTTCGTCTCCTGATCAGACCTTTGGGTTGCTCTCACTCTTAGGGCCCTCTTGGGCTCTAGCTCTATCCTGCCCTCATCCTGTTGTTTCTCAGTCTGCCTCCACTCAATCCTGGCTGTAACGGTCTCTCAGTCTGTCCCACGTCCTGCAGTCCTCCTACCAGCAGCCAGGATGGGAGCGCCTGAAAGATCAGAATGCAGGCTGAGGGTAGAAGTCTGTTAGAACTTCTGATAGCGTCTTTGAATTTGCCATTTATATAGCAAGAGCAGGAGAGAGACATAGCATTGGTGGCTTGTGGCCACTACCAGATTAGTGACAAGCAATGGAAAGTATGAACCTTCATGTGTAGAAAATAGATCCTCTGTGCAATTATTCTTCTCTGTGTCCACACTCAGAAATGCCATCACTGGTGACCGTTAGGCCACTATGGGGAAGGCTGCCACCCGTGTCATTGCAAGAGTAGTGTTTGCGGAAGCCCTTTCCTTGGAGATTTTTGTCTCAGGATGCTGCTGTGGAAAGGACTGAGGCTCTGCAAGTCAGAGGCCATTTCTCTGAAAGGTCAGCCTGGGGCAGCAACTTCAAGTGTGAGCCCAGAAGCTCCAGAGACCTAACCCTGGTTCAAAGCCAGGCTTCGACGCTGACTCCCTGTATAAGCTTAGATCAGCAACTTCATGTCTCTGAGACCCAGTTTCCCCATCTGTATCATGGGAGTCACGAGGAGGCTTAGGTCCGAGGTTCTCTTTAAATGAGGGAGTTTTAGAGAACTCCTTTTCCTGGAGTGCCTGGATGACTCAGTCAGTTAAGGGCTGCCTTCAGCTCTGGTCAGATCTCAGGGTCCTGGGATCAAGGCCCGCATTATGCTCCCTGCTCAGCAAGGAGTCTGCTTCTCCCTTTCCCTCTGCCTCATGCTTGCTTTCTCTCTGTCTCTCAAATATATAAGCAAAGTAAAATTAAAAAAAAAAAAAAGAGAAGAAATCTCCCTTTCCCATTCTGCCCCCCATCTCTGTGATCACAAGGAATCTCACAGGGAGGGAGCCCCTCTCACGCTCAGTGGATCCCGTTAACCCCCCCCACCCCCACCCAATATGTCCAGTGCTCGCCCAGGCTCTCAGCGGCCCACTGGCTGTTTGCCCCATTTTCCATCCGTGACCCATTCAAGCCTATGCTTTCTTCCTAGACATCCCATCAGAATCAGTGAAACGGGACTTGTAACTGCCTAGAAACACATTTTCAGTCCCACTTACAGCAAAAGAACAACTACCTCTAAAGCTCTTCAAAAAATAAATTATGTCCTCTCTGAGCAGTCCCAGAAGAAATGTCATTGGAGACATAAACTGTTTTACTGTGACCTATGTAAACGTCCCAGGAAATGAACTGACTCCCCACTCCGTAAAACCCTCTTGTTCCCTGTCTTGAACAAAACGGATTAGATTATTTGAGAAGCAGGAGCTTGAGGCTTGGCAGGGAAGACGAAGCGAGCTGGTGCTGTGGGTGTGGGAGGCGGCTTTGCATTATGGAGACGTGGCGTTGGTCTCAGCACGTGGTCCTCTCTGGGATGTGCCAGTCACCGGCCTCCTGTGAGTGATGGGAGCACCGCCCACGTCTTTGAAAGAGACAGATTCTTTGGCCAGAGTTAGTTAGATTTTTGGCTTGGATGATTCCTTTAGGGGTTACTTAGAAGGGAGCGAGGGGCAGCACAGCTGGCCCAGCATTGCCCACCATCAACATGGCATGGTGCTGGCTCTTTTTCTTCAATGCTCAATATTTATTGCTCCCCATCCTATGGGAGAGGTCCTGAATCCCATATGACAGAAGAGGAAACAGGATCAGGGACATCAGATACCTTTTCTAAGATCACTGAAGGAGTCAGTGCTGCAGTGTGGACTTGAATCTGAATCCAGTTGTCTGTGATTCCAAAGTGCATGCTCTCCTCCCCTATCAAGTTGCCTTTTTCTTCTCTAGTGTATCTCTGTGGTCTACAGGACAGGGGTGCCTACTGTCCGGGGTCTGTCCACTAGGAAATCCATATGAGGTCCCATCCATACTTGTTAGGCTTGCCTTTTTTGCTTTCATATCTGGGGTGTGTAAACACAGACACCCCTACATATACACACATATACACAAATGCACACACAAGGGCCACCTGATTGGTGAGAGCGGTTCACTCCATTCTGGGACGGTTTCTGGGTTTCTGGAGATATCCTTTCTCTAGTCAGCACCCTTGTATTCTGTTGTTTTGACAAAGGGGTGAGAGAGTAGCCACCATGGATAATACTACTGGCTTAAGGCATATAATGAGTCCTGCCCTCAGGGGATGCCAGACCCTCCATAGCACCTTCTGGACATAGTCCCTGTACAGACTGCCAATGGGGATGAAGAATCTGTCATTTAAATTATGCTGGATAAGGTCTGAGCTGGGCTGAGCCATCCCGAGGGAATGGCTAATCTGCCCCTGCACTGGGCTCAGAAGGAACTCGCACGTAGCTGCGCGTTTACAAAGACAGGCCCGGACCCCTTCTCCATATCTCTTCTCCTCAATTCCCCTTCCTACTTGGAATGAGGAATTCCCAAAGCCCTGGAATATGTCCCTCCATCTCAAAGGAAAACCCAGAGAGAATGCCAGTGCATGACAAAGCACCATGAACTACTCCCACAAAGAAAAACAGTCTGTCCTGCTGGCAGATCTGGGTCAAGCAGAACCTGACAGCTGTGAGATAGGGGGTCAAGGGTGCCCGGCCAGGAGGCAGACATTCTCCACACCACCACTTGGACCTGGGTCTGGATTAGCATGGTACTCCTGCCCAGGAGATGGGGCTCAACCCTGACCCCATGGGGATGAGGTTTTGGATGGAAAAATTGACTTCTTCTTTGGTGACTTTAATGAGGAAGGTTGCTAAGAACCCAGGGTTGCTAGGTTCCTGGGAGGATTTAAAAACAAGGATTCTAAATCTGGATTTCATGGATGGACTTTAGGGAATGTGTGAACGAGTAAAAATCATGGGAGTAATTCTCTCTGTGTGTGTATATATATATGTATATATACATACATATATATATATATATATATATATATGCAAACATATGTGTATATATGTATGTGTGCAGATATTTGCAGGTGTGTGTGTGTGTGAGAGAGAGAGAAAGAGAGAGAGAGAGATAGTGTATGCATTTTCTGGGGAGATGGTTGAACCCTTTTCCTAGATTTTCCAAGGAGTGTATAACCCAGAAGAGAAGAGCCTTTGCATTAACATAACTAGAGGCCTAGCAAAGCCTCCCCAGCACTGGGAGGACCTGCTCTGGGAGTCATGTGTGTGAAGTTCTGCTCTGTACCCTACAGGGGACAAGATCAGCTCTGCTTCAGTGGTGGCTGTGGAGAATAGAGCAAGCTCAGAATCGAGGCTTGTGCAGACAGCTTTGTAAGGTTGGAGACCAGGGCCTGGTGGCAGGGGGAGATCCAAGGAGGCCTCCGTGCCTCAGACTGGACAACTGGTCCCTCCAGTTTTCAGCAGACTCCTTGGCTGGGATTTCAGGATGTGGTCCCTGAATGCGGTCCTTGGACATTTCAGTGTCATTATTTCCAGTGGAAACCTCATTCAGACCAAAGGAGGGGAGCTTGCTTGTAGAGTTCCCAGGACAGAAGGCCCGCAGCCGCAGCCTGTGTTACCTCTGCATCAGCAGGCAGACTCTGTCCTTGGCAGGGATCAAGAGAGAGGAGATGCCCTCAGCCCGACCACTGGAAAGGCAAGAGTACTGGCTCTCTCTCTACGAACTACACTGAGTAGGGCTGGGTCTGGCCTAGTGTGGAGCATCACATGCTGTGGCTGGCATAGGCTGGGCACTTGGTTGGTATTAACTGGGCCACAGCAAGGAATCTGGGGGGCTTAGGTGCTATAACCAAGAGTCCATGGGATGTACTAGCAGGCCCTGCCCTCAGGAGCTTCCCAGAGGATATGTCCACCTGGGTTGTGTCTTATATAAACATACCCTTGGAGTGGTACTGGAGTGGTCCCCAGCATAACCCAAACAATGAGATTGCCCCCTAATTGTCATCAAGAACAGAATGTTCCATTTGTCACAGAGGCTGGATCATCCCTTGTGCTGACCACAAGCTGATGGAAGTCTTGAATTCAAGTATGTAAGCCTCTGGCCAAAGGTCAATGGTCAGTCTTTGCTCTCTGGTGTGGTTGACCACCAAGGACCTAGGCCTCTTCTGATGAGACGTAGGGTAAGAGGATCACAGAATGGGAGCACGTCATTCCATCTTCAAAGGCTCAAAAACAATTGGTCTGATTCCCAGTTTTCTCTCGGTCATGCAGTAGTGACTTATTGAGCAGTTAACATGCCTAACACATTGTGCTTGGCCTGAGGCTAGGAAAAAAATGGCATGTATTTCTGTTCTCAAGAGTTTTCAGCCAGGGCTAGATTAAGATATATGGGGTCCTAAGAATTACAATGTTCCCTTCCCCCCGCCCCATATGTAATTCAAAATAAAAATATATTAAATTATAAATATTTATAAGGACTATCAGCCAGTTCTAATTTTTCTCATGATAACTACTTAAGGGCTTAAAATTTTTTTCTATATTGAGTTCTTTCAAAAATATTTTGGTACCCAAACTTCATTGCTGTTCTGAACACATGCTCAGTATACTGTGCAGAAACGAGATGGCTGATTCTAGCCTTATGGGGAAATAAGACACACACAGAACAATAACATTTCCCAAGTACCCAAATTGTCACAGATTAAGAAAACTCAGACAAGGGGAAGGTTACTTTCTCAACAAATTCTTGCAGAAGAGCAAACATTTGGCCTCTGCTGTCAGAGCTAAGAAAGGCTTGTAAACTCTCTCCAGACAAAGGAATCAGGATAAGCAAAGGAAAAACATGAGGCATATGTAAGAAGACGGAAGCTCAGTTCAGTCGGGACATGAACGGGAGTTTTGGGAGATAGGATGAAAGGGGTGGTCAGACCTTGCAGGACCTCAAGTGTCAGAATAAAGAGTTCGGATTTTATTGAGTGGTTCTTGGGAGCCACTGCAGGTTTCTGAGCCTGCCACTGTAGACTGATTTTCACCTTCAAGATATTTAAAACCACCCTTGCTTTGCATTTAAGAGTATCTACAGTGATGAAGTGATGCCAGAGTAATTGAGTATTGGTAATTGCTTTCACTGTGCTTTGGTGTAATGCATTTTTTAAATGGAGTTCTATCCTGTAAGTGCATTTATAGGAAAAAAGTGCCGAAGCCTTCATTATCATTAACTGGTGCCAAATGGGATTTACAGAGATAGTGAAGTGAATGAAGACCATGCTTCTGTCCTCCCATTACTGCTCAATTCTGTTAGGGAGGGATCACAATAATTGTGGTGATTAAAAAACAACAATAATTTGGGGAAGCGGATAGTCACACAGACTTGAAGTAACACCCCACACATTACTTATTAATTACAAAGGAACGAAGTGATTTTACAATGAGAAATATGGCAGACATCACTTTAATCAAGTGATCACACTCAGCATTACCAATAATGGGACAAATGTGGCTTTTGATGGAGTATGGTGGGAAGGACACAGCATCACTTAATGTCGTATTCTTGCCAAAAATCTTTGACCTGAATATAATAAAGAGAAATTAATCAGATGCATTCACATTGTAGAATATTTTTCAAATCGAATAGTATAGACTCTGTCAATGTTTTGAAAGGAAAAAAGAGGGTGTTTACGTGCAGAAGGACTGTTCTAGACTAAAGGAGACCAAAAAGATATGACAATGAAGTGAAATGCTAAATCTCATATTGGATCATGAATTGGGAAAATGAACAAAGAGCTATAAAGGATATTATTGGGATAATTGGAAAAATTTGAATATGGAATATATATTAGATAGTGGTTTATTCTATCAATGTTAACTTTCTTGAGTATAATGGTATATCAATATTACATTAATATATAAGAATGCCTGATGCTTCAGTGATAACTGATGCATTTAGAGGTGGAGTGACAGAGAGGGAGAGTGAGAGAAAGAGAAAGAGAGAGCAAGTTTAAATGTGGTAAGATAGTAACCATTGATCAATCTAAATGAAAACTTTTTAAAACTTTTTATATAATTTTTATTTTTTATTAACATATAATGTATTATTTGCCTCAGGGGTACATGTTTGTGAATCATCAGGCTTACACATTTCACAGCACTCACCATAGCACATACCCTCCCCAATGTCCATAACCCAACCACCCTCTCCCTACCCCCCACTCCCTAGAAACCCTCAGTTTGTGAGATTAAGAGTCTCTTATGGTTTGTCTCCCTCCCAATCCCATTTTGTTTCATTTTTTTCCCTCCCTAATCCCCATGACTCCCCGTCCTGCCTCTCAGATTCCTCATATCAGAGAGATTATATGACAATTGTCTTTCTCTGATTGACTTATTTTGCTCAGCATAATACCCTCTAGTTCCATCCAGGTCTTTGCAAATGGCAAGATTTCATTTCTTTTGATGGCTGCATAGTATTCCATTGTGTGTGTGTGTGTGTGCGCGTGCGCGTGCATACGCGCGCAAATATATATATATATACACACACACACATATATATACATATGTATATACACACACATATATATATATACATATACATATGTATATATATATACCACATATTCTTTATCCATTCATCTATTGATGGACATCTAGGTTCCTCGTAGTTTGGCTATTGTGGACATTCCTTTTACAAACATTCGGGTGCATGTGTCCCTTCAGATCACTACATTTGTCTGTCTTTAGGGTAAATACCCAGTAGTGCAATTGCTGGGTTGCAGAGTAGCTGTATTTTCAACTTTTTGAGGAACCTCCATGCTGTTTTCGGAGTGGCTGCAACCTTCTTGCATTTCCACCAACAGTGTAGGAGGGTTCCCCTTTCTCTACATCCTCACCAACACCTCTTGTTTCCTGACTTGTTAATTTTAGCCATTCTGACCAGTGTGAGGTGGTAACTCATTGTGGTTTTTTTTTTTTTTTAAAGATTTTATTTATTTATTTGACAGACAGGGATCACAAGTAGGCAGAGACACAGGCAGAGAGGAGGAAGCAGGCCCCCTGCTGAGCAGAGAGCCCGATGTGGGGCTCGATCCCAGGACCCTGAGATCATGACCTGAGCCGAAGGCAGAGGATTAACCCCCTGAGCCACCCAGGTGCCCCCTCATTGTGGTTTTGATTAGTGTTTCCTTCATGCTGAGTGATATGGAGTACTTTTTCATGTGTCTGTTGGGCTTGGGCATCTGGATGTTGTCTTTGCAGAAATACCTGTTCATGTCTTCTGCCCATTTCTTGATTGGGTTATTTTGTTCTTTGGGTATTGAGTTTGAGAAGTTCTTTGTAAATTTTGGATACTATCCCTTTATCTGATATGTCATTTGTAAATATCTTCTCCCATTCTTTTGGTTGTCTTTTGGTTTTGTTGACTGCTTGCTATGCAAAAGCTTTTGATCTTGATGAAGTCTCAAGAGTTCATTTTTGCTCTTGCTTGCCTTGCCTTTGGTGGTGTTTCTGGGAAGAAGTTGCTGTGTTTTAGGCCAAAGATGTTGCTTCCTCTCTTCTCCTCAAGGATTTTGATGGATTCCCGTCTCACATTGAGGTCTTTCATCCATTTTGAGTCTATTTTTGTGTGTGGTGTAAGAAAATGGCCCAGTTTCATTCTTCTGCATGTGGCTGTCCAATTTTCCCAACACCGTTTGTTGAAGAGACTGTCTTTTTTCCATTGGACATTCTTTCCTGCTTTGTCGAAGATTAGTTGACTGTAGAGTTGAGGGTCTATTTCAGGGCTCTCCATTCTGTTCCATTGATCTATGTGTCTGTTTTTGTGCCAGTACCATACTGTCTTGATAATGACAGCTTTGTTATAGAGCTTGAAATCTGGAATTGTGGTGCTGCCAACTTTGATTTTATTTTTCAACATTCCTCTGGCTATTTGGGGTCTTTTCTGGTTCCATACAAAGTTTGGGATTATTCGTTCCATTTCTTTGAAAAAATTGATTGTATTTTGATAAGGATTGTGTTAAATGTGTAGATTGCTTTAGGTAGCATAGACATTTTCACAATAATTGTTCTTCCAATCCATGAGATGGAACGTTTTTCCATTTCTTTGTATCTTCCTTAATTTCTTTCATGAGTACTTTATAGTTTTCTGGGTATAGATTCTTTGCCTCTTTGGTTAGGTTTATTCCTATGTATCTTATGGTTTTGGGTGCAATTGTAAATGGGATCAACTCCTTAATTTTTCTTTCTTCTGTCTTGCTGTTGGTATACAGAAATGCATCTGATTTCTGTGCATCGATTTTATATCCTGACACTTTACTGAATTCCTGTATGAGTTCTAGCAGTTTTGGAGTGGTCGTTTGGGTTTTCCACATAAAGTATCATATCATCTGCAAAGAGTGAGAGTTTGACTTCTTCTTTGCCAATTCAGATGCCTTTGATTTCTTTTTGTTGTCTGATTGCTGAGGCTAGGACTTCTGGTACTATGTTGAATACCAGTGGTGATAGTGGACATGCCTGCTGTGTTCCTGACCTTAGGGGAAAATCTCTCAGTATTTTTCGATTGAGAATGATATTTGCTGTGGGTTTTTCATAGATGGCTTTGACGATATTGAGGTATGTACCCCCTATCCCTACACTTTGAAGAGTTTTGATCAAGAAAGGATGCTGTACTTTGTCAAATGCTTTTTCTGCATCTATTGAGAGTATCATATGGTTCTTGTTCTTTCTTTTATTAATGTATTTATCACAATGATTGATCTGCAGATGTTGAACCAACCTTGGCAGCCCAGGAATAAATCCCACTTAGTTGTGGTGAATAATCCCTTTAATGTACTTTTGGATCCTATTGGCTAGAATTTTGGTGAGAATTTTTGCATCTGTGTTCATCAAGGATATTGGTCTGTAATTCTCCTTTTTGATGGGGTCTTTGTCTGGTTTTGGGTTCGAGGTAATGCTTGCCTCCTAAAATGAGTTCTTTCCATTTCTATTTTTTGGGACAGTTTCAGGAGAATAGGTATTAATTATTTTTTAAATGTTTGGTAGAATTCCCCTGGGAAGCCATCTGGCCCTGGGCTCTTATTTGTTGGGAGATTTTTGATGACTGTTTCAATCTCCTTACTCGTTATGGGTCTGTTCAGTTTTTCTATTTCTTCCTGGTTCAGTTTTGGTAGTTTCTAGTTCTCTAGGAATGCATCCATTTCTTCCAGATTGTCAAATTTGCTGACATATTGTTGCTCATAATAGCTTCTTATAATTGTCTGTATTTCTTTGGTGTTGGTTGTGATCTCTCTTCTTTCACTCAAGATTTTTTTAATTTGGGTCCTTTCTCTTTTCTCTTTTCTTTTTGTAAGTCTGGCCAGGGGTTTATCAATCTTATTATTTCTTTCAAAGAACCAGCTCCTAGTTTTACTGATTTGTTCTTCTGATCTCTGTAATTTCTTTTCTCCTGCTGGGTTTAGGTTTTGGTGTTTTTTTTTTTTTTTTTTTTTTTTTTTTTTTTCTGTTCTTTCTCCAGCTCCTTTAGGTTTAGGGTTATGTTGTGTATTTGCAACCTTTCTTGTTTCTTGAGAAAGGCTTGTATTGCTATACACTTCCCTCTCAGGACGGCCTTTGCTGTGTCCCAAGGATTTTGAACAGTGTATTTTCATTTTAATTTGTTTCCATGAATTTTTTAAGTTCTTCTTTGATTTCCTGCTTGACCCATTCATTCTTTAGTAGGATGCTCTTTAGCCTCCATGTATTTAAGTTCTTTCCAACTTTCCTCTGTGATTTAGTTCTAGTTTCAAAGCATTGTGGTCTGAAAATATGCAGAGAATGATCCCAATCTTTTGGTACTGGTTGAGACCTGATTTGTGATCCAAGATGTGATCTATTCTGGAGAATGTTCCATGTGCACTAGAGAAGAATGTGTATTCTGTTGTTTTGGGATGGAATGTTCTAAATATATCTGTGATGTCCATCTAGTCCAGTGTGTTATTTCCTTATTGATCTTTTTGCTCAGGTGATCTGTCCATTTCAGTGAGGGGGGAATGTTAAAGTCCCCTACTATTATTGTATTATTGTTGATGTGTTTCTTTGATTTTGTTATTAATTTGTTTATGTAATTGGCTGGTCCCATGTTAGGGGCTTAGGTATTTAAAACTGTTAGATCTTCTTGTTGGACTGTTGGACAAACCCTTTAAGTATGATATAGTGCCCTTCCTCATCTCCTCATCTCCTATGGTCTTTGGCTTAAAATCTAATTTACCTGATATAAGGATTGCCAGCCCAGCTTTCTTTTGATGTCCATTAGCATGGTAAATTGTTTTCCACCTCCTCACTTTAAATCTGGAGGTCTTTGGGTCTAAAATGAGTTTCTCATAGACAGCATATTGATGGGTCTTGTTTTTTTATCCATTCTGATAACCTATGTCTTTTGGTTGGGGAATTTAGCCCATTTACATTCAGGGTAACTATTGAAAGATATGAATTTAGTGCCATTGTATTCCCTGTAAGGTGACTGTTACTGTATATTGTCTCTATTCTTCTCTGGTTTGTTACTTTTGGGCTCTCTCTTTGCTTGGAGGACCTCTTTCAGTATTTCCTGTAGGGCTGGTTTGGTGTTTGCAAGTTCTTTTAGGTTTTGTTTGTCTTGGAAGATTTTTATCTTTCTTATTTTCAATGACAGCCTAGCTGTATATAGTATTCTTGGCTGCATATTTTTCTTGTTTGGTGCTCTGAATATATCATGCTAGTCCTTTCTGGCCTGGTAGGTCTCTATGGGTAGGTCTGCTGCCAATCTAATATTTCTACTGTTATATGTTACAGACCTCTTGTCCTAAGCTGCTTTCAGGATTTTTTCTTTGTCACTGAGACTTCTAAGTTTTACTATTAAATGATGGGGTGTGGACCTATTTTTATTGATTTTGATGGGAGTTCTCTGTGTCTCCTGGATTTCTAATGCTTGTTCCCTTTTCCAAATTAGGGAAATTCTCTACTATAATTTGCTCCAATATACCTTCAGCCCCTCTCTCTCTTTCTTCTTCTTCTTCTTCTTCTGGGATCCCAATTATTTTAATATTGTTTCATCTTATGGTGTCACTTATCTCTCGAATCCTCCCCACATAGTCCAGTGGTTGGTTGTCTCTCTTTTGCTCGGCTCCTTTATTCTCCATAATTTGGTCTTCTCTATCACTAATTCTCTCCTCTGCCTCATTTATGCTAGCAGTAAGAGCCTCCATTTTTTATTGCACCTCATTAGTAGCTTTTTTGATTTCAACGTGGTTAGATTTTAGTTCTTTTATTTCTCCAGAAAGGGATTCTCTAATATCTTCCATGCTTTTTTTGAGCCCAGCTAGCACCTTGATAATCATCATTCAGAACTCTATTTCTGACATATTGCTAATGTTCATATTGACTAAGTCCCTAGCCATTAGTACTGCCTCTTGATCTTTTTTTTTTTTTTTGTGATGAGTTTTTCTACCTTGTCATTTTATCCAGATAAGAATATATGAATGAGAAAACAAAATACTAAGAGGTTAGCAATGACCCCAGAAAGACATACAATAACCAAATCAGAAGAGACATGAAACTGGAGGGAAAAGAATGGGGGGGGGGATAAAAGAAAAAGAAAAAAATGTATATATATATTAGACTGGTGAATAGAACAGAGCCACACACTTGATTTTGGGTGTATTTTGGTATGTTAGAAGAAACTACCTCCCAAAATTTTAAAGAAAGAAAAACATATATGTATGTATGTATGTATACGCGCACACACACACACACACACACACACACAAGGGTAAGCACAATAAAGGGATGGACTATGACTGTAAAAATGAAAATTAAGATAGATTCTAAAAAAGGAATTGATAATATAAGAAGTTGGTTGAAAAAAGAAAAGTAAAAAAAAGAGGAAAGAATATGATCAGCTGGAGACTAGAACAAAGCCATGCACTAGATTAGGGTATATTTTGATCTATTAGAAGAAATTGTATCCCAAATTTTAAAGAAAAAAATACCTATATGTATATAAAAAATAAGGTTAGATACAATGAGGGGATAAAATATGACTATAACATTGAAAATTTTAAAAGATTTTTAAAAAGGTATTGATAAGATAAAATAGTTAAAAAAATTAAAAAAGGAAAGAGGAAAAATTAAAAAATAGAATGAGAAAAAAATAAAATTTAGAAAACTTAACTTTGAAAGACTAAAAGATCATGGGGGAAAAGCCATGATTCTATGTGTTGCTTTCCCTTTGCTCTGGAGTTCCACAGTTCTCATTGATCAGTGAACTTGGTCTTGCCTGGATGTTCTTGCTGATCTTCTGGGGGGGAGGGGCCTGTTGTAGTGAGTCTTAGAGGTCTTTGCCTGAGGTGGAATTGCACTGCCCTTGCCAGGGGCCAGGCTAAGTAATCTGCTCAGTTCGCTCTCGGGAGCTTTTGTTCCCTGAATGTTTTCCATACAGCTTTGGAGGACAGGAATGAAAATGGCGGCCTCCCAGCCTCCGGCCCAGAGGAGCCAAAAGCTTGAGGCTCCACTCCTCAGTGTGCCTTCAGAGAAAAGCAGTCAATCCCTCTTGTGTCCCTGGTCTCCAGCTGCACTCTGTGCTCACCTGGCCTGTGACCAAGCCTTTCTATCTCTGGCACATAGCCCCATTTGGAGTCTCCAAACCCAGCAAATTCCTGCCAGCATTCCCATGCCATTTCTCTCCAGGGAGGAAGATGAGTCTCCCCAGATCTGCCACTTGTGAGGTCCCTACTCAAAGAGCAGCGGCCTGACTATGCCTCAGAACACGGTTTAAGGTAACCCCGTGCTGAGAGCTCACTCCTGGGCTCTGTCTCTGGATCCAGCTTCTACATTCTGATACCTGGGAGCTCTCCCACACTCAGACACCTCTGATCTTTTTGTGACCTGCGGGTCCTGATACCACACTGTCCCCAGCCCCCGCTTAGCCTCTGGAGCAATGTCCCTCAGTCGAGCAGATTTCTAAAAGTTCTGATTTTGTATCCTGCTGTTCTCTTACTTGCTGGGAGCTGTTTTCCCCAATGTTGCCTCAGATTCACTTCTCCGCATGTCCTACCTTCTGGAAAGTGGTCAATTTTCTGTCCCTAGGATTGCTGCTCTTCTTCTCTTCTACCTCCTATTGAGTTTGTAGGTATTCAGAATGGTTTGATAAGTATCTAGCTGAACTCCTGGGACCTGATGATATTTAGGTCTCTTACTCCTCTGCTGTCTTGCTCCTTCTCAGTGAAAGCTTTATAGATGTTCATTTTGCCACTCTTTAAAGTTTTCTATAGATTGTAAATTTTTCAAATGAAAGCCCTAAATGAAGCAATTGCATCTCCTCATGTACTGGTACAGGACAATGTATGTTTTTAGGACTGCGATCTCAAATTGGCATGAAGTTGATTTTACATGTTGCAAAGCTACCCTGGACAAAATGTGCATATCTCTTGCTGAATAAAACTGAGGGTTGCTGGGGGAGGGGGTTTGGTTTGGGAGAGGGGGGTGGGGTTATGGACATTGGGGAGGTTATGTGCTATGGTGAGTGCTGTGAAGTGTGTAAACCTGGCGATTCACAGACCTGTACCCCTGGGGATAGAAATACATTATATGTTTATTAAAAAAATTTTTAAAAAAAGATGTGTGCTATAAGATGACTGCTAAGTGAATTTTGATAGTTGATTATGTTTTTTTTTTTTTTTAATTTCTATTGCAAAAATGGAGAATAATCTCTAATAGATGCAGGTGAAAATGTTTGTTAAGGGAAAGAGTTCACATGAACTTCTATTGGCATCCCGGGGTGTTTGTGCAATGTTTTCAGGACCCTGTGGAAATTTTCTTGATTAGCTGTTTTGCTTCCCTTAGGACTCTCTTCACTTTACTCTTGCTGATAATGTCTTCTTCCCTGATTTATGGTCTGTGAACTACACACCTCCCGTTTCCTTACAGTTTTTTGTACATTGTTCCTGGCAGTTGTGCCCTCTCACTGTGTCTAAGAGAGCTGGGCTGTCATGTCACAATTTACCAGTAGGTGTTACTAATATCAACTTAGTCAATTTCTCTGACGTCTCAGGATCTAGAAAATAATCAGTTATTTATCTTATCCATTCTGGGCGCTAAACATCAGTTAATACACTTATTTAAAGCCAAAGAACATTTTTAGAGAAATTGTAATTAATTTATTTCATACCCATAATTAACACTGGGGAATAAGTGTAGCTACTGTGTAGGACATGGAGGTTGTTTGCCCACAGTGCTTTAGAACACATAAAGGTCCAGCACATAGGGATACTAGTAGAATCAAGAAGGTGGGGTGTGTGTGTGTGTGTGTGTGTGTGCGCGCAACAACAGCATTATTACTTACTATTACAACTACTGTTGGTTACTGCTCCTTTTACTACTACTAACTACCCATTGCATGCCAGATGCTGTTATTAGATAATTAATAATTATATATGTAATCCTCAGAAAGATCCTGTGAAGTGAATTTTGTAAGTATAGAAACTGAAGCTAAGTAATTTACCACAGTCACATTGTTAGAGGCAAATGCAGAACGAGGTTTTAAACGCTGCCAGTCTAAATGTAAACTTTTCAAACTATGGTGACCCCAATGTATCCACCCTTCCAGAGAAACTGATATTTATACTTTTGATCTCTAAATAAGACAGGAAAGGCTTTTAAAGGAAGTTTAGGAAGATGGAAGACACATTCTGGAGCAGTCCTGGAAGTGATTCTCTCTTTGGTGCTTGCAGGTAATAAACAGAAATGGAGGTCAGGATGTGGAATCTGGGAGTGTTAAGGAATGGGGGGCTGGTGGTTTGGAGCCTGCTTGGGGAAAGATCAGAATTTGGTGCCCTGAGCAACAGCTGAGTTTGCACTTTGTGAATTCTTTGTTGTTTTCTCTTTTGAAATATTTCTGGGTGTTCTTAATTGTCCTCAGGGGGTCCTGCCCACATGTTACTTGAGAGCTAAGGAGGGAAGATAGATGTTCTGAGGGCCAGGGGCTAATGGTACCAGGAGAAAATCCTCTCTGTCTGCCCTTATTGGAGGCTCCTCATCATTTGGTCCTAATCCATGTGTAATATTTCAAACTCCAAACCTGGTCTTCCGGATTACAATCTTCTTGTTATCCAAAGTTCTTACCAGGCTATAAACACTGAACTCCTCCTTTGAACATGAGGTCCCTCAAACACACCTTTGTCTTCTTTCGCCCATCAGTCCCATATGATCTCATTCCTACACCCTTCCCAACAGACACTACTCTAGAAATATTTTTGTAATCTCTGCTTCCTTCCCCCTTACATTACTAGCAGCTACTGCTACAAGTGTGGATATAATCAGGGCTAGAAGCAGGAGGACTGACTGAAAGTTAATTTAAGCAGTTAAACCCCCATAATCTCCTCTTTTCCTCCATGGGGTCAGGTAAAGAAATGCTGCCCCACCCACCCACTGACTTTGACAGAAGACTGGAAATTTATTCTTTTAGGAGACTAAAACAGATAATGTGGGCTGATGGACATCTAGCACGGTATGTGTGATATCTAGTATCTAGATACTAGATACCTAGTATCACACTAAAACAACAGGAGGAAGTAAAAGCCTGTGTCACACTGAATTTGGAGCCTTCCATAGCCATTGTCCTCCCCTTGGTTCCTAGAGCAGACTTTTACACTCTAGTGAGTTGATAGGAAGATTCATCTCCACATAACTTGATCCACCTTTCAGAAAATTCTAAACATATCAGTAATGGGTGTTTTTCCTAAAAATGGCCCAGCCAGATTATCAGGGGGTTCATAGTCACAAAGTCCTCCACCCAGTTTCCAGTGAATCTTTTATTGCCCTACCCTAAAGTAAGAGATGTCAAGGACCACCAGACACCCAAGATGAATGGTAGAGAAACAGTGTGAAAGAAAGAGACCTAAAACAAATGAGAAAAAAGCAATATAATGGAAACAATCAATCTAGGGAAATAAATTTTTAAAAATTGTTAGATATCCTCAGAGGGACAAGAGTAGAAATTGCATTCAGGAAGAAGATGCTTTCTAAGAAAAAAGATCACAGTCAGAGCCCTTGGGAATTAACATTGTGTTAGCAAAAAATAAAATACTTGGGGAATTTGTTGGAAGCTGAAATTGAGGTTGTCTTTTAGAAAGTAGAGACAAGATTAAAAAAAGAAGGAAAGTAAGAGAAAAGACAGGGCTATTAGAGCATCAGTTCGAGAGGTCCAGCATCCACAAAATAGTCATTCCAGACAGAAAGAAGAGACAGACAAGGAGGGAGAAAATCATCAAAGAAATAACTTGAGAAAATTTTCCATAACTGAAGCAGATATCAGGACTGAAGGGGTCCACCGAGTACCTCTCATAATGAATGAAAATAAAACCACATCAAGGCATATGAAGGTGAATTTTCAGAACACTGTAGCCAACATGAAACTCCTATAAGTTTTCATACAGAAAAGACAAAAGATAAAGGATCACAATGGCCTCAGATTACTCAAAAACAATGTTGGAAACTAGAAGTAGAGTAGTACCTTTAACATTTTGAGGGAAGATGATTTCCAATGCTAAACTCTCTACCCCCCTAAACTATTCAGTCTGCCTAGGGGAGGCAATCATTTGCAGAAATGTGCAGCTGGAGATGGGCGGGGCAGGCGTTGAGTACATTTGTGAGAGTCACACCTTTATCTTCTACTAGGGAAAGTCAATAGGTCATGCTTAAAACCGAAAAAAAAAAAAATAGGAAGAAGTAACATAAGCATGTTATAGAGAAGGGCAGTACATGCCAGGAGGAAAAGCTGGAAGAGTTGAAGGCAGTTGCTTCAGGAGAGTGGGAGATATTGGGACCTGAGTGTGGAGCAAGATACTCCCACAGGAAGGATACTTCCTATGAGCTTTCTGGAAGCAGTTCAGCCTTCAGTCTTTGTGCGTGAATATGAGAAACTGAAAGTGTCGGGGGTAGCAGTTGAAGCAGAGGAAGAGTAGGAGGAAGAGAAGCATGAGGAAGAAGAGGAAGAAAAAGGAGAAAAAAGAGAAAGGACAGAACATTGGGGCTGGTGTTGGAAGACTGAATCAGTTCAGGCATTTACTTTGAGACTCACCTTCCTTATTGATAAGGTGGGAGAACTGTGTCATCTTCAGTAGGTTTTTATGAGAATTAAGTATTTCTGGGATAAAGTAAGTCTTTAATGAATGTTTATTTCAATGCTTTCTCCTATTGTTTCGAATGTATGAGAGACTCAAAAAAGAAATTCTTGATAGTGGAAAAATTCATTCATCTCCTCATTGTCCATCAAATCCAAGTGTCCTTGTGGTCTTCAATAACAATGCCAAGGTAGCCAGTCCTGAGTCACAGGCCACTTTTACCTCTGTCTGTCTGCATTTTAAGTTGCCTGATGTATGGGTAATAATAGCCTGTGCCTAGGAGAGGCTTTCTCAAAGGTGCCCTTTCCTTTGGAAGCATCTGTGGAGGGTTTTGTCCTATTCTTTTCCTTGTTCCCCAGGAAACCTAGTGTGAGAGATGTAGAAGCCGAAGTGTGGTCTGGGAAGGGATGCCGGGTAGTCTGACTGACTGAGGACCAGCAGGCCATTTTATATGACCAGCTCTCCCTTCTCTGCAGCCAGAATTATCCAAAGACACCAAGATGTAACCGCCAGCATTCGAGCCTGCTCTGCCTCGGGTCTCCTGAGCATATTCTTGCCTGTTGACAAGAAGGTTCATGCACTTGGTATCTGGAAACATCATGGTCTCGAAAGTTTCCTCAGAGGCCTTCACTTTTCTAACAACACAGTTCTATCTCCTAGTTCATTTTTAATTATCTAAGACAAATGCACCACTTTATGCCAAAAAATGGCAATGACAGGAATCAATAGGGCTGATGCATGGCTGGCCCTCCTCCAGGAAGCTTGAGCCTAAGACAGTCTTGTCTTCAGGGCGAGCTTTCTGGGAGTCATGTCCTACTCCAAATGCCTAAGCCACTAATTGGCCAATGATCATCATTGCTTTCCTGGGGTATCCTTGTAGCTATATGCATGAATAATCATCTGGACAAGGTTTAGACAGAGGTTTTGACATCCATACCTGATCATCCTGGGGCTAAAGTCATCCTACTACAGGAAAAATTGCCACATGTGTACTGACCCCACATAAATATTTTGCAACAGCTTTGCTTTCACATAATTCATGAATCATATAGATCCAGGGGTCCATAGCAAATCCATGTGGGGTTTTAGTGTGTGTGTGTGTGTGTGTGTGTCCTATACATTCTTTTATATTCACTTGCTAGAAGTGTTGTGGGCTGGAGCACTGGAAACAGATCATTTGAAATCAATAGATAAACCCTAAACTTTATTTCAGCTGGTAGTTTTTATCTTCTTTCTCAGCTGAGTCTTCCATCACAGAAGTTCCCGAGGACTAAATCAGCCAGATGGTTCTGGGCATTACAAGTTGCTGCAGGATGAGTGGAGGAGGCTTCAATAATCCATAATTTTGTCCCCAAAAGCTGAGCCAGCTTTAAATGCTGCCAACTTGCACTGACTGATAAAGAAGGCCGTAAGAAGATGACTCCCTTTCAGAGAATGTGGAGATGGATGGCTGACTTCTCTGATGCTGAGTTCCATCCATAAGGCCTGGGTTAGGGTGCCTGCCATGGAGAAGAGCCAGATCTGAACCAGTGGGAATAAAGCGTAGATGGAACTTGAAGACATTAGATGAAGGAGAGCGAGCGGTTATGCTGTATTCACAGAGGAGGAAGCGTGAGTTTCCAGGAAGGAGGGAGTGGTATTTAATCAGAAGGAGGACTTTTGAATCTGGTGAGGAGGAAGGTAATGGAAATTTGATAGAACAGTTTCCGTGAAATGTCTGAAGCCAGACCCTGTAGCATTTGTGAGTGAGGAGGTGGTGAGGAAGTGGAAGTGGTGTGTGACCCTGGATGAGGCCAACGCCTGTTCTTTGTAGTGGTTGCCTAGAGTTCTTTGTTGAGCAGGATCATGAGGTGGTTTCTGATAGGAGTGCTATAACTGATCCCTATTATCTGTTGTGGTCTCAGTTGGCATGCGTGACAAATACGTGTCATCCTTAGCAGGTATCAGACTTTTTAAGGAGTTGTTAACTCACCACCCTTCCCTGAACATGGCCTGCCCTTTCTTATCTTTCTGTTTTTACTCACAGGGGATATTCACAATCTCTCATACCAGCCCATGACTAATCACAGCAGACACTGACTGTAATCAACCGGCTATCCATACTAGTGCATATTACCAAGCATCAGCTCTGTGGTTGCTCGTGTTGTTTACTCGACCTGTAGTAACCTTTCTTTGTGGTGATCTAGTGAACCCCACTCCTTCTTCAGGCTCTTCTCAAATGTCATCTTCTCAATATAGCTTTTCCAACAAACTTTGCTCCCTTTTCTATGTCCCTAAGACACTTGGTTCATGTCTGGATTATAGGACTTACAACATTTGAATATTTCAGTTGTTTATGTGCTGGTATCTTCCTTCAACTTAGAAGCTACTTGTGGGCAGAAGTGGTGCCTGATTAACCTCTTGAGTCATCAAAGACAAGCAGAATCCCCCGTACTTAATTGACACTTAGTAAATTGTCTCTCTTCCCTATTATGTGGGTGAAGCCTTTCATTAAATGTTTGATGATATGATTTATTTTTGTGGTCAGTTTCTTCTTTCTTTCCCTCTTTACTTTTTTCTTTCTTCCTCCCTTCCCTCCTTTCTTCCCTCTTTCCTTCCCTCCTTTTCTCTTGAGGGAGGGAAAGGGCAGAGGGAGAGAGAGAGAGAATCCTAAGCAGGCTCCAGGCCCAGCCCAGAGCCTGACACAGGACTCAATCTCTTGACTCAATTATATCATGACCTGAGCTAAAATCAAGAGTCAGCCACTTATCCAACGGAGCCACCCGGGTGCCTCAGTTTTCTTTTTCTTTTTAATAAGGAAAACGTGACTATGTTTGAAGGCAGAACAAGAATACCTGGTACTCAATAGAACTTCAATAAATCAGAATTAGGACCAGGGCAATAGAACTTCAATAAATCAGGATTGGGGCCAGGGCTGTCCAGTCCAGATGGGCAGAATGACCTAGAAAAGAGGCTGTCAACTCTATAGTTCTTTCTAAAACCTCATCACCATACTCTCTGCCCTGTACCTGTTGCCTGTGACTGTCCTTTGGTGGAGGTGTGCTGACTGTTGAGGGATCTAATGTCATCATTCTTTTGCTCAACACATACTTACAGAGGATCTACTGTGTGGAAGCAGTGGGGACATATCTCCAACCTTCAGAGGCTCATTGGCAAATGAAACTATGTAAAGGCAGGACTTCTTGACATGAAAGGAAACCTTTTCATTGTTTGCTTTTTATATGCCCAATCTACATGAACATAGAGCGGGAGAGTAAAGAACCGGTACAAATAACTCTCCTTGAAGATAATGCCAAAATAGTAAAGCAAGCAAAATGAATGTACGTTGCTAGAATTCAGCATCATGGTTACCCTTGGTTGTAGTAGTGGGAGGGTGGCCCAGGGTTTCTGGAGCGCTGGTGATGATCCTGCCTTGGGTGAAGGATGTATGGAGATGATCGGCTGGTGGAGACTCTTCAGGCTGGACGCTCGTGTTAGTTGCACGTTTATGTATGTGCCTCCGACATCAACCACAAGAGTGAAAAGGATCCCTGGAAATACATTTGCAAGTGTTACAGAAGGTAGTGAAGTTCCCTTCAAGTCCTCCCACCCCCCACCCCACAGCGAATACTGAACACTGGTCACACTCTAACAGTGTTGACTCAACGTTGGGAAATCCTTTCTGTCAAAATCACCCACAGACAGACTCAGCTTTTTGTGTGGCAGGAGCTTTATTTTATTGGTTGCTGAGCCCACTGTGCCCTGCTCAGGGCCTGGTCTGGGCAGGCCGACATCACGTCTTTGTGAAATGTTGGGGTGGATGAAGGCCTGCAGCAGGTAGGATCGCTATAAGGCTCCAAGGAGAGGTCTGACCCGAAATTGCAGCGGAGGCGGGCACCCAGGTGGATTCGCTTCAGGAATTGAAGCTCTTTTTAAGGAATTACAGTGTGTCAGGTCCTTCACGTATGTCCTTCCTAGGCTTCCTAGCAGTCCCACTTAGCCTATAGGAACGGAAGCTTGGAGAAGAAATGACTTACCCAAAGCCACTCAGCTCCAAAGCCTCATGCTATCTTACATAGTATGTTTCTTCTGATATCTTCAAAGTCTAGTTCCAATCTTGGCCTTCTGCAGTTCTCGAATCTGCCTGCTTCCTTAGAGGTGGTGTTGAGACAAGTTGCCTCTCTTCTTCTGCACTAAGGAAGGAAGTGAGGCTGTTGGTGTGTGGGGGGCAGGACCCCCCTTTTCATGAGGCGTTTGCCTGGCCTGTGTGTCTCAAACATTTTGGTGGAGACTGGGGTCTAGACCATCAGGGTGCTCCTGGGTTAGACCAGAGACCCAAGAGTGAGTGACTATGTTTCCATCTCAGAAGTTTTGCCTCTTGCTGAAATGTGTGTGTCCTTCAGAGAGAGGGACTGAGGCTAGGGAGAAATTCAGCACATGGATTTCTCTGAGGATAGGCCGCAACCCTCATGACTGGCAACTTATTACAAATGTCACAACTTATTTGCAGCTGGAAGGATAATTTAGCATATTCTGCATCTGCCAAATAAGGATGTTTGCATTTCATACCCAGCATCCTGTTCATGTGCTAACAGAAGCGTTCAGAGGAGTAGGCCTCGATCAAACAAACAAATGATTAACCTTAAAAACAGACACATAAACAGAACCACAATGGATGAATTATGCAGCAGGCCGTCCCTGCTGCTGACGTGAGCTCACATCTGGTTTCTCTGCCCAGGCTGCTACCCTAAGTGACTTTCCTTCCTTTGCTGCCCTCCTGGCTCCATCTACCTGTTTTCCTTTACACGGAAGCCAGCAGAGCATGTCAGAGGCCGCCTGTCTCTGCTCCCAAGCAGTCCTTTTCCAGAGGTGCCCAGGGACCAGGGCCTTTCAAAGGCCACACAGGCTCCTGCCTGCCCGCTCCTCCAGTGAGATGGCGCAGGAGCCCCTCCAGGCAAACACAGGGGCCTTTCAGCCTAGCCCTTGGAGCCAAGTCAGATGGTTCACAGAAGGAAGGAGTGTCAGGTACTGTTGGTTAAAGCTTGTTTACATGGGGCCCCAAGAGCACATAAATCCTGCAAGTCTCCCCTTGCCTTCGAGAGACATCTTATTTATATAGTCTGAGCCTGGCTTTATGAGGTGCTGAGCTGCGCTCAGGGGAGGGCACTTTATCCTCAGACAGGCTCGCCACTCAGAACTGTGGGTGTGTTCTTGCAGACTTCCTGCTTTGGGCTAGACAGGCATTTGGCAACTCGCAAGGCTCCTCTTGGCTCCTTTCAGCTGAGAGCCTCCTGCTTCGAGGCTCTCGTGAAGGATCTGGCAAGAACCTGCAGCATATGTGGAGCAGGGGAGCGAGACAGAGGGCAAGGGGGCAAGATCTTGGGAGCAGGACCTCGGGCCTTTCTGGACCGTATTTGCTTCTACCTTCCTCAGACTACAGAGTCTGTAATTGGAAAAAAAGGCCGGCATCTTAGCAACTTGGAGTCTGAGATCCAGAAACACAAAGCAGAACCTCATCTGTTCGGCGCCTTAGGAATTTGGAGATCACGATGGCCCATATGGACAATGGGGGGCAACGTTTCTAGCAGGCCTTCCAATTCTTGAAGCACTTTTCCCTGTGTTCGCTCACATACTCAGGCAAGGTATAAATAGGCCTTATTGAATACAAGAACGAGAAATAAGTAGCTTCACTTTGGGCTGTGTCTGTGGAACAGGCATTATATAATATAGGCAGATTGTGTCTTGGAATAGTTTGTTCGTGGAAGAGTAACATATAAAAAAGACTGTGCTTCAGAAACCCAGTGAATCATCTCTGATGCCTTAATAAAGAGTGAGTGAATAATAGAATAATATTAGCTTCTACCACTTTATCAAGTGGATATTTTCACCATTTAAAATGAGGCCAGTCAGATTCAAGATTCTCTGAGATTTAAACATCTCTTTCTCTTGCTTACTTATTCATTCCCATCATTGTCTTGGTTAAATAGTTACAAGGCTGGAAAAATAATAACATTGAATTTTTTTTTTTTTTTTTAATGTAGACCATTCGAGTGTTGTGCACACCCGAGTAGGAGTCCAGGCCCTGGTACATGTTCAGTAATTGAGTAAAGGAATGAATTCTGGCTTTTACCTTCTGGGTATGAGATTGCTGTAAGCCTCGGAGAAATGGTTTGTTCCGGGCCCAAGTGGATGGTCATTTTTTTCAGTCCCTGTTAATGGGTCCCTCTCATGACCTTCCTCCGGTTCAGCCTTTCTTTCTGAGCTCAGTCTCCTTGGAGTGGCTTTTCTGTCCAGTTTCTAAGCTGAGGTGGGTGTTGTACGGAGACCTCTGCTCTGGTCAGCTAACAAATCTGTCCTTTGTATATCCCTGCTGGGTGCCTGGCTGCCAGCTAGACAGAGCTCTGTGGGAAGAGCAGAGAGGAAAGGAGCTGCCAGACACCGTGCCTGGCACTTTACCTTCTCTATTTATATGCAGAATGCCAGCAAAAGAGATCTCTGGCTCTTACCTGATGAGAAAGTCCAGAAAGAGGAGTGGGAGAGAGGATGGGGCAGAGAATTAATGCTCGGGGATCCCTACTCTGTACAGGGCTTTGGAATAGTTTCTCAATCTTGGACTGAATCCTTCTTTGTTGTGGGGGCTGCCCTATGGATTGTGGGATGATTGCTATTATTTACTAGCATCCCTGGCTTCTGGCTTCTACCCCCTGATGCTGGTAGCTTGCCTCCCTCCATCCCTACCACAGGGGGAAACCAAACTGTGTCCAGACATCACCATTGGTTTAGGTACCAGACCAGTATTAACTCATTGAAGCCTCAACAGTCTGTGAGGCAGGTGTGACTGGCATCATCATCCATGTGGGGAAATGAAGCGTGGGCAAGGTACCCAAAGCTGTACGAAGGGGATTGAAACCCATATCTGTCCACCAGGGGCTGAGATTCCAGGAGGCCAGTCTCTTGCAAGTTTTTTGTAGTGAATAACTCTGTCCAGATTTCTACTTTCCTAGAACCCCAAACTGTGACTTTTCTTCCCATGGGCCTGCAGTGTCCTTATCACCAGCTCCGAGATCCTGTTCATTGTTCTCATTAAGTCTTTTTTAATGGAAGAGAATAAGTTGGGAACAAATGTGGTGAATGTGCCAAGTTTTGACAATGCCTGACCTTTCTTTTGGCTTTTGTGTCCTTTCTCTTGATCCTTTTCCTGTCTCTGTCTCTCTAAGTCTGAGTATTAATTTCTCTGACACTTGGAGCTGTTGAGCCCTTTGGGTTTGGGGGCTGCTGTGAGCTCACTGCTGCCATCATTAGGAGGGCTCCATCTGTCTGAAGCTGCAACCAGGACTTTGCCTGTACCCTCTTCCCATATACATTACTCACCCCCTATGTACCCTCCACCCCAACAATTTCATGTACTGCATTAGTATTAAATTGGGGCCGCAGAGGTCTAGGTCTTTCTAGGGATCACCATCGAGACTCTGGGTCAGATCAGACGTGGGGTCACCATGCAAAATGCCATGGCAGTGAGCACCAAGCAGAGCACCAATGAACACACGATAGGCCGTGCAGTGGGTTGTGCTTCTTGGAAGTCTGGACTGGAATACTGTAGAAACCCAGGTGAACTAAGGACAAGCCAAGGGAACCCAGGCAGCAGGGGGCAGAACAAGAAGTCCATAGTCCTGGAAGGACAGCCTCCAGAAGGGAGCTGAGCAATTCAGGCATCCCCTCAGGGGGCAAGTGCTGATGAGGCTTTGCCTGTCCCAGAATGAGGTCCTGAACCCTCAGGTGAAGGTAACAAGATGTGGCCAGGGGCAAGAGGGCTACGGGGGTGGGGGGGTAGGAGGGCAGAACTGATGAGGAAATGCTTTATTGCTAATTAACATGCAAAGCAGAGAGCCGGACGTGACATAACTGAGGATTTGGTTCTGCTGATAGCTCGTGGACTTGATGCCCTGCCAGCTCACGGAGATCCTGACTATACTGGGTAACTCTGTGGGCCAGAGGAGGGAGTGTAGTATTGGGACAGGGACCTGAGACTGCATTTTGGGCCTCAAAAGCAAACACACTCACAGAGCCATAAAACTGGGCACCACAGCGCCTGCCTTGCAGAGTGACTATGAGGACAAGAGATAACATGGAAGTTGCTGGCATGGAACAGGAGCCCCAGAAGTGCTGTCAGCACCCTCCTTTGACTCAGTGAGGATCATGATTTACTCTCCGTTTCTGTGAAATATTATTTATGATGGTGTCAAAATTTGAAAGATACGGCAAATTGTAAAGAGGAATATTAACAGTCTACCAGAGAAATCATTTTGGCATATTTCCATCTAATCTTCCTTGACTACAACTGTAATTACTGCTATTGACGAGTGCTTCTACTACAATACAATCTCTCTTAACCATCTCTGCTCAACCACCTGACAAATTCACCAAAGTTCTCTATTCCCTTCCTTCTGTAATACCCACTGATGGAGGGCCCCAACCTGTTGGACACTCACATCATGCAGAGACCCCTGCCATTCCTATGAACATTGTCCCCACCATTCTGGCAAATGCTGGTGAACATTTAAGGGTCATACAGCTGTATTTATACCTTCTTATGCTGGCTGAATGTGTTATTATAATAACATAAATTAATTAAGTAGTAAGTAAACCAGTGAAATATATTGAAATGAGTTGTTTCTTAAGAAAACCAAGCTGCAAGCATTGAATGGCTAGATAAGAGTCAATGAGTGAAGTCTATCAGATTAGTTGTGGACATGGCAACTGACATAGGTTAGGAAAAATGTGTACATAATCCTAGAATAATTTTGCACTCAGATTGTTTCATATGTGAGATTAAGTTCCTTCTCCATTCTAAAGCCAACTCTGGGAACTACAGATGATGTAGAAAAGGCATGAACTCTCAAAAAAAGGAAAAAAAATGAACATAGAACTACAACCTGGAGACCCATTTCAAGCAGAGAGGTCTTAACTCTACATTGATAGATTAGCAAGAAATGTTTCAAGTTGAAATAGTGTTTAAAGTTTGTATAGTATATGTGTACAATATTAGCAATCTCTGCTTTATCCAGCTTCTCTTGATTAACATATTGGCTCCTTCTGATCATATCAGATAAGAGAGCCATTACTTGAAATACTGTGTTTGGGTGTTTATGATGTGCCAAGTCTTCCAAAAAATTCTTATTAAATATATAATTATCTCATTTAATCCATACTAGAAACTTTGGGGGATATTCTTTCAGTCAGCAAACATTTATCAATCAGCTATTTTGTGCTAAACAGTGTTCCAGGTGCTAGAGGTGTGGATGCAGGCAGGCCAGGCATCTGCTCTCATGGAGTTTCTGTGTATGTGTTGCAGGAGGGGAGGCAGACATAGATAATAAACAAGACCATTTTAAGTAATAAGTACTATAAAGGAAATGAAATGAAATACAAAGTTATGATAAGAGTGACTGGCAAATATCATTCTCAATGAGGAAAAGCTGAGAGCATTTCCTTTAAGATCAGGAACACAAGAAAGTTCCCCACTCTCACCACTGTTGTTCAACATAGTACTTGAAGTCCTAGCAACAGCAGTCAGACAACAAAAAGAAATTAAAGGTACTCAAATTGGCAAAGAAGAAGTCAAACTCTCTGTCTTTGCAGATGACATCATACTTTATGTGGAAAACCCAAAAGACTCCACCCCATGTTACTAGAACTCATACAGCAATTCAGTAAGGTGGCAGAATAAAAAATCAATGTACAGAAATCAGTTGCTTTCCTGTACACTAACAATGGAACTGTAGAAAGAGAAATCAGGGAATCGATTCCATTTATAGTAGCACCAAAAACCTTAAGATACCTTGGAATAAACCTAACCAAAGAGGTAAAGGATCTATATTCTATATACTACAGAACACTTACGAAAGAAATTGAAGAAGGCACAAAAAGATGGACAAACATTCCATGCTCATGGATCAGAACAATAAACGTTGTTAAAATGTCTATGCTACCTAAAGCAATCTATATTTTCAATGCCACCCCGATCAAAATACCAATGACATTTTTCAAAGTGGTGGAACGAATAATCCTAATATGTGTATGGAATGAGAAAAGACTCTGAATCACCAAGTAAATGTTGAAAAAGAAAAAGACAAAGCTAGAGGCATCACGTTGCCTGATTTCAAGCTATATTACAAAGCTGTGATCACCAAGACAGCATGGTACCGGCACAAAAACAGACACATAGATCAATGGAACAGAATAGAGAGTCCAGATATGGACCCTCAACTCTATGGCCAGCTAATCTTCAACAAGGAAGGAAAAAATATCCAATGGATAAAAGACAGTCTCTTCAATAAATGGTACTGGGAAAATTGGACAGCTGTATACAGAAGAATGAAACTCGACCATTCTCTTACACCAGTACAAAGATAAACTCTAAATGAATGAAGGACCTCAATGTGAGACAGGAATCCATTAAAATCCTAGAGGAGAACATAGGCAGTAACCTCTTTGATGTTGGCCATGGCAACTTCTTTCAAAACACATCAAAGGCAGGGAAACATAAGTGAAATGAACTTTTGGGACTTCATCAAGATGAAAAGCTTCTGCACAGCAAAGGAAACACTCAACAAAACAAAGACTCATGGAACCCATGAATCCAACCCATGGAATGGGAGAAGATATTTGCAAATGACACGATAGATAAAGGGATGGTATCCAAGATCTATAAAGAACTCTCAAACTCAATACCCAAAAAACAAATAAGTCAAAAAATGGGCAGAAGACATGAACAGACACCTCTCCAAAGAAGACATACAAATGGCTAACGGGCACATGAAAAAGTTCAACACCATTAGCCATAGGGAAATTCAAATCCAAACCACATTGAGATACACATTGAGAAACAGTTAGGATGGCAAAAATTGAGAAGACAAGAAAAAGGAAATGTTGGAAAGGTTGTGGAGAAAGGGGAACCCTCTTATACTGTTGGTAGAAATGCAAGTTGGTACAGCCATTTGGGAAAACAGTGTGGAGGTTCCTCAAAATGTTAGAAATAGAGTTACCGTATGACCCAGCAATTGTACTACTGGGTATTTACCCTAAAGGTACAGATGTAGTGAAAAGAAGGCCCATATGTACCCCAGTGTTCATAGCAGAAATGTCCACAACAGAGATCCAGGCCAGAAATGGTTCCCACCAAAGTGGGAACAACAGAGGCAGAGAGGCAGACAGAGTCAGAATAATATGGGATCTTCACAAAGAAGCTCAGTGTGTTCCCCAGGTCACTCCACAGGGCCCTCCTTTCCTTCTTCCCACTTTCATTATAATAATCTTTCATCTACTCCTCTGCAGTGTCTATCAGAACCCATGAAGAGAGAGTAGGCTGCCTATTCTTTAGAAAAGTGTAATTGATAAACAGAAAAGCTCTTCCTACATAAGGATAGTCTTCTATTTTGTTTCCCTGGCATGACCATTTTTGAGATGGATAATGTACCGCTGGGTAAGTTTGGGCTTGTGGCTAAACCCAGGAGCTGCTGATTGGGCTCATATGACTCAGGCAAGAGTTGACTCTTCTGTAACTGGATTGAGTTTTCAGTACTGTGCCATCTGGAGTGCTGCTGATGGATAGGGAGATCCCAAACTTCTTGGTGATGGATGAATCACAGAGGAGGGGCCTGCCATTTCCCAAGCAAAATATGACTTTCTAGTAATCAATGTCAATGTCAGTAGGTAATCAAAATTCCATTGCTGTGTTTTCAACCAACTTTTTTTTTTTTTTTTTTTTTGAGAGAGAGAGAGAGAGAGAGAGATGGAGAGAGAGCATGAGTGGTGGGAAGGGGCAGAAGGAAAGGTAGAAGTAGAGTCCCTGCTGAGCAGGGAGCCTGACACAGGACCCCGGAATTATGACCTCAATTAAACACTTAACCGACTGAGTCACCCAAGTATCCTTCAACCAATTCTTTTAAACAGGTGGAAAGTATTTGCAATGACCCTTTATCCCTCTCATCCCTCCTTCCTCCATCCCTCTCTCTTTTCTTTCTTCCTTCCTTCCTTCTTCCCTTCTTTCTCTCCTTCCCTTTTCTTTCTTTCTTTCTTTCTTTCTTTCTTTCTTTCTTTCTTTCTTTCTTTCTTTCTTTCTCTTTCTTTCCTTCCTTCCTTCCTTCTTTCTTTTTTTTTCTTTTCTTTTCTTTTTCTTTCTTTTCTCTCTTCCTTTCTTTTCTCTCTTTCTCTCTTTAACAAACTTATAATGAGCTCCCAGCTCTAACTCCTTGCTTTGTGTCCTTGGACAAGCTGTATCCTTGGATTCAAATTTCCTGAACTTCAGCTGTGAAACAAGGATACTGATAACACATACTGCTTAAGATTATGAAAATATAATGAAAGAATGAATGTGGCACACTTGCAAAGTGCCTGGCACATATGTAAGTTGGCGATCTTAGAGAAGGTGAAGGAAGGCTGGCTTGGGAAAAGCATGTGCTCATTTCTTGGTTATAGCCTTTAATGATGATGCTCTTTCTGTCCTGGCATATATTCCTAGCAGAAGTTTCTAATATTAAGGGGTCTCTGGGAGCCTCTACTACAACTTATATAACCCTACTCAGGGATTCATAAGGACTTTAAGTCTCATTCCTGATAGGTCTCCACATTTTTCTATTTAGCCTTTGTTTTGGAGCTTTGGGGTACTAGTCCTTTGTACCGAGTACCTTTGTACCTAGCTTGGTCTCTGCTGTTTTCCTCTTTGATCAAAGCTGTTGCACCTGACTTTCTGTCATGACTACACTTCAACTCAGAGTCTGCTTGTGTATCTTTGCTCCTGATGAGCAAATGAATATGGCTGCTTAAGAACAGAGCTCATTTTGTTTCCTCTGGAGGGTCTAGAACCTTGCTTTTGCAGTTTCCTTGGTTCATTGAATTGATGGTTCTTGTTATGTGACCTGTGGGGCCCTAATCTCACAATTCACCCCTGTCCAAAAGTTAAATTCATTTGGGGGAAGTTTGTATACCCAATCCCCTGTTGTAGATTCACATTCATCATTAGCACAGTCCAGGCAATGACGAAAAAGATTTAATTTTACTTATTCTACCATTCCTGTCCATACTTTGGAAGACACTGATCTTCATTTTACTTTTTGTGGGTGGTTTAGGCATCAAAGTTTAAATTCTAAGTCCCCAAACCTCAACTCCAAGCCTTCAGCTCAGAACTTCAAGTTGCTAACAAAATTGCTAACCTGATTTCTTATACCTTTCTATTCACATCTCTTGGGCGGAATCAGATTTTTTTTATTTAAGATGTAATTTCAGAGCTTATTGACAAACTCCACATCCTCTCCCTTCTCTTGACAAAACCAAGGTGCTCTGGAAGATTCATGCTGGGCTTCTCTGTTCAAATACTTGAACTACAGAATGCATGACTGGCTTATAACTCCGTGTTAGTGCATTTTCCTTTGGTGGAATGGGGCGTCTGATTTCTGGCATTCCCAGATGATCATGGTTGGGGTTGTAAAATTAAAACACTTTCCCTCCATTGAGAACATTAGTCTTAGATCAACTTTGAATAGTGGCACCATAGGCACAATTCGTCTCTCTGACTTGACCACAGTGGAAATGCCCCAAGATGAGGAGTGTGGGTACAGACAGAATGGAAGAACTGCTGTTAAATTTACCCTTATCCCCTGCAGAGTCAAAAACAAAAAATACTGAAGCTGTATAGAAATGTGCATGTGGTAGATGCTAGAGGAGGGAAAGGAAACTGACAAATTGTATGAGGCATGACTGGATCTAAGCTTAGCCTGAAGGTGCCTCCTTGTACACAGCCAAGTTGGGTCTGGGTGTTGGTTGGTGCTGCTGGGAAGATAGTGAGTTTGAGCTAAGCTTTTCAGGGAACAAAGATGATTCCAGTCATCTTAGATGTCATGGCCCTGGGCGTGGTCCCTTGGAGTTAGTCATCAGTCTCAGACAAGGTAGCCAGTGACAAATACTGACTGGGGGAAAGAAACTAATGAGGTCTTATGGATTCCTAGACTGGATGTACTGATGAAGGGTTGGAATTCCTAGGCTCAAGTGTCTGGCTTACAGACACTTACTTGTGCTGCCCCTTAAAATATTGAGATTTCTGCTGGGAACTTGAATTTCATTTTCCTATGTTCTATTCTATTCCTGGTACTTTAGTCCTTTCTCTCCTCTTATTCCTGGTGATGGTGATGATGATGAAGATGATAATGGTAGCAATTTGATAGTGGTATTATGATACTGTGATTTACAATAAAAAATATATATTTGGTTTTAACTGGCCCCCACCCTTCTGGGACAGGAATTTCCTAAATGATTTGAAATATAAAGCTGTCTTTTATTACGTTAATGAGATTGCTTTTGGAAAGCCCCTACCTCACCTAGGGATGGGGAATAGTCCACAGAGAAGCCAACCAAGTGATGATAAAGTTGGAAGTTTTAGCCCCACCCCAGACCTCCGTGCAAGAGAGAGGGGCTGGAGATTGGGCTTAGTCACCAATTGCCAATGATTTAAACAACCATGCCTATTTAATGAAGCCTCCATAATAACCCAGAAGGATGGGGTTCAGAGAGCTTCCAAGTTGGAGAACATGTGAAGGTTTGGGGGAGAGTGACAGGCTCAGAGAGGATGGACACTCTGAGCCCCTTCCCCATACCTTGCTCTAAGCATCTGTTCCTAGCTGTTCTTGAGTTAAAATAAACTAGAAATACAGTAAGTAAAATGTATTTCTGAGTTCTATGAACTTCTCTAGAAAATTAATTGAACCCAAAGAGGGGGTCATTGGAACCCCTGATTTATCTATAGCCAGTCCATCTGAAACACAGGTGACAATGTGGACTTGTGGTTGGTATCTGAAGTTGGAGGCAGTCTTATAGGATTGCATCCTTAACATACATGATCTGATGCTATCTTCAAGTAGAAAGTGTCAGAATTAAGTAGAGTTGAAGGACACCCAGCTGGTGTTGGAGAATTGGTTGGTGGTGTGGGAAGAAGCAAGCTCGTTGTAAACATTTATCAAGCATTTCCTATGTGCCAGGTACTGTGCCAAGTTTTTTGCATGACCCCATTAAGTCCTCACAGCAGCCCTCTAAAACCCCATTTTATAGATGAGAAAATAGAGGTGCAGGGAGGGTAAGTAACTTGTCTCCAGGACCTAAACTTAGGTAGCCTGACATGAAAGCCTGGCTCTGAACCCTAGTGATATGATGTCTGCTGCCACATGCTGGGATGGGAGCAGGTTGGAGAATGAAAGGCAGGAATTCCTACTCACCTTACGGTTACTGGAAGACCAAGGGGTGGGTCTTCCTTATGTGCTTTCTTTCATGAAAACCTTGAGATGTAGACTTCATCAATTCCACTTTGTAACCAACTGCCATTTACTGAGCACCACTGTTGCTAGAAACTGTACTAGAACCCGTCAGCAGTATCTCTGATTCTTCCAACCATTCTTCAAGGGGATTAATATTATCCCCTTTTACAGATGAGATAGATGAGGCTTCCAGAGGTTAAGTGACTTGTCAGATATATGCAGCAGTGTTGAGCTGTATACAAAACCAGGAGTTTTCAATGAGTGCTTCTTGGGTGGTCTCTGCCCTTAGACTGTGAAAAGAACCCAAATTAAAGATCCATCCAGTTGAGGGAAAGCCATCCTGTGGAGGCCCAAGAGTTGGGAAAGTCATGGGCATGAGGCTTCCCCTCCAGAGCTTTGAAAGCACATTCATTACTGTTGTGCGCTTTTGTCTTGTGCGGGCTTGAGCCAGCTCTTCCCTCTGTTTGCAACTCTCTAGCCTTCTGTGGTGCCGCTATTGGTTCTAAAAAGGCACTGTCCCCATGAGACTGTGAAATGAGTGGGCAAGGGACCCAGAAGGCAGCCTCTGGTGTCCGCCCCTTTTTGTATGCCTACTGCTAGATTCTAAGCCGGCAGGACATTGGTGCAGGTACATTGGATACAATGCTTGGTCCTGACACCAGGATGCCTGGTGTTACTTAAGAACCAGAAGAGAATTCAAAATGATCTTCTTTTGCTATGAAGGACTCCCTCCCCCTCCATTAACCCATTAATTCTGGTTGAGCCAATAAAACTCATCACACATTATTCATTTTGGATTTTAAAAATCGAATTTTGAGTCAATGCTAAATGGATCATAGGTACTCTTTCCTTCTCTGAGAAATGAGTGTTTCATTACTGATTCCATCTATTTGAATTGCCTGTAATGGGCAGGATTTGTTCCTTGGGCTTAATGTGGCTGCAGATGCCAAGAGGGATGGTCTTGCTTGCAGAGGGGAGGGAGCGCCTCAGAAGTCCCCTACACTTGCTTCTATGGCTGTGGTGTGGTGGCACCAGCTGACATGCTCGGACCATCCTGCTTGGCACCCTGCTGTCAAACTTTCCAGGGCACAGATTCCAGGGTGAGAGGGTAAAGTGAAATTGTGTTGAATGATTAAATGACTATGCATCAGAAGATGCCTGGCAAGTGCTTTGAATCATAGGATTATCAGTGGACGCTGCATATAGTCATACGAAAACTAAATCTGTTGGGCAGTTTTAGATCTGCTTTGGGAAACGCAGAGAAATGGCTCGGCAGGAAGAGCTCCTGCAGCCTGCTGTTTGCTCCTTTGAGTGAATCAATCGGCTTTTTAAAACCCAGGCTTTAATTGGTTATGCCCAGGGAGAGGGTTTTCGATACATACCCCATCTGGTAGGACTAATTGTTCTTGCATTCAGTGAATAGATCGGTGCTCTGAGCTTGGGAAGGAAGCCTGGAAGGTGTTCATGCCTATAAATGTCATTGCTCATGGCTGTTTGATGATAGTGAGTCTTTCCGCAATCTGACTCTTGCAAATGACTCCTAGGCTATATCTTACATCTGAGCAGCTGCCTCAGAGCTCCTGGGAAGACAAAGAGCTGAGGTGCCCTGGTATGGCTAGGACATCTGATGGAGAGCCACCTGGCATCCCAGGTCTGCCTTCTGACCTCCCTGGTGATTATGGTCCCATGAGAACTAAAGAAACAAGCAAGGTAAACTACCTTTCTCTGGGCACTTGCTGGGCTCCCAGGTCTGGCTTCTGTGGGGGCTCCTTTCTGCCTCAGTGGACACCCCACCTCTGCCCTCTTGCTTCCCATGCCTCTAATATCTGCCAGAGTCCACCTATAGGGATTGGGCATTCAGATCTGGTGAATGTTGCTCTGCCAGAATGATAATGCTGCTTGGTTGCATTACCCAATTTTGGATACACCAGACAGACTCTCTAATCCTCCACGTTGAACTGTATCAGTTCCCTTGAGGAGAACCAGCACCAACATAGCGTGATTTGGAAAGACCGTAAGTCAAAGGCATTACAAGACTTGTAGTGTGTCTGCTGGAAAGGACCTTCAGGGGAGGGCTGTCCCTGACACACAAGTCAGAGATGGTCCTACAGAGGGCTTATATTCCCTTGTAACTGGTCACACCATCAGCCATTCTGGAAACAGCAGTACCTCTTGATGCAGGTCCCTGGATTGTGCTGAAATGCTCCATTGCTGATTCCCATCCATTTGCTAACTTGTTCAGATAATCTGACATTTATTATAGCAGCTATATGTTATACATGAACATTATGCATACATATTACATAGATATTTTATTTCTAATATCCCAGTGAGGTGAGCCACATTGTGAGGCAATATAGGGTAGTGGCTGGGACCCCTGGCGTCGGAGCCAGACTATGTGTGTTCAAATCCCAGTTCTGCTCACCATCAGCTCTGTGACCTTGGGCAGGTTGCTTAATATAAACTTCCTATGCCTCAGCTTCCTGTCTATATAATAGATGAGAGTATCTACCTCATAGAGTTTTCATAAAGAATAGGAGTTAACATGTATAATGCTCACTGAACAGGGTCTGGCACTCGGTTAATTCCTATATGAGTGTTTGCTATGATTATTGTTATCATCATCTTACAAATGAGAAGTCTGAAGTGCAGAGGAATTAAGAACATTCCTTAAGTCAACAGCATTGACATGGGAGAGCTGGCATTAAAACCAGGCCTAACTCCTAAGCTCCTAGCCTGGATGGAATTGATCATGTCTTCTCTCTAGGGAGAGACCTGCCATGAGGATTACATATTCCAGTGGGCTTCGTGGACAGTGAGGGAGACAAGTAGATGTTGGCCTCCTCATGAAATACTCTTGTCCATGTCTCTTGCTTATGCTGTTATGTGAGGTTCAGCTGAAATGAAGCGATTTCGTTTTTTGTTTTTTTGGTGTTTTTGTTTTGTTTTGTTTTTTTTACATTTACATCTCCTTCTAGCCACCATATCCTTGAGACCCCACCCAGGTCAAAGGGTGGAACTTCAGGGATCCTACCTCTCCCACCCATGCATTTGCAGTGGTGGACTATTTCCACCCATGTGCAAATGCTTGTATATTCCATTTTCATAAAGATGCTCTCACATTTATTTGGCTGGGGGTTAAATAAGATAAATGCCATAACGCTTTTAGATCAGGGCCTGGCACATAATAAGTACTCACTAAACATTAGTTATTATTGCTATTATTATTATTGTTGAGTCTTCTTTCCAAGTTTGTGTCATGCTTCATTTTGCCTGGATAATGCTCTGTAGCAGTGGGTTCTTATTTTGCCCCCTTACTAGGGCAGACCAATCCTCCCTTCTTGTCCTTCTTTACATCTTTAAGCAGAGGCACCTATGGGGATCAAGGGCAAGGGCATGTTTGGGCTTTGGTGCCCGCAATGGAGCTTTTCTTGTGAAGAGCAAAGAGATGAAAGCTCTTACCTCTTAGGGTGGGCTCTCTTTGGTCCTTGCTCAGCAGCTTCTTTCTGGGGAGCATGGTCTTTCAGGAATTCACATGGTGAGCTGGACCCAAAGTTGTCATCCACTTGGATGGGACCCTTCTCTCTAAGAAGGACTTGAGTCTAAGAGAAAGAAATCCTGGATCAAATGGACCAGACTAGCTCTACTTTGCAGACCAGGGCCAGGAGTTCACATAAGGATTTGGGACCAAATAGAAATATTTCCAAGACTTATAGAGGATTTATGATGTGGCAGGTATTGCTTGCTGGATCGTCCAAATAACCCTTTGTGGGAGGAAGAATGATGGCACCCAGAGATGTTCACATCCTAGTCCTCAGACTCTGCAAATTCATTCTGTTAGTTAGCAAGAGGGAATTCAGTTTGCTAATTAATTCACCTTGAGGTGGAGAGATAATTGTCCTGGATTATCTGGGTGGGCTCTGGTAAACACAAGGGTCTTTATAAGTGAAAGGGAGAAGCAAGAGAGTCAGGGTGATTCAATGTGAGTACTCAGCCCATTCTTGCTGACTCTGAAGTTGAAGTCAAGGAGTAAGGACAGCTTATAGAAGTTGGAAAAGACAAGAAAATGAATTTTCTCTAGAGCCTCCAGGAGAAATGTAGCTCTTCCCAGTGAGACCCATTTCAGAGTTTTGGCCTTCAATATGGTAAGACAATAAATTAGTGTCATTTGACACCACTAAATTTGTGTTAATTTGTTACAACAACAGTGAGAAACTAATACACCCTATAAAATGGTATAATTTTTATCTCTACTTTATAGATGAGGATTCTGAAGTTTATAAAGGGTAAACTTATGCATTGTCACAGGTAGTACAGCTTGGAGCTAGGGCCCATGACTAGATGTTTGATTACAGAGTCTAGGCTCATAACCACCCTGCTACTCTACTTCCTAACCCCAGATGTCATATAGACCATGCCATTTTTTATCATGTATTCCTTGTATTATTCTCCTTCAGGAATTTGCAGTGTGGGCAGGGGGTATTCACAGAAATTGGAATTCAGCTCTTGACTGCCTCTCTGTTTCTTTCCATTGAAAACATGAGCCTGGTATTCAGTAGAAAAGAAGATGGAGGTCTGTCTTGTAGAAGTGCTGGGTAGACTGCCTGCTCTGCTCCCTGTAGCTCTTGCATGGCCCTGCATCAGATGTGTTATAGAGTTTCTGGATAATGATCTGGGTTTTTTCTGCCCTTATTAGCAATCAGTGTATAGAGACCTTCAAGCTTAGCTCCTGAGGAAAAACTATGTGGGCGCTCAAATGCGGGAAGAGAAAAAATAATTTTGATTTGTAGCCAAAACAGTTGGAAGGATGAATGAGTATTTTCAATGGATCTAATACTTAGATGCTTACTGGCTATAATTTGTATTAGCATTTCCTGAAGCTAAGTAACATTGATGTAATATAAAACTGTTCTTATAATAATAATGTGAAGAGAGCCTTTCACAGGAGGCAGAATGTGGATTTTTTTTTTTTAAATGGGGGTTAGAGAAGATTAAGAGCATTTATTGAGTAGTTACTATGAATAGAAGCATAACTGAGAGTAGCTTAAAGAAGCAAAAGAATAGATGTTTGAAGAAGGATGGAAAGAAGCGGGGATTCATGAGCTGGGATGGGCAGACAGATGCAAGGAGGGCCAAGAGAGATGCCAACAGGCTGCCTCAAGCAGTGTTGTCCCATCCAGCAGCCAGTAGCCACATGTGGTTCTTGAATACTTGAAATGCAACAAGTCAAAATTGAGATGTGCTTTAAGCACAAAATGCACAACCAAGTTGAAGATTTCAAATGGAAGCAATAATGTAAAATATCTCACTCATTACTTTTATGTTGATTCTATATTGAAATGGTAGTATTTTAGGTATGTTGGTTTAAATAACATGTTTATTCAAATTTCACTTTTTTGCTATTTTTAATGGGGCTACTAGAAGACTTTAAATTATACATGCAGCTTGCATTCCGTTTCTATCAGACAAGGCTGGCCTCATGGGCAGAAATGAGAACAATGGTGTAATGTGCTAGGGAGGCAGTTGACCTCACTGAAAGAAAGAGCTTCTAATAATTGGCCATGACCAAAGAAGAGAGGCAGGAGCTCCCCATCATGAGAAGTGAGTAAGCACTTTTTGAGTGCTTTCAACCAGACTCCAAATTAATGCTGGTCCCCAGAGGCAGGGCACTCTCGTATTACTTTCCAATCGGTCACCTCTAGTGGCTCCCTCCCCCTTTTGTTTATCTTCCAATATCAGTCCGACATTCCCCTTCTGCTTTACCTGCCCACTGACATCTTCTGCCCCTGTAGAGATCCAGAGGTGTATAATTCTGATCTCAGGCTGATTTCATGGGTGATCGGAGTTCTTTGTAGGTAATCAGCTCACTTTAGGGTACAGGTTGAAAGGGCGCCTCCTCCTACTTCCCCGCCATCTTGTCTCTCCTCACCATCAGTTTCATTAGTCAAGAAGTGAGTAAGCAGATATAGAGGCATGTGATATGACAAGCACTGGGTGAATTACTAAACTCAACATCTGAAACTAATGATATATGATATGTTGACTAATTGAATTTAAATAAACACAAAAAGAAATAGAGGCCAAGGCCCTCTTCATAGGACCTTTGTGGGATTGTTGCATTGAGATCAGGACTAGGCCAGGTCACACTCAGAGTCCTTTTGATGCATAAAGAACTGTGAGTGCATTAATGGATTTTTGTATAGTAATTACATTTTCTCCATTTTAATGTTGTGTATTTCTCTGGTGTCCGGAAAACACACAGTATACTTTTAGTCTAGAGTAGTCGTTTCCAACGTAGTAGATATTTCCTCCATTCCCCTGAGGCCCTTGGGGCCCCTTTGATGTCAGGGACAGACTCTAAGCAACTCAGTGCAGGCTGGAATTGTGTGTCTCAGCAGGGTATCCTGTCCTAGGACAGCTGCCCAGTCACTGATGAACTCTTGCAGCAGAGCTTGGGGACTCCATTCCCTGGAAATCTGCCTTTCCCATCCCTCTGTGGCAGGGGACTTGCACGTTCCTGGTACCCCCACATCCAGGAGAAGGGCTGGTGTGGGATCCCCAGGGTCTGGGCTTTGTGTTGTTCCCACACAGCCCAAAAGGTCTGTGACATTTGCCAAGCCAGTGATCAGCATAAGCTACTCTTACCAGCAAGGACAAATTTGAAACCCTATAGAGAAGAAACGTCTTTAGGCTTTGGAGCAGAACTCATCTGCATGATCCTCTAATTACAAATTGCAGACTAACACAACACTCCCCACATTCATTTGACTGCGTGTCCTTGGAAGGAATAGTTTTGCATTTCTCTACCAACTGGCTACTGCTCTGGCTTCCTGCCAGTCTAGACTGGCTTTGCCCTGGGTATTCCTCTACCCCAGGCCATGGGAGTATAGGGCTACCTAGAATAATACCATCTGAGCCTGGCAGGATGGGGGACTCTACTGTCCTCCCAGTGCAGGAAATAGCAAATTAGAAAACTCCTGTGTTCCAGGGCAGCAGAGGCTATGCAAGCCCTTTATATGAACTACATTATCTGACCCTTCCAGCTACTTAATGGGGTATGTGTGTATACATGTCTGTGTTCGACATACACAGGTTTGTCCAACTTCAGAGTCCCAAATATTGTCTACATTAATCTATCATTTAGTGAAACCAAAGCAGTTAGAACCCATGAAATCTTTACTACTAGAGGTGATAAAGAAAGAGTGGGAAGAAGGCGAAGAGGGTAGAGGAGAAAGTAATATGCTCATTCATTTATTCCCTCATTTGTTCATTATATCTGGGCCTTGGTAAGTCAGATACTGAAATGAGCAAGACCAGCTTCTGCTCTGGAGAATCTCATGGAGTAACAGACAGTTGTACAGGGTAGAACTGTGGTCAGTCTGTACATGGTTCTATAGAGAACAGACTAGAAAACACTGGGTCCTTCCACGGGGAGCAGTGTGGAGTACGCCTAGAGGAGGAGGCATTGAACTTAGACTTTAGGAACAACCAGACGTTTAGTGCAGAGGAAACAATATAAGCAAAGGCCCAGAGGTTGGAGGGACATGTTGGTTTACTGGGAGATGATGATTGGTCATTCCCTGGGGAAGAGTATGGTGGTAGGAAAAGGCTGGACTGAGAGGGGTCTTGGACATTATAGCAGGTTATGTGGTAGGGTGTGGCAGAAACATTCCCTTCTTCCTTCATTTACTTATTTGACTCCTATCTGACTCCCTTCACATACTGTTATCAGCCACTGTTAGCAGGCGGGGGTCTTGGCTGGGTAGGGAAGGGGCTGTTAGCTTGAACAAAGGTATCCCAGAACTATTCTTTCCCACTCATTTAGATTTGAGGAACCTGGCATCAGAGCATAGTCCCTGGAACCCAAAACATGCTGAAATTCAGAGAAAAGGAAGGACTCCTTTTGGCTGTCAAGCACATCTCCATAGAGGGACTGGAGATTTATTGAGTGTTAAATGTCAGTATCGATGTAATAAAGATGGTACACTGGAAGTAATAAGCACTTTCCAGGTGAGGAACCATTTTCAATAAGTTATCAACCTGTCTGATACTATGAATTATTTTTTTAAAAAAAGAAGAAGATGAAGAAACCCCACTTGGAGTTATTTAACTTTCAGATCAGTCCCCCAACTCTGTCCCTTCTTGATAGGAGCATCAGTGGTCTGTGCTACCCAATGACCTTGGAATGTGCACACTCTTCATCTCTTCAAAAAAAAATCCGATATTCTTTTTGTTTTCTTTCCTGTAATGACCATAGGCTTGATGGGGAATGGATTCGGACTTTCAGAGGGCCCTGTGACAGGCAGAGAATTTTCTGGAAATGAATACAGGAGAAAAGGAAAGCAAGAAGGGAGGGAGATGACAAATGACACCTGGGATGATCAACACATCTGACAAATGTGGTCAGGTGTCATCTGGGGCTCACTCATCTCTCAAAGATCTGTTCCAAAGAATTCCACAGCCTCTGAGAGTACAGTCCTCCATGTAGGCCATTCTACCTCATAGGGTTTCGTCACACACATTTGATCCCAGGCTCACATCATCTTGCTGGCCTGGCACTCACTGTCCTTCCTTCTCTTTGTTTGTGAGGAGAAAACTCCCAGTTTTTAGCCCTGGCCTGTGAAGGCCAACTCCTTCCCTTCTCTGGCACCTGGGCCAACCTGGTACTCTGTTCTCAGGGGAGACCGTATGTGCTCACCTTTCATCTTGGAACTCATCAGATTGGCTTTCCAAGACATTTCTCCCTAGGAATTCTGCTGTTGGCCCTAAAATAATAAACATTTCTTATTTCTATGTTATCTCATGGCAGGTTCACCTTGATATTGGCATAATGGTCACATGTTACGGATGAGGAAATGTTGAGTGATTTGCCTAACATTTTATTTTAAGTGGTGTTCCCAAGGGCCCTGCATAGCATCTCAGTTTCTCCTCACCCATTCTGGTCCAGCTCCTCTTCTCTTTGCCATAGTTGCTGAGGCCCTGTCCTACTCCCAGTGATTCTTTTTCTTGTAAGCCATATGACATTGAACATGCTTTATCTGGTACCCATTCCATTATTTGAAGGCAATAGAGAGGCACTGAGATGCTTTATTAACATTTTGCTTAGCTATTTTTGAAGTGATGCAAATTGCTCAGAATTAGCCTGTATTCCCAATCATCAGCAGAAGGCCTATTGCATTTTGCAGGAGCTCTGCAAAATGTCCTTAGAGATAGCAGGCTCAGATGGTGATCTTGACTGTAGCACTTAGCTTCTCTTTGACTTTGGACAATCTTTCTTTTTTTTTTTTTTAAACCAATCTGAATAAGACCAATCACCAAAAATGAGATTTAAGCAATGATCAAAAAACCTCCCAAAAAACAAGCATTCAGGACCTGATGGATTCCCTGGGGAATTCTACCAAACATTCAAAGAAGAAATAATACCTCTTCTCCTGAAGCTGTTTTAAAAAAATAGAAACAGAAAAAAAAAAATAGAAACAGAAGGAAAACTGCCAGACTCATTCAGTGAGGCCAGCATTACTTGATCCCAAAACTAGGTAAACACCCCATCAAAAAGGAGAACTTCAGATCAATATCCCTGATGGATATGGATCTCAAAATTCTCAACAAGATCCTAACTAATAGGATCCAACAGTACATTAAAAGGATTATCCATCATGTCCAGGTGGGATTTAGCCCGGGATTCAAGGGTGGTTCAACATTTGCAAGTCAATCAATGTGGTAGAACACATTAATAAGAGGAGAGAGAAGAACTATGTGGTCCTCTCAATTGATGCAGAAAAAGCATATGACAAAATACAACATCCTTCCTGATTAAAACTCTTCAGAGTGTAGGGATAGAGAGAACATTCCTCAATTTCATAAAACCATCTATGTTTTAATTTTCATAAAAACCATCTATGAAAAACCCACAGAGAATATTATTCTCATTGGAGAATAGCTGAGAACCTTTTCCTTAGGATCAGGAACACAACAAGGATGCCCACTCTTACCACTATTGTTCAACATAGTACTAGAAGTCCTAGCAACAGCAATCAGGCAACAAAAAGAAATTAAAGGTACTCAAATTGGCAAAGAAGAAGTCAAATTCTCTCTCTTCGCAGATGACATCATACTTTATGTGGAAAACCCAAAAGACTCCACCCCCATATTACTAGAACTCATACAGCAATTCAGTAAGGTGGCAGGATACAATATCAATGTACAGAAATCAGTTGCTTTCCTGTACACTAACAATGGAACTGCAGTAAGAGAAATCAGGGAATCGATTCCATTTACAGTAGCACCAAGAACCTTAAGATACCTTGGAATTAAATGTAACCAAAGAGGTAAAGGATCTATACTCTAGATACTACAAAACACTTACGAAAGAAATTGAAGAAGACACAAAAAGATGGGAAAACATTCCATGCTCATGGATCAGAACAATAAACGTTGCTTAAATGTCTATGCCACCTAAAGCAATCTATATTTTCAGTGCCACCCCGATCAAAACACCAATGGCATTTTTCAAAGTGGTGAAACAAATAATCCAAATGTGTATGGAACAAGAAAAGACCCTGAGTCACCAAGGAAATGTTGAAAAAGAAAAACAAAGCTGGGGGCATTATGTTGCCCGATTTCAAGCTATATTACAAAGCTGTGATCACCAAGACAGCATGGTACTGGCACAAAAGCAGATACATAGGTCAATGGAACAGAAGAGAGGGCCCAGACATGGACCCTTAACTCTGGGGTCAACTAATCTTTGACAAAACAAGAAAAGATATCCAACAGAAAAAAGACAGTCTCTTCAATAAATGGTGCTGAGAAAATTGGACAACTATATACAGAAGAATGAAACTCGACCACTGTCTTACACCATATACAAAGATAAACTCTAACTGGATGTAAGACCTCAATGAGAGACAGGAATCCATTAAAATCCTAGAGGAGAACATAGGCAGTAACCTCTTCAACATCAGCCATGGCAGCTTCTTTCAAAACACGTCTCCAAAGGCAAGGGAGACAAAAGTGAAATGAACTTTTGGGACTTCATCAAGATAAAAAGCCTTCTGCACAGCAAAGGAAACACTCAACAAAACAAAGAGGCAACCCATGGAATGGGAGAAGATATTTGCAAATAACACTACAGATTAAGTGCTGGTATCCAAGATCTATAAAGAACTTCTCAAACAAAACACCCAAAAACAAATTATCAAGTCAAAAAAATGGGCAGAAGACATGAACAGACACCTCTCCAAAAAAGACATACAAATGGCTAACAGACACATGAAAAAAATGTTCAACATCATTAGCCATCAGGGAAATTCAAATCCAAACCACGCTGAGATATACCAGTTAGAATGGCAAAAATTGAGAAGACAAGAAACAACAAATGTTGGAGAGGATATGGAGAAAGGGAACCCCTCTTATACTGTTGGTGGGAATGCAAGTTGGTACAGCCATTTGGGAAAACAGTGTGGAGGTTCCTCAAAATGTTAGAAATAGAGTTACCCTATGACCCAGCAATTGGACTACTGGGTATTTACCCCAAAGATACAGATATAGTGAAAAGAAGGTCCATATGCACCCCAGTGTTTATAGCAGAAATGTTCACAGTAGCCAAACTGTGGCAGGAGGTGAGATGCCCTTCAGCAGATGAATGGGTAAAGAAGATGTGGTCCATATACACAATGGAATATTACTCAGCCATCAGAAAGGATGAGTATCCAACATTTGCATCAACATGGGCAGAACTGGAGGAGATTATGCTAGGTGAAATAAGTCAAGCAGAGAAAGTCAATTATCATATGGTTTCAGTTATTTGGGAAATATAAGGAATAGCATGGAGGACATTGGGAGAAAGAAGGGAAAAATGAAGAGGGGGGGGAAGTCAGAGGGGGAGATGAAACATGAGAGACCATGGACTCCAGGAAACAAACAGGGTTTTAGAGGGGAATGGGGGTAGGGGGTACATATTTCATGGAGCACTGAGTGTTGTATGCAAACAATGAATCATGGGACACTACATCAAAAACTAATGATGTACTGTATGGGCACTAACATAACATAATTAAAAAAAAAGATATTAAAGATGACACAGACGAATGGAAAGATAGACCATTCTCATGGATTAGAAGAATCAGTATCATTAAAATGTCTGTATTATCCAAAATAATCAACAGATACCATGAGTCTGCATCAAAATTCCAATAGCATTTTTCACAGAAATACAACAAATAATTCTAAAATTTGTGTGGAACCACAAAATGCCTTAAACAGCTAAAGCAATCTTGAGAAAGAAGAACAAGGCTAGAAGTATCACAATCCCAGATTTCAAGTTATAACTCCAAGCTATAATAATTAAAACAGTATGGTATTTGCACAAAAACAGACACATAGATCAATTGAATACTGTTTCCTTGAGGTGAGGGAGGGTTACACATTGGATCCAACATGTCCAACAATGGCTGCTTTGCTCTGGGCCTTCATTTCAACCTTTGTGTTCTCTTTTAGAGCTACATTAATCATTCCTCCAAAAACACAGGAGAAAGAGCCTAAATACCAAGTTGCCCACAGATACTGAGCTCATTATTTATTGAAGAAACATTGGTACATCTTGAAGTCACACTTGCCTTCCTGCAGCTCATTAACTTCACCAATGGCTGGCTTTTGTGCCTTCTGCCTTTTAGGGTCTTGCTGCCATTGAGAGAGAAAGTGTGTTTCAGAATGGCCCTGTGTGGTTGGTACTCTCACCTTTCCCAAGCCCTCTGCAGGCCTTTCAGTCCCAGGAGCTCTGTGTGACAGACCAGGAGTAGGCTAGGAGCACATTCTCAGCCTTCTCCAGAATGAATAGGCAACTTTACCCTCAGAAAAACTGTCCAGCAGACATTCTGTTCTCTTCCACCAAAACCTTTTAAATGTTTTTGCTAGCAGTTGGTTATACCAAGGTAGCTACACAGCTCTCAGTGTGATGGGGAAGACAGAAAAAGTCAAGAACCTGCACAGTTTGATGAAGGCTATGCTAGGACTGAGGGCAGAGTGCTATGGGAGATCAGAGGATGGTTTCTCACACCCTGGGGGTCAGGACAGCTTCCTGGGAGCTGAATTTTAGAGGACAGGTTAGCCAAAGCAAGAATGGAGCCAGGAAAAGGAGGGTACTATGGGCAAAGGGAGTAACAGGAGTAGAGGCAAGGAGGCATGCCACTGTCTCTTTGTACAGTGGTGGGCATCAGATTGGATCATTGAGGAGGTAGTTAGGATTTTGGACTGGTAAACCTATGAGCTTCTCATGGTTTAAAGAAGAAAACTCTTGAGCCAGTGGAGTGAGTTTGCACAAAGGCTTCTCAGATTTAATGTGCATGTGAATCCCTGGAGGTTTGTTAAAATGCAGATTATGCTTATATAGGTCTGTGCTGGGATCCAAGAATCTGCGTTTCTAACAAGCCTCTAGATGATACTCATGCTGCTCCACACTTTGAATAGCAAAGGGTAGACCTGTAGTAGGCAGGACAAGCCTTGTGTGTCTGACCTTGGAGAGTTTTACTTCTCATTTCCTATGGCTTTGCACAAATGGCCAATGGAAGTTTGGTTTCCACAGCTGCCTTCAACCAATGACTGACAGATGATCTATAAATACTTCCTTCATCCCGTGGCAGGAAGCTAACTCTGAGGTGTGTGGTCTACATACACTAGGTTTTCCCAGCAGGATTCAGCCCCAGTCACCACAGTGCTGGTGGGATAAAACCTTTTCTACTGGCAGCCTTCCCTTGTCTCACTTTTCTTCCTTACTAGAATTTTCTTCACCTCAAACGCCTGTCCCAGAGCTGGCCCTTGGGAGAACCTAAACTAAGACAGTAGCAAAGAAGGGATCTATGTTTGGAATGGACAGTAGCATGAGTGAAGCACAGAGGTGTAGGAACATGTAGGGAACTTTGTGCTATGCTGTAGCTGGGTGGAGTGGCACAGACTATCTCCTCTCATGGAAACTTGAAGAAGATTCACCTTGCTGGGTTAAGGAGGCTGCTTTAAGAGGTTCAACTATCCTCTTGGTCCTGAGCTTACTCATCCAGCTCCTATGAAGAGCTGCCCAGAACCATGGAGAGCCTGCTACTGTGATCCCGCTGGAATATCCCTCTGGACACAATTTGAACAAATTCTATTCAGTTGGAAGATCAGTGCTGAGGAGCAGTGGGACATCACATGGGTTGTGTCCTTCAAAGGAGAGTTACACCATCATGTGAATTTGCCCAGTGCTATAATTATGCTTTACTCTTAGAGGTCCCCTACATCAAAGACCTGAGACATCCCAAGTCTGGAATCTTCTTCATTTAACCAGGATGAACCAGTATTTTCCATAGTCATTTGACCATGGCTCTCTATCTCACAGCACTTAACTCTGCACAGAATGAAGGTTCTGCAGAGCATGCTGTGGCAAGTGATGATATAGTATGAGAGGACACATCTGGATAGTCAGGGAAGATTCTGGAGGGTTGAGGCTGGCCTGCCAGTATTGCTGTCCTGGTGTCAGTGAGCCCCAGCAGGAATGGTGACCACTGCCTTCCACAATCAGCTCACAATACCAGGTAGTGGCCAAATACTACCCAGAGCCTCTCTCTGCTGGAAATTAGGGCAGAGCGTCCAATAAATTCATAACATGCTTCATAGACAGTTGCCATTTGGAAGGCAGTATGAGTGAGGAGAGAAACCATCAGCTGGAAGTAATTCAGACTATTATCCCAATGGAAGGTGAATAAGCAACAAAGAAGGAACAGACAAGAATATCCCAGACCAGTCTCAGAGGGGTAAAACCAGGAATGAGACAAGCAAAAAGAGCCTGAGCACGAGACACAGCATATGACTGAGACAAAGAGAGTCCTTTTCTTCACTCATACGTGGCCACCATCCTGACTGGTTCTGGGAGGTTCTGTTTCAGACCAAAGTTTATTGAATAAAGTAAGTGTCCTGACTTTTTCACATGGGGAAGAAGGTCAGCTTTGCAAACTATGGGTTAGTGCATTTGATGTTATGCCTCAGCAAACCACTAGAATGAGTCATTATTTTTAACATTTTGATTTCTCTTTGTAGTAGATGAGGGTTTGGCTTTCTTTTACTGTCTGCCTCTCCCAAACACATGTGTCCTCTCTTCTGATCCTCACACTTTGGGTAAAAACAATAGACAGCGTTTGTATTATGTGCTCTGAAAGGAGGTGTCACTGTTCAGTGGGCTTCCCCAATGGAAGCGTTTGTTTTTTCCTAGTTAAATCAGCAACCAGTTAGGAAAACAAATCATTTTAAGTATTTTAGGCAGAAGGGAATGAATTTAAGGAGTTGATTCCATGGGTCATGGAAGGGCTGGGAAACCAAACAAGGCAAGTTGAGGCAATGAGAAATTTGCAGCAACCAGAGGCTGCTCCTGTGTGTAAGGCTGAGGCTGTGGGCATTCCTTTTGGAGCCCAGGATTCAAGGCCACCTGGCAAAAGGTGAAACATGGTGGGCCTGTCCAGCAAGAATCCAAGCCATGGAGAAGGGGTCATCTCAGTGGGGAAGCCATGGGAAGCAGAAGGGGAGGGAGAGAAATTCACTGGCTTCTCCCTTCCTCCTCTCTCCATCTCCCTTCAGTTCCTACCATTGGCTAAATGCAGACAGAAGCCAATTGAGAAGTGCAGCCTGAAGGCTTCAGCCCCCCAGTCGCCCCTTCCTAACTCCCATGGTACAGAATGGGTCAGAGAAGAGCAAGGAATGGATATGAGGGCAAACAGGCACATACCAGATATCCTAAGATGAATATTTGCTCTTTTTATTAAAAAAAAAAAGTAAGTATTTAGCATTGATTTTTTCCTTTGTGCTCTATCAGATCTGTTTTACACCACTGATGCTACTTTCCAAATGTTTGAATATGTCATGTAATCCATCAGTTTCATTTTGTTTCCTGGAGTGTTTGATCCTTCTGCTCCAGCCAGGACCCTGTGTTTCAGGCCTATCTCAGTGCTGCAGTGGGAGACTTCAGGGCACCTTCACCTCAGGCAGTTCCTCCTCCTCGGGCCTGAGCTGATCCCCTGTGTTAATCCCAAGGCTTCCTCTTTCTTGGTTTGCTTCCTTTTTATAGGAGCATGTCTTCCAATAGCTTCCCAAGAAAGAGGCCAGGAGAATTAAATATTTTACTTTTGCTGGTCTGGAAATGTCTTTATATTGTACTCCCATTTGATTGACAGGTTAGCTGGCTTTAGAACTCTAGGTTGAAAACAAATTTTCCTTGGAATTTTGATGGTACTGATTCATTGACTTGTAACTGCCAGTGTTCTTTTTGAGATGTGGTGCCATCCAGATTTTTTGTTTCTTTACATGTGACCTGTTTTTTCTCTTTGGAAGCTTTCAGGATCTTCTATATATTCCCAAATTATCTTTGCAAATGGAAATGAACAACCCCAAATATAGATTTGTTTTACTGAGGGCATAAAGCCACCCCCTCCACAGTGGGGAAAACATAAGCCCCAATGGGATTGAAGCTTTCATCTTAGATAGAGCACGATGTCCCAAAGGGATCAGTTCTTAATTATAGGACTTTGTGGCAGAATTAGCCATCAACCGTGGATGATCAAATAAATCCTCTCTTTCTGCTCTGACTTGGTAGATCTGGTACTCGGGATAAGTACTTTGGACTCCTGAGGTATAATTACAGGAGCATCTTTATTTTTTGTTATCACTGTCCTTTTAAATGTACTCAATGGATGTGAGTCTTCCCCTGCTATGGGGTGAAAATTCAAATAAGACCAGGATTTTATCTTTCATTAATGGGCGAGAATCAGTTCTATGATTTAATTTTTTTTTTCAGTGTTCCAAGATTCATTGTTTATGCACCACACCCAGTGCTCCATGCAATACTTGCCCTCCTTAATACCCACCACCAGGCTCACCTGTCCCCCACCCACACCCTTCCAAAACCCTCAGTTTGTTTCCCAGAGTCCACAGTCTCTCATGGTTTGTCTCTCCCACTAATTTCCCCCAATTTGCTTTTCCTTTCCTTCTCCTAATGTCCTCCATTTTATTCCTTATGCTCCACAAGTAAGTGAAACCATATGATAATTGACTCTCTCTGCTTGACTTACTTCACTTAGCATAATCTCTTCCAGTCCCCTCATTGTTGATACAAAAGTTAGATATTCATCCTTTCTGATTAGTTAAAACCAAAACACAATCTCTATTCACTCATTAAGAGATCCCGCTGCTATAGAGTCAGTAAAACTTCAAACTCTACTTGATGTTAATTCTTCTCCAAAAGCTCAGCTATCCAAGGACGGGAGTGTGGCCGCACTTGATGCTTTCCTTACTTCTCTTTTCCTCTTCACTAGCTGTGCTTTCTCACCATTCTGGAAAGGAGGAGGGGGAAAAGGTGTGGGGATGGCTCTGACTTGGCTGATCCTAAGATGGCTTTGTGCCTTGTGGGCCTAGCAGACACAGAAGATGACTCTTTATTATAGGTTTTGTGAGTTTTCTGGAGACTCTCCTGCTGGGGCAGGAAACTATGACTTTCCTCACTGAAGTAGTGTCCCCAGCTTTGGGGGACACATATTAATTCTGTAGGTGGGTTCCCTTGATGCCTCTCCCACAAAGCTTAGTGCATCCAACCTTTCCTCTCAAGGGAGACTCCAACACAGAAATCCTCTTCACAAATCTCCTTAATCTTTAATAAATCAGTCCTATATCCTCTCAATCTGGCTGATTTGCTAATCAATGTTCAGTCACCCTCTTTAAAGTTTCACTTCCTGGTGGGTCTGAGAACTCCCTTGTGTATCTGGCACCCATCCTATCTTGATGCCTTAGTGAAAATTCCCAGCTTAACCTTCTTCATCTTCACAGCTCTCCTTATACCTGTGTCTCACCACGCCAAAGGTGTTATGGAGTAGCCATCTTGAATACCTGGGCACCTCTGAAGAGAGGCAGCGGGAGGCTGGAAATTTAATTCCTTCAGAGAGTTTCCTGAAAAAGGACATTCCAATTAGCGAGCTGATAGCTCAGCCTTGTCACTAGAGCTGTCAATAGCAGAGTAAGTATGCTGAGTGACGCTTTAGGAGCCTATAAAGGAGGATGGCACGGCACCTCCAGAGTCACAGGAAACACATTTTATCTGCTTATTTATTGTCTTCAATTTTATAGGCTATGGGAGAAATTTCTGTCTTCTGAATGTGTCCACTTAGCTCTATTTACCTAAGAGGAATCACGTTCCCCGGCTCTGTGTATTCCTCAGTAACCACAGGAGAAAACACAGAAGGACAACAAAAATACATATCCCTGGTCTGAGCAGTTCTAAGTCCTAATAAATCAGCTATTACAAGGGGAAGGGTCTGGAATCCTGGGGAACATGACTCTGAGGGGCCACTTCTCTATACTGTTATTGACGTTGAGATGACCCTATTTCCATTGCTACCAGCAGAACCTGGCACTGAGCTAGTGTTATCAGCTGGTTTGGGGGGGAGGACTGAGCTAATTGATTTCTGACTTCCATGGACCTGGCTGGTAGATAGGAAGGGAACATATGATTCTTGAACTCATATGTTGAGAGATGACAATCTCCAGGGGACAAGAAGGGGAAGCTGAACAGAGAAGTCACTTTCAGGCTTTCCATGTCCATATTTCTATCATTATGAACCATCTCCCTGTACAGGAAAGAAACTCTTGAGATTAGAGAATGAAATGAACCATGAAAACCATGGCTCCATAATTCTGTTCCTGGATTTGGTGCTTGTTGTTTTCTCTTGTATAGACAGTGGACTCAGGGGCTGCATGGTTTGTAATTCTATGGAGTCAGGAGACCCACATGGCAGAATAATGTGGACCATAAGTGATGATCCAGAAGGCCATTGGGTATTGGTTTCACTTGATGTGCCTTATATAGAAGGGCTTCTGGGGCTGAGAGATTCAGGCTGGTACTTTTCCATTTTTCTAATGTCCCTCTGCCCAAGGCTCGGCGTCTTCTGAAATACAATAAATAAATGTTAGGCAGATACAACAGCCATCCACCCAGCTAGCAGTATCGGTAAGTGCCCTACTGAGCGTAAGTGACAAGTTCGGGTAGCCCCTGGGCAAGTTTTGAAGACTTTGTTTTAAAGTACACTTTTGGATTTTAACATTCATTATGACTAAAAGGCACAAAACTCAATTTAGGGTCTCAGGAGTTGCAACTCCAAACTCTCAGGATGTCAGAAGCCACGCTCTTAGCTTCTCATCCTGCTGTTTTAATGAGGTTAATGATTGTTTTTCCACCAAGCACCTACCTGTGATCTTCATAAAAAAATGAAATAAATGACTCACATGGAGATTTACAAAGATATCATTGTGGAAAGTGGATGTTAACGGGCTCTAGAAATATGATAATTATCAACCATTTGAGATGCAGCGACTGTAATATGATAACGAGACTTACGATGCAGGTAGAAAGCTCCCAGAGAAATGACACAAAGTAGAATTACAAGAAAAAAGAAAACAGAGATCTTGTTCGGTTACTGTCTTTGTTGTGTCAAAATTGAGATGGGAGAAAGTTGAAATCTACATGGTGTTTAGTAGCCTGTTTATATTTGTTTGGTGAATGGGCGCGATGTCTTTTCCCTGATCGTGGATCACTGTCTATGTACATAGTCATGGTGAATCCCAGGTCTCTGCTCCAAAGTCTTGCCTCTGCTCCAGCAACCCTTTCTGTGCTCGGGAGCCTCCCACTTCTTGATCTTCAGTGTTTGTTGTATGAATGAATGAATCTACCCTTTCTTCACTTTACACCTAGGAGTGTCTACTTCAAAATATACCTTAACTCCAGGTACTCCTTCCTGTCTTCAACTACTGGCCTCATCCAAGCCACTTCCTCCTGGACTCCTCACTATCCCTTAACCAGCCTCCCATCCATTCTTGGACTTCCCTCATTCCCCCAAACACGCGCGCGTGCACACACACACACACACTTCGGCTTTACAGAAAGACAGCCCTGATGCGGTTGTCCCTGGAGACTTACTTTAGAAATGGTACTCAGGATGCTGAAAGTGATGCTCTCATACTTCACTCTGCCACCTTCAGGCCCGAAATGAGCCTTCTGGAATCCTCAGGCTTTCTAAATGCTAAATATAAAGAATTAATCGAAGCTTGCATCTCTGGTGAATAACTAAGACACCTTTATATTGAAATGCAGATTTTTCCATTGAAAGGCAAATTTTTCATTCTAAACCTTTGAATAAGCCTGGGTTTGTATTTATAAAATAAAATTATATACAAGAGCATATTCTGGGCCTAGAGCGCTTTCATGTGATTGCTCAATAAATACATTTTTACTCATGCAAACGCTTACCTCAGAGTATTTTGCACAGAGATAGTCAAATAAGGGACAGTAGCCCTATTGAGTTCTACTTAATTTTATTCAGTAATGTTCTGGGTGATTCCGAGGATTTTCTGGGCCTGTGTGTACCAGAGATGGGTCAAGAGTGTCTTGTTTGGGGCCAGTTAGGTTTTGGGGTTGTATTAGGGAAAGTGGCGCTGAATAGGGTCAGGTGAGCAGGTGGGTGACATGGGCGGCACCCTGCCCCCTGCTTACCATGTCACTTCAGTTTCTTTGTCGATAAAATGGGGATAGTAATTCCTACCCTTTGGGGGTATTCTGAAGACGACATAATGAGCAGGAAAATACGTAGCACATTGTCTGGCGCATAATTGGGGTTTTTACAAACATAGCATAGCTGAATTCAATTTAATTACACATCTTAATTATTAGTTTCATCCCTCCAATCAGATTCAGTTATACAAGTGTAAATCTATGCTCCACTCTGTGCATTCAGTAGGAGCTCAGTAAGTACTTAAGAGTATCACTTGTTATTGGTTTCTCATTATAGAACTAATCATCATCATCAAATGAATGACCCAGAAATAACTGTTAATATTTTAGTGCCTCTCCCCTTCCTGAATAGACCCAACTTGAACTGATTTCAGTTGGATTTCCTGGGGACAGAAAAAGACAGCCCCGAGAAATACATCAGGTCAGAGAGAGAATGAGGGAAAGATTGCCCCCGATGCACCCCCACTCCCATGCACCCCCTCTTGCCTTCCTCTGCGAGCCTGCCCTGTGCCAGAGTCTGACAGCTGGATGTTGGCTTGGCATGGGGCCCCACAGATCTCTCTCTCTGCTCCAGCCAGGCAGTGCAGAGCAGTGGGAAACATGGCCCATCTCCAGACACTAGAGCCCTGTCCTCCCATCAGATCTGGATGCTATCAGCTGCTCCTAGTGTGAGATAGATCCCTCATTCTTTCCTTGCTGCACACTCCAAAGAAACCTACTTATCTTGCAAGCAAACCCCAAATAAAGCACAAATTGCTTCCCATAAGTGGCTTTCTGCTGAGACCGCTGCTGTTTTCCTTATGGCTCAGCCATGTTCCCCGCATTGGCCGGGGACTCTTGGCTAGACGCTTCGCGACTCCTGGACGGCTGTGCTGCTGATGGAGGGAGTCCGGCTGCAAAGCTGTTTTATTTGTCAAACAGACATGCAGTCAGGGCCAGAAGCAGGGCAGGAGCTCAAGAGGCCAATGGGCCCTGGGTCAAGCAGAGCCATAAGAAAAGTATCCCAGAGTTTGGCTCTTGCGTATCTGTTTTCTTGCTGGGTGTCCCCAAGCAGGCTACTAAACTCCACGCTTCAGTTTCCTTATGCAGTGTGGTTCTACAAGGGTTCTCCTTTTGTGGGCCATGCCCAGTGCTAGGGATGCTATAAACGTCATTTCAGTTAAGCTCAAGATCTGACGGCAGGGCTGGTGTGTTGCACAAAGGGAAAGGAAAGAGGGATCTGAGAGAGGACCAGGGAGTCACAGCAGGGAAAAGCTAGCCTGGGGTGAATGTTGCTACCCTCACCACCGGCACCATGATGAGCAGCGAATTACCACCTTCCTGCCGTGACGGCAGGAAGCAGAAAGCCCCAGAACAATGCCATGTCAGAGCTGGACCAGACCTACCTGCCTCTCTGTTTGACAGATGAGAAAATAAGGCCCAGAGTGGGCAGTGACTTATCTGAGTGCTGTTCATTTGCCCATTCATTCATTCATTCATTCACCGGACGACTGTTGCACTTTCCCTCAGGGAACCATTGGCACCATGAGGTGGGTAGAGAACCAACGGTAACAATGGATGGGGAGGGGCAGACAATGTAGACTTATGTCACAAGAAAACTAGAATTGAAAAAGGAGAAAGTGAGAGGATGGGATGTGGGGAACCCAGGAAAGATTGTATTAGATTGAGGAGATAGGACACAGGGTTGCATGGATGATGGAAAGACGATGAAGACGCAGGTGAGAGAATGCCTTAAGTGAAGGGGCTCTTGAGTGTAGACGTCAGGAATCAAGAAGTCATTTGGTGGGACATTTGACTCCCAGGCAAAGGTTTTTAGGGTGGGCACATGGAAGGGGAAAGCATCCCACAGAGCACAGAAATTGTGTCCTGGGCCATACGTAGGTGGTTGGAGACCAAGGAGGCACCATGGGCCCTCCACGGCACCTGTGGGTCATTTCTGCTCTTCAGTTGTAGGGACAGGCCTGTTGGGGACATGCTGCTACAGAGCAAGCATAGAACTCACAGTGGCAGGAAGCAGTGTTCTGGAGGAAGGAAGGAATCTGAGAATCTGCCAAGCAACCTCACTAGCAGGGTCTAAATGGGTCTTTCAGTCCATTCCCTGTGTTTGCCAACACCTCAAGCAGCCAAGGAGGAGAAGGGAGTCAGATAAAGATGAAAAGGTCAACATTTTGCCGAGGAATAGTTATCCTGTCACGGTCCTCAAGCCTAGACCAGAGGAATGACGGGGTTTATGAGGTGGTCACTTACCCAGCAAACTGTGTGGAAGACAGTGCCTTTTTCATTTCCTAGTGGTAGAAAGTGAGATGCATGGAGAGCGTAGGCTTCTTCCCATCATCTGATGAGCTGAAAGTTCCCACCGATGGGCCAGGACAGAAAGGTGAGTCACAGGCTAGCCAGCAAGAGGCAGACTCCTGTACACAGCCAGAGGACAGCAGAATTTAAAGGAGCAAACGAGGACTTGGGAGATCAAGGAAGGCTCCCCAAAGGACAAGGACCTTCAGCTGGACCTTGCTTGACCCCATTCCCGCCTTAGAGATTGGTGTCGTACCCTGTAAAAGATATGATCATGGCAACGCATTCAGCAGGCTTCCCTCTGGGACATTCCTCCCAGTCCTGCTGGTTAACTAAACTGAGTTTTAGATGAGTTCTGAGTGGATCTTTGAACAAGATCTGTTCTGTTATCTGTAGAACAAATCCCTCAGGTGTCGGGGAATAGGATCTCCCTGTTGCCGTAGGCTGCTGTCCCATTACTTCTGGGGAAGGGTCAGATATGCCACTCCTGCACCTGGCTGAGGGGCACGAAGAGATGGTTCTAGATATACTGAGAATAAAACGGGCACAAACAAAGCGTTCAACACATACACAAACCCTGTGTGGCAGAGGGCAAGTGTAATTACCATGTCCCATCTCAGAGATGAGGGGGCTGAGGCTTGGAGGGTTAGGAGTTCGAGGTCACGCAGCTAGTACAGGGCAGGGCAGGCACTTGGCCTTGAGGAATCTGGCTTCTCGGGGGTCTTAGGACCGCGTCTTAGAGGTGCTAGAGGGGAAGTGCTGCCCCACCTGCCTCTGGGGACCTTTCCTCTCTGGGCTCCCAGGGAACAGTCTGGGCCATGATGCAGATGGATACAGTGGAGCCTGCATGTTGCCTTGAGGCATTGAACTGCTTATAATGAGGAACAGGTTTTCAGATCTGTCCTGATGCCTTTCATCTGCTCCCTCTGTGACGTCCCTAGGAACAGTCTGGGACCATGTTTTGGGGCCTTCGTTAGCTCAGCACTGTCTGAGATGCTCACAAAGGCAAGAAAGCAGACTTACTCCTTTGTGTTTATAGCATCTCAGGCTGCTCTTTCCAGCTCCTGGGATCCCCAAAATAAAATCCTTCGAGCTGGCTTATTCACAGGGATGGAAAAAGTGCTTAGTTCCGGTGGCTCCTCTCAAGAGATTGCTGTTGCGCCCAGCACCCTCCCTATGAAACCCTGGCTTCAGCTGTATGACCGTTTGTCTGTCTGATCATTCATCTGTCCAGCCAGCTGCGAGGCAGCCCAGTGTGGAATGGTGGTTCACCTGTTCGCCTGTCTCACCTCCCGTTGGAGTGTGAGCTCGCTGGCGGCCTCATCCGGGTTTCCCTCCTGCAGCAGTTGGAAACCCTTCTCCATCACAACACCTGGGGAGTGCACGGCACCCCGTCAGTCATGGCTGCTCACTAAGCCGGGGATTCTTGAAGCGAAGTATCCTTTGGTTTCTGGAGCTCCTGTTTGAACAAGCCTCCAGGCCTGACAATCCTCTCTACAGCTGACTCAGGGAAGTGGACCTCCGTGAAAAGCCTATGAGGCCCTTCATCCCCCAACCTGGCCCCACTTTGATTCCCCAGCAGCCCTCCTGTGGCCTAGCCTCACCCACTCTGTTTCTCAAAGTGTGTTCCGGGGAACACTATATTAGAACTGCCTAAAGATTTTGTGGCGTAGAGCGAAGACTCAGAATCTTAAAACAAGACTTGGCTATTTACGAAACCCCACAGCACAAAGGAAGGAGGATCGGGCTTACCAGCCAGAGGTTTGGGGCCACCACAGACCAGGTTCTTGACAGACCTCCTTGTCCACCCCACCCCCACCCCATGTGTATATCAAAGAGCCCTTTATCATGAAGTGGCCTTTAGGTACTGACCTTAGAAAAATGAGACATAATGATACCCGAAGGAGGAAAACCGACCCTTCAGTCATCAGTTCCGAAACTTCTACAAGGCTATGTGAAAGGGGGTGTGATAATATACTACTACATGGGAGAGAAGGCATTGATGGTATACAAAGGGATTACGGTATTGGTTCAGGGGATAAGACATTCAGGGTTGCTTGTTATTTGTGATTTGTGATGCTTTGGGTTGATTTGAAGTTCTATTGATTAGGGAGGGGCAGCTACTTTCTTATGCCTGCCCCAGACCTTCTGCTCCAGGATCTCTGGGAGGTGGGCCATCTTGGGGTACATCTGTATTTTTACCAGACTTTCAAGATGGATTCTTATGTATACACTGAATTTTATAAACCATTTCCCCAACCTAGTGATTTTAAATCTTGGCTGCTTCCTGGAATCACCTGGGGAATAAAGAGGGGCATAAAGAAAAAGGAAAAACAAATGTTTGGATGACACCTCCAGATATTCTGATTTGGTCAGTCTAGGGCAAGTCCTGGGCATCATTAGGCTTATTGTTGTTTTGTTCCCCAGGTGGCTTTAATGGGCAACCAGGGCTGAGAACTTGGGGTGAGCTGTGTCCTCAGGGGTGCTGCCTGTTTGTGCCCCGCATGTATAGAAGTGTGTGCAGGTATGTCTCTTGGGCTGACTCCAACCCTCGGAGGCATTTATGACTGGCTCGGGCCTGGGTTCAGTCTAGGACACAGTTCCCTTCAAATGCCTCTGTCTGGCCATCACATCGACAGGACCGTCTCTGCTGTGTTGGGAGCAGTTTGCTGGGAGCCCCAAGAAGACGGTCTGTGGCCTTGCCTCTCCTATCTGGCTCTGGGTCATAAAAGCCTGTCTGAAGGAGAGAGGGTGGCAGCTACAGCCAGAAGGAGCAGTTCTGGGACAGTTCTGATTATCAAGTGGTAGGTGATCTCCCCTAGGGCTGCAGCAGCTGATGGAGCAGGTGCTCAAGCACCATGGGCTTGACACTCAGCATGGGCTTCTCCCTATCAGTGCAATAGCCAGCAGAGCCCCCCTCCCTACCCCACTGTGAGCACCCGGAGTATATGTGGCTGGTGGGCACACACACGTATCCTGTCCTCTCTCCATATAGAGCCTCTCTCCTCTTGGGCCCCAGGTGAGGAAGATGCTTTCCTCCAAGCACACTGCCTCTGTCCAGAGATGATCAATTTTTTTCCCATCTTTTATTAATCAAAGATACATGTAGCTGTTAATAAAGGCTTCTGATTCCCAGGAGGGGAGACTTTTTCTACCCCGAGTCTTCTAGAAATCTAACCCCATAGTCAAGGAATTGGTCCTCTTCATTGATCTGTGGGTGTCCTTATTGTTAGGTCTTTTTGAATCAGTTTGAAGGGTAGGGAATACAGTCCAGGTTTTACCACCTGTCCTGTCCTCCTCACTCTCACTTCTGCCCCAGCCTTGCCTAATCTGTTGCCATCTTCAGCAAGTCTGAACCTTACTGGTGGAATGAATGACTTAGCCTCATTCTTTCCCCTGGGAAATGACATGGATAAATTCACCAGCTTGAGGTTTTAATCATCTTTAGCTGTTGACCCTTCCTTTAAAGGGTTTCCCATACAAAATTCTAATATATAAGTAGACTAAATTATAGCTGTTTTGGGAAAGGGGGAGAGAGGGGCTTCAGACCTCCCATACCCCCAGTGAGGGTCCACCCTCCTCAAGAGGCTCCACAGAAGCTCTTGGAAACCACTGTCCTAGCTAAGTTATTTTCAGTGGGGAGCCCCTTCTCTCCTTTGGTGGTGGTGTCCATATCAAAATCTTGGGACAGTTGGGTTAGGTGCCATACATCCTTTGAAAAAACATATTCTAAATGTCTGTTGCTTTTATTAGTTTTCATTTGGGATATTTAATTATTTTATTTCAAATTTCAAGTAATATGAAAGGAGGGTGAGGATTTTAAGACTTATGAAAAGGGGGCATCGATTTATAAAAGGTTACAAACCGTTGATCTAGATCCATGTTTTTCTTTTAATGGAAAATTCAAATGTATTTAAGTGGAAAAAAAGGCTTTCTCTGATTGACTTATTTTGCTCAGCATAATACCCTCTAGTACCATCCACATCATTGCAAATGGCAAGATTTCGTTTCTATTATTGGCTGCATAGTATTCCATTGTGTATATATACCACATCTTCTTTATCCATTCATCTGTGGATGGACATCTAGGTTCTTTCCATGATTTGGCTATTGTGGACATTGCTGCTATAATCATTGGGGTGCACGTGCCCCTTTGGATCACTACATTTGTATCTTTAGGGTAAATATCCAGTAGTGCGATTGCTGGGTCATAGGGAAGCTCTATTTTCAACATTCTGAGGAACCTCCATGCTGTTTTCCAGAGTGGCTGCACCAGCTTGCATTCCCACCAACAGTGTAGGAGGGTTCTCCTTTCTCTGCATCCTCACCAACACCTGTCATTTCCTGACTTGTTTATTTTAGCCATTCTGACTGGTGTGAGGTGGTATCTCATTGTGGTTTTGATTTGTATTTCCCTGATGCCAAGTGATGTGGAGCACTTTTTTGTGTGTCTTGTGGCCATCTGGATGTCTTCTTTGTAGAAATGTCTGTTCATGTCTTCTCCCCATTTCTTAATTGGATTATTTGTTGTTTGGGTGTTGAGTTAGAGAAGTTCTTTGTAGATTTTGGATACTAGCCCTTTTAGATCCATGTTTTTTTAAAATGTGGGTCCCAACCCATTAGTAGGTCATGGAATCAATGTCCTACAACCAGCATTCCTTCTTAAAAAGATATCATAAAATAAAATAGGATATACCAGAATTAGTCCCACATAGAACTAAAGACTGCTTTTTAACTTGTGGTTTCCCTAATGCCTATTTGCATGTGCATATTGGCGTCATGTGAGATATGGTCTTACTGTGAGTTATGATCAGTAGAGGCTGAGAGCTGGTCTGGATGGTTGTGTTCCTGGAGTCCTTTCAGGCTCTCACTTTGCCTCACATCTGTAGTCGGGAATCTTCCAACTGCTGGGCTCTGCACTGACCTGGTGAATAATGCATGGAGAGGAGGGCTCAGGAAGGCAGGACCACTGGGCAGGGTCAGCCCCTCCCCTCGAGAGAGCCCAGTGCCCAGCACACAAGCAGCAGGAACATTCCTCCTATTGGGGGCTGGGAGAGGAGGTCAGCAGGAGCTGACCTTGTCCAAGTCCATGTTCCAGGGAGCTAACCATGGTGTATCTTCCAACTCTTTTTTTTTTTTTTTTTTTAAGATTTTATTTATTTATTTGACAGAGAGAGATCACAGGTAGACAGAGAGGCAGGCAGAGAGAGAGAGGGAAGCAAGATCCCTGCTGAGGAAGGAGCCCCATGTGGGACTCGATCCCAGGACCCTGAGGTCATGACCTGAGCCAAAGGCAGTGGCTTAACCCACTGAACCACCCAGGCGCCCCTAACCATGGTGTATCTTGTACAAGGTGAGCAATATGGGTGTGTGAGGAAGTCTAGAGACCTCCCCTTGATTGCTCCCAACAGTGGAGAGGCTTGTCACCTCCAGGCCTCTCTGGTTCATTCAGGCTGCCTTCAGGTCCCTGCCCCAGCTGTGCTTTCCTAGTTGGTTTCTGTGATTGACAAGGTGTCATGGCCATTGGGTTATGATCCTCAGGAGCAGAAGGCAGCCTGGGGGATTGACCCCCACGCTGGGAGGAGTCTTTGGTGTCCTCCTGCAGACAGACTGTGCTGTTTCCTGGACCTGGCCTGCACAGTGTGACCAGCTTGGCAGGAAAAATCACCACCTGTTCACATAACTCTCGAGCCCAGAGGTGATCAGTCTGGTTATAGAGGCAGTCACATTATGGTGCTAGGCTCCTTTATGCCCATATGGCTTTTTGGACTTTTCTTCCTCCCTGGACCTTAGCAGGAAAGAGATAGAGAGCCAGGAGCAGAGACAGACCTTTATTGGGTATCCCAAGGTCCTTCATCCCAGGGTACCAGTGGGCTATGGGTCTCCTCCATCCTTTTAGGGAGGGTAGAGGACCCTTGCATTCTAACTTACCCTGTGAACCAGATGCTTGTAGGTAAGGCTTAGAAGCATGAAGTAGCCACTTCAACAACTCCTCACTGTTTCTGTTCATAATTTTATCCCTAACACCCAGCAGAGGACCTGACCCATAACAGTAGTAAGAGTTGCCCATGATTATGTGGCACATAGAACACAAGGGACTCTTTTATTAATTTACTCAGTCCTCACAATAACCCCACAAGGAAGCAGATATTAAGATTATCCCCAATTTTCTATATTAGGAAGCTGAGGCACAGGGAGGGCAAGTGATTTACAAGAGGCTGTACAGCTAGTAAGTCAGGAAGCCACGTTCTAAACTCTGACAATGTGGCCTCAGAATTCTTGTACTTCACCACTAGGCCAAGGTTCTCTCTCTGCACAGCTGCACCTTGATGAAAATTCATTGAATAAATGAATTCACTTTCATCCCTAGCTCCAAATGCATGGAGTTTAATCTTTGCCTCTCTGTGGTTACCCAGAAAAGGTACGGCAGGCCAAAGTGTCTTTCAGTGTGTTGGGACCTGTTAGGCAGCTTCTGTTTGAGCTACTCTCCCAGAAAGAAAGGGAATTAGAGCTAGGGGCCTTTCTTTTCTAAAAACAAGGACATGATCATGGGCACATGGGAGGCTGTGCTTCTGAGTGCCCTCTCTGGTCACCCACCAACCTCAAGGCATGGTATAGCAGTAGAGCCTCAGGGTCCAGTCTCTAAGCAGAGTTCTTATCCTCAGAGCTGAGCCCGGGAGACTGGGGTCTCTCAGGAGGGCTGGCTTGCTCCCTCACAATCCTTTCTGGGGCATGAAAACAAGTTTTATCTTGCACCTTGAAAATCCCTTGGTGGGGCAGACAGTCGTGATTATGAAGTTCCCTGAAGAAAGTTCAGACACTATGGATGATCCTGAGACCCACTGACGTGGCCTTGTCTGACCTTGCACGTGAGGTATGAGTGTGGATGTTGGCCAAAGCCATGGCTGACAGAGACAGCTAAGCGTGGGACCCCTATTCTCTGTGGCCTGGATATGCTGAGTTTCATTGTCCAAAGCCTTTGCTGATTTTGTTTGGCTGAATGCCAGGCTTGCCTTTTTCCTTGGCCTCCTGTGCCCATCCAGCACAACTGGGTTGGTAAATTAAGAATTTGCCAGATGGAAAGGACTAATTTTTCCCACTATCAAAATCATAGGCATGACTGGTTTTTTTTTTTGCACTCATTCCACTGGACACATGCTGCATTCATAATACAGAGCATTGAGACATCAGAAAGGTTTTTACATCTTTCATGTGATAAATATTTTTACCGTCATGCTCAAGAAATGGATTTTGTTTGAAAATGGCCTATTTCCTTTCATGGCCTCTTTGACACAGATTCAAAGCCTTTCTGGGTCCTGCAGGGGCTTGGGTTTGGGAGGGCCTACATGTTAACTTTTTCGAAGGACAAATCCACTTCTCTTCACTGAGAAACAGACACAGCTGCCAGGGCTGGGAGATTTATGGCCGAGGACAATAATGAAAAGATACCCAGCAAGCCAACAGCTGCTGGAAGTGATGACACAACTAGCCCCGGGACCTCCATTGCCTGGGGAACCCAGGAACCTGTGAACAGAGCAAACCCAGCAACGCCCTAGCCCCAAAGATCCCTCTCTGCTGTAAATTACACTGAAGGATTCAGATGGGGGCTGTTTAACCAGAGTGGAGCCCCGTAATATTTCTTCTTGAAGGTTTGTTTTTAAAGTGTTCTCTTGTCTTTGAAATGACACATTTTTAATGGTCTTGCTGTATGTGGTGAGCAGCGGCTTGGGACTAGAGGAATCTGTTTTCAGGACAGGCTGCTGTGACCTTCTGTGATTGTGTGTGTGTGTGTATGAGTGTGTGTGTGTAGCTCTGTGTGCCCATGTGAGAGGATACAGCTGGTGATAACCCAGCAAACCAGGAATGCTACACTCCTCTGGGAGCCTGGTTTAATCATCCCTAGACCTTATGATTAATGTCCTCTCTGTCCATACCCACAGAGCACCTCGGAGCTTTGTGCCGGCCTGACATATGGGCTGCAGGTGCTTCTCTAGATCTGGATCCAGACACCAGCATGGGTGAGGGGTCTCTGTAGGGGGATTCACTGGTTTGACCAAGGCTCAGACTCTGACATTTGGCTGCCTCCGAGGTACTGGAGATCCGTGTTGGTTGAGTTGGTGGCAGAATCCTTGTGAGGGTTCGAGGGAGCCCTGAGCAGGGAATGAGGGCCTTTGGGGGCGTTTTCTCCTTTCCCTGTCTAAGAATCAGCTGCTACTGATCTGTGTGACCTTGGGCTAGTCATTTAACCTCTCTGGACTTTACTTTGTTTATTTATAAGATACAAGAGTTGAGCTAGAGGTATAAGGGGTTCCTTTGACCATTCTGCCTCTAAGTGGAAGCCATTAGTCCCTGTGTGAGCCAGAATCTGTGATTTGAAACACCCTAGAATCACCGCAATTTATAAGATACAAGAGTTGAGCTAGAGGTATAAGGGGTTCCTTTGACCATTCTACCTCTAAGTGGAAGCCATCAGTCCCTATGTGAGCCAGAATCTGTGATTTGAAACACCCTAGAATCACCGCATTTTAGGACCTGAATTCATCTTGCCAGCCCCACCCCTCACATTCACCCAGGAGAAAACTGAGGCCTAAAGAGAAGGGGGGACTTGCCCACTCATGGAGGGCCTGAGCCACAGAGCCTGACTAGAAGGAGACCTGAGACTCTAGTCACTGCTCCAGCCTGGTTCCAAGAGCAGGGCCCCAAACAGCAGCCTCAGCACCCCCTGGGAACTTGCTAGAAATGCATATTCTCAGGTTCTACCCCACACCTGCTGAGTCAGCACCTCCAGGGATGGGGCCCAGAGACAATCTGTGATTTCACCAGCCCTCTGGGTAAACCTGATGCTCACTAACATTGGGAGCCACTGCATTCCAGCATGGGGCTGCTCCTAGAAGACCAGAAGGATGATGCTGTAGGTTTCAGAGTACCATGGAAAGGCTGAGACTGGAGAGGCTGAGGCTGGAGAGGAGGGAGTATTCGAAAGGACAGGTACATACACCCTTCCCGGCTTCCTTCCTGCTACAGGTTTCCCAAAGCCGGGACTTCTCCCCAAGCTGTCCCAGCACCTCAGAGGTGCGGCTACTGCAGGCGTCCCATGGGTCAGGCTGCAGACTGTCCTAGTGCTAGACACCACGTTTCCTCCCTGCCGAGTCCAGGTGTTCCCATCGGTACATCCATGCCGGGAGAGGCATGCCACTTGAACATCATCAGGGTCGACCTGCTAGTTCATTCCAAGAAATTGATGTGTGGAAACACTGTGTTTTATGTGTGAACAGTGAGGTGTATATTTAGAAGTCTGGGTGCTCAACTCTAAGCTGTCAGCTCTCGGGGGGAAAAAAATGATGGCATGTGCTTCAGAGTTCATTATATCTCCTAGGCAGAACTCTAGGTTTAAAGGGTTGTTTTAAAGTAGCTCATAATGGCACCTATAAATCCTGGTTCCTAAGATACACACATTTGTCACTCCTTAAACTGAGTTTTTCACATGTTCTTTATGTGGTTGGCTTGGAGCACAAAGACTCGGACCTTTAATGGAAGGTTCCATTCTGCATAATTGCGAATCACGTCCTCTTGGATTTCCATGAGTGTGTGCACATAGGCACTGAGCTCTGGCTGCCCCAGCCTGCTGGGCCCTCTCAGTGTAGAGCTCGACCACACCGAGGCCCAGACCCTGCCCTGTGCAGGCTCAGCTCCAGAGACGGCATGGGCTCTTGGCTGTGAGAGGTCGGCATACGGTATCTCCCAGATCCAACGAAATCCCATTCCTCACTGGCTATGTCAGCCCAGACAAAAAATGGTGCTTCTCCCCAGACCCCCAGCTCATTCTCTAGTTCTTTGCTAGGAGTTGCCACCTTCCTGAATCCTGTCCCACCTGTCTGGGGCTGCTTTCTCTAACCATTGCCAGCCCCTGCAGGGCTTGGGGCCTGATTTCTCTGTCCCTGGCCTTGCCCAGCATCTTGTTTGCAGGGACTTGGACATCCAGAATCATAACTACATTTTGTCCTTCCTGGCTGGAGCTGACTGAGAGTAACTAGAGAGCTATATCAAAGCCAGCTTCTAGGAGGTGGAGGCTTTGACCAGCAGACAGACCCTAGCTGATATTTCACTGAGCTTACTGGTGAGGGCTTGATGCAGATTTACTCCTACTTTTCTTACTACAACCCTAAGAAGCAGGAATTGTTATCATCATTTACAAGTGAGGAAACTGAGGCACAGAGCAGTTAAGACTCATCCGTCTAGTAGGTGGAGGGGCAGGATCCATAGTCTGGGCTCCAGCTACACCAGGAACAGGCAGACTTTAGCCCACAGGCCACATCTGACCTGTTGCCTGCTTTTATCAGTTGGTTTCTTGGAACACAGCCACACCCACTCATTAACCCAGCCTCTAGGGCTATGCTTTCTCCGTACACAGCAGAGCTGAGTAGTTATGACTGAGACCACGTGACCCATAAGCCTGAAATATTTACTACTGGTCTTTACAGAAAAAAGTTTGCCAACCCCTGCTTTCCATCATGCTACCCACTCGTGGCTCCCATGAAATTGAAGGCAGATTTTTCTGTGTGTGTGTCAATGTGCATTTTCTGGTGCGTATTACCAGGTTTCATCAGATTTTTCAGAGGAGATCCCCCTCTTCTACCCCCCTTCCCAAAACAATAGAACTACAGCTTTTAGAGAGTTTTGAAAGCCCAGAGAGTTGGGTAGCCAAATGCCAATTCCTAGGCCAAAGCACAACAGTGGGAGGCAAGGCCAATGGTCAGGAGCCAGTTGGAAACTGCGATAGTTCAATCAGACCAAGTGGAGAAGAACCAGGGGCAGAATGATGATGGTCACAGGACTCGCTTTGCACCCTCTGCAACTCTCCTTTGTTGTTCATTAGCTGGGGTGTGAGGGAGGCAGGGCCAAGGTGGCTTCAAGGTCATGCACAGCTCATGGCCACCTGCTACGTTCATGTGCATCTGCTCCTTTGGAGAACCTGGCCTGATAGCCCCAGTCTTATCCCTGCGTGCTGTGTCACAGGAGTGTCAGGCACGAGAGAACGCTGTGTGAGAGCAGTGCTGGGACACTCTTGATGCTCAACAAATATTACTGTCATTCCTTTGCCTCCCTATAGCTCCGAGGGCAAAGTATGAGAATTATCTTTTTATTGATGGCAAAACCCACAGTGATGGCAATCTTACTAAAGAGTAGGCAGGCAGAAAAATGACCACCCCCCGCCAAAAGGTGTGTACATGCTAATCTCTGGGACCTGTGAATTTATTACCCTCCATGGCAGCGGGGAATTAAAGTTGCAGATGGAATGGAGGTGGTTGTTAGCTGACTTCAGAATAGGGAAAGCATCCTCGATGATCCAGGTGGGCCCGAGGCAATCGCAGGCTCCTTAGACGTGGAAGAGGGGATCAGAAGAGAAAGCCAGAGCAGTGCCACGTGAAGTGGACATAAGCCATCGTCGTTGGCATTGGCCTTGGACCAAGAGGGCCATGAGCCATAGAATGTGGGTGGCTTCTAGAAGCTGGAGAGGATTCAAAGATTCAAAAATCCAGGGAAATGGATTCCCCCTTAGAACATTTGGAAAGGAATACAGCTGTGCCAACGCCTTGATTTTATCTCCAAGAAACCCCATCAGCCCGCTGGGTCTCCAGCACTGCAAGATAATACATTTATGTTGTCTCCCACCACTCCATTCGTGCTCATCTGTCACAACACCCGCAGGAAACTGATCCTGGGTGCAGCCCCTTAGACTATGCAGGCGTCCTGGCCGCAGGAAGCTAATCCACTCCCACTTTATTGCCGGTCCCCTCTGCAGTTCATATCTGCGGTGAGCTAGTGGCGAGCTAGCAGTGAACTAGTGGTAGATACCATTGTCCCCATGGGACAGAGGAGCAAGCACAAGTTCAGAAAGTCTCCTGAGCTTGACCAAGGTCAGCCAGATGCTCAAGGGCAGAGCCCACCCCAGAGTCCCTGCAGGAAGCCCTCCTACCTGGACCTGGGTGTTGGAGGAAGCTCTCCCAGAACTGCCTTTGCCTCAGTGAATAAAGTTGTTGTGCAGGAGATTTTAATGGTGTCAGACCTGAGACTGTCAGGGCTTCTTTCTTCTGATTAGTTCCGAGCTTTCCCTTGTCAGATTTCACTTCTTTCTCTTAGGGGTTCTGAGGATCCCTGGAAGAGAAAGCCTAATTGTGAGGGCTGCTGGCAAAAGACCTTTAGTTCGAATTGTAAAGCACCTCTAGAAACACAGAGAGGGGAAATACCTTATGCAGAATATTTTATTTCCTTATTATCAGGGTCCTTAGCATATCAAAGGGTGTTTTTAAAAAGTCTGAAAATTTCCCCCTGGGAGCCCCATTAGAGGCAGAGTCTTGCTTTTCCAGGATAAGTAAAGCACCACAATGATGCTTTTTTTTTTTTCCCCCCAAATAAAACCCAAACACTGGGTCTATCTTACAGCCCAGATGAGGAAGGGGGCCTAAAGTATAGCAGATTTGCCCAGTGTTGGAGGTGAGAGCTAGCTGAGACCTCCTGCTTCTCCGTCCGCTCTTTCCCACAACTTCTCAGTGTCTCACTGTGGCTGGGGCCCTGGGCACAGAGGCTGGCTGGATCTCCAGGCTGGATGCCGCAAGGTGAGGGAAGGGAGACACACATCCTGGGCTGTGGGGACGACAGAGCAGAAGACAAGCTGGAGGCAGCCCAGAGTGACCTGCCATTCAGGGTGACATCCATCCCTGTGTAGCATTGGAAACCCAGACTCAACAGTAGTGTTGCAGCAGTAGGCCTCGGTGGGACCGGCCTGGGCTGCTCGAGCGGGGCGCAAGCACCAGGCTCTTTAGTAGGAATAACGGTGACTTCTCACTGGGCAGCCAGCAGGCAAGAGTTTACCGAGAGCCGACAAGAAAAATGTACATTTCTGGTTATTCAATTAGCCTCTTCTTTTTAGCCCCCAATAAAACAGGCAACAAGGCATCTCAAGCATAGAAGAAAATTTTTCTAAAAATCACTGAATTGTACATTTGAAATGGGTGAATTTTATGGTATATAAATTACACCCCAATAAAGCTGTTAAAAAAATAAATGAGGTGGAAGAAAAGGAAGCATCCTTTAAGAGTTCTTATCTGGGCTATTCGGCAAGGCCCACTCCATTATTTAATGCTTAGCCTTCATCCTTCTAAAAGCTGACCCCACAGTGACTCCACACAGCACCTTGACAGGCTGCTCCATTTCATAGGAGAGGCTGGAGGCTGGAGGGGCCAGGCTGTAGGTCTGGTCCACAGAGAGTGAAGAGCTCCCCAGGAGTGGGGAGAGAAGGATCTCCAGAACACTCCAGGAGGAGGGCCAGGGGACAGGCCCAGCTGGACTTTATACACAGGTTCTAGGGCCCACAGCAGGCAGCTACCAGGGACACAGGCCCGCCTCCCTTCCTCCTCATTACTGGGTTCTGGATCTCAGCACCAAACACCCAGAGCTTTGGCTTTGAGCATGGCCTGAGGCAGAAGCAGAAATAGCAGTGGCTCGAGGACTGACTGCAGTGCAGAAGCTAGGCCCCCTCCCCATGCACTCTCCACGGCCTGCTCAACTCTACAGGAAAGAGGAGTATATGACAAATTGAGTAAAACACCACAAGCAGCAAGAAGGCTCTGCCGCTTTCCTGCAAAGACACCCCTAAAGGTACCCAAAGGGAGGGTCCGGAAGCAGACCTGCTGCTTCCAGGGAAGACATGGCTCAGCGTGGGCAACGGGCTAAGGGGTCTTAAGTGATGTGAGCTCAGTTCCTGGGGACCCTGTCTGCCCCTTGGCAGGCTTTGACCAGCCCCTGCAGTGGGAGCTCCAGGCCCCTTTGGCCTCCAGCAGCCACTGTGCCATGTGACCCCTTCTACTGCTATTTTAGGATAAATCCAGGGAGCAGGGAAGTGTCTTGGGTTCTTGCTTAGGGAGAGGTCTGGGCTTTAGCTTCTCCAAAGAGCTAGCAGCGTCTCAGAGCATTGGTGAGTGTGCAGCAGGGGCCGGCCGAGTGGCTCAGCCTCAGAAGATGGGAATCGCAAGCAATGTGGTCCTGGAGGAGGCAGGCCGTCAGATGTGGCTGGGGCCGGGCAGCAGCACAGGTCTGTTTCACTCCCAAACCCATTTTCTTTCCATCCGTTGTGTGGTCTCGGCTCTGCCAAGACCCTGGACCAAAAGCAGCTGGGCAGGCCCTTGTCTGGGCTGCTCACCCTGGCAGCCACCCTCATGCAACTGTTCTTCCCTCTTCCAGCATCAGTGGATTCACGAGCCTTGAAGGCCCGGGCAGAGTGTCCAGATGTGCTCCTTGTGCCTGGCAAGCGTGCCGGGATACAACCCCCAGGGCTTGCGGCCTTTGTTGCATTCATTGCCCAAAGCCTCGCAAGCTGCTTTCCTGCCCTGTTTTCCTCCTGTCTGCCCAAGTTAGCATGGAGGCTGTCAGGACAGGGACCTGTAATTCTCTGCTCTCATTAGTGGGCTGCATGTGGGGCACTGTGGGCATATCTCTGAGACCCTAATGTGGCATTTCCCGATGCCCCATTTGATCATGGGTAGAACTTTCCAGAAAACAGATCATGCACAATGAGAACTGGGCATTAACATGGAGAAGTCGATGAGCCGAGTGAAAGTTCTCTGGTGTGCTTATTCATAGGGAGCCTCCCAGGAAGGCTTCAGAGCAGGTGATACTCAAAATACCCTTAATTGGCGAGGCACGGGCATGCATGCTTGCTGCAGTGTGGGGCAAGGCCCTGGGTCTGCTGGCCAGGCCAGGTGTGCACCTCATCGCTGCTGGCTGGTGGGAAAACCTGGAGTCCTCCAAGAAGAGAGCCAGAGCAGCCGGGGTGGCAAGACCACCCGCAGGGGCTCTAGGCGGCAGCTGCCTACCATCGCTGAGGAAGTATTCCCGTAGTTGGACGTTGCAGCGAACCAGTGCAGACCGGCTGAGAAGTCTCCCGGGGCCTGAAGTTTCTAGTCTTCAAGCCAGTGTGTCTTGACTCACAACATGGAGAGAGGCTTGGGATAGGTCTGCAGTTTCCTCTTCTCTGTGATAGGAAAGATAGACCACAGTGATGGCCTGTGATCATCATAGGCCATGGTGCCGGCCTGGCCTCCCCTCCTGGCGGGGGCCGTATGATGGAACGGGGCTACAGGGCATACGGGATCAGCTCAAGGGGGCAGAGGGATGGCAGTGGACACGCAAGATCGGCCTGCAGTTTCCCTCCTCACTGGACCTCAAATAATGCATCTTGCCACTCGAGACAGTCCTTGGGTGATGGTTAACGTGTTGGGCTTTGGCATTACTATCTGTCTACGTGCTTATCATTTCAGAAGCTATTTCTAAATGATATGGCCAATCCTGGCCGTTCAGACTTGCAGTTTGTATTACGGATCCGCCAGACATCCTGCCCTCCCCGGCCTCCCGAGGCCCCAGCAGCTCTCGTGCTTCTCTGGTTTTAGCTGTGAAGAGCCGTCTGTGCAGACGCCTGGAGCCCCCCCTGCTTCTGCATCTTTGCTCCCGGTGGTCTGGCCCTAGGGGTGTCCTTCTCCAGAGTGAGCCTGGGACTCTCACTTACTCTTCATATCTAGCTTGAGCATCCTCTCCTCCGGGAAGCCTTCCCTGCATGCACGTCTTCCCTCTCCAGGAAACCAAGTGGCATGTTATCCATGCTGGATCCAAACATTGATCACGTTCTTTGTACAACCGGCTTTTCCGCTAGGCTGGATGCTGCTTGAGGACGGGCAAGGAGTCTGAGTGCTTTTTATATTTCCAGTGACCAGCAATAGGCCCGACACACAGTAAACTTGCTTGCGTATTGGTTGATTGTCTGATAAGAAGAGTTAACTCCTTTTGACAGTGACTCCCAAAACCCAGCAGTGGAGGAGGTGCCGCCATGGGGAGCCCCTCGGGTTAAAGCCACCGAGCAGCAGTTTCCAGATGCTGGCCGAGAAGGGCATTCTAGGAATGAGCAGAAATGGTTGTTTCTGGGCCAGAGGGCAGGGGGTGCCCACAAAGCAAAGGGCAGGTTCCTCCGAGAGATGTCAAAGAGGAGGAAGAAGTCAACCTCTCTTCTCAGCATCAGAAGTGTCATGCTTTGCACGGACCCATTGAATGTGCCTTTTCTCTTCAAAAGGTGGAGTGATTAGTGACCCTTCAGGGGAATCCTCCCCTTGAGTTGGTTGACAGGGATTTCTCTAGCAAGCACCTTAGAGACTGAGCTGTGGTGTGGGGGGTGGAGGAGAGCTCAGGAGGAAGGCTGGCAGCCACGCGTCTGCAGGAACTTTGGGGAAAAATGGGAACACCTGACCTTACTCTCAGTCTCTCTGAGACTCTGTGGTTTGAGTCAGATACTCCCTGAAGACATCTTAGGTTAGTTTTCTGAAGACTCTGGGTCTTACAACTTCTCTGTGCCCTGCACCTGGGTTTCTGGGACTTTGGAGCCTTCCTGTGGTCTTCCTAATTCTGAGTTCTTCCAGGGGAGCATAGAAAGAGGAAGAGGCAAGAAACACACAGCCTTTCCTCCCTCCTTCTTTTTCTCTCTTCTCTCCTTGCTTTTTGGGGTGGTTCCTCCGTGCACTGTCCTGATCTGGATGCTTGGGCGAGATTCCAGGTAATTCTTTGATGTAAGAGATTTGCCAAAGAGTCCTGAGAGAGGGGCAGGGGTTGGCTACCAATGACCACATTCCATGGGACTCCCCAAGAAGCTTCTAAGAGCATACCGATCATCTCAAAAGGCTGTGTGTAAGTGACCTAGGTAGGAAATTAACTGCCCACAGCTGGACTTTGCCCGCCCTTTCCGGGCTTCATGTTCCTGCTTGCCGACACAGGACTCTAAGCCCCTTTCAGCTCCCTCTGAGGACGTGGGGAATCCCTAACGGATCGGGGGCTCACTGACTCCTCTTCCGTCTTGCTGCTGCTACTCCATTCATCTTCCTGATGCTCATTAAGCACCTGCCAGAATGGGCACTGTTCTAAGCACTGGAGGTTCCTCAGAGAACAGAGCAAATCCCTGACTTCACGGAGCTCACGTTTGAGTCAGGAAAGACAACAAGCAAGACAAATAGAAAAAGGACTTCAGTGGGTGCAGAGGGAACTCGGAGATCGAATGTTTAGAAAAGGCTTTACTGAGAAAATGACTTCTGAGGAAAGAGGTAAAGGAAGTGAGGGGAGCTAGCCACGGGGTGTAGACAGAAGCACAAGAGCAAAGGCCCTGAGGTATGTGGTGAGTCTGGTGAGGGGCCAGTGTGGTTGGAGTAGAGAAGACAAGGGGGCAGGGGGAGGGGGTGAGCTCTCAGGGTCTTGATCACCAGGAGCCTTGTAAGGCCTTCTCTGTGTCAGGGACTAAGTGAAGGACCTCGGTCTTTCATGCTGAGGAGACAGCTGTTGGAGGTACGGTGCAGAGAGGGGCATAGCATGGCAGTGTCCCCCCGCTGCCATGTCCCACAGGGCTCCCGCCTCCCCATGCCACAGAGCTCATAGCGAGGGAATTTGGGGGAATGCCTCCCTGACTAAGCATTACACAGGGGCTGTGTGTCTGTCTAGTGGAAGGAAGGGCCTTTCAGTGCTCGCTCCTGGCCTGTTCTCCCTGGGACCCAGACGAGCACCCAGGCTGGGTGAGAAACGGACAGGGGTTAGAGGATCTGGGTTGTATTCAGCACCTCTCAACTCTGGCTGTGGTCCAGGCTGTGTTCACTGTGCCCTGCTTAATCTCAGCCACGAGTGAGCTGTCCTTGGGCAACTCTCAGCCGTCTGGAGATACACTTCTTCTGAGTGCCCCTCGGTTGGTCAGGTGTGCCCAGATAGGTCTGGACCCCAGTAGGAAATGCTATACTTCAGTAGAGCCCAAGTCTGCTCCTGACAAGTGCCTCCTCCCTGGGTGACAGACAGTCCTTGTCTGGTCCGTCACCAGATGTGTCCAGATGCCCCTGGACCCTGGCAATTGCCCCTGGACCCCCGGCCTTGGCATTTCCCTGGAGCCTGTTTGCCTGTCACACCATCATGTCAAAGACGAGCCTCCTTTGCTGATGACCATGTCGGGCTGCTTTCTTACTAGAGAGAGAAGGGAGTTGTTGGGTCAAGGCCCAGCTAAGGGTAGGCCACTTGTCAGTGGATGTGGAAACCCTTCCTCTGGGAGATAGACAGCAACATCTTTCAGAGCTGGGGACCTCAGGACAGGACCATTTATCTTCCCCATCTGAACTCAAGAGGTGTTGGGAGAAGGGCACTCTGGTGGGGCTGTGGGTTCCTCAGGAGCATTCACGACGTGCCAGGCCCTGTGCTAAGTTCCGTACGTGGAACATCTTATCAAATATGTACACATGCTCTATGAGAAAGGTACTAATATTATTGACCACATTTTCTGGCTGGGGAAATAGGTGCCGGTAAGCTAGACTAAACCAGCAAATGGTAGATCTGGAGTGTAAAACCCAGATTCGGATAACCAGTCCTCTTAACCAGTCCTTCGGATGTCACAAGTAAGGTAGAGCAGGGGGTCATCGTGCGTTTTCGTAAAGGACCAGATGGTTAAGTATTTTCGATTTTTCAGGCCACGTGGGCTCTGTTGCACATACTTGACTCGGCCCTTGGAGGTCTAAAGCAGCTGTAGATGATACGTAAGCCCATGATTGAGGCAGTTTTCCAGTAAAGCCTTATTTATAAAATAACATGGTGGGCCAGATTTGGCCCTCAGACTAGCGTTTGCCATTTGTGGTATGGAGGGAAAAATGTAAAGCTGAGAGGAAGTCAGCCCTTTTGCCAATGCCCCCTGACAAACTGGGTGACCTCGGCTTGGTCCTTTAACCTTTTCGTTTGGTTTCTTCATGCCTAATAACTAACCACAACAGGGTGCTTCTCAACTAACTTATTTAAAATGGTTTATGGAAAATGAACAAGAGGAAGCTGAGCAGACCTAAACATGTGGAAAATAGACCTCACAATTCTAAAAACTGAGGCCAGACGTGTGGTTCCTGGACTTGTTTCGAGAGCAAGAGCAGAACTATATGTATTAGTCGCTTTACTACCTTAGCCCCAGGTCGCGTTTTATTCCCTACTAATGATATTTTGTGCATCCCTGAACCTCATGCTCGATCAATCATTAACTTTGTTTTTTACCCCTACTCCCTGTTTACCCAGTGATCATAGAATCCTAATGGGGAGTTGAGAGACACATTTGTCTTCAAATTAACTGATATACATGAGCATTCCAGGTGCTTCATTTTCCAGAAAAATGCAGAGCTCCAGAGGTTTGAAGACCTGCCTTCTCGAGGTTTCTTCACACACACCCCCCAACATATTCCCCTCTTTCCCCAAACATACATAAGCTTTCCCTCAGCTTCAGCGGGCAATGCAGCTTTGGGAATGAGAGCCAATGTTCCCAATGGGCTGTCCTTGTGATAATGAAACTTTCTCTGCTTCCAAAAATGAATGAATTAATTAAATGAAATCATTTATGGAGGCCCTCACAAGAGATGTGTCCTGGGCTGGGGGCACAGCAGGGAATGAGACAGAAGTCAACCTCCCCTCATGGAGTCCACACCTGTGAGCAAGACAGAGATAACTTTAAGTAAAGACATCGGGCCAGCACGGTGCTTGGCTCTGGGCAGGAATTCAACAGAGAGGACTTCTTGCATTGCCTTGCCCCTGATTTCTCATTCAAGACCCATGGATTTCTGGTTTGTTGTGGTTTATCCCTATGCTGAGCAAAACGAAGGGAGCATATGGTAGAACCCCGGACTTGAATATGTTTATAATACATTTTTATGCAACACAGGTCTAATTGTGAATCATAATTTTTTCATTAACTGATCTCATTTGACTTGGTAATATCCATTTAGGTAGGTATGTGAGAGCAGTAAAACTCCATTTCTTTTAAATAGTATATGATTCCGTTGGCTCACTGATTTAGATTTTTACCACCCCCAGCATTCCAAATGAACACCTCATACATCTGAGAGATAGCAAGGGCCTTTACGATCACCTGAGCCCTGGGCCTCCCTTCACACATGCCTCGGAGGCGGCAACAAGTGTGCCCCGGGTTCTGGGATGGAACCTTAGGTGACCACCACATTTCTTGTTTGGTCATAGAAATGCTACGTGGTTTGCATTTTACTCCTTATTCAGTCCTCATCTGTTGTATAGCTGAGTTCCTTCCATCCCTTTAAGGAAAATCGGTCTGCCATGTCTATCTGTGAACTCATGGGTGTCCCAGCCCATTGCCACATGGACCCAGTGTGGTGTAGTTGGTCAGGACTGCTGCCTTGGGAGACAGGCCTCCCTGGACTGACTGTCCCCTGCTTTGCTTCCTTATGAGTGAGTCAGGTCAGGAGAGGTGAGGTGCCTCCACAGGTTTACCCCCCGCATGGGTGTTCCAGCCCCGATGACACATCTTTGGGCATCTCTCTCACTAAAGTCTCTGCCATCAGCGTACTTGCTCTGCCTCAAAATCAAGGACTTTCTAATTTGTGGGGAGTCACAAAAGTCCCCTTCTCTCAATGACAGCCTTCGTGCACCTGCACTGAAAGAGGCTTCATCCCCCAGGGCATCCCTTCCACAGTGGGAGGATCCTGGGTGTTGGAAGTCCTCTTCCCCTCTCTCAGATTGGTTCTCACAAGAGTCCCCCATGAGGAAGAGGGGAGTAAGAGCTGTCTGCAGCACTGAGCTCCCCAACCTGGGAGACCCGGGAACCTTGGGTCCTTGCCGGACTCCTGGCATAGATGTGTGTCATATACCCACAGGCTTCTTATGGACAACTGAGGGGACATTGGCAGTGTTCCAAGCCTGTGTCTTCTGTCCCTAACCTGCTTCTGCTTCTTCTGGTCTCTGGTTCATTCCAGGCTTCTAGCACCATCTCTCACTTACATCATGTTATGAGCTTGAAGGGTACCATCTAGTGGCCTTGGCATCTCTCTCCTATTTCTCTGATTTCTGACCTTGACTACCTGTCTCTCAGAAAGAATTCCAAAGTTCTGGCCCATCAGCCTATGTCCTGGCAAGACCTGCCTGCTGCCCCCATAAAAGAGAGACTCAAATGACTGGCCAGGCTCCCCTGGCTAGGCGCTATGCCAGGTACCATGTATTGTGTAGCTTTCTGAGTCTTATGCTGGCCCAAGTGCTGTATGTACATTATTTATGTGATCCTCTCAGATTCTGGGAGGTGGGGGGCGGCAGGGTTGGTATTAGCATACCTGCACTCCAAATGGGAAGCAAGATGCAGAGAGGTTGAGTGTTTGCTTGTGGCACTATAGCCAGTGAATGGTGGAGCAGGGATTTATTTGAATCCATGTCTGTGTGGAATCCAAAGCTTCCGCTCTTATGGGTAATAATGTCCCCTTCATTTTCTTAGAAAACTCCAGGGAAACCATGAGCTCATGACCTGGTTTGGGGCTGTCCCTACCTACAGATCTACCAGGGGTCCAGAGAACAATGTCCAGAGTGCGTGGGTGACTCTGTACCACTGATTCCTTGTTCTGGTAGGCACAGCCTGGAAGCCTCAGAAGGCAGTCTGGTTGGGGGTCCTTGGAGCCAGATGAATGGCACTTGGCTGGGCCAGGCCACTCACAGCAGACCAGACAATGGAGAGGAAGGTGGGCGGGCAAGAAGTCCGGTGAGGGGACCTGGATATAGAGCAGGCTCCGGACTGGCAGGGAGTGGGGGTGCGATCTTGGCAAAGAGAAATGGAAGCCCATTTGAGGGCTAGGGCTAGCATCTCTGGTGAGGAAAGGAGGGCGTTCTGACTTGAAGCCATGGAGCATGGGCATCATATCCGTCAACCTCTCGGTAGACCCTGTAGGATGTACTTCTATATCCCATGTGCCTAATGGTTGTGGGATGGATGGATGGATGGATGGATGGATAAATGAGTTTGAGGAAGCATGAAGATTATGGATTATCTTCCCCAAAGCCCCCAAATACGGGGATAAGATTGTTTTACCCAAGGTGATGGTAAGGGAGGGGGAGGGGTTGTCATGGCATTTGCAGGGGTGCACTCTGACCCACTGTCTCCTTGTCCCTTCTTTCTCCAGAGGCTCCCGCCAAGCCTGAGGAGGCAGAAGCTGAGCCTTTCACAGACTCCTCTCTGTTTGCACACTGGGGCCAGGAGCTCAGCCCTGAAGGCCGGCGTGTGGCCCTGAAGCAGTTCCAGTACTACGGCTATAATGCCTACCTCAGTGACCGCCTGCCCCTCGACCGGCCCCTGCCTGACCTCAGACCCAGTGGGTGAGCAGAGTCAGTGGCTTGGGCCCATGTCGACCTGCCTGTGGGGAGATGGGGGTCACCATGGTGCCAGGAACAGGGTCAGAACAAGGCATTCAGACTCCTGGGTCCCTCTCCTGCGTCAGCCAGGGTCTGTGCCCTCAGCCTTCATGGGGCAAGTCACTCTCCTCCTCCTCACAGAGCCTCAGTTTCTCCATCTGCTAAGCAGGGGGAAGGCTTTTTCCATGAGAGACGTTGAGGATTAATAATGTAATTTATTCCTTACGGGCTCTAGAGTCATCTGGTGTTCCTGTTAATAAGTCTTTTTAACCCAATTAGTTGCATTTTTATGAACAATTATTTTTTTTTCTATAAATTAGTATTTAAAGTATATCCATCTTCCAGGGCTAACAAGTCATTATACCCGACACAGAAGTCTGTCTTGACTTTTCTCTTTGTTACAGAAGATGTTCCTTTAAGGTTCACTTAGAATTTTTATTACTCCTAATTATTAAAAGTGTGGGCACGTACCATAGCTGAGAAAATCTCATTAACTTTTGTGAGCTCCCCCCCAAACCTTCTTTCCCCCTCTTTCTCCTTATTTTTAAATTTTTCTTAAAGCTGCAAACTACAGTGAGCTTATATCTAGAAGACAGATATAAAGATCTTTTTCAGGAAAGATCTTGCTGCTGGGTTTGGAGGCTCTGTTGTTTTAGGGAGAAAAGTTCAGTTCAGTCCCATAGATACTTACTGAGCTCATGCTGTATACTATGTCATTGAGAATGGTTTTTCCTGGCCCAAGGAGAACTTGGCTGGGCTCTAGGGACAAAAGGGCAGCTGAGGACATACAAGGGCTAGAAGAGTATATATTCATTTAAAGGATATTTACTGATAATTATATATGCCAGCAAAGTCGAGGCGCAGGGAAAGAGCAGTGAACAAAACAGATGGGAATCCTTGCCCTCACAGAGCTTACATTCTAGATAGGCCGGGACACATAATAAAGAAAACAGAGAAGTAAAATATGTAGCCTGTTACATGGTAGCAGATGCTATGAAGTTTGGAAAGAACCCAAATACATGGAGACTAAACAGTATCCTTCTAAAGAATGAATGGGTCAACCGGGAAATTAAAGAAGAATTGAAAAAAATCATGGAAACAAATGATAATGAAAATACAACGGTTCAAAATCTGTGGGACACAACAAAGGCAGTCCTGAGAGGAAAATATATAGCGGTACAAGCCTTTCTCAAGAAACAAGAAAGGTCTCAGGTACACAACCTAACCCTACACCTAAAGGAGCTGGAGAAAGAACAAGAAAGAAACCCTAAGCCCACCAGGAGAAGAGAAATCATAAAGATCAGAGCAGAAATCAATGAAATAGAAACCAAAAAAACAATAGAACAAATCAACGAAACTAGGAGCTGGTTCTTTGAAAGAATTAATAAAATTGATAAACCCCTGGCCCGACTTATCAAAAAGAAAAGAGAAAGGACCCAAATAAATAAAATCATGAATGAAAGAGGAGAGATCACAACTAACACCAAAGAAATACAAACTATTATAAGAACATACTATGAGCAACTCTACGGCAATAAATTTGACAATCTGGAAGAAATGGATGCATTCCTAGAAACATATAAACTACCACAACTGAACCAGGAAGAAATAGAAAGCCTGAACAGACCCATAACCAGTAAGGAGATTGAAACAGTCATTAAAAATCTCCAAACAAACAAAAGCCCAGGGCCAGACGGCTTCCCGGGGGAATTCTACCAAACATTTAAAGAAGAACTAATTCCTATTCTCCTGAAACTGTTCCAAAAAATAGAAATGGAAGGAAAACTTCCAAACTCATTTGATGAGGCCAGCATCACCTTGATCCCAAAACCAGACAAGGATCCCACCAAAAAAGAGAGCTATAGACCGATATCCTTGATGAACACAGATGCGAAAATACTCAACAAAATACTAGCCAATAGGATTCAACAGTACATTAAAAAGATTATTCACCACGACCAAGTGGGATTTATTCCAGGGCTGCAAGGTTGGTTCAACATCCGCAAATCAGTCAATGTGATACAACACATCAATAAAAGAAAGAACAAGAACCATATGATTCTCTCAATAGATGCTGAAAAAGCATTTGACAAAGTACAGCATCCCTTCCTGATCAAAACTCTTCAAAGTGTAGGGATAGAGGGCACATACCTCAATATCATCAAAGCCATCTATGAAAAACCCACCGCAAATATCATTCTCAATGGAGAAAAACTGAAAGCTTTTCCGCTAAGGTCAGGAACACGGCAGGGATGTCCATTATCACCACTGCTATTCAACATCGTACTAGAGGTCCTAGCCTCAGCAATCAGACAACAAAAGGAAATTAAAGGCATCCAAATCAGCAAAGAAGAAGTCAAATTATCACTCTTCGCAGATGATATAATACTATATGTGGAAAACCCAAAAGACTCCACTCCAAAACTGCTAGAACTTATACAGGAATTCAGTAAAGTGTCAGGATATAAAATCAATGCACAGAAATCAGTTGCATTTCTCTACACCAACAGCAAGACAGAAGAAAGAGATATTAAGGAGTCAATCCCATTTACAATTGCATCCAAAACCATAAGATACCTAGGAATAAACCTAACCAAAGAGACACAGAATCTATACTCAGAAAACTATAAAGTACTCATGAAAGAAATTGAGGAAGACACAAAGAAATGGAAAAATGTTCCATGCTCCTGGATTGGAAGAATAAATATTGTGAAAATGTCTATGCTACCTAAAGCAATCTACACATTTAATGCAATTCCTATCAAAGTACCATCCATCTTTTTCAAAGAAATGGAACAAATAATTCTAAAATTTATATGGAACCAGAAAAGACCTCGAATAGCCAAAGGGATATTGAAAAAGAAAGCCAACGTTGGTGGCATCACAATTCCGGACTTCAAGCTTTATTACAAAGCTGTCATCATCAAGACAGCATGGTACTGGCACAAAAACAGACACATAGATCAATGGAACAGAATAGAGAGCCCAGAAATAGACCCTCAACTCTATGGTCAACTAATCTTCGACAAAGCAGGAAAGAATGTCCAATGGAAAAAAGACAGCCTTTTCAATAAATGGTGCTGGGAAAATTGGACAGCCACATGCAGAAAAATGAAATTGGACCATTTCCTTACACCACACACAAAAATAGACTCAAAATGGATGAAGGACCTCAATGTACGAAAGGAATCCATCAAAATCCTTGAGGAGAACACGGGCAGCAACCTCTTCGACCTCTGCCGCAGCAACATCTTCCTAGGAACAACGCAAAAGGCAAGGGAAGCAAGGGAAAAAATGAACTACTGGGATTTCATCAAGATCAAAAGCTTTTGCACAGCAAAGGAAACAGTTAACAAAATCAAAAGACAACTGACAGAATGGGAGAAGATATTTGCAAACGACATATCAGATAAAGGACTAGTGTCCAGAATCTATAAAGAACTTAGCAAACTCAACACCCAAAGAACAAATAATCCAATCAAGAAATGGGCAGAAGACATGAACAGACATTTCTGCAAAGAAGACATCCAGATGGCCAACAGACACATGAAAAAGTGCTCCATATCACTTGGCATCAGGGAAATACAAATCAAAACCACAATGAGATATCACCTCACACCAGTCAGAATGGCTAAAATCAACAAGTCAGGAAATGACAGATGCTGGCGAGGATGCGGAGAAAGGGGAACCCTCCTACACTGTTGGTGGGAATGCAAGCTGGTGCAGCCACTCTGGAAAACAGCATGGAGGTTCCTCAAAATGTTGAAAATAGAACTGCCCTATGACCCAGCAATTGCACTATTGGGTATTTACCCTAAAGATACAAATGTAGTGATCCAAAGGGACACATGCACCCGAATGTTTATAGCAGCAATGTCCACAATAGCCAAACTATGGAAAGAACCTAGATGTCCATCAACAGATGAATGGATCAAGAAGATGTGGTATATATACACAATGGAATACTATGCAGCCATCAAAAGAAATGAAATCTTGCCATTTGCAACAACATGGATGGAACTAGAGCGTATCATGCTTAGCGAAATAAGTCAAGCAGAGAAAGACAACTATCATATGATCTCCCTGATATGAGGAAGTGGTGATGCAACATGGAGGCTTAAGTGGGTAGAAGAATAAATGAAACAAGATGGGATTGGGAGGGAGACAAACCATAAGTGACTCTTAATCTCACAAAACAAACTGAGGGTTGCCGGGGGGAGGGGGTTGGGGAGAAGGGGGTGGGATTATGGACATTGGGGAGGGTATGTGATTTGGTGAGTGCTGTGAAGTGTGTAAACCTGGTGATTCACAGACCTGGGGATAAAAATATATGTATATAAAAAATATATGTTCATAAAAAATAAAAAATAATAAAAAAATAAAAAAAAAAAAAAAAAAAAAAAAAAAAAAAAGAAATAGAAAGTTGGAGAGTGAAGTAGGGACTTCCTGGGATAGGAGGAGGGGTTGAATTTTTAGTGGGGTGGTCAGAAATGCCCTCACTAAGAAGGTGACATTTGAGCAAACATCCCGAAGAGATGAGAAAGCGAGCCACATGGACACCTGGGGGGAAATTTTCTAGGTGGAGGGCCCAGCAAGTACAAAGGTCCTGAGGTAGAAGTGTGCATGGCACGTTTGAAAAAGGAGGCCCATGCAGCTGGAACGGAGCAAGCAAGAAGGGGTGGTAGTTGGAGATGAAGTCAGAGGGGCCACAGGAAGCAGGTCAAGTAGGGCAGTGGTTCTCAAACTTGGCTGCACATTGAACTCCTAGGGAACTTTAGAATAATCATGATGCCAAGGCCACACCCTAGACCAATTAGGTAGGAGTTTCTAGAGCTGGCCCTCTGTATCTGTATTGTTTAGGGCTCTCAGGTGATTCCAGGGAGCAGCCCAGGTTGAGAATCGCAGGCAAAGGGCTTTATAGGCTGCTGCACAGGGTGTGCATATACTCTATGAGATGGGAAACTAAGGGAAGTGCTTGGCATTTTCAAAGGTCCCTGTGGCTCCTGTGTTGAGAACAGAGTGAAAGGGCCTAGGAGGGCAGGGAGACCAGATAGGAGGCTTCTGTCTCTCCCGGTGAGAGGTAGTGGTAGCATGGACCATGATGGCAGTACACAGGTGTTGGGATGGAATTGGCTTCTGGGCGTATCCCGAGGGTGACTTTATCTCAGTGCCCCAGGCTCTCAGCCCCCTGGGAGTGCTGCAGAGACCATGCCTGGGGCTGCAGAGATCCAGGTCTGATATGGGCAGAACCTACAGGCTCCAGAAAAAGGATCATCAGAGGAGTTGGGACCCCAGGGCTCTCTCAGGGGCCTTGGCCTTGATCTTGGCTGGCACAGGAGCTGCAGACTTTGCAACCAGCTCTCACGTCAAGCTCAGGCCTCGTTCTATGCAGGTTTGTTCCAAATTAAAGGGGAACTAAGAAGGAAGCTCTGGAAATGGTGGATCTTACAGACGCAACATGACTATAGCAATGACTGGTATTTACACAGGGCTTGATGCTCTGAGAATGCCCTTCCCACCTGGACCACACCCACCGGCAGCAGAGGTGGGGAAGGGGCTGGCACAGTCTTCCCATTCAGAGTTAGGGAAACTGAGGAACAAGTGCTGTGTCTGAGCTCACACAGCTGGATATGTAGCTAAGCTGAGACCCGACCCCATGTGTCCAGATGTCAAATCCTGGCCTTTGAGGGTGGCCCGCAGCTGTCCGCAGAGCCAACCGACGCCAGAGCCCCTTAACTCTTCATTGAGAGATGTGCCCTGTCATTGTTCCTCCTTACTTCCCTGGGAGAGAAACAGGAGGGTGAAGGGTGGAGGGGACTGAGGCCACGTGGCCTTTCTCAGAAGGGCAGGCCTCCCTTGCAAGCACTCTCCGGAGGTAGCACATTTCCGGCGGCGGGTAGAGGGTCCAAAACTGGGCTTCCTGAGTTTGCGGACAAAGGATCTCTAAAGGACTCCAGGTGGGCAGAATTCTGAGCAATAATCGTAACAGAGAGAACTTCCCTCCACACAGAGCTGCAGTTTATAGAGCTTCCTGCCCCCCGCACCGCCGTGGAGCAAGGTGACTTTTCATAGAAGGAAAAATGGCATCTCTGATAGAAGGCAGAGCTGAGCCCTCCCTGTGAGCCTCCACCCATGTTCTCTGCAGGGGCGTTAAGGATGCAGTTTCTCTTTGCACATGGACTTGGAAAGCTCTATCCAGTTCTACTTCAGATCCCGTGCCAGACACACACCCAAGATCAGAGAGCTGTTGGTGAACCACTCAAAAACGAGGGTGTGCTTAGCTGAAACAGGGCCTCTCTTTGTCTGTTAATTTCACTAAAAACATTCCTGTGTTATAACAAGGTCATTGCTTCCTAGCTTATCCTGTTTCACTCATTTTGGAAACATTTTTTCAAAGTCTTTACTATCATCCCATTCCAAATTACACTGGCAAACATTTCTGTAGCCTGAGCCATGTTTGCTGGGACACATTTGGCACTTGATTTCTGTTAACTATTTGACGCCTTGCAGTAACCTTCTGGAATAGGGACTCGTCTGGGAATCACACACTGTTCTTGACTGTCCTACTTACAGTCCCTCTGAGCCCAGCTCTCTGGGGCTTTTCATACCAGCCACGTCTGTGACCTTAGCTGGGGGCCCTACAATTCAATTTGGTTCTAGCACTACCTACCAGCAGTTAGTGTCAGTCCCACCAGCTATGGGCTCAGTCCCACGACACTGTCCCCTCTCCAGAGACCGGTCACTAGTCTCAGTTGTCACCTGTGCTTCTGTCCGGCTCTAAAGGGAGGTCCCCACCACCTGTCCTGGAGTTCAGTCATTTGCTAGCAGTGGCACAGAACTGAAGGAAATGCTTATACTTAGTAGTGGATTCCAAAGGACATAATACAGGACACAGATGAGCAGTCTGATGAGGAGATATATATGAGGCCTGGGAGGGTCCCCGGCACAGGAGCTTCTCTCCCCATGTACTGGGGGTATAGGATCTTCCTGGAAGCAATCTGGAAACTCTCTAAACCCAATGCTTTGAGGATCTGCATGGAGGCTTCATCATGTAGGCACGATGGATTATTAACTCACTTTCCAGCCCCTTTCCTCTGTCCAGAGATTTGTGTCGGAGGTGAGGCTGAAAGTTCCAGACTTTGAATCATAGCTGGGTCTTTCTGGTGACCGGCATTCATTCAGGGCCCATTGAGAATCACCTCATTAGATCCAAAGATACTCCCATCACCCAGGAAATTCCAAGGGACTTCGGAGCTCTGTGTCAGACACTACTGTCACTCAGGAAATGACAAGGGTTTTAGGATCTCTGTATCAGGAACTGGGATCAAAGACCAAAGACCAACTATTAGCAGAAACCAGAGGCAGGGACCAATATATATATTTCGTATTATCTGACAGTATTATTATTTGTTCCCATTTTACCAAAGAGGAAACTGAGGCATGGAGAGACTATAACCTCTGCGCAAGACTGCTAGAGGCAGGGCCGGGGTTTGAGCCCAGGTAGTCTGGAAATAGAATTCGTGTTTGTAACTGCCACCATGCTTACTGCCTTGGAGTGTCCATTGGTGGCACTCTAATGGGGATGGGAACTGCTTTATCAGTATGTAGCACGGGCCGATTGGTGCGTCTAAGTTGGGAAAGTCTCTGAGTGCTGGAAAAACTGTTGTGGCGAACATAAAGCCCATTATCAAGGCTGAGGATGATGTCTTTGCTGCAGGTAACATTAGGATATGAGGCAGGATGGGTGGGGGTGGCTAGCATCTGGAGACGAAGCACTGTGCTGAGGACAGTCTCCAGAAGAGTCCGGTCAAGTGGATCCTGCTTCATTCTCAGTGTCCTTGAGGACTTCTTCTCCCGGAGGTGTCCTTGGATTTTGCACTTTGCTCTTTGTATTCTTGGGTTTGCTCTTCCAAGTGCTAACCCTGACGTTATGCTTGGCTTCATTCCTGGACTGGGAAATGGGTGTTCCAAATCCCGCTCCACCCTCTCTTCCATCATCTCTGGCTGGCCCCTTATTTTGTCTCCTTTCTTGGTGCCGAAAGAGGCAATCTGACCCACTTTCATCATCTGGCTAAAGGGACCTTTCTACACCCAGGGCCTTATACACAGCAGGAGACGTCACCAGAAGCAGAAAAGTCCACCCAGCTGCTTGCTAGGATTTATTAATTTATTCATCCCACAAACATGTATTGAGCTCCAAGTGTATGCCAGGCACCCAGTAAAGCACCAGACAGAGAAACCTCGAGGGGTTTACACCATAGCAGGAATCCATATGGAAGGTGATGGGAGACGCAAGGCAGGGGGTCCGAAAGCTTGCAGACCATCTCCTGGATTCCTTGCAGAAGATCCATTCTTGTAGGTTTGGAGTAAGTCAGGGCTGGACTTGGATGGCTCATGGAAGCCCTGTTCTTCTGTGCCCTCCATAACAGGGAGGACGGATCTGGAGAGACATCTGCAAGGAGCCTCCTTTTACTAGTTATGATGGCCCTTCCCTGGGGAAGGGAGGACAGAGGAACCAGAAACGTGTCAGTTTTATTAGCCTCTTCTGGATTCTTAAGTCTGTGCAGAGAAAAGGACAGATTTCCTCAAGGCTCCAGGACAGCTGGCTTTGAGGGAAATCAAAATGCCATTCATTCTCCCTTCATTGTTTTAACAAGCATCACCCAGGTGAAAAGACTCAGGGGAGAATGGACAGTGGTGTCTTCCTCTGGTGATCCCCCTGGTTGTCACCCCAGGAGAGGTCTTTGCCAGATATGGGCAGAGATTTGCCTTCTTGCTTTCTATATTGCCAAGACACCCAGGCCTCAGGACTGAGGGAGAGAGAAGCTGCATGTCAGGCTGGCTGGAGTAGGCCCCGTCTCTCCCACCCCCAGATGCAAATTCCGAACGTTCCTGTGGCTCTCCCAGTGCGCTTGAGCACACGGAGGACCCATCCTCTTCCTCCTTGTCTGTAGGCTCCCAAATAACCCACCAGGGCTGAAAAGAGAAGAGGGGAAAAGCAAGTATTATTGGGGTGTGGATTACATTTGTCAAAACTCATCAAATTCACTTAAGATCTGTGGATTTTTACTGCATGCAGATGAAGCTTTTTTTTTTTTTTTTTAAATCATAAGGAAGAAAGCGATCAGGACGGTCTCTACGGGTAGCATGGAAAGAGAGGATGGAGGCAGCATCTTTGGGGGACCACTGAGAAGATGAGTTGTGATTGTGGGGCAGGAGGATCATGGGCATTTGAAGCCATTCACCAGCTCAGGGCAGGAAGGTACAGGCAGGCCCCCAGCCAGCGGCAGCAGGTCGAGCAGGTGGCATATGGGAGCCCATGGTTTCACAACAACAGGTGCATGCCTCATTTTTTCCTTTGGGCAGTGGTATTCCTGAACAGGAGCTGCAGAAAGTATAAGGGACAAGTGCCTGAGCTAGTGGGCATTTGGGTGTGGGTAGGAGAAAGGGAGCTCCAGGTGGTAAGCTTCAAGGCTTTAAGTTGCCATGGCAACTCTAAGGCCTCCCTCCAAGGTAGTTCAGGGCAGAGCCTTGGCAGGTTCTATTCCTGCCTCTCACCGGGAGACCCTCAATCTCCTGAGTCTGTCAGTGATCATGTCCTCTTCCTTTCCAGTGTCCCCAGAGGTCCTTGTCCCTCCCCCACAGGGGGTAGGGTGGACTGGCTTTTGGCTTGACTAGGGACTGGGGGGCTCAAGCTTGAGACCAAGGCATGGGGGGAGGACTAAGGGTGGGGGTTAGACGATTTTCTGCAGCCCCAGGATGGAGCAACTGGGATGGGTGTGTGCATGTACGCATACACAAACACACACACACCCCAGCCCTACTCCTGAACCAGAGAGGTCCTGTGTGAATATCCAAGCAGAAAGATCTGGAATGGGATTAGAGCAGAGAAAGAATGCAGCCTGGAGCCAGGGGTTCTGGCCCCCTAGGAGCAGGTTAGAGTCCATCCAAGGTGACTGGGTATTTGCTGCCACCACTGGGGTGTGGCCACAGGTTTGCCTGAATGGATTGGAGGGCTGTAGGGTCCTTGGGGTACAGACTCTAGACACATAGCAGAAATCTCTGGACTTGGTGGGCCGGCAGGTCTGGCTGGCTATATAGAGTAGACAGAGTAACTGTCTCCCAAGGGCACACATGTTCTAATCCCTGGAACCTATGACTATGGTCTAGTACATAGCAAAGGAGAATCAAGGTTGCAGATGGAATTAAGGTCCTTCGTCAGCTGCTTTTAAAATAAAGAGATTATCCTGGATTATTGGGATGGGCCTCGTGTAATCACAGGGCACTGACAAGTGGAAGAGAGAGGCAGAAGAGTCAGGCCAGCGGGAGGGCAGAGGGATCAGCCCTCCACCAACTATTGTTGGCCTTGAAGACAGGAAAGAGCTGTAAACCAAGGCATGTGGGCAAGCTTTAGATACTGGGAAAACGCAGGAATACCGATGATCACCGTGAGCCTCCAGAAAGGAACGCAGTGCTGCCAACACTGTGATTTTTGCCATGTGAGGCCCGTGTCAGACTTCGGACCCCCAGAACGGCAGGATAATAAATGTGTGTGGTTCTAAGCCACCAGGTGTGTAGTGCTTTCTTGCAGCAGCAGTATTAGTGTTAGGAAACTCACGCAAGTGTGCAGCCTGTCTTACAGGATCCTGGGGAGGCTGGAGAGGCCCTATGCTTGGTTTCAAAGCTCTGTCGTCACTGGGCTAAAACTCAGAATAATCTGTGAATACCACCATCTTTTCCCTTTGCCCTGGGCCCCCAAAATTACGTGCTGGCCCCGGGGGACAAAGGAGATGGTTCTAGGGGGAGCAGCTGGGATCCTGATCGCTGGACCATGTGAGAGTTGCTACCCAGGGGCTAATGATTTTGACTAAGACCCACCACTGCCTCACTTACTGTGTGCCCCATGCTGGGCTGACTGCTTAATGTGTATTTTCTAATTTCACTTCATCCTCCCGTCTCTTGGAGGTCGTTATTATTATTCCCGTTTCCTATAAAAGAATACTGAGAATTTGTCAAGTTGAGAAATTTACTCAAGTTCCCACAGGTGGTATGTGGCAGAGCAAGTATGTTGAGCTGGGTCTTGTGTCTTTAGGACACTGCCTTATCACCCTTGCCCTCTCCAGCTCGGATGACCTTTTCTGGTTTGGGATCGTGGCCCTATGGAGGTGACCCAGAGATCTGTAGATGTGTCCTCCATGACAGTATCCTCCAAACAAAGGGGGGAAAACCTTCGTAGTGATTCTGCTATAGCACTGAAAATGTTAACCACATACAGTTGGGGGTGGGGTCACCCTCCTTTCCTAAATCCCTTGAGGGAAAACAGTTCTGAAAACAGTTCTTAATGTGAAGCTTGTTATGGGCCAAGAGGATCATGTGGGCTGTTCTTAAAGATAATATAATCTAGAGTTGTATTAATAGAAATATAATGTCTTTACAGGGGGAGGTGATAGTTTTGTCTATTTTGCCACTCAGATGGCAAATGCAGAATTGGATTTCAAGGGATAGAGGGAAATGAGTATGTACAGAGGAGAAGGAGCCAAGAGAGAAAGTGGGGAACATGACAAACAGATGCAGTTTCTGCTTACATTATGGAGTACTGGTGCAAGCTGGTTCAGCTCCAGCTCGTTCCCCAGCCTCTCTATGCCTTGATTTTCCTATGTACAAAGTAGCGATGGTAATATTTAGAACACTGCCTGACACAGAGTAACTGCTATTTAACTTTTTGTTATATGTGTCATCTGGGTCCTGGATCTGTAACAGGGAGGGCTTGGGGGGGACATGACCATGACTTTAAGTACCCAGCAGACAGCTGTGTGGACAAGAAGCCATAAGGGACAGGCCATCGGCACTGGCACTAGGGGAGAGGTGGGCCAGGTGGGTCAAATAGAGGGATTTCGCTCCAGCCCCAGAGTTCTGGGGAGGAGGCCGGAGCCAGGTCTGATGGAGAGCAAAGATGCCCCATCCTCTTTTTTCTGACCTGGGGCCCACCTCCCCACACTGCAGTTTCTCCTTACCACGGGCCTGATCTGCTCACCCACAAACTCACCACACAGAGACACTCAGTCCCTGACGTGGCTTGTTCCCCGGGCCGCTGTCCATGTCGCCCCAGGGATTCCATTTCCCCTGGATTTCTAGTAAGATGTTTTAGGAACAAATGGTTTCCCTGCTTCCTCTCGGGTGTTTACATTTCAAATTACTCTTTTCCCTCTTGTCCTACTTACAATCGACATTTGATATAGCAGATCCTTTCCTCTAAATTGGTATAATCACCTGAAAGATGTTTGTAGAAGCTCTCCCTCTGGATGAAAGCCGGACACTTTGATGATCACATCTACTGAGTAGTTTACCTATCTGTGGTTTCTGATCAGACGGGCCTGTTTCCCTCGCCTTGCAGACAGTTAAAGCTCCCAGTTCTTAGACGTCCGCCATCTCTTCCACAGCTGAGCCAGATGTGGCATCTTGCCAGGTCCCCGAAGCCTCTGGATATCCCCAGCCTGGCTCCATGTACCGTGCTGGCGTGTGGGAGGATAAGAGAAACCGGATAACATGGCAAACCGATGAAGCTTCTGCTATAGATTGCAGAGCCATGTTTAAAACTTGGGTTGCGAGGCCCGGGCTCTCATTTACAAACTGCTTGACCTCCTGCATATTACCGAGTCTCTTTGTACCTTCCTCGTAAAATAATGCATTTCTGTTGTTCTCAGGCACCAAGTTTGTAATGATTTTTACGGCAGCTCTTTTTGTGTGAAGAAGTCATCCAGGGTTCTGTCAGGGAGTTACTGATCGGCTCAGGGATGGCTGCTCTGCCGGGTCACGCTGAAATTCCCACCCACAGGCCTTTCATGGGCCTGAATTAGTTCTCCTGTTCGCCATTCAAGTACTGATTCATTTGTTCATTCAGCCAGACATCCAGGGCTTCTGAGTTTCTACTCTGTGCTGAGTGCGGCACAAGGTACTCGCGATACCCGGTGAGTAAATCAGATGTGGTCTTGACCTCGTGTAGTTTAGAGGCTAGCAGAGATGCTGGTGTTTGTTCAATAATCACATAAAAACATGTTGCGACGGCATGAAAGTGACGTGCAAGTGAGCCAGAGGAGGCCGTGGGAGGGATTCCGTTCCAGCCCAGGAATCACAGTGGGCCGCTCCTTCCTGGGGCTCATGTGTGTTCTCTTGGAGCAAGGAGCTGAGCTCATTCAGCAACCACAGACCGGTGGGGTTCTTTGTGGGCCGATGCTCACGCTGGGTCACGTCATCACACAACCGGAAGCCACGAGGGGGGACGCGGGGGGCATCCTCCTGACTCACGTGTTCGAGCGCTGTCTCTAATGATGACCCTCTGTATCTCCAGCTCCCTGACCTGTCCTGTTCCAACCCCATCATTGCTACTGCCCCAGACTCCTTTCCTACCTTCTGGGGTATCATCTCACGTTCAACCTTCCCACAAGAGAGGCCTGGGCCGTGTCGCTGGTCCTCCTTCATGATTGCCAGATCTGGCCACACACAGCTCGTGGGCCAGGCTGCCCTGTATGCCGATGGCCATGCTGTTGGTAGCTACATGGAGCTCAGGAATCAGTCTCTGGTCCCCCAGTGGTGGGCAAATGATGAGGCCATGGGACAGAAGACTCAGACCCCTTTACACAAGGAGTCACAGGGATTGTTTATCCCAGTGAGGACAGTGCACCAGGAGGAGCTTCAGGCTTTGGGTGCCCAACAGTACTTTATCATCCTTGCACACATCGGGCACACGGCATCCTCTCCACCTTTCATCAGAGTCAGCAGCCCAGAGTGACATCTCTTTTACCCCCCCCCCCCCCAGCCCCACCACGTCTCTGGCTTGTCACAACACCATTGTTTTGCCAGACGCATCTCTGGGTGAGAGTGGGAAGGAAGATACAGACCTAGTTTAGCAGGGACTCTGAGTACAGGCTTTGGAGACAGATGAGCCCAGATTTACGCTCTGGCAAATACCTTACTGTCTTAGCCCTGTTTTCCTCATCTGTATAACAGGGATAATGGTGTTTGCCATACAGGATGGGAGGAAGGAATAAAAGGTGGGGAGAAGTAAAAATATCCTTACATCTCTTAGCATGGTATATGGCAAATCGTGAGCACTCAGAAACTGGAAATTCTTACTATTATAATTTCTCCATATTCTGTACGGGGTCTGTGGACAGTAGGGGTAGCAGGCACCACACAGTCCTTTAGCTGTAGACATCATGGGAGTAGAGGTGCCAGCCAGAGGGAGTGAAAATCTTAACTATCCTCATGCTCAATGAAAAGCTCCTCGTTGCCCTCATCCATGGGTTTCATTAAGTCCAGCAGACTGAATGCAGGCAAGCCTGGGAGCCTGTTTCACCTGGAAAGTTCTAGAAGAAGCCAGCAGTGCACCCAAGTGAGGTCAGAGGAGGAGCAAGCATGTCCTGTGGGTACAGGTAGGAGGAGGAAGGCTAGGGTGAGGACACTCACATCTTGAAGGACCAAGAGGGCAGTGCTGACCCTGGGACCAGGCTCTGTCCCAGGCTTTATGTTCTAGGTAGTTAATGGTGTCTCTGAACCCTTATGTGCTGACCACCACTGCAGGGGAGGGCCTCCGGGGAGAAGGCTGGGAAGAAAGAGGGGCTGGGGACAGTCAGGGGATCTCAGAGTGTCACCTTTCTGCTGTGCTGCTGCTTGGTCCAGGAAGGTGCTGTCTTGGTTCCAAGCACCCTGGCATAGTTGGATCTGGTGATCCCTGCACTAGCAGGAAGCCTCAGTTCACATTCGACTTCGATCTTCATCCTGGAAGAGGTCTACCCACTCCTCCCACCCCCGGTCAAGCAGCCTCCTCATGAGTTATCACCCTGACAGACTGGGAGCTTGTAGACTTGCCACGGACATAGGGAGGCGAGAATCCGCCAATGCCACACAGAGGCTTCTGGCCGCTGCCCAGGGTGGTACCCGGCCTCCAGGAACCGGGGTTGGCCTCGCTTACTTGGCCACTGCTTCCCTGCCTCTCACAGGCAACGGTGGCACTGAAGCTCTTGATATAAATATGCTTTATAAGCAGATCAAAACCATCTTGGGGAGCTCTCTGCATAGTGGCTCCCATCCCACATCACCTTCTATGTGAGAGATCGATAAAGCTGAGTTTATCATGACCATCAATTCCAGCTTATTAGACAGCCGTAGTACTCCCCTCTCAGAAATGCCTTGTTTTTGTCTCTAGTGGAAAATGGCTCGACTTTGAACAAGAATAAAAGTAAAAAGGGAACTTTTATGGCTTAATTTTATAGGAGAATATGCCTCTTCGCAAAATGAGTAAGGAACTGGTCCTGTACAGTCAGGCTTTCCCCAGAAGCATCAGTAGGGGAAGACCAGTTAGGTCTGTGTGACCCTCACGTCCTCCGGGCCTTCCTAGGGAGGTGAGCAGGGAACAGGGAGCAGAGAGGCAGACCCCCAGAGCAGGTGGGGAGCAGGGAGCAGAGGGTGTGGGGGCCAGACCCTGGACCCTGGAGGATAGAAGTGCTGGGGGAGGACATCTCAGGGGTGTGAATGCAGAGGCAAAGCTCTCGGGGTGGGGAGGGGGGGCTGCAGTAGGGGGTTGATGAGCAAAGCAATTGGCTGGCCTCTGGAGCAGAAGTTCCGGGGGCGGGGGGAGGTCTGGAACAATTCTTTTCCAAGGGGCTTCTTGAATGTGTTTTCCCTTTGAAAGCCTTGAGCTGCCCTGTGGCAGGCAGGCTCCTGCCCTGAGTTCCGTGTTCAGCAGTGACGATGGTGAGTGTGACTAGTACGTATGTGGACATCTTGCCTGACAGACTGTCCTCCCCCTTCTTTTTGCCTCCTTTCTCCTGCACTGCAAGTTCTGCTTCCGTAGTACTGATGTATTCAGCAGAAGGTAGAACCAATGTATTCAGCAGGGACTGACCGAGTCCCTGCTATTGGCCAGCCACTGTGCTGGACACGGGTGTGCAGCCCGGAGCAAGCTCTGTCCCTCCCCTCAACAAGGCTGGGGACGTTGTGATCTACTTATAAGGGGACCGACTGTCCTGCTTCACTTGGGACTTTCAGTGCTGAAACCAGGAAAGTCGTGGGTAAACTGGGACATGTGGTGACCTTGTGTCATCCTGAGGACAGTAAGGGGACGTGTGTAGTGGCACTTGGTGGTGACCGGATGCTGCGTGGGAGGGAGGACCGGTGTGCAAAACTTGTCTTATAATGAAGGGTCTTGTTTTCACCCTGTGAGAGACAGAAGAGCCCAAATTTTATATAATTTTCTAAAGAAAAGACAACTGAGTGGTCATTTCTTCTGTCTCCCTTATTCTGTGATGTGACTTGGAGAGAGGCACAGGGGTCCCCCCCAGGGTCACAGGCAAGTTGAGGCGGAGCTCTTGTCCCACCCTTTCGCCTCTGCTCGGCCACACCCATATAGAGGGTAGGTTCCCATAACCAAAGGGCGCCTCACCGTGTGGGGAGAGAGAGGCCAGGGTGGCACAGTTATTGCGGGGAGGACCCTGAGCAGCTGCCAGGAGAGAACGGGAGGGAAGGAAGGAAGGAAAGAAGGAGTTAAGGAGGTCAGGACATTTGGCTCGGAGGGATCACCTAATTACAGTACCAAGAATCAGAGAGGCGCCCGAGACGAACGTGAAGAACTGGGGCCATAAATTCAGGGGAGGAGGTAGTGGAGAGAGGCCCTGACTCTCCAACACAGGGAGGAGGTTTGCAGAAAAAAAGGAACATGCTGGGGTCAGTGACATGCATATGAAATTTAGGCCTTCCATAAGATCAATAGCCCTGTGAGCCTCTTTTCATTCCAACAACCTACTGTGTGCCAGACTCTGGTTTAAGGGCAAGAGCACAGTAGCAAAATAAAGCCCCTGCTCTCGGCGCACTGCATTATAATAGAGGGAGACAGACACAAACACATACCAATGCCATACACAACTCTAGGTGATCTGTTATGTTCCAAAGCGGTTGCATATAAAAACCTTGGTTTGAAAGAGTCTTTCACGCAAAAATGGTGATCAGCGGAGTTTAGCTTATAAAACAAATATAAGATTTCCATTCTGCTTAGGGAAAGACCATCAGGAGTCGCCTCCCAGACCCTGCGGGTTCAAACCATTGGGGTGGGCATGATGATACTGGGAGAGATTAAATTTGGTCTCCTTGAGATAGGGGGGAAGAGTGGTCATGTTCAGAAGAAGGAAGGGAGAGAGGGAAGTACAGGAAGACAGTTAACCCCCAGCTCTGGAAAACACCCACCAACAATCTGGAGCTCTAGTTAGCGGGGCTCTGAGGACCCAAAGAACCGTGAAGAAATGCTTCCAGACCCGGGGCACCATCTTCCCTGTTGGTGTGGTTAGTGGGAAGGACAGCGAACATGTACCCCTGTACTGACCTTATTGGGAGCTGTTCACTATACTTTATCAAAATAAAATAAAAAGCAGTTTGACCATATATAGTATTATTTTTAAAATGCAATTAGGGAGCAGGTTTTATGTGAATGCTTCTCTCAGTTTTCATGCCTAAGGAAAGGCCAGCTGCTGGTCTTGATAGACGTAAGTAAGCACTAGTCAGAGGAATTGACTGCTAACTACAAACTTTCTCATGGCTCTTATAAAAATCACACTCAGGACAACAACAAAAAATTTTGGAAACGGTCTGATGAGCTTAAAGAATCCTTCCAGTCTTTCTCCTCCCCATCCCCTTCACCCCTTCACTGCACTTACATGAGCCAATTTCCCCTGTTGTTTCCTCTCTCATCACAGTGCTGTTCCCTCAGCCCCACCGGGCCTTTGCACGGCTCGTTTTTTCATGCTATTTAAGTTTCTGACTAAATCCTCCCCCCAGAGCCCTTCCCTGACCACTCCTTCTGGAACACCTGCCAAGGCATCATCCTGTCCTCCTACCCAGTGTTACTTTTATCTCAGTACTCAGTATGAGATTGTTTTTTTTGTTTTGTTTTGTTTTTTGTTTTTTTTGCTTCCAGTTTGCTCTTTCCCCTGTCAAAGTCTAAGTGCGGTAAAGATAGGTGTTTCATCCACACCCTGCTTACAGTAGTACCCCATGGAAGAAGCTCAATAAACATTTATTCCATTATATACAAGAATGAATGCCTTCCACACCAATCTGTTAACCTGGTGGTTTTATTAAAATCGTAAGAACGAGGCAGATTTGGGAAAAGGTTCAAGTCCTCCCCTTCCCCCACCCCTCTTTAGCGAAAGAGAAGGAGAGCTGGAAATAGAATGGGAGAAGTTTCTGTAAATTTCTGGTAACCATAGAGACAGTGATTTTAGTTTATTAATCTCCTGCTCTTAAGCAGGCTGGGGCCCCACGGTGATTTCTCCAAATTGCTCGGCGCTGGTTACCCTGCAGCCTTCCTCATTAAGGAAGAACAGGCCCATTCCTATCCTGCAGCACTTTAATTGCCGACAAGCAGAAACTCGGTGCTATTATGCTCATTATTACGTGTTCTGACCTGGCTGCACCTCCCACTTCGGAGCCACACAACGTGGTCACCAGCTCTGAGCCCCTGGAGCCGTCCGTGGCCAGTGGTGGGAGTAAACAGCCTCCTCTCTGAGCCCACGGTCTATAATTTCTGCTCTTTGCTTTCATTCAACTATCCTGAAGATGGGAGGCAATGCCTTCTGGAAGGATGGTTCTTTTCAGCCAGAGCAGGGCACCAGCCATGGTTTCCTGCCCACTAAGGCAATGCTTGTAGTCATCATGCCTTCCTCTTCCCATGGTGAAGGGCACGCAGACTTTAAAGTTTTGCTCAAGTCCTTTGGGTAAGAGACTTCCAATGACTTCAGGGTTTTAGGAGAGTTAGGGGGGAAATGGGACAGTTAGAGGCAATCTCTCCAGCAACCATTTTTCCTGGAAGGAAGAGCCTTGGTGTAGATGTCAGAGGCCAGAGTTGGGTTTCTGTCTTGGAAGCTGACTCATGATGGGGACTCAGTCTCTCTCACCCTTAGTGCCCTCATCTGTGAAATGAGATTGGACTTGTCCTTCCATCCCTCATTCATGTGGAGACTCTGACTCTAGTTTCAGCCTGGTTCTGGAGTTTGGATCCTGGTGATGAAGTAGGAGAGGTCCCAGGCACATATCCCTTCTGGAGTGAGGCAGAGTGACCTCTGGAAGTCAAAGTCTCTGGAAGGACACGTATTTCTCTCCTGAGGCCAGATCACCAAAGGTCTGCCTTCACCTAGACGTTGACTGCCATTTTGAAAAGATGAAGACTTCCATTTGCTTGCGTTTTCTATCCTAGCGGGTTAAGAAATACTGAGTCTTTCTTCCAGTAAATACTCAGTGACCACTTAATGGATTCCAGGTACTGCCCTTGGTGCTAAATGTACGACTATTCAGCTGGGATCATCAGTGACAGATTCAGACTCTCTGGTGGTTCCCACCAGTTTTAATGGTGTGAGCCTGTCTGTTGCACACTGAGGGCTTGTCTTATGTATCACATCAGAGGCCCGGGGAAGAATCTGGACTCCTGAGCCCTCTGGCAAAGCTAGAGCCAAGACCTTGGGTGGGCCAGCCACTGGGGAGACCCCACCTAAGTCCCTGACAGATCTAAGAGCCTGGCTATTCTTTCTAGGTGCCGCAACCTCTCCTTCCCCGATAGCCTGCCAGAGGTGAGCATCGTGTTCATCTTTGTCAATGAAGCTCTGTCCGTGCTGCTGCGCTCCATCCACTCAGCCATCGAACGCACACCCCCACACCTGCTCAAGGAGATCATCCTGGTGGATGACAACAGCAGTAACGGTGAGTGCCTGGCCTCCCTTGGGCTCAGCCTCCCAGGGTGGTTCTCATTTTCTTACAGCTCTTTGCCCCTGCTCCTTCTCTGAGATGTTACTTCAGAGATGGGACGTCCTTGAAGGTCACTACTCTGGAAGGTTCCCTCCATAGGCGTGCCCTCTTTGCATCCTGGAGGGGCTTGGTCCCCAAGCTTCTCCTTACTGGCTGGGCACTGTCTCCTCTAGTGTTCTATTGCATCGTAAGGCAAATAGCCCTGACCTCCACTCCGACCACGTACATGGTGAACCTTCCCAGGGACTCTTTTCTGGGAAGCGTCCATTCAGTTTGTGATGTTCCTTGGCATCTTCCTGGAAGATAGTTTGTGTTGTCTTAGCAGTGGTTGGGGCAGGGGGAGGGCAGGTGTTGATGGTGTTGGTGATGGTGAAGGTCACAGTGGTTCAATGGTGGGGCTGGTAGTGGGTATGTAACATGGTGATAATAACAGTGCTGCTGCTGAAAGCCTGTCCTCTTTGCTGGATGCCCTGCTCCCTGCTCTATCTGGCCTTAGCAAAGCCCCAGGTGGCACCCCAAACACTGATTGGAGCCCCCCCCCCGCATCCTGTCCCCCCTTCTCTAGTCACTACCAGCTACCTCTTTCCCTTGGTGTGAATTTCAGGGCCTGTCATGCCTACGTACACTGCCCCCATAATATTCTCCAGATTTAGAGACCAGGTACCGAGATGGCTTTAAAACCAGCACTCTTGATAGGATGATTAAAATGGATGTGCTTTGGATAATGCATGATTTTAGAAACCAGACCGCTGGGTCACAGGATCATAGAGTCACTGGGCCTGTGTTCTCTTTAGTGCTTTCTTGGGTGTCAGGTAGTAAATTTTCCAGTGAATCAGTTGCTGTAATGAAAGTTCAGATGGACAATTTGTGTTTTGTTATCAATTAAAGCTGAAACATATCAGATAATTGAAATATATTTAATCTCAATAAGCAAAGTTTCTTTTTCATTTTCTCATGTAGTAAGAAGTGTAGGAACACTGCTATGAGGTGAATTTCAGAGCTTTCTGAAGGGCAGTGCTTATGAATCACTTGACTCTAATTGTTCCATGGGTGTGAAGGGAGGAAAAGACATCAGAGGATGGAAACAAATAGGCAGCATAGTTTTATTTTTTTTTAAGATTTTTATTTATTTATTCATTTGACAAAGAGGGAGACAACAAGAGAGGGAACACTAGTAGGGGGAGTAGGAGAGAGAGAAGCAGTCTTCCTGCGGAGCAGGGAGCCCAATGTGGGGCTCCATCCCAGGCCCTGGGATCATGCCCTGAGCTGAAGGCAGATGCTTAATGACTGAGACACCCAGGCGCCCCCTGGCAGTATAGTTTTAAAGATGATTGTCTATTATGAGGGATACGAGAAGGGGCTCAGCTCCCACTTCTCACAGCTCCTTGTTCCCTTGCTTGTGTCCATGGAATGGATGCCCAGGAGAGCTCCCATCCCCCAGTGGATAACACCAGAACAGCTCGACTAGCCCACCCATGCACCCCTACTTGCTCCACCCAGGCCTGCTGGCCCCGTCCCTTTTACACAATGAGAAGGAGAAGGATGAATGAGCCATCTCTCCAATGTTGAGGACATCTCCCAAGCAAGAGGCCTTGTTAAGCCCTTTTCTGCTGTGGGGTGACGATGGGGATGGGGGGCAGGGAGGCCTAAGGAAGGTTGGTGAATTATGGCTTGGTTTTAAGCCAGGGTGGCTCTGAAGAGATGGTGCGTTCCCAGGGGAGAGAGGCAGAAGGAGTAGTGGGTTGGGAGCCGCGGGATGGTCTTCCCCGGGGGTGGGAGCTGTCAGAGGCTTTACTCTAACGTATATGATGCTGATGGTACCGTTAAATACCTGCACTGTACTGGTAGCTACTCAACGCTGTATGAGACAAGAATTGCACAGAATTACATACTTACCCCCAAATGGGTCCATGTCTTCCTGGAGAGATCTGAAAGCTCTGCAGACGGCGGCAACATCCATGTGCTCATTTTGATATTGCACTGTAGTTACGTAAGATGCCAGTGTTGCGGGAGGCGAGGGTGGGGGAGAGGGCACGGAACCTCTTTGTACATTTCTGTGCACTTTCCTGTGAATCTGTAATTACCTCAAAACAGAAAGCTAAGCAAGCCAACTTCTCTCCCCAGCAGATCCTGATACGAAGTTTAAGGTGGAATCTGGACGTCTCTGCTTCTTAAAGCATTCTTAATTCTGTTGCATAGCTCTGGTCGAGCACCTCTGGTTTAATGAACAAGACGTAGCTCTGCTTTTGCACCTGTGGAATTCTATTACGTGGCGCGAAGGGAAAGAACTCTGGGCTGAAGTCTCAAGTCATGGGCTCTGGGCTCCTCCCCACTGTTGGAGGGGTGACCGTGAAAACATTCCCCAGTGTCTCAGAGTCTTATCTTCTTCCTTTGTAAAATGGGGAATGACATTTTGTAAAATGGGGATGCTTGCCTCGCGGCTTGACACGGTCAAGTGCATGACTGTATTGAGCCCCGTCAGTGTTTACCCCGCCCCAGGACTTGTGTCCATTCCCAGGAGGCTGACACGTGGCTAGTCAGCAGCACAGCCAGGGCTCAAGAGAGGGAGATGCGGGAATGGAAATTTGGAGGAAATTACACGCAGAACAACTGAAGCCTTGACTGGAAGGAGAGGGTAACAAAGAAAAGAGGGCAGACATTTGCGACGACGTGGATGGAACTAGAGGGTATCATGCTTAGCGAAATAAGTCAATCAGAGAAAGACAACTATCACATGATCTCCCTGATATGAGGAAGTGGAGATGCAACGTGGGGGTCTGGGGGGTAGGAAAAGAAAAAATCAAAGAAGATGGGATCCGGAGGGAGACAAACCATAAAAGACTCAATCTCACGAAATAGGCTGAGGGTTGCTGGGGGAAAGGGGTCGGGAGAGGGGGGTGGGATTATGGACATTGGGGAGGGCATGTGCTATGGTGAGTGCTGTGAAGTGTATAAACCTGGCGATTCACAGACCTGTACCCCTGGGGATAAAAATACATTATATGTTTATAAAAAAATTTAAAAATTAATTAAAAAAAAAAAAAAGAAAAAAGGTCAGAGGGAAAAAAGCCGGAGAGAATACTGAGCATGAGACTTTAAGGAGGAAGGAGGAGGAGGGTTAGTTGGTGAGAGGCTGGAGGATGGCAGACTCTGTGGACAGAGAGAATTCCCAGAGTGAAAGTCATTTATTTGAACGAACCCACAGACAGGTGGAAGAACACCGAGTCTGGGAAGAAGCCCCCAGATTCGGAAGGTGCAGACCTCGGAAACCTCAGCAGGAAGCTTTGGGGGCTGGGGATGGGGAATGTGGAAGCCAGATACAGATGAAGAACAGCCAAGGAGGTAGATTTTTTATTTATTTATTTTTTATTTTCAGCATAACAGTATTCATTATTTTTGCACCACACCCAGTGCTCCATGCAATCCATGCCCTCTCTAATACCCACCACCTCGTACCCTAACCTCCCACCCCCCCGCCCCTTCAAAACCCTCAGATTGTTTTTCAGAGTCCATAGTCTCTCATGGTTCACCTCCCCTTCCAATTTCCCCCAACCTTCTCCTCTCCATCTCCCCATGTCCTCCATGCTATTTGTTATTCTCTTTTACAGTCAAAAAATCTACCTCCATATACACTATGGAGGTAGATTTTTTGACTGTAAAAGAGAATCAGGAGCTAAGGCAGGAACTGGAGCAATGCTTCTCTCTCTCTCTCTCTCTCGCTCTCTCTCTCTCACACACACACACACACACACACACACACACACACACACACATTTTAACCATAATCCACACCAACAAAGACATTTACAACATGACCCAGGATGACACGCCTACTCACACTCGTACAATAGCACACGCTATTGAAACAAAACGTTAAGCAACAATAGTTAGCCTTCTAATGTGCAGAGCGCTGTGATATTTTCTATTCTAGTCTGGTCTGTGTTATTCAGTTGTATTGTGTTGTATTGTATTCTGTTCTATTCTGTTTCTCTTTTTCAAAAGGCAGGCTGTTCTCAAGACCCTGTGGCATATCAGAATCATTTGGAGAGCTTTTAAGAAATCTGGGTGGCCATCCCTTAGCTCTGGTGATTTCGTTCATCTGGAGAGGGGATGCCTGCATCCTTTGAGGCCAAGGCACGGAACAAGGCCTCCAAGGAGGGAAGGGAGGATAGCATCCAGGGCACAGAAATGAGGGCTGCCTCTGGGAAGAAAAGGCCTGTCTTTGTCCCACTTGGGGGGAGCGGATGGGTAAAGAGGGATATCGCTGGAGGCAGTAGGGGGTCCTGGGAGGGGTGCTGGGAGGCTAGCAGAGCAATAGCTCTCAGTCCCGGGATCCTGTGGCTTGCAGAACCTCGGATGGGCAGGGGGCATGGTGGGAAGGGGACTGAAGCTGGCTGGAATAACCCTGTGTGGACAGGGCAGGAGGCCTGTAACCTGTAACAGGTCCCCTCCCCCAGCCCACCCCAGACACCATCCTGAGCTGAGCTCTCAAGAAGAGAGGAAGAGACCCTTGAGACCGTGGCTCTCGGAGGAGGTGAGCCATCATGGCTTTGCGAAGGGCAGAGAGACCCTTCCGACGTGACCAGCCTGGGGGAAGGCAGCTCTATGACCCTGCCCAGAGCAGGTTCCATCTGGGGCTGGCTTCTCTTGGGTGTCCCCTCACTTGGCACAGGACTCATGTTTACTTCGGATCAGGCCAAGTCAGTTCAGTTCCACACACAATGATAGAGGGCCCAGTCTGGGCCAAGGGCATGAAGATCTAGCCCCTGGCATCAGGGAGTTCTGCCGATGAGTCTGAACTGGAAATGAAACACGCTAGGACTCTGTCTCAGATCTGCCACTTCCTGGCTGTGGGTCTTTGCTCTGGTTTTCTCTGCCATGTGGGGACATCAGGCCCTGCCTGCCCCACCCGCCCCAGGGCCACTGAGGACACATGAGGTAATGGCAGTGAGGGGGCTGAGCAAGCTGTAAGGTGCGAAGGGTGCCCCGAGACTGAGTTTCAGTGACAGTAACAACAACAACGACTAATAATAATTATAGCTGATGTGTGGTCACTGCTTAAAGACTTGCTTTTTTCTCCTTCCCAAGACCATGTGCTCTGGTGGGAAGAGCGCAGAAGCACAGAATTTGGCCTTTGGCCAGCTTTTCAGTTCCAGCTCTTTCTACCTTCTACCTGGCTGTGTGCTCTTAACCTCTGTGACCCCTATTTCCCTTATCTCTGAAACCGGGATGTGGAATTCCTACCTCAGGGATTGTTTGGAGGTTTGAAGGAGATAAGGCGTGACAGAAGGGACGTCTGTGTTTAAAACTCAAAGCGAAGCTTTCAGAATGTCTTCCCAGGTGATGTCACACTCTCTGTGTGCTCATGCCTTGTCTCTCCCAAACTCCTCCTCTGCAGGCATTTTTGTTTTGGGATCGGGCCGGTGTAGCCACACATGCAGGAAAGGGCCCGCAATGACCACTTTCTTCATCCAAGCAGCCCCTCAAGATCTTTAGCTTTCTCCCTCAGAAGCCAAGGGAGTCTAAGTCCTTGTTCTCTGCCTTTTTAGCAATTTCCTCAACAAGCTCCATTTTTCAGGGGCTGGCTTCTGGGTAGAATGCTGTTATTCTGCTGAAGTGGTCTCAAACTGTAGTGTTTGAGCTTGATCAAGAAATACAGAGATTCATTCAGGCACATTCTTGCCTCAGGACATTTGCACTTGCTGCTTCTTCACTTGGAATGCTCCTACCCCTGCTATCTGCACAACTTGCTTTTTTACCTCTTAAGGTCTTTGCTCAAATATTTTAAATGGCACCCTGTTCGAAATGGCAGTCCTGATGCCGGTCACTCCTCATCACTTCCTTGTTTCTTTTCTCCCACAGCACCTACTACTATCTGTTCTACTGTCATCACTTGGTGACTGTACGTTTTCTCTCCACCAGTATGTAAGTTCCATGAAGGCAGGGACTTCTGTTTTGTTCATTGCTGTATCTCCAATACTTAGAATAGTGCCTGGTCTTTGTAGATGTGTAATGCTGATTCAATGAATGAATGAAATTTGCTTCTGTAGGTCTGCAGCAAGGGTTGGAATGTGCGTTTTAATAAGCTTTCCAGAGCATTCTCATGTAGTGGGACATCTCTGGGAATCCCTGCCCTAACTACTGTCCCCCATCTGTACTGAAGCTGAGGAGCTTGGGGCAGTAGGCACTTAAGCTCCCCCAGAGCAAGCGTCAGGAGGAGTCATTACTGGGTGGAGCATGTCTTCCCTGGGTGGGGCCCTCGGGACCTCCCTGCTGCAACCCAGGGAGGTGATGTGAGTGGCGGGCAGAGTGCAGACGTGGAGGGGGAGGTTCTTGTGCTGTTACCCCCGTGTGGCCTGAACTCAGGTCCTGTGCACAGAGGCAGATGGCTGACCCCAAGCCTCCTCCCTTCGATGTTACCTGACCTCTACAGGCATTCCTGACAGTGGTGACCAGCCCTGCCTGCCCTGGGACTCTGAGGCAGTATTTCTCCTCCCTGGATCCTCCTCCTCGTTATCTGCAGAAATTGTGGGAACATAGCTCTGAGCCTCCTGGTTTTAATTACCATACTCTTGGTGAATCCCAGTGGGCCAGTGTCTTTAGCTGGGACTGAATGATTTTTACTTTATGGACCTCCAGAGTGAGGGAAGCACCTACATTTGCTACCGACAGAATCATCCCTGCCTTCGATTCTTGGCAATCACTTGTTCATTCATTCATTCATTCATTCACTCTCTCAACAGGTTTTCTAATGGCCTTCAGCCCCCATGGTGAGCACATTCAGGTGACACAGGTCTCCCAGGACCTGGCACTGAGCAAGTGTTCACTGAACATGAGCTCTTCCAGGTTCTGTCGCCAACTGTGCCAGAATCACCACATCCCACAGTCCAGCCACCTCCACTTCCAGAAAAATTTCCTTTGCTATATCCAATTTCTGTATTTTGTTTAAGATTTATTTATTTTAGAGAGAAAGAGAAAGCGTGAGTGGGAGGGGCGGAGGGAGAGAGAATCTTAAGCAGACTCCCCGCTGAGCACAGAGCCAGACCAGGGGTGAGATCCCATGGCCCTGAGATCGGTACCTGAAGGGAAACCAAGAGTTGGGCACTCAGACTGACTGTGCCACCCGGGACACCCCATTGGCTTTTGTGCTTCCTTGTGTTAATTCATGTGCTCTTTTGATAAACTTAAAAATCATATACCCTTCTCTTCATGCTACTTGAATTTTTAAAATGAATCTGAATTTTGTGACTAAAAGTATATCAAAGCAATGGCAATATTAAATATTCTTTTATGAATCTCATTCCCTGGAGATTTCAGTCTGCTCTTGGATGGCAGTGACTTGCCCCGTGGTTAACCCCGGCCTGATGCTTGTCCTCTTCTGCTGCCTTCCGACAAGAGAATGGCCAGTTCCTAGCACCTCATACACTCGAAGTTGGGTGGTCTCTCTTCTTGATGATGATACCTTTGCTTATGGATCCAGCCTTCCCACTGGTCATGTTTGCTTGAAACCTTTGACAAATGTTGGCAGAATGGGGAATAGAGCCAGGCAGCCTCTAGAGACAGAGCAAATGGGGTTACCCCTCCCCCACCAGAGTGAGAAGCAGACAGACAATCAAACCCCATCCGGCTCTCAGGAGGAAACTGAGGATCTAGGTAAGACAGAGACTTGCCGGGGCCCCACAGTGTGTGAGTGGCAGAGCTTAGATAGGATCTCAGGTCCTCTGACCCCAACCAGGGCTCTCTCCTGTCCCTGGGCCACCTCGTGTTCATTCTTTCAGCTATCTGCCCTTTGTAGGGACATGGCAGCCCATGGCCAGGTACCCTAGTTTTGGTGATGGTGACTCCAGGCCATTTGCTCTGCTTAGCAATGAATGACTATCCTCCCCACCCCCCTTGCCAAATTCAAGCCTCAGGTTCCATTCTGGTGGTATTGCTTCCAGAAAGCCCTTCTGTCACTCTGTACTCCACCTGCCAGCCAGATCAGGAAGTTCACCTGAAACACTCCCACATGCTCTGGCTTTCTCCCTCACACACCATTTTTACTGGTTATCTACTCGCTAAATTATAGCGAACAATTTAGCCCAGATTATTCAAGGTGACCCGTGTGAGAGAGCCATGGTGCTGGGCATCTCAGTGTCCCACCACCTAGCCCGGTGTTCAGTCCCTCAATAAAACTGGTCACAAAAGGACCCTTACAATCCCTTAAGGAAATAGATGGGGTTACCATCTCTGTTTAATAGATGAAGATGCTAAGTGTTACTGAGCTGAAAAAAAAAATGACCAGGGCCCAAGGTCATAGCTGGGACATGGTAGGATAAGGATTCAAACCCAGGTCCCCTGGCTGTGGAACCCACATCTATCTGCTCAACACACTGTGGGAGTCTAGGGGCTTTTTTTTTTTTTTTTTTTTAAGATTTTATTTATTTATTTGACAGAGAGATCACAAGCAGGCAGAGAGGCAGCCGGTTGGGGGGGGGGGAGCAGGCTCCCTGCTGAGCAGAGAGCCCGATGTGAGACTCCATCCCAGGACTATGGCATCATGACCTGAGCCGAGGGCAGCGGCTTAACCCACTGAGCCACCCAGGCCCCCCAAGGACCCACTCTTGGAGAGAAAGGCCATCATGGAGGGTAAGACTCTCAAGTGAGGAGGAAACAGCATGGGAGCTGGTATCAGGAGCACTTTCTCGACATAGGATCCTTCCTATCTAGTTTTCCCCCTGACAGCCAGCCTACCCCATTACTTCTTGGAGAGGAGGGATCAAATTCACAGGTTAACCTCCCCCAGACTCCCTTAGGTACAGGTCCCGGATCTACTTCAGGGCAGGACAGCTGGCAAGTGTGGCCATGAGGGCTTCCTCCAGCTATGTGTCAGGCCCCTGGCGAGAACACCATTCAGTGGGCTGCCTCTGCCCGGTGCTGTGTTTGACCCCCACATCTGCAGGCCTGGGCCTCTGACCAGGGTGGCTCCCAGTGCTCGGGATAGACAGAGTCCTAATCGGGCTGCCCCAGCAGAGTGAATACTTCCCATATGCTCAAGCCTCTTCTAAGCATTTTCTATAAATGAATCAGTGCTCTGTGATAATGGTAAGAATCATTATCAATGTCGTTTTATATAACAAGGAAACAGGCACAGAGGGGTTAAAGAAATGTCCAAAGTCACACAGACATGCGATTGGAACCCAGGCCATCTGCCTTCAGAGCTAACACCCTTGACCACCAAACAAGCCTACCTCCAGCGCACCTGGGTTTCTGACTTTAAAAGACTTACTGGGGTTTTGTACTCATTCTTTGGAGCAGGAATGGTATTGGGCAACAGACCAGCAGAGAAGGAGGCAAAGAAGGAATCTGAGAGAAGGGTATGGCTGTCACCTCAGCTGGAGCTTTGCCCAGGACTCCGTAAGAAGGAGAGGTGTGTTGCATGGATGCTGCTAGGTTTGTGTCGGCATTGAGAGGAAAACAAAGGGTTGGCAGCCGTGCTCAGGTGAGAGGGACAGCTTCCTATTTCCTTTCCAATAGGATGAAGTTGGGGTGTGTTTGTGTGTGTGCGTGCGTGTGCACATGTGTACATGTTGAGTACGTGGGAGTGAGTGGCTGTGAACTGGCGAGTGTGCATTGATGTGCTGTGAGCGTGCTAAGCGATGTGTGCAAGCATGAATGGATTTGGTGTCTTACTCCGTTTGGGCTGTTGTAACAAAATACCATAGACTGGGTGGCTGGAACAGCATTTAGTTCCCATGTTCTGGAGGCTAGGAAGTTCAAGATCAAGGTGCTGTTAGATTCAGGGTCTGACGAGAACCTCCTTCCTGGCTTAGAGATGGCTGCCTCCTTGCTTGGCCTCACGTGGCCCTTCCCCATTGCATGTGTGTGCAGAGAGAATGCAAGCTCTGGTGTCTTGTGCTCTTCTTATAAGGGGCACTAAAGCCATCATGGGGCCCTACCCTCATGACCTCCTCTGACCCCAATCACCTCACAAAGGCCCCACCTCCAAATACTATGATGTTGGGGATTAGAACGTGACCATATGGGTCTGGGGGTGGGGGATGCACACAGATTCAGCCCATCACACTGGGCTTGTATGAGCAGTGGTGGTTGGGCCCCAACCACCACTACCTGGAGCCACCGTCACGATCCTGGTGAATGACAACTAATTGCACAACTGTGAGTCATTGTTATTTTTCATTGTTGGTAAGATAATCACAGAGTAATGGTGAAGTAGAATCAGAATTCCCAGATTGCTTGCCGCCAGCTGCTGGGTCCCCTGCCACCCCCTGAAAAGACCCCATCATCCCTTGGCCCAGAGGCTGCCTAATTGTTGTTTAATGTTTCAAAGATGCTGTCCTACACAAGAGATACTCATTCCAAGCTGTAAAAATACCAACAGCTTTGCATGCAGCTGGAATAATTGCAAAAATTAAAAAAAAAAAAAAAAAGCAGAGGAAAAGAATGGTCCGACAGTATTGTGCTTTATGGAGCTTAAAGAATCCCATATAGCTAATCTAATTACAACCAAGGCTCAGGCAGCTTAAAGGTGTTTATACAGCCAGGCACATGGGCTGCCAGCCCACTCAGCTGAAGGCTTCCCCTTACCACCTACCCCAATGCCTTTGACTGTGACTAGAACAGCCCATCCACAAGCCTGGTAGCGGGTACCGAGCAGCCTCGACATAGGAGCAGCCTAGCGCTGAAATCTGCAGGAGTCCTGGAGGCTCTCACCTTTGCCTCATACTGCCGGGGCTGCCTCCCCCCTGCCACACTCTCCGTCACCTGCCTAAGGGTTACTCTTGGCCGGGCTATAGATCACGTGCTCCAGGGTCGACCAGCACTCTCCCAAGGAAACCTTGAGTTCCTGGCCGCTCTGGAGAGCCAATGCCCACCTCTCCCTGACTCCAGCCCCGACCTGAGGACAAGGAAGTGCTTCGGCCTGTGATCACAGTGGTGGAAAGGAATCCAATGAATGTTTCTGCAGACTCAGTCGCGTCTGTTTCTGAACCAACCTCTCAGAGCTACCACCTGTGGTTCCACAGGTTTTGCCCTTCGCCAGGCAGCCAGACGAGGAGAAATGGGGGAATGTAATCTAGCCCACGATCCCTGTCGGCTAAGCTCCTCATTGTGCTCTGAGTCTGTGTTGGAAATGCCTTTTCCAAATTGGGAGTCCAGAGGGGAGTACTTTTCTAGAATGTGCGTCAAGGTGCCATGTGCTAATATAGCCCAGCCCGTGCCGACCTCTGCAGTGAAAATCAGCAGTCTGTTCTTCCCATGGCGGGCAGCCCGGCTTTAACAGAGCTGCTGTAACCTGGGGTGTGTTCCCTGGACCTGCTGTCCTCCCTGTGCCAGCCTTCCTCAACCTTCTTGGAGTTGGTCCTACACTCAGCCTCCATTCTCTTCCAGTCTGCTGTTCCCTCCTGGAATGGAGCCCTTGAGCCCTTACAACCCCCTGGGCTGGGCTCTGGCTCCCCATCCAGCCCTGGCCAACCCTCCTATTCGAGAGGTTTGCCCCTGCTCCCTGTACCACCTGGTTGGGGCCCTGTTCCCTAGTCTGACCCACCTGCCTTCCCATATTCTCAGGGCTGAGACCTTCCACTGAAATGAGAATCCTTAGTTAGTGCAGCTTGGATGTGCCCAGCCCCTGGTGACACTGCCTCTTGGTGAACCAGCCCCAGAGCTCAGTCTGTTTCTCCAAGTCCGGTCCTGTTTCTCCAAGTCCAAGCCTCTTCTCTGTCCTCACCAAACCACCCTGCCAAGGTCCCAGCAAGCCACACAGCAGAGCCTGTCTAAATCTGGTAATGGGATGGGTAGCACCTCACTTATTCTGAGCCGTTTTACTGAGATAGACAACTGACTCAGGGAATCAGAAACTCCCCAGGATGCTTTCCTGACAACCAAGAAGGGCCCCCAGGAGGGCAAAGAGCCTGCCTTCCTTAGCTCATGGGCTCCCTGTAGGAGTCAGCAGCGGGAAGACTTTGGACCATTTGGCTTTACAGCCTCGCCAAGATAACCAGTATTTGATTAGCAAAGCCAGCAGGAACCAAATACAAAAAGGCCTTCTTCCAACGGTCAGCTGTGTGACCATCTGTCGAGGGGGAAATTCCTGGAGCTAGAGCGTTGAGCAAGTATGGGAGGAAAGCAGAAGATGTCCCTCCTGCCCTCAGGTGAGGGGCCCTGCTGCCGCAGCTGGGAGTCCAGCTGTCCCTGGAAAAGGCCAGGGTCACACTCCCCCAGCCCGAAGTGCAGCCGGCAAGAGTTGGCTCCTTGGCCATTCTTGGCCATCAGCCTGTCCTGCTCAGCGGCTTGCACTGGTGCTGACGGTGGAAACGCCATGAATGCCCGGGGCGGCCACCAAGCTGACCTCCTCCCTCTGCTTGCCCACATAGTTAACACTGCCTGAAACCCAACAATCAAGTATGTCCTGCTGATACTAAATCTTTGGAGTACGGAGTGCCTTCTTTTGGCATTTTCTGAAAGGCTGCCCCAAAACACACTGCCCCTTCCCCAGATGTCCTCCAGTGACTCCGGGGTTGGAAGGCTCAGCGAAGAGGGGAGCATGTGGATAAGCAGCCTCCCCAGCAACCACCCAGACCCGTTCTGCGTGTTAGTTTTCAGGGTTACCAGGAGACTGGCCCTGCTACGGTTTGATGGCACAGTGGAAGGTTGTACAGGAGACATTGTTAGGGGTGGTAGAAGCCAGGACAAGTGATGGGGGCCTGAAGGTCCAGCAGGAGGTGTGGACCCATCACTACTCTGCATCAATAAAAATCTGCTCTTTTTGTGGCAGTGTTAGGGAGAGCAGAGTTTTTTTGTTTTGTTTTGGTTTGGTTTGCTTTTTTGTAACCAGGGCTCTAATCTGCTCTCTGGGGCCCTAAATTGCAGAACAACTCCATTGTTGTTGTTGTTGTTGTTGTTGTTTCCAGAGACTGCCTCACCTCTCTGCCCATGGGGACTTAGGCCTCTCGTGCTCCTCCCGCCATTCACATGCATTCATTCAACAAACCGAGAAGCAGGTTCCAGACCCCTCTCTGGGCAGGCGGTGGTGAAGCAGATGGGGTTCCTGCCTCTGACCAGCTTTAGTCAAGTAGAGAGACTCTACAGCCCTCCCTGAGCACAGAGGAGATGCCTCATTTCTGGTTGTTTTTAGAAACTCATGTCTTGGGCTTTTAAGATAGACAAAGAATTTCAGGGAGAGAAGCTCTTGAATAGAAAGCAAGCCCAGGTTTGTCAGATCAGGGAGCAGGAAGGCTTCATTCATGTGAACCACCACTAAGGGAACCACCACTAGATGGCCCCAAGGCTGACCTTTGACACCTGTGCTGCTGGTGTAGGGCACTGACCTTAGTCTAACCAAGGAGAGCCAGGCCTGGGGTAACAAGACATGCGGTTCCCTCTGTCTTCTCACGCCTGGTCCCCATCCTGTGACTTCCAGTGGCCTCCCCCTGGCTTAGGTAGTTCTCTGCTCAGCACCTGACCTACGAGTAGGGTGGGTGACCTAGTTCACTTTGTGGGTCCCTCTCCCACCCAGATGAGCTTCTCTTAGGGGACATCGGGCAACTTGAAGCAGCAACCCTAAAATCCGGCCCCAGCTCCTCACTTCCTGAAGGGGAAACAGATCCAGAGAGCTTCTGTGAGTTTTCCAGTGGCGCACACCTAGCTGATGGCAGGGCCAGCGAGCAACCCTGCCCTGGGGCTTCGCTCACTGTGCTCCTTCATCTACCAGACGTTCACGGAGTGTGTTCTCAAGTGTCAGGGAGCACATGCTGCACCTGAGATGCAAGGATGGATGGAAACAGTTTCTGTTTCCAGAGAACTCACAGCCCAGTGCAGATTATAAACCAGAAGCTAAGAGCCATTACCCACAGTGGGCTGGTCAGGGCCACCAGCCACAGTGAAAGGAGAGCACTGGCAGAGCCCAGAGAGAGGTCTCAGTCATGCTGGGAGGACTTCCTGGAAGAGCTGGCATTTGAACAAGGCGTTGGAGATTGAATGGGATTTGGATATGGATGCGAAGGTAAAGGAAAAGACAGAACCTGCCTCTGTTTTTGTGTCTTTCTAATTAGACTTCAGGGAAGGAGTCAAAAGGATCACTTATTGGGCACCTGTTGTGTTCCAAGCACTGTAATACACAGTTTTATGCACTATCTTAATTTTTCCAATACCTCTCTTCATCTTACAGATGAGGATATAGACTCCCCAGTAAATTAGCCCTAAATGGAGCCTTCTTCTTTGATTCCTTCTTCTCTCTTCTGCACGAGGCCTCACCCCAGAAGGGTGCCTTGTGCCCCACAAGGACCTGGTGAACCGGATGATTGAATGCAAACAGAGAGTGAGACATTGGAATAGTGAGTTTGTGACATCACAGGGAAGCTGGCATCCCCCTTCCTTGGACACCTTGTGGCTGAGCACAGAGCTGTTTAGGACTTTTGTCATCAGAATGATGCCTATATACCTGCCCCCAGGCTGGCATCATCTTAGCCTAAGTGAATACTAACAAGAGCCTTCCTTTTTTCTAAGCCTCTTGATGTGTTACTTCACACAGACAGGTCTCTGGACAGCCATAGGAGCTGGGTACTATTACTTTTATGCTCACTTCATAGACGACAATACCAGGGCTCCGAGAAGTTACTGGTTATGCACCTGGGAATGGCAGAGCCAGCATTTGAACCCAAGTTGGATCTGGCTGTAGAAGCTAAACCCCTAACCTTGTCACCATATTCAGGGGGCCTGAACTCAGGTTATCTACTGAGGCTCGATAAATGAGGGGAACAGCAGAGGTGAGGCGATGGGGCTGGTAGGACTGTGGTGACCAAGAGAATGAGCCCAAGTTCAGCCAAAAGGGGCAGCCAACAGGCCACAGCCTATTCCTATCGTGCAAGACTGGCCAAGATCACACTTTTCTCTTTGGTGGGCTGGAGAGCCACACGGACAGGCCAGGTACAGTCCTGGTCTTCGTGTCTGGGAGCCTCTATTGTATTGCTTCCCAGACTGAGACCGAGAGGCTCCTTCGGAGATGCCATGTGTCTCAGCCATGTCTGGTGCAAATGTCTCCCTCTTGTGCTTGCTGCTTTCCCACTTCTCAGAAAGCAGCCAGTCGGGAGACGTGGAACTCGCCTCTCCTTCATGCAGTTCCCTTTGCTGTGTGCTATTTGGGAAGTTTACAAGGCATGGGCCATGTGTACAGTTTTAGTCCCAGTGATTTAGGGAGGCCCCTTCTGGGCTGATCAGCCTTATAGAAAAGTACAGAGTCATGCAGTCGAGGTATGGATATTGTCCCCAGGTTGTGGACTTGGATGCCGTTTGTTTGACATCCCAGAATCCTGAGAGCTGGTAGCTTGCATCAGGCACCCTGGACGAGGCCTGGGGTGGGGGCGGGGAGTGCCCGGGGCTCAGGAAGGTGTCAGAGGAAGCAGAGAGTGTGGGAGTCTCTCAGAGCCTCATGTCCCTTGGATGGGGCTCATCTCAGCAGGACTTCCCTCAGGGGCAGGAGGTGGGGAAGGGGTTTAGAGGGAAGCAAGCACTCGGGCTGGGGATGGCTGTGATTCGGATGTGCCGCGGCTCACCAGGACTGACCCTGGCTTGCCGAATTCTTCCCCCCTCCCCTCCCCAGATGCCTCCATTTCCCTGCTGCCTGTGACCTGCAGCCCTGAGGGAGGGTTGTGGAGTGTGCTTGTGGTCCTTGGGGTTGAAAATGTGGTGGTTGCCATCTAGGAGTGAATAACCACAGCAACTCTTTCTTTCTTTCCTTTTTTTAAAAAAAAAAAAAAAATTATTTATTTATTTATTTGACAGAGAGAGAGAGAGAGAGAGGGAACACAAGCAGGGGGAGGGGCAGAGGGAGAATCAGCCTCCCCATCCAGGAGGGAGCCCAACACAAGACTCCATCCCAGGACCCTGGGATCATGACCTGAGCTGAAGGCAGACACTTAACGACCGAGCCACCTAGGCATCCCCTAACCACAGCAGTTCAAAGCCGAATAAGACCCAGGGACAAAACCCTAGGCCTCATGCGTCTCTCATCTGGGGAAAGAAGTGTGAATTGGAACTTCACGAACCCAAATCCTTAAACCCTTTCTCACCCAGTAAATTTGATGGGGTGACAGAAATAAATTAGAAATTAGATCAGGGCTCAGCATTTACATGGGTTCTGAGCCAAATGGAAATTAAAAAGAGTATCTCCCGCAGGGTTAATGTGAAGGTCAGGCTTCTAGGATGCCTTGGCAGAGTGGCCCGACCTGGGTCTCAGAGGGGAATTGATCGAAGAATCCTGCTGATGAGATCAGGAGGTGGAGAGGGGTTCCCTACCCAGACAGTGGGAAGGAATTAACTTGTCACCAATTGACACTCAGTGATGTGACTGAAAATGCCAGCCGTGCAAGGCAAATTTTAATGCCGGGCCGCCCAGTGGCAGCACTGACTTCTCCTATCTTCCCTGAGTGTCAGCACCCTGAGGTGCTTACATTGAAAAAAGGAGTATTTTCCCCCACATTGAAAAACATTTCTAGCTAAGTCCCATGGACTCAGTGTGTCTGCAAGCTTGTCGGTGTTGTCAAATTTCATTTGGCTTAAACATGAGAACTAATGCAGAGAATCAAAGAAAACAAAGTTGTTTGCTGAGTGTTCCTGACCAGGGCTGCTCAGGCATGAGGCTGAGGTATTGCCTAAAGTGATTGTCTTTTCTCTGAAAAGAACATTCAAGGTTGTTGTTTAATCTTTCTGGAGTGAGTTTCCATAGTCTTAGGTGTTCAACGACTCCCCTCTAGACCTGCATACTTGACATTCCCACAGTACCTCAGTCCATCTGCGGATGAGGTCGCTGCTCTCCGAATTCCCCAATTCTGCATGGCAGGAAGATCATGTCCCATCTTTCTGCTTTCCAGCTGGGCTCCTATATTACGCCAGGTGCATCTATAGGAGATGGAAGGAAGGAAGGAGGGAGACGCAGAGAGAATGGGACAGAGAGGAAAAGCTATGAATAGGTAGGTGTGTAGATGGGTAGATGGATAAATGGTGGAAATAGATGGATGGTTGGTTGGATGGATGGATGGATGGATGGTTGGTTGGATGGATGGATAGATAGATGCATGGGTAGGTGGATGACTCAGGAGGTAGATGGTTGGATGGGTTTAATCTTCTCCATTTTATGACATAGCTATTTTATGTCCATTTGACAGATGAAGGATTTTGGGGTCAGAAGCAATAGTGAATCACCAGAGTTCTCACTGCAAGATGGTGACAGAGCTGGGACTTGAATCCACATTTCCCAATTCACATGTGTCTATGTTTTCTTTTCTTATATTGCCCAGTAAGCTTTATTTATTTATTTTTTTTAACTGCCTCCCATATATCTAGAGATGGACTCATGTAGGCTTGGATAAGCCACTTATACAAATAGGTGGCCAGAAGGAGGTTCATTTTTTTTCATTCAGCAAATATGTACTGATCCCAGTGTTGGTAGAATTCCCAGATGGAACCCCAAGACTCCTGGTCCTTGGTGCATACTCGCTTCTTCCAGTTATTCAGTTAAACACTAACCTGCCTCCCGCTATGAAGAGTCTTTACTGATATAAAGATTATTTCTTTATTTAACAGAGAGATAGAGAGCACAAGTAACCAGAGCAGCAGGCAGAGGGAAAGGGGAAAGCAGGCTCCCCACTGAGCAGGGAGCCTGATGTGGGATTCAATCCCAGGACTCTGGGATCATGACCTGAGCCGAAGGCAGCTGCTTAACTGACAGAGCCACCCAGGTTCCCCGAGTCTTTACTGATGTAATTCAGATCTCCAGTCAGCTGGGCCTGACGTAATCACACAAGCCTTTTAAGAGCGAAGCTTCTGCAGGCTGGTTGCAGAAAGGGGAGTCCCAGAGATGTGCTATTGGAGGTTTGAAATGAACCAAACGTCCATGCTGTGACTGGCCCGTGGGGGCCACAGGGCTGAGAACTACAGGTGACCTCTCCTTGCGGAGAGCGGCCCCAGCTGACAGCTGCTGGGAAAACGGACTTCTGTCCCATGCCGAAGGAAGTGAATTGTGCCAACAACCAGTAAGGCGAGAAGAGTGCCCCGAGGCCCAGGTAAGAGCTATGGTGCCAGCTGACACCTTGATTTGAGCCCAGTGAAACCCTGAGCAGAGAATCCAGCCATGCCATACCTGGATTTATAACCGACAGAAACTGTGAGCTGATAAGTCTGCTAAGTTTGTGGTACTTTGTTATGTAGCAACAAAATATGAATACAGTGACCTCCGATATGTTGGCCGCTGTGCTGACCACTGGGAATACACGGCTGGCATGGTCCCTGCCCTCACAGAGCACACATTCTGGTGGGAAAGATAGACAAGAAACAAATCAAATGATTACAGTGTGATAAAAGCCATAAGATACATAAACAGAGTGATATGAAATAAACAAAACATGGAGGGGGCCTTGCTCCCGGTGAGATGGTTAGAGACGCTTCTCACCTGTACCCTGAAGGATGAAAAGAAGTCAGCCGCATGAAGAGCCATGAAAAAGTGTTCCAGGCAGAGGGAACAGCTCAGGCAAAGACCCTGAGGTGGGAGAGAACCTGATGTGTTGTTCTCAGAGTCAAAAGGAAGCAAGTACTTCTGGAAGGTGGCAAGGAAGGGGGAGGACGAGTTAATGTTGAGGAATTAGACAGGGGCCTCATCACATAGGACCTTAGAGAATATGACTCTGAGTGCAGTGGGCAACACTGGGGAATTTTAAATGGGGTGCGGTGTGTGATCTGACTGTCCTTTTTGGAGGACCTCTCTGGCTGGTCTGTAGTGAATAGTATGGATGGGGTGAGTGGAAGCAAGGAAATAATTTGGGAGACTATGGCCATATCTCAGGCGAGAAGTGATCATGATGTGGAGTGTGAGGGGAAGCTGCATCTGAGATCCATTTGGGTTTGCTGGTGATTGGATGTAGGAGAGAGAAAAGGAAAGACCTGGAGATGCAATCCCGGTGTCTGGCTTGAGTAGTGGGGTGCGTGACCGTGCCATTTACTGAGATGGGAAGGACAGAGCTGGGGGAGGAACAGGTTTAGGGAGTAAGACCAGAGTGAAGTTTTGGCTGTGATGGAGGCGAGAGGATTGTGAGATGTCTAAGAGGAGATGTTCAGCAGCTATTGGAACACAGAGGCACTGCTGAGCAGGGGTCGTGTTCACGGGTTCAAGACCAGCCAACCTGGCTTGATGGTTGAGCCAGCTCCCCCTGATCATTCCCTTGATGTTGGCAGAATACCTGGCCTACCCAGCAAGGCTTCAAAGACCAGGGCCTGGACCTCTGGAGTAGTCATCCTCCCTGGACAAGCCCTGCACTGCACTGCTCCCATGCTGAGCCCTGGATGCTGTCATACAACCCATGTGGGGCATCCTGGGAAGGGGTGGTTCCAGCCAAGTAGAGCTGACATCTCAGCAAGGTACTTCAGTTGTTCTGGGCCAGTAGTAAGGTGCATTAAGCACAAAATTAAATAAACCTGAAATTGCAGTGTAATGGTATTAAGGGGCCTGAGGGAGCCTGGGAAGAATGAACACGCACAAAGAATCCTCTCTAGGATCATCAAATCCCTGATTAGAATCGCCTCCCAGGATCAGATGGCCTCTAGAGAAGGTGAAGAGTGCCTCTGAGTCCTAATGTGCTGTGGGAACTCTGGAAGGATGTTTGACCAGGCTGCAGCCTCCTTCTCCAGGGCTGCTCAGGACAGGAGGGTCTGGTGTGGAAAGAGCTCCTACAGGGATCCTGACCACTGATCTCAGGGACATAGTGGCATCCTATAGAGGGCCTAAGCCATGTGGCAGGTCTAGCTCTGGCCTCTCTGGCTTTGTCTTGAAGGGGTTTATTCCCCAAGAAACAGACCCGGAGACATGGATCCAAGAGTAAGTAGTCTATCTAGGAAGTTCAAAGTAGACCAGTAGGGTGAAGAGTTAAGACAAGGTAGGGAAGCAGCCAGTAAGAGTATGTTTTTAAGTCAGGCATCCCTGTGGGCAGGTGGTGCTTGAACCTACAGGGAAACTCTGCTAAATGACATAAAATACATGTGTCAGAACGATCACACCTGAGAGGGGAGGGAGCTGGGGTATTTATGCCCCAGGTCCCTTTAGTCACTGGTTCAGGGCTGCCCTTAGGGGGTGTTCATTTCTAGCCCTCCAGACCGACCCCTGCTGGGGGAGGGAAGTCTCCTGTGGCTTTGAATAAAGCCCTTGGATAAATGTTCTGGAAATAAATTGTGGTGGCGGGGAGAGGGGCCCTTTGAAAAGATGAGGTGCCTAGGATATTGGTGAAGCATCCGTAGCATCTACCACGAGGTTTATGAGGCACAAGTGTTTGGATACTTTTAAAAAGTGCATTTCCAAAAGCCTGTGATACGGACTCTGTCCAGATCTCTGCAGGTCAAGTGGCCGGGCATGCTGGGCCCTCTGAGGCAGACTGAGACCCCCAGCCACATCAAGTCAGACCGGGATTAGAACACCTCCTGCCCCCCTGTGGTCTGCCTGCTGCCCACCGACAGAGCCCGCGGCACCTTGAGACCTGGGGCTGCATTTTCTCTGTGTTTTTGTCTAGCGGGGCCACTTGACAGACAGAGTTCCTGAAGGAAGCTGTGACTTGGATTTGTGGGCATTTACTCAGGCTGGGGCAGAGGTCAGAGTTCTCTGGATTCAGTGGTGCTGGGGAAATAAATCTCTCCCCTCTGACCTCTCACTGCCAGGATAAGGTTGCTGCCTGATGTGTGCCCCATAGGTCAGCCTCCTGGGCAGGGGCAGGGTGGAGAATGGTGGGTGTGTGTGGGAGGTACCCAGCACATGGCACAGTGTACCAGCTAACAGGGCCTCAGGATGCAGTCCTCCCGGTACAGGATGGTTTGGTTAAATGTCTCCTAGCTCTTGTAGAGCTCAAAAGTTAGTTGTGTTGCCAGTGTTGGTCCTTGTTTGCAGGAGGGCTAGAGACAGCTCTGGGCAAGGAAAGAGAGTGAATATTCATCCGATGGCAGCAGCCAGAGACACACAAAACAGGAGGACACCAGGACTTCATCAAAAACCCTTATGTTTCGGTTGAGGAACCTGAGGCCCAGAGAGGGGATGTGTCTTGCTCAAGGTCACACAGTGATTTAGAGACAAAGCTAGAACCCATGGCAGTGCTGAGTAAAATTCTAGGCATAGAGATCTGAGAGTCCTGCATGGAGCTTCCTCTGGGGACAGCGGGGGCTCAGAGCTGGAGTGGGGTGGGCAGGGGAAAGGGAACCTCACTCTGGCACATGCCGGGGGCCCCCAGAGGACCTCATCAAGCACATAAAGGCCAAGCCAAGGTAGAGATGGAGGGCTGACGAGGCCCAGGACTGTGGCCAGGTGGTGTCTGAGCTTTTTCCAGGCCTTGCCCTTAGCCAGACCAAACTCTGCAGAAAGCAGGAGCTGTGATGACCCTGTGAACTCCTGAGCCTGCCCTTGGGAAGGTGGGGGCTACCGACTGCCTTTGGGGAACACAGAGATTGCCTAAGCTGTGAGGCTGCTGGCCCTGGGAGCTTGGGAGAAGAGCATGCTGGCTTCCCCCATGAGCCAGCAGCGGGGAGGGGCTGAATGGGGCGCAGAGAGCTGCTAGTCTTGCTGCCCCTGCCTCAGCAAGGGAGTGAGGTCTGTTGGTAGCATTTTGGGGGAAAATGATGGTTTTACCTTCATCCTGTGGTACCAGGGCTGTCTTAAATTAAAGATGTCTTAGAATGGAAAATCTGGATTGATATCTCAGGGCCTCACCATGAGGTCAAAAATGGAAGACTCAGTGACTAGAAAATTTGTGTGGGGGACATGGCTGTTTTGCCTATTATAAAGCTAATCATCTGGGTTTATGTGTCTGCCTTGAGAACAGTCTAGAAGTCCAGCTTATAACTGACCAAAATCAGGTGGTTTCTTCAGAGAGTACTGCTATAAACCAGGAACTGGCCCATTTTCTTGGTTACACATACCTAGTCCTGGTCCTCAAGGAGCTCATGGTCCGTGAGTGAAGATGGGAGTTTGAAAAGCCACAGAAGCCAAATTTGGCCCATTAGGAACTGTTAGCACATCAGACTAGTGCTAGAACATAGCAAACTTAGCCTTCCTCCCTTATGCCTAGGCTGTGGGCATGGGCGCCTCACCAGCCACGACACAGAGTGTGAGGGGACAGACTCGCTTGATTTTGTCAAAAAAAGTTTTAACTGGGAGAGTTAAATTAGAGTTTAACTGGGAGAGGAATCACAACAGGTGACCCCAAAGAAATGGTGACTCTCAGAAAGAGATCTGACTTAGTGCACATAGGCCTCTTCCCTTCTGGAGCACCTCCTTCCAGAGCCTTCTCCACATGGGTCTTGGGTGTGATATGATCTGTCCATTGAGACAAACATTCCTCTAGGACACATGGTAGATGTATACTTTTTAAGTTCTTTGCCTGGATCTCTGTGTACTTTTGTCTATTTTCTCTGACCTATTGCAAATGCCATGGGAGGGGCCATGATGCACGTGTTCAAGATGTGAATGCCTGCGGCTGGGGCTGGGCCTCCATCTAATGTACCTGATGGGTACCTGGGAGTTCTTGTCTGGCCCCCTTCTCTATCTTCCCTGGAGCCAGCGATGGCTCCCAGATGTTCACTGATGCCACTCACATCCCTGGGGGATTTGGTCCCTTTTCCTTTAGCCTAGTAAACCTTTGTTTGGACATGTTCTTCCTTCCACTTTGCCCTCCTCCTGGGTTTGTTAAGTTCATGGCCAAATAAAGCTATTCGCTTCCCTTGTCCTGTAGTGTTCTCTGACTGTGTCGGGATAATAGCGGTCACCAGAAATATCTCCTCTCAGGTCCCATAAATCATCTTGCGGCATTGGCTGCCTACAGCATGCTGCTGACTTTGAGAAAGCTCCGCAGTGCTATTTCTGAATAATAATAAATGGAGCTGAAGCCCAGTGGCCTTTGTTATTTATCTCCAGTTCTGCAGAGCAGAGATGTATGTGCTGGAGGGGTGTAGGTTAGGTCCCCAGGGCTGTGACTCCCTTGGGGGAAGGCAGCTTCCCTAATTGCCTCTTCATTGTACAAGTTGCCTGGTCTGTTTCCTCAGGGGACAATTTGCGGATTTGAGCAGAGGAAGCTTTCAGCTATTCAGCTCCAGCCCTCTGCTTGGTCTGTTAGAAAGCCAGCTGATTACAAAGTAGGGGTGGCTGCTGGCTGGATGCTAACCCTTAAAGCCATCCCCTGTACTCCACGACCAGCCCCAAACACTGCCATCCTTTGGCACTCCCCTCTCCAGTCTCGGCCTGAGCACCTTGCGTCAGACTCACATGTGTAGCATCCCAACCCCTTCCAATTCCAAGGTTTGGGAGTCTGTTGGCTCACACCCATGTAGGCTCAGCTCCTTGGCACCTAGCTTCAGTCTGCTCTTGACTCTGATTAGGAGTCTTTCCATAGTGATGTTGGTAGAGGCTGTCCTAGGCCAGTCTCCTCCTAGTCCAACCTGCCCCCAGAACCTTCATCTCAGCACAAATCTCCCATAGATAATAGTCCTCCTAGTTCACCCTCCAGAGAAGGACCTGAAGACCCACAGCCATGGGGACAAGGCCCTTGGCTTTGCCAAAGAAATTGATGGGAACACCACTGGCCAAGGTGATGACCATGGACTGTGTTTGAAAACTCTCATGTCCTTTCTCTTCTGCTAGCTTTCATCTTGGGCATCTACCATGAAATCTAATTTTCATATTTGTTTTGATAGTTGTCATTCTAGAAGATGGCTTTAGCCATATTCTGAAATTATTTTGGAATCCCAATCCAACTTTTTTGACATTTGAAACCGATGGCCCCTCCTTAGGTTCAGTTTTGCCTTTATTATACTCCAGTGGCCCCTGGAACCACTCCCATCTCTCAACCTGGTTGAAAGAACATGTAGATATTGAGCCATTTCTGTAAGTGGCTTTGGAGGTAGAGATGGGGCTGGAAGTACTAATGTTCTGTGATGTTTGCCAGCTGCTAGTTACTTGGAATAAAAGGTTAGCCCTATGGAGATAGAATATTTCAACCTTCACCTGCAATTTTGTAGTTGTCCCATGATGCCGGCATGGAAAAATCATAAAAAGCACAATAAATCACCGAGCCCATCATTATTATAGACACTTACATTGTGGGGCTGCAGATATCATGGCAATGATTCTCCTACTTAATGAAGGAGGGGTTTATACCACAAACTCAGCAGCTGCTAATCCAGCCTGGGTGTGTGACCATTATAGGTACTCAGTAAATAGTGGTTATTATTTTGGCATTCAATGACCTATTCTTTCCTTTAATGTGATTTTTATTAAATGAGATTTTTAATGTGATTTTATTTAATGTGATTTTTATTAAAATGATAGCATCGGTTACAAAGTTATTCACAATAAGAAATTAAGATACACTGTGGAGAAACGTTACCCAATCATGGCTCACTGGGACTTTCATATCCCTCTAATGGAAATCTCTATGGATGAGATACTAGGCTTCTGGTCTGGCAGGACTGTGGATGCCCTGATCACTATAAAGGACCACATCAAAGGAGCTAAAAAATCAGGTTAGGACTAGTGCATCAGTCAAGCTGCCTGCATAGAGAAAGATAAGCAGGAGTCCAAATCATAGGATGAAAGAGATACATACCCACTTAGATTAAAGTCATATTTCTTCCTTGCGAGGTAGAACTCTTATCCATCACACTTGATTAATCTTGACTTTTTTTCACTCTCGGGAGATACTAACTTTTTCTCCCTGTTCTAATAGCTCGTAGGCATTGAAAAGGGATTTTCCAGCTCATAGATTGGGTCAAAGGAGCCCTCAGAGGGCTTCAACTTATGGTCTACATTCATTGCTTCTCTCTAATTTTTCTAAGAAGGAAGTATTATCCTTTCCTGTTCTGGAGATCACGGAGATTGACCCCTCTTGCATCTATGTGGTTTTCTGTGCTATAAATCCTAAAAAAAAAAAAAAAAAAAAAAAAAAAAAGGAAGAAAGAAAGAAAAAAGCCATGCTGTGTGGATGCAGGAGGAATAAACCCCAAACCAGGAAACCCCACCCCACCCCACCCCGTCAATGAAACCCCTCTGACTCTCTTCTCATTCCCGTCATTCCTCCTACAGTCCAGCCATTTCAGATTCACTTTGAAAAGGATTGATTTCACTGGTTTCTGCTGAGGAGACAGCCATAGCCTTGGTTTTGTCCTAAGAACACTTAAAGACAATTGGAACAAAGCCAAATGATTTTTAAACAATGATGCAGTGATTTCCGCTATGTCTCCTTCATAGCCTAGAAAACGAAGACAAAGGAAGGGAAGCCGAGAAGAGATAGTCCCCCACATGCCCCTGGCCCTAACCCCTGGCATCCCACATGCCTCCTCCCCTGACCCGGCTCAGGGCAGACAGAAAATAGGGTGACCTTTGGTGCCGTGCTGCCAAGTCCCCTGACTAAAGACACAAAAGCAGTGAGTAACCGAGTCGGCGTTTTTCTCAAACTTACGTGAGGAACGAGAGAATATATGAGCCACACGGAGTGTCCCGGTGCGGGGAGGGGGGGGAGGTGGGAAGGACAAACACGACATGGCAGAGCAGTTCAGAGGCTTGGACTCTGTTCCCTAGTTACTGGTCAGGCCCTTCCATCCTCCGAGACAAGCCTAGGGCTGAGCCTAGGGTCAGTGCCTGCTGAGAACTGGATTAGGTACAGCTAGGGTACATTGTATTGTATTTTTTTCCCTACTATATTCAAGTTGAGGCCAGGGCGGTGGTGAAGTCCTGGCTGGTGGAGTGGCCAGGGTATGGTGAGGGTTGAGGGGGATGGCTGGGGTCAAGAGGGGATCAAGGTCAAGGTGACGTCAAAGCTGGATTGAGCTCAGCAGTGAGATGAGGCAGTCACCCCTGAATGAGAATATGGTGATGGGCAGGAGAGTTTGAGAACTGGGTTGGGTTGGCTGGAACCGTGTTTCCACAGGATCAGACTGTCCTTGATTCTCTAACACTAAATGTCCTTGCTCTTTGACCCTGGGTGCTCTTTGACCCTGAATTCCTTCAGGGCCCAAGGCCATCCCAGCCTTTGAGTGTTCTAGCTCCTGCTCCTGTCCCTCCTGTCTTCCTGTATTTCGTGGGAATTAGCTATTTCCGCAGGGAGGGCACAAGAATCAAAGCAGCTGAGTTGAATCCAGCTAATACAGTCGCTGGCTTGTCCTGCCCAGGTGCCGATGGATGATGTGGGTGGACACGTGGGCCCCGAAGCTCGGGGTTCCCTGGGGGAATCCAGAGATCAGTGACATCTCTGGCTCCTGGAGCAGGGATAACTGGCTCTGTGTTGTGCATGTATGCACTCTTCTTGACACTCACTCCTTTCCAGAAGAAAAAACCCACCTCATGGGGAGCCCATGAGAAAAGGGAGCTCTCAGCTCCTGCTGTCAGGAAAGTGCCAGGGCACCAGCTAATCATTTGCCTGGTGTCCCTTGGCTCAGAGAGCTCGGAGTAGCCAGGCTGCCTGGAAGGAACTCCAGATGTCATTTCCTGCGTCCTGCTCATGGCATAGGACAGCCTGGGACCAGAAGCCAGGCATTAGGGACAGAAGTCCCGTACCCATCCAGGGGGCTGCAGGTATAGGTGCTGGCAGAAGGGCAGGGTTCTCTCTCCAGCACCCATGGCAGCTGGACCAAAGAACGCTGATCAGCCTCACCCTCCGCAGCAGGTGAGCTTTGTGCCCAGGAGACCACGGGCCACCAGCCCTCTGCCCTGTGCCTGGGAGCTCCTAGTGGTCAGCAGCATCCACACGCCGCTGAGACGTTAGCACAGGCATTGCTCCCAGGGAGATGAGGCTGCTGTCGGCTGGGCGAGCTGTCTGTGCCAGGTGCTGGCATCAGCCCGAATCCCAGCCTTTCTCTACTTTGGCAGAGGGTGGGAGAGTAGGAGGTATAGAGGCTTGGACTAAGGCCCCAGGTGGAGACTTCCAGTGGGAGAAGTTCCAGAGGGAGGAAACTGGGATCTGACCTCTTGGAGACAAGGGGTTGGCACACACGGGTGGTTGAAAGCCTCAGTCACATTCAGCTTCCAGAAAGGAAGACCCAGACTTTTTAAAGCAGCTTCACGGACCAAAAGGGCTGGTCTTTTGCAGTTTGTCACAGCAAAACAGCAAAACTTGGGAGCCGTGGATAGAAGTGATTGTGGGCTAAGTTTCTCTCAGCCAGAGCCATTCGATGGGAGAATGTGCTGTTTTGTGAGGTTCTGAGTTTCCTATGACAGGAGATGACCTACCAGGGCAGAAACAGCACATCAGAAATGTGTGTCCAGATTCAGGCAGTGGTGAAGGATTCATTCCCCTCACTGCTGAAGGCCTTCCCATGGGATGCTCTGAGAAGCATGTCTCAAGGTCAAGGGCTTGATTACAGGTCCCACTTGGCTTTCTGCAGACCTCTCTACTGTCCAGGCCCCTGCTTTTTGCCCTATGTCCTATCATACCACACCGTGTTTGAGCCTGATCACTTCTTTGGCCCTAAGGAGAACATGATTCTTTCTGAATGACCACCCTTCTTTCCTGGTTCTGAGGACAGCTTTCCTCAAGGGGATGCCTGGGGCTGTGCTCACTCCAAAGAGAAGCAAGCCTCTCCCCCAAAGGCGCTACAAGGCTTCCTGTCAGATGGCAACGGCACTACGAGGGGCCTTCATATCTTCCCACCTCCCTCCTACAGCCTCTGTTCTGCCTGCAGCTACAAGACAGGTGTGTCAACATGCCACACTTCCGTCTTGGCAAAGGAGAAATGAGGCTCAGTTCCCCAGAGAGGTTTTGGGGTGCTGGTGCTGTCTTGGAAGGGAAGACTTCGGCCCCGAAATTATGCCATGTCAAGTCCTTCTCTGCAAAACACAGTGGCTGGTGTCCTCAGTCTCCCATAACTCCATACCCCGAGCAGATGCCCATGGGCACCTTGACAAAAGAAGCTCATTATTTTGCTTTCTGTTGCCGCAAAGTTCTGCTCAGCGCGGCAGCCGATCGGAGGAAGGCGCCCACCATCCGAACCTGGTTCAATAAGGTACAAGCGGCGAAGGATTCAAGAGGAGCTGTCATCGCGGATTAAAACATGTCGACGCCCCCAATGACAATAGTTATTTTTTCTGAGAATATTGAACGTGTTGCTTACATTTCATAGTTGACAGGGAAGGAAATCTAACTCCACCAGGCTGGGCCACTTAAAGGCAATCTACATGCTATAAACACGCCGAAGGGTAGTGTTCCCAAGGTGGTATAAAATGAGGCATGATTGCAGGATTCTTCTGCTGCCCTACTGTTTCATTCCCAGCCTTTCAGCCTCTTTCTTCTTTAAGTGGAGAATTCTGTGCCAGCCGCCTGGGGTAACTTTTAATTTACTCCCTGTATAAGGGCATTTCATATCTTCCTCTAACGGTTCCTCTAACCAGAAGGATAATGCTCACCTTTATCCTTTAAGGGATGAAGTTCATCCCTTAAAGCCCAACTCAGATGCCGCATGTTCTGTAAAGGCCTCCTCACTCTCACTGAAAGCTCGTTGGGAGGCCCCTACGCTATTTGCACCTGCCTCGTGGTAACACTCAGCACTTAAAATGGAGTCTGCTTGTCTATTGTCATATCTGTCTCCCACTGGGCTGGGAACTCCTGGAGACAGGGACTGTGTCTCTTCAGTGTTTAGGACAGGGCTTGGCACACAGTAGGTGCTCAGGAGGGCTTTGCTTAGTATACTTTTTCTACTATATGCAAAGCAGCCTGAGCCCATCTCGTTTACTACATTAAAGGGTAATATTAAACATGTAAAAGTGAAATGTTTCATCCAAAGAACAGAAAGGGCTATTCCCTAGTTGAGGGACCCTGGAATTCTTGTTTTTAGATGTGTTGTATACCCAGAATGTCAAAGGGGAGCCGGGAGGGGATCCCCCTCAGGCTCCCCCTGCATGACAAGGGGCAGCAGAGCTGGGACTGGGACGTGAGCCTGCAGGAAAGACAGCCCAGAGAACGCCAGCTCGACCGTGCCACCCAGCACCAAACTCTGCAGGGAGCTTATCAGAGCTGAAGTCACACAATGGCCCCAGTGCTCTCTTTGCTCCGGTGCAAAAGCATAAAGGATCACATTTATTTGCCACATTCAGGAGATTGATCTGAATTGGTGTTTATTTGTTCATTTCTCATTCAGAAAGTACATTTTCTGTACTCTGAGTTCCCAGGCCTGGTATTTCTGAGGTCAAACAGATCACAATGTCTTGTTTCTCTTCTGGGTTGCCCGGGTACCCAAAGCACCCTTTTCCCTGACTGTAAGGGCTCCAGAGACTTGCAGTGGGTCAAACAGAGGTGCTTTTTGAAAGCCAGACCAGTCTGCCTGCTCTTTACCTCCCATGAACTTAATTTCAGCAATTTAAGGGTGTCTGTGTGTGTGTGTGGGGGGTGGTTATTAACCCAGCTCCATGCAGGAATGTGGACAGCTCTCCAATCCTGGAAATGATCCCCTGAGTGTTTTGATAGAAACCATAGAAAGAATTCATCTGATGTGGGTGAACTTCATGCAGTCCTCCCTAGAGACAGGAGTGAACCATTTGTTCTTCTTTGCAGAAAGCCTTTCCAGATCACAGTCTCTATGCTAAGTTCAGTGCTAGGCACTAGAGCCATAACTGAACAGGCTGTGGGCACAGCCCTCAAAGAGCTTAACATCTAGTGGGGGAGATGGACTGGGAGACACTGGGGCTCCAGGGGAAGGACATCCAGCCTAGTCTTTGGGGCTTTCTGCGTCTTGGAATTAGGAGCCTTACAAGCAAAATGTGACAAAAGAGCTTAAGCATACTGGGAAGATTTTAAACTGTCTGAAAGCTTTGGTTTCTGGGAATTCTGGGGCTCTACTGGTCATTCTTAAGACAGGTGCAACCTCCCACTTCCAGTCTGTGTGTCTTCCTGTCTCCCAGAATACATCCCATTGTGGGAAGGATCTTGCCAGAAGAAAGCTCTGATCATATCATGCCCCTTTTCAAAACTGTTTCCAATCCCCCTGTTACAAGACAGCTTAGAGCCAGGTGGCTTGGCCTCAGCTCACTACTGCCCTCCGGTGTCCTGTATCAGAGAACTACCTGCCCCTGCCTACCTTCAGCGGCTAAAGAGGGGACACTTAGCCTCACCTAGGCACTGGAGTCAATTCTATTCCCAGTTTAGGAAAGTTGTTTAAAACTCTTTACCAGTAACTTACTGACGGCAAAGTTCCAACACACAGAGACTATCAAGAAATGAAACAAGAGCTGGGTGCTTATTCCATGAACATCCAGCCAGAGTCAAGTAAGGATTACTCTGGTGATAGCACAGATATTCCAGGTAACCTCAAAGCTAGGAGTGAGAAGCATGTTAAGGAATGGAAATGGGATCCAAGGCTGAAGGCTCAGAACCCTACCCAGGTACGGTCGTGAGCCCCCATTCTGCTTCTAGGCAGCCATCATTATGGGCCTCGTCTTGAGTCCCTCCCTTCCTCCCCTCCCCATTTCATCTTAATGAACCAAGACTCTGGGATAAGTTGGAGCATGACAGTGGCAAGTGATTCCAACTTGTTTGTTGGGTGCTGAGTTCTTTTTCTATGTGACACACCCCTTACCCCTAGTCCAGGGAGATGGGCCATGTTCCCTGCTGGACTGTCTTCTGTTTGGGTTTTCAGCTGTTGCTGGCTGTCAGCCTCTTAGTATGGGATCCATGTCATACCTACTCTAGGGACCGCCTGCCACCTTAGCTGTGCCTCCCTGACGCTGATGGCTGGCTGGCACCTTCAGCCCTTCACTGGCTGCCAGGATCCCCTGAGGCTACATATGCCTGATTCATCTTCTTCCTTTCTGCTTCTAGGACCTTCCCCACCCAGTCATGTGAGGCCAGTGGTCATCTCTCACCTCAATTTCTGTCCCTTCCCATATGAGCTGCCTCAGGACCAACATATACATTTTAGCTCCCACTTCGTATCTTGTGACCTTGCATTTGGGGGACAGGTACACAGCTTCCAATGTCATGCATCTCAAATTCCATCTTGTTAGACTTGAGCCATCATTCTCTCTTGCTAAAATCTTTTTGGATCTATCTTCATCCCCCCTACCATCTTATCAGTCACAAATTTTGAGGAGTATAGCTTCGCTATGTTAATCTAAGCTATCAAGGAAAAATATGTGTAGGATGGAACCAACAACAGAGCTTTTCACTTGCTGCTAGATACCCCTTTGATGTTGATGCTGAACCATAAAGCAACCCCTTTGGATACAGTCATTCAGTTAGTGCCTATTTTGCTGGATTATATAATATCTATAGTCCAAATATTTCAAGCGTCTCCAGTCCAGATGTTTCGAAACGGTGGCAAATGTTTTGTTTGGCCTGCACATTATTTTTAAAATTCTAAACTCAAGTTAAAAACCAGGAGGCTTCTCACCAAAATATCCAGATTACTGGCTTTTCTTGAGAAATACTTAATAACAATCAGCTGGAACTGAGCGGCAGATTCCTTTGTTAGACAGGCATGCGCTCCCCGGCTGGCTACAGTCCTTGATTACTCATTTATTACTCACTAAGTTTGAGTTTACAAACTTCCTAAAGGATATGAAGGGAGACTTTCTATAACAACCATTGTATGAGCTATCTATTGCTGTGTAACAAATCACCCCAAACTTGGCAATCTTTGAGGGTCAAGAATCCAGGGAATCTTCATGATGTAGGTACTCAAAACCCCTTTCTGATCTTGCTGCTTGCTCTTTGGATAATGACAAACCTCTTAAGCTTGACTTACAGGGCCCCGTCTTCAAGGTTTGCCCCTCACTTTCTCTCACTCCATCGCACTCCTGCCCATCCTGTGCCCTCCGCCCCTGGCTACCCGAGCTTCCGCTAATCTTAAGCACCATACTCCCTCCATTTTCAACCTATGCACCGTGCTGGGTTTATGTGCCTGGGACCTCTTTCCTCCTCTCTTAAAAAAGAAATCATGACTGTGTTAGGTATTAAATCCCATTGCCTGTAATATGCATAATCCCTGCCCTTTTCTTGAGTCAATAATGGTTTTCCAGCCCCTTTCTTCTCCATATTAGTTCAGTGATACAATATCTCATGGATCTCAGTGCCTTGAATCATGGTCTTCTCGGTTGGAAACTAGACTGACTGGCAACAGTCAGGCACTCTCTTCACATTCATTTTTAGCAGAGTAGTTAAATGCTCAGCACTGAGGCTTGACTGCCTGGGTTTGAATCTTGATTCTGCCATTTATAAGCTGGTGACTTACACTGATACCTGTGTAACCTCAGTTTTCTTATCTTTAAAGTAGGAAGAATATGGGGTGCCTGGGAGGCTCAGTCATTAGGCATCTGCTCAGCTTAGGTCATGGTCCCAGGGTCCTGGGATCGAGCCCCGCATCGGGCTCCCTGCTCAGTGGGAAGCCTGCTTCTCCCTCTCCCACTCCCCCTGCTTGTTTCCTCTATCATTCTCTCTCTCTCTGTCAAATAACCAAAATCTTTTTTAAATATTTAAAAAATAAAATAAAATAAGAAGAATAACTTAAAATAAGCTTTCCTATAAGCTTATGGTGAGGAGTAAATGAGTTAATTGTGGAAAGTACTCAGGAAGAGCCTGCTGGCCCAGAGTCAGTGTTTCTCGTGGTGATCACTGTATCCCCTCTCTCCCCTTCAGCCAGCTGCCCCGTGATCTCAGGCACAGCCAGCACAAGATGGGGATGCCCGGGTCAGAGGTCAATCCTAGGAGATCCAGTGATCCTCTCAGATTGAGAGAGAAGGCAGTGGGGATGGAAGGAGCTCACTTTGCAGAAAGACATGCGCACATCTCAGCCTCTGCTACTGATGAAGTATGCAGTCTTGGTCCCATCATGTTAACACCTCAGTTTTCTTGTCTATAAAACGCAAATACCAATAGCTCCTCTCAGGGTTGTTTTGAAAATTAAATAATGCCTGTAATGTGTGGAGTACTTTAGTGCAGGAACATAGCAGTTATTTAATAAATGTTAATTTCCTTCTTCTTCCCTTCAAATCCAGCATTCCTCTCGCGGGCACAGAGGTAGCTACAGAATGAAGCTAGGGAGCCGGGCTTTCTCTTCGGCGTCTCACACAATAGGCCATTGGCCTCAATCACGGGTCCCTTCTTACTCATCTTCTTAATTCTGTTCTTACAGAGCCCAATCAACTGCAATTTTGAATCTCCTTTTATTTTCCCTACATGACCTTTAAAAAATAAGAGCCTCCTTAGGAGTTCCCCGGGATCTGGTTTTTCTGGGTTTCTCCCATGTTATTCCTGTTTTGGATCATCACTGGTTACATAAGCAGAATTGGTTCTAAGGGCCTCCTTCCAAAGCCTCTAACCCATGAGATCACAGCTTTCTTTCCCATCCACTTTTGGAAATCTGTCTACTAAAGCCTAGGCTTTGGGTCCACCTGGCCTGCCTGCCTCTAACAGGCCCTGTGAGACGATACGGACATTGTCCCGAGGTTCCCACACTCCACTTCACCAGTTTTTCATGGTTGATAGGAACTGATAAGCCCAGAATATCAAAGTGTCTTTTTTTAAAATTTATATTGTTCATGTATCAAACCCTGTTGCAGCACTAGAAATCAGTAGAGAAAAAGCCCATGCCTATACAGAATGTACATTTTAGCCACACATACAGACAATATCCAAATAACCAGGTAAGGACTAATATGATTTTTAGATACTTGAAAACACTTGCAGGAAAATAAGACGGGACAGGTAGGGGAGAGAACATATAGCGATGGAAGGAGGTGGATTGGAAGATTTGAGGAGATGGTCAGGGAAAGCCTATCCGAGCCCGTGGTATTCAATATACCTTGCAAAAGCTAGATCTTTGAGGCGGGAGGTATAATTGCAAAGACCCAGGGGCTAAGGAAAGAATGAGTTTTAGTCAGAGCCCATGGAGTCCTAGAAGAACCACGAGCAGTTGTTGGGGTCATAGGCAAAGCGTGTCTTTGTGTTTGCATGTGTGCGATTGTGTGTGTGTGTGTGTGTGTGTGTGCATTTTGGGGGTTGGGAGGGAAGACCTGTAGGTTTCATTAGACTCTCTGAGATGTACAAAGGGTAATTACCATGGCATCCTTCCCTCTAGCCATCGGGGGAGGGAATTGTTAGCTTAGTAAGATGTCAGACATCCTGCTTCGAATGAGGTGGAAGCCTTCCCTTTGGTGTCTGGGCAGCCAGGCTCCTCCCTATCCACTTTACCTCCCCACTCACCCTGCAGTCTGGGCCATAAGCAGCCTCCCTCTTGCTCCATCTGGCCACAGCACCAACAGCCCACTAGAGATTCCGCTCTCACCTAAATGCTTCCACCCTTCCATGAGGCATGCTGAGGCAGGAGTTAACCCTTCCTGCCCCAGCAGCGCTGTTCCCCCCGACTCAAGTCATCTGCAAATCTTTGCAATACCCTTGGGATCACCCCCCACCTGGCTTCCAGCCTGAAATTGACTTTGCTTGCTACCCTTGCTGTCAGTAATGCTGTGTAGGCTTATTTCTTTAAATTAATTTATTTGAGAGAGAGAGAGAGAGCATGGGGAGGGGGAAAGACGGAGAGGGAGAATCCCAAGCAGATTCCCTGCTGGGTGCAGAGCCTGCCTCAGGCCGACGTTGGCTGGATCCCACAATCCTGAGGTCATGACCTGAGCCGAAATCAAGAATCGGACGCTAACTGACTGACCACCCAGGTGCCCCCTGCAGCATAGACTCCTGGAGAGATTAGTTTTGTCTTCAGCTCCCAGCTCAACAGTTTCCTCATCCAACTCACAGGTCCCTCCCACACCCGCCTCTCTCGCCACATCCCTGGCCGCTCTCCATGGTAACCAGTTCACCGGTGGATTTCTCTCCTCTGCCTGCGTGCTAATCCCCTAGGCAAACTCTCTTCCTGCCCTCACACGCTGTCGCCCCACTTGATCCAGCTATTGTGGTTCCAGTATCCAGAAAGCCAGACACTGCTTGCAATCACCCTCCACACCCCCGGCTGATATCCTGCCAGTTCTTTGCTCTTTCAAAGTCAGTGGAGGGTGGGGGAAGCAATAAAAGTACCACTCAGCTATCTGACTTCCTCAGTGTCCCGCCATACTCGAAAGATATGTCTCTCTTTCTAAACGGGGTTGTCCAGCCACTGGTGGTTAACAGCAGAGGGACGTGGCTGTGGCTGGGTGAGGTTCGGTGGCTGCCCAGGAGGGTGGGGCCTCTCCCACCTAGCTGTGCGCCTGCAGGGGTAAGCAGCAAAGCCACCTTGTGTCTCCCAGCGCTCTGGAGTCTGCAGGGGGTCGTTTGCACCCCACACCCAGCATAACCCACACTGGCAAGCTTGCCACTTCCCACTTCCCGAACATGTCATGCATGTTCATGCTCTCAGCCTTTATGCATGCTGTGTGTTTCTCCCCGGGACAGTTTTTCTGTCCTCTTTATCTTCCTAGCAAACCCTCCTCACCCATCCCTTTGAGACAAACTCAAATATCATCCTATAAAGCTTATTCCATCCTGTACTATGTTGTCACAGCATCTTGTGACAACCACTTTTAGAACATATTTCAATGCACTAAAACGATCTGTTTAATTACTTCCTCCCACCACATCGCGAGCTTCTTAAGGCCAGAACCCTAACTTACTTACCCCACAGGCCCAGAACCGAGCACCGGGCCTGCCACGTGTTGAGCGCTCCATAAAAATCTGCCCTTTGGACACACAAATGAAAGAAACACAATAGGGACATGAAGTGAGGAAGAGCAATGTTCTCAGTATTGGGGGCGTGTCTATCAGGGAAGTGCTATTTCTTGGGTTTTCTGAAGTCTCACTAGAGGAATATAATGATAAATATTGCTAAAATAGAGGGGTCTGAAAAAAAATCAATAATCCCAAAAAGCCTGGCCAAAAAAATGTACCAGCAGGCGGCTGGCTGTGCAGGTTGCAGACTTTAGATGACAGCTCCTGGGCAAGGTGATGCCCCCCCCCACCCCGTCCTGGAGTCTCCTGTGCTTATCTCTGTCCCGAATTCTGAGAGCATCTCTGGCCCGGGGGCTCTGCCTTTGGTAGATTTAAAGTAAGAGGAATATACAGAGCGTGTCAGGAAAGCCCGGGGAGCCCGGGACAGAGCCCAGGACCTGGCTGATGTTAGCAGTCCACGTAGGGATGCTGCTGGTAAGAGGACCTCTGTAATCCTAGCTCTGAGATTCAAACAAACAAACAAACAAACAACAAAACAAAACAAAACAGTGCTTCCAGCAGCTGATTGTTTTTGTCTGCACTTGGGCTCCACTGCAGGCCTCAACAGACTCAAGTATTTAGGGAGTTTTATCAGACACCTCTGTGCCCAGGAGCATGAGGAATGACCCATCCAGAGCCAGGCCTAGATTGGAGTCCCTCTCACTCCCAGCCTCTCCCAGGCCCGAGAGAACCTGAAGCATGGCTAGAAAGGGTTTTGCCTTGGTGGAGGGCAGTACTGGCCCTCACCTTCTCCAGCCCCTTCTCTGCTCAAGTGCATGGCTGAGGCTGGGGATCCCCAAGCTAAGGGTGCATGGGAAGGATGAATGGGAGCTAACTGTGCCGTCCAGAGGGGCTGCCTGCTCCATTTCTCCAGACACGCCCTGCCAGGCTAGGTGGTGGGCTCTGCCTCCCTTTACTTCTCAGCCCGGGGCCTTTTCCTGAACCCCAGCCCCTTGCTTAGGCCCACCCCCAGGCCTACCCCTTTGCTGGGGTTCCTCCTGAGATCCACAGCTATGTTTCTTCTGGGTCAGTGTTCCCCTTGCTTGGAGACCTGCTAGGTCCCCACTCCTGTCCTTGTGTGTGCCTCACTTGCTTTCTCCTTCCACAAGCACAAACTCGATGCCTGACGTCATCGTACACATCCAGTGGTGTGTCTTGGGTATTGCCCTTCCAGTCTTGGAGCTCCTTGAGGGGAGGAGCTTGGTTTACCCTCTGAGCAGTGAGAAGCACAATGAGACACTCAGTGCTGTTTGTTCAATGAGTGAGTGCCCAGGGAACATGGCATGTCTCCTTTGAGCCAGGGTTCAGCATGTCCTGTTGAAACATCCATGGTCCACGATAGTAGGTGTTGGCACTGGATTTCTCCTTTGTCATTTGAAGATAACCACATGGACCTGAGTCAGGGTACCTGGGTTTGCATCCCTGCCCCACCCGCTTCAGCCCTGGACCCTGAGCACATCTGTCCGCTCTTTGTAGCTTCGTTATACTCATTGGTAAGATGGGCCAAAATGCATAAAAGGTCCCTGCCTCATAGGGGTGCTGTGAATGGGAACAGAGATGGCAGAGGCTTTCTTTAGGTTTTCATGCTTTAAATCGCAAAGTGGCGTGGATGAGACCTGCTGAAGTCCTGGCTTCCCCAAATAATGCCGGAGAGGATGCTCCTCGCCTAGGCACTTCCTAAGGAAGTAGGGAACAGGGGAGTTCAGACTAATGAACATTCAGTAACAGCACCCCTTAAGCACTTATAACATGTCCTGCCTTGTCTCACAGAGCCCTACAGCCACCCAAAGAAGTAGGTAACATTATTTCCATCTCAGCAATAGGTAATTGAGGCTCAGAGAGGTTAAGCCACACACCCAAAGTCACACAGCTGATAGTTGGCCACACCAGGAATTAAATTAAAATCAGTCTGTCCCCTGAGTCCCTGCTCTTTCTGCTTTGTGTGACATCTTTCAATAAAAAACCAAAAACCCAAGGACTGAGAGCAGAGCTCTTGGGTTCTGCCTTATTGTGCACCCCTTCACAGGATCCTTTCCTTTGAGAATAGATTGCCTAAGGGTGTTCAGTGAGCTGAGGAAAAGAGCACCAAACCCGCTGATCTGACAAGCACTGACAGTGGGTGGGGTATAAATATGTGTGCAAAGCCCACGACATCTCCTGAGTCATGACTCAGCCAGGCTGGGGCTGCTCATCACACAGCCTGAGCAGCCAGTGATTTGCCGAAGTACAGAGTTGACTTACAGCCTGTGGGAACCTTCGCTCTTCCCCCAGAGGACACTCAGGGCTCTGCCATAGGACTTGGGCCTCAAGGCCTACTGGTGGTCCTCACTGGTCTCCTGGAGCCCATCAGTTTTTCCAGTGCCCTGTGTCCATGTTCCAAGGAGAAAAAAATTCCTTCCCTTCCCTGAGCCTTTCCTCTACTCAAAGAGCTGCAGATGAAGGAAGAGTTCTGAAAGAGCCTCAGCAGGGTCAGATGAGGTAAGAGGAAAGTTCATGCAAAGGTACTGTGGCACCACTGAGTTCAGTGTGTTTGGAAATGTGACAAGCACAGAGGCTTGCCAAGGAGGTGAAGCAAGCAGGGACTGGAACCTTCAGCGCTACAGGCCAACGACGATGCGGCCAGGGGTGGGACTTGGGGGGAGGTTGTTACTCTAGCATGCATAGAAGCTTAGACCTCCAGCATCTCAGGACCATGGGAGTCAATCTCCAAAAATCACAGACTTTCAAGATCTCAGAATCTCGAAATTTTGGACTCATAACCTAAATTCTTATGCTTTCAGTCATGAGGTTTTGGATCAAGTTTCTGAGCTGGACAGCACTCAGAGCTCTCCAAGTCTTGCCCAAAAGGAGAATTTAGTACCAAAATTCCAGCTGGCCTCCAGCTTAACTCCCAAGAGCAACTGAACATTCCCAAGGGCCCATACTAGACCTTGCCCTCCTGGAAACCCCTTTGTGTGCTGGGACACCAGCAGGGTCTGTTCTCAGCTCAGATCTGACCGGCTGTTACAGGTTCCATGCCAACATTTCCTGAGGCTTTGAGGTCTTGGTAACTCCCTCCATTGAAGTTCACAGCAAGGGCTGTGCTCAGTACTCCCGAGCTGGAGGGACGGGACCTGAAGCAGTGTCCACTCCACTCTGCCTGGATCACCCATCCTGGCACTTTTAATGAGTCCTGGGATTCCTGCTGAAAACCACCAGAGGAGCAGGAGTATTTTATGCCCTGTAAGTAATTTTGCATGCTAGCATTTGGGCCACTGTCCCACCTTTACTTTCTATGGGTTTCCATCTCACACAGCCCCAGGCAAGCTGGCCCTTGTCCAAGGACATTTCATCCACGAGGACAACTGATTTCTATTAGTCCGTTATTCCTGTTTTCATTTTTCTGAATTGCTCATGGTGGATGAATAGAGAACTGGTGGACTAGAGAGCCTGGAGCTCTGGTCCTGGGGGGCAGGGGAGATGGGGGAGAAGCTGGAATCTCCTCCTGGTTGTTGGGATTACCAGCTCTGTGACCACCACAAATCTGAGGGTGTCAGGAGCAGAAAGGGTGTGATCGCTCAGGAGCGCCTCCCTGACGTATGGCCAGGACCCCATGGTGAACACCCAGACTGGTCCAGGAAGACTTTTGTTCTTGGCCCTCTAGCCTATCTCCCAGCCAGGAGTGTACCTTAATTGTGCCTGATTGTGAATTCCGAAGGTGAGTGAGGAATAAGCCCTCTAGGAAACCTAAACCCAGGCCCTCTTCCCTCATTCGTAGGTCTTGCTTGCTTGGGGATTTTGACCCCAGAGAAAGGATTTGTGCATGAATACTCTCCCAGCCCTCCAGTTGAAAGGAAGCTGAGTGTGGCAATCTGATCCCCTCCCTTGGGCTCTAAGGCTACATAGTCGCTGGAAGAAGATATTTTCTTTCCGAACTGAATCTGTGATTGCAGAAGGCTCTTGAAGGAGGCCTGAGTCCTATGGCTCCTTCAGTAGGCTGTGGGACAGAGTGGCAAACAGCAGTCTTTGGAGTCAGACAGATCTGACTTTGAACCCCTGCTCGTTCTTTACCATGTGTCTATTGGGTATGTCATTGGAAGTCTGCTCCTTGAGTTTTCTGCTTTGTCGTTTGAAGATCATCGCATGAGGGATGCAGAACATGGACCCGTGCCCGGGTGCCTGGGTCTCATCCTCATCCTACCCCCTTCCAGCCCTAGGACCCTGAGCAAATCCCTCCTCCTCTCTGTGCTCCAAGTGCCTGATATATGGAATGGGGCGAATCTTACGCTCTACCTGGAGGAGTATCATAGTTGTTGAGAGTACAGCATGAGAAACAGCTGAAGTGGGTTTGGAACAGTACCTGGCATGTGGTAAGCATTAAATAAATAAAGCATTAGCTATAAATGTCATTGTTTACAGGGTGCTAGTGAGATTTCAATTAGATGAGCATCTAGAATAATGGACAGTATTTCGTGTGTGCTTAACATACCATTGCTGGATGAATGAATAAAGATCGGGATGAATAACTATCAAGCACGGGGGAGACACCCACAGGACTGCAGCCTTTCTGGCTGGGCCTTGGCACAGTGTCCTGGGCTGACCTGGACTGTCGGCAGCTGGTCGTGCACACCTTCTGCCAATGCTACGTGCCCAGCTCTAGGCCTCAGTGGCATAAGCTTGAAATCTGCTCTGGTGGTGGTATTCATACCACAGACATGGGCCAATGTTATAAATCGAGGTTTGGTTTGTTGTTATTGAGACAGAGAGAGAGAAAGGAGAGGAGAGAGGGAGGGAGAGGGAAATGGGAGAGAAAGAGAGAGAAAGAGAAGCATTGATTTCCACCTAACACATCCTTGACTGGCCAGGGGACCATTTTTACACCTGCCACTGCCGTCTTCAGAGACCCGTTCTGACCATGTTATTACAGCATACATGATCCAAAATAAGTCATTTTGTAGCAGATAAGAAGATATTAGTGGATGTTGAGAGCCTGGCTTTGGAGACCCCGTGAAGTGAGGAGTGCATAAATTTTGTGGGTTTGGTCGTCACTAATGCCTGGCTGTGGCGTGATCTGGGTGGCCAGTCTAGGGCTTTCTGTAACTTGCCAAGACTAAATTAATGCTTGGAGCCTCCCAGGAAGATCATGACACTCTGCCTGGGTCCTCCCGCTCTCCTCTAAATGCCATCTGCGGAGCTCCTAGGTGGACCCTTTCCCCAAGTCCTGAGTAAGGAGAACCATTTAAGGCCGTTCCAAATCTACTTTGGTACCAACTGACTTTGACGCAGCGCAGCAATGAAAGGAGCCGGATGGAAGTGCAGCTGGTAAGCGCATGGGACAGAAGAAAGAAACACGTACAAGAATTTGTAAATGGCCCAGGCTTTAAAGACTCATCCAAAGTGATCTTAAAGGGAGAGGAATGCACAAAGCAAGACTGCCCTGAGTGTGTCCTGGGATCACGGTGGTCTCAGCCCGGCTCACCCTCATTCATCAGCAGGCCCACAGCCCCCTCCAGCTTCTTCAAGGAAATGGGGGTGGGGTAGCCTCTCTATTTATTTTTTTAGCTCTTCCGGTAAGTGGATGATCAACCAGGTTTGACAACCGTTGCATCCTAATAAATAATCTCTCTTTTAAAATGTGTTGACATATCGTTTGTGTTTCGATGGCCCTAAAGGGCTTTAGAGGAAAGTCGGTTAATCTTCTGTTCTGAGGAAGACCAGCTACTGTTCACTCTTGGAAGAATAAACAGAAACGTGCTGTGCTTTTAATCTTTAAATTAGCACCATTGGAGACTGGCAATTAGTAGCGCTTCTCAGTAGGGGGGTGTTCACACTCCCTTCAGGCACTGGAGGGAGGGGTAGCCACTTGGATCTAGGCTGGGTTTGGGGGACAACACTGAGTTAGGAGGCAGGCCGGCCGGCTCACCTAAAACTGTGGGGCTGGGCAGAAGGGACAAAAGGCAGTGCCCTGGGCAGAGGGAAGCTGGGGAATGACAGGGGACCGTCCAAAGCAGCAGATCTGAAGATGACCACACACAGAGAATTGAAAACCGACTGGAAAATAAAGGGTCTGTTACTGAGGGTAGCGAGACGGATTCTAGAGGTTTGGAAGAACGGGGAGGGGGGAGCCTTTTTCGGACAGAGTCTGATGCCTCCTGCGTAGGGCTGGAGCCGCACCTATTCTGGGGGAAGCTCGTTTTCCCACCTGTTACAAAACTGATACTCCTCTATTAACAGGTAACAGATAACAACTATTTCAGTTGTTATCGGGCTTGGCTGCCCGTCAGAATCTCCCTGCAAGCTGGTGCGACAGTCAGAGACTCAGGCCCTGATCTACTTAATCAGACTCTGTGGAGGGTGGTCTCTGGAAACCAAGCGGATACTCAGGCAGGCTGGTAGAGAGGTGGCACCCGAGTACAGAGTGTCAACTCCAGGTCCAGCCCAGTTGGACTTAAATCCTGACTTCACCATTTACTCCCTGGGTCACATTGGGCCTTAATTTCCTTGTCTTCAAAATACAATGTTAATAGTAACTGCATCACAGGGTTGTCAAAAGATTTCAGTGAGACGATATTTGCAAACTGTAAAATGCCTGGTATGTTATCATTATCATTATTATTGTTTCCTTTATGAAAGAGTAGCCAGTCAATGCAGAGATAGTGGGGGTAAAGAAATACATACTGTCATCCTACCCATAGACATACACATCATATACACCCATCAAGAGTTAAAAATGTCACATGCTGGTGGGGACCATAGTATCTTGGAGAACTATGTCTTCTTAGCTTGGGTTCCCGCAGAACCAGACCCCAAGATGCAAGTTGAGGCCAGGTTGTGTAGACGAGCCCTGGAAACAGTGATGAAGAAGGGGGCAGGCCTCGAAAGAGCGAAGCCCCATTGGGCATCAATTTCCTGATCCTTTCTTTTCCTTTCTGCAAGAGATAAAGAGTACCTCATTAGGTGTTTAAATCAGATTAATGGCCATTAGTACCAGATTTCTCCTGCTCCGCCTGCATTTTGTTTCTTTTGGGATGACTCTGTGAAACTAATTGCTTTTTACAGGAGCAGCACAGGGGCAGATATGGGGAGGGAAAAAAATTCTCTGTCTGACCAGGCTGGTCGAATTCCACATTTTGACTTGGCTTCTAAGTCTGGAGGAGGGAGAGCAGGCAAGCAGCCTGCGCTCCGTGGGCTCGGAGGGGAGGCCTCGTGTGGGGAGGGTGGAGAGCAGCCCTGACCTCCTAAGAGGGGAATGGTGTTTGATGAGCTCGGCTCCTGGGAGTGCTGATTCACAGAGGTCCTTCAGATGTCAGCTGAGTAGGGATTTGTGGACAGCAGGAGAGGGCTGGAGGAGCAACACAGACAGGATGACACCTGGCCCCATGCAGGGTGCAAATTGTATTTCTCCCTCAACGCAGACTATTGACAACTCCTCTATTGATTCTAAATCTGGCAAAGTCACAGAGAGCAGACTCCCTACCTCCTCTTTCCCCAACACATTAAAACAGACATGAAATACAGCTTTCCCCTTTTTTCCACAGTGATGCTCCTGCCATGCTCCCCCCAGACACTTCATTAAAAGTTATTCATAGATATTTCAAGAAGTAGTTAAAGGTAGCTTCCAGAGGGGGAGAAAAGTGAAAGAATGCAACTTGGAGACAGGAAGTTGAACATCAGATCTTTAGCAAAAGTAGAAAAGCAAAAATGCTGAACCCCATGATTAGTCATTACATTTTTCTCTGAGCTTCCCGGCAGCCTCAGCAAAAAGGTCAATATGAGGAGTTATATATTTGTGTTCAGGTATAAAGAAAACCACAAGTTCTTCATATTTTTTTAGCTGAGTTCTGAGAGGTATTTGTCATATATACATTATAGCTAATATGTGATAGTGTCTTGGACCACAGTTTCCTAGCAAACTCAGAAGTGCCTCTGAGATAGTTCTTTCTTGCTTTGGCAACTGATAAAAGTTGAAGGAAAACATGCACTTTGCAATAACTATGAGCCAGTATTAACTGTGATATTTCAGGACTTTTTCGATGTTTGATGGCAGCTGTTTGATCATGGCTAAGGGAATTCTGTCTTCTAATCAGTAGCCAATTCTGGGATGCAGCAGGCTAAGAACAGAATTTTTTTCTAGCTAGTCCACCAGAAACCTTTATTCTAGTTCTTTTGCCAGAGCTCAGGGGTAGAAAGGGGCAAGCAGCTCCTATGAGAAGCAAACTTTTTCTTCTCTTGCTGCCACCTTCTAAGTGGTTCTTCTGTGTCTATCTGTCCCTTCTCATTTCCTGTGCATCAGGAGTTCACGATCTTACTATAACGTCAGCACACCAGAATAATAGAGCCCGTTTTGTTAGCCTTCGTGTGCAACAAACCAGCCCACAGGTTACTGGTTTAAAACAGTAGCCATTTACTGGCTCACAGTTCTGTAATAAGGTAGCTCGTGTCTGCTCTGCAGGGTGTCAGCTGGGCTCCCCCTGCATTTACAATCAGCTGAAGGATCCAAGATGGCCTCTCTCACATGTCTTGGCCTCGGTGGGGTGGCCTAAATTAATGGGGACTCCTTGGGCCTCTCAAGCTCAAAGAGGCTGGTCTTCCTTACTTAGGGTAGCAAGATAATGAAAGCAGAAGCTGTAAGGCTTCCTCAGGCCTATGTCTGCACCAGCCCAGGTTCCTCCAACAGCATCCTATTGCCCCACAGTCAGCCCGGATTCAGTGTGTAGAGCAGCTACACAAGGGTGCGAGTTCAGGGAGGTGTGATTCTTGGAGGATTGTTGGGTGGCAATTATCTACAGCCCTGTGCCACCAATAAACTCAACCACAGTGGTCCTGTAGGCAGCGGTTCTCACCCGAGGGGTGGGATGGGAGAGAAGGGGACAAGTAGTCCCCCTTGGGAGTGAGGAAAGGTATCATTTGGTATTAGCCCACTTCTCACTCTAACTTTCTGGACTCGCGCCACCCTCATAAGTCCGAATACAGGCTTTTTGAGTTCTATTTAAAATTGTCAAAACGGAGGGGCACAGGGTGGCTCAGTCATTAAAGCTTCTGCCTTCAGATCAGGTCATGATCCCAGGGTCCCGGGATTGAGCCCTGTGTTTGGCTCCCTGCTCGGCGGGAAGCCTGCTTCTCCTTCTCCCACCCCCCCTCCTTGTGTTCCCTCTCTCGCTGTGTCTCTCTCTGTCAAATAAATAAAGTCTTTAAATAAATAGATAAATAAATATAATTTTCAAAATGGTTATGTCAGAGATGGACCTTTGAAGACATGGAACAGGAAATTTTTTAAGAGGCCTCCTGACAGCCATGCTTGAAGACACTGTAAGCATGGGGCACACCGAGTTAGGCCCCTCTGTCTATGGCCAACCTTGGACAGCTGCATCCCCAAGCCTCTCCAGTCGGCTGTGCTGCTGCAGATCATGAGGTCATGTTCACATCAGCTAAAGTGAGATACACAGTGTGTTAATGGCAGCCTCAAAGTCAGTTCAGTTTTCATCAGGTTGGAACGAGAAAGCCGACGGGCCTCACTGGCCCTAACTCCAGGAAAGGGTCACACTGTGTGAAAGGATGACTCAAATGACAGTTGAGGCCATATGCTGATCACTTTTGCAGAAGCCAGAAAAGCCAGAAAGCAGGAGGGCTAGATCATCCAGCCACTGGATAACAGAATTAGGGGCAAGACATTCTGACTTCAGAGAGACGGTGTAAATCTTTAAAAAGATTGAAAGAGGGCTAAACGTAAGATCCTATGTTTTGGCTCAGAGCATGCTTAAACACACACGCACATACACACACACACACACACACACACACTCACACACACAAGCATGCACCCACACATGCATGCAGCTGTGAAGAAAAGGAATGAAGGAGCCTGACTTGGCAGCACCAGGTGAAGAGGACCTTTAGTTGTCTGTTTCCAGAAAGCTCAAGTTGAGTCGAAAGCAGGCCAAATTAATGTGACCTTCAACTACATAAATAGGAGCATAGACTCTAGGATGAGGGAGGTGATTTGTTCATTCTATTCTGTATAACCCAGTTTACTCCATAAGTATTAGACCAATTTCTAGGTGTGTAATTTAAAAGTGTTAGAGAAAACCACATAACTTGAGGGAAGTTTGGTGTGATTAAAGAACCTGAACTCAGAGGAACTAAAGACACTTGACCTAAAATCCCTGGCAAGGACTTAAGGACGGTCTTTAAATGGTTGTCATGTGGAAGAGGGATTGGATCTGCCCCCTTTGGCCTCCAGAATAAATCTTGGACCAGTGAGTGGAAGGTGGAAGACCCCTGGCATTTGGAACATCTAACAGTTGGAGTGGCCCAGTAGGGAATGGGCTGCATAGTGTGTCCTGTCACTTTGAGGCTGAAGGATCGAACACACATCAGGTTAGCCAGAGGGGACCTGACCTTAGAGGGGTAATCCATTCAAAACAAATGTTAAAATCCTGTCCAACTGACGCTGAGGTCTTGGCATTCATAGGGATTTGCCCAAGATCACAGAGCAAGTTGGTAGATGTCTAGGAACTGACTTTCCTGCCTCCCTTTCTGCATTTCTGCCCTGGATGCCAAGTTCCCTCACCAATGTGATGATGACTCAGCAGAGATGCCTAGGGATCATATCCTACCCATCCTTCCAGACCGATTTGTTTGGCCACCATCGTGTGTAAAAAGGTTTGAAATTGGGGTGCCTGGGTGGCTCAGTGGGTTAAAGCCTCTGCCTTTGGCTCGGGTTGTGATCCTGGGGTCCTGAGATCGAGCCCCGCATCAGGCTCTCTGCTCAGCAGGGAGCCTGCTTCCCTTTCTCTGTCTGCCTACTTGTGATCTCTGTCTGTAAAATAAATAAATAAAATCTTAAAAAACAAAAAAAAAGATTTGAAATCAATGTCTGCAGGGGGGCATACCAGTTCTGGCAGTGGCCACCGTGCCCCACAGTCTTCCCTGGACATGAGGTCCCGCACATGCTCACATCTCCTGCTTGGCCACCATGGCCTTGCTGCTTGCTGAATCTAACCTAGAGACAAGGCAGAGCAGGAGTAGGAGGTCCTGAACTAGAGCCCATGAAGAAGGCTTTGCAGCTCCTTCTCTTATAGCTCCCAGCGTGATGGAAACTGACAAAGGGCAGAAAGGAGCTTTTTTTTTTTTTTTTTTAAAGCATCTACACCGTGCTATGCATTTTTCACACATGTTAATCCCATTTAATCCTCATAACAACTCTGTTAGTTTCCTAGAGCAGCCATAACAAAGTGCCACAAATTAGGTAGCTTAGAGCAATAGGAATTTATTGTCTCACCATTCTGGAGTCCAAAATCAAGTCCAAATCAAGCAGGGCCACGCCCTGTCTGAAGGTGATAGAGAGGGATCTGTTCCAGGCCACCTAGCTTCTGGTACCTCAGGTCTTCCTCAGTTTATAGGTGGTCATCTTCTCTTTCTGTTTCCCTCCTTGTCTTCCTTCTTTGCCTCTGTCTGTGTCTGAAGTTCCTCCTTTTTAAGGAATACCTGTCATATGGGATTAGGACCCAAAGATCTTACCTCGGTTAAATCTGCAATGACCCTATTCCCAACGAAGGTCATCTTCTAAGTTACTAGGGGTTAGATTTCAACATACCTTTTTGCAGGGACACAGTTCAACCCCTAACAGTCCACCCTGTGCTTCCGCACAATTCATGTCCTTACCACATGCAAAATACATTCACCACATCTGATATCCACACAGACGTCAACAACTAGTTTAGTAACAGGCCCAGGATTATAATAACACTGATACTTGGAAAGCAGCCTTAAATGCAGAATTGCTGACCCCAAACACCATCCTTTCTACGGCACAGGGCTGCTGCTATGGGGCACGCCCACTGTGTGCCAGGCACTGTGCCTGCTACCTCATACCCTTTTGTCACAGTGCCGTGCTGGTCTGGTTGGGCCCCAGACTGGGCACCAAGGGGCACAGAGCTCCTACTATCTTCTTCTTTTTTTTTTTTTTTTTTTTAAAGATTTTGTTTATTTATTTGAGAGAGAATGAGAGAGAGAGAGAGCATGAGAAGGAGGAGGGTCAGAAGGAGAAGCAGACTTTCTGTAGAGCAGGGAGCCTGATGTGGGACTCAATCCTGGGACTCCAGGATCATGACCTGAACCAAAGGTGATCGCTTAACCAAGTGAGCCACCCAGGCGCCCTGCTCCTACGGCCTTTTAATAGGGATGAGGCTCAGCCCAAGTGGGTCTGTCCCAGGGCCTGGGCATGAGCGGGCTGAGAAGGTGGAGGAGGGCACCCAAATGGGCAGTCCAGGAGAATACAGACAAAGAGAAACAGAGTCCTGGGGAGATGCAGTGGTTGCAGGTAGGAGAATGCAGCCCACCTGGGTCATTCTGGGGGGAGGGGTGTCGTGGGCTATTGCCTGAACTTCTGTGGAAGACCCAATGAATGTGGCTGCTGTGCTGTCACTAGCTGGGAGGCAAGGGGGTGGCAGGAGCCGTTTACATTATGAAGCAGGGGAATCAGATGCTTAGCCAGGCAACGGCAGGCAACAACCCAATACCAACTGCTCACATGGCATAATGCCTGGTCCTCCACTTCCTGGAAAGATGGCGATCCAGGCAGTATATTAAGCAGGCGATCTAATCTTCGTCGATGGAAGCTTTCTTTGAGCATTAGAGGAGCTCCAGTGGAGGGCATTGGGGAAGAAAGAGGCCACTGAGCTGATGAGAAGAATATGGCTTTGGAAGTCTTTAGACCCGGCTTGAAACCAGCCCGCGCCACTCACGAGCTGCGTGGCATCGGACAAACTGAGAAACCCTTCTGAGCCCCATTCTCCCGTGGGCCGGTTGTGAGGATTCAATAGACAGGGCTTGTGAAGCACGCGGTCCTGTGCGAGTTGCCGAGCTTAGTACAAACTGTTTCCCTTTGAAGCTGAGTGGCGCTGGCCATCCTGGGGAACATGAAGGGGACCTGGGGAGGGAAATGGACCCTCCAGCCTCTCTGTGGGGGAGTCCGTTCACCCTAAGAGGGTGAATATCTTCATTGCACCTTCCCAGCTATGCTAATGATGCATTTTCTCCCCCTCCAGAGGAACTGAAGGAGAAACTGACAGAGTATGTGGACAAGGTAAATGGCCAGAAGCCGGGTTTCATCAAAGTCGTGCGTCACAGCAAGCAGGAAGGCCTCATCCGCTCCCGAGTCAGTGGCTGGAGGGTGGCCACTGCCCCTGTAGTGGCCCTCTTCGATGCCCATGTGGAGTTCAATGTGGGCTGGTAAGTGCCCATCAGGAGAGGAAGATGAGTCCCAGGGTGGTCCTGGGCTGTGGCTCAAAGGAGTGCAAAGCATGCTGGGATCTCAGTCATAGTGGGGGAAAGGAGAGAACTGTGGAAACAGCTGAAATCGGATGTATGACTGATGTAGGCAACAGGCCAGCCCTTCGAGGTTGGGGAGAGCCGGGGGTCAGCAGACCAATGCACAGTGTCTCAAGGGTATGGTGACATTGGGTGTGACCCTGGCTAGTGGCTTCTCTCTAGGAGGCAGGGTCTGGGAGAAGGTAAATGCTAAGGGCCAAGCTGAGAGTGCCAGCCCAGCTAAGCACAGTGCAAGTGTCCAGCAAGGGACAGCTGGACCAGACTTGAGGCAGGAGCCCAACCATACAGACAGGGTCAAGGCCCAGTGGTCAGAGGGGGAGAAGGTAGCTTGATGTCATCAGGTGGGATCCCCCCTTCCCCAAAATGCCCTGCCAGGCGTAGCATAGAATCTCAGACTTTCCCTACTGGTGAAACTGGGTCTCAAAAAAATTTCCTTTCTCTGGTGAGGGCTGCTCGGCAGCTGCGTGGGGCAAAACAAAATGTATATGGCCTCCGTGGCTGCAGTCAAGCAGGGATGGGGCACCTGACCCCGATATCCCGGCAGGGCTGGAGGGTGCACTCTGGCCAGCCCACTGTGTGTGGCTTTGCAGAGAGCAAGGGTGAGGAGGGCCCTTAATAGGAAGGAGCCGCCGGGCATGCACACCACATGGCTAGATTTGGGCAGAGTTTTACATAACACACTCAAATTAAGGCTGCAATGAAGCCGTTTTTTATAGTTGAAGTCCCCGCTTGCCATTTGTGACTATTTAAAAAGCATTTTCATTGGATTTATGGCCAGAAGAGGAGAGGGACACTTACTATTTCAAGCTGATTTGAATAAACAATTATGCAACAAATGCATTATTAATAAGAAGCTCATCATTCCTGTCTGCAAACACTTTACTTGCCTGGTGTCCACTGGGGCCTCCTGGCTCCTTGGAAAGCCCTCCTCCCCACCTCTCCGTGGGCAGTGGAGAACCGGTGGGATGGGGTGGCATGTCTGGAGGACGGAAGCAGCCATGAGTAACTGGTGAAAATACGTTTGTTCTCACCTCCATGGCTCTGCCATCCTCATCTGCCTTTTCCTCCTGCTTGATACAATGAATTTTAGCAAAATCAAAGCCCAAGTTGAAAGCTTCCCATGGAACCTCAGATCTCCTCCTTTCTTCTTGCTTAGGCCTTAAGATTTTTTTTTTCTAGTGGAAAAAGGGAAATCAAACAGACATAAGGATCTAAGGCACTAATGGTCTCTCAGCTCAGCCCAGGACGTGCTGCAGGAGTGGGGTGGAGGGGTGGAGATTAAACAGAGGCTCCTTCCCAGGAGGCCAGGCAACCTGCTGAAGCAGAGAGCCAGGTGGCTTTTTGCCTTTTTCTGCGGGGGAAGGAGCATCGGGGTCACCAGTCTGGTATTTACCCACCTCTGAAGGAGTGACCCTTCTCTCCCTCCCTCTTGCTCAGGGCTGAACCTGTGCTCACACGCATAAAGGAGAACCGGAAACGCATCATCTCGCCATCCTTTGACAACATCAAATATGACAACTTTGAGATAGAAGAGTACCCACTGGCCGCCCAGGGCTTTGACTGGGAGCTGTGGTGTCGCTACCTAAACCCCCCCAAGGCCTGGTGGAAGCTGGAGAACTCCACCGCCCCGATCAGGTAATGTGTCCTTACCCATGGGTCTCTCCACCTTATCTTCCATGCAGGGGCTCCCTTCCCAACTCAAGCCCTATTCCCCAAATTCCAGCCCCACTGTGGGATGACAGGATGGGGGTTGGAAGGGAATTACAAATGACCTTCAGTCACCACTTACAGGCCCTTTCTGTAGAACCATGGCACCCAGAATCCACTCAGAGGCTCAAACTTACTCATTTCAGCACATGACCATGGGACACCTGTTGGGGGCCAACAGTTGTGCCGGATGCCGGGGATCCAGAGTGATTAAGATGCAGTTCCTACCCCCAAAAGCCTGCAGTCTGGTGAGGACAGACAAAATAATTAGAATAGCAAATGATTGCTGGAGGAAACTGTGTGGAAAGTGGGGAGAATCTTTTTTGGAGACTAGGATTTGTACTTGTTTTTAAGTGCAAATAGTAGATTGCAAAGTTGGGGCAGGAGCACTCATAGTTGAAGACACAGTGTAAGTTCACGGACACAGAGGAAGTATAAAGGGACCTTTGCAGGGAGGAGCATGAGGAGGCAGCCCCATGCCATGAGGCCCGAGGGCCAGAGAGGCAAGATCGGACCCCACAACAGCTTGGATCTCTCACCACTATTTGAGTTTATCCTATAAGAGTCCATTAAAAGTGGCTTCAAACTGCATTTCAAGGATGACAAGCTCTTTTTGCCTTCACTGTTGCCTTCACAGACTCCAGATGACTCCTCTGTTCTCTGGGTCAGGACTCCTGCAACAGCCACCCCACCAGTCCTTATTTCTGTCTGGTTAATCACAGACCAGGTACCTTTATGCTCTCTGCAAAGTCTTGCCCATTAAACACAGAGATGACACCAGAGGTGGCCTAGGGGACTATTCTTAGAATGAAAGAGGAGATTAGAAACTGATGTTGCTTTGTATTACATGAGGGAGAAAGATTATGAAAAAATCTAATTGAAAGTGGGTGATTATTATCTGAGATCATATCCTTCCTTGCCAGAAGAAAAAAAACTACATTCATATTTAAAACCGGGTGGAAGAGAACTATCTAGCTTTCCTGCAGTTATCTCTGTTACCCACCTGTTAGCCCCTGCCACAATACTGTATTGTGAAATATTTGTTCAGAGGTCACTGTGTGCAAGGGCCTTTCCCACACATGGTCTCATTTGCTTCTCATTATAACCTTGTGACAGCTCATTGTGTCACCCTTGTTTTATAAGATGGGGAAAACCCATAAGACAGAGGAAGGAGAATGGCTCTGTCAAAGGCTATGGGCAGTGGAGCCAGGATCCAAACCTAGGTCAGCTAGATCCCACATCGAGTTGTCATCCTTGTAGACACCCCCAGTTGAGCTCAGAACTGGCATGGCTGGAATTGTGCCTCAGCATGCTGAATGATCCTGGAAGGAAGATCCTTGCTGTCATGCAAGGAGAATTCTTGCCGAAGACTGCACTGATATTACCTGCTTTGTTCTGCTCATCTTGAAATGTGTTGGCCTAGTCATAGTAAACCAGTGTTCTACCCTTGACAGAGAATATCATCTCAGCCTCAAAGTTTTCATCACCTAATTCTTGTCAAAAATTTGGCCAAGAGAAATTATATTCATGGAAGTTTTGGGGGAAGAACTGTATTGGTTTTATCCCTAGATGAAGATAACCCCACAGAAAGCTGTGGGTTATACAAATATACCTTGCCCACTTTGGCTCCTGTTTCTTTGGGGCTGTACGTCAGTGCTGTGTCCGCATGATGTAAGCTAGGAAAAGAGCCCAGAGATACTATTGCATTCTAAAGTGACATCTTTGAACACTGAGGTGCATGTGGCCCTTCTTTTCTCTACATCTGTATCTGTGGGGTGGTCCATATACACAATGGAATATTACTCAGCCATCAGAAAGGATGAATACCCACCCACCACTTGCATTGACATGGATGGGACTGGAGGGGATTATACTGAGTGAAATAAATGAAGCAGAGATAGACAGATAGACAGAGAAATCATATGATTTCACATGTATGTGGAACACAAGAAATAGCATGGAGGACATTAGGAGAAGGAAGGGGAAAATGAGAGGGAAATCAAAGGGGGAGATGAACCATGAGAGACTATGGGCTCTGGGAAACAAACTGAGGGTTTCAGAAGGGTGAGCCCGGTGATGGGTATGAAGGAAGGCACATATTGCTTGGAGCCCTGGGTGTTATATGCAAACAATGAATCATAGAACACTACATCAAAAACTAGTGATGTACTGTATAGGGACTAACATTCTAAAAAAAAATTAAAAATACAGTGATGTCTTTTGAGAGGTTGTTCACTATATCCCAAAGTGACCTCTACAAAGACTGACATGAGAAATTTCTTTCAGACTGACTGCTAGTCAAAGAAAATCTTGCTAGCCCCAAGGAATGAGTATATTTTCATGTGGGAACTCTAAATGTATTTCTAAGACACGTTTGTTCATTTTCACCTTGGCTGCCAGGAAGCTTAGCATCAATTTTGTGAGTCTCCTTTAAGGACTGTCAAGGAGGACCTAATGCTGCATTCTAACTAGGCCCAATTTGTTGTAAACTTTTGGCCTTTTCAGGCATTTATGTATTTTGTTTTTCATGGTATTGTACATTTTTTGTAAGCTATCTCTAATCCTTTGGGGAATGAGGCAGGGTATAACCCAATAACAGGTTCAGGCTGATTGGGTCCACTTCACACCCCAGCTGGTTAATAAGGAACAGACCATCCGAAGTGTCCTATGCTCATGGCACAGCAACTGTTTTAGAGTATGCTGTTCCCCTGAGTGGGTTTGGCCAAATGGGGAAGGCCCCTTCCTTCATGTCTTAGAGCACCATGTTGAAATATGCAACATTTTCAGGATGTCAAGGACAAGGTTGAGACTTGACTCTGCCCACCCTGCTGCTTTTAAATCACCGTGTGTTTAAAGAAGGGATTCTCCGGGCTTTTTCAATGTGCAAGTGCATCTTTTTTTTTTTTTTAAGATTTTATTTATTTATTTGACAGACAGAGATCATAAGTAGGCAGAGAGGCAGGCAGAGAAGAGAGGAGGAAGCAGGCCCCCTGCTGAGCAGAGAGCCCAATGTGGGACTCGATCTCAGGACCCTGGGATCATGACCTGAGCTGAAGGCAGAGGCTTTAACCCACTGAGCCACCCAGGTGCCCCACAAGTGCATCTTTTTAAATGATTTTTCAAGGCACCACTATCCCCACAGGTTTTCAAGGTTTTATATTATTTCATTCAATCCATGTGAGGTTATGGTTGATTCTGTTCCGTAGATATGGAATCGGAGGCTCCAGGAGTCTAGGAAACTTTTCTCAGGAACACACAGACAGGCAAGGGTTGTCCTCATTAGCGGGCCCCTCCAAGGACAGGATCAAGCATCCTCCGTTAGAGCAGGAACTCAGCCTAGTTTAGGGGGAGTGGATTGAAGTGCATTTACTGCCCTGGCTGCCCATGGTCTATGGAATGTGAGCCCATCCAGAATAAAATGCTGTGATTTGAAAGGAGGAGGTGAAGCAGGGAGCCCAAGGCTCTTGTCTCCACCGGAGCAGCCTCCTGCACGGGCATTGTCCAAAGCGACGACCTTCGAAAGAGCTCTTTCTCCACCTTGAAGAGTTTCCAGTTTCAAAGATGGGTCCATTTGCATGTGACTGACAGTTTTCTTATAGCTGAGGATCCATCATTTCTCTTTTTCTTTCTTCCCCTCCCCGACCCCAACTCCTTCAGCCACCCCCTGATAAGATGCTATACAAGGGCTAGAGATGGTAGCTGTGTGCGGTGGAACAATTCAAAGTCCTTTGTGCAAGTTCATGGTCTCAGCAGAGACGCAGCCCCCGTGCGTTCATGCTGATTCTCCTAAGATGAATCACTCCTGGTGAAGTCCTGTGCCTCACCGGGCACCTGCCCACAGCTCAGTAGCCCCATGCTCACTCTCTCACTCAGGAAAGGCCCTCCGGCTCCTGCATTCACTGGCTGTTGATGTGTGGCTCCGGCCTGAGACCCAGGCCCTCCACTCAGCCCCACCTGGAGGCTCTCTCCCCCTAGGGTCCCACAGGCACCTTCAGATCAGTTTTCCTAATAGGGAATGCTTCTTCCTTCTGAAAGGAAGAAGCTTTTTCTCTATGGCCCGTGTTGATGGGTGGTCCCCACCCCACCATCACCCAAGCCATAAGCAAGCTGGCATCCCAATTCCTCCCTCTCTCTCACCTGTTCATCTGTGTCTAAGTTCTGTGGGTTTACATTAAAATAAGACTTTAAACAATCCTTCTTACCATTCCCGATCCTCTGGTCAAGGACCTCATTATGTCTCACCAGACATAGCAGCAAGCTTCCCAACTGGATTCCTCTTTCTACCAGCCTCTTCCGGTCAGTCACCCCACAGCTGCCTGAGGGTTCTTTTCAAAAGCACAAATCTGTTCTCTCTATTTAAGTGTCTGGTTTTTTTGGTTTCTTTTTTTTTTTTTCTTTGTTCATTTATTTTGTTTCTTAAACCCCATGTATGAGTGAAATCATAGGGTATCTGTCTTCCTCTGACTGACTTATTTCTGCTCATAACAAAGTCTGCTTAAAATTCCTCACTGACAGTCCTTTACCTCCAGATAAAATCCACATCATTTACCATGCTCTCCAAAGCCCCAACTAATCTTTCCAAGTGAACCAAGGTTTATGTGAGGAACATAAGCAGGGGACGTTAGCGTGGGTGCTCAGGTAGAAACAGAGACTGGCTGTGTGGTTCAGAGCTCAGGCGTCAGGGTAGCCGGAGACGCAGACACTCAGGCCAGGCTGGGGGGTTGAACACTCCTCCCCTGGACTGTCTACCCATTTCAGCACCATCTGGAATGACAACTGGCCCCAGGACAGGAGCTCTCTGCTGTGCCCTCCCCCGTCCCCCGAAGAAACAGCCTCCCTAAAGCAGCTGGTGAAGGTGGGCCTTCAAGGTGGGCGGGCCACTCAGAGAACAAGGTCCATACCAGCTCTGGAGGCAAACGAAGGGAGAGGAACAGATTCTCCTATAGGAAGGCCCCGCTGCTGGAACTCCTTTGGCTGTGCCCAGGAAGCAGCCCTTCTGCTAACTGCTGGCCTGTCTCTCCACACCCCTGCAGGAGCCCTGCCCTCATCGGCTGCTTTATTGTGGACCGGCAGTACTTCCAGGAGATTGGCCTACTGGACGAAGGCATGGAGGTCTACGGAGGCGAGAATGTTGAGCTGGGGATCAGGGTAAGCAAGAGTTCCCGCCCAGAGGACTTGGCTCAGCTCTCGGGAGAGATGAATGAGTCTAGGGGGTGGAGAAACGGAGGAAAGGATGAGGGTGACAGATGCATTCTGAATGTCTAGTTCTTAACCTTGCTCCATGTGTGTGATCAGGGCTGCTTGGGGGCAGGCAGGGGACCTATAGAATTTGGAGGAAGAAAAGGACTTCAGAAATTGTTTTGGCTAGGGCTGGGGACATGGGAGATTCAAGCTCCCTACTATGGGAAGAACCTCTTTGTTAAAACCAAACATAGGTTTCTCGGGGCTGAGCAAAAGTGTGCTCCAGGAAGAAACCTGCTGGCATCAAGGGGTGGCTGGATCAGAGTGACCTTCAAAGTCACTTCCCCTCAGAGTCACCTCCTCTTGGGATTTCTCACTCTGATATTCTCTGGCTCCTCTACAATAGTAGCCCAGAGAGCTTTCCTAAAGACTTTGTCAAGAGAGGGCTACGGAGGGCACCTGAGTGACTCAGTCAGTTAAGCATCTGCCTTTGGCTTAGGTCATGATCCAGGGTCCTGGATCGTGGGTGGAGCCCGGCATCTAACTCCCTGCTCAGTGGGGAGCCTGATTCCCACCCCCCTCTCTGCCCCTCCCCCCATTCATGTTCTCTCTCTCAATCTCTCTCTCTCTCTCTCTCAAATAAATAAATAAATTCTTAAAAAAGAAAAGAAAAGAAAAGAAAAAGAGGGCTATAGGGAAATAAACTTATGGGGCATAAGACCAAAACACAGCCAGGCTCACTCTATTCTGTTTCCTGACCCCAACACATGCTGGTCAGATACTCAGACCTGTTCATACCTTGTCCGATTCTTCTAGAGGTAGCCACCATCCTGCCCCAAATTAGAGGGCCTTTTTCAACTATCAACACATGATGCGAATCCACAACAGGCATCATTTAATTTCTTATCCCATAGGAACATTTTCTAGGCTCTGACTTTTTCTCCTGGGCCCATGTAAAGATAACCCGAAAATGACTCCCCATCTCTATCACGTCTGAAGGACGCATGAGGTCCCATGGTAGTCAGCAGGAAAGTGATAAGAGACACAATGAAGGACCTCATCCTAGAGGGAAACCCACCCATCTGCCTGGGTTGTGGTCTTATCCTCACAGAAACCCCAACATTCAAGCTGTGGCTTATCTCCACAGTGGACCCCCTTGTCCTATCCATGGGGATCTTAATTTTAAGCAGCCTGACACATCCCCTCTGTGGCAGCCCTTGGAAAGGACCTTGAACCTGCTGGAGTTTGTGGAAATCATCCAAGATATCCCTCCTCCCTGTCAGCCCTCCACGAAGACCACTGCAACATCTGGCTGGTTCTGACCTATGACCCCACTCTTGCCTCTTTTTTTTTAGCGTCTGTGTCTCCAGTTCCGACTCAAGGACTCCAGCTTGGGTCCACCCTCCTCTTAACTCTAACTTCCTTAGACCTCCTACCCCACTGGGCAGCCAGCTGACCCCGGACAGACCTCGCCCTGCCTCAAAGGGAGACAGGTCACCTCCACGGACCATCTCACAACATCTGCAGGGGCCTGACCAGCCCCGTGTGGGCTGCACTTATTGCCCAGATGTGTAATCCTAGGGCTCTGACGACTGGCAGCAGGAGCAGCTTGTCCAAAGCTGAGCTTAGAAAATGCTTTTAGACACCCATATTCACTGAAGCAAAGGGAAATTGCTTTGAAGGCCATTAGAATGCCTGGGCTTCGTGGGGAGCTAACGGACTCACAGAGGACAGAGCCCGCATTGTCTCCCTGGCCTCTCCAGCTCTCCCTACATCACTCATTTCTTCACCATCTCATTTCAGCACCACTCCTGGATAAATGATCGCCCCCAAACATACTATTTTTCACTAGGAGCTGCTGCCAGAAATTGGCAGAACCCCCTCCCATATGCGTGCTCTCTGGGTAAAGATGTTCGGGGACCAAGAGGAGTTAGACGCGTGAGCTCTGTTTCTCACTCTTCGCACACGCAGTCATGGGGCCGTGGGAGATATCTGGCTTCTCTGTGCCTCGATGAGAAAGCTGCTCTGGAGTGTGGGCTTGGGTGAGGCTTTCAAATATGTGGCAAAAATCTTTGGGTTTTGTGTTCAGGTTGTAAAATACAGTGCAAAACATTGCCTGGCATTTCTTTTTCTCCATCTCCTCCCTCCTGCTTGACAGAGATGATGGCACGTTGTGGTCATTGAAGGAAAGATGGTTTTTCAAGCAGGGACCCAACAGCCTGTTGTCTGGCAGAGTGGCAGACAAGGAGGAGCTAGTTCATTTGAATTCCAGGCTCTCCTTAAAGGGATGCAGAACTGCTCGTCGTCCCCGAAATAGATTTTCACATTTTGTGGGGCTGTTAGTGCCTTTCTTTCGTGTTTTGTGAGTTCACATCTGAGTGCCTCCCCTTCCTTATCTAGGATCCCCCTAGACAAGGTGCAATGATTCCACAGGATTGTTTGTAAAAAAGACAGACCTTGTTTTTCTCACCTCTTTGAGTCAGAGGCAACTTATTCCAAGTCCTTACCCATTTGGAACCCAGAGTTGTTTGCACAGTTATTCGCAACCTGCTCTGGCAGCTAACTATGCCATCCGTCTACATCCCTAAAAAGTAGTTCTTATTAGAAGACTCCTTTTATTCAGATGAGGGAATGGTGAAATTAAGAGTTTATGTATGCATACAACTTATAAGTGGTAGAGAAAAGATTCAACCCCAGATCTTTGTGATGGGAACGCCTAGAGAGATATACCACAGAATATCTAGGATAAAAATCCTATGAGCATCCCCCGCAAAATGATTACAGTGACCATGCAGTAATTCCTTCTACTCTCTTCACAATCATGTCTACTGAGTCCCTATGTAAAGTCTTATTCTTAATTTGTGCTCCTTTCTAATAAGTCTTTTTTTTTTTTTTTCTGATTTCTACTTCCACAACTCAGTGGGGAAAAGAAGAGAGTTGCTATGGGCAAGCAGAATGAAAAGAGCGAGATAATAAGAGGACGTTGAATAGGAGAGAGAAAGATTGTATAGATGATGGCTACAAATATGCTAGAATATATAAGAGAGCATTCAAGAGGTGGTAAGAAATTAAGAAATTATTGGAGACAATAAATAAATGGAGTTGACTGCCCTCAAATATATGTTGAAGTTCTAACCCTCCGTCCAGGTGAATATGATCTCATTGGAAATTGGGTCTTTGCCCATGTTAATCAGGTGAAGATGAGGTCATACTATGTTACAGTGGCCCTAATCCAATATGACTGGTGTTTTTAGAAGGAAAATTTGGGTACAGACAGGCTCAGAGGGAGGATGACCATGTGAAGGCAGAGGCAGATTGGAGTAATGCCAGGGAAGGCCTGGGGCCACCAGAAGCTGGAAGAGGCAAGGCAAGATCCTGCCCTAAGGCTTTAGAAAGAGCATGGTCCTGTCAACACCTGATTTCAGACTTCTAGCCTCTAGATTTGTGAGAGAATAAATCTGTGGTTTTAAGAGAACCCGCCTGTGTTGCGTTGTTATAACAACCCAAGGAAATTAATACTGAGACCAAAACATGAGTGAAAATAGGAACCTATAGGGACGCCTGGGTGGCTCAGTTGGTTAAGCAGCTGCCTTCGGCTCAGGTCATGATCCCAGCGTCCTGGGATCAAGTCCCACATCGGGCTCCTTGCTCGGCAGGGAGCCTGCTTCTCCCTCTGCCTCTGCCTGCCATTCTGTCTGCCTGTGCTTACTCTCTCCCCCCCTCTCTCTCTGATAAATAAATAAAATCTTTGGAAAAAAAAAAAATAGGAACCTAGAGAAAGTATGAAGAACCTGGTGACTTTAGGCTTATGATTTCTTAATTTCATGGAGTACAGAGGACAGGATACAAAGCCTCAGGGTTTCCCAACATGAAGAGTCTCATATAATAATCCCCTGATTCCCCATTTTACCTCTCACAAAACTAGTACTCCAAAGACCAATTATCTCTGTGTAAGATGAGCTAGAAATACTCCCACCCTCACCCCCAGAGTTAGGGTAAAAATTGCCTTCCTCAATTTTATGATGAGAAGAGAAGAAAAATTCTCCTTTGTGAATCCCTCCCTTGGATTTATAACATAAAATCAAAATACTTCATGGTCCAGAAAATCTCAAGAGCAGAATTTAACTTAAAGTTGTTGGAAGTTCTTAGGCATCTACAAAAATGTATACAAACCCTCTCTGGGGAAAGACCCCTTTAACCCAGGCTATAAAACTTCCCACGGCCAGAGTTTCAAGGAATGTGAATTCACCTTTTTAAAAAATCACAAGACAAGGGGAAAAAAAAATGCACCAGAAGCAAAAGCACTGGACAGCCCAATTTGTTCTACAAAATCCTCAAGCATTGATTCTATCAGATGCAGGATATGAAATAAGTTGTATACTAGGTTTAAAAAAAATAGCAGATGGGTGGGGCGCCTGGGTGGCTCCGTCAGTTAAGCATCTGACCACCCTCTCTGTGTGCCTCTGACTCTCCCTCTCTCTCTCTCTCTCTCTCTCTCTCAAGTAAATAAATCTTTAAATAAATAAGAGATTGGAAAAATAAATAAGAAGAAAGAGACTATGAAAAAGACCAGTCATATTGGGATAAAAATAGAATCCCAAACATAATAAATATAAAAATGGGGATGCCTGGGTGGAGTTGAACACCCAACTGACTCTTGGTTTTGGCTCAGGTTATGTGATGGAGTCATGTAATGGAGCCCCTGGTGGGCTCCACGCTCAGTGGGGAGTCTGTTTGAGTTGCTCTCTCCCTTTCCCTCTGCCCTTCCTCCCACTTGTGCTCCTTCTCATTCTTTAAAAAATAAAAAATTAAAACAAAAATGGAAATTAAAAGCTTAATGGATTGATTAAATGTTCAGACGGACATTGTTAAAGGAAAAAATAGTACATTGGGAAATAGACCTAAAGAAATTATTCAAAATCAGCCCAGAAATACAAAGAAAGAAATAAGAAAAAAAAAGAGAGAGAGAGAGAAAGAGAAAGAGACTGAAAGACAGGTAGAATTGTGGAAAAGTGTCTAAACATCTTAGAATTCCGATGGAGATGGTAAAAAGTGAGGATTAGGTAAAAGCAATATTTGAAGAGATAATGACTAAAAATGTACCCAAGCTCGTAAAAGATGCCAGTCCTCAGATTCAGAAAGCCAACCTGTCCAAAGTAGGATAAATACAAATATATTCACACTTAGACATGTTATAGTGAATGCCAGAGGCAGAAAGAAAATCTGATAGCAGTCAGAGGGAAAAGATAAACTACCAAAAAAGTAATAATAGAATAACAGGTGACTTTTCAGTGGAAAATAAAAAAAAAGGAATCCAGAAGACCATGGGACAATAAATATTCTGAGAGAGAATAATTGTGAGCTTATGTATGTATGTATATGTGTGTGTATATATATGTATATATATGGACTCAATAAAAATATCTTTTAACTAGGGTAAAAGAAAATCATTTTCTAGAACATAAAAACTGCAAGAGTTTGCCACTAACATATCTTCACTAAAATAAATTATAAAGGGTACACTTCAAGTATAAGGAAAATTATCCCAGAAGGAAATCTGAAATAAGAGAAGAATACTTAGCTCAAAAAGTAGTAAATTTATGAGTAAATCTAAAGAACTGTTGATGGTAAATAACACTATTGTAATGTCTTGTGGGATGATTAAAACCACAATGCATGATGACAATTGCAAATAAGTTGGGAAAGGGTGATTGTAATTAGAGTGTTCTAAATGCCTATATGTTAATGAGGATGGAAAGGATACTGGTTGACTTTGAATTTTGATGAAATAAGCATATTAAAGTTTCTAGGGAAGCCATGAAAAGCATAGATAAAGTATAACTTCCAGAGTTGTAGGGGGGGAAAATAAATTATGAAAATGGAGAAATAGAAACAGAAGGGATGGTACAAAGAGAAAATATATGAGATGGTAGAAATTAATCCAAATATATGAGTAAATACATTAAGTTACACAGGCTAAGTTAAAAGACAAACATTTTAAAATTATAATTTTTTTAAATTATCTGTAAGCTATTTATAAGAAACATGTCTGAAATGTTAAAATACAGAAAGGTTAAAATCTAAATGTATAGAAAAATTATTAACAGGCAAATGTCAATGAAAAGAAAATTGCTGTACTTATATTAATATTAGAAAAAATATTATTACAACATATTTTAGCACAAATAAAGATTTCTACAATGTACAGTTCACCAGGAATATATAACAATTATAAACTTTTATGCACCTAATTGTGCAAACTTGATTTATATAAAGTAAAAGTTGACAGAATTATAAGGAGACATCAATAGCTCCACTGATGTAGTGAAAGAATTTACTAAATTTCTCCAGGTAAGTGATAGACCAACACCATTACTAGCTTGAATCTAATGGGATATAGAGAGCCCTGCCATCTAACAACTACAAGATTCAACAAATTTCAAGGATTAATATCGTATAGAGCGTATTCTTTGACCACAATGTAATTCAATTAGAAATCCACAACTAAAAATTACAGAAATATTGGAAATTATGAAACATTTCTAAATAACTCATAGGTCAAAAAGAATTTATACTGGAGATTTGAAAATATTTTGAACTGAATGATAACAAATATGCTATATATTACATTATGTGAAATTTAGCTAAAATAGCACTTAAGAAAAGTTGTAAATTAAAACAGTATGGTATTGGCATAAAATCAGACATGAGTCATTGGAACAGAATGGAGAGCCCAGAAATAAACCCACACATACACAGTCAATTAATTTACAACAAAAAAGTCAAGAATATATAACAGACCAAGGACAGTCTCTTTAAAAAATGGTATTGGGAAGACTAGGAAGCCACATGCCAAAACTGGACCATTTTCTTACACCACACACAGAAATCAATTCAAAATGTATTAAAGACGTGAATGTAAGACCTGAACGCATAAAACCCATAGAAGAAAATGTAGACCATAAGCTCCTTAGCATAGGTCTTGGTGATGATTTTTTAACTTGACACCAAAAGCAAAAGCAAAAAGCAGAAATGATCGAGTAGAAATACATCAAACTAAGAACATTCTGCACAGGAAAAAAAACCTATCAATGAAGTGAAAAGTCAATCTACTGAATGGGAGAAAATATTTGCAAGTCATATATCTGATAAGAGATGAATATCCAAAATATATAAAGTACCATAAAGCTTAAGAGCAAACAATCCTATTTAAAAATGACAGAATATCTGAATAGATACTTTTTCACGGAAAACATCCAGATGGCCAACAGACACATGAAAAAATGCTCAATGACACTCATCATCAGGGAAATCTAAAACAAAACCACAATGAGATATCACCTTATACAAGTCAGAATGGCTGTTATCAAAATGACAAAAAATAATGAGGATTGGCAAGGATGTGGAGAAAACAGAATCTTTGTGTTGAAGGGAATATAAATTGGTGCAGCCACTATAGACAACAGTATGGAGGTTCCTCATACTGTACCATATGATCCAGCAATTCCACTTCTGGGAAAACAAATATGTTGACTTAATAAGATATATGCATTCCTATGTTCACTGCAATATTATTACAATAGCCAAGATAAGGAAACAACTTAAGCATCCACCGGTGGGCAAATGAATAAAGAAAATGTGGTGTATATATTTATAATGGAATGTTATTCAGCCATTAAAAAAAATGAAATCTTGCCATTTACAACAGCATGGATGGACCTCAAGGGTATTATGCTAAGTGAAATGAATCAGATAGAGAAAGACAAATACCATATGGTCTTATATATATGTGGAATCCAGAGAAAGAAAGGAAGGAAGGAAAGAAGGAAGGAAGAAAGAAAGAAACAGGATGGGAGGAAGGAAGGGAGGGAGGGAGGGAGGAAGGAAGGAAGAGAAAGAAAGAAAAATAAGCTTGTAGATACAGAGAACAGATTGGTGGTGGCCAGAGGCAGGGGGTGGGGATGGGAAACATGGGTGAAGGGGGTCAAAAGCTATGAGCTTCCAGTTATAAAATAAGTAAGTCACAGGAATATAATGTATAGCATGGTGACCACAGTGAATAATAAATACTCTTGCATATTTAGAAGTTGCTAAAAGATGGAAGACCATTCCATGCTCTTGGATCGGAAGAATAAACATTGTTAAAATGTTTGTACTGCCTAGAGCAATCTATACTTTTAATGCCATTCTGATCAAAATTCCACTGGTATTTTTCAAAGAGCTGGAGCAAATAATCCAAAAATTTGTATGGAAGCAGAAGAGACCTCGAATCGTTAAGGAAATGTTGAAAAACAAAAATAAAACGGGGGGCATCACACTACCTGATTCCAAGCTTTACTACAAAGCTGTGATCACCAAGACAGCATGGTACTAGCATAAAAACAGGGACATAGACCAGTGGAACAGAGTAGAGAGCCCAGATATGGACCCTCATCTCTACGGGTAAATAATCTTCGACAAAACAGGAAAAAATATACAGTGGAAAAAAGACAGTCTCTTCAATAAATGGTGCTGGGAAAACTGGTCAGCTATATGTAGAAGAATGAAACTCAACCATTCTCTTACACCATACACAAAGATAAACTCAAAATGGATAAAAGACCTCAGCGTGGGACAGGAATCCATCAGAATCCTAGAGGAGAACATAGGCAGTAACCTCTTCGATATCAGCCACAGCAACTTCTTTCAAGATATGTCTCCAAAAGCAAAGGAAACAAAAGCAAAAATGAACTTTTGGGACTTCATCAAGATCAGACGCTTCTGCACAGCAAAGGAAACAGTCAAGAAAACAAAGAGGCAACCCACGGAATGGGAGAAGATATTTGCAAATGACAGTACAGACAAAAGGTTGATATCCAGGATCTATAAAAAACACCTCAAACTCAACACACACAAAACAGACAATCATATCAAAAAATGGGCAGAAGATATGAACAGACCCTTCTCCAATGAAGACATACAAATGGCTATTAGACACATGAAAAAATGTTCATCATCACTAGCCCTCAGGGAGATTCAAATTAAAACCACATTGAGATATTACCTTACACCAGTTAGAATGGCCAAAATTAACAAGACAGGAAACAACATGTGTTGGAGGGGATGTGGAGAAAGGGGAACCCTCTTACACTGTTGGTGGGAATACAAGTTGGTGCAGCCTCTTTGGAGAACAGTGTGGAGATTCCTCAAGAAATTAAAAATAGAGCTTCCCTATGACCCTGCAATTGCACTACTGGGTATTTACTCCAAAGATACAGATGTAGTGAAGAGAAGGGCCATCTGTACCCCAATGTTTATAGCAGCAATGGCCACGGTCGCCAAACTGTGGAAAGAACCAAGATGCCCTTCAATGGACAAATGGATAAGGAAGATGTGGTCCATATACACTATGGAGTATTATGCCTCCATCTGTGGTCCATATACACTATGGAGTATTATGCCTCCATCAGAAAGAATGAATAGCAACATGGACGGGACTGGAAGAGATTATGCTGAGTGAAATCAGTCAAGCAGAGAGAGTCAATTATCATATGGTTTCACTTATTTGTGGAGCATAACAAATAGCATGGAGGACATGGGGAGTTAGAGAGGAGAAGGGAGTTGGGGGAAATTGGAAGGGGAGGTGAACCATGAGAGACTATGGACTCTGAAAAATAATCTGACGGGGTTTGAAGTGGCAGGGAGGGGTGGGAGGTTGGGGGAACCAGGTGGTGGGTATTATGGAGGGCACGGATTGCATGGAGCACTGGGTGTGATGCAAAAATAATGAATGCTGTTATGCTGAAAATAAAAAATAAATTTTAAAAAAGGAAGTTGCTAAGAGAGTAAATCTTAAAAGATCTCAACACAAAAAAAAATTTTTGTAACTGTGTAAGGTGACGGATGTTAACTAAAGTTGTGATCATTTCATAATGTATACAAATATTAAATCAGTATGTCATATACCTCAAACATTAAATTAAATGAAATTAAAATATTTTCCAAAAAATAAGAGAAATTGTATAGTATCCCACTCTTAGAAAGAAGAGTTTAAGGTTAATGAGATAAATATATAAGTAGTTAGAAAAAATATCTGAATAAAAACTGTAGGTGAAATGATAAAGATATGAACATAAATTAATGAAATACATATTTTTATGACTTGTAATTCATTCTGACATGTATAATTCATATCTGATATATATGTAAAAGATATATAGAATATATATATATATATATATATATATATATATATGATATGTAGAAATGACTAAAAAAAACAAAGCTTCATTCTTTGAAAATGTTAATCAAATTGACAAACTTTTACCAGGATTGAGAGAGAGAGAAAGAGGTGCCACAACCACAAATAAACAATATTAAGAATGGAAAAGGAGAAATGATTATAGTTGATATCGAGATTAAAAATGGAAGAGTATATTGTTAACAAGTTTATTCAAAAATGTGAAAACAAATAAAGAGAACAAATTTATGGAAAAATATAGTTTATAAAAACTGCCACAGGAAGAAATTAAAAACTGAAATTGTTCCATAACCATTAAAGAAGTTGAATCAGTAGTTTAATATATTCTCACAGGTAAAACACTAGGATGATGGTTCACCACCAAGCACTGCTAAACGTTTAAGGGATGAAAATATTCCAAACTTATGCAAGCTATTTGAACGTAGAGTTGAGAATAGATACTAAATGCCCAAAAGAACAGTGGCTTGGATCTCTTCTAGGTCCAAACATCCAGGCAGATCCCTGGGTTTACAGAACAAATATATATATGAGAGAGAGTGTGAGGTGGGGGCAGGGGGAGGGGCAGAGGGCGAGAGAAAGAGAATCTTAAGAAGGCTCCATACCCAGTGCAAAGCCCCAAGCAGGGCTCAGTCTCATGACCCTGAGGTCATGACCTAAACGAAATCAAGAGTCAGACACTTAACCAACTGAACCACTCAGACACCCCAGCACAATTAATAATATTCTGAGTCATGAAAAAGTCTGAATTGTAGACTGTGTACTGTGTTCAATAAAACAACAAGAGCACAACATATTTAAAAATTTCTTTGGAAAATGTAAAACTTGTTAAATTTCTAATATTGAAAGAGACAACTTCTCAATTATGTAGAATTGACATATAGAAATATATAGAAGCCTAGCCTGACTATTCTTTTTTTTTTTTTTTTTTTTTTTTTTTTTTTTTTTTTTTTTTTTAAGATTTTATTTATTTATTTGACAGAGAGAAATCACAAGTAGACGGAGAGGCAGGCAGAGAGAGAGAGAGAGGGAAGCAGGCTCCCTGCCGAGCAGAGAGCCCGATGCGGGACTCGATCCCAGGAGCCTGAGATCATGACCTGAGCCGAAGGCAGCGGCTTAACCCACTGAGCCACCCAGGCGCCCCTGACTATTCTTTGAAATCAAATTCTTCCACATAAGTAACAGCTGTCTCCACCATAGAAGTAGGAAAGGGAGGGAAGGATGTTACTACCACTGTGCTAGTGCCCTTCCTAGTGTCCAGAGCAGGCGGTTGAAGGAAAGAGAGCTCTCCTCTCCCTCTTGGCTCTGGCTCTCTGTAATGGAGCACAGAGAAGAGTCTTCCAGATAGGACTCCATTGGACATCCATTTGGACATATCCGCAAGTCACCAACTCCTTGTCTGGATGTCCAAGCTTTACTCATTTGGGAGTTTCTTATTGGTATTTTGGACTCTCTGTCTTGGAATGGTCACAATCGTCATTCTCTTTAAAATATTGTCTGCTATTACACTGCCTCTTGAACAGCTTTTTCATCCTCTAGATTGACTGACCTTTTACCACCTGCTCCAAAGGCTGGATCATTTCCTTTATTCTGTCTCACCCAGATTACCCAAACCCTCATGATAGCCTTGCCTCTTTTAATTGTTCTTGCTTGGCCTCATCATAAGGTCTAACTGAGTATAGAATGATTCTCCCTCTTCTCCCTATATAACTGACCAAAATCTAGGGCAATAAGATGTCCAGCTGACTGGCTCCTCTTGTTGGCCCTGGGATCACCAAGAAATCAGTCAAGCTCCTCCTTATCTGGGTATCCTTTTTTAATAACTAAATAAAGCAGGAATTTGCATTGGAGATCTCTCAGCGCCTCAGACAAGAGACTTTATTCTGTTTCTATGACATCTTTTTATTGTCTTTGTCTACCAGTTTTCATGCCCTCTCTTCAATTTTCTTTCTTAGCCATGGAGAAGATAGTATCTCTCTATCTATACTTTAAGAAAATGCCAATCACTATTCCATAGGGCCTGTGGGATGAAGGAAGCAAAGAAGGTTATAGACACAGTAAGAATAGATTTCACAAACTGCATAGTCATCAGAAATTCCCTAGTCCTTGGACTGGGTTCATCTGTAGCTTCTATAATCAACTAAGGAATGATGGCAATGCCTTTCATATGTATTTTCAAATTTTTTTACTATAATTATCCTGTTTACTACACACAACAATCAAGTGCTATTGGCAAGTCAGATAGTATCTAGAAGTGTTATAAGATTAAAAATATTTATGTTGGGGCACCTGGTGGCTCAGATGGTTAAGCGTCTGCCTTCAGCTCAGGTCATGATCCCAGGGTCCTAGGATCGAGTCCCACATTGGGGTCCCTGCTCAGCAAGGAGCCTGCTTCTCCCTCTCCCTCTACGGCTCCCCCTGCTTGTGCTCTTTCACTCTCTCTCTCTCTAATAAATAAATAAAATCTTTAATTATATATGTATACATATATATTTATGTTGGTCAGAAAGGTAAATTCATCCTTATGTTTTATTATCTCATTACTATAATTATTTTAACAACAAAGAAAGCAAGAAATTAATTTAAATACTTTGTAAACTACAAAGGGATCTATATAAAACATATAATTGTATTATGCATATAGATATATGTGTTACATAAATATACTACCGTGCCATTTATATGGTGCTTTGTTTTTTAAAGCATGTTTTAATTTATATTATTATAGTCCTGCTAAACTTTTTAGATGACACTCAGGAGTCTATATTGTAAGCAAAGAAAACTGACTCAGGCTGACCTACAGAGAAAAGAAATTTATTGGAAGGTCCTTAGATATCTCAAAGAAGTCTAATAGTCTCAAAGTCTCAAAGACCTCCTATAAGAAGTCTAGAGATGCAGATTCAGGAAAATAAGTGGAAACCTAGAGAGAATAGAGAGCAGAAACCATAGCCAAAGCCAACCAGTAGGAAATAATGTATTTAGGACTGACACCACTGCCATGGCTAGGTGGTTCTGCTACTAAATACTGGGCACAGGGCTTGGGTCTTGGTGACATTCACGAAGATTCAGAGTCCTTGCTGAGAGCATACAGTTGGCTAAACCTGGATTATATGACCATGCTTTAGCTTCAAGGGGAGATCATATATGGCTTCTTTTCAGCTTCCTTAAGCTCAAGAATTACGTAAGTTGTGGTCCCTTATATAACAAGGGGATTTAGAACCTGAGTTCAAAAGTCCTCTGCAACAGGTAATCTAATATCTAAGGTATTGTGCTCCATGCTCCAGATAGTTTATGAGAAATGGAATCTCAAGCAAAAACAGAAACACTTCTTTATTGCAGACAATTTCAGACATATGCAAAAATAGAATGGTATAATAAAGTGCCTTGCATCCATCACCCAGTTGCAACATTGTGAATGCACAGATAATTTTGGTTTTAATCTCTACCCTAACCCAATCCTGCCTCAACTTCAGTTATTTTGAAGCAAATCCCAGACATCATATCATCAAAAAATATTTCAATATACATCTAAAATAGATAAGAATTTTTTAAAGAATATAACCACAATACTATTTCAGTCCTAAAGTGTTGAAAAGAATTCCCTAATACCATCAAATATTATGTGTTCAAATTTCCTTAATTGTCTCATTTTTTGTTTTTCAGTTTGTTTGTTTGTTTGAATCAAAATCCAGTTGGTTAATATCTTTCTTTTTATTTATTTATTTTTTAAATTTTTAAAAATTTTTTTTATTTTCAGCATAACAGTATTCATTGTTTTTGCACTAAACCAGTACTCCATGCAATCCATGCCCTCTCTAATACCTACCACCTGGTTCCCCCAACCTCCCACACCCTGCCGCTTAATATCTTTCAGGTGTCTTTTAATCTACTGAATTTCTCCCTCCATCTCCTTTTTTCCCTTTGTAATTTATTTTTAAAGAGATGAGGTTATTTTTGCTATAGAGACCCCCATAGTACAGATTTTCTCAATTGAATTTCCCTGATGACATTTAACATGTTCTCCTGACCTGTATATTTCTGCTAAATTGGTAGTTAGATCTGGAAATGTAGGTTCAATTTTGTAGCAAGAATATTTCATAGGCAATATCTGTATACGTCCATCATGAGGTGCATCATGTCTAGTTCATTCATTAGGGTTTGCAAAATGATGGTATTTTATTTTTATTAAAGATTTTATTTTTTTAAAGATTTTATTTATTTATTTGACAGAGACAGAGATCACAAGTAGACAAAGAGGCAGGCAGAGAGAGATGGAGAAGGGAGAAGCAGGCTCCCCGCCAATCAAAGAGCCTGATGTGGGGCTCAATTCCAGGACCCTGAGACCATGACCTAAGCCGAAGGCAGAGGCTTAACCCATTGAGCCACGCAGGCGCTCCATTCTTCCTCATTTATTAACTGGAATAACTTTTTTCTTTTTTTGTATATGTATTTTTTATTTGAGTATAGTTGACACGTAAGGCTCTATTGGTCTCAGGTATACAAGGTAGTGATTCAACAAGTTTATACATTATGCTGTATTCACCATAGGATAGCTACCATCTGTCCCAATACATCACCGTTACAATATCATTGACTGGATTCCTTATGCTGTGCCTTTTATTCCTATGACTTACACAAAAAGACATTTACAATCATCCATTTTTTGGTTGCCTGGAAGTACAATAAAATTCATTTGGAAAAATCAGAATAAAGAACTTTATAACAGCTTTCAAAAGAAAAAAGAACTGATTTTCTACCATCTTCCAAAGGGAACTAATTATTCTTTTTAGTATTATTATGAACTTATGGATTTAAATATGTTGGATGTATTTCAATTTATTACATTTAATATCCTTATTAATTTGCATATTTTCACCTTTGGCTGTTAGGAACCTGTGATTCTTTAGTGGCTTCCTGCTATCGGGATGTTCCAGGTTCATCTATACATTTCCTATTCCAGACCTATAATCAGCCATTTCCCTAAGGAGCCCAGTTTTCTTTTAGTGAGTAATGGTATTTAAAATCACAGTCTGTGGGGCACCTGGGTGGCTCAGTGGGTTAAGCCTCTGCCTTCGGCTCAGGTCATGATCTCGGGGTCCTGGGGTTGAGCCCTGCATCAGGCTCTCAGCTCAGCAGGGATCCTGCTTCCCCCGCCTCCAGCCCCTGCCTGCCTCTCTGCCTGCTTGTGATCTCTCTGTCAAATAAATAAATAAAATCTAAAAAATAATAATAATAAAATTAAATAAATAAAATCACAGTCTGGGCACTAGGGGTGTTCATTGTTACTGGTTTGGTCCATGTTTCTAGGTCTTTTAAGTAGTCTGAGCTAGAAATTATTATTATTTTTGTAGAGAGAAAATACTCCAGGCATTCATGATGATCTTTCTGTTTTTTTTTTTTTTAAGATTTTATTTATTTATTTGACAGACAGAGATCATAAGTAGGCAGAGAGGCAGGCAGAGAGAGGGAGAAGCAGGCTCCCTGCTGAGCAGAGAGCCCGATGCGGGGCTCAATCCCAGGACCCCGAGATCATGACCTGAGCCGAAGGCAGAGGCTTAACCCACTGAGCCACCCAGGCGCCCCCATGATGATCTTTCTAATTCAAATGTAGAACTAGAGAGTTTCTACTTCACCTTATCAATCTTACATTTTTATTTCCCTTCTCCCATGTCAAAAATTCTGATTCTTAATGACACCAACACAATTACTTGTTTCTTTTATTCCCCAGTATGCATACAGCTGTCTCAGAATACTAATAACAATGCCATCACCAACAATATAATTGCTAGAAACAGTTTAATTCTTTTTTTTTTTTTTTTGCCTTTCTTCTTGCCATTTATATTCCACTAGAGAAAAATTACTGTGATTTAAAGTCATGTTGAATAGTTCCTCTCTGTGTTATTTTCCTACCAACCTAATAAACAGGTTCATTTCTTTCATCTTGCTTTTGATTTTTAGGCATTGTTTTTTCATATTTAACTTTTTATAATTCTATAAATTTTTACATAATTTCAAAGTCAAATCTACAAACCAAGTATATTCATAAAAGTCCATATTCTGTCACTGTCCTCTGTTTTCTTACTATGTCTAATGTAAACATTTTGTTTGCTTTACTTTACCCTTCAAAAACATATAAGGAAATATTGTACATATGTTCACATCTCTCCGTGTAATGTTAATGGTAATTTAGTGTAAATGGTAATACTCTGTGTACACTTTTCAGGACCATGGTTTTTTTCTTGATATATGCTTTTTTTCTGAAGATCACTTATAATAGTATATAGAGATTTTGCCTCATTGCTTTTTTTTTTTTTTTTTTTTTTTTTTTTTTTTTTTTAATTTTTTTTTTTTTATTTTTTATAAACATATATTTTTTATATACATATATTTTTATCCCCAGGTCTGTGAATCACCAGGTTTACACACTTCACAGGCCTCATTGCTTTTTTATAGCTGCATAGTACTCCAATGTGTGCATGTTCTATAGTTTATTTTACCGGTTTCCTCTTGAGGGCATAGTGCTATAACTAATAGTCTTGTGCCTACACATTTTCACATTTTTACTGGATTATCACTTGAACAGATTCCTGAAAGCATAACTGTGGGTCAAAGGGCAAATGTATGTGTAATTTTGCTAAGACGTCCTCAAATATCCCTCCAAAGGGGTAGTACTTTTTCCACCAGGAACAATAAAGGTTCTTGTTTCCCCATAGTCAACTAACAAAGTATGTTGTAGACTATTTGGGTTTTTGCCAATCTGACAGATGAGAAATGGCTTTCAGAGAAGTTTTAATTTGCATTTCTCTTATTAAGAGCTAAGTTGAACAGCTTTTCATATGATTAAGGCCATTTGCATTTCTTTTTTCCATGAGCTTTTCATATCGTTGGCCCATTTTCCTACAGGATTGTTAGTCTTTTCTCTATTTTTAGAATCTCTTTACACATTAGGGATGGTAATACTTTGTCTGTCATATACATTGCAAATATTTTCTCCCTGTTTGTTACTTGTCTTTTGGTTTTGCTTCTGGTGGTTTTTTTTTTTTTTTTCATTTTGTTTGTTTTTTGTTTGTTTGTTGTATTTTGTTGTTTTTTGGGGGGGGTTGTTTGTTTGTTTGGTTTTTGTTTTTGCCATGCTGAAACCTCTTCCCTTCCTTTTCTTCTTCTTTTTTTTTAATGTAAGCAAATGTATCTCTCTTTTTCCTTCTTGCTTCCAGGGTTTAGTCATAGAAAAACTTAACCACATTAGGTTATAAAGAAATGCATCTGTTTTCTTCTGGCATTTGTGTGCTCAAATATTTTTCTCATTTTAAACTCTAATTCATTCAGAATTGATGTTGATGTATGGTATGAAGAATAGACTCAATGTCTTATTTTTCTGCATGGCCAACCAGTTATCCTAACACCTCCTATTTAAAATGACATCTTTTCCTCACCACATTGCAATGCTACCTTTATCATATGCTAAATTGTCATGTATATATTTGAATCTGTTTCCACTGATTTGTTGGTATATTTATGTACTACTGTCACACAATTTCAATTTTATAGCCTTTGTGTTATGTTTGTAAGTCTAAGCTTTAAAATGTTTTTTAAGTCATGCTTGTAATTTGGCTTGCCAACTGTGTCCTATGGGGATCTTGGATTTGAAGGAGAAGATCCATAAGAGACACAATGTCATCATTCCCTCTTCTTTCCTGACTTGCTTTTAAAACACTTCATGTCAGGACTTATGGCTGCTTAATTTTCATATTGTTGGTTGGAATCTAGTATGCACTTAATGAACAGGTTTTGAATTTGAAGGTCGGACAAGTATACGAGAATGTATTTTATGTAACTTAAAAGGTCAGAGTTATGACCTTCGGAGGTGGGATAGAAGTTGTAATGGATGTGGTTATCAATCCAATATAAGAAACAAATATTAGAGTCATTTTAAAAAAAGAAGTAGGGATGCCTGGGTGGCTCAGTTGGTTGGACGACTGCCTTCGGCTCAGGTCATGATCCCGGAGTCACGGCCTGCATCGGGCTCCCAGCTCCACATAGAGTCTGCTTCTCTCTCTGACCTTCTCCTCGCTCATGTTGTCTCTCACTGTCTCTCTCTCAAATAAATAAATAAAATCTTAAAAAAAAAATAAAAAAAATTTAAAAAGAAGCAATGCCCTATGGAATAATGACAGCCCCCCCAATCCTATAATAGGATATGAACATGGCCACCTCTTATCTTTGTATCATTGTAAAGATCTATGGGATTTAGGACCATAAAACTAACCTTAATAGTGATGTAGCAGTAACTATATGTGAACTCTTGTCCTAAGTGATTTATATTTATTAACTCCCTTAATCCTTGCAGCAACCTGCAAGTGATGCAAATACTATTATCCCCAGTTACAAATGGATACACTGAAGCACAGAGCAGGGATATAACTTGCCCTTGGGCACACGACTGGAAAATGGTAAAGCTGAGATTTGAACCCAGGAAGAATGGCTTCAGAAGTCATTATGCCTTATATATATGTAGGCAAGGTCTAGTGGGCTTCAATGAGAAATCTGACAAAATTTCTCTCAACCTTCTTGTGGGTTCATTTTTTTTATGCATTCATTCATCCATCCTTCATCCCACTTGCTATGCTGGGAAACTAGAAGCAAATGACACAGACCCTGCCTTTGAGTGGCTCTCAGTCTAGCTGGAAAGACCAACTTACCATATTCTAAGTAAGAGGCTGAAATAAAATTATAGAAAATGTCATGAACTTAAACAGGAGGCTTTGACTCCTTCCTCCATCTAGACTTTAAGGACTTCTGGGACTTTGATCCACTAATGCCAACTGTAGTATGTACATAACTCAGAAAGCCTACTCACTTTGAATTAGGATATTCCTAGACATTTTTTTTAAAACAAACAAAAAAAATGTAAACTGTTATTCTTTTTCCAAACCATGAGTAAAGATAATAAACACAAACTAAAGCATCAAATAAATACGAACCCAATAAAAATATCTAAAACTAAAAAAATTGATTGAAGAAATAAATATTTACATAATTTACATCTGCAAAATTTGATTCAAGTAAACCAAACTCGGTTGGAGTAATGATCACAAAAAAAAAAAAAAAAAAAAAAAAAAACCTCTGTGACAGAGGCTATCCATAACTGTAACATGTGATGTGGATTTTTAAAAAAGTACTGATAGATAAATCATTATGTTAGTTATAAAATCAATGTAAAAATATTAATCCAATGAAAATAAATAAATTGGAGAATCAGTATAACAGGAACTGTATTTTAATTATGCTATATAGAAAATCAACCAAGAGGATTAAATTGCTTAAGTGACATTTACTCCAGAAAATACCTTCTGGATGAAAGTGAATCACTATGAATATAATCTGGATTAAAGTACTAAGTCAGGCACACTTTGCTCACCATCAAAATGGCAAGAATGAAAGATCCTGTGTGCATTATAGTAGCCCCCGGGGAGGGAATGACCACTCCCCCCATGGAAGCTGGCTAAGACTTCACAGAGGAGGAGGCATTTATGTGGGGACTCTGGGGAAGGGTATGCATTTTTAAGGCAGGGAAGGGGGAGATGAGTGTTGCAGAGAGTTGTGGTGATGTGTACAGTGACAGCTGAAAATGCACATGACTCTAGCTGAACTCTTGGTCAGTGACATAAAGTCTTGGGCAAGAGAAGAGAGTTCCTATTTCATGAAACAGATGCATGCCCCATAGCTGATAGTGGTACTAGCTGCAGTCTGGAGGGAAGGTGACAATAATAATAATAATAATAATAATGGGAAGAGCTCCCATTGATTGTGTGCTATTGGCTCATCACTTTGCATATAGCATTTCATTAATTTTTACATGAGCCCCATGAGGTCTACATTGTTATCCCCACTTTTTAAATCAGGAAGCTGGAGGAAACAGGATAAAATACCTCCTGAAATCACACAAGATGAGAACCAGCCTGAGGGTCTTCAAGACCTTATCACTGGGTCATGTTCCTTAGCCACCTCTGCCAGCAGAGTTGAAAATCTTCCATGGCATAAAGTTTACTTTCCTCGTTTGGCCAACATTGTTTTGGAAAATGACCATGGTACCATTCTAGGGCTTGATGGCTCGGCCCAAATCCCTCATGCAAGACGGGGCCTTGGTCTGACAGTCTTTACCTGAGGTCCCGGGGTGGGGGGGTTCTACACTGGAGGCGTGATAGAGACAGCTGAACCAAAAGCCAGAGTCCAGAGAGTCAGAAAGGAGGGAGAGGGAGGAACTACCAAAGGAGAGGAACCAGAAACAGACGGGAAGCCAGAAATCTGAGTTCAGGAAGCTGGAGACACCGAGGAGGAAGAGAAATCAGAGAAGGGTGTGCAGCAACTGCCTAGAACAGACATTGCCATTATTTGAGACTTCTACAAAATAATATCCTTGGTTAAAGGGCTTCAGGCTTCACTAGCAGTACCCACAAAAGAGGTCCAGGCAGGTTAATGTGTGCTTGTCAAGCTTGCTGTGTACCGAAGCAGGTGACAGGCTATATGGTTCCCCTCCACCCGGAGGCCGTGGCCTTCGAGGACTGAGTAATCTCGGCTCACTGCCGGCATCATGGTTGTTCTCACCCACCCACAAGGAAGACAGTAAAACACCCCGGCTCCCACAGTTTCAGGGAAATCAACTCATCTGCTAGTGTGGTCAGAGAGACTTGAGAAGGAAGAGAAAGGTTGTGCGCACCAGTGTTCCCGTTCAGCGGGAAAGGTCTCGGGAAACCACCAGCTGCAACCTCTCATAGAAAAGCTGTACATAGATTCTCTTCCCTCCCATCCCTGGAGACAGAGAAAATGAAACACCTGCAATTGGACTTGGCTCTAGTTACTTCTAAACATCATGGTTGGTCCAGGCCAGCTGGAACTAGAGTTCAGAAGAACCTGAGGACTTGGACTTAGGCAGCCCTATGTGTGCGCATGTGCTCTGCAGTGGGGCAGTGAGCCCTGCATGGTTTTACATCATTCTGTCATGAACTGGAATCTTCTTTGGCATTGTCCTTCAGCCCCTGTCATGGGGGGAAGGCCTGGAGAAGGCTGACAGCATACGATGGGATAAGTATGCATCTGTGCGGTCTTCTGAGGCCAAGGACTTCAAAAGACACCAAACACAGGTTTCAACTTTGCAGGCTTTTGTACTTCCTGACGGAATTTTCCCAGTGACTCAAAGCTTTAGCTAAAGCGCTGTCCACGTGCTCCCTTAGCACTGTGTTGGATGCTATTAATAGTTTGAGTGATTGTTGGAGGTTGAGACCTAGCCTTTTCTGGTCTTTACAAACGAGTTATTAAAGGTCTGGCCAAGACAGCATTGAGTTGGGAAGCCCACATGTTGGGAGATTTTGGGGGTACCGCTCACTAAGAAAGGGACGTTTGGGATAGAGTGGGTTTGAAGGGGAAAATGGGGCATGTTTGCTATTAGAAACAACAAAGGCAACAGCCAGAAAGCTTGCATTATTCATGCATCTATCCATTCGTACAGTGAGCATTTCTTATGCTGCTTGTGTTCTGCGCTTGGCAGTAGGGCCCAGAGAAATGAAATACCCGGATCCTGCCTTGGACAGGAAGCCAGCACTGTATCCCTAAAGGTAAAGACAAGACAAGAGGTGAGCCGGGGGCTCAGGTGCCCTCTGTGTGCCCACTCAAGGCAAGAGGATGGAGGAGCCCAGTAAGGATGAAAGTCTGAACTAAAAAGAGATTTTGGAATTAATCGTGGGCATCGGGAGTGGGGGGGCAGGTGGCAGGATGGTGCCCGTAGTTATGGCGAGGAATCAGCTAGAAAGAGGAAAGCTGGATTGATGGGAAATCACAGATGTCAGGGAAGGCAGCCTTTCAGCAGTACAATATACAATAGCCAAGCTGAGATGAATGCTGATGATCATAGCTACCATCTTTCAAACATTTCTAGTGTGCTTAGTGTGTGTATTTAATACTAGACACTGTGCTAAGCACTGGATATCCTGGGATGAGCAGGATAGTCTAGGTTGTACCCTCCTCATGCTTGCATCTTAGGGAGTCTCATGCTGTATCTCCTTGATGCCTCCCAAGAACCACTAGAGGTTAGAATTATTATCCTCATTTTACAGATGAGAACACAGAGGCTCGGAGAGTTGGATTCACTGGCCTAGGTCCCACAGAGAAAGGGTGGTGGAGCTTGGATTTGAACATGGTTCTGTCTGATGCTAATGCCTCTAAATCCCCAGGCTGTACTGTGAGAATGTGAGCAGAGAAATGGTATATGGATGCAGCTGGAAGGTGGCCCTAGAGGGGACAGGTGGAGTCAAGGCTGGCTCTAGGAGACAGATTGCAAAGGGCTAAGGAGGAAGTGGTTGGAAACTGATAGGAGGCAGGGAGGTTAGAGATTATATTTGACCATGAATGGAGGGACAGGTTGACCTAGTGTCTACTTGTAGGCAGAGGCCGAGTGCCAGGAACCTGGGAAAGCACAGACTTGACCTTAAGAGAGTGGTTGAAAATTCCCTTTCCTTCTAGGTGGTCAGCTCTAGCTAGCCCTGCTGTGCGGGGCTGTGGGCCACTAGGTGTGGCCTCCTGGAACCCAGGAGGCCTGAAATGCCCAAGCAACCTGGGACCTAGGAGGCCTAAACCCCAGGATTTGGGGTCTTCCCTGCTTGTGATCTTCATACATAAGGGAAGCTCGGTGCCCCCAGCAGCCCAGAGCCAGTTACTCTTCCTTGCTCAGATGCCCGGCATCTACAAACACTGGAGGAAGGCTTTTTTTTGCCCCAACACATTATCACGAGCACACCAGCCACCAGTAACCCTGCAGTTACAGACCAGCCGCAGAACAGACGCAGTTTAATAGTACACTGTAAAAGTTTTACGGTTAGTAAAGATAAGTGCAAAATTAATCCCTAAAGAACAAAGCAATTAAAAAAGTACATAATGAAGCAATTAGCTAGAAATGGTGGGGAGCAGGAAAGGCAGAGCGCCCGTGGATTATTTTACTCTGGAAGGGTCTTCACACTTATGTTTTTTTAATTGTGTTCAATGAGGGAACCATAGAAAAAGATTCATAAGATGCCCAGAAGAGGTAGCAATTGATAAAGGGTTTTGAGAGTCAAACTGAAGGAAATTTTTACCTTCCTAAAAAGTTGGGGCCAAGGAGGAAAAGAGCTATAAAGACCATTATTGGTATAATTAATGAAATTTTATTACAGACTGTGGATTAGGTAATAGTAATGTATCAGGGCTTAATTTCCTGATTTGGAGGAAACTAGAAAAATAAAAGAAAAAAAAAAAAATCCCCGGGAGCCAGCAATGTATGTTAAAACTCAGGAGAGTCATTCATTTTCATTCATTCTCTCTTTCTCTGTTCTTGTTTTGTGTTTTATTTTTTTCTTTAGCTGAGTTTCCCTTCTGTTTTGTATCAGATGCTGTAAGGTAGCCTCTTGCCGCCATTACATTGTAGCTCTCCTTTTCCAGGAAGGGACCACTAAGCAAGGCCACAGTCAGTCCCTTAGAGTGACAGCAAGCAGGGGCTCCCTCCTTTCTTCTCTCCTTCCCCTTCCCCTCCTTTTGGTTTGTCCTCCTCTTCTAGACACTGCTGTGGTTTTTTTCTCGACAAGACCAGATATTCATAAATCTGAAATTGCAGAAGGGGAGTTTGGAGACACCTACTCCCATCACAAATGCTCCTGCCACTTGGGTGGCTCAGTCAGTTAAGTGGCAGACGCTTAATTACTGCTCAGGTTATGATTGCAGGGTCGGGGGATCGAATCCTCTGTGGAGCCCCGGCTTGAGCTGCATCGGGCTCTGCACTGAGCAGGGAATCTGCTTGAGATTCTCTCTCTCCCTCTCCTTCTGCAACCGCATCCCCCACCCAAACTCTTTCTCAAAAAAAAAAAAAAAAAAAAAAAGATAATGCTCTTTACTTTGTAAAGGGATGCAAGAAGTAGGATACTGATAAATATAATTTCCCAGTGCTTGTGGGTGACTGATAACAGAAATTACCTTTACCCACAAGTTTTTCTATCAAACAAAGATTACCTGAACATGAAGTCGATCCTGAAAATAGTTAACCCCTGGTATCAACTACCCCAGGAAATAACAATTGTTCCCATTAGGTCCTGTCTTTCTCCATGTGTGTGCTGTCTGGTCTGGTTTGAAAAAGTCCAAGGGACAGGCCCCAGTCCCTGTCCTTGCCTGGCGCAGCCCCCCGCAGGTGGTTGAGTGCTGAATGCCGTGTGCCCCATATCGTTCCTTATGCCTGTTCAGATGCTGCTCATCAACATCTTTATAGCCTGTGGCATTTCCACTGCACTGGATTGTAGTTCTGTAAAGAAATCATGAAGAAGGGGAGATAAAACATTAGTAATGATTTCAAGACAGTTTTCCTGGCTTTCAGCACTTCTGTGCCCTATATATATGGCATATATAAACAAATAATAAATATATACATAAATTATAATTTATTATCCCAACCAGAACATTTTTGAGAGTGAAAGGAAGTATTCCTGATAATCACACTGGAACATTAGACATCCACCAATACTACGATGGGCAAACCAGGACATATGGTCACTCAATTTATAATCTGATGTGTACATTTAATGCAATTCTTTCCTTTGACCTCATTTGTTAGGTGCCTATCATAGGTGAACTTGGGCATGCAATGCTTAACATTGCATATGTAACATTGAGCATATAATGTTTAAAAGTGAAGGTAGCCCCTTCCCTCTTGGAGCTAATGGCATAATGGTGCAGACAGCTGATGAAAGAAAACAAAGAATAAATATATGGCTACAGATTTCCAGGACACCTGTGTGGCTCAGTTGGGTAAGCAACTGCCTTTAGTTCACGTCATGATCCCAGGGTCTTGGGATCGAGTCCCGCATTGGTGCGCCCTGCTCAGGGGGGGAATCTTGCTTCTCCCTCTCCTTCTGTCACTCCCTCTGCTTGTGCTCTGTCAAAGAAAGAAATTAAATCTTTTGTAAAATTTCAGTAAGTGCTGTATTAGCCAACTCGGGCTGCCCTAACAAAATACATAGATGAGGTGCCTCGAAAAATGGAAATTTGTTTTTTCCCAGTTCTGGAAGATAGAAGTCTGAAATCAGGGTCCCTGCATGGTCGGTTTCTAGTAAGACCTCTCCTCCTGGCTTGTATACAGCCACCTTCTCACTGTGTCCTTACATGGTAGAAAGCGAGCTCTAGTGTCTCTTTGTCTTCTAATAAGGATGTAGTACTATCTGATCAGGGCTTCATTTTATGGCTTCATTTAACTTAATCACCTCCTTCAAGGCTCTATTTCAGTAGAGTCACATGGAGGAGTTGGGCCTTCAGCATAGGAATTTGGTGGGGGGGTGGGGGCACAGTTCAGTTCCTAGCAAGTGCTACAGCACAAAACAGAGTGTAAGTTCCAGAATGTCAGGGATTTTGTACGTTTTGCTCAGTGACAAGACTGTCCTCTCATACAACGGTGCCTGGCACATGGGAAGTGCTCAGTGAGTGATTGTTGAATTGAATTAAAGCACAGAAGCGACATGATCTGACTTACAGTTTTAGAAGGTGGATCACAGGATGGCAAGTGTTGAAGCAAAGAGACTTTTTAGGAGGCTGCTGATAGACTTGTCCACGCATAGATAATGGCGGCTGGGACCAGGCTGTTGACTCCACAGCTTGGGAGATGTGATTAAACTGAAGCTATACTTAGGAGGTAGAACTGATTGCATTTGCCGATGTATTATTGAATGTGGAGGGGGGAAAAAGAGGATGTAATTATGGATGAATTACATGATTGTTGATGTAGGTTTTAGACTTGGGCTATTAGGTGGACGACAGGAAGACTGGAGGCAGATGGGGAGGCAGGGAATGAAACGGAGAACATGGTTTTGCATAGGCAAGCTTGCGATGCTTGAGAGACACACAAGTGGAGGTGACATGTAGGCAGTTGGATATATAAATCTTGAGCTCAGAGGAATGTAGCTCATGTAATTCTCACAACTATATTTGCAATGTGTCATTTTTGCCTCCATTTCACAGACAAGGAAATAGAATGTTAGAAGATGGAATGAATTGCCTAAAGTCACCAGTCCAGCAAATGAGAAATGTAGGCTTTGACACCAACACTGTTTAACCCCAGAGCCTGTGCTCTGAACCACAGGGACCTCCTGTCTCAAGAGGCCCAGGGCTTGGATACATTTCCTACTCAGCTTCTAAATTATCACCTGACCTTGAGCCTCACTTTGCTCACCTGGGAAATGATGGGAGGTAATCTGTTAGGTCTCATTCAGTTCCCTACTGCAATGCTGATCTCCTTTATAAATCCCATTTTTAATGTGAGTTTGCTGTAGGTACCTTTCAGAGATCATACCCAAGCTGACAATTCATTTTGATGTGTATGAAAAGGGCAAATCTCTTTAAGCGAAGACCCAGCACACCAGCTTTTTTAATCTGAATTCCAATGGAGTAAGAGGAAAGCTGCTTAGTATAAATGCCATTTCTGAGTGAGGGAATGTTTGGTATCTCCTGATTCCTTTTTATCTTCTGAATGGTAACCTTCGGGGTCCCACCAAGCCAAATGTAGGGGTGATGCTTAGGCCAGATACATAGCTTCCTCTATGCCTCAGGTCTGCTGAAAGGCCAAACTTGCCCACCTCTGCCATCTCAGTGACACATATGTCACTGAGTCCTGTGGCCCCTATGTCTGGGGTTGGGCGGATAGTGGTGACAGAGTGTATCCTTTCATCCCGGGCTTCCTGGTTGTCCTACATTTCAGAAAGGACCCTCCTGACTTACCATGGGCTATACTCTGGACATTGGTCCAAAGAGTCATCCTTTGGGCGGTTGTCACCTTTTTGAGGGGGCATCTGATAGGGACCATCAATTCGAATTTGATTGGGACATGCTAATGAGCCATTCATATGTGTGGGATTTGTTTCTGATTAGATTAAGCTTCTGAGAGAGGAAAGAAACAGCCACTGATTAAAGACATAAAAAAAGAAACACTTTAAATGAGTAAGTGGTTCATCTTCATATAGCAAAGTATAAATTAAACATAGTCCAGGGGATCAGTTTGAATAGCAGCTGGATAGAGCGGGCTTTTCTGAATATGTCCGCAAGGAGAAGATGCACACAGCAATTCAAAGGAACTTAACCCACCAGAGAGGGCACTGAACACTCCGGAGTAAATGGATGGGCCAACTTGTCTGATAAAAATGACTCTCGGGCTAGCAACGAGAAGGGTTTCATTTGGATTTCAGAAAATTGCTCCCCGAGTTCCTGTGACATTCAAGCTTATTATTATTCTCTGGCAGCATCAGTGATGGTAATGGGGCCAGAGATCTTAGCTCAAAACAAAGACTCGATTAGAGTAGACAGCACACGTGTCAGGGGGACCCCAGTTTGGAACTTAGCCAATACTTCTCTCTTTGAGCATGGGGCTTCTATAGCTTTGGTTCTATAGAGATGCCGGACTGGAATTAGCTAGCCTTCCTAGCCTCGTGCATGAAAACCTGACCAAGGCTGGGGTGTGGCAGCAGCCCTGGGCACACCAGGCTCACTCCAGAATTAGGCGAGCGGCCAAAGGGCTACTACCTAGCCTTCTGAGCAATCCTGAGCATGCATGACCTCCAGGCACCTTTTTCTTCCGCCCTCCTGGCTTCTCTCTCAGTTTTATGACCTCTGCTCTGGTTCTGAGCATGAAGCAGACTCTCACCTACAGCCTGTTTTGCAAGGGTCCTAACACCTGCCTTCTCCCAGCCCCTGGCACTAAATGTACTCTCTGTACCCTCAGCATCTGGTGGGGTCCTGCTCTGACTGCACTCAAGACCTGAACTTGGGAAGGGGACTTGTCCCCTTCTGAACAGTCTCTCCCCTTACCTGGAACTCTCTGCAACAAAGTCCGCGCCGATGGACTGAACCCCTGATTGCTGGCGCTGCAGTGTCCAAGCCTCTCTGGTCACTTTGCCTCTTTGGCAGCTTGTGTTAATCAGAGCTATGCCAGTGGCCCCCAAGTCCCAGAGGCTCAACCCAGAACCAGTTTATTTCCTGCTCACATGAGTCTCCTGAAGGGTGGGAGGCCGTCCTGGGCAGCCATTCTCTGAGTGTTGACTCAGCCTGCTTCCCTCAGGGGGTTCCACATCTTTGAACTTCACGGTCATATTGCCTTTAGTGTGCAGCAGATTGGGAAGGAGAGAGGTCAAAGTGCTCATGAACTTCCCACACTGGATCCTTACCAACCTTGGCCAGGAAGTGATCATCTCCTTGGACCATCTCATTGGACTAAACTGCTCACATGATTCTTCCTGACTGGAAGGGAGGATGCGAGATGTAGAGGGAGCATGGAGATATTTAATGAGTTGTAGTAGTCGACCACACCCTTGAAAACCACCCTACTCCCGGCTCCATTTCACCATCCTCAGGATGTTCAGGCCTGACTTCTTCCTTTTTGTCATAAATCCAACCTAGCTTGAGTGTGGAGCGATATTAATCAGGCCTGTTGGCTGGTACGAGATCTGAGGTAACCATGAATAAACTCTACTTGGTTGGAACCATGAAAAGATGCCTGCTAATCTCAAAGGACCATATGTTTGCAAAGCAATCCTCACGAAATTTCCCATGGGGAAGTGAACTCCCAGGGCCCCAGTCTTTGTAGTCAGAGCACCGGGGTCTGAGGAGAAGCAGAGTCCCCTGTGTGTGATGGGTTAGTTTGCAGAGCCTGGAGCCGTCACTGCCCTGGGTTTCCTGTAGGTAAGAAGCTATCGCAGCAAATCTCAAGTCCCTGCAAAACAGTCTTTTAATGTCTTCTTCATGAAATGCTTCCAGACCTTCTAGCCCAGCTGGTCTCTTTTTGGAATTCTGCCAGATGAATCCTCCTGCTGCTTTCTGATAGTTATGGAAAATCCCTTTCAAACAGGGAAACTGCTTCAAGTGCTTCTTAGGACTGACCCCAAATAAGACCCCTTCAGGGACACCTTCCAAGAAAAAGCATCATTTTTTTTTCCCAAGCAGTTCTGTCCAGAGGACTCTTGGGCAGTGTTTACTGCAAGAAGGGAGCTTGGGGAAGCTGCACCCCCAGAGTATTTTTTCTGTGGGGTCTGATGGAAGAATAAGCATTGTGAGACTTTAAGAATGTTTTCTTACACTTAAAAATAATGAAATATCTACCCTCAGAAACCTGGAAGAGCACCAAGAAAGTACACTGGAGATCATTCAGAACTAAGAACCAACTCTTGATCCCACGTTCATGACGTAAGTGTTTGTCAAGCACCCACAATGTGCCAGGGCCTCTGGAGGCATAGAGATTCCTTCATGAGAGCAAGGTGGCCATGGCTCTTCTCTGGAGGGCTGGTGTTGCAGGCCTAGAAACAGATTAAAGTTCCTGCTCACTGAAAATCAAGGAGTTACAAATGAAAGCTATAGCGAAAGTGAATTTCACACCCATTGGATCGGCAAGAATTAGAAAGTTGGACAATGCCAAATGTTGACGAGACTGTGAAGCCACACGAGAGCTCATTTGCGCTGGTGGGAGCAGAACGTGGTGTGCTCGCTTTGGAAGAGTTCCTCCAAAAAGGAAAAAAAAGGAAAGTTGAATGTGTCCACAATGTATGCCTCAGAAATTCCACTGGGGTGGAGCACGGAGAGGTGCTCGCTCTTGGGCACCAAGAGACATATAGAAATTGTCCCATGGAGCATTCTCCATTATCCTGGAAACAACCAGACGGCCGACCCACAAGAGGGTGCGTCAGGAAACCACTGCATCTTTACACAATGGAGTACTCTGGCGATGAGGATAAATGGACCAAGGAGCACGTCGTGGAATCCAGACAATATGCTTTCATGTATGTAGCATCCAAAGATGGGTAAAAACACATAGGTAATGTAGGTTGATGGCAAGGAAATTAACAAAATTCAGGGTAATGGGTTACCTTTGGGGGTGAGGAAGAGCACACAGTTTTCCGAGTTACTGCTAAGGAACTGTTTCTTTAGCAGAGCGGTAGGTGAACCATTGTTACTTATATCATGTGTCTTTCATTGTACACATGCACACAACTATCGGAAGTGCTGTGCCTCAGGAAGGACAGGTGGTAGGCAACACCTAGCAGAGGTATTTACCCAAATTTAGGGCCTCCAAGAAGAGTCAGTAGAAATTACTAGGGAAATAAATGTATCGCGCAGGGAGGAATTCCAGTGAAGGGATTGGTATAGGGTGCAGGGCAGAAATGTGAGTATAGGGATCCTATATCTGCCCCAGGAACTAAGAGAAGTGGGTATAACAGGATAGCAGAGGATGGCAGAAGAAGCTGCAGCAAACAGGAGGGACTGGGTCTCAGAGGCCTTGCAAATCCTCCCAAGGAACATGATCTTTCTCTGGAGACTGAAGGTGGCAAGTATGGGAACAACATCCATGTTGGAGGGAGGTCGGCTCCCTGTCTTCACATTGTCTCCTTCCCGGCTTCTCCTCTGCTTCATGCCCTTGACCTCGGCTTGCTGGTGGCCTCTGGCATTTGTCTTAGCTTGGCCTAGACCTGACCTCTCTTCCCTTCTCACCCCCATGCAGGACTGGACCTAGGGTGAGGTGAGCAAGGGGCCCCAAACACAGAATGGAAGGATGCCCAGGGAAGGAGACCTGCATGGCCCTAGTCAGCGGTCCTGGTCGGCATCTTTGTTCGCCTGCATTTCTGACCCCACCACCACCCTGCGAATGAGTTTCTGGTCTTCTGCCAGCTATTCCCAGGCCTTGGTCTAAACCTCCATCCTCCTCGTCTTCCTTCCCCCAGCTTGCCTGGTTTGGCTTTCTACTCTGTCTCAACATTTCACAGCCAACTTAGGCGAGACAGTTACACATAAAAAGATAATTAACAATGTGAGCCAAGAAATACGGACCCCATGAGTGGTACAAATCATGTGTTTCAGGAGTTTGGAGGAGCTGGGCCCAGCTGGCTTTGGGTGGATGGAGAGCAGGAAAGAGGCTTTCTAGACTAAAGGAAGACTGGGAACATTTTTCCAACAGCAAAGAGATCATTAAAAGTCATGAGGAGATAAAAAGCTGGACAGGATGCAGGAACCTGGGATTCACGACTCTGAAATACAAGGCTGAGATGCCGCCACTCCCGATTCCTTGCCTAGAGTAAACATTACTAATGAATTGTGGCATCCTTTTCCATGGAGCCCAAAGAATCCTTCTCAGAAGGATTCAGAGCCTCAGAATCCTTCTCAACACAGTGCTTCAGGAGGACATTAACAAGCCAATGGATTGAACATGGAAGTATTATTTGCTGTCCTTGACATAGACTACAGAGTGATCAGGAGTCCCTGTGTGGGAGAAAGGGTCAAACTGTTCCCTGTTGCTTTGCCTCCAGTGTTTCCCCGTTTTACAACTTCTGATTTCTGACTCTGCCAGTCATGTCTCAAACCGGCAAGGAAACGTAGAATCACAGAATGGGAGAAGTAGATGGAATCGATCACCTCATTGAGTTCAGTTCCTCCATTTGGCAGCTAGAAGAAATTTGAAGCTTAGGAGGGAAATGGGCTTGTTTAGCTAAGTGGCAAACAGAATATAAATGCAGATCTTTTGACCTGACCTTATACCAGCAGCAACCAGTCCTGGAAAGGGAAAGGAACCTGACCTTCCCTAAGAACCCACCACATGCCTGTCTTTGCTAGTGGGAGCTTTTCATAGAGCATCTCGCTTAAACCTGCCAGGGCATCATGATCCCCCAAAAAAGGCCACTGACATCCAAAGACAGGTTCAAGTCAAAGGCTAATGTGTGACAGAGGCAGGATTCAAACCCTCTCCATCAGCCCCCAAGACCTGTCTTCCCTGATGGTTCCCACGTGGATGTTCCAAGCCTTTCTGGAAACAATAATAGGGTTAGAGCTCTCTGGGAAGAGCTGGAGTTGAGTGAGACTTTCCTCTGCACTGGGTGACTGCTGTTTACCATCTACATAGTCTACTTCCAGTTCTTGGCCCCACCTGGGAGAAAGCCGAAGGACTCCTCTGCGGATGTACACAAGCACTGGCCAGGTTGAGGGCTCTCTCTGCAGGGAGTTCGGGGTTCCACAAGATGAAGCGGCCTGCTTTCCACCATGCTCATTTGATGACTCGCCAGGTTTTACAACGTTAATTTAAGCTCTGCAGACAAAGTGACTCTCTCCGGTTACAGCGGCGTGCACTTAAATGTCAGAGCTTTGCTGAAAAACCGCTAGGATTTGAAGGAAGTCATTGTGTTTGGTAAAATCTGGCCACATTTTATGCTTATGGCCTTTATTAGGGGATCTAGCTGAGCGAGTTAAAACTGCCTTTCCGTAGTCCGTGAAAGCCTGGGACTCTCGGATTGCAGCAGTCACTCAGTGAAGTAATGGCTATTGGATGTAAACTAAATGCCTGGGGCTGGTGTATGCAATGTGATCCTTGTCTTCCGGGAGCTTATAGTCTAGCAGGAAGCAGGAGAAAGACATCAAAAGAGTAAATACCTAAATGGAAGTGTTGTGAGTAAGTGTTACTGAGAGAAAGGGTGGGGCCCCGTAAGTATTCTGAGGGGAACCTAATGGGTGGTCAGAGAAGGTAATATTTGAGCTGGATGACAAGTGGTGGTGGTGGGGGGGGATTGTTCCAGAAAGATGGAAATAGCAGGAGCAAAGGCACAGAGACAGGAGAGAATTTGATGTGGTCAAGAAATCTATTTCCCAGTGCCCATCCAGGAGCCACAAGATCCAGCCTACATCCAGGGCTGTAGGGGTGTCAGGTGTCCCCAGTGCCTGTAGGACCGAGCACGGGCCTCACTTATTCTACCAAGCCAGGCTCACATGTCCCCCATGTAAAAATCAAGCTCTCTATCTTGTAGGTGCTTCCTGATGAAGTGACCTCATCAGCTTTCTTGGTTACTAACCCTTGACCTTCATTTCTTGGCCATGTCTTTGGTGCCCACCTTCCCGGCCCTCCCTCCTTTGGCACCCTCACCCACTGGAACTTGCCAGGCTAAGCCTGTCTCCCACATCTTTGGCCTCCATCCAGTGGCCCTGCTTCTCTGGCATAATCCTTCCTGTCTGTAGCCTCCTTCTGGTTTAGGTCTTTCTACCTCCTGCCAACTGTGACGTGTCCCAGGCACAGCTCCCCTTCACTCCTTTCCTCATCCCCTGTCCCACCCACGCCTCCACGGAAGTTTCATGATATCATCTTCCACAAGGTCCAAATGCCAGTGATTTTCTTTCCTATTTCTTTGCCTACCATCCATGAGAGGGTCTCTGAGATCCCCTGTAGGGAGGACTTGAGAATCTCTCTGCATCGAGTCATTGGTCCCCAGAGCCGCTCATCATCTGAGGATCAGAGAACGTGGGCTTCCTCTTGTTTTTCTCAGTGTCACTGGGCAGGGTCCAGAGGTGGCGGGCCAAACCTGCTGGGTCTACATCTTCTGCTCCTGTCCCCAGAGACCACTGGGAACCCAAAGGCTGCCGTCTAGGCAGATGCCATCATCTTCTCCATTGATGACCTCTAGGTTAACAAAGGCTCTCAGTCTCTGGGGAGGAGCCTGGTGCGCTGCTCCACACTGAGCCAGTCACTCTGGAAGACAGCCTGTCTCTTGTCTGGTGGGCTCAGCCAGACATGGGAGTCCTCTGCAGTTACATTTTTCCCAGAAGGCGGGTGTCCAGGAGAGCTAAAGAGCAGCAATTATAAGGTTTTCAGAAAATAATAGCATACACGGGGGCTTCCTGAGCCCACAGCCCTGTGCGGAAATGACTTCTGCTGTGCATGTTTCATAGACAAGAGGTTAAGTGGCCCAAAGTCGCCCCTCAGCAGGTGCACAGCGGGGACAGAATGGGCTCAGGTGTCCTGCCCCTACCCTCTTGACTGCTGGTGCTCAGACTGAAGCAGACCCTGGGTTGAACGCATGAACACATCCCCCTCCTCCCCAGGACAACATTGAGGCTCAGGCGGAGAAGTCGCCTGCCGAAGGTGGCGCAGCAGCGGGGCCAGAAGCACAATATTTGAATTTAATTCTCACTGGCTCCAACGCAGTGTTTTCAAATACTATGTCCTCCCCCCCAGCCCAGCCCCACCTCTGCGGGAAACCGGTGATCTGTCCTGGGCACTGTTTGGCCCATGTCTGAAGGAGAGCCTGGGCAGGGGAGTACGTAATTCTGTGTGCAGAAGCCCAGCATGCTGGAGGGGGGTGAGAACGGTCAGCATGATGTGACATGGAGTGAATGGGGAAGCAAGCCCTGGGTGGAGGGGGCTGAGCAAGGACAGAACCCAGGAGCCTCAGGAGCCTTGGGGTTGTGCTGGTAATGTACAGGGGGGGGGGGCATGATCCCCTTTATACCTTCCAAAGATTGCTCTGGCTGCTGGGAGGAGAAGAGACTGGAGGAGGAAGGCAGGAGGGAGATCAGTTGTTGCAGGGTCCAGATGAGCCATGACAGCATCCTGGACAAGGGCCGTGGCCATAATGAAGGAAAACGAGTGGGTTTGAGAGCCCGCCACTGAGATCACACCGCTCCTTTGACTGTGCACTCAGGGTGGATGGGACATGCGGCCACCACCCTTCTGATCAAAAGCACGGCTGAGGCGCCCACTCTAACGTGAAATGGTGAACCGGCTCTTTGAGAAACAGGTCTTGTAATAAAAGAGCTTTGTTACGAGTCGTGGTCTGTGCTGTGTTGCTGAAATACGCCAAGTGATAGCCTCCGTTCCAGTTGCAAAGAATAATTACCCCGACTCTTTGTGTTGTCAATAACGTATTCACAGTATTCACAGGCTCTCATTGCCAATCTAAGCCCAGTGAATTGGAAGTCAACAAGGTCCCCAGAACATATAGGTCATGGACATGAACGTGCACAGCTTTCCATGGCTTCCTCTCTTTGGTGAGCTTCCGTGGGGCTCAAACAGATCCTTTTCCCTTCAGTACCAGCTGTGTGGCCTTGGCCACGGGATAGCCTTTAGTCTCAGTTTCCCCATTTGGAGCTGGAGACATCAACCACTCCCTCACAGGGTTATTCTGAAGATCCTGCGGAATACAGTTTGTATAGTAACAGCTGAGCTGATGGCATGCTTCTTATGTCCAAGGCATTTTCCTAAGCACTCTCTATATAATCACTTTAATTTCCTCAGTAGCCTCATGAGAGAGGCACTATTATAATCCCCATTTGAGAGGAGGGAACTGAAACACAGCAAGATGGAGTGACTCACCCAAGGTCATGCAGCTAGCATGAAACAGAGCCAGGATTTAAATTCAAGGATTCTGGTTCCAAGTCCTCTCCTCATAACCACTACAGTGTGCCACCTGCCCACAGGCACAGTCCAGTACCTGGCACACGGCAGACACCCAGTGGGAATGCTTGTTTCCTTTCCATTCGCTCTAAATATTATACTAAATGCAAGACAAGCTCAGAAAATGGAAAAGTGATCCGTTGCCTTCTGACTCTGACCACCCAGAGCAACTAGACAACTGGTATGAAACAGACAGGCGGAAGAGAAGGCATTCTCTTCCTAACTCAGGGGGTAATTAAGTAAAATCCAGAGCTGACCTTAGAGTATACTTATCTTGATGAACACTGAGAAGTGTATAGAATTGTTGAATCATTACAGTGCACACCTGAAACTAACAAGACACTGTGTGCTAACTATACTTGAATAAAAAACAGAAAGAGAAAACAAAGCTGACTTTATCTTGGATGAAGTCCTATGGTCGTTGATGGATACATGTTATAAGTGTGAACATTCTCTACCACATTGTCCAGCTGAGAGTACCTGACAAGTGACCTCTGCTGTCCACCCAGAGATGATGATTGTGTTCCCCCAGAAGCCTCATTCATCAGCTCTGGCCCAGTGTTTCAGATTCATCCCACATTTATTAAGCATTGATCACTTATTGATTGAGTGATTAAACACCATCAGCCATATAGTTATTCAATAAGGACTTACAAAGTACTTTTATGTACCAGGCCTTTTGTTAGGTGACAAGAACTAAGCTACTAAGTGACAAGAACTTGTTAGGAGACAAGAACTAAGTGAGATACTGTTCTTCCATCTGGGAGCACGGAGTGAGGAAGAGAGGGAGATTCACAGGTAAGCAGGAAGTCATGAGAGCTTTGGAGACCAGAGGAGGGAGCAATTGGCTCTGCCCCCAGGAACTGCACAAAGACCCCACAACAGAGAGGTCATAGGGCCAAGATCTTGAGAGATGATATTTTTTCAGCTGGAGAAGGAGTGGCATTCTAAAATGACACATAGAATTGTTAAAGCAAGGGAAGCAAGGGAAAAAATGAACTACTGGGATTTCATCAAGATCAAAAGCTTTTGCACAGCAAAGGAAACAGTTAACAAAATCAAAAGACAACTGACAGAATGGGAGAAGATATTTGCAAACGACATATCAGATAAAGGACTAGTGTCCAGAATCTATAAAGAACTTAGCAAACTCAACACCCAAAGAACAAATAATCCAATCAAGAAATGGGCAGAAGACATGAACAGACATTTCTGCAAAGAAGACATCCAGATGGCCAACAGACACATGAAAAAGTGCTCCATATCACTCGGCATCAGGGAAATACAAATCAAAACCACAATGAGATATCACCTCACACCAGTCAGAATGGCTAAAATCAACAAGTCAGGAAATGACAGATGCTGGCGAGGATGCGGAGAAAGGGGAACCCTCCTACACTGTTGGTGGGAATGCAAGCTGGTGCAGCCACTCTGGAAAACAGCATGGAGGTTCCTCAAAATGTTGAAAATAGAACTGCCCTATGACCCAGCAATTGCACTATTGGGTATTTACCCTAAAGATACAAACGTAGTGATCCAAAGGGACACATGCACCCGAATGTTTATAGCAGCAATGTCCACAATAGCCAAACTATGGAAAGAACCTAGATGTCCATCAACAGATGAATGGATCAAGAAGATGTGGTATATATACACAATGGAATACTATGCAGCCATCAAAAGAAATGAAATCTTGCCATTTGCAACAACATGGATGGAACTAGAGCGTATCATGCTTAGCGAAATAAGTCAAGCAGAGAAAGACAACTATCATATGATCTCCCTGATATGAGGAAGTGGTGATGCAACATGGAGGCTTAAGTGGGTAGAAGAATAAATGAAACAAGATGGGATTGGGAGGGAGACAAACCATAAGTGACTCTTAATCTCACAAAACAAACTGAGGGTTGCCGGGGGGAGGGGGTTTGGGAGAAGGGGGTGGGATTATGGACATTGGGGAGGGTATGTGATTTGGTGAGTGCTGTGAAGTGTGTAAACCTGGTGATTCACAGACCTGTACCCCTGGGGATAAAAATATATGTTTATAAAAAATAAAAAATTTAAAAAAAAAAAAAATGAATCCTTGTCCAGGGTAAAAAACAAAAAAAAAAAAAAACAAAAAAACAAAAAAATAAAAAAATAAATAAAATGACACATAGAATGGGCAAAAAAGCCCAAGGGCACAAAAGGACACGCATGTTCCAGAACATTCAAAGTTCAGAATAGCTGGAATGATCATGGAAAGACCTCTGAGACACTGTCCCTTGACACTTAGAATAGAAGATCATTTTTCTCTATTTTCTTTTGAATCCAATTACATCTAGTCCAAGCTCTTAGTCACTGAAGTCAATGAGAAGCTTTGCATGATTCCCTTCTTTGTATCTCTCCCCCTCTGATGCTATCTCCCTCTGCTGCTTCTTCTATGTCAAGCACAGCAGCAGAGACCATTCTGAAGATTTTTGTTAACTTCTTCACCAGGGGCAAGGAGAATCCAGATCTTTGTTCACAAAAATGTTTAATCTCTTCTTTGCACAGTAGAAGGAATGGGAAGAGAAAGCACATTAATTCTTTGCTGGTAAATCCATGGCAACAAGAAACAAGATACAAACAGACTCAATCCTCTTCCTGTTAGAGGAGTAGAAATAAGGTGGAGCTCACTGCCTTTGCCGACCGTGGCCTGAGAGACAAGGTGGAGAGAGCTGGAGCAGTCCGTGCTCAGGCTGGTCTGGTTTAGTGGCTTAGAGTCAGATCTGGACACTGATGAGTGGCTCTTGCATCCCCTACAGGTGTGGCAGTGTGGCGGCAGCGTGGAGGTCCTGCCTTGCTCCCGGATTGCCCACATCGAGCGAGCCCACAAGCCCTACACCGAGGACCTCACGGCCCATGTCCGCAGGAATGCCCTTAGGGTGGCTGAAGTCTGGATGGATGAGTTTAAAAGCCATGTCTACATGGCCTGGAACATACCCCAGGAGGTAGGAAGCCCTTGTGGGGATAGGGTTTCGGGATTTGCGTGGGTGTGGGGGGGACACAAAAACAAAAAATATGGGTCTAAACCCTTCTTCCCATGGATCAACCAGAGTCTTGTGATCCATGCTAGAGTAGCTTCTCTGCCCCAGAAGATAGCACATGTGGAAGAAAAGAGGCTGACCGTGAGACACTAAGCTGTGTCTCCCCACGCCTGTCCCTGGGCAGCGTGCTTAAAGGAAGACTTCTCTCCTGACTTCAGTATCCTCATATTTTGTATGTGTGTGATTTATTTATTTTAGAGAGAGTGCAGGCAGTGGGGGAGGGGCAGAAGAGAAACCCAAGCAGACTCCACGCTGAGGGCAGAGCCCGATGCGGACCCGATCCCACGACTCCTGACATCACAACCTGAGACAAAACCAAGAGTCAGATAGACGCGTAACCAACGGTCTCACCCAGGTGCCCCATCAGTACCCTCATTTTAAGTGAGAATATTGGGGGTGCCTGGGAGACTCAGTCAGTTGGATGTGTGATTTTGGCTCAGGTCATGATCTCAGGTCACGGTCTTAGGGTCCTAGGATTGAGCCCCACATCAGTCTCTGTACGCAGTGAGGAGTCTGCTTCTCGCTCTTCCCTCTGCCCCTACCCCCCGCTCGTGCTTATTCTCTCTCTCTCTCTCTCAAATAAATAAATAAAATCTTTTTTAAATAAATAAATGAGCATGTTGGAGCAGATGGTTATAAGTTTAACTCATGTTCCCAGGTCCTCAGCTTCTCTGCTATATAAATATACCAGAAATTACCAGAATTCACAAAACACACCTTAATCTCCCTGTAGAGTGAATTCAGGCTTCTCCATGGAACCTTTGACCAGAGCACTAAGGAATGTCCACATGGCTTTGAGATATCTTGACCCACATGCCTGGGGAGGGGATACACCCCCTTAAGGATCCTCAGGAGGGAGAAGGGAACTGTTCTGGACACTTTTCAGCTCTTTCTAACCTTTACAGGATCTCATTGTTGCCTGCCACTGTCCTCTATCCCTCTTGTCACTAACACTTACGGAGTGCCCAAGAAAAAGCAATATTTCTTTAGTAGATTTGTTCAGCCTTGCCATGTGTCATATGGAAATGACCTTGGACCACTGAGTTGGGAGAACCCAACAGATGCCAGCCACGGGACCCCCACCTGCTCACCAGCCTGCCTGCCTGGAGATCATTGCTTATGTTGCAGTGTCTATCTGACACAGCTGTTGACTGCATGACCTCCTTCTTTCCCCTTGGGAGTCCTTTAAAAAGCTTTAGTTCTTTCTTCCTAATAGGGAAATGGTTGATTTTTGCCTGAAGTTTCCATATGAAGGCCCCGTTCCCTGATCCCTCCACCCAGCTAATGTCGCTCTGGCTGAGTGACTGAGAAAATAGGCTGGGCCATGGGTGGGGGCTTTTAGGCAGCTCCCCATCCCCATCACCATCATGGGGGAGGAAGCTTGCATTGGGACATATACGCCCACAACCTGTGACATTTCAGCAGCAGAGAGAAGAATGAAGAGCCAAGAAGTACCAGCCAGGGTGCGGGCAACCCTGATGAACCAGCCCCAGGATTGCATCCCTGACAGTGGGAGTGTTTCTAGGGAAACAGCAGTGCCTTCTGGACCCATCTGTGGCTGTGGGCGTTGGATCACAGTATTCTGGGGAACATGCTGAGTGCCTCTGTGGGTGTCCTCTGATAGCAAAACGTTAAGAACGCTTGAAAAGTCCCCCAGGAACCTAGCAATAAAGCACCGTAGATCCCCAGTCCCTTAGCAGAGCCCTGTCCGTACTCCAACTACCTTCTCTCCGCACCCCAAAGCTGCAAACCTTTTAGACTTCTCCCCTCATTGCTGCTGCCAGAAATGGAATGTGGAAATGGACAGTAAATCCAATGAATGGCAGAGAACCAAGTGAGAAAAGTAATTGGAGAATGATGAAACTCAGTGTGCATCTGTGACTCCTCAGAGGGGTAGTTCAAACCCAGTCAGACGGGTGGGAGGAGAGGGGAGTGAACTCAAGAAAAGCAGGTGAGGGGTGGGAGGGTCCAGCATAAAGCCTCAGGTGGAAAAGGAAGAGGTCAGTGTGTTTTCTAAAAGTCTATCCCTTGTCCCTACCCCCGCCCGCCCCACATTCCCTGCTTTGTCCAGATTCCCTCTCCTACCTCTTCTCGGGTTTCTGGAAAGGGTCATCTTTTCCCTTCCATTCACTTCTGAAGTCTCAGTACTGCACCCAAACTGCTTGTGACAAAGCATCCTAACGGCTTAATGGACATTTTAAAGTCTTTAAGCTCCAAGATTCCCACATTTGAAACTCTGTACTCACTTGGCTCCATGGTGCCACAGCCCAGTACACCCCCATCTTCCTCTGATTGCTCTTAATTTCCTTGTGGGCAACTCTCACCTCCCTCAGATGCTTACGTGCACCCAGGGATCCATCCTTGGCCAACTGCTTTCATTAAACCTCATCTCCCTGGTGGCCCCTTCTGTTCCTGGGTGCTTTTATCTGTTGATGACTTCCGAACTAAGATCTGCAGCCCTGACTTGTGCCTTCAGCTTCAGACCTACAGCTGCACATCTCCTGGGTGCTCCCTTGAGCACTTGAGTCTGCCAAAACAGAGAACATCCTCCCCCCACCCCCAGAGCTGCTCCTGTTCTCCCTCCCCACCACGGTTTGGGGTACCACCATCTATCTGCCCAAATCCACGAGCTTGAAACTGGGCATCTTCCTTTGATCTTTCTTTCCCTCAAGCCGCATTCCCAGCCCATCACCGAGCCCTATCCTGTCCTTTCCCAACCCCATCACGTCTGAGTTCAAGCCTTGTCTCTTCCTCTGTGAGCGCTTTGGGCTGGTTTCCCTGGCTCAAGCCTTATCCCCTTCAAATCTATCCTCTGTACTACCCAAAGTTATCTTTAAAAAACAAAAAACAAACAAAGAACCTCACAGGGACCACGTCATTGCCCTGCTTAAAATCTTTAAAGGACTCTCCACGGTGCACAAGTTCAGGCATTAAGCCTGTTGTGTGACGTGCTTTCTCCACTGCCGCCTCTAGCCCCCTCTTCCCCCCGTCCTGTCCCGGAGCTCCTCGGACAGCACAGCCAGAGAGAACGCACGCGTCCGCTCCGCACTGTTTCTGCCCTCCGTGCTTTTGCGCATCTTGTCCTCGCTGCATGCATTCCCTACCCTCGGCCTCTTCCCAGCCTCCACCTTCACCGAGTTAGACCCGGAGCCGAGACCCCTCCTCTAGGAAGTCAGCCTCAGTGGGAGAAAATGCCCCCTTTGCCTGCATGCCTCTGTCATTGCATCATTGCTGTGTAAAAGAATGTTCTGTTGTATAAAAGTCTCTCTCTCTCTCTCTCTCATTAAACCAGGGGCTCTCAAATCTGGCAGAACTTTAAAATCCCTTGTGCTCTAGCCCCAGAGATTATGACTTAATTGGTTTGGAAGGGGACCAGGGATCATTTTTTGGAAAGCTCTTCAGGGATTCTAATGTCCGTCCAGGGCTGGGAACTACCGCCTGAGACTAGAGGCTTTCTGGGGACAGATCGTGTTCTTCCCTTTTGTGCCAGCAGGCCTCGCACAAGGCAGGCATGTGGTCAGGGCTCAGGAAAGCCTCGCTGATGCTTTATTAACAAATGGATCTGCTGGCAGTATGTGCCATTCCTTTCTCCTTTGGTCAGTAACTCCTAAAAGCGCATCTGCAGACCAACTGCATCAGAATGACTTGAAGAGCTTTAAATGTACTGCTTCTGGGTCTCATCCTTAGAGATTCTGATGAGTAGATGCCTAGTGGTGCCAGAATCCATTAAAAACTTTCTGGGTGGTGGTTTGGGACTGCCAAGTTTGAGTAATACTAGTTTAGCTCATCCTGCTAGTCCTTCCAAATTCACCTTGAGCATCATCTACTCTAGGAAGCCTTCCGAGACTGCTCACCCTCACTTCTTCCACTGCCCCCCCCCCCATCCTGGCTGCCCCATAGGGCAGCTCTCCCTCAGCTTCCCTCTCTGCACACTGTGTGCAGAGAGACTGTTGACTTGTCTGGATCTTCCAGATCTTCCTTTCAGGCAAAGTCTGCATCTTCTTCCTGTTAGTATGCAGAGAGCTTAAGACAACACCTGACACATACTGAAGATGAACTGACAAAGAAAGAAGAGGGAGGAAGTGTGGATGCTACAACACCCACCCCCTGTGTTTTCCCTAAGAGTGTCCCCAGCTGCCCTTGATGGGGTGCTGTCCCAGTACCTTGTGCTCAACCACAAGGACATTTGCCTATTGATTTCCCCTTTGCCTGCAGCATCCTAGCTGTAGGTAGGGAGCTGGATCCCTTCGACCCTGCCCAGTGGCTGCCTTGAGAATTAGGTAAGTTAGTCTATGTAAAGACTTGGATCGGTGCTTGACCCATAGCAAAGTCACCAGCTAAGTATTAGCTCTTGCTGTGGCTGGCCTTGTTTACACCCGGGCCTTCCCACCCCAGCTTTAAAATGCCCTTGCCGAGTCGCCATCCTCCCCGCTTGCCTTCTGTGCTGAGTCCTCCCGAGACTGTGTACCACCCAGAGCTGCTTCTCCCACCTGCTTCCTCACCACGTTCAGTCCCAAGCTTTTGGAAGGTGGGAAGAGCTGCCAGCTCTGGGATCCCGTCTGCTTTGATTGAAAAATCAGTTTGCTCATCAACAAACAGAAAGTCAGCCTGCAGCAAAGCATCAGTGCTTTCTTACCCGGGGTTCGGGAACTCTAGGCCCATCCCTGCTTCCTCTTGCCCAAAGACAGGCTGGGTGATGGTGGGGAGCTGACAGTCCTTCTTCGGGTTTGGCTGTAAAAGAGATTGTGCATGTGGCCACACACACAGGCAGGAATATAGCTTTTTAAAAAAAAAAAAAAAATTCAATATTTTACATATTTATTTGATACAGAGATAGAGAGCACAAGTAGGCAGAACGGTAGGCAGGGGGAAAGGAAGAAGCAGGCTTCCCACCAAACAAGGAGCCCATCGTGGGGCTTGATCCCAGGACTCTGGGATCATGACCCAAGCTGAAGGCAGCCACTTTAACCAACTGAGCCACCCAGGTGCCCTAGGAATACAGCTTTTTTTGTGGCTGAGTGTTTTCGATTCCAAGGGCTGCCATAACCCATTGCCACACATCGAGTGGCTTTCAACAACAGAATTTGATTCTCTCACAGTTCTGGAGCCCAGAAGCCCAACATTAAGGGGCTGGTGACACTGTGCTCCCTCAGAAGGCTCTAGAAGAGGATATTTCTTGTCTCTTCCAGCTTTGGTGGCTCCTGTCATTCCTTGGTTTGTAAATGCATCACTCCAATCTTGGCCCTCGTCTCTATATCTCTGTGTGTCCAAACCTTCTCCTCTGATTTATAAATAACCAGTCATTGCATTTAGAGCTCACCCCAAACCCAACTGATTTCATCCACAGATCTAAATTCCACCTGCAATGATCCTATTTCCAAATAAGACCACATTCATAGGTTCTAGGTAGACACGAATTTTGCAGGAGACGCTCACTATTCAACCCACTGAGTATTTGGCAAAGGGGGAAAATGTGTTTTGTGTTTTGTTGTTGTTGTTTTCTTTTTAAATAATAAGGGCCAACATGACCCTCTCTGAGAATGTTTGCTTATTTTTCAATTTCTAACCCCAATCTGAAAAGAGTTTGATGCAATTTATAGTAAATACACGGTATAGACGCTGAACCATTAAAACAACAAGGCAAAAGTCAACTAATGAATAGGAAGGGAAAAGGGCCATGATAACCAGAAATATAAGTTGAGCAAAGCTCTGGTCCTAGAGTCTCCTAGAAGTTAAAGTGGAAATGGACCCCTGGTGGATCGTTCTCCCACCTTCCATAAAGTCATAGGGAGAGAGACAAACTGCCCCTTGATCCTGAGCATAGAAAGAAATTTTTCCCATGGGAACCCAGAATTTAAGAAAACACAGAGGCCTTCCAGGGACAGGTTCTTCTAGCTTCTAGTGGCTTCCCATAAAAACTGAGACACAGTGTTTGTTTTCATGTAAAGGCAATTATACCGTGAAGAGGGAAGGCCTGGGCCCTGGCAAATAGGTTTGCGAGATAAGGATAAGGTGCAGAGAAGTTCAAAAAGCTAAAACTTAACAGATCCCTTGGGGTAAGGGGTGGAGGGAGTGAGTAGGTCACATTTATTGCTACATTCGAGACTCAAACATTCTCAACCTAGTCTCATCCATAGCTCAGCTCAGCAGTAGGTCAGGGCATGGAGATCAGTCAAACACGTTTCCTGAATCCAGCAGAGAAAAGCCAAATAGTTGCTGGGAGGGCTCTGGGCGGGAGCTGAGGAGTAGGCAAGTCATAGGTGAGGTCATCAAGATGTCCTCAGAAGGAAGTTCCTCACTGGCATTGTACCTTTGCAGTCTGAAACCTGAACCCTTGGGCCGTAGCAGGTTCAAATTTTTGTATTTTTATATTGCCTAAATTCTGGTGGGCAAAAATAAATGTATTTCTTCTGTATCTACACTTGGTTGTTCCTTGAGCCCCCCGATCTAATACCAAATACTTTGTTCCAATCACGGGCAGATATGTGCAGCAGCCTTCTTTCTGATTTTTCTCAGACACTTCAAATGTCCATTTCATTATCTTCCCAAGCCCAAGAACTTGACCCCAGAGTTGACCCTAGAGCCCCGGGGGTTCCCACAGCCAGCACACGAGCTGAGGCGTCAGTGAGAGAGAGCCGCATCTCCCTTTGTTCCCTCCCTCCATGCTGGGCTAGTGTCTCGTGAGATACCACTGGACCTGGCTGGTCCCTGGCTCCGTGGAGACATCCTCTAAGAAGTCGCTGAGTCCCCATCGGACTCCCAGCTGCAGAGACTCCTCGCCGTCCTCTGCTCTGGCTTCAGCCCCTCTTTGCCTGGTCCTGTGCCTGGTGCAGGGCTGGTATGCAGGGACTCCGTGTTCTCCCCTCGGCTCTGGGACCACAAGAAATGTGGGGACTTTTCCCTCTCTCTAACTCAAGGACACCTCCATGTCTCCATTACTACTCCTTGTCTGGTGTATGGTGATGGCTTAGGGCCCACCTTGCTGATATCCCCGGGAAGTGACAGACCCAAGTACTCTCTACACTAAGAACTTGGGTCTTAGGAGGCAGAAGGGCAGGCTCTGGGGTTCAAGTCTCAGCTCTGCCTTTTATCAGCTGTAGGACTTCAGGCAAGATGTCGCAGAACCTCTTTGCAAATGGGGCACTGTGCATAAATGTAAACCCCGGGGCAGGTCTCATGGAGGACGGAACCTCGCACTTCTCGAGTGTTCGACAAGCCTTTGTTGTTACAATGATTAGGAATAGAATTTGAATTAGTATGACTCCATCTTCAACTCTCCCCCTTCTCTCTCCTCCCACTAATAGCTCAGAACCTCTTGTCTCATATCATAAGATAGAAAAAACCTCCAACTGTATGCTTCAGTATCTTTCACCTACACCTGGGCACCAGCTTTTTCTTTTCTTTTCTTTCCTTTTTTTTCATTTATTTTCAATGGCCTTAGATGATAGTCCCCATCCGTGCAGCCCTCATGTTTCAGTGCCCACGTGGGGACATTCATGGGGTTACGTACAATGCAGGGAAATGAATGAGCTAAGTCCCCACGTCCTTCCTTCACTAGACAGTGTCCAGGAGCCTGGGCCTGGACAGTGTCCAGGAGCCTGGGGAGATCTGGGGAGAAGCGGTGTCCTGTTGGTGCCTGGAGCTCTGCATTTGCTTACCCTTGCAGGACTCTGGGATCGACATCGGGGACATCACAGCGAGGAAGGCTCTGAGGAAGCAGCTGCAGTGCAAGACCTTCCGGTGGTACCTGGTCAGTGTGTACCCAGAGATGAGGATGTACTCGGACATCATCGCCTATGGGGTGGTAAGGAAGGGTCCCCTGGGGCTTCATGCAGGCATAGAAAACAAGGCCAGGCAGAGGTGTGGGGTCAGAGGAAAGGAGAGGAGGAGGCTTCAGCCTCCCATGTGTAGACTAGAGGACTAGAGGCAGCCTCCTATGTGGGACCTCTGGTAGACCAGTGAACTAGAGGCAATCTCCCATGTAGGGACCTCTGGTAGACCAGCAGATGAGAGGCAGCCTCCTATGTGGGACATCTGGTAGACCAGTGGACGAGAGACAGCCTTTGGTGTTATAACTCAAAACTCTGTTCCCTTGTTCTAAATCTCTCCTTTACAGTCTTAAGCAATTTAGCTCTAGCCTAAAACCTTCATGTTCTACTTAATAAAACAAATACCTGCAGTTAGGGTAGACTGGCAAGATAATATAATGAACACCTGCTGTCCCCCAGCATGGGTGCCTGAGGTTCTAGCAACCAGCCTGCATGCCTCCCCCATCTAAGGGCTTATGATTTCTACTCACACACATAGCTTCTAGAAAAGGAGTTCTGGAATACAACCTTCCTGGGTTCACTGTATTTTGAGGGATATTTTAGGACCACCTGTTGATTGGCACAGAGCAGTCACCCCAATGGAAGGCATAGGGTTTGGATCCAGACAGACCTGGTTCCAATCTTGACCAAGCCACTTATCAGTCAGGTGTCTTAACATCTGTGGGTCTTGGTTTCTTCCTCTGTTAAATGAGGCAAAATAATACTGTGCTTCTAAAGTAGAAAAATACCTAAGATACATAAATATATTATATATCCTGGCAATTTGTATGTTCTGTCTAATGTTAAAATGCTTTGAATATGGTAATCTCTACTATTGTCCCAATGTTCCCAGGATCATTCAACTCTTGAAGTATTTTCAATGATACCTGATTGGGTTTTTGATACCTCACCTGGTTTTTGCTTCCTGAACACATAGAGCTTTTCTGCTGACAGTTATAAGCCCTCAAAACTACATACTGACATCATGGAACAGATGAGGAAACAGAAAGGCAAAGTGCTCTTCTCATGTTCACAAAGGTCATCAGCAGAGAAACTGAGCCGAAGACATCAGCTCCTGATATCACTCTGCTTCCTCCCTTTGGAGAGTATCCCCTCAGACCTTTTTGATATCCTAGCATGAAACTCAAAGGAAGAACTGCGGCCTCTTCCCTGGATAAGCCGTGCTCAGAACCAAGTTCAAGGCCTGCCTCCATAGGAATATAATGGGCAGAGCCCCTGCCTAGGAGGGGAAGAAGAATGCTAGCTACGGACTGGCCTCCACGTTCTTTGCAGGCCTCCCAACTCTGACATCCTAGGGTTCTACAGGGCACAGAGCCAGGATCCCAGGAATCCCCCCAACCCCCTCAGATTTCAGCTAACAGGTCAACCTTTAGGAAGCAGTCATATCCTCCCACAAGAGTTTCCATGGCACAGTTGACACTTCCTTAGGAAATTCCTTAGTGGCCCCTTCCCTCTCTACTTCTCATGCTGGGGTAATCTGGATACTGGGAAACTTCTCAGCCCAGGCCACCAACTATTACTTAAAGAGGGGAGGGGTGTGTGTGTGTGTGTGTGTGTGTGTCCATTCAAGCTCTGGGTCTTGGCCAAAGCATTCTCATCTTCCAAGCAGAAGGGTCTCATCTTAATGACATGTACAACAGGTTTACCGTGGAACCCTCTTACCACCACACCCAGAAACCTTTAGCTGATCAAATAGTAAGTGGCATATACAGGGCTGTGGTATGGATTTGACTGCGTCCATAATTTGAGCTGTTTTTACTCGGAGTGGCTGAAAAGCCACTCTCTCATCATCCCCAAGGGCTGAGCAGGGCTAGCCATCCCTGGGGCTGGCGGAGGTCTCTGACAACCTCCCCCACCCCACCCCGGCACGCCATGTTCATCTGCCAGCCACTGCTTAGGGCCCAGCCAGCCTCCCGCCCCTTCTGACTCCTCCACGGGCCGGGCTCTGACAGAGCAGAACCACGCTTGCTTGTCAAGGATCATAATGAACTCCTAATGGGGGCACTCGGGTGAAGATGGGCAAAGCAGGATACAGCCGCAAGAGCAGGATTTGCTGAGGCTGAATCATTCTTTCTAGTGATTATTTTTATTCTAAAATGCAGAGACCAGATGTCTTCTAAGGGGTAGAGTTTCTTTCTACCCTTTCTTTTCCATCTTAGGCCAAACTATATTGCTCAGGTCAAATAACCTCCTGGGACTCTCAGTGGGGTCAGGGTCAAGTCTAGAGCCCTGGCCACTTATCCGCTAATAGATTCCATTAATGACTCCTGTGGGCAGAAGGGCCTGTGGGCCCCATTGTGTGGGCATGGGTTTCCCCTGGATCCCTGAGCCCCACGTCCAAGAGGCAGGGTCCTTGAATCAATCTCAGCTCTAGTGCTGACAGCAGAGATGAAGCAGCATCTAGAAACAGACACACCCGGCTTCTGCAATGTTAGCTTTGCCACGTACTCTGTGTGTAATCTCAACCATTTACAAAACCTTCAAAGCTGTAATCATACCATCTCAGGGGGCATTTCTCACAGTCTCGGGATTGTCACCATTTGCACGATGGAAAGAACTTGCTGCTGTCCGCTTCCCGACGTCATTCGTTTGGGAACGCCATTCATGTGTTCGCTGCCGTCGTTCATTCATTCCATGTGTGTATTTACTGTCTACTGTGGGCCAGGACCGGCCCTTGTCTGAGACAATGAGAAAGACTCAAACCTAGCCTGGTCAGACGGGGGAGACAGGCACTCGAAGAAGGGACAAGAACCAAAAACGCTAAATGCAGCAGTAAAATCAATGGAGGCCCTGGTAGACCACGGGGCCACGGCCTGACACCCAGGCTTGGGTCAGGAGAGACTTCCGGAGTGACAGAGAAGCTGAGAACCAAAGGAGGAGGCGCATTTAGCCAGACAAAGAGAAGGCCTAAGGAGGGGCGACATGGGGAAGGGTCCGTGCCACGGGCGTGGCATCACACACAAGGAGGCCAGGCAGACCTTCTGGCTACGCCACAGTTCCTCATCCTTCAAAGAGAGAATGTCGCCGACCTGGCCAGGTTCCTCTGAGGGAGAGGTGGGGGGACACGCGGCAAGCACTTGGCGCGGTGGCTGGCACAGAGATGCAGCCATAACGGCCAGTTGCCCTGAGTGGCTGTCAGCAAGGTCATAGCAGTCACAGGAGTAGCGAACAATTACTGTGCATTTGCTGTTTGTCAGGCCCGGTGCTCCCTACTTGTGGATATGCTTGCGTTTACTCCTCCACTAACAATCCTGTGAGGTAGGCACTGGTATTATCCCTACGTTAGAGAGAAGAAAACAGACAAGAAGGAGTTGTGTTCTTCGTCCAAGACCACACAGCTGGAGCCAGGATTCCATCCCAGCCTGCCTCTCCCGACAGCATCAAAGACCACCTGCTTCACGGGGGAGGGATGACAGAGTCAGGGGGACTTTATTGAAAGGCACCGCCTACCTCCTCACCCAGAGGATGGCTTTGAGAACCCAGCAGAAAGCCAAGGCTGACATCAGGGCTTTCTGGATCTTTCTCCCTGTGACCGCCGTTAGCAGGTCTCACGAATGGATTACAGCTCTCAGCATTAGATGCGACAACCGCTCCTCTGAAGGCTGCAGGAGAAGTCCTGAATGTATTGATATGGGCTCCCTCCCAAAGCCAAGCCGCATAGTTGTTTTACAAAAGAGGATTTGCTGCATGGATGTTTCTGAGGCCTCTGCCTTGGGAGCTGGCTCATGTTTATAATTCTTCAGAACCTCCAAACCACAAGTCTGGGATTGAAGTGCCTTCACCCGGTAGAGGTGAGAAAGCTCAAGAAAGGGATTTGACTCTATTCCTTTCCCTATCAAGAACAGGGTATTCTGGGAGCACACATGGGCCTCTGATCATGCCGTTTTGCATCCCTTCCCTGGGTTCCCTGCACTTCTGCCACAAGTTGTCAAGACCATGGAAGCTCAGCCGCTGTCAGTCTCTGGCCTCCTCGAATAGATGACCCACCTGCGGTCCTTTGCCCTGGTCTTCCCTGAATTCCAGTATCTCTGTCCTGTTCCAAACAGAGCGCTTCGAAGCTAAGAAGAGCTATATAAGCTAGCTCAAACTCAAGTTAAGGTGGGGAACAACGCCACCTCCTTGCATATGCCCACAGGAACTGATGTAGAGCTGGGCATGGGCACTAGTATTGGGAAGCCACCAAAGCCAGAGCGGGGCACAGTGTCTCTCATTCCGTCATGCTGCATCTCTTCCTTGGCCACAGCTGGGCTTCTCTGCTTACACCTGGCCCAGCAGATCCCCCAGACCCAATCTAAATGGCCTCACAATTCTAGCGGCTGCCACCCATGGACCATTGACTCTCTCACTGAGAGTTCTAGCATGGAATAAGAGAATGATGAGATGCTTCCATTCCAGAAAGAGAAGGATGGAGGAGAGGGAGAAAAAGAAAGAGAAGTATTAACTCATTCCAAACTATCTGCTGGTGCCCACCATGGTCTGCTCAGCTGTGGCTGGTGAGCAGGGCCATGGGGACTGTAAGCTGTCCTTTCCAGGTCTGGGAGTGGGCTTCTGCCAGAAAGGGACATTGAATACTGGTTTTCTTACCTGACATGGTAAGGCATTGGTTCTGTTGTTTGCTATGTGCCTGCAGGTGAGGGTAAGAGATACCTCTCTCTTCTCCTACTCCCTTGGCTCCCTTCTCTCTTATTCACCTGCCAGAACTCCCACTCTGGAACACCCTTGTCATCTGGGCACCAGTGGGACCAGGCCAGCCGCTGCTGGATCTGTGAATCTGTGGTGGGGCAGAGAGGACCTGGTCCCAGAGGACATCTCAGACCTGAAAGCAACAAACATGTTGCCCACTTCCCCCAACCTTCCAGAGCAAAGACTTCTTTCTGGGGACTATTGGAAGCCCTGGTGTCACCCCTGTGGAAATGGAGGGGGGTGCACCCTGAGCATCTCTTCTATGTGTGTGTATCTTTTATTCTTACCTACATTGTCTCCGCTTACCTTTCAACAACATGAGAACAGCTCTCCTTCACACAAAGCTGGGTTTCCCTCAGCACCTTTATTCAGGCAAAAGCTGGTGCTTGTTGCTGTGCACAGTATTCAAGGGACCTTGGGTTGATTATGGAAATGGAGCCTGTCTCTGTGAAATGCTGGCTTCTCCTGATTTAATACATTTGTTTCTCTGCTCCTTTCTCTTTGGTGTGGCCGCCCCTCCTCTGGCATTCAGCTGCAGAACTCTCTGAAGACTGACTTGTGTCTCGATCAGGGTCCAGACTCAGAGAACGTTCCCATCGTGTACATCTGCCACGGGATGACACCTCAGGTGAGTTCCCTGAGAGAGCCCCTTGCTGGGGTGTACTCATATCTGTCCGGCTTGGGGAAGGATGGTTAAACTCCTTTCGCGGCTGCTCTAGGCCCGGGGGCCTCCATATGCTCATGGGGAGAAGGGGAGAGTCCTACCTGCCTTGCCTGGAAGGGGTCTGGGATAGCAGATGCTGCTGTGCCAGGATCCTCGGGGATGGGGAGCAAGGAAGGTGATCAATTCCTAAAGAGGAACACCTGCCTTCTTTGGGGAGACTATGGGTAAGTCACAATCCTGTTTCGGGCACCTATGCCCTTCCCTAACAGGAGGGAACCCAAGGGTCCCCCAAGCTCTCTGACATCTCAGAATGCCATTTATGGCCTTGGGGCTCTGCCCTTTAGTAGATCACAGCTGCTGCCAAAATTTATAGCCACAAGAGCTTTTCTAGGCCGGGTGACCTTCTCCTGGTGGAGAATGTGGGGAAGCTATGAGGAAGATAAGTTATCCTAGCAAAAATTAGCCAGTCACAGCCTAGGCTGCAGATATCCAAAGAGGATGCTGAAACACAGACAAGAGAAATGGCCTCTTCAACAAAGTGCAGTGGACAACCTTTGCCTATGAACACCACAGACTGACCTGTTCTGATTGGACAACATTTTCAGAGTTTACTTATCTTACCTCCCGCAGTGCAAATGATGTTTTTACAAAGATAGTATAGAAGATATGTATATTTGTGCAATTATACTACGTGTTTAAAAGAGTCATCACTTGTCTCAACACACAACTGAAGGCAATCATGATGTGTGTGTCACCGGCGTCCTGTGCTGGGACTAACCGGCAATTGTCTGCTGTGATCTCCACCAACTCCTCATTTCTGTGGGCCCAGCTGCTGTGGCTGCACCGAGTGGAAGGTCACAGGTCAGCAGATCACACTATCCCCACCCCACACACTACGGCATCTCATTCTCCATCCTTATAATGCTGCGATATTTCTCATGGATGACTAGTTTTATGTAAACTCATTACTGACATCTAACACAAGTACAGACAGTAGACAAATGGTAGGTGTACAGATTCATGAGCTTTCAAAGCAAACACGCCCACATAACCAGCACCCAGATCAAGGAAAAGAGCATTACTGCCTGATTGTGAATTTTATACAAATAGGACTATAGGGTGTACGCTTTCTCACGTTAGCTTCTTTCTTTCACTTTTATATTTGTAAAGTGCCTCTGTTCTGCTTTTGTGATTTTTATTACTATGTAATATTCCATTTTATGAATGTACCATATTGACAGTATATTTTCAGCCATGGGACACCTGAGAGTATTAAGAATACTACTGCTATGACCATCCTTGTTCCTGTCTTTTGGTGCATGTATGCACCCATTCCTTGTGGATTTATACCTAGGGGTCAAATCGCTAGTCGGAAGGTTGCTCTATGTTTGCTTCGAACGTGCACTTTGCACTGCCTGTAGTAGTCTCCTGCGACTGCTGTAATATAGCGCCTCGGGAATGTATTTGCTCCCCGTTCTGGTGCCTGGAAATTTCAAAATCAAAGTGCTGGCTGATCTGATTTCTGTTGAGGGCTCTTTCTGAGGACTTGCAGATAGTTACCTTCTCTGTGTGTCTTCCCACAGCAGGGAGAGAGAAAATGAGTGAGCTCTCTGGTGTCTCTTCTTGAAGGGACACTAATCCCATTGGATCAGGGCTCTACCCTGAGGACCTCATTTAACCTTAGTTTGAAGAGCCGGAGAGGCCTCAGCCGGTCCGTACTGTAAAAAATGAGAAAGCTTGTTCTGAAGAGAAAACGGAGTGTAGCTGAACAACTATTTGACTAAGAGACCATGGTGGGACTCATGGACTCAGTCAGCCATCTCAGCAGCAGAAGCCATAAATCAAGATGGGCTTGTAACAGCAGAGACTGGCAGCCTGAAGGAAAGAGAGAGCAGGGCAGAATGAAGGCAGGCTGGTGGACTTCTTGGCTTTGTTTTTACAAAGATAGTATAGAAGATATGTATATTTGTGCAATTATACTACGTGTTTAAAAGAGTCATCACTTGTCTCAACACACAACTGAAGGCAATCATGATGTGTGTGTCACCGGCGTCCTGTGCTGGGACTAACCGGCAATTGTCTGCTGTGATCTCCACCAACTCCTCATTTCTGCGGGCCCAGCTGCTGTGGCTGCACCAAGGAACATAGAGCTATTTAGCTGTGAGCACGCCCTCTTCCTCAAAAAAGGGAAAGAATGATGCTGAGGGCCGTTCAGAGACCATCAGTGCTGCCAACAACCCGTTATCCCCAGGGGCGAGGCGGTCTCATGCAAGAGTGGGCCTGCCTCTCTGGTTTTAGTGGGCCAGGATGACCCTGCTCCATGCCTTAGGAGTGTGACCAAAGCAGGGAGCAGCTTGGGCAGGGCCACCCCAGAGGGCCAAGGGCACAGGCAACTCCACAGAGCCATAGGGGTGATGCTGCCACCCCAGTGCACCTGGAGGGCAGAGCATCAGGACAAAGAAGGTTATTCTCAAGCTGAGATCTCATGGAATTAGCCTTGCTGGGTTTTGGACTAGTCTGAGACCCATCACCCCTTTCCTTCCAACGTCCCCCTTCTGGAAAGTGCCTGTCTAGCCTGTGTCTGTCCTGCCATCATATGTGGGAAGCACACACTTTCTCTGATTTCACAGACTCTCGGATGGAGAGAAATTTTGCCTCAGGATAAATCACACCTTGAGCCTCACACACACCTGACTTGGAGGATACTTAGATGATATTTGAACTTTAGACTTGAGAGTGGACGCTGGAATGACTTAAGACTTTGCGGGCTGTTGGGATGAAACGAGTATGTTTTACATGGGAAAGGGAAATGAACTTGGGGGTCCAGGGACAGAATGCTACGGACTGAATTGTATCGTCCCAAAATTCATATGTCGAAGCCCTAATCTGGACTGCATTTGGAGTACGGAAGCAATTAAGGTCAAATAAGGTTATAAAGGTAGAGCCGTGATCTGATGGAATTAGTGTTCTTCTAAGAAGAGACACAGAGAGCTCAGTGTCTCCCCCTCCCCTCTCCTCCCCGCCATGTGACAACACAGCAAGAAGGAGGCCGTTAGGAGCTAAGAAAAGAACTCTCACTAGAAACTGAATGTACCAGCACCTAGATATTGGACTTCCCAGCTTCCAAATCTGTGTGAAAATGACATTCTGTTGTTTAAGCCACCCAGCCAGTGACATTTTGTTGTGACAGCCCCGGTCAACCAACATTCAGTGAAACAGTCTCCCAAACTAATTACATCAATTTTTACTCCCACCAACCGTATCTTTAGAGTTCTCGCCGTTCCACATCCTTGTCAACGTTTAGTATTCTCTGCAAATCTGTATCATTTCTAAATCATAGACATAGGGATGTGGCAGTACCACGCTGTGGTTTTAGTTGGCATTTCCCTGAGTACTAATGCAGTTGGGCACCTGAGTTTTCAGCTCAGAAAATCCCCAGGTTGTTCTTGAGTATGGGGCCAAGGTGGCCGGGGCCCAGGCTGTTTGGTGTTTCTGTAAATTCCCTGCCTCCTTGTTAATACTTGCAGCCCAGGAGACCGTGAATGAACTTGCCTTTAACAAATCCCTATGGAAATCTATGGGGCTATTGCTTATGTGGACCCCTGGACACATGTTGAGTGTTTCCTCTGTGTGAAGGTGGATGTCAGCTTGGGCAAAGCCTGCCAAGTCTCCCAGCTGCCGCTGATTCAATATGGGGCCGTCGGCGCTGTGGTTAAGAGCCTGGATTCTGGAATCAGATTGTCTGCGTCCAAGTATCAGCTTTGACACGCTCTGGTTGTCACGTTTTGAAAAGGTCAAGGTTTTAAGTGTGGACCTATTTTATTTTCTGTACAATACAGATTAATGATGGTATAGGGCATAAAGGTTATTGTAGGGATTTAATACATGTCCAATATCTAAAATAGTGCCTGGCATATAGTACGTGCTCAGTGAGTGTTAGCTAATAATACTGCTGTAGTGCTATATTATTATTATTACGCATTGAGCCTTAGTCAGTATATATGCCCTCAAGAGTCTAGCTCCAGCCCACAGTGGACTGACTTTCCCTGACCTCATGCGCCATGTGCCATGGATTCCTGCCCTGGTCAAACCTACCCATAGACTAATGGAGCATCCCTGACTTTCTGTGGCAGCAAAAATGCAATGGAGTAGGGGAAACAGGTGGAGGGGCGGGAGCTTCAGGAAGCCTGAGTTCTAGGCTTGGTCTTGCCACACAGTTGCAGTGGTACCTTAGCCCTCCCTGGGCCATTATTTTGTTTTACTCTTTCATTGAGATATGATTTTACACTAAAGGACACACATCTGAAGTGTACAATTCAATGAATTCCCACGTTTGTAGACCACTGTGTAGGCACCATCCAGATCGAGCCCATCATCCCTCTGGGCTTCCTTATTCCTCCTCTCTGTCAACACCTCTACCCAAAGGTAATGACGATAATGGTCCCTGGCAGCACTGATTCGTCTCATCTGGGCTTGTCTTCTTCTCTGCAAATGAGGAAGCCCGACTGGCCAGCTCTGGACCCAGGCGTGCTAGCCCTACCTGCTTACCTCCAGTTCTTCCTTGCCGAAATTCAGCTGGCCTGAGAAGCTGAGTCTGTGCTGTGCTTGGCCAGGAAGGCTGGGAGCTGCCTCCCCTTGGTGCTTTATGAATCAGCTTCTTGATGTAGATCTGCAGCAAGTCTTAAAGACATGGGTCCCCCTCCCCATTTCTCAAAGCCACAGTCGTCATGTGACTGGGCTGTGCAGGGAACATGGAGGCCCAGTTACACTCTCCCACCAGGCCCGCAGCTGAGGTGCACAGCTGTTAGTGTCCAGAGGCAAGGAGGCTGGAGGCGCACCTCAGATCAAACACATTTCTCAGAACGGGGCAGTGTAGGGACCCGGCTATGGTAGGATTTGTTGAGTCTGGTCTGCCCAGTGAGCCTGAGAGGATGGTGTCCTCCCGGAGATGGACTGTGTGTCCTTGGTGGAATTCATCCATCCATCAGAAATAGGCAGGTGCGGAGGTAAGCAGTGGGGGTGGGTGATAAGGCAGAGCTTCTGACTGGAAAGCCTTCCCACAGGTATCTCCTGGCCCCTAAGAACTCCCCTGGCTCATGGAGGGGATGAGAAAAGGAGGAGCTCAGGGACCTCACCTGAGTTTGAGATACACCTCATAAGGGGATTATAGACAAATACAGGCCCTGAGGATTCTCTGGATCTCCTAGACTTGGTCCAAATCAGACCCTCAATACATATTTCCAGGGATGTTTTCCCCCGACCGGCAGCTCTCAGCAAAATCTCTCCTGTTACCATGGCCACAGAGGCCAAGGAGAGACCAGGGAAGTTCACATGTGCACAGATGGGACTGCCATGTGCAGTTGCGCAGGTGGTGCAATGCACAATCTAGGGGAGGGATATGCCACCTCCCATTGTCATCTGGGAGTAAAGATCAGCCCCAGGTGACAGTCCTTCTGACCTCTGCTCTGAAACCTCACACATTCCTCCCCAAGCATCACATATGATAGGAAACTTGGAAATGTTGAAAGGCAGATTACCTGGGTTCAGATCCCAGCCAGACCGCTTCCTAATCAGGTTCCTTGAATACGTGTCAAAATTTCCTTGTGCCTCAATGTCCTCACCTATATTATAGTAGTACCTACCTTACAACGTTGTTATAAGAACTTTTAAAATTGATGCACATAAAGTATTGAGACAACAAGCCTGGGACATGGTCACTGCTTCCTAGATATTGGCTATTATTCTACCAGATTGGTAGAGACTCAAGACCATGTCCTTGAGAATGGGAATTGTTTAGCCTGGAAAGGAGCAGATTTAAGAGGGACGTGGAAACTTCCAAAATTACAAAGACACAGATTTTTGGCTAAGTATACAGAAACCCTTCCCAGTCCTTGGCTCAGATGATACTGTGACCTCTCCTTCATCAGAAGCATCCAAGTCAAGTTTGGTGAGCTCCAAGGGCATTATATAAAGTTCCTATATCATGTAGAAGCTTAAGGTAAGAAATCCCTAATGGCTCCCCCACCCTGGAATTCTGACTTTTTAATCCATTACATTTTTCTTCTTCTTATATCAATGAGAGTCCACCATGTACCATAGAATGTTCTTGGCCCTGGGAAACAGTCATGAACCAGACAAAAGTCCCTACCCACATTAAGTTCCCATTCGAATGCTGGAGGCAAACTCCTCTATTTTCTCATCCCCAAGTCTTCACCACAGCTGGGACTTGAACGCTTCTCTCGCCTAAGAATTTCATGCGTGGCCAGACTGAGCTGCATGCCTCACATTTCAGCCAACCAGGTCCAAGAATGGTGAAGGAGGAGAAAGTTCAAGAAGGCAAGACAGCCGGCTGACCCAGTTTATCCTGCCGACCTTGACAGTCACTTCCCTTGCCCGTTTCCTTTCAAATTTCTAAGTTTATCCATTTAGGGTTTGAGGACCAGAAAGAATCTGTATCAAACAGGTAATAAACAATCCTCAGAAGCCATCACCATTAACCAAACAAGTTATTTTCTCAATTCAAAAAAGTAAAACATGATTCTTAAACAAATTGAAATGAACATGGGACAAAAACTTAGTTGATTCATTCATAGGGGAACTAGGAAGAAGTTCAAGCGGGCACGGAGAGCATTTGAGATCAGGATCTGCCAGCATTTTCTAAAAACAATGTCAGAATCAGATCGCTAGATTAGATACCAAAGTGGTTAATGCCCTATAGGGAAATAAAACCATAGCCTTTAGTGTGATCTTTACTACCCAGGCAGAAATCTGGAGGTTAGCTCTAGTGTCTGTGTATTAATGAAAAGGTAAAAAGGAGAAAAAAAAAAGTAAATAGCAAAGTCAAACACAAACACCTTGTCTTGGAAAATTGCATACTCTTGGGCAGGCTTGTTAGACAGTGGCCCAGGATGATAGTGAAAAGTGTAGACAACTCCCTCTCCCAGGTTGCCTTATTTCCAGGTGTAAGATGTTTCTCTTTCTCAGTTCACAAAGTTGGCTAAAGGTGGAGGAACTCTCCAGGCCATGAGTGAGGCAGATCCTTGTGCAGATTCAGTCTGACCATGCGGACTTGCCCCAGTACTGCTTCCTGAGGCAGCCACCGCAGAAGACTGCAAACTGGGTGTCTCAAGCAGCAGAAATATTACATTGTCTCTCAGTTCTGAAAGCTAGACGCCCACGACCAAGGTATCAGGAGGACTCTGCTCCCTGTCTATTTCAGGCCTCTCTGCTGGCTTCTGGGAGTTGTTGGCCACCAAGGGTAGCTATGACAGCAAAACTCTCCCTTCCTGTGGTGTTCTCCCTGTGTGCACTCCTCTGTTCCTGGTTATAAGGAAGCCAGCTATGACCAATTAGGGCCACCCCCTCCCAGTGTGATCTCACCCTCACTTAACAAATTCCATCTGTGGTGACTCTATTTCCATAGAAGGTCACATTCTGAGGTACTAGGGGAGGAGGGTTAGGACTTCAAACATATGGATTTCTGAAGTACATGTCTCTTCAGCACAGCACCCAGAAGGGAAAAGTGTGACTGGAAATCTGACTTTCACGCCTCAGATGAAAAGTGCCTCACATCCCTTCCTCTCACGTTTCATTCTCCAGAGCCAATCACATGGCTCTGCCAGCTCACCCTCAAGGATGTAGGAGGTCGGGGTTTTCTGCATGCCCAGGAAACCCGTGTCTGTCACAGAAACTTAGATATTTGCTAAGTCCATCCCATCTCTGACAAATAAGAAAACAAGAAAATGGCATGTGGGGGTGGGAGCTGGCTGGTCTGAGCCCAGGCGTACTGGGGCTAGGAAGGGTGCCTGTATTTTGGCTTCTGGTTTCTCCTCCAGTTCCATTCATTCTTTCTTCACACATCTCACAGGTTGTCTTTCGGAAGGTCCCATAGTTTGAAAAGTTTCATTTCCCTCAAGAAACAAACGTGGTCTAGTGATAGGAATGGTATCCGAGGGCAACTCATAGTGGGGCCCAGTGGGGCGTAATGGGGCTGGAAAGAGGGGCTGGGATCACAACCATGTCTAAACCCTTGGAGAGATTCTGCTTACACATTGTTTAAAAAGTTGAAGATTCGGTTTACAGGTTGTGTAAAAAGTTGACTCTGATACAGTTGTGATATTCTCAGCTGGCAGTGAAGGCCCTGGGTAGGAGAAAGCATAGTGTAACTAATCAAATTAGTGAGGTGAAGCTGCTGGGAAGCACGCTAATTGGTTAATGAGTAAACGTAACCATTTTATTTAAATTAGCAGCAAATTTTAAGCTAGCCTCAAAATAACTGAGGATATTAGCCCTTGTTAGTGTAACAGCCTGGAAAATCTTTTCTGCTGGGAAAAATACAAAAAGGGGGTCTCCCCACAGACTATTTAATCAATCACTCCTTCACTCACTCATTCATTCATTTGCTCATTCAAGAAACATGCAATGAGTATTACTTTATTCCAAGAATTGGGAGAGGAAAAGGCAGCTTGGCCCAGGCCCAGGACCTGGAGGAGTCCCAGTCTGGAGAGGGAGCAAGGCGCTTAGATCATGATAGCTCATGATCTACCTCCTGCACAAGCCACCCCCTTGGGAGCCCAGCAGGATGACAGTGCAAGGCAGGATCTGGGGGCTTCTCCCATGCTCCCTGCCTACATCTTCTAGACTACAGAAGGCACAGGGGGAAATAGTACATTTCCTATGGGAAGGTAAATTCATGGCTGTAGAAGAAAGAAGATGCAAGGATCTTTAATTCCCTCCAAAGTTTTGGAAATACTTAAGCCACCATGTTGTGCTTCAGGAAGTGCGTTTGGACTCAAAGTATGAGGATTAGAGTTAAAGAAGTGTTCTATTTTTATGCAGAGACAAATGCCATGGTAGATCGAGTAGTCGATGTAATAAAAACAAGAAAAATATAGAATTACAGGGGGGCTTTCGTGCCTTTGCTTTGGGGAGGGGTTTGGAATTTTTTCTTTGTGTTCTCAAGTCCTCACTCGGCTGTACCTGCATACACACGTGCCATCCTGACCCAGGGCTATAATGGAGCCCTCTCTCCTCCTCCGGGGCCTGCAGTGCTTCTGGTGGTCATGCATGGGGCATCGGAGGCCTCTCATGGATTGTTCACAAACCCCCCAGATCTTTCAAGGAACATCTCAGACACCATTAAGAACGTTTTACTCGGTGGGCCAAGTATTTGGATAACCAGCCACTTCTCTGTGACCTGTGGGAGGTTTCTCCACCTCTCCTGAATTTTATTTATAAACACATCAGAATGCCTGGCACTGAGTGGTTGTAAAGTTTGGAAAAACTTCCTTGAGTTTAATTCTTGGCTCTGATAATGACATCGGGCCCCACATGCCTCGTGTGTGGTCGTAGTGCCCAACGCCAGCTGGCAAGTGTCGGTGCAGTGCCCTCATGGGGCTATAGTTTGATGCGAGCCTCAACCTGTCTTGAAACCTCGGCTGATACTTCCAGTTCTGCGTAACTGGAAAATTGGAAGTATTCGGGGCCTGAGCCACAGAGGGTTATCTGCCCGTCTTTATTCACTGGGCTCAGAGCTACGGCATCTCATCTCATTCCCACAGGAGGCAGAGTAAGTGTGCGTCTGGCTAAATTAGCACCAGGGCTCTAATGGCCCATATGGGACCACTCCCAACCCCTTACCCAGAATGGGATGGCAGATGTTATGATGTCACGCCGAGGGAGGCCTCTCCATGTATGAAAAAGTGTGACTCTCAAGGCTGAGATGAGGAGGGCTGACCATCAGCAGTCTTCTTCCCCAGATACAACCCTCACTGGCCCCAGGACTCCCAGATCTGGAGTGGTTTCCCTTCATTCTTGGGGTCCTGGAAGCATCCATAGAAACCGGGTGCCTAAGGTTTCCTGCATCCAGGCTCAGGAGCTCACTGCTCTCTGGGTCTGCTCATCAGTGAGGAGTGAAGGCATTGCTCTCAACCGAACCTGCTATCTCATTTTTTCCAGACAGCCCGACTAACTAGCTCAAGCTAGTTTCTATCCTGGGCCCTGGGGCCGCTACTTGCCTGAGAATTCTGACTCTCCACTTTCGAGCTATGTAAGGGACACCTGGAACAAGATACTTAACTTCTCTTTACCTCAAATATCTGTAACTTCAAACCTAGTACTTGGTTTTAAATGCTACTTAGCTATAGGCTATTATGTTATTATATTAATAGACATTATATTTATATAATATTGTATGTATCTATACATAAGACACATGCTATTTATATTTATATATAGGTATGTATATATAATTACTATGTTAGCTTCCTAGACCCCTTCCAGGTGTCAGTTCATTTCATCTTAAAGCCTTGTTGCCACCTTATTCCTGAAGATGTTGGCTCAAAGACCTGAAGGTGTACCCAGTCGCCCACCCCACTGAGCAGCAGTACAGGCTCATAGTGCACAGAACACAATGGTGGATGTAATTATGTCCACCCAAGAGCACCCTTTCCCAGGGTGGATGAAGGGGTTCACAGCTGGGAAGAGCAGGCTTATCCCCCGATGCTGCTTTCTCTCCTGACACTGATTCCCTTGGGCTCTAAATGCTTCCCCATGGCACAGCCCAGGTGACCCATCATAGGGCTCCTTCTCCATCACAGACAGCCCCTGGACCCACCCATGGCTAGCAGCCTGGAGCTTGTCCCTGCCCCGGGTGTGTGAGCACCCTGCCAGTTCCGTACCCTTCCTCCAGAGAGCTCACCTTTCCATTTCCTTGCGGTGGCAACACATCAGCTCCATGGGGGAGCTGGGGGGGAGGGGTGCAGGCACACAAGGTGGCACTGATAGGGACGATGGGGACTTTAGCCCATGGATGTTGGTGTCACAGTGGTGAGCTACTCTCTCACAGCCCTGCTGTGAACTCTGCCTGCTTCTGGAGATACGGTGCTAAAAAAAAAAAAAAAAGATGCTGGTTGATTTGCTATTCATTACACATGATACCTTCTCTGCTTCATGTCCAAACTCCACAATTAGAGTGGTAAACAGCGAGTTTTGCTTGACTTTTATGAAGCTCCCAAGGGCTGGGAGAAGCAGTTAGCAGCTCCGCAGAGGGCCAACTGTGGGGGAAATGGCCGGGGCTCACCACTCAGGGAGAAGCTGTTCCTCCCGCCCTCCCCTCCTGGCCTTTGCCTTTCGGTCACTCAACCAGCATCAGAGCAGCTGAATTTATAGCCCGCCTGGACCTGGCTCTGTGCCGACAGATCACTTTGCCACTCCGGGCCTCAGCTTCCTGATCGCTGAAATGGGACGGAGGCTGAGGTTTAAATGAAGCAACACACCCAAAGGCGCCTGGCACCGAGCCTGGCACGGGATCTGGCTCAGTAACGTGGGTTTCCTGTTCTAATTAGGGTAGCCTCTCAACAATCTGCAAGCTCGCTAGTCTGCCTAGAGACAGTAATCCTGACAACAGCATACATTTCTTGCTCAGTGCTTCTCGGCGTCTTTGTAAATGCTCTGTGCACATGATTACCGCGACGGCTCTCAGCAGGGCTGGGACTTGGCTTCTGCTCTTACCCCATTTGTACGGGGTCGGGGACTGGGCCTCGCGCAGTGATGTAACTTATTCAGGGTCACAGAATTAACCAGCAGGTGGCCCGTGGTGGCCCAGCTTGCGAGGCCCATGCTCGGAGCCATGACTTAGGAGTGCCTCCCTGGTTTCATCAGATCTGTGGCCTCTGCTCTCAGGAAGTTCTCTGGGCACAGGACAAGACAGCACCATGTGGCACAATGAAGGGCCACACGTTGGAGGTGTCAAGAGTGCGCTTACTGGAGGAAGAAAGGCTGCGGTGACCACGTAGGGGAGAGGGGGTCTAGCCTACCACCGGACACACTCTTCTCCTTAGGATCTGAAGGAAAACTGAGTCTGATTTGCAGTTTCCTCTCTGAAGGGACTATGGCAGGTTCCTGAGACTAGGCTGAAGGGAATTTAAAAATATTACCCAGCCAGGACTGCCCTTCCCCACCCACCGGGGGCTCTGACCCAGAACATAGATGGCTCAGCACTCTGGACGCATGAGGACTCCTTCCGTGTGCCTCTGGCCTTTGGGGTTCCCCGCCTCCCACAAGGAACTGGGGCAACCATCTCTGCATTGCAAGACATCTAGTCTCAACATTCCAGGAGCAAAGCATCAGATCCACAAGCCCCCATTTCTCCCGACTTCCTACCCTTCAGGTCTCAGCCAAAGCCCACTTCCAAGGGGCAGCCTTTTCAGCCCACCCTGTCCCAGGTGCTCTCACGAGTCATTCTCAAATCTCTGCACCCATCTGACTGCTTCACCGCTCTTGCAGTATATGGATAAATGTGATCATAAGCACCGTGGGCTGTTAATCATGACTTTGTCTACTTAAGTAAATCGACGATCAACCACTAGATCGTAAATTTCTGGAGGGCAGGCACTCGCTTGTCCAACAGTGTATCCCTTGAGCCTAGCACACTGCCTGGCACAGGGCAGGAATCTGTTCATAAAGTTGGTGGATTTTCGAGTAACTGCGGCTAGTCTTCCCGACAAAGACCTCCTAGCCACCTGCCCAGCCACATGAGCTTTGCTATTCATCAGCTTTTACCCAAAGCCTGACTCTTCTGTAAAATGAGGTTAAAAACATCCATCTGATAGAGGTTTTGTGAGGATTAAGTGGAGAAATACACAGGGTGCTCAGCACAGAGCCTGGTACCCTGCAAATCCTCAATCAATATTTGCAATTGTTGTTATTTTTATTAGTAATGTAAGTTATTATTAGTGAAGATAAGATCTGGCAGGATCCATATCTCTTCTTTTAGACACCATATATTTTCAGGGAGACCTGGGGATGGGAGCTAGAGAGGTATACCCTCCCCCACGGGGCTGGAAGCCAGATCCTGTCTATTTTTCTTGACGAGGGCCTGTCATTACAGGGAAGGTTGGACGGGAGTGGGGAAGGAGAGCCCTTTCATGGAGGCATCTCCTGCCCCCAAGCTTGCTGGCACATAGAAACAGCCTGCCTTCCCATGTGACTCAACCCTCAGGCAAGAGAGGGCTCTCTGATAGACAGGGCTGTGTAGACCCCTTCCACCTGCCCCGGATCCATCTGCAACTCACCCTTCCACTTGAGAGGGTCCCATGGAACTATCCACAGGAGTCCCTGGGATGCAAGCCGTGAGCCAGGCACAGAGTGTAAATGACAAGCCTTCCATCTCCGGAGACGCACCTCTCTTGGACCGCCTAGGCACAGTGTCCATTGACCCTGCAAAGGCTCTTCTTCCTGCAGTCTGGAGCAGGAAGTGGGGAGCTGTCCCCAGAGCTCCTGTGTGTGCTCCGCTGCCCTTTGCACAAAGGCAGGCCCTCAAGCAGCCAGCTGCTTCTTTGGCGGCTCCTTGCTCCTGTTTCTGGGTGGGACAATCCTTCACTCTGTGGGCCTGTCCTCCTCAGCTAACCTCAGGGTGGTTAGATCCCCGGACTCTGACCAGCAGTAGGGGCAGTGTGGACAGACCCACCCCCACGCATTTCCAAAGGAGCCCTGGAGGAGGTCCATACCACCCATGGCTGAGAACATGATAAAGAAGGAGCCTAGGACACAGGCTCTCGGATTTGGGAATAGCTAGTGGTCTTGACATCGGAATGGTGTTTCTACTAGGACAGCTTAAGGATAGGCTGGTCTAGTTCGAGAAATTTCCTAAAGAGATGTGTTCAGAATGTATTATGGGCACAAAGCGGTTCTAGTATTTGATTTTTCCAACTAACTTCATTGTCATCACACTGCCTTTGTCCCAGCTGCTTTTTCTGAAATCTGCTCATTTCAGAGCCTTAATGCTGCAGACACAGGGCTTTCGTGGAGTCCTTGAGGTTAGCATTGTGTTAATATACTGGGAACTTCAGCAGAGCCGGGCCCTCTAAATCAATCACTAGAACAGCTTTATTTTTTTTCTTCTTGCTCAAAATACACTATTAAATGCAGGAACACGTGTGGGAGTGGAGGTTGACTTGGGTGAAGGACACGCTTAAAAGGAAAATTTCATAACATTTTTTCTGCAGGAAAAGGGCCTTGCTGGTCTTAATTCTTGTAGAACTGAGCCATAGAACACATCTCTGCAGCTTCTTTAGCAACTCGGAATAGCCCGATCTGCTTGGAAGTCACTCAGTCATATTTGCCTGGGGCATTATAGGGACTTAACAGCTATAGATTACATGAAGAAATGACTGAATTCATAGAAAATTTAAGCCTGTTTTAAGTGATGATCACAAAACAGACTGAGCCGGTATTCACCTTCTGAGTTGCTCTGGGGGTTTCTAGGGTGGCAAAGTCTGAGTTGGCAGCTGCCCCTGAGGAATGAGGACAGTCGATGCCATTGATGTGTTTCCTGAGCACATGGAGGTCACGGAACATCTGGGCAGACATGGTAGGTAGATCACCTCTGTCCAGAGAAGCAAGTGCGGACAGGGAGCTTGAGAGCGTAGACTCCTCTCCCCCAGAGTTTGCTGAGTTTGCTAGGAAGGAAGGGCTGGAAAGAAAAAGAATCCGACCAGCTACTGGGAGGGGTGTGGAGTCGAGAGAAGGTGTGTATTCTGCTTTGCTTTTTGAGGGAAGCAATAAGGGAGCACGTCTGAGGCTGAGGGAAGGAAGTCTGTAGAGAAAGAGGTCAGATATGTTGGGGGAGAAGGAAGCAACATTCTGGGGGTGGGGAAATAGCAAGGTCAAGGGGGGGCTGGGCTCCAAGACCAGTGGGGCTGACCCTGGACTTCATGGAAGGAGCTTCTTCCTCTGAGGCCTGAGGGCAGGGTGGAGGCTGGTCCAAGGGGAACACGTGTGCAGGCCGAGTGGCAAGTCAAACATGGGGGCTCTGCTTCTATTCCAGAGCAGCGAAGGTATGGACACCCTACAGGGGGTGGCTCAGAGACTAAACAGGTACCCCTAGAAGGCCTAGTGGGGAGGGCAGGGTGGCAGGGCCTGGCTGCAGCTGAAGACCACGATTCGGTGGAGGGTCTAATTTGCCCAGTTCCAGAATTTTTCATAGGTCGTGCCCAGCATCCAGGGAGAGAGTGGAGAGAAGGCAAACAGACTGCAGAGGCAGGCTTACGGCGTGTCAAAGGCAACAGGAATAAGGAGTTAAAGACCAAGGGGTGCCTAGGCAGCTCAGATGTTCGGCTCAGGTCCTAATCCCAGGGTCCTGGGATCGAGCCCCGCATCGGGCTTCCTGCTGAGCAGGAAGCTTCTCCCTCTCCCACTCCCCCTGCTAGTGTTCCCTCTCTCACTGTCTCTGTCAAATGAATAAATATAATCTTAAAAAAAAAAAAAAAAAAAAGGAATCAAAGACCAGAAGGTGCAGGCAAGGGGCTGGTTGAAGGAATCGGGGTGCAGCCTTTCCAGGAACATGGAGAGGCTGAGAAGGCAACAAAGGTAGGCGAGGAAAGAAAAAAAAGGTTATTATTCGGAAGATCTCGGACTGACGAACAGGCATTCAGGAAGTGAGAGAGTGAGGAATCACGATGAATAGAAGTTTGGAGGATAGTAGGACAGCAGAGGAAAAGGTTTAGGGGTACAGCAGTTCACTAAGGGCTGGGATCCGGATATGGGCAGCTGAAGTGCAGCACAGGTGGCCCTCCCCAGACTTGAGGCCCCGGGGCGGGTGCAGCCACTCATGGCCTGACAAGATGGTGGGAGGGAGGGGCACAGCAGACTGCCTGAGAAGCACTTGGGTGAGATGGCTGATGCCTAAGGAGATGTTCTTGTCCCCGATGGAGGGCTAGGGTGTGGAAGGGGTGCTGCTGTGGGGGGAGGGGAATATTGGCTCTGTCTCGCATCCCTCATGGGAAAATGAGCAGATTCAAAGCCCATAAGAGTGACAGTGTCCTCCAGGAAGAGCATGTGCGGTGGGGACAGAAGAAGTTGCTTTCGGCTGGAAAGGACTGTCCTTGAAAGATATTGGGACTTTGGGAGGCATTTGGGGAAATCTTGAGGGGGTGGGGAGCTACAAAAGAAGATCGGCCAGGAAAGAAGCACAGAGCATATCAGGGGTTGGGAGAGGACAAGAAAGTCCCATAAAGACAATGAAAATTAGACCTGATATACCACATAGGCGCATGGAACTGGGAGACTGGGTAGAAAGGGATGGTGAAATCAGACTGGGGAATCCCATCTCCTTGTATTCAGCCACTGCAGTCACCTTGGACCCTACGAAGTACCCACTCCCATGCTCTCAAGGCAACTGAATTCCATCCCCATCACATCGGTCCAGGATCAGCAGGGTTTCATGGAGTTTCCCCTCTGTCACTGGAAGGGATCAGAGTCCCAGCTGCCAGAAGAAGAAGAGCTGGGTCATGGTGACCTAGAGGGATCAGGGAAGGCTTCCCGGAGGAGGAGGAGCTGCACCTGGAACTTAGAGAAAGGGAGGCATAAGCAAAAGCAGAGCAAGAAGAGCATTTCAGGAATGGGGGCCGCAGGTGGGAAGGGGTAGAATCGAACCTTCCCTTCCTTCTTCAGTAAGGAGCAGGGTATGATAGTGCCTGGGAGTTGGGTTTTGGATTCAGGTGACCTGAGTTCAGGTCCCAGCTTTGCCCCTTGCTATGCATGCCTTTACCTCTATCGAATGCAATCTTCTCATCTAAAAATGGAAACAATAATACTCCACTTATCTAAGATTATTTTGAGGATGAAACAAGTGTATTTGTAAAGCATTTAACATCCCTGACATACAGTAAGAGCTCATTAAATAATATCATTAGTATAATTATTTTATTTTCTGCAATTGGGAGGGGAGAAAGGAACAGCACTTTGCCGAGGACCTATGTTCTGTGCCTTATACTTCACAAACACACTTCTGAAATGAGCTACCTGTATCATTTTTAGTAGATAGAAAACTACCCCCCCAAATTTTGTGGCTTATGATCCATCCATGTTAGTTTATCTCAAGACTCTGAGAGCCAACAGTTTGAGTTAGGCAGGGCTGGGCTGGCCCTGTCTTCCGCTAGCTTCAGCGGGGCTCAATCAGGCGTCCGTGGCCAACTACTGGTCAGCTGAGTCAGGTTCTGGAGGTTGGCTGATCGTCAGCTGGGAAGAGTGAGCTTCTGGGATGTGTGTTTCATCGTCCAGTGGGCTGATCTAGGCTTCTTCACATGAGGACCATGACAGGGGTTTCTAAGAGCAGCAAGAAAGTATCTGCTTGCATCATGTTTGCTGTGAAAATGTTCTCCTTGCCCAAAGTCAGTCACAAGGCCACAGCCAAGCCCAGCCTCGAAGGGCAGAGGCAGAGTTGGCATGCAAGGATAGGAAAAATCTGTTGCCAATTTTATAACATTATCACTCTGGCCTATGGTGTCTACTTTGTATTATTTCATTCACTCACTTATGCATTTGTCTACTTGTTCATCCAAAAGTATTTACTGAGCACCTGTCTCGTGTGCAAGAAAAGGAATCCCCAAAAGAAGGGCTTCAGTCTCCTAATACTCTCTCCACCATAGTGCAGTCCACCTGGCGTGGCTCTCTGGGGTCTGTAACATCCAGTAAAGACATGAGCTGGACCTTTTTTCTCCAGTAAAGCAGGTTTTACTCTTCTCAGGGAAGAAGAAGGCAGAGATGGAGATGGTGTTGGAGCAGGTACAATCAAGATGTATATTTACAAATTGCAATCAGGCACCGATATTTCATCCACATGAGGTCAATTTCTCTGAGCTAACTTCTCCCTGCTAGACCTTAACTTACAGGTTTTATTACCATGCTCTTTCCCCCATCTTCCTGATCATTGAGATTGCTGGAGAGTCCAGATCACCACTGACCTCAGATGTTAAAATCTCTGTCAAATACACATACACATGCACTCTCTCACACACACACTCCCCCTTTCTCCGGAACTTTCTAAACTCTTCTTAACTCAGCACAGGATAACAGTTGTGGTGAGCCATCAAATGATTAAGCGTCCCCCCCTCCATTGTTCATGGGGCCAGATAAGAGTTAGGCCTGCACAGACTGCATCCTGAGAAAACTACGGAGAATCTTGTCCTCGAGAGACAATCCCATTCCATCTAAACTATTAATCCACAAGGCCATATAGAAGGTGTTGTCCAAGGTTCTGGTCCAAAACAGAAGAGAGAGCTTAGAGGAGCCTTAGAGTAACGGACATGAAACAGGCACTAGGGAGGAAACCTGGATGGATTTCTAAGCTGGAGTTCAAGGTCCTTGGAATAGTTTATCAAGACCTTTATTTAATCAGCTAATGTGTTTTGAGTACATGTGGCATGTCAAGCAGTGATGTGAGCAATAGAGATACAATAGCGAGCAAGACAAGCGTGGTTCCTGCCGTCGGAAACTTGGTAACCTGATGGGAGAGATCCATCTTAAAGACCCAATGCTAATGGCTAACACTCACCAGCCCTCGGGCTATACAATTCCCCAACAGCTCTGTGCAACAGGTGCTGCTCTGACCGCCTGCTTTGACAGATGAGGAAATTGAAAGAACAAATGGCCAAGGGCATCATCTGTAGTCACACAGCTAATGAACAAGAGGGGGTGAGGGAGGGAATCAAATTAGGCAGTTCAGGTCCAGAATTAACCTTTTTAGAGTCAACTACTTCCCTTCCCTACACTGAATCAACTTTTCGTGGTACCTGTTTTCCAACTCCTTTGTTGTTTTGGTTTTTTCTTTTTTTTTTTTTAAGAGCGTGCATCCCATTCTGATTCTATTTTTGTGTGATTACTTGGTGAGGGAGCAGAGCAAAATGGTTGTGTCAGTCAGTTCAGGCTTCGTTATGCTCCAGTAACAGATGACCTCGAAATCCAAGTGGCTTACAATAACAAACATTTCTTGGTCGTGTTACTTGTCCAAGTCTTTGCTGACCTTATCTCCCTTTTGCAGTGCCTTGTCAAAAGCAGCCAATAGTAACGAAGCCATGCTCTTCATCTAAAGCATGGTCTACCAAGGAACTGCAGGCAACAGTTACGCCGAATGTCTCACCAGTGAATAAAAGAGGTCACCATCTATCCAGGCTCTGGGGACCGTTCCTCCCTGCCCACTCTCTGGACCCAGAGTCAATGTCCCATATTTTAGAATTTAGGCAGCACCCCTCATCCAGTATTGATTTGTCTTAGGCTGACGGTCCCCAAATCGTCGTGACGTACAAGAAATGGTTATTTCTTGCTCATGCTCTGTGGTCATCATGGTTCAGCTTCAGCTCTGTGTCCTCGCCCCTTTTCCAGTGACCAAAGAAGCAGCTCCTATCTGTGACGCTGCCCATCTGGTGGCAGAGAGTAAAAAGCAACATGGTAGATCCCATGATGGCTCTTTAAGCTTTTGACCATGGGGGAAGGGCACACGTCTCTCCTGTTCATATCCCATTGGTTAAAGGCATGTGGCCAAGTCTGACACTAACGATGCAGGAACATGTAATAGCTCAGTCGGGGAGGGGAATGCAGGAGGGGCTTCCCAGGGCAGAGCAGTGAATCAATCTGTTCGAGTCGTTGGGGCGCACGCATTGACCATCACAAGCTGATGCAGGGTTGGCAGACGATTGTGGTTTGGGAATAAAGAATGCCAGGGCATTTTCCCAAGGGCACGTGATCTGTTCCAGCTTAGCTGGTTATCAGGGAGCAGACACAGCTTGTAGCAGACAAGCAGACACAGCTTGGAAGGGCTCTGAGCAGTGCCTTCCAAAATAGGGACCAAATTGGACCCTGCAGTCAGATAGCAGGTGTCTGATATTTCTTCGAGATAGTGAACTTCCCACTGAACAAGTGAGCTGTATTTGTGCATTCGAGGGGAGGGGAGTTATTATCAACAGCAGCAACTGTCCCAAATTTGGGCAGCTTCAGCTGAAAACAAAGGGTGGGTGATGTTGCAAAAAACCCGGTGATTCATTGCATAGACTCCAAAGGTGGGCCGACGGGGGTCGGGGAAAGGCAGGAATGGGGACAGCTCCAGGGGCCTCAGCTGTAAGAGTTCATGGATCTGTTCGAGCTAAGCATGTCTTAGCTACAGAGCTGCCTCATCTCTGTGTCTCTCCAGTTCATGTTTTAAATTCCTGGGAGGAGACAGCCTTCTTGGCCCCTTGACAACCCACTCTCATCCATGGGCAAGTGGTGGAGTCACAGATCCCAGACTATTTGAGGTCCAGCCCTGGCTGGAGCCATTCTCAGAGGCGGGGTCATTATTAGATATTGTAGGCCAAGTGCAAGGACACCTGCTCTTGCCTCTTTACAACTGCCCGCCCCCGTCCCTGGCTCTGCACATTCTCTTCTTGTTCTGAAATGTGCAGAGAGCAGGAGGAATGAGGGAAGGGCAGCATCAGAGGGAGGATGAGCGCTAAGGTCCACGCCAGGGACAGTGGGCAGGCGCTGCTGCCTAGAGACAGGCACAGGAGGCTGCAGGGAGATGGTTCAGACAGCGATCCCAGTCCAGGGCTCCTGCTCCTTGTCTCATCCTGAGCCCCGCCAGCCTTGCGTTCCTGGAACCCAGTTTTCTTTCCCCTGCGGTTCTCAGCTTCTTCTCCTCTTATACCTACCTGATGGAGGATATTCAGATACTCGGTCCACTCCCAGGGGATTCCCAATGCTGTGTGACCCTCCAAGTTCACTGGCATTTCACCCGCTAAAGGAAGCATACTAGCCTGCCGATGAGTGAGATACTTCTTTATCTTGTTTAAAAAAAAAAAAAAAAAAAAGGACATTCACAAACCAGTAGTTTATTATTTAGAAAAGTGACTTGCTTTATATAATAACTGAATGAAACATATACATGCATGCCACCTATATTCACCCCGTAGCTGAAGACCGCTGGGACTTGCTCCTTTTACTTCCTTCACTTTAGTGTTCTTGAGATGTCTCCTGGGTGTTCTATATTTGTTAAGACTCTTAGTTGCAAGTGACAGAGACCCAACTCAAACCAACTTAAATGCAAAATAGTTTTCCTCTCATGTAACTGACAAGCCCATGCCTGGCTCCAGCTTCAGGCAGGGCTGGATCCAGGGGCAGGAATGAAGCTTGCTGCACTCCAATCTTCTCTTTTCTTCCTGTCCTCACCCCTCTCCTTATTCCTCTTCCTCCGCCTCCTCCTCTTTTTTTCTCTCTCCCTTTCACCTGCCCTCCCTCCCATTTGGCTATGGTTCCCTTCATATATAACTTTAGTCCCTCTCATCTTCAAGCAGAAAAGGCTTCTCTGATTTACCTGAGGAAGAAGGCAGCAAGTAGCTCTGGGCCTAGCACCTGCTAGCATACTCACACAAATAGAAAATCTGAGGGAGGACTTTTATTGGTCCAGACGGGATCACCATGTCCAACCTGGAACCAATCACTGGGCCAAGGCAATGGGGCACCCTGATTGGCTGTGAAACATGCCTACTGTGATGGCCAGAGTGAAGCAAGACACTGGTACAAGAAAGCAAATAAAGCCATCAGCATCAAGAACCCTGCAGCTGCCTTCTCTAGTTCGTCTCTGGTGTCTTGCTGGTAATTCACTCCCACTAAGCCCTCACTTTCCATTCAGGAAGCTGATGGCTGCTGCCACCTGGCTCTCTCCTGGGGCAGAGGGCCTGACAAGGGAAACACACAGCCCAGGGCATGTCAAGAGCTCAGAATGACACAGGAAGAGAAGACAGAGCAAGGTGGGAGATGCAGGTTGCTGCCTGGGTTGGCTGGGTAGCAAACAGCCCCAGAGACGGTGGTGGAGAGAGGGCCAACACCCATTGTGTGGGTACAAGGCCCAGAATGAAGCACACGAGCTATGAATCCTAAATCAGAATTTCCAATCCCAGCAACGGTGCCAAGCAGCTGCTGGCCTGGCCATCCTGGCTCAGGTGCATAGTGAGAGGCGGAAATCAGGCCTCGCTTCGTCTTTTCTGCTCAGTCTTATGCCCAAAGACAGCACCCTGGCCCAAAGCTCACTTTTCTCGCCTGTCCCCTAGACAGACCCACAGAAGGGGCTGTATCACCTCTAGCCCCAGCTCCCTTTCCAGGCCCTCTGGATGGCTGTGACTCAAAGAGCCTGAGAATTCCTCGATGAGCTGGCAGGTGGAGGGTCAGTCGATCTAAGTCCCAGGGTGCCATCAACTCTTCAACCCTGAGCTGTGTTTCCAGTCTCATCTCCCCACCCCCGGGGGGACTCTTTCTCTCCAAAATGGCAAGGTAGTGCCAAGCCTCCTGCCTTTGTTTGTCCTTCCCTTCGGACAGCAGTCCCTCATCCTACTCCGTCATCTGGGCCATACTACTCTCCTCCTAGGCTGTTCTCCAAACTCACCACTCACAGCCCAGCCCCAGGGAGAGCACATCACCCCAGCACCCGCCCCTCCAGCGCTCTGACCTGCTCTGACTCCGCTCTAAGCCTGGCTGTGAGGCTCTTCTCTTCCCTTTTTGTATGTCTGTCTCCCCACCCGGCTCCCCAGGGCACCCCTGTCTTGCTCCTCTCTGCTCCCCAGTGCCGCCTCTGGCCACACCCCAGTGAGCACGAAGGAGTGTTTGCTGAATTAAACCGGATCATCTATTGGCTATGCGCGGGGGGTCCCGTTACTTATACACACACACACACACACACACACACACACACACACACACACGGTGGGCTCGGGTCCTTAGCTTGGGCTCGGGTCCTTAGCTTCTCCTGTTCCCTTCCACCCAGGAAATGGGCTCACAACGGGGAGCTCTAAGCTGGGGACCTTGCTCTCCTTCACAACTCTAGCAAACAGAAAGGTTTATAAAAGTTTTCCTTCCCTTAATGTACCTGGTTCTTTGCTTAGTGAACAGAAGATCATTTTGGAAATGACTCCCCTTCACTCCTGATTTAGCATCCGTGCCCTGCGGTGCTCCGTGCTATAACTAACCTCTGTGTTGAGGGGTTAATGACCAGTAACCAAACCCTTAAATCAGCCTGCCCTCTCTGCAGAGGGGCCAGCAGCTCATTCTTGGTAAGGAGGACAAAGAGCCCATTTCTAGCCCATATTACAGATGTCCACAGTCACTACTCTAAATTGAGATTGAATAAGGCCAGCCTCGGCTCTTTCTCTGCACCCCCTCACCCCAACACACACACCGTGCAGGTCTGGGCCCTGCCAGCCATTTCTGTGAATTCTTACCCACAGGCCCACTGGCTGGCAAACAGCCCCAGAGACGGTGGTGGAGAGAGGGCCAACACCCATGGGGGTTGAGACCGGGCAGCTGGACCAGGAGATCCTTCTCTACTGAGTCCCTGCCTGCCTTGTCCTTGCCCTATATCTCCTGCGGCCAGACCAGGGGCCAGCAATGTTATAATCCTCACAATTGCACTTTACAGGTCAGGAAACTGAGGCTCAGAGTGGCTTCCACCTACAAAGTGAGGGCAGGGGTGCCAAGTGGAAACCCAGGTCCACCTGACTCTATCCCACCAGACCAGTGGTCCTCAAACGTTCTCATGCATCCGACTTACCTGGAGGGCTTGTTAAAACACAAACTCCTGGGCTCTGCTCAGTTTCTGATTCAGCAGGTCTGGGGTTGGACTTAAAATGCATACTTCTATCAAGTTCCTAGATGATGCTGGGACTGCACTTTGAGAACTGTTCTCCTAAACAGTGGTGCTTCCTAACCCCTTGGCTGCCCTCATCAGAGTCTTGCAAACCATACCCCTGCCAGTGGGGTTCCCCCTTGGCCCCAAGATGAGAGGGAGGCTTGGAATCCAGAAGGTTCTAGGTGCTGTCCCAATGTTTCCTCCTCCCAGAAGCCTGGCTATGCAGTGGTCTAGCCCACAGATCCAGGGATCTTTGCCACCAATCCCACATTCTGATACTTTGTAATCTAGCCATTGTTTTTGATTTTCAACCCCTAGGCTATCACTCCCCTGGTGTATCCCCACTGTACCTACCTCCACAGAGGACTGGGCTCTGAAACCTTTTGGGCTGCAACAAGGGTACAGATCTCCTGCAAGTTTCCAAAGAAATGACCTTGAGGACCCTGCTTCCCCCTGGGTCACTGTCCCCACAAAAGAGCACTGCAAATAGAGTTGTTTCTTCCCTGTAGTAGGTTCTAGAGCCTCTTGTTAAAAGTGCCCCGTCATGACTTCCCTCCTTCCACCACCTCTGCACTCCCCGGGCTCAAGAAGGTTTGCTGCCCCTTCTCCCAATGAGAGAGTGTCTCTGAATGTCTCTACCTTATTTTTCAAGGGCGCCCACTCCATAGGCCATCAGTGTTACCCAGGAAATATCACTTAATGAAGGAGATTAAAGCTGCCCCAAATCCACATGCCCCTTGTTTGGAAGAAGGGGCATTTCTGTTGCACTTTGGAACCCTGTTATTATGTCATTTAACCAACCCCATTGTGCTCCTGATTTGCCTAGGGAGCCCTCCATCCTCTCCCCCTACCTGTCTCGGCCTCTGCTCTGGTGGAGACCCTGCTAAGGGCTGGGGGAGACAAGACCATCTGGGATGCTCAACCCAGGACTGGGAGCAAGGCCCTGAATCAGCAAGGTCTCAGCCTTCCCTGGAAGCTCCCCCAGGCAGGAGGGGAGACAGCAACCTCCTGCCTCTGTACCCCGGGAAGGTCTGCGTACCCTCTTAGCCTCAGTTTCCCTATCCTTACAAATGGGAGGTGACCACAGATATGGACAGTAGCTGGCAGACAGGTGTACTAAACTCTGTTTCTTCTCTTCTCCCTCTTCCCTTCCTGGGCAGCTCCAGGGGCCAGTGGACGTGTCTGTCCGTGTGGTGCTGTCAGATGTGGGTTTGGGGCAGATCTCATGGGAGGCCATACCTGTCTCTGGTGGAGGCCAGTCCCCGCTCCACACCTGCCAGGTAGAGAAAGGCGTGTGGAGGACAGCCGGCAAGGTTCTGTCCAGGGGCCCACCTGCATCCGGTGGGTTGGGGGCCTTTGCTTATCCAGGAGATGAAGTGATAGAACAAGGGGCACCTCTGCCCTGGGGGTCTTTGTGTGACCTTGGCTCCATGGCCCCCCAGGGCAGAAGTGTGCACCCAGGGGCACCGTGTTCTCCCCAGTTGGCTATCCCGCTCAGCCACTCATTGTGACTCCTGCTCCCAGCCTGAGGAAGGGGAGAATTCCACTGGTGTGAGCCCCAAGACACGGATGTTTTTGTTCAGTCCCCTGCCAGGGCTTTTTCTCTTTTCCCTGCAAGCATCAGAATGAAATGCCCAGATCAGGTTTGAAGCCCTGTCCAGGTGAATGGGAGTGCGTGGGAAATGAGTAGGTCTGTCATTTGCAGCAGAGGAAGAACGGAGTAGTAGGAATGTCTTTTCTATATTTCCCCCACCCCACCTGGGTGGGGGGAGGGCTGTGAAACATCCCCAGGCAGGCTCTGGCTCACACTCCGCCACTGATGGGAGTTACCGGGAAAATGTCACTTCTTACACTCTTGTATCACAGGTGTTTTGGCACAAGGCCCTCCAGCCCTCTGCTGCTTCCTTAGTCCTCTCTCAGAGCTCAAGTGGCTCACCATGGGAAGCTTCCTAAGCTAGCCTCCTGGCCTCACCCCCGCCCCCTCGGCCTGGCTGCTGGTGCTGCAGGGACCCAGGGGAGGCAGGGGAGCAAGGTGAGTGGTCACCGGCGTGGCTCTGGACTCACACTGCCTCCATGTAAATCTCAGCTATTCCACCTGTGAGACTTTTACCCAATGTCGCATGCCTCAGTTTCCCCATCTCCAAGACCGGGATCATTGTAGCTCCTACCTCCTAGAGTTGTTTTAGGAGTCCGTGGGATAAGGCATGCTTGTCGCTTTGTGTCTGGCCCAGAGTAGGAGCTGAACACATTACAAGTTTTGTTACCAGCCACCTAAGGCGGAGGTTCTCCACAACCACCGCCTTCAGTGTCCAGAGTCGGAAAAGTCTCTGCTGCAGGGCAGGGGCTGTCCTGTATCATAGGAGGCTGAACAGCGAACTCAGAGGTCCCTGACCTCTACCCCCTGGACGCCGGTAGCAGCGTCCCTCCCCTCCATTGCAACAACCTCAGATGTCTCCAGACATTGCAGATCCCCCCCCTGGTTAGCCAGACTGTCCCTCTCTGGGAGCCACAGCTCTGAGTCATTTCTTGCTGAAATCTTCCAGGTTGCCCATGACTCAGAAAGCCCAGCCCCGCTGGTACTCAAAGTGGGGCATCTTGTAGGAAACGGTTTCCCCTCTTTTGTGTTCAGGCCATTTACCGGTTCGGTCCACTGCCGGCTGGACTTCTGAGGGATTGGAGGGAGGAAGACAGAGCCTCTGCTGAATCACAGAGCCTCTGCCTCTGCCAAGTCGCTCTCTCTGATCCGCGGAGCCCCCAAGAGGCACTTTTGTGTTTGCTTTTCAGTAACAAACAACTATCTGTCCCTATTAGGATTTGCCCAGCCTCTGGAGCAAGAAGCAGGTCCAGTGACAGCCAAACCAGCTAGTAAGTGCATGCCAGGCTCTCAGAGCGTCTCCCCCAGGCACTTCTGGAAGCTGAGTGAACAAAACTGATTTCTGCCATTACCTGGGTAGCTGCTTGTGTCTACAGAAACTGGCCTGGAGACCGCCGTCAAGCCCTGATGACAGGGATGAAGGAAGGGGAGGGGTGTATCAGTAACTGCTTCCTGGCAGTCCTGGTCGGGCAGCCCACACTCCTGAGCCTCAGGAAATCTGGGTCCTGGTGTGCAGGGTGACAAAGAGCTGCCCCGTGTCCTGAGGACAGAACGTGGTTGCATTCCACGCAAGGGCATAAACCGCTCTGTACTCTTGGAAAGAGGCCCGGGTGGCAGGTGGGGGCTCTAGGCTTTGGCACATTCACAGAAGCCTTTCTGGAGGTGGTGAGTTTTTATTTCTCTTTTCAAAGTACCAAGAGTCGGGAGAGGCCAGTGGAGGAAACAGAAACAATGCTCATATTAGTGTTTAGAGCCATTATTTCCTGATATGTTAGTGTCCCCATCGTGGCTGTTGGATCCTCCAGGGGAGGGAGCATGGCTCTCTCATCTCTGTTATCTTCAGATCTCAACTTAGAGATTGGTGGATGGATGGAGGGTGGGTGGATGGTGGATGGATGGATGGATTAGATGCCTAACAGCATCTGTTTAACTTCCTAAATCCTGACATCGTATTTTCCATCACCTCCAATAAACCGGAAGCCACAGCAGGTCATCGGCTTTCCTTGGTGGTGAACCGGAAACCCAGGCCACACAATGGAGAGTCCCTTACCCAATATAGGTGTTGAATAGGCTCCTCTTGCCTCTGTTCCGGTCATATTTCCACACTGAATCTAGGCATTCCACATTTGGCCTGGGCTCAGAACTTTGATCACTATGATTCTTCACCTCTATTATGGGAAAAATCAATCATCTTAGTAATTTAATGCCAATTTCCATGGATTCACCAAATCTAATAACTTATAAGATTATCTGAGCGTCTCCTATTCATCTCTCCAGATCTACTCTCCATCTTTCCCCTTCTACCCTAGGAGGCTGAATTTATGGAATGTTTCAATGGGCTCCCATGTTCTTTGGCTTCCAGCTGGGTTCTACCAATGGGCTGACCCAGAAAAAGAACAGAGTGGGGAGGGGAGAGTAAAGTTGAAGTGTTTATTCACCACCACTCGCCATTATCCCCAAGCCCCTCCCACCCTGAAGCCTTCTTGCAAGTCAATCCTCTCTCTAGAACTTTCCTATTACAGAGTCTTGTAACAGCTCTCTTCTCTCATCCCTTTGGGTCTGGGAGTGGTAACAGCTCCATGTTGTTATCCTCAGGGAACTCTACAATCTCTGTGGTTCCCTTACATCCTACCCACACCATGGAGCATTATGCCTTTATTATACCCTCCTTGGATTCTACGACCCTGAGTGTGTCATCTGTTTCCTGTTGGGGCCTTGAGTCATACACTGGCCTGAGGCTCTTCTTAGGTCTGAAGGGTAACCCCGCCTGCCTCTCCATGCCCTCCCTGGACTTCCAAGGGTCAGGAAGAACATGCCCCCCAAGAACCACCCCTTACTTCCTTCCCTGCACTGCCCTTCTCACCCCACAGTCCCTTTTTTGTCATGTACTCATGTTTAAAAGTCCTTGTCAACCACCCTCTTCTATTAAAACAAGAAATGACTTATTTTATCATTTGGAATGAATCAAAAATATTTACCAGTGTGAATTGTTTAATATACGAAGATAATAAGAGGGCCCACCCTAACTCTAACCTCAAGCAAAGAAATATACTATCTCAATTTGCCCATGGGGCCTAATCCTAAGGGGAGGGGATGTTAATTTCTTTAGTAACATGAAGAGAAAAGCTCACAGAACCCTATGACTTGTCCACTCAGAGCCCTTTTGGGGAACCACTTCACAGAAGTGACTGAAAACTTTGAAGGTCAGAGATCATGTGGCTTTCCTCTAGACCACGGCTAGTAATCTACAGCCTGTGCACAGCCCTTGTTATTGTAAATGAAGCATCCTCAGAGCACAGCCATCATTTACATATTGTCTGTGGCTGTGTTCAGGCTACGATGGCAGAGTTGAGTTTTCAGACAGTATGGCCCTCTGGGCAGAAAAGAGTTAACACAGCAGGCCTGACTGTGTCCTTTGAAAGATCTACTTACCATGGTGGCCCTTGACAGGCATCTGAGAACCTGTATTTCAAAAGGGTTCCCACCATTCCCAGGTGTGTAAGAGTAGCTTGCTATGCCCAACCAGACTATACAAATAATAAGGTTTATGCTAAACACCTGCTTTGCTCCTGGGAGTCTGGAATATGGGTATATACTAGGCAGAGGCTGCCTATGTGGCCAGCCCTGATTAAAAACAAAAAACAAAACAAAACAAACAAACAAACAAAATCCAGCTCAGTTTATAGAGCTTTCCCAGTAGAAAACATCTCACCTGTGTTGTCTCAGCTCCTTGCTGGGGGAATTAAGCACAACCTGTATGACCTCTAGGAGAGGACCCTGGGGAGCTGGCACCTGGTTTTCCCCTGACTTTGCCCTATGTGCCTTTTCCCTTTGCTGATAAAACTTATATCCTTTTCCTATAAGAAATCATGATTGTGAGTACAAATATGGGCAGTCTAGGGAGTCCTACTGAATCACCAAATCTGGCAGCAGCCTTAGGGACCACCCAACACACTGCAGAGCCAAAAATATTTTCCACCCGGCCCTTTAAGAAAAAGTTTGCCAACCCTTGCTCTACACAGTTGTAATCTGGATGGAAATTTTATGTTCCATGTCTCGGATCACACAAGACTCTGAACTGCCTAAGGCCTGGCACGGGTCTCTTGCTTCGTATCTACAGGCCAAGCACAAATCTTGTACAAAACATTTATGGAGGGAGGAAATCAGCAAGCCTGCAATCATGGATCCAAGCCATGTTTTTTAAACTGTGGGTGGTGAAATCAATTTAAAAGTTTATGACCAATGCTTTTCAGGGAAAGAATAGAATGGAAAATACCAGATTGCACTGCCTATGGTAAGACTAAGTTTCGGGTCTCGAAAATTTTGTCTCAGTTCTACATGCGGACCAGAGACTATCCTGGATCAGGATGTAAAAAGCTTTCCTGTCCACTGCAACAGAAAATCGTGTGAAGCCCACAGGCTTGTGTTACCTTTGCCAGCAGCCCAGGGAGCAGTCCAGGGTCCTCCCCTGGACCCTCCCATCTCTCCGTCATTAGTCATTACGTCATTATGCTTACCGGAGTTCTTGCCCCGCCCCACAGAACGTGTACTACACCAGCAGTCAGCAGATCCACGTGGGCATCCTGAGCCCCACGGTCGACGACGACGACAACCGGTGCCTGGTGGATGTCAACAGTCGGCCTCGGCTCATCGAGTGCAGTTACGCCAAAGCCAAGAGGATGAAGCTCCACTGGCAGTTCTCTCAGGTAAGAGCCCCCGAGCCGCTGGCGAGAGTAGCCAGAGTGTAGAGCAGGCAGGAAGTCCACAGGGGCCCCAGAGCCTGCGGGGGGGGGGGGGGGGGGGGAGGGGACATGGTGCGGGGAGCCTGTGACTCAGGGCCAGCTCCCGGGATTGTCTGGGGACCTACTCTGGGCCAGGGATTTCGCATCCATGGTTAGCTCACTATCTCCTAATATTGGCTCTAAAGGGGAAATTGTGGTTGTTGTTTTTACTATCATTTTATTTAATTCGTAGACATAAGGAAACAGGCTCAGAGGGAGGGAGTCATCTGCCCAAAGTCACCCAGTAAGGAGTAGGGCTGGGACTTAGACTCTGGCCACTCTGACTTTAAACCCTCACCTTTCTCCTCCACACATTCTCTCTCCCTAGATGAAGCCCAGTGTCCCAGGTGTAGGCAGTGCTGAGGCATCCCTGACCCATGCCCCACTCTGCTTGATGGTCTTGCTCTAGGAGAGAAGGCTTCCTCAGGGCATGTGGACACAGCATTCCCGTGTTAAGTCTCCATCAGTTCTAAGGCCCATATTTGACTCCTTGCTCTCCGTTGACCCGATTATAAAATGTAGCCCAAAGATCAAGAGGCCCAACTGGAGACAGCCCACAGTGACCCCACTTTGAAGAGAACCTTTGCCTCAGCCCAGAGGCATCCCAGCCCCCAGGGCATCTGCTAAGTTAGGGCTGGTCTCCCTCAATAGGCAGGGACACCCACCACCCAGGGGATGCAGAGGAAGTGTTCAGAACAGGAAGTGAGGAACCCGCCTCGCTCTCAGGCATCGGGGACTGTATGTGGGGGATGCCTCCAGGGAAGTCAGAAAGGGAATGTCTGTATTTGTGGGACTGAGTGGCAGGACCCCGACCCAAGCTTCCCAGCAAGTTGCTCCTCCTGGGGAGGAGGCTCTTGGGGGCTGGAAGAGGCTGTGTAGTCACTCTCCCCTGGTGGGAGGGGCAGGGAAGTGGGGGCCCCAGCCACGCCATATTCTACGGGTATGGGCAGCCTTGGTCCTGTGACCTGGGTATGTACAACCAGAGGACTGAGTCGGGTCCTAGATGATGAGTGGGAACATCAATACTGAGTTCAAAACAAGGTCATAAATTTAGGAGCTAGTTGGAGAGCAAGAGCCCCCGCTGAGGGTTTTGTGACCCTGGGGCAGCAGCTGCTAGGGAGCAGAACAGGGAGCCAAATGGGCTTCTGGGGGCAGGTAGGAGATGCGTGCGGCCACTCGGAGTCTCGGCTGGGTCTGCAGCGGTACTCCTTCCTGTTCACGTGACCTTCACCGAGCACTGTAAACTGTAAATATCCGTCCCTGTAAGAGCAACAGCCAGCCTTCACAGAGTGCTCCCTAAGTGCCCAACTCTGTAAGCGGGGGACACCTCGCCGCTCAGTTAAGCCTCACCACAGCTGCGCATGCAGGGACCATCCCCCCGCGTTTCACGGGAGAAAACACAGATGCAAAGATGGTAAATAGCAGGCCAGCATGGGCCTGGGGGTGCCTGTGCACATATTATTCTACATTCTCCTCTACTTCCAGTCGGGGCATGTTTGTAGCAGCACCTGGGAGAAGGTCAGGGTCGGGGCTGAGGTTGGAGAACATGGGGCACAGCTTCCTCGTGGCTCCCTCTATCTGGCTGAAACAGCTGTCTCACCTCCATGGTCTGCCTTTGTCACCTGTCCACAGGCTGTGTAGCCCTGAGTGACATGGGCCGCGGCTACATTTCCCTTGCGGCCCTCCTTTACATGGAGAGGCCGAGAGAGGGCCGGCAGCATAGGGTCAGGGACGCAGGCTGGGTGCGTGCTCTGTGGCCAAGTGGCTGTCCTTTCCCAGCTCAGGCTAGAGGCCACATATGAAAGATAGAGGCCACATGCCTGCAGCCTGGAGGCAACAGAGAAAAAGGGACCTGTGTGTCCCCGGGAAGGTGAGTGGGACTGACTTTGCCAAGGTGAGAGGGAGATCGTCCCGTCCGGAGGCTCCGTGCTGGGGCTTACGTCAGGCCACTCTCTGCTGCCTTCAGCCAGGCCTGCTGGGCCCCTGGGAACTAGAAAGGAAATGGCACAGGAAGGTGGTGGGTGGGGAGCTGGAGCAGGGCTGAGGGCCTTCCAGAAGAGACGGTATTTCACCTTGAAGAGTGCGTAGGAGCTTGCGCCATATGTAAGTAGAGAAGGGTGTTCCAGGGAGAGGGAACAGCATGCACAAAAGCTGTGGAGCCTCAAACCCCAGCTGTATTCAGAGAGCTGAGGAGAGCCAGGTGTGGCCGGGACCTGCAGGGCCTGGGGGTGGGGGCAGGGTAGCAGCAGAGGAGCCTGGAAGAGCAGCTGGGCCAGGTCATGGACACCATGGGCCTGGAGTTTATGGGAGTGAAAATGGAGAGCAGGGGACTGGCCTATTTAGGTTCGGGCTTTGGAATGCCCCTGTGTTAGAGACTGTGGAGTCGAATGGGAAGGGGGAAATTGTAGAAGGGGGTTGGGGGAGAGGCAGACAGAAAAGCTAGCAGGAGGCTAAAATGCAGTTTGAACATGTAGCCATTCCCTCCTCCCCTCTTCTCCGTGAGTGACCCCGGGGTCCTTAGGGCCCTGCCTGGCCACCAAGATCTCCTCTTGGGGCAAGGTCTGAGGCTGCCCCAGGGAGCCCAGCTTCTGGTGGTATGGGCTGGGCAGCTTGACAGGTGTGGCTGGGAGGCCTCTAATGGACAAGTAAATGCCGCTTCAACTGGCAGGGAGAAGGAGGAGGAGCTCAGGGCTTCTGGAATAGCCCCAGGAGGCCAGGGGCCAGCCAGGCACCTGATGCTCTGGGGATCCTGTGTCACTTGGGTAAGTGCTCTTGAACTGGAGTGAGCTCCTGACCCCTTTGCAAAGCCTCATTCCTTGGAGGAACTCCAGAATCACCCGGAAAACAGAGCTCGGTAGAGCCTCAGCCTTGGGAAGTGCGGTGTTAGTAAGCCAAGCAGTTCCATAACCAAAACAGTGAAACAAGATAAAGTTCGCCTGTCCAAGGTCATGCAGCCCGAGAGATGGAGCTCGAGTTCAAATAGGCTGGCTGCGCCCGAACCCAGGCTGCTTCACAGCCCAGCCCCACGCACGGGCACATAGACCTTTTTTCCAACCCTCCCAGACAGACATGCCCCAAGGCTCAGGCTGAGGTGACTCCTCTCCCTTTCCAGAGGCCTTGGTGGTTCTGGCTCGCCGTCAGCTCCTCTGTCCATCACTGACTGGGGCAAACAAAGGAACATATCCCTAAAAGAGGCATCCTCAAGGCAAAGACACCCCCAAATCCAGCTCTTTCCTTTCCTCATCTCAGTGCGTGGCCTGGAACAGGCAGCCTCACGTGACTCCTACTTGAAAGGACACGGTGACCAGCAAAGCAGGCAGTGTTTTGGACGTGGAATCCTGGAGCCTGGGCAGTTTTCAGCCACTTACACATATATCCAATTAAACTCTCAGGGTGCTTTGGCAGTCCCACCTTTGATCCTCCTCCCAAGAAGAACTCTTTGGAAATCACATTTTTAAATCCCTAATTTGCAAACCCAGAGCAGCCACTCTCGCTTGATATTTTAAAGATTAATGTACGTGAAATTTTTGTTTAAGGCAAAATAACTGATATTTGCCAAGCAACCTGGAATCTGTCCACAAGCCCTCACAGGTTAGGAACTACTGTTGACAAGGCCAGCGGAGGCTGGAAGCCTCTTGCGTGATTAAATCATGTGCTTGGGCTAATTCTCTTGCAACAGGTTTTAATCTTTGCAAATTACATAGAGACCCTACCAAGTAGAATGATCGGGTGCAGAAGTTGGGCTGAAAGAAGCTTTTGCTGGTGCATCTCAAATCTCTTTTCTGGTTTCACACTCTGCATTATTTACTCTCCTGAGGGCTGCATTTAAACTCCGCAGACATTCAGGCTGAATTAATTTCAAAATAATCTAGTGCATTTCTCCCAGGTTCTCCCACAAAGAAGACAGGCATTTGCATATCTTAGCGTTCCATCTCATACCCTGATTTTCTGTTTAACAAATAAAATGCCTTTCTTCTATCCCCTGCAAGCTCTTCTGAATTTCCGATGCTCAGGATGAATCAGGACAGCGTGAGATACTGACACTGAGCAACCACACTTGATGAAAACATCTCTTGGCAATGCTGATGCACAGGGCTTTGATGAGCCATTTTCTGATGATGAACATTCTTTCCTTCAGTCATTCATCAAACATTCATTGAGCACGGGGGTTGCGCAGGAGGGATGCAGAGAGGAGGCAGACACGGCCTCTGCCCTAGAGGAGCTCCTGAGCAGATAAACATGCAACCGAATAGACAATGAGACCAGAAATGAGGGAGGTGTGGTGTGCCAGGACCCCGGCTTGATGGGCTCCAGGATGGTTTCACATTCAAGGCTTCTTTGATCCGGTTCTTGAAATTGGTAGGACAGTTCCCAGGTGTAAAAAGGGAGAACATCCCATGTCGAGGCTCAGCCTGGGCAAAGGCAAGAAAAAACAGTGCATGTTTGAGGAACAGAAATCCAACGTTGGTGCGGGCGGAACTTGGAATTTCCAAAGGAACATGAGAGAGATCAGACATAAGAGTCAGTCTGGGTGCAGAGAATGGTAATTGTTGAAACCCATTTCAACAAATTCAACTTCACCTTAAAAGCAAAGGGAGGATCCAGGGGATATCTTAAGCCATGGCTTGCCACAAGGGGGTCTGAATCCCTCTGATACCAGAGTGTAGGATGGACCGAGATAAAAGAGACAGGGAAATAAGTTAGGGGGCTGACCCATTATTCCCGTGAGAGATGGAGCAGACTCAGTTGTCATGGGGTCATGGAGCCAGATAGCTGTTGGGGGGACTTTGAGACATTGCTGTGGTCTGTTGGAAGTAGTGATGGATGAAATGAAGGGAGTTGTGGGGTGGGGGGAGATTATGCATCCAGGACCACCCTAGGCTTTGGGTTTGCAGAACAGTCGGTGGGCAGCCAGCATCATCCCTCTCAAGGCACATACCTGTGCCTAGAGGGCTAACATTTCCCACATCAACACATGATAGAATTTCAAGACCACCAGACGTCGTCGTTATTGCCTCTGCAATTCCTCTAGCTTGTGATTTCTCCTGGTATAAAGAATGTCCTAAACTGATACCTATAAATTATGGAGGCTTTCAATCTTCTGAGAGTATCCCACATACTGAGATTTGGGGGATTCTGAGATTTGGTGATGAAGAGTTAGTGAAAGAGGCCTTTAGTCAGTGAGCCCGGCACCCATGGAAGGAGAGGGAGTACGCAGAGAACTTTGTGGCAGGACACCTGCCAAGCAACAGAACAGACTGCCTCTCCAGATGCACCCTGCCCCGATTACCATTCCTTTGAATGGTGAAGCAAATGCCGGAGCCTTCTCCTCAAGATGCTTGTAACGGGACTCTTGCCGTAGGAGGGGGGTTACGATGTGAGTCTTCTAAGGTCCAACCTCCTTAAATTCTACCTACCTACCTAAATGCATGGTTGAAGCAATGCAGACTGTTGGACCCAGAAGACCAGAAACATCTCAGCTCTGCCTTCTAACAGCTGAAGGGCTGCCATATGCACTGGAAAGCAGTCTAGCCCTGTTGGCTCTGAGTGGGGACTTGCAAATACTGGACAAGTTCGAGAATGATCCGAACTCCTTGTATGAGGGCCACCTTCACCTTACTTTCTGCAATTGTTTTTCCATTATTTCCACGTCCTTTTCTTCCATCAACCATGACACCAGAAGGTCAGGCTGTCTTACGTGTCCAGGGTCTCCAGCACCTGATGGAGAGCTGAGACAGAGGAGCCCTGCAACGTGCTATTAACGAATGAAGGATTTCTTTCTTTTTTCAAAAAATCCACAAATATTAACCAGAGGCCTCCTGCATACCAGGTCTCAAGGCAGGTCTGTGAGAAACTCAAGATGGACAAAATTTTACCAGTGATTTCTCTCCTTGCACACATGTGTGCACACTGAAAAAGGACATCTCAACCTAATAGAGGCCCCTGTTTAGTTGGAGAAATCCCTTGTTCCGGCAAAGAACACTTTCAGAGGGTGGTACATCCCAACTGCAAAATGGACATGTGTTAAGTGGGGCGCTCAAAATTGTAGGGTGAAAATGTACTTCTTTCTCTAACCTCAGATTTGAAGTAGGGAGGTGGAAATGTATGCATACCGTGCAGACTAGAGTACAAATTGATGTAAATATTTTTTAAAATGGGGCTTTCATGAAACATCGGGATATTCAGACTGTATTTCGTGCTGCTTCCAAACTGGGGAGTGCACCGTCACACCTCCTGGCTTTTGGGTTCTTTGGTGGCAATGGCAGGAGGGCCCCTCTGGGAGTCCAAGTGCACATAGATCAGTGTTCCCATGGTTAGCTGTCCCCACACCTGAGCCCCTGTGCTCGCCTCATTCTCTGTGAAGTATTTATGCATTTTCCAAATGGGGAACATCAAGGATAACAACAGAGTTGTCTGTTAATGCCAAGAGAGAAGAAATTTTCAAGAGTTTGAGGACACTGCCTGGAAGACAGCTGAGTGCAGAGCCAACCCTCCATGTCCATGATGATTGGCTCTGATTTGTGGGGTCTAATTTGATAATTTGATGCAAGACGAGTAACCCACTCAAAAAAAAGAACCTAGTTGCAGAACACATTTCCCAAGGAGCATGGCTAATGCTGCCAAAGAATTTCCCAACACACAAGGAGGAGGAGGCCTTGACTTTTCTCCTGCTCTGATCCCCAGTCGCTGTCAAGAAGTCCGACTTCGAGAACCTTTTGTACTGAAAAGAAAAGACTATAATCGGATATTTCATCATGGCTCTGGAATAAAACACCTTTTCATTTCCATGTCATATGGAGGGGCAAATGTGGAACTGTCCGGTTTTGAAGGACTGTCAGAGCCTTGCGTGGGCCCTAGAAGTTTGTGATTTTCAGTTTATGGCAGTCAGCACACCCCCCCTTCCTCCTGCTCATGCCACAGAGATCAGTAGCCAGGAGCAGGTATGATGGCTCAGTTCCCCCTATTCAGACCTGAGTAAGATTTTTAAATTTATTATCCAACGTTTATATGATTCTTGCTAGGTGCCACATAGTATTGTAACTGCTTTATAAATAGGACATAACTCCCCACGACAATGCTAGTGGGGACTTTGATTATCCTCATTTTACAGATGAGGAAACTGAGGCACAGAGAGATTAAGTCATTTGTCCAAGGCCAAATCTAGGAATTCTGCCTCTTGGATCCGTGCTCAAAACCACCATCCCATGGTGCCTTTGTCTTGCCTCTAGAATCTAGAAACCAATGGATAGCTGCAGTGGGCACTTGGTGCTGGAGTCTCCCTGCCAAGCTGGTCACTGGTGTGTGTGAACTGATTGGATTCCTGCCTCCTCAGCAAGCTCTCTCCAGCCACACTGCTATCTCCGTAACCCCCTTCACCTTATTTTTTTTTTTGGCACTTGACATTGCCATTACCCCGTCTTCGGTCCAATGGACCTTCCCGGCAAATCACAGGCAGACTCTCACTCAGGCACTGGTGAGTCTCCTTTAAGGAAAATAAATGTCAAAGCACTTATTGAATAAATATAGTGTTGAATATTCATAATACAGAAAGACCACTTTCCTCTTCAAAAAGACTTAATCTCAGAGTTTCTTAAGCTAGGGCCTGCGTCCCACCCATGCTTTGAAGTCCGATTACTAATCATTAACTACTTAACCTGGAAACTCCCAGGCCCACCATGCTTAAAGCCAAAGACCCACGGGCCACTTGCTTGTGGAAAATTCATTAGGGAGGCTAGTGGCACGGGAGCTCTGAAATAAGCAGGGAAGACTGTGGAATACAGGCGTCCGTCCACACAACCTCCTCTGAACACCTTGGAGGGAAACAGGAGAGCAGCCTGAGTGCTCAGCGCCAGTGCTCCAGCTGCTCCTCCTCAGGTCCCGAGTGCAAGTGACAAGCCAGGCCTCATCCTTCCTGGAGAGAAGGTGACAGCTGGTTTGGGGTCCCCCAACCAGCATCGCCAGCAGCAGCAGCACCTGGGAACTTAAAAAGGCCCATTTCCGGGCCCCATGGTAGACCCAGAAGTGATCCACAGTAAATAAGCCCTCCAGGGACTCTGTCTAATCTGTACCCAGCCTATACCCCAGGAGGAACGGGTCTAGTTAAGAAACCTCTAGCTGGCACAGGCACATAGTTGGGGAAACTAAGAGAAGAGATGCATGTCTGTGAGATCTGGGGTCAGCTCCCAGGTGCCTCCGCCGAAGGGGTTCTGAAGTGCAGCTCCCCCAGCCCTGCTGTGCACATCGTCACGGCACCACGGCAAAACACAAATCCAGAGCCAAGACCAGGAGCAGAGTCTTGTGTTTTTGCTTCTACCCACGCACTTCTCAAGCCCTTCCTAAGGACTACTCCACAGAGGCCCAGAAGGAGAAGGAACTAGGCTGGGGGCTGGGAACCCACCTCTAGGAATTATTATTAGTCTCCTTAATTCTATACATTCAGCTTTTGATTTTTTTAATGCTGTTTCCATATTTAATTCGGTTTCCATTCCAATTAAGCTCTCTGTGTGCTGGAGCATCTCTCCTGCCAGGTTTAATTGCCCTTATTTAAATTCTTTAATTAAAAGTATTGTGTGTTTCCACATCCTGTAGTTGTATGTATTACACAAATAATTTAGTTGACTGGACTGGTAAACCGAGGGACAGTGCCATCCTTGGAGGGCAGGGCCAGCCCCTCAGAGCCCAGGACTGGCCCAGGGACTGCGGGCAGGGCCCCAGCTATGAGGACCAGAGCCCGCACACAGCCTCCCTGCTTCCTTCCTCCCTCCAATGCTCAACGCTCCCCACTCCCCACGGCGGCCAGAGTGGACCACTGAACACGTCAGTCTGACCGGCAGTGGCTGGCCCTTGTCACCATATTCAGAGTCAAAGTCCATTCAGTGGCTGTGAGTCCCCACACAACCTGCCCCTCCCTCAAGGACCTCTCGGGCCTCATCTCTTGCTCCCTCTCCACATCTGAGCTGCTCCCCAGCCTCTGTGCCATTTGCTGAATTCATCAGGCCTCTGCACTATGGGAGTCTTGCTCTGGGGCACAGGGACTGTCCTCTCCTTCGAGCCTTCCCAGCGAGGATCACTCTGACGGCTGTCTCGGCGGCTACCTGTTCACCACCGCTCCCCAGCTCCCTTCCCAGGTTGTCTGAGGCCATTCAGGCTACTAGAACGTGAAGACCATAGACTGAGAGGCTTAAACAATCAACATTTATTCCTCACAGCTCTGAAGCCTGGGGGGTCCAAGATCAAGGTAGCAGCGGGCAGTGTCTACTGAGACCCCTCTTCCTGGTCTGCAGGTGTGTGCACCTTTTCACCCATCCTCACACAGCAGAGGGAGACATCATCTCTCTTGCGTCTCTTCTCATAAGGGTGCTAATCTAGTTCACGAGGACTCCACCCACGTGGCCAAAAGATGTCCCAAAGGCCCCACCTCCAAATATCATCACATGGGGGATAAGAGCTTCAACACAGGAATTTCAAGGACTCACATTCAGCCCAGAGCACTGCCCTACATTTTTGTGTATGGAGTCATTGCTTTCTAATATGCCAGAGAATTGACTCTTTGCTTCCCTTCCTGGAGTATCATCTCCGTGAAGACAAAGATCTTTTCCTGCTTAGTCACTCATGTATCTCCATGACCTGGAACTGTTCCAGGCACACAGTAGGCTCTCATTAAATTTCGGATGGATGGATGGCTCGTGTGTCTGCAAAGAGCCCTCGAAGGAACTAGCCCAAACTGGCTCCCCAGAGGCTGAAGCCAGGCAAGATGACCTTCCTCTGCCCCAGGCACTGAGGCTCTTACAGCTCTCAGTGGAGACCGCTGCTTTGAGACAGGCCTGGGGTGGGAGGAATGGTGTGGCGCGCCCAGCACGCAGGAACAGTGAATGGGGCTCCCAGCCTGGCTCTACCACTTCCAGACCACATGACCCTGGGCCTGTGTCCCAACCTTTCGGAGCCACCATCTCCAATTCTGTGAAGTGGGGATGATTGCCATCTGCACCCATCCGAGTTCCCATGAGGACCACGTGATATTGGGCTTGGAGGGCATCTGACCCGGCGCGAGGTACCTGGGAAATAGGCACTAACCCTTATTAGCTCCATCTCCACACAGAGCCTGCGGGCAGAGCTGCGGAGAGTAACAGCAGCAGGCCTCTCTCGAGGGTGCTGAGCTCACCAGGAAGAGATCCAATGGAGGAAAGCAAGTTTCCTTTGACATTGTGGTGAAGAGCATGTGCCCTGAGAGTGGGTGAGAGCCCGGAGTTGATTGAGTGAGACAAGCTGAGGTCCAAGAAGGAAGGGAGGGAGGCTGGGAGTGGCCAGGCTCATTCCAGCACCCAGAGTTGCCTGCCTCCCCTTCCCATAGCCCAGACATGTTCCCAAGACACATTCCAGGGTACCACAAGGAGGCCTCCAAGCAGGCCTTCCTCTTCTGCTCTAGAAGATTCTCCTCTTGGAGCCTCTAGGGAGGGAGCTGGCCTTGACCCCATACCTCACCCTCCCTGACAGGCCCAGACAGTCTCACTGAGGCCCCATCTCCTTCACAGCTCCTGGCCTCACTCTGTTTCTTCCACATCCTACCTAGAGGCCACACAAGCTGTTTCTGCCCCAGAGTCACTGCACTTCCTGTCTCCAGGGCCCTGAGGGTTAGGATGGGGCCTGGGAAATGTCATAGTTGGGTCTTGGAAGGAACACTTTCCTTCTCAGAGACCTCCCTCCCTCTCAGGCTTGGCAAGGTGCACTGTGGAAGGCATAGAATGTGCATGAGTGGTGACAGGAGAAGAGAGGCCACGGCCTTCTCTGTTTTGGACAGGTTTTTCCGAGTTCAGTGATCCGGGGGTGGCCGAAGCATCCCAGCCCCTGACAAGCAAAGCCCAGCCTGGCCCCTGAGGAAACACTGAGAAGTCGGGCCTGAGCAGAGTGAGTGAGCGTGAGCTCTTGGTCTGGCCCCCGTCCTGCCTGTCATGCACTTTTTCCAGACCCCACCCCCATCTGAACCTTGAGCAGCCTCACATACATTTGTTGTTTTAGAGCTGAAGAAACAGTTTCCCATGACTTCTCCTGCTTGTCCTTGGTAATCAGGACATAAATGATCGTCTGGTCCTCGACACGGTGGAACCAGTGGAGCAGCTCCCCCATGGCCATGGCCCATGGCCCATGGCCATCTGCTGACCTGCCCTTCCCATCTCCCCGCCAGCGCCAGGAGAGCCGGCAGGCCTTGTGAATCAGAGAGCCAGACTGGTCTCACCCACGGCCTGCCTCCGCCCCACTCCTAGCAGCATGGGCTGGGGCGCACCACCAGTGGGGACGTCAGTGGGGCGGGGGGGGGGGGGCAGCCACACATGTGCCAAGGAAGCAGCAGTGATGTGGCCCAACCCAGGTGTGGGCAGCAAACGTGCTCAGGCCACGGAAATGGAAACCATAGAAACCTGGGCCCAGCAGCGCGAGGGGCTAGACTTGCTTCAAGCAATGTTGCAAGGGATGCCTCTAGGTCCAGAGATCCACCTTTTGTGGAATGGGATGGGGACCCACAGCTTCCAAGGGGACAGCTTGGCACTGTCATGCCATCATCATCCCAGGAGCATGGTGTGGCCACCAAAAGTGCCAATTAGTTGGCTGTGTTGAAGGAGCCTTTTGTCCAGTGGAAACGAGGTGATGGCTTCTGCTTGGCAGTTAGTTCTGAGTGACACAGAATAACTGGAGTTGGTCCAAAGGAGGGCAGCCGGGATGGAAAATCATACAAAATTGTTCCACACGGAACTGGGTCCGGTTAAACTAGAAAAATGCAGACCTCAAGGGACATGGGCCTCACCTCCCCTATTGAGAGGGAAAGGTAGAGAAGTAGGAGCAGACCCAAGTCAGGAACCCCAGGGGACGATCTGGGGTACCTTACTGGATGCCCCCAAGACAAGGATTTAAGTTCAGTGGGAGGAGAACGCTCCGGGGCAGAGCAGCTCAGGAAAGAAAACACTGGTTCAGGAGGGCTGCATGTATGCATGCGTCATACTTGGAGGCCCCGGGCCAAAGTAGAGGTCCTTCAGGGAGCCCATGAGAGCAGGGGGCGCTGCCTTCGGAGTGTCTTCCACCTGGGGACTCCAGAGTCCTTTCCGAGCCCTGGTCGAAGGGCCACTCGTTCCTCCGCCCCTGCAGCGCCTCCACATGTCGCTGTCTCTCAGGCTGAGCCCAGGGTCCCCAGATGGGCTTGCTCTTTGGGTTTCCCCTTTGCTGTTTTCTATCTGCTCTTGGGTGCAGTGAGTCATGGCCGACCTTGGGGCATAGTAAGGAGAGAGCTGCTTTCTTCCCTTGAATACACACAGACACTCTTCTGCTCACCTTTGCCGCCCAGCTTCTCACTACCTGACTCCCTCACCCACTGTTCAGAGTTCCTTCCGAGGGAGCTATGTTTTTTCAAAAATTTTTAATTGGAAAATAACACACATACATACAAAAACATGTACAAATGTAAATGTTCAACTCAATGATTTAAAGCAAAGCAAACAGCTGTGTTCCAGGTCAGGAAGGAGCGTACCACCAGCACCCCAGAACCCCTTCTTTGGCTACTGTCGATCATTTTCCCAGTCCCTCCTCCACAGAGATCACCCCCATCCTGGCTCTAACACTGGTCCTGCGTTGTCTGCCCAGCAGGTGCATATATGGGGAATTCTCTGTGTATTCTCTGCCTGGCCTCCAGTGCTGGTGCATCTGTTAGGCTTAGTCACCTTGACCGGAGCTCTGGTCTGTATATTTCTGATGCTGTAAAGCGTTCCAGTGCGTGAATACCACAGGCCATTGATCCATTATACTGCTGATGGATGCCTGGGTTTGCTTCCAGGTGGGAGCTTTTTCCTATCAGGTTTCAGAAGCACTCAGGTGCTTGTCTTTGGTGCCCGGATTTCTGCTAGATACACGCCCAAGCATGGCAGTGTGGGGTCTCTGGGCTGTGTGTACATACTGCCAGCTTCTTAGGTCACTGTGAGAACTGAGTCTTACTCTTCTCTTGGCACATGTCATTTGGCACCACAGGGATAGTGGGAGACTGGGGACATGCGTCCTTACAATAGAAGTTTGCTGTCTCCCTCTCAGAGCATGCTGTTCACTGGGGCAGGTGTGGGATATCGCTGGGGTGGGCTGTGGTCATAGGCGCAGGGGCCTCCCTCTCCCCACTGCCAGGCCTGCTCAGGGCCCCTCCAGACTGAAACAACTGACACCGCTCTCCTGTCCTGTGACCCATTCCCTCTCCCCGCTGTGGATCGTGACAACCAACATTTACCAATCATCTATTAGGTACCAGGCTTTTCACTGGATGTTGAGGGCACAAAAACTGATAAGACCTAGAACTCTCAGTGTAGATGGGGGAGAGACAAGGAAACAAGTAATTCCACCACCAGTCAGTAGCGCCGAGCCGGAGAAAGCACAGGGTGAAGAGCACTCAGCCGGCTGGGTGGACTGGAGGAGGGGAGGCGTGGGTGGGGGCGAGGTGGGAAATGAGACGGCTTCTGGAGGAGAGGGAGCCGGAGCTGAGCCTTGAAACATACCTGGGGCTTGGCCTGCCGCAGAAGCATGCAGAAGGACCCCCCAACATAGGACACAGTTTGCTTGCTCAATATCAGGAACCCCGATGTAAAGCAAGGAGGTTGGTGTGGCCGCCTGAAAGCTGTGGGAGCTGAGGGAGGAGACCGACATATCAGAGGAGGGAGCCTGAGTCTGCATGGAGATGCTGGCCCCCTAGCCTTCGGAGCGTCTCTGCTTCTGGGCCTCAGGGTGCACTGATAATTCTAGGCTTCCCCTGGCTCGCCTCTGGGCTCGAGGTGCCCCAGATCTCCCCATGTTACCCCTCTCTGATGACCCTCTCTACCCTGGCCCCTAGGGAGGCCCCATCCAGAACCGCAAGTCCAAGCGCTGCCTGGAGCTGCAGGAGAACAGCGACTCGGAGTTCGGCTTCCAGCTGGTGCTGCAGAGGTGCTCCGGCCAGCACTGGAGCATCACCAACGTCCTGAGGAGCCTGGCGTCCTGACCCCACCAGGAGCCACCTGCGCCCATCCCTTTGCTACCGTGTAGCACCTGCTGCCTGCTGTCTGCGTCAGGTGGTTTGGAGTTGGTGGGTGGGGGGAGCCAGGTTCGTGGGATTCCCCACACCCCACCCCGCCAGAAGAGCTTTTTATTTCCTATGCGATTTTCATGGAGTTTCTAGAAAGGTGCCGAATGGTGGGTGATGGTATAGTGTCATAAACTATTTTGCAACTGTAAATAGGGGACAGATGGAGAATATTTATAACTGACAATAAAACACTATTGATTAAGAAGAGGGTTTCTGCGGTCACTTGGGGCTCACGCAGGTTCCTGCCTGGGTCCTCGGAACATCGGAGTTCGTGTCGCTCTTCGCTCTTCCTGCCTCTCATCCTCGAGAAAGGAGGCTCGAAGCCCCCGCCAGCAGTGGGAGCTTGAGCAAAACCCCCTCTACCTGTACCACCGCACACGTGGCCTCTGGAGAAAGCATTCCTAGAGAGAGCGGTGTTGCCTGCTGGCCCCTGGAGCACCTGCTGAGGTGCTTCAGGCTGCTCTGGCCTCCCCTGGGGTCTCCTCCTCACCTCCCAGAACGGGCCCTTGCTCAGGCCCCCAGCAATGGCCCTCGCCTGCAGACGCCCCCCAGCCTGTGGCTCCTTCCAGGTGTCGCAGAGTAATTGTTTCCTGGGGCTGTCATATCAAAGGGCCGCAGACTGCGTGGCTGCCACAACACAAGTTCATTCTGTCCTGGTTCTGGAGGCTGAGAGTCCAAAGTCAAGGCACGGGCAGAGTTGGTTCCTTCCGAGAGGATCTGGTTGCAGCCTCTCTCCTGGCTTCTGGTAGCCTCGGCCGCTCCTCCGCTGCAGGTGGCCATGTGCCTCCTGCGTCTTCACATCTCCTTCCTTCTGTGTGTGTCTGCCTCACTGGCCACATGTCCTGTTTTTATACGGACATGGGTTATCCTGGAGTAGGGCCCACTGTTGTGACCTCATTTTAACTGGATTACCTCTGTAAAGACTCTGTCTCTAAACCAGGTCACATTCTGAGGCACTGAGCAATGACAACTTCTGAGCTTTTGCGGGGACACAATTGAACCCATAACACATGGCTTATGCAGTTAGGGCTCAAAGTCACCCCTCTGGGCCCACCCGCAGGATGCCAGTGACCCTCAGAATAGAACCATCTTTCCTGGAGCCTGTTACCCAATCCTCCGTCCCTCCAAAAGCTTCCCATCCCAAGAGGCCTTCCTCAGGTTGAGAGCTCCCGTGCTCAGTTTGAAGGACACCCCAGCACCACCTCCAGCCCTCTGGCTCCTAGCAGAGCAATAGTGAGTGACGGGCTGTAAGGCTCAGGGGAGGAAATGCTTCCCAGATCACTTTCAGCCCCACTCACCCCCTCAAGCTCTCTGGGGGCCTCTTTCCCAGGGGCCTGCAGCCCCAGCACCTACCTTTTTGGGATCAGTAATCTAACCACAGTGGAGGGTTCCCCACCCCAGGAGGTGGACGTGGGAAGTAGGCCCCTCAAGAGGGAGTTGTCCCTTCCCTCCACGGACTCCTCCACCTCATTCAAACAAGAGCCCTCCCCGCGTGGCCACCCACCCGTCACCATCCACCGCCAGACCCACCCCATGTCTGGTCCCCAACTCTCAAGCCCCACCTGCTGCTCCTGAGTCAGAAAGAGTCAGGGTTTTAACCAGCGGTCCGGGCAATTCCGACCCCCTGCTGCTGAAGGCTGAGAGCCTAGCTCTGCACCAGCCCGGACCAGGTCCCACATGCCCTCCTTCCTGCACGCACCCTGGCCTCCTGCTACACAGGACGACCTCTACTTCCTTCCCCAGCAGCCCTTTTATTTACCCTCCCCACACGCCCCACTCCTCCGCTGCCTGCGCCTCACCCCTGCTGTAGGCCAGGAAGGCCCAAGAGCAGGGCCTCTGAGTCAGACAGCCCCAGTTACCAGCGGGATAGTCCCAGGAGGCTGCATTACCTCTTTGTGTCTCTGCATATTCTCCTTAAAGACTGTGAGTGTTTTTACAGGGTTGTGAAAATGCAATGAAGAAATGGGTGTAAAGCCCGTGGAATGGTGACTGGGACATGGTAATGCTCTAAGGTCTTCTCTCTTAGTATCTTAAGCCCTGGACAGTCAGCCCTGCAGCGCCACAGCTCAGCCCCAGCCCCCACCTGTTCGTGCCTGTGGGCCCAGCCGCTCTGTGTAGAGAAGGGAGAAGATGGGCCTCTCCCTCCCCGCTGGAAGACAGGCATGCTTGTTTGTAGAAGCTGTCAGTGACTTGGCCACATCCTGGCTGGCTGCGAAGGTCACCTGCTAACAGTCACAGACCGACAGCGCCTGCGGCTTCCCGCGTCTCTGCCTGAGACCCTTCTCTGGTCGTAGGCACATGCTCGGGCCCATGCTTTCCGGCCTCAGCAACAAGCCCCCATGAGGAATGGGCCTCCTCACCCTTCAGGGTCACAAGTGTGAGGCCTAATCCCCCAGTGGTTCAAGGGGTCCCCCATGAGACTGAGCCCCAATGGCCCACTTTAATGTGCTCAATACTGGTGTTCCTCCTTCCCTGTCTCATCCCCTCACTGCCTCTGCGTGCGCCCCAGTCCCCTCCCTCATGCCAGTCCCCAGGTCTGCTGCAGGAGAAGCTGCTCATGGCCACCCCATGCCTTTGACACTGGTGCCACTCAGACACCAGTGATCCCCAATCCACATCCCTATGCCCTGTGGCACTGTCCCTGCTGCAGATGCATTTCCCTCAGCCCATCCCCTGGGGCTCTGGCCCCCTCCCCTCCTTGCCAGGGAAGGGACCTGAAGTTCAACATGTCTGCTTAACCTCCAGCATGCCTGGACCTTGCCTGGTGTCTGGGGGAAAGTCACAGGCCGGGAAGGTTCTAAAAATGATCATCATAACAAGTATTTTGTTATATCTATGGTCAAGCGTTGAGGCAGGTACTTTCTACTTATTTTCTCATTGAACATTCATTATAATCTTGTCAAGTAGTGCTATAATGATCACCCCCATTTTATAGTTAGGAAAACTGAGGCTCTTGAGACACCTGGTTGGCTTGGTTGGTTAAGCATCTGCCTTCAACTCAGGTCATGAACCCGGGGTCCTGAAATCGAGCCCCACATTGGGCTCTCTGCTTCTCCCTCTCCCTCTGCTTCTCCCCCCTGCTTGTGTTCGTGCTCGCTCTCTCTCTCTGACAAGTAAACAAAGATGGAAGTATGGAATGATGGAGGGAGGGAGGAAAACACTGAGGCACAGAAAAGCCAAATCATTCTACAAGGACATATAACCAGTAAGAGACAGAGGTTGGATTTGAACCCAAGGAGGCTGACTGCAGAGCCTGAACTCGTAGCCTCTGCTGTACTATTCTGCCTCCCTTGGGGCCCCAGTAACCTTATGCTCCAAGCTTCCATTGACCCCAGAGTGCCCCAGCCTGAGGCTCTGCCTGGACTAAAAGAGCAAATACAACTAACATCTGTAAGAACACAAAGCATGCTAGCACTTGGCCCACTCACTCAAGCTCCTGGTACCCTACAAGTTGGGTTCCTTACCAGCATCATTTTATAGATGAAGTCAAGGCATGGAGGTGAACCAGCTTGCCCAAGGTCATACAGCCAGGAAGTGGCAGGAACCAGAGTTTGACCTCTGGCCCCCTGCTGCCCATCTGTGGCCCTTGTGCCACACTGTCTTCCAGCCGCCCGGCCACCATCCTGTGGTACCGGATCCACGGGACAAGCCCGGGTCCCCAGGAGCCAGCCTCCCTGGGCTTCACACGCCATCGGCACCGCACACACCGTCCCTGTTTCAATTCCCCGGTGAGCCTGACCTTCTGAACGTGACCACAGTGAGAGTGTGATTAATGAGCCAATTATTTCTGTGGAAGACATCGTGCAAAATAAATAGCCCATTTCCCTTCAATTTACTGTTTTAATAAATAAATAGCGCTCATGCTCTGGTTTTGTTTATTGCTGCTCATACCTGAAAGTTTGTGATGAATCTTCGTGTTGTTCACTTCCAAAATTAATCAGATCTGCCCGATGACTTTGAAATATAGGACTGCATTTGTCCTTCGATGTTAACAGCAAGACAGGCAGGCAGGGCTGCAGGGAAAGGCAGGCCTGGGGGAAGGGCGAGCAGAGGGCAGGATGCTCAGAGCTCTGGACCCGTGTGCCCACACATGAGAACCGCAGTCAGGGAGGCTGGCTGTAGCTTCCTGATTGAGGATTCAAGGAAAACCACCAGAGACACAAGGGCATGGGAGGGGAAGAAAGTTCTCTTTCCTCTACTCTAAGCTGGGGCAGACTGGGGGACACTGGATAAGAGCAGTGTGTCCAAACCTCACTAAGTGGGCCAAACTCATAAAGGCTTTTACCACCTTTCTGGGGATGATGGTGGGTTGGAGGATCATGTACTCAGGTGGCTCTCTTTTGTAGGTCCCCGGGGGTGGGCACAGAGCAAAAGGATGGAGAGCCAGGCGATTCCTGCAGTGCACCCACCAGCTGAAGGGAAGTCTTAGATAGGGTGGGAGACATCAGGGTTTAATGTGCTCAGAATTAAAAGCAGTTTAACAATGAGTTGCCTACATATCCATCTTGATGTCTTATTAAGAATCACAGTAGTGCAGGAGGTAATATTAAGTACCCATTTTACAGATGAAGTAAGGAGGCGGTTCGGTCGGATAGGATTGATAACTTGCCCAACATCTCAGAACTAGTAAGAGAAAGTAGAAATAATTTGGATTTCTATCTAGGTCTTCAGACCACAAGTCCAGTACTGTTATTGTTTCTCATGTAGATATGTGTGTGTGTGTGTGTGTGTGTGTTTTCTGCCTGAGACAGTCAGAGAATGCCACAGAGAAGAGCTAGAAATTATAATTTGGGCTTTGTTGGGTGATTAGGAGTTTTCTGAGGAAAAGTCAGGAGAAAGAAACAGCAGCAAGAAAGAAGAATTAGGTCTGACTTAGAGTAATGGTATGGGGAAGGGGAGGAGAGAAAAGAAGTGATCCAGCCTGGTGAATGACTGGATGTGAAGAACAAGAGAGAGAAAGGAGTAGAATTAAAACGCCGTTACTGCTCTTCATCAGTATCTCTTGGGAGTAAAGGGATCTGTCTCACATCTGCCCTCAGGTCTTCCCTTATCTTTCACCTCCCTGACCTCCAGGACACAGCCCACTCCCCAAAGCAAAGGTGGAAGAAGCAGGCTGACTTCCCATGACTCTCCATGCCTCCCCTGCCCAATACTGACTAGAGCAAAGAGTAATCCCTAATAGAGGAGCAGACCATGATTTCCACTTACGCATGCTTTATGAGGCTTGCCTGTAGTCAAGGGGAAACACACCAGTGTTAAAGCTAGGCCTTTGAAGCTGCTGTAACCACTCTGGAAAACAGCATGGAGGTTCCTCAAAGAGTCGAAAATAGAACTACCCAATGACCCAGCAATCACACTACTGGATTTTTACCCTAAAGATACATAAGTAGTGATCCAAAGGGGCATATGCACCCGAATGTTTATAGCAGCAATGTCCACAATAGCCAAACTATGGAAAGAACCTAGATGTCCATCAACAGATGAATGAATAAAGAATATGTGGTATATATACACAATGGAATACTATGCAGCCATCAAAAGAAATAAAATTTTGCCATTTGCAATGACGTGGATGGAACTAGAGGGTATTATGCTTAGCGAAATAAGTCAATTGGAGAAAGACAACTATCATATGATCTCCCTGATATGAGGAAGTGGAGATGCAATGTGGGGGGGTTGGGGGGTAGGAAAAGAATAAATGAAACAAGATGGGATTGGAAGGGAGACAAACCATAAGGCACTCTTAGTCTCACAAAACAAGCTGAGGATTGGGGGGTGGGGTTGGGATAGGATGGCTGGGTTATGGACATTGGGAAAGGTATGTGCTAAGGTGAGTGCTGTCAAGTGTGTAAACCTGGCAATTCACAGACCTGTATCCCTGGGGCTAATAATACATTTTATGTTAATAAAAACTTTAAAAATTAAAGTAATAATAATAATAATAATAAAGATAGGCCTTTGTAGTCTCTCCCTCTGCGGACAAAGTTCAGCTCAGAGCCTTGGCCTCTAGGCCCCTTGGCCTCTGCGTCCTGGGAGGGTGTCGCCTTCTTTAGTCTGTGCAAAGAGATATGTCATGGAGTCCCTGTCCAGAATGTCTAGCATTTAAAAGATGACCACCCTCTCCTCCCCTGCTGTCACTGAAGCCCCCTCACCTGTCTCCCTCGCTAACGCCCCACACTAATGTCTCTCAGATGTGATCTAACCCCATGCCTACCTCTACCCCAAATTGAATTACTAGGGTGTTTGTAAAATGCAGATTTGGGACCTCCTTGCTACCGATCTCTCTGATCAAGATCACCGAGCTAGTGCTTACTAGTCCTTTGGGATTCAGCTTAAAATCCATCTCCCCTGAAAGTGGTCCCCAGCCTCCAGGACCAGGCTAGTGTCCCTCTGTCCTGCACTGTGATTGGCCGCCTGTTTGTCTATAGGCTGTGCCCGACTGCGGAGTCTGCGACATCAGCGACCTTGCTTCCTCCATCAGTGTTCCCAGTATCAGACCAAAGGAGGAAAGGAAGGGAGGGAAAAGAGGAAAGAATGGAGAGAATGTGTTTGGCTGTTGCCTTTTTAGTGGGTGAGGATTTAGACCAATTCTGCCTATCATAGGCTCAGCATCCAAGTTTCAGGATGACCCTGAGCTGCAGCCTTGACTCCCAGACATGGAAATAAGTCGGTGTAAAGTAGACCACCCACCTCACACTCTTGGTGAACAAACCATTCCCACTGGGGCTGCAGCCTGGCTAGGCCTGGGCCTGGACAACCCCTCCCCCACTGGCCTCGACAGGACTCTCCTGCTTGGGACACTGCTCTGGCTATAGGACATACCTCTCTGAGACTCCACACCCATGGGGACCCATCCTTAAGACCTTGGGACTCCCAGCCCAGCCTTGTAAATAAAAGAGCAATATCTGCCTTGCCGGTGTGAGTATGTGTATATGCCCCTGTGTGGGTAAGCGTGCATACGAGGGCAGACAGGACATTTGTCTGTGGGTGTAGGGTGGTTTGCTTGCTCATGCATGTGTACCCATGTGCAGAAGTGTGCTATTCGTGCCCATAAGTGGTGCTAGGAATACGTTGTGGAATGAGACTGTATGTCTATAAGGACCTACATAATTTGTCTACATGTATATGATGTCACATTTAGTGTATATGTACATATTTACACCTTAGTTCTTGGGACATTGGTGTGACAGGACCTGTTTTTATTCCCATTTGTATTTTATTCCCATCGAAGGTTTCCACAGAATGCTTGAAGTCATCCATCTACCTGTACTGTCCCTTCTTCTGGGCTAGGAGAACCCTGAGGGTAACAACATTATTTGATTTGGTTGTATCCTTAGCTCCTAGCACAGCCCTGGCATCAAACCATGTAGTCATTCATTCATCCATTCAACACATGTGGATCAGTCTTCTGCTGGGTGCTGAATGCTGGGGACCCAACGGGAAATCAAAAGAGACACAGTCACTGCCCTCATAGACCTTACAATCTGGTGGAAAAGACAAATATTAATCAAGTAATTAAACAAATAATGTAAAATTGCAACTATAGCAAGCACTAGGAAGGAGACACACAGAATTCTGATGGAAGATGAAAGGCAGATTAAGCCAGTCCAGGAAATACGAGACATATGCTGAAGACGTGCCATTTGAGATGTTGTGTACCTTGTGAAGGATTTACTGGAGGGTAGGGGAATGGCCTTCCGCTCTAGGGGAGCAGCCCATGGAGAGGCAGGAGGGAGGACCTGTAAGGAAGCTCATGCAAGGGGAGCTGAAAAAGCGAAAGGGTAGCTGATGAGGGTGGAATGGGGGTTGGTACCCTTTCTTTTCTTTTCTTTTTTTTTTATGGTTGGTACCGTTTCATGCAGGGCATGTGTGAGCTTGGTTAAAGATAGCGCCTGGAAACTCAGAGTTTGAAAGCCACTGAAGAGTTGGAGCAGGTGACATGATCAGAGCTATGTTGGGCCACCAGGTGGAGTTGATTGACGGAAGGGAAGCCCTTCCTTAGGGAGATCAAGTAGGAGGTGGAGTGATGGTAGCTTGGACTAGGGTAATGGCCATAAAGACATGGGAAAGAATCAATTCCAGAGACACAGAGCCAGTGAAGTAGACAGACCACAGCAATGGCATGAATATGGAGTGTGAGGAAGAAACAAGAGTTGAGGGTGGAAAGATTCACTGGGATAGAGAACACTTCAGGGGAACCAGTTTTAGAAGCAAGATCCTGAACTCAGTCTCAAACCTATTAGTTTGAGAGCCCGTCGAGCTTTCCAGAAGGAGATGTCAGAAGACTCTGACAATCTGACAGTAGGATATGTGGGTGTGAAGCGTGCACACGGCAGGGGATTAATAACGTGTCCTAAATTGATGTTCCCAGCTTCTCTCTCCCCTACCATATCTTTTCATCAAGAGATAATGATGGTTCTTAGAAAATTTAGAAATAGACATGACTCACCTTGGATAGAGGCTTTGGAATGAGAAGGCTCTATAAACCCAGGCCATTACCAACTGCCAGGTATACAGAATTTTACAGCTCACGCAGGGCTCTAACTCATTTGAGCTTCACCATAACCTGGGATTATTACCTCCATTTGAGGTTACATGGTTTGTCCTGAGAAATCATGTATTGGATCAAGTATAAACTACTCTCTTATTATCATCTGTCTTCTGAAAGAATTGGAACTGCAAAAATCTTCCTTATGCGACATGTGAATTCAATCCACCTAACATTTATCTTTGAGCACAAACTGGAAAGGCAAGAAAGGAGCTACAATGACACATAAGGAAAAATCCTTGCCCATGAGGACACCATAGTCCAGGGAACAAGAGTCCCAGTTGATTAGAGTATACGAGACAGCGTGGAGAGTGCTATAAACCTCCTTTCAAGTAAAGTTTCTCTGATTATAAAAAATAGCAAATGCCTAGTACTATGGAACATAAAAAGGAGAAGAGAAAATATCCAAGATCCATGCAAAGATAACCACGTCGCTATTTGGTTTCATTTCGGTGTGTGCTCGTATTGGACTTCTCAGTGACATGTCAATAAATTGCCTCCCATGTATAAGCCAGCTTTCCTTAAAGTTTCTGTAATTTGTAATCAAAGGAATCTCAACTAACGAGGTTATTTTGATTGAATCAAAGTATACAAAACGCTTAAACAGTATCTGGAACACAGCAAATACACAGGTCCTGGCTTACAATGGATTCTTCAAACTTTATGATGGGGCAAAAGCCAAGTCTGGTCAGTAGAAACCGTACTTGGAATTTGGAATTTTGATCTTTTCCCAAACTAGTGATATGCGGTATGACCATCTCCTGTGATACTGGGTGGTGGCAGCCAGCCATGGCTCCCAGTTGTCCACACCATCCCGAGAAGGAGCAGCCAATGCAACCATGGCCATCCTGTAGCCACACAGCCATTCTTGTTTTCATGGTACAGTATTTAGAAAGCTGCATGAGTTGTTCAACACCTGATTATAAAACAGGCTTTATGTGCGATGATTTGGCCTAACAGTTGGCTAGTGTCAGTATCCTGAGCACGTGGAAGGGAGGCTAGTCTAAGCTATGAGACTTGGTAGGTTAGGTGCGGTAAAACCTTGTTCATCATACGGTGGGTTTCTGAGAACATAACCCCAGACCTCAAGTTGAAGAAGACCTCAAGCAGATACCCAAGGTACTCAATAATAACCCTTAGTGGGGCCAGGCACACAGAAGGCTGCTTACCTGAAACTCTGAAGAACTTCCTGGAAAAAGCAACTTCTAAGGGAACAGGAAACCACGCCCATAAAATTCTGTAAGTAAGGCTTAGTCAGCAGGACAAGCGACAATTCAGAGTGCAGCCCAGGGTTTGCCCATTGGAACGGTCTCCAGGTCCTGCCCACCATAATGCCAGGTGCGTGCTCTGTGGACGGCTGGGTGGGAGGGAACAGGGAAGGCTGGAAGGAAAGCATGAAGCTCTTCCTGCACCCGTGTGCTCTCTGTAGGTGGCCGCTAACCACAGCTCAGCCCAGAACCAGGCAGAGGTGGTCCCTCCCGCCAGAGTGCAGGAACCTTTGTTATTTTGAGTCACCCCATGCCAAAAGGTCAGTTAGGGCTGCTTTGCTCTGAGGAGCCCAACAGCTCAAATACCCTAGTCTCTCTCTCTCTCTCGCTCTTTTTAAGATTTTATTGATTTATTTGACAGAGAGAGACACAGGGAGAGCAAGCAGGGGGAGTGGGAGAGGGAGAAGCAAGCTTTCCGCTGAGCGGAGAGCCCAATGTAAGGCTCGATCCCAGGACTCTGGGATCACGATTTGAGCCGAAGGCAGACACTTAATCAACTGAGCCACCCAGGTGTTCCCCAAGGTCAGTCTCTTTAAAACATTGTTTCTAAGCATTCAATATAGGCAGGCTCTAGGGGAGAAAATTAAACAGAGGTTCTGCCTCAGGAATTAATCATCTAAAGAAAACAAGTATATATGTAGGTATTTATTTATTACTCATCAAACTACACCAACAGCATCTGTGGCTTGCTCATATAAAGCTAATGGGTCTTCATAAAATTTTCACCATAATTTTGAGCTCATATGCCCCATCTGTTATGCTTCTGAGTTAACCAGTATTTCTGTGACATGCTGAGAATTGCCATTTGAGAAAGAACTAAACATATTTGAGCTGACACTTTTATAATTTTGTATCTTCCAGGCTGATCTACATGGGAGCAAAGACTGTAATGAAGCCAGCTAAAATGTTAGAAGACTTTGTTGGAAATGTTCTTATGGACTTGTTCTCTCCCTGCGGAGCGAGCGCTTGCCTAGTCCATCCCTGAGACCTAGTCCCAGCTCTTCTTGGAGGAGGGGAAGGAAAGAGATGTGAGCTCTGGCTTATCTAAATCAGCTTCTACCTGTTCTCCTCAATTCTCTACTGAACCACCAGCAAGAGCATTCAGGTCTCAGGCCTTGTTGATTTTCTCAGCTCCAAATGTTGCTCTGATATAAAGCAGTCCTCCCTCTATGAAAAGCCAGACTTCATCCCTTAATTCCCTTAATTCCATGAATAAATTAGATTCCTTGTTTCAACCCCGAGTCTGAACTGTTGCATCTCACACCACTGACAGCTCTGAGTGTAACTAAATTTGCTGGCATTCCATTTTCAGAGGGATAACAGTGTGGGCAGGAGTTGAGAGCACGGATCAAAGAAATTCTAAGAGGAACTGTCCATACAACAAGATGCCGATACCTTTGAGGCTCTGTTGTTAGTCGCATACGTATTAAGGATTGTCGTATCTTCTTAGAGAATTGACATCTTTATTATTGATGTGTTATGTATTATTATGATGATTTATTACCAAGCATTTGTCCCTGGTAACCTTCCTTGCTCTGAAGTCCGCTCCGTCTGAAATGAATACAGCTACTCCTGCTTTTGGTTAGTGTTTGTCTGGTCTCTTTCTCTGTCCATGTACTTGTAATCCACAGGTCTTTCTAGCTAAACCATCCCGGCAACTTGTCTGTGCACATCTCCTCTTGCAACCTCATGAAGCCTGACTCAATCAGGGTCCCCAGCCCTGTAGGTGCCTTGCCTCAAACAGATATCCAAGGTCCCTGGGAGGTCAGCCTGGGTTTCAGAGCATGCCAGAGTCTCTGCCTTCTGCCGGTCCTCGTGGAGTGTGGCTTGAGGAACCTTCGAGACAGCTGTCCTTGGTGCTAGGTAAGACCCTGGCATTCTGGACTCTTTCCATCCACCCCCTCGGCACCCCAGCTGGCTTAGGTTCCACCTGCTGTCCCCCCCCCCACCCCCGGCACACAGTCACATGAGAGGACATTACTAGCAGGTGCAGACAGGGCCTGCCAGGTGCACAGCCAGCTCCGCTCGGGGAAGACCCTGCCAGACTGGCGGGACTCATCTATCATCATGGCGGGACTGATGGGACTTTTTCAAACTGCAGCTCCTCCAAATGAAGAGATGGCCGTTTAGCTGCGATACACAAACCCAATTTGCGAACCTAAATGACATGGCTCCAGTCTCATTGGCAGGAATTATGGCACTTGAATCAGGCACAATCTGCAGAATAAGTGAAATTGTCGACACAGAGAAATGTGTTTGAAAACATGATGTGATCTATGGCTGAAGCCTATGGATTCCGCAGCCACCTCAAAAATATTCCACTTCCAGAGCAATTCCTTCACTAACTAGCTGTCTCTCAAATGGACCATATGTCTTTTTCATTGCTCTGTCAGCCCTGCCTCCATTGGCAGCAGTCTGCATCTGCTGGGCCCAAGGACTCCCCATCTGAAGGCCCAAACATGCCCGGGTCCCAGGGCTGTGATTCACAGAGGCCCTCAAGGTCTCTTGAATGTAATGCACACTCCCACTCTGGTGATCTTGGGTGGATCTTACCTTGTTGACAATGCTGTGCCCTACGACACACCAGCTCCCTGTCTTGTGGACTTCTGGGCACCGGCACCCCTTGCCTGGATGTTCTATCATGGGGCTACACTGGGATTCATTCGTTCATTAATTCACTTATCCATTTATTCAATAAATAATTACAGAACATCTGTTAATGCCACCTACTTTTCTGTGTACTAGAGACATGGTGGGAAACAAGGGGACCTAACGCCTCCTCATAGACGTGCTGGGGTAAGACAGCCACAAGGCAAGCCTGGCAGTCCCAGCTCCTTCCTATGCAGACAGGGGTAAGGAGGCAAAGGCCTGTGGGTGTGACAGCCTTCAGCCACAGTGGAAGGGAGAGGCTGCCATCAGGAAATCAATCTGAAGCCAGATCTCCTGGCACATGTGCCCGCAGCCACCTGTATGTCCCTGGCGCAAGACTGATCTCACTACAGGGAGCCCCTTTGGAATATTCGGGCTGCCTCTGCCTCCAGCTGACAGTCTCAGGAGGTGGAATGGTGTCCGTATCACGTTGTCTGTCTACACCCCAGACACGGGCCACACTACCATTCTCTCCCAATGGGGGATGATGACAGCACCCTCTGTCCCCCTTTGCTTGTGGTCTCTCCCCTGGTGAGGCACGCTTGTTTCACCGACCTCAGGCCATGGAAAGATGTCGCAACTTGCACCCTGGTCTGGGTCCAGCTTACCAGGCTCCCACAACTAATTTTCTGAGTACAGATCTGGGAGATCTTTCTGTGACTGGACCAAACAGCTCAACTAGGCCAGCTCATAATCCCTGGGCTATCTGCACCCAAGCCCTTCCAGGGCTGGGGTCCTCCACTTAGTTCTCGGCTACCCACCCCCTTGGTCACTTCCATAGTCTTGGCAGCATCTGTCCAGAGGTGCTTCTGGACCTGCAGCAGGTGTAGTCACAGCTGGTCCTGAAAGAGACACCACTATGGTGCCAGGCCCAGGAAGCTGGTCCAGAATCAGGGGAGGCTCGCCCACACCCAAGGAGGCAACTCTCCGTAGGGTGCCCAATATTTACAGTAATGCCATTCAGTTTTTAAGACAGAGGATGAAACTGTTTGTAACACATTTGGAGTGTGCCAGCAGCATGGCAAAACCAAAGGCCCTTAAAAAGTCATGCAGGGGGGGAAAAAAGTCATGCAGGATTGAGGCAGAAGGTTATGTGGGAGCCAACACTGATTCTTGTAACAATGGACTCTGGAGAAGGCATTTTATAAGCAAGATGCCTAATAACAAAAATGGTAGCTAGGGGCGTCCAACTCTTGATTTCAGCTCAAGTCAGGATCTCAGGTTTGTGAGATCAAGCCCCACATAGGGTGCCACGCTCAGCAGGGAGTCGGCTTGAGATTCTCTCCCTCTCTCTCTCTGCCCATTCCCCCATCCCCATCCCCGCCCTATGCTCCGTCTTTAAAATAAAAAAATAAATCTTTTAAAAAAAAATGGCAGTTCTTGCCAAGCACCTAACTCCTCATTTACATATAGTAGCTCACTGAAGTCTCAACAAACCTACAATGTCAGTACTGTTACTGTTATGTCTATTTTCCTTATGAGAAGACTGAGGCAGACATGATCAACAGAAAGAACTTAATTCTCACCAGAGTTGCCATTATTTAGAGCAAGAGCAGCATCTAGAAAACAGAAATATCAGAATTCCACAACAAAACCAGGAAGGCTGTGATCTCCAGGTGCCAGCCAGGTGTCAGATGAGGATGTTCAGGAGAATTCGGTAACGAGGCAGGAGCGTTGCTGAAATGGATCTGCTTTCCGCCGCACGGTGTCCCCTCCCTGCCCCTCAGAGGCTCTGCTGCCCATCTCAGCAGCATGTTCAAGCTGCACATTGAGAATCACTGGGGCGGGGGTGCGGGGTGTGTGGGATTTTCAAAATGATGATGCCCAGACAAACAGAATCAGAATCTCTGAGGGGAGGACGCGGGCGTCAGCATTTGTAAATCCCCGCTGCTTTGAGGCAACACTTGATGTCTTCCGTGGAAAGCTTTATGGCATGAAGAGAAGGTGAATGCGGTTGCTGAAACCCTGATCAGCAAATGTGAGGAGCTAATCACAGGTCACCTCTCGAGGAGTGCGAGCCCCCCAGGGAAGGAAGGCACAGACAACACACCAGTAAGGAGTGTGTGGCGGCAACGGGGTTGCAGAACCCCTGACCCCCGGCTTCTCAGGCACGATGGAATTTAAGCATGACTCGACAACCTCAAACACAAGGAGTTTGAATCACAGAGAGGGGAAGAAATTTCAAAGACCACAGATGCCGCTGACAAGGGAAATGCTTCTGTGAGCAGAACAGAAACTTTGAGAACAAAGCACAGCGACTGTTCGTCCCATGGAACAGCCCCTTAGCCGCAGCGCCCGCGCACAATGTCTGATGTCAGAGCAGAAAATAAAACGCTCGGAAGCAGAAAATCCTGGGCTTGAAACCTTTCTCAACACACACTAGCTCAAACTACCCCCTCTGAGACTTTGCTTCTTTGTCTTTAAAAAGGGATCATCAACTCATTTAACAATCATCTTCTGAGCATCTGCTATATTCTAAGCATTACTTTAGATGCGAAGGATAGAGGAGAAAACCACACAGACAAAAACCCTTATTTTCTTGGAGTTTAGATGTTCTTTGAGGGAAACAGACAATAACAAATAAGTAAATATAGAGTCTTCCAGAATGTGGTAAGTGCTAGGAGGTCATACAAAGCAGGGGAAGGTGATAAGGACTCTGGGGGGTAAGGAATGCAATTTTACAGAATGAGCTTCTCCCCGAGAAGATAGCATCTGCACAACAATCTGCACAAGAAAAGAGAGCAAGTGAGGTGGAAATCTGGGAGAGAAGTGTTTGAAGCAGAGGGAACCGCAAGTGCAAAGGCCCTGAGACAGGAATGTGCCTGGTGGGCTCCAGGGGAGTATGTGCGTGTGTGTGTGTGTGTGTGTGTGTGTGTGTGTGTGTGTGTAGGTAAATATGTACATATAATTCGGGGGAAACTACAGAAATAACTTGGGGAATCCCCCAACAGAGCTGAATAACTTGAGAACCATCCCTCCCAAAGAAGAGGCTGTCACCTCTTCCAAACGAGCAGTTTGCAGCTCAGTTGGTGGCCTGTATGAGTTATTTTAGGCCCAGACAAGAGCCAAAGCCCCACATGTGAATAAAAGGGGTTACTGTTTGGTAAAATGATGAGGTCAAAACTTCCAACCAAGAACAATGTCCGTTTCTCAGGTAAGTCTGTGCTAGGGTTGCCTGAGGAAAGAGTACGACTCCCGTGGAGAGGTGCACTTGATTTTCAGATGAGCATGTGAGGAAAGCAGCCACAGCCCCTTGTGGGGGCCGGTGGGAAATGGAAGGAGATCCTGACACCATCTCACAGGCATCCTGACCCTTCCTCCCGGGGATAGCAGAGTCACCATGATCAGCGGAAAGCAGCCTAAAGGGCTCTGGTTTATCAAACCTGAACGATTTGAGGAGCAGAACCTCATCTTCTTGTGAGGAATGAAGGATGAGGGAAAACCCAATGGCTCGGAGAGGGCACTCGGGGGAACCACGACAGAGATCAGAAGCTGTGCGGACTGTTTCTCTGAGGTTCTTCCCTTGTGTGTGTAGGGATGGGCACAGGAAGTTATAAACCCCTCCCCTCACAGGACATGCTCTTCAGAAATGTACCTGGTGCTTCAGTGAAACCTCCCCATGCCTCCATCATGATCCAACCTGGCAAAACTGGCAAGCCATAGGGTCCCAGGGAGGAGACATAACTGCTCCCCAAACATCTTGGGGCCACTTGGGGGCAAGAGGGCCAGAAGGGAGCTATTCCCTGCTTTGTTAGTATTAGTGAGCTAAGCTCCAATAACAAGCAATCCCAGATATCAGGGGTTTAACACGGCCTGACATGTGGCAGGTTCCTCTCCTGGGGGTCTCCACCTCCAAGCAGCATCAAGGATTGAGTTCTTTTCAAGTGGACTCCATCCCACTGGAGAACTCTGTTTCCAGCTAGGTGGAGGGGAGAGAAGAGGAAGTACGGGCAAAGGTGCATACGTAGAGTTTAAAGCCAGGACTGAGAGTGACATGTATATGCCTATATCCCGTAAGTTACAACTCAGTCTGAGGCTACATAACAGCGGCAATGGAAACTATGAAATCGAACATTCCTATGTCCTCAGGCTACCAAGGTCTCTACCGTACCCCATTTGTGACAACTCAGTGAAACACTGCTAGTTAAACTAGTGGAAGAGAGATCTGCAGTCAACATGGGCAGAAAAAAACCCTAGTTAGTTACCACTGCTCCAACATGCATGATGTAGTCATGAATTCCAGGCTCAAAGTCATGGCAAAGACACAGGTAGCATGCCCGAGGTCTATCCTTATTTTATTTGGTCTAGAGTTTCAAAGGCTGTGTGGGAGCTTTGGCTCAAGTGCTGATGTACGACCATCCGAAAATAGCCTTCCGACCTGATATTCCATTAGCTCTTGGTTCAGAAAGCAATGTAGCCCAACCATGTGTGCAGCAAAAGGGGGTATATCATGGAGCAGAAAGGTAACATTCAATTTATTCTACATTTATGGCAGTAAATATTCTACACCCTCAAAAAGTCAAGAATGTAGGTAGGCCTTTTTTGATATTAAAGCCATCTACCTCTGTCTGATTCCTGCCTAGCCCAATCTAGCTCATCTTCACTATTGAAATTGACACCTTTGACACTTGGTGAGAGCCTCTTGTCATAGAGAGAGCCTGCTCTGGGGACTAGCTTCCCCCATCCCACCCATGCCAAAAAATACTCCAGTCTGAGCCCACTGTGGCCACCAGATTCTGACTATAAATAATAGAAGAAATTTCATCATGCTTGATCATGGTGACATCTCTGAGAGCTCTTGGGCTGTACACACTGTCTTAGGACCATCTCTCGGTGGCTTCTATCTCCAATGGGTCAATATTTCATCTTATGGGGCACTAACTCCCTCACACTTTGGTGTCCCTTATGGGGTACAGAGTGGGGTTTTATACTAGGATTGATAGAGAAGTCCCAGTATAGGAGGCAAATGGCATATGCACGTATCTGAGGTGAGAAACCACAAGGACGTACCTGTGGAAAATCGGCCAAAACCCACACAGAACTGGCCATTATAATAGCAGGTGCCACAGGATAAAGTCCATGCTTAGAAGTGCTGCATTATGGGTTTTGATCTGACTCAATCAGTGGTATCTATTGTTATTATCATTATAAGCTAGCTGGGCACAGGCACCAATCCTTGAACATGGGTCTGGTGCTCTGAAATTTGACCTTGGGCCAGATACAAGCTGTCTCTTGGAGACTTGGGCTGACTCACAACCCAACTTTCATTGGAAGCCCAGGGAGCACGGGAATTCTGCAGGGCTGGGGCTCTTGATTATTGCCATACTGAATCCCCTCCAGAGACCAAAGGAGATTTCCAGGAAGATGAGCTCTGCTCTGCTACTCTGACAAGCTATGTCAGGCTTCCAGGAACTGTACTTTGTGTACCTCGGTCTGAAGCAGCATGGTTAAGAAATGCAATTAGCTGCTAAAAGCACGGATCACGAGTGAGATGATCCAATCCCTGGGAGGCCATCCGTCAAGAAGTGGACAAAGGCATCCTTAGGCCACAGCACTCGTGGCTCTATGTCTTGATAGGGTTGGCTCACTTGCCCCCATTGTGGGCACAGCATGAAAATTTAACTCTAAAGAGAGGGGTCCAAAACAGTGAGTGAGGATATTATTGCTCTCTGTTACAGGGCTCCATATTTTTTCTTTGTTTTCTTAGGGTCGCTGGTGATTAAACATTAGGGGAGAAAGGAAGGGAAGGAGTGAAGCTTGGTATGATAAGCATGTCGTGTTGCTGGGCACAGAGAGCTGGAACACACCAGCACATGCCTGTGCCCTAAAGTCCTTGAGGCAAAAGCCATTGGAATGACCCACTGAGTGTCATGATAAATAGGGGGCAGCCATCACTCAGACATTGAGGTTCAGACTCTGCCACCAGAGGATAAGCAATGAGGCCCATCACCCACAGCCCACAGAAACGTGCCTGCTGACAAGCAATTGTCCTTCCTGGCTTGAGAGGGGCAAGACATCTATATTAGCAGTGGTAATTATGATTGCAGTGGCTAGAGTCCCGGCTGTGCCTTTACCAAAGAATGTACTTAACCTCATTGTGCCTTAGTCTTATCATATATAAAATGGAAGAAATGATTATTGATCTCTCATAGTATAGTTATAGGGTTTAAATGAGATAATAAACATAAAATGCATGGAAGAGTGGCTAGCATATAAAAGGTCATCAGAAAACACGAGCTATTATTACTGCTGACATTTATTGAGTTGGCTATGGAAATAACCATGACCCAGACAGTATGTTAGGTGTCTAAGTCCTCACATTTATCCTATGATCTCTATAATACTAATATCCCACCAAAGAAGCTAAGATGTAGAGAATAACTTCCCCAAAGACACCCAGCCCAGCTGATTTCTCCAGGAAGTTTCTTAAACAAATATTTTTCTCTTGTCTGGATCCCTGCTCTACCATGTAACATCTGTGTGATAACACCTACTATAAAGATCTGTTTCCCACTTTGTCTTTCTCGAAGGGGTTAGCAAACTATAGTCCCTGGGCTAAACTCGGTTTTTTAAGTAAAGTTTTACCGGGATACAGCCATGCCCATTTATTTCTATATTGCCTGTGGCTGCTCTCCTGCTATAATGGCAGAATTGAGTCATCGCAGGAGAACATATGGTCCACAAAGCTAAAAATATTTGCTACCTGGCCCTTTGGAGAAAATGTTTGACAACTCCCGAGTAAGACTATGAGCTCCTTGAAGTAGGACCCATGTCTTCCACCTTGGACCCCCTCCCTCGTCCTGGCACATGACAGGGGCTCCCTATATACGTGCCCAATGAGGGAAAGAGTGACTATTGGGCCAGCGCAAGGTATCAGGAGCTGAGCCCCACCCAGATCCCGGGATCCCCAAAGCTCTGTGATGCTGCCACCTGCTCCGTGGTCCCAAAGGTGACCTTGAGCCAGGGTCAGTAGCAGGCCCCGACGTGATCACTCCAGCACCAGTCAAGCCCCTCCAATGAGAGGCTCGGCATCTTCTTGGAAGGCAATCCCTCTTAAATCCCCATTTGTGAAATGCAGGAGATGCTTTGGAGAGCCATACCCTAGCTCCTGCCTTTGGCTTTGGTGCTGTGCCTTTTCGTAGAACCTTCATCAACTAGTCAGAATTTGACTTCCTGCCTGACGCAGGCTGTCCCTACGACCATTCCAGCCTCTTGTTGGGAAACAACAATACAAAATAATAATAATAATACTGTTTATTGAGCTCCTGTTCTGCCAGGTACCTCACCATGTCCTTTATACAGCCAAGCCCAGTTCTTAGAAAAGCCCTGAGAGGCAAAGTGGGCTTTATTTATCATCCCAGTGTAAAAATCAGGAAGCCGAGCCTCTGGGAGGGTCAAGACACCCGCCCAAGGTGACATAACCAGTAAGCACCACAGGCAAAATGAAAACCCACTATTTTCTCATTTCTCATGGCCCTGAGCTGATTCCTCGGGGAACTATAACCCAGCAACTGGATGGAACAGTGTTGAAACTGCATTCCACGATCTTTGAATGAAGTATTTTCGCTGCATTCACCTGACCTAGCCTGGTTCATGATACATTAAGGGATCACTTAAGAATGATACATTCACTGTTCACTTGCCTTGCATCCAGTTCTAGGCTGGACACCGGGAACACGGAGGTAGAGAGCAGGGCTTTACTTCTCCAGAAGGGGCTCCAGGTGGGCATGGCCCGATGGGCGTGGCTGGGAACCACCCCTCCTTGCTCCCCCGATCTCTGATCTCCTCCGTAGGTGGAGGTTCCTCCAAGAGTCCCCTAGCACAGCTCCTTTGCTAAGTTTGAAAACTTTGGCTCTAAGGAATGAAACAAAGCATGAAGAACAAAACGCTGATGCCATCACCATCTTAAAAACAGGCTTTTCCCAAAAACCACATTCTCTCAGAAGTTCATAGAGACCAACTCCTAAATACATTCCTGGAGCATTTTTCATCTGGGAGGACAATTAACCTTTGCAATTAGCTTCATCAACAGGAACTTAATATCCAATATTTGGTCGCTTAGCAACAAGGAAGCAGCCGTCAGCGGGACTGCAGTGTCTTTGTTACCTGAGTCTCATGGGGCTGCAGGCAGAGGAAATGCTGAGCTGGGTTTCCCAGACTCTGCGCAAAGCTCTTTGCCCCAAAGTCCTGTCCACCCAATGTCCTGCGATCTGTGACCTACAGGGTTAGTGATCCTGAGTGGAGCCCAGATTCTCAGTGGGGATACAGGAAGAAGGTTCCAGCCTCTGGTGCACTCATCGGCCCCAAAAGAGCCTCCTAAGAATGCTCAGCGAGGATGGGATGGGCTGGTTGTTAGAACCTAGGGGCCCAGGCAAGCTGGGGCCTGCAGAACACCTGCTACCTCCTCACTCGTCTCCTTTCTCATTTCCAAAGGGCCTTCCTTACCCTCCTTAGGTCCGTAGACTAAGGCTCACATTAAGTCTCTTGCTCCAATGTGTCCCCGTAGATGGAGTGGGATGGGGTCCCCCATCTCCCGTGCTTCGGTGTCCCCACAGTGGCCTGCCACCTTGTACTCCTCTTCTGGGTGTGAACTTCACAACTGTGCCACATGGATCTCTCTGATCCCACCTGGCTTGGTGTGTCTGCTAATTCCTTCCCAAATTCACACTAACTCAGAAGTCAGCACTGGCTCCTAAGGCATTTGCCAGGACTTCTCTGTTCTCCAATGTCACTCCCCATGTTTCCCACAAAGAAGAGTGCTAAATCTTTCTAAGTCTCAGATTTCTAAACAAAACGTGGTGAGATTGTGTGGTAAGGGCAGCAAGCATGTTCCACTCGGCACACCTGGATTTGGATCCTGACTCTAGTGCTTGTCAGCTGTGTCACCTGGGAGACCCAACCTCTCTGCATACCTCTCCCTCTTCCTCCCACCTGGAAAGGGGAGATGGTGATATGTCCGTCTCCAGGATGCTGGGAGGCGCATGGGAAGAGCCTGGCTTCTAGTAGGTGCTCAAGAAACAGAAATACAAAACAGCACAACAAAACAAAAAGCCACTTCCAGACCGCGGAATTCCTCTGTCCCCTCAAGTTCCCATGGGGAGTTGAAGACTTTGACCTCAGCTCCCTCAGAAGGACTTCTGGCTGTAAAGAGAACTGGAGAAGCGTTAGGTCAGGTTGTGACAGCTGGAGGCCACTCTGTGTGGACCTACAAACCCAAATACCTTGAAGAAAATGTTCTCTTTTTCGACTGAAATAAAAGTGATTCAAGGCAGGCCGATCTGGTTTGAGGTCGGACTCCACCACGGGACAGCTCTGTGACCTGGGCAGACAGTGCCCTTCTCTCAGCTTCCGTGTCATCCTCAGTTGTGACACATGGAGGAACACAGTACTGCTGCAGTAGGCTTCTGGGAGAACCACATCCAAAATCCGATGGAAAGGAGCCCAACGGATGCCTGGCAGGAGGCTCGCAGGAGGCACCCAGGCATACTGTTGTGTCTGAATCCACTCGACAAACTGCCCTTATCAGCCACTGGCACAAATATCCTTTGAAATCCTCAACGGTTTATTTTTTACCAAATTAGGCATATCTGCAGTTTCCGCACCAGCTTTAGGAAACAGCATACCTGCTTCTGTTTTCAAATAAATACACTCAAAAGAGTGATTGCGGTCCCATTTCCTTTGGCTTTCCGAAAACGCTACATAGGCGTGACCCGGCAGCTTGAGTTTCAGAAATGCTCTTTGGAAACTCCCTGCTTCCTGCTGTTCTCTGGAGCTCCCGCTCCTCGCTCCTCCGTAATCTCAATCCGCTCAGCCATCAGCCTGCCCCTTCAGAAACATTTTGCCAGCCACTCAGGGTGTGCGAGAGTCTGCCAAACAAACCTCATCCAGTTAAACAGAGTTACCGATGACCCAACAACCCCGCCTCTGGGTGTGCCGCCAAGAGAACTGAAAATATGTGCACACAAAAACGTGGGCATGATCGCTTCTCCGCCTTTTGGCTAAGATCGAGTGTAAAAACGTGGGCACGAATGCTCACCGCAGCATTATTTGCAATGGCCAAAAAGTGCAAAAAAACCCCAACCAAACAAACAAACAAAAAAAAACCCAAATGTCCCTTAATTAATTCATCGATAAACAAAATGTGCTATGTCCATAGTATTCATTTCCTATGACCGCTATAACAAATAACCACAAATTACCAAAATAATACAAATTTACTCTCTTACAGTTCTGGAGGTCCAAAGCCTTTAATTGGTTCCCTGGCGCGAGGCAGAACTGGTCCCTTCCCGAGGCGCGAAAGGGGAAATCTCTTCGCTTTGCCTTTTTCAGCTTCTAGAGGCCTGGTCATTCCGAGACAGGGAGCCCCTCCTTCCATCTCCAAAGTGCAACGCTGTGATCTCGGCTTTTATGCTTATCATTATCATAATTCAGTTCAATTTTCCCATCTCAAATCCTGAGTTAATTGTCGTAGAAAGTCACATTCCGGGGATGGGCCTGGTTGTGTTTGGGAGGCTTTGTTCCACTGACTCTATGACAGATTATCCAGGCCCTGGGAGGAATGGACGAAACTTGAACCAAACCTGAACCATCATGCTAAGTGGAAGAAGTGACCCAAGGGGCGCCTGGGTGGCTCAGTCGGTTAAGTGTCTGACTCTGGATTTCGGCTCAGGTCATGATCTCAGCGTCATGAGACTGAGCCCTGCTTCGGGGCTCAGCCAGGAGTCTGCTTCTCTCCCTCTCCCTCTTGCCCTTCCCCCACCCCAGCTTGCATGCATGCGTGCTCTGCACCCTCTCTAAAATAAATAAACAAATCTTAAAAAAAGAAAAGTGACACAAAATGTCCCCAAATGTTTGATTCACTTTATATGAAATGTCCAGCATAAGCAAACCCACAGAGACAAAATTAGATTAATGATGGGCAGGGGCGGGAGGGAGGGTTGATGGGAAGTGACTGCTAATGGGTATGGGGTTTCTCTTCGGGGGTGATAAAAATGTTCTGGAATCAGATGAATGGCTGGTGACGGTGGCACAACTTTATGAATATACCAAAAACCACTAAACTGTACACTTTAAAAGGATGGATTGATGACATGTGAATTATATCTCAATAAAAATCAGTACGCTAGAAGAAACTTCATCATGCATCAACATTACCTATAAAAGGTAAAAGTGAAAATACTCCTTTTAAATCAGATTGTGGTTTGAATCAATTTTATGTAAATAAAGGCTTTCCACCGAATTGCTCAGTGAAACTGTATGCCCCTGGGGAGACCGTCTCACTTGGTGGTTGAGGGGGAGCCCTGGAATCAGGCTGCCCCTGTTCAAGCCCTGATTCTGCCCCTTCCTGGCTGTGTCACCATCCCTTCCTTGAGTTTCAGTCTTCTCACCTGCAACATGGGGATAATATGCCCACCTGTTCTCACACTTGCAAAGATTCGGTGAAATAATCCGTGTGTGTAGTAACCGCTTAACCCATGCAAGCTCAATGTAGCCCATGCAAGCTACGTTTGTGACCCTCACCTCTGCCCTGCCCAGCGTGGGGAGGAGTGGGATTCTGACTGATCTAGGGGGGTCCCAGCATCCTCTTTGAGTCTTGGTCTATCTATGGGAATTAGAAGTCATCAGGAAGCTTCAAAGGGTTTAAAAAAAAAAAAAAAAAAAAAAAAAAGGAAAGAAAAAGAAATTAGCTGGCTTGGAGAAGCTTGGTATTCCTGCATGCATTTATTCATTCCCTTGCTCATTCCTTCCCTCTCGCTTCCTTTCATTTAGCAGACACTCGATGAGGCACCGGGACTGCTGGAGATAGGCTCCTCTGGAATGCACACTCACTGGGGAAGACGGACAGGTTAAAATCAGTGCAAGAAGATACACCAGGCACTGTGATGGAAGTTTCTGCAGACCCCAGGGTGGGCCAGTGCGTGGGGTGAGTGGCTGAGAGGACACACAGGACGGAGTGGTCAAGTCTAAGGTGGTGAGGGCCGGCGAGGAAGTCGAGGTAGGCTGCCGGGGATTCCTGAGTGTGTGCGCGCGTGCACGAGCGTGTGGGAAGGGGCAGGTGTCAGGACCGGACTAGAAGAGACAGAGGATCAAGTGGGTGCCCTCCAGGCCTGAGCAAAGACCCAGAGGTAGGGTGCTACCCAGATTTTTCAGTGAGTGTTGGTGGTTCTCACAGGTCTTGGCTAGAAGTAAGCTGTGTTAAGAGAAAGACAACCAAAATCCTTGATAAACAGTGAGATGCTTGGATTTGCTTTTAAGGTCTCTCTGGGAGTGCCTGGGTGGCTTAGTCAGTTAAGTATCTGACTCTTGATTTCAGCTCAGGTAATGATCTCAGGGTCATGGGCTGGAGCCCCATGTCGGGCTCCATGCTGGGGATGGAGCCTTCTTAAGATTCTCTTTCTCGGGGCGCCTGGGTGGCTCAGTGGGTTAAAGCCTCTGCCTTCAGCTCAGGTCATGATCCCAGGGTCCTGGAATCAAGCCCCACATCAGACTCTCTGCTCGGCAGGGAACCTGCTTCCCCTCTCTCTCTGCCTGCCTCTATGCCTCCTTGTGATCTCTCTCTCTCTCTCTGTCAAATAAATAAATAAAATCTTTTAAAAAAAAAAAAAAGATCCTCTTTCTCTCTGCCCCTTCCCACCGCAACCCTCCTCCCCCAACAAAAAGGAAGAAGAAGGTGTTTTCTCTGGCTATGGTATGGCAGAGAAAAACCACCATGGTGAGAGTAGAGTCGGGAAGCCACAGTTGGGAGACTGTGGTGCTGATCAAAATTTGGGTGCTGGGGACCTGAACCCCGGATAGGGGTAGAGAGGGAGAATGCACTCCTGTCCCCACCAAACACCAGTATCCGTCTCTGTGCACAGATAGGCGGGCAAACAGCCCCCTCCCCCGAAGACAGGCACTCTACCACGCACAGGGGACCTATGGGAGGGTGTGATGACACCTGTCCTGTGTCACCTTGGCAAGGCTACACCCACCAGTGATTTGATCAAACCTAATCTAGGTGTGGCCATGAAGGTATTTTTCATAGATGGGTTGGTGAACAGCAACAAACAGCTGACTTGAAGTGAAGGTGATTATCCTTCATAAGGCGGGTGGACCGCTTTCAGGCAGCTGGAGGACTCACAAGCAAAAGCCGGTTTCCTGGAGAAGATGTCTGGTCCTGCTTCTCTAGAGAAAGCCGACTGAACCAGAGGTTGTTACCCACTCACTAGCAAGGCTCGAGAAACCAGACCTGCCCTGGAGTCCTGCCTGGAAGTTGGCTGTGGCTTGTGCAGATCCCAGGTGAGAAATAATCGTCCTTCACAGACTGCTGGTTTGGAGACACATGACGCACAGGCCTCTCCTCAACTCAGCACCACCGCGCCCCCACCCCCCACTCCCTGCACCTCCTTACCCACTGGCCAGCTCGGGTAAGGAGGAGGTCCAGCTCTGTATCAACAGCCTGGGATCAGGTCTCCTGCCATCTCTGACCAGTCGCCCCCTGTCCCTCGTACCCCAGCCCTTAGGCTGGAGGTGCTGCTTCAGTCCCTGTCCCGTGTCTCAGAGGTTCTAGAACTCCAGTCACTAGAACTCTTCTTACCCTCCCTTTTGCCAGACCCTAAGGGTCATGACCCTGGTTGCCAGATCTGTGACTGGGGTCCTGCTACCTTCTCGTAGGCACCCATGACCCTGGGCTCTCCACTCAGATGTCCACCGCATCACCACTCACTTGGCCATCTGAGAGTCCATCTGGTCTTGGGCCTTGGACTTGGCCACTCTAGGGCTGGTGTTACTGAGCCTCGGGCTGGGCCCATGAAGTCCTAGCTGCCACCCACCCCAGCAGACATGGGCACAGTATGCACAGAGGCCGTCTGCTGGGTGTCCAGGGAGCCTCCAAACATCCGGCTGCGGGTCAGGAAGTCTCAACTGGGGAGCAACATCCGCCCCCCATGACCTCGGCCCTGCCGTGGAGTTGTGGAGTTCAGCCGTGTCTGCTGGCTTGGAGGCAGCCTGCATGTCAGGAATGCGGGAGGGGTGCAGACCAAGAGGGGTTAGCAGCTAGCTCCCTGGCAACTGGGGGCGGGACAGGGGGGTGCTGCTGTGACCACCCACTTTCCTGTCCCTTCCACAGTGTGGCATTACGGGGCCAGCGTAAACCTCCACTCCAGCTGCTCCTGTCTGAGTGCAGAGACCTGGGCAGAATCAGGCAGGCCCTCCGTGCATCCTTGGTCAATAATGAATAAGAACAAGCCCCCAGAGCTGTTTTTCAATGCCCAGCCCCTCACTCCTCACATCTCCAGGTTCTGATTAATTGATGTGAAGCAGAGTCTGGGCTAAGGTATTTTTTAAAGCTCTTCAGGTGATTATAATGTATAGCCAGGGCGAGAAGTAGTGCCTTAGGGCTCTGCTCTCCCAGTTGTTAGAAATGCAGATTCTCGGGCCCCACCCACTAAATCTGAATCTGCTTTACAGGATCCCCAGGGGATTTGGAGGCACATTAAATCTGGGCAGCACTGTGTGAACTAAAATCAACCATCCCCCAAGGAAGTTCTGCTTTGGGCCACTCCCGGCTGCCACTCAATGGCCGGCATGGGGTCCTATGAAACAGAGCCCAGAGCCAGGAGTCCAAAGGACCACAGGTTAATTAAGTGCACTGTACACTTCTTGGTCTGAGATCTACCTACCACTGTCAGCCAGGCTGTAGATCCTCTAGCTGACAGATAATTATTCTTCAGAAAAGCACACATTTCTTTCTTTTTTTTTTTTTTTTAAGATCTTATTTATTTATTTGACAGAGAAAGTTCACAAATAAGCAGAGAGAGAGGGGGAAGCAGGCTCCCTGCTAAGCAGAGAGCCCGATGCGGGGCTCGATCCCAGGACCCTGAGACCATGACCCGAGCTGAAGGCAGAGGCTTAATCCACTGAGCCACCCAGGTGCCCCAAGAAAAGCACACATTTCTAAAGCTGTTTCCATACACAGGCTTTGTCTGGTTGGCCTGGGACAAATCACCTACCCTTAAGTGGGCACTTACTAAATGACAAGTACTTTACAAATACTTGATAACTTTCATCACGGCCCCTAATAAGTTTTATTAGCCCCATTTTATACATGCAGACACTCAGGCTCAAGCTGAAGCTAGGAGCCCAAACTCCCATAGCTGGTGGGGGAACAGAGCTATGAGGTGTCTGATTCCAAAACTCAAGACCTGTTCATGGTGCTCTGTATTGTGCTCGCTCCATAAATAAAACCACGATGGAACTTCAAACACAAGACTCAGAAATTCTGATAGTCTCAGGAAAAAAAAAAAAAAAAGAATATATTGCAATTCTCTGAGACCAGTAACAGCAGGTGGGGAAAGATTTTTTACATAAGCAAAAAGTGCCTTTGGGAATATGAGCCCGATACCTTCACGTAACAATAATTCCTCTCGCCTGGACCCTTAACTATATTTTTATTAGGATGCTTTACATATTCTTTAGCTTCTTTAAAATGCTAAACTGACTCTGAGTCCCCAAATGTGCCAAAAAACTAGGCAATACATTTATAGGAAGTGAAAGCCCCCCACGAAGGAACTCCCAGAGGTCTGAATTAGTGGTTTGTATTGTAAGGAGGTGAGAGTCCACATTTCTCCCCGGAATGCCACTGGCATCAAATCCAAACCAAACTAAATTTATGAAGGGGATTCAGGCTGGAAGGCTCATTGGGTGACCTGAATAGTTATGATCACACGCTGGTTTAAGATCTGTGCCAGGATCCTCTGTGTAGGGTGCCTGGGGGTGCAGGTTCTGCCCGTGGCCAGGGTCAGAGGTCAGCCAGTGATGGGGTTCAGGGTCCATTGTCTGGGATCTAAACTCAGCCAGGGACCGAATCTTCAGCAGGGGATAGAACCTGTGTATGAGATGAGGTTTAGTGAATTATTTTCTCTCTCCAATCTCAGTGATTTGAGGGGTCACAAGGTCTCCCATTATTGGTTTCTTGTTGTATGATGCCCATAATTTACTTCCAAATACTTCAGCATAGAGCGGAACTCAATTTTCCAAGCCGTTGCCCTCATTGAGTATCCACAGACCAGGGGTCATCCGCTAACATGCACACTCAAGAAGAAACCCATCTGTCAGAAGCGACCAGGGCAAGGGCTTCTCTTTGTATTTCAATCAACAGCGGAGACTCTGAAAATTAGCATATTGCATGGCAGAAATGAGCTTTATTGGAGAAAACAGTAGCCTGTTGGCCAGCAAGATGAATATCCGAAATGAATTTGCACTGGTGGAATGAAAGGGGTCAGGTACACGGTCCAGCTGCACACAGTGTGGCCACAATACTCAACTTCTCATGACAAGGACAGAAGAATCCAGGGAAGCCGGTGCCCTGCGGCCCCAAGGCATGGCTCTGAGTCTGGCCCTAGGTTTAGGAGGTTTTCTTGCTTTCTGATACTGACCGGAAGCACAGAATTGCCTGTTGGGGCTTTTGGGGGGTCTGTGTCATCCTTTTCATGCAAGGTGAGGTTGGATGTAAGAGGATGGAGAGCGGGGACTCAGCGAGCTCACGGCTCAGGTTGTGGGAGCTGCTTTCCTGCCTGCTTGGCGGGTGGATACACCTTGGGGTAGAAGGGAGCCCGGAGCCCGCTTTCCTACAGTAGGGCAGTGAGACTGGGGGCGCTGCTAGCTCTCCCCACCTCAGCCTTCGTTGGCAGTGTCTTAAGATTGCTTGTGACCTACTTCCCACTTCCCGAGTCTTTCTGCAGGAGGCAAAACCTCGAGGTATCTTTGTCCTTCATCAAATTCATCATCCTTGCATCTAATTTGTTTTTATTTTTTTTCCTTGGGAGTGAGAGCTGGATCAACCAGTGATAGGATTTCCAAACCGCTCCTGGCGAGGGGTAATCCGGTGAGGAGTGATTATGCTCTCACTGGCCGAGCAATTTATTGCCAACCAAATTCTTGTTGCCAGATGAATAAAGTCAGTGTTAATTCTACCCATTCGGGGTCCTAAACCACTTCTCAGAGCCGCTGGTAAGAATCAAAAAGCGTTAAAGACAAGTCTGGGTGCAGAGTCTGCTCCACAGAAACCATAGCAAAAGGGGTACAGACTCTTAGATACATAGGCTGACCTCTGCTTGCCCACTTCATGTCATTCCATCCCTAGAACACTGGGAATTCAGGGCTGAAGGGGCCCTCAGAATCATCCTGCCCAACTCTCTACTCATCAGACAAGGAGACGGCCCCTAGAGGCTTTGTGACTAACCCATAGTCACACAGTAAAGCTAGAAGAAGGGCTGTGGCCACTTGAAAAGTGTTCCTCCATTCAGTTCAATAAACATTTGTCAAGGGCCCCGGGAAGAACCTGCACTTGGTGAGCTCACATAGATATGAATCAGTCTGACGAAAGGCAGAAAATGGATCCAGTGGAATGTCCAGAGGACCCAAGAGGCTCCCCAGATGGGACATTGCATGGAAGGAAGCATTCTGACTCCATCTCTAGGTCTGGCCGGACTGTGGTGGTGGGGGGGTGATGCCAGGCTTGCCTCTTTTCCTGGAGGTCCTTCTCTCCTGCCTCCTCCGTCTCCTCTCCAGACTCAGGGGCTCCCCTAGAATCCCAGAGTCTCTGGGGCTCTCCTTGGAAAAGCCGGTCTCTCAGCCTCCTACCTCCCCTCACCCCGGGACCAAGATGACCTCACAGAAGGTGTGCCCACAGCCCTCCTGATCCCAAAGTATTTTTCCCTCACGCTCTCATTTTCTCTTCAGTGTGACCCACTGGTATCATCCCCTCCCCTCTGTAGGTGAAAATCCAAGGGCCCTGGGAACTCACCCACTCTCTAGACCCCATTCTGGCGCAGTGGCTCTCAGCACAGACCCGAAGCTGACCCAGCTCTAAATCCCGCCTCACCGTTCACCAGCCCTGTGACTTGGGGCAAACCCTTACACCTGTCTCTACCTCAGTTTCCTCAGTCCGAAAGTGATAGCAATAATAATAATAATGGCATTTATCTTGTGAGGATTGAACGGGTTAATAGGTACAAAGAATGGTGTCTGGTGTATAGTAAGTGTAGTGGAAGTATTAGCTATTAGTAACATTAACCCTGCCCCAGGATTCTAGCAGATTCCTCCCATCAGGTTACTCAGCATCCCTGTGTGCCCTCGGGGGAGTTGCTCAACCTCTCTGTGCCCACAGCAAGTCTGGCCCTCAAGACTACTGGCATTCTTCCTGAGCTTGTCTCATCTTTCTCCCATCCTTGGATCCCCTCTAATTTCCCCTCTACCCTCAACAGCGCCTCCCCGTGAGTCCCCTTTCCCTGTACCCACACCTCCCCCAAGAGTCTGTGGCAGGAAAGGACTCTCCTTGGCGTTCAAAAGCTTGTCCTTTACAATGGTGGTTTGAATGCTCAGTATAAGAAGAGTTAGTGGTCTCCTTTAAGAGCCCAGTTTTGAATTAAAAAGAAAGCTTTCCAGTGAGAAGCAGCTTTGAATCAGCTTCCTAGCAGCCACAAAGGGATTATCAGCAGAAAACCATATCGCATACCTAATTGCAAAACCATCTCCAAGGTTGAAGTCTGGGCTGGGCTGAGTGGCAGATCAGGGCCTTTAGAGCTGCAACTTCCAAGTTGTGCAGAAGACATCACGGTGCGATAAAGGGGATCTTTGTGGGAGTGCTGTTCTCTGTCACTTGGGAATAGCAGAGGTGACCTACCCTACTGGGGCTTGCCTTGACCTGTGGCCTATTAGAACCATAACCTTTGGATGCCTAAGAATTACCTTCGGGAAATGGAAGAACCATGAAAGGAGCAGTTCCTGGAGCTCCTAAATGAGTCTGGCCGTGGTTGTTGCCCAAGTGCAGAGCCAGCTTTGGCTAATGCAGAATGGAAGTTACTGCTTTGGATTTGTCTTGACCGTTCCCACCTACAGGCTGATGTGTTCGGCTATGGGCGGGTGTGAAAGGAGCAGGAGTGCCTGGTATGCAGCAGGGCCTCAGCAAATGTTCAATGAATGGATTTCCCCAACGTGGATGATACTCTCCTTTCCGGTCATGACCGTTCAGGGACCCTTCAAGGTTGCAGGTGGAGTGAGATTATTGCAAGGTCTAAGCCACCTAAGTGCTTCCCCACCTCCGGCAATGAAAGTAGGAGCATTCTTCCGAAAACTTCATCTCGAGCTTTTCAAGTAGAGATGGTCAAAGCTTAAATAGCTCGGCAGCTTCTCACTGATGTGTATCAGTGAACTGAAGCTTTTCAGAATCCCAGTGGAGCACCCCAAGTTAAGGAACGGAGGACAATACCCTGCAAGGGCAGGTTTCCCCGGACTGTTCAGGAATCCCTACATATGACAGGATAGGAAAACCCAAAGACACCCAATGCTTACCCCACGCTATCAGAAAAAGTGTCCCGTTTAACCCCAACACACACACACACACACACACACACACACACACACACGTCATCTTCTGGTCAAGTCCTTCCAAGCCACTCAGTTCAGTTGTCCCTAAAGGGAAAAATAGTATTCTAACAGAGAACCCCATCTTTTGCTTGGACTGTTGTCACCAGCCTCCTGACCAGGTTACCTGTCTCTGGTCCTTTATCCAATCATCTTCCACATTGTCTCTAGAAATGTGCTTCTAAATCACAAATCTGGTCAGGTCAGTCTCCTTCTTTTATACCCTCAATAGTTCCCAAGTGTCTTCAAGGTAGAATGACCATTCCTCAACCTGGCATGCCAAGCCCTTCAAAATTAGTCTCCATTCAGGCCTGAAACGTAGCTAGCACTCACCAGGACAGCCGCGTCAGTGATTACAACACTGAAATACCACTACTGCTCCTCTTGTGCCTGCTGGCTCTACACCCGCCAACCCCTTGCCCACCTGTCTCCGGGCTACATCCCTGGTAGGACAGACGCTGCCTCTGATGACCCTGGGCCCTGGCTCCCCAGGAGGCATGCATGCTGGGCTGAGACCCCTGATGTGGCCCAGCATTCCCTATAGGCACCTTAACATGGATACTTTGGGGAACTACATCTTCTAGAGTATTCCGCCCCGGTTGTTAAATGCAATATTTTGAATATGACTCCTGACTCAGTCAACAGTACTAGATCCTTCACCATGCTCTCATTTGCTTCTCTGTTGAATGAATTAAAGAACATCTGAAGAAACAAAGCAAGGAGTGATAGGTGACCCAGCATCTGTGATCTTCTCTGCCTCATCATGAAGGAAGGAAGCCCATGGGGGTATGTGGATGAACAAAGAAGATGCCATCCACACACAGTAACCATAGAGATGGCACCCAGTGCCCGGAATGGTCCCTTGGGCAGGCATGGTCTTTCATAGGAGGGTTATACCCAGGCCAAGTGATCAGCCATCTGAGTTCTGAAAGTCCACTTTTTCAGGGTGCCCCCAAACAACCAGTCTTTCAGGGCAAACACACAATCCATTTCCAAAGACACAGGTGCAAAGTGAGAATGCCAACCCAACTATTTATAAAGGGAACCGGAACGCTACTCTACCTTGTCCACATGTTTCAGTTGATATGCTTGAAATTACTTTAAGCACAAAAGAACTTTATCAGTTTACCAGGCTGAAAGTCCCAGAGGGAAGTCCAGCTTCAGGTACTGCTGGATCAGGCCTCAAATAGTATCACTGAGACTCAACTTCTTCCTTTTTTGGGTTCTGTCTTCTATCACACTGAGTTCCATCTCAGGCTCCACATGGTTATGAGATAGCTTCCTGCCCTCCCAGACCCCGTCCTCTCAGTTTCTAGTCAAGCTCACAAGAGTGAAGCTTCTTTTCTGGAAGCCCCAGTAAGCATCTCACTGTATCACTTGGGTTCTAATTAGGTCATGTAGCCATCCCCAAATTCACCTCTTGCAGCCAAGGGAGGAACATTATGTTCTGATTGCCTGAAGCTTAAATCACCTAGGGACCTGGGGACGGTTCATCCTTACGTCAAGAGTTGGTAGATGAAAAAAAGGAAATAGGATATTGGTGCCACCATGCTGGGTGGCAAATCCAGCTGACACCCACCATATCAGGATACTCATTTAGAGCACTGTTCAGAGTCTTGCTTGGTGTGTCTGACTAAGGCAAGAGGAATAGATGGAAGCAGTGAGAATTAGTTCCACTGAGATCCAGCAATTATCCTCGCCCCCAAGCAGACCTGTCTCTAGGATAGCTGGAACTGGACTAATACCACCCTTCTCTGAAGCCCGGTTTCTGCACCGGACCCCTTCCTTCTGGCACATTCTATCTTTATCCAGATGGGTTAACATCACTGATCCTCTCCCAAAGCTATCGGTGAGTCACCATGCCCAGCCTCTCCCATCCCACACAGGTACAGGTGTTCTTGACTTGGATTCATCCATGTTGACTTATAAATAAAATGCATCTCCACAGTTCCTTTTGCTTTTCTTAGTGCTGTCCTGCCTCATTCTGTCCAGCAGCCCAGTGAAATTACACCAGGCAGAGATTTCCATGCTTATTTCTTAGGTGATGGGATGAAAGAAACGAGAGGACAAGCCACACGCCCGGGACCACAGGGCCAGGTGGAGGCAGGCTCCAGGCTCCCATGATGAGCCCACTGCCCGCACTTGTTTCGTAAATGAAGCTGCCTGTGGGGGTCCAGACGCAGGTAATAATCCACTCTCTTCACCTCACCACCGAAATGGAAGACTAGCCCTGAGAGCAGAAGCAGAAACACTTTTCTCTTAGCTACTCCCGGCAATTTCCTAGTACTTTCTTCTATCCTTGGCCCCTAAGCCAACCTCAGAGGCACTGCCCTTGTCATTAATGGGCTGGCGGGACAATTCCTCTTGGTTGAGGGGAGAGACACGGTGGGGGGAGTAGCTGTGTCATCATCTGACCCCAAAGACTGACACAGCTCTGATCTAGATGCAGTCAGTGTTTAGATAAGACTAGACAAATGGCAAACAACATTTGGACCGACAGGTGCCATTTATTAACGTGCTCTAGATCAATGGCTTCCGAAATTAAAATGTTCTGTATCTGTCACATGTCCCCACCAGGCCGTCTGGTGGGATAGAGGTGCCAGCTACAGATTGGTGTGAGGATGGGGCTGTGGAGGAGGGGAGACTGTCATCCTTAGGGGGTGTGACATTTCCCTCCAGAGCCACAGGCAAGGATCCCCAAACCACAGAGGCTCCAGAAGCTTCCCAGTAATTCAGAGGATTGGGAGACAGAAGTCCAGACACTAACATTCCATAGCTGGACGGTGGAGGGGCACCTTCTCTGAGTTTTCCAGAAGATCAAGCACTGTCCTGGGCATGGACATAGACCTGAAACACACAGGCCTCCCTGCCTCACGTGGAGAAAAACGGCCCACAATAGGGAAAGCCTGTCTTCTGCTTTCTGGCATCCTTTGGGATCTGTGGGCATGGCCAATGCTGGGGCTCCCCCAGCTTATATCCCTCCAGCCCCCCAAGCTCATTGGCAGTTGTGAAGATAGTCCTTGGGCCTCACCCCAAGAGTCTCTTGTCTCTACTTGGCTGGCTTCTCCGAGTGGCCAGGCACAACTGTGAAGTGCGAGGAAGTGCGTGCCAGGGGCTGGGGGTGGCGGAGGGGGGATAAGTGCCCACCTCCTTGTCCTCCACTGGCACAATTCTGAAGCAAGGGCACACGGTCTTCAGACGGTCCCCAGGGAAAAGCCCACAACGGTGACTCGTTCAATAGCACTGGCTTCATTTGCTCTTCACCCTCTGTACCGCACTTTCCCCGCTTCCTCCTCTGTGTGCTCCGTGTCATCCTCTTCCTTGGAGCCTCCCTGCCGTCACAGGGCCTTGCAAGCAGAGAGCACAGAAAGGCCCACACTAGCCTCTTGGTTCCACCCTGACTGCCTACGAATCCCAGAGCCCTGCAGGTCCCTCTGCTGTCCTCACTCATACTTTTGCCCTGGGGTGACCAGTTGGCCGCTTGAGCATACCTGGAGGTTTTCTCTAGATTTTCCTGAACCTGGTAGAGCCCCAGCATCTGTGCAGACATGGGCCAGATAAGATGGTAGAAAACACAAAGAGGTGCTTGGCTTCTAGAACAGCATTAGCTATGGAGCTTCGAGGAAGACACACAGCCTCTCTGAACCTCAGTTTCTCAGTCTCTATAATTAAGAGAGTATCCACGCCCATCTCCAATGGTTGTGGCTTCAATCAAAGGAGGAAATAGACGTGAAACTCTACAAACTGTAACTTTTTCCATGGCTCATAGACAGCTGATATTTGGCAGAACAGCTCTGTTACTTATGGCTGGGGTTTGTACCGATGGGTTGGAGCCTGTGCTATCCCTATTATTAAATATTTCAAATATCACTTTGAAAGACCCGCGGATCCCCTTACCCAAGAATCCAACACTGCCACTGGATGCAAACAGCAAGAGGTTTATTGTCACGCAGGTACCGGCGGGTGGTCGGCAGCTCCAGCTAACCGAGCACACCTGGCTGGGGTGGTGCAGGATTTTTATAGACAGGTACAAACAAGTTTTGGGTGGGGTGCAACTGATTGGTGGACAGTTTGAACTTTTGAAAAAGGCATACTTGGTGTTAGTGGATTGGCCCTGGAAGACCCCCTCGTGCGAAGAGAAAGGCGGGAAGGGGAAACAAAGAGGGGAAGTTTAACCTTATTACTCAGCAGAAAGGCATCCTGTCTACGTGACCTATGTGACCATGCAGCCCCCTTGCCTACATGACCATGCCCCTGCTATTAGGAGAGGGTATCTTGTTCAAACAGGAGTCAAGTGTCATGCCCTAAAAGCCAAGCGGTTACAGAAAGGCAAAAGAGCAGTTACATTGAATTCAACCCTGGGGGAAGGGTCTTTTCACTGCAAGGGGAGGAGGGGTACTTTTACACAACAAAAGAGCAGTTAATTAGTTAACGACGGGGGGGGGGGGGTCTTTCAACTTCTGACTAACACCCCAGGTGCATGTACCTCTCGTAGCTTCTGCTCGGTCGGTGGCAGCAGCTGGCTCCACTCCCCAAAGAGCAGAGCCCCAGCTCGTCCCTAGGGAGAGTCCAGGGCAGGGCCATGCCCTCTGAGCTCGCCCCTCACCCCACCGTGCCGGGAAGGACCGTGGTGACTACCAGGCATTCAGGCATTCCGGGAGGGACAGATCGATCCCGTTTCAAAATGCAGATGCAGAGCACATTGTGCGAACACGCCGGTGTGAGGCAGGCTTTGAGGCCCAGCCCGTTGCCGAGGAGTCCGGCAATTCATCTAGCTTAATTAAGCATGTTTAACAGGGAGACATCCTCTCCCCCACCCATCAGCAAAGAGGCCCTCGCCAGAACCCGGTTCATTAATCAGAGGGCTGTGTCTGCAGGTGCTCTCGCTGGTGGAGAAAGGTTGATTCGGGTCAGGTCTACACGATTCAAGCTCTGAATAATCCTGGGAGTCTGGGGAGGGCAACCTGGGGACAGGCCAGAGGGTGCTCTGGGTGGAACGTGGGAGGGATACAGCAACACTCCCCCACCGGCTGATTATTCAGAATGAGGTAGGAAGATGGCAAAGGCCTTAATTAACATCTGTTTGCATATTCATTGTAAACGGTGAGTTATTTAATCAAAACTCAGCCATCGTGCAAATCTAGAGAGTGCCCTGGCAGGAAAAAAAAAAAAAAAATGGTAAGACTTCTTAGCCCTGAGTTTTGCTTTGGAGTAGGGAGGTCTGAAACTTTGCCCTGTGTGCTACTCATTACCCAAGGTCAAATCCAGCTTAATTATGTTCACCAATGAGTGTGAGCAACCCCCTCCTGCACCCTACCCCCGGTATAGGGAGTGAGTGTTAGAGCCAAGAACCACGCTTCATCTCGTACCAAAGCCCGTGTCCTTTCCCCTGAGCCACGGCCTTGTCCTGGCTTGGATGATCCAGAAAAATTCATCTGTGTCTCATGGGGTACCGTGAACTCTGGTTGAGTTCTGATCTTCTGGGTGGATCAGACAACTTGGTCAGCATGTCGGGGGAGCACTCTTGGAGGAGCTCAGACACAGAGCTACGGGCTACAGCAAGGAATCACAAGGGTCCCGGAGTCCTAGGGACAGATCCCAGTTTCTGGAGAAGCCGCACGAGGACAGAATCCAGGCACGTGGGCCTGGTTCAGTTCAGGACAGGGTTGTATTGTTGGCTGGATGACCAGTGTGGGCCCTAAATCCAATGACCAGTGTCCTTAGAAGAGAAGGGGAGCTGAGACCCACAGAGAAGGCGATGTGATGGCAGCGACAGAGGTTTAAGCAGTGTTGTCACAAGCCATGGGACACTGAGGACTCCCAGCAGCCACCAGAAACAAGGGCATTTCCATTTGAGCCTCCAGAAGGAACCAATCCTGCCAACGTTTTGATTTTGGACTTTAGGCCTCCAGGACTGTGAGAGAATTAATTTCTGTTGTCTTAAGCCAGCCAGTTTGTGGTAATTTGTTACAGCAGCCCGAGCAAACTAACCCGGGCTCCATTCCTGCTCAGACTTAGGGACCAACCAGGAAAAGCCAGCCATCCAGTGACCATAGGCTGAGCCTGGCCCTGGGCCTGCGGAGAAGAGCCAGGAGGAGAGCCATCTCTCCCCAGGAGGGACGTGCTGATAGAAGAAGCCCTAATAGGAGAAGCCCCAAAACTCTTCCCTCAACTTGAGGGACTGGTTAAGGCCTCATGCCTTCTTGGTCCCCATCCAACTGCATTCAACGTCTTGACGATGCCCATCAGAATGGCTAAAATCAACAACACAAGAAACAAGGTGTTGGCGACAACATGGAGAAAGGGGAACCCTCGTGCACTCTTGGTGAGAATGCAGACTGGTGCAGCCACTGTGGAAAACAGTATGGAGGCCCCTCAGAAAGTTAAAAATAGAGCTACCCTATGACCCAGCAATTGTACTACTAGGTATTTACCCAAAGAATACAAATATAGCAATTTAAAGAGATACATGCCCCCCGATGTTTACTGCAGCATTATCTACAATAGCCAAGTTATGGAAAGAGCCCAAATGCCCATCAACTGATGAATGGATAAAGAAGATGTGATATATATATATATATATATATATATATATATATATATATATATATTTCTATAGTAGAACATGACTCAGCCATAAAAAAAGAATGAAATCTTGTCATTTGCAATAATGTGGATGGAGGTAGAGTGTATTAGCCTAAGTGAAATAAGTCATTCAGAGAAAGACAAACACCATTATGATTTCATTCATATGTGGATTTTTTAAAAAGATGTATTTATTTATTTGAGAGAGAAGAGCAACAGGGGGAGGGAAAACAGGGGGACAGAGAGAGACAAGAAGACTGACGCAGAGAGCAGAGCCCGACGCAGGGGCCCAGGATCCTGAGATCACAACCCAGCCAACCCCAAGAGCCAGAAACTCAACTGCCACCCAGGCACCCCACACATATGTGGATTTAAGAAATAAAGCAAACGAGCAAAGGGGGGGAAAGGACAGAGAGAGACAAATGAAGAAATAGACTCTTAAGTACAGGGAACAATTGGACAGTTCCCAGAGGGGAGGGGTGGGGGGATGGGTGAAACAGGTGATGGGGATTAAGGAGGGCATTTGCTGTGATGAGCGCTGTGTGATGTATAGAAGTGAGAACCACTAAATTGTACATCTGAAATTACCATTACACTGTATGGTTACTACGTGAAATTTAAAGAAAAACTTAAAAAAAAAAAGTTCCTGATGAAGAAGTGGTTTGGTGTTTGCTGCGAAGCAGGACTGGGATGGGCAGGAACAGGCTCAGGGCCTCAAGTCCAGCAGCAGCAGTTCCCAAGGTCTCCGTGGTGCCCCGTGATGGAAAGTGCGGTCTGGCAGGTATGTGCGGGGAGGGAACAGACCTACTCATCTGACCCCATCTTTATGAACTGACTATACATTTGAAAGAATGGGTGCAGGGACTGGCTGGTTCTCTCCCCACTGTCTCCGGGTTGGATTCAGCTTCTCTGCTACAGAACTCAAGGTCCGCCTCCATTTCTCCTCTCCACACTAATCCTGCTATGCACCTACACACAGGAGGGAAGGAGGGCCCGGCCCCAGCCCTGAGCAGCCCAGGCTGAGGGGCCTAGTTCAGACGCCAGGACTCAGCATAGCCAGGAACCCCTACCTGTAGCATCTTGGAGCCTGAAAAGCAGAGAACCTGGGGCCTATGTGTCCCAGAGGAAGCTGAGATCCAAATACATGGGAGACAAAGAGTAGCCATCAAGTCCAAAGTCTCAGGCTACAGAATCGAAATGTGGGTGTGGAGCCAAGGATTCAGAATGGGGCAAAATGGAGTTTGGAGAGAAAGCAGGTCAGGGATGAGCAAGGAGGCCCCAGGGCACCTGCCTTGCTGCTATCACGCTGGGGGGCTCTGACCTTTTGAGAGCTGGTGACTCAGCACATCAATGGGCGTGAGGGGAGTCTCTTTTAAAGGGCCTGAGGTAACCAGACATGTGCCAGGGAGCCCCATGTTCAGCTAGAAAGGTTAAGCCTTCCACACTGGGATTTAGTTGACAGAGGGTCAAATGTTCCCCTCCAAAACCTCCAAGCAAGCCTTCAAGGTCCCAATGGAAGTGCCATCTTGTCTTCAAGCTCAGGCCTGGGAAAGGGAGGAGGGAGTAGAGGGTGACAGAATGAGTAACAGAAAACATTCTAGAAGCTTCCATGGAGTGCAAACCCCGTGGGTTCAGCGTGGAGGCTCTGCCCAGGGCAAGGAGGCCTCCAGGCTTCTGTTGCAGGCCCCTGGACAATGCAGCAAAAGCATCAGACATTGGGAAAATTTTACCCAAAGAACTCAGACTTGGGTTGGACATCTGGCTCTCCCTGCTCTGAGTCACCTCTGCAGAAGTTTCTACCTTAGTTCTGGGCCCTGGAGCCCCGAGAGTGGCCAAACCCTTCTGAATACGGGCTCATCATCTTCAACCAAGAAAAAGCAAATGAACCAGACAGGCCTTCCCCTGGGCAAGAGGATGTACAGGTCAAGATTTGGACTAGAGCCCAAACTAAGCACCAGAGATGACAGAGACCACAAGTAAGGTGCTTGAGCGGATTCTGACTTTTTTCTGTGACCCTTTGAGGACATCTTCATGGATCACATGGGGAAGCAACTGAATGAAAAGCTTTTCCTCAGGGAACTGGCTCACCCTGGAGCCTCATTAGAGTTTCAAATGCAAATTGAGGTAGATCCACAAACATATATATGCTAGTTACAGAATCACATTAATATGTAGAAAAGGTCTGATGCAAATTGGAAAGCGACATTTGGAAACTCTGATAAATGGCTGTGCTGAACTTAAGATTCCATTCAGAAGTTTGATGTCAAATAGGTGACATGTGGGTTTCCACCGATGGCTCCTGCTATCCAGGTTCTGCCCACACAACAGCCGAGAGAGGGCTTTGGAGATCATGTTAATGATGGACTGATCATGGACTTCTGCTCATCAGAACGGCTCATTCTTTCCCCCTCTATATTATATCATCCATAGCTGGCCAGGCTGGTGGAAAATGGACCCTAACATTGGAATGCTAGAGGGACAGGAGATGGCACTCCTTTCTGCAGGGCGACTGAGCAGAATGAGTCAAAGTCTTGAAATTTTCTCTAGTTCCCCAGCAAGATTCTCACTTCTAATTTCACTTTACACACGCACCCCACTTCCCACCCCCAATTTACTTAAAAAAAAAATTAAAGACTTTTATTTCAAGGAAAGGAGATAATAAAACAATAAAATGAAATAAAACTCCAATTACTTCTGTCTTCTAGTTGGTGAAGTCATCTCAACAGTCATTGGCCATTGGATTTAGAAACTTCCTGGTCTCCTGGCTGGGAAAGGAGAGGTCTTGAGCTAGTCCATATGTGAGAGGTGGAGACAAAAAAGAAACTCGAGCACTTAGCACAACAGAGTAACAGAAACTTGAGAGTGGTCCCTTGGCAAGTCAAGTAAGGAGTTTGGGAAAATGAGACAACCAAGAAGAGAGAAGACTGGAGAGCGTTTGGGGAGAGAGATTACCAAGAATCTGTTGGCAGGATTCTGGACGGAGCAGAGAGAGGCAGTAAAGAGTCCTCAAGGAAGGAATAATGACATCTAATCTAACTTTTTCCATCTCGAAATCCCATTTTACCCTAACCCTTGAACGCAGGTCATGATACAAGAGACTTGGGTTCACTGTCTTGTGGGAAATGGAGGATGGGGAGTGAGCCAGCTTGTGGTTTGAGTCATGGGAACCAAACACCTGGAACAGCAAACTGGAGTGGTGCAAGGTAGTAAGAGGGTACCGTGGGGACCAGAGCAGGAGTGTAGAAGCAGGTGCAACAGGAGAACGAGAGCTCTGTGTTCCGTCCACCCCTCCCACATTCCCCAGGAGCCTCGGAATCATTAGCCAGGAGCTGCCAAGGGCAGGAAAAACCGCATCAAAATGTTATCAGTGATTATCTCTGGATGCTGGGATAATGGTTTTGGGATTGAATTTTCTTTGCTTCACATATTTTCAATTTCTTAAACAAGTATGTATTGTGAACTTTTTAAAAAGTAAAGCTAAAAAAAAGAAAGAAGAAACCAGTTTGTCAATCTGCCTGCAGCAAAACCTAGCATGGCCCCCAAACCACAGGAAACACACAGCCATGGGAGCCAGGAGCCAGGCTCCTCTCCAAAACTGCATGGGACATTTAGTCAAGGCCCTTGCTAGGCCAGCTCCAAGGGTAGAGCCTCTTTTATTCTCAGGCTCTGCCAACAAGTCTTCCAGAACCTCTAAGAAGTCTCATGCAAGAAGGCAGCCAAGGCAGAGTCATGAGAAAAAGGATCATTGCTACACTCACATTTTCTAGATCTAGTGTTCAAATGTCCTAAAGAAGATGTAGAAGGTGGCTCTTTCTAGAGACACGAGTGGTCATGCCTCCCAGCTATACACCAGACTCTTGCTTTTATTCTTTCAGAAAATTCAAAGAGCCAAGGTTTCTGAGCTCCAGCCACAGCTGCCCTCATTCATGACGAGTACCCAGCTCTGTGCTCCATGCTCTCTCTGGCCTCATGAATCTTGGCAGAGGGCTGCTTTCCTATGGTGATGACTCCCATATTAATTTAAGTCTTTTCAAGACATACTTGCTAATTAAAATGTGAAACAGTTTTTATTCCTTTAATTAAGATACAAGATGGGAAGCATAATTTAATTCGGTCCATTGAAAATATCAGTATTATTAGCTACATAACTTGCTTCCATTAAAGATGACTATGTTAAACATTTTTTTACTCCGGCACTCACTGGAGCTTTGGCGTGTGCACTGCCTCAGTCCTGAAACTCTGGTGGGAATTTGGCACCTGTGATCCCTTTGGAAGAGCTGCAGAGAAGCCAGAGCCACCTCGTATAGTTGCTTTAGGACCCTGTCTTAGGTTGGGTTCGCCTAGAAGCAGACTCTAAGAAGGATCCAAGTCCCAGGAAGTACTTTCAGGGGTGTGAGGGGTGAGACAGAAACAGGAAGAGCATCAGCTCAGGTGAGCGATTGAGCAGGTTGCTGATTCAGGGGACCGAGTGTCATCTCACTGGGGATATTTGATAGTGGAGACTACACCTCAGAGCTGTCCAATCTGAGGGACAAGAAAGCTAGGTGTTTATTCTCCAACTCCCATCTGGTCTCGGCTAAGGGCTGCTTCAAGGTTGGGTGGGGGGTGACACTCTGCTGGAGGTCCAGGCTCCCGGTCTGGCAGAGAATTTCAGACGAAGAAGCCATCAGCGTCAAGTGGTGAACGGTAAGAGGAGACAGGCAGGGTGTCAGTGGCATCTGTTACACCCCCAGAGCCCTGTCCTTTGTGGCACAGGCTGGGCCAGAAAGAGACCACAAGGGAGGCAGGGAGAGTGTCAATCCCTGACTTACCCATAAGTTCTTTTCATGGCCTCAGAGATAAAATCGTGGACTGGTGGCCGGAATCCTCACTTGGAAGTCTCTGGAAGAGGCTAAGAGCAGAAGCGTTACTCTCTGACCCAAAGTCAGAGGCAAACGTGGGCAAGCAGAAAACATAAGCAGATGTATTTTAGATGAGGGTAAATGGGAAAAGCACAGCCCGGTGCCCAGGGATGGGAGCGAGGGTACAGCTCTAAGGGTACAGTTCTCGTTCGTTCTTTGATTGATTGATTGATTGATTCATTCGTTCGTTCGTTCGCTCGTTCGTTCATCCATTCATTCAAGCCTGTGCCCTTACTGGCCGAGCTGGCTACGTGAGAGGGACGAAGAGGGAGGAGCGGGAGGCCCCGATGCGATGCGCGTCGGCCTCTTCACAGATCTGTAGCAGGTGGAGAAGTCACCCAGCTGGGCAATCAACTCAGGTTCCATCTGCACCCAGTTAGAGGCCCTGCGGTTGCGGACGCGCCCACCATGTGCCCAGCGGTCTGGGGTGGGCGGGCCAGACCCTACAGTGCGGGTGCGCTTGACCTCTGGGCTTCTCCTCCCGCAGTGTGTCCTGGGCTCGTGCAGGCGCAGCGGCCACCGGCCACTTCCCCAGCAGCCTGGTGCGGCCGCGGGAGGCTGTGCAGCAGCCCTGAGCCAGGAGGCCCGCAGCAGCTGGTCCAGGTCCCCAGTGCTGTAGGCGAATCTGCCCAAGGTCCGCTTCTTCTGTGGCTCCACTCCTGCCATCTGGTCGTCGCTTTGGAAAGTCTAAGGTTGGCTCAGATAGTTCAGCCCGGAGGGCCCCTTCTCAGGCCGCGCCGGGGCGGACCCGGGGCCGTGCTGTGGGAGCTGGCTGGAGAACCAGCTTCCTGCCGCTGAAGATCCGGAGGACAGCGGCCCGTTTGATCCTGTCCTGGCGGGAGAACTGCAGCTGGAAAATAGGAAGTAGACGTACTAAGACGCAGGAGAAGCCGCCGGTGGATCAGACATGACGGTGGACAGTCGGCGGAAGGGAGATCTTGCAGGTGAGACCTTTCACCTGGGCTGGGTTGAAAACAACGGGTGATGGGAATAGAAGAAGTGGACTTCGGGAAGGACGACGGACTCGAGAAGCCTGTGTCAGTGAGTTCTAAGTAAATCAGCCAGGTGGATTGCAGCTCAGACCAGAGGATGAACACGGAGGTGCACGGTGGTAGAGGTCCTGTGTCAGAGGAAGTACGCTGGGACAGAAAGAGCCTAGCATGGGGAGTCAGACTTCTGGGGTTCAAGTCCTGGCTCTACCACTTACTTACTGACTGAGTGACCTTGAGCAAGTCACTTAGCCTCTCTGAAGCCTTGCATAGAATTCTGTGAGGGCTAAATAAGATTAACATAGAAAAAAATGTACAGCATAGTGTCTGCCCCATGGGGGGAGCCCATAAAAGTTACTTCTTGCCCCTGCTTTATCTTAAGTGGTAACTGATGTAATGCTCTGGGGAAGCATGCCTTCAGCCGCGTCTGACTGTGTGTGCACATGGGTGTGTGTAGCTGGGGACGGACAGGTGTTCCTGGACAAGAAGTAGGGCCATCTGCTGTACCCCAGATTCTTTGAACCTGTCCAAAACAAAACTAAAGATTCTTTGTCTTGTCCTAAACAAAACACAACTAGCTTCCTGGTCCTTGCATTTCCCAGATAGGTCAGGACATAAGGCAGAAGGGACTAAAGGGTCGTGTCCCCAGTCACATGGCTGGTGCTTGTCAGAGCAGGCAACGGGATACCCTTAGCTTCCCTCTCTCCCCACTGCTGCCAGGTCCAGCGCCTGGAGGGTCAAGCCTAGGACAGTGTATCCTATGTGGGATAGGGGAGATTTCTGGGTCATTTAGGGTTGTGGTTGCGGTAGGGAGAAGGTGACCATCTGAATCTCAGCAGCCCTTGGTCCTAACTGAAGAGATTCTTCTTCCCACCCAACAGTTCCTTCCAAGAAATGACAGGTGACACATCTAAGTTGGAGGAAGAGCACTGACTCAGCCTGAGTCACACAGGCCAAAATTCCGTCCAGGAATCCTTACGCTCGAGGAGAGGCAGGAGCCAGAAACCAGGGCTTCCAGTGCGCTGGCTGGCTAGCTGTAGTGCGCCCCCGATGGGTGAGCCCAAGGCAGGGGGAGGGTCTGCGCTCCCACTGCTGGTGCTCAGGCCTTCCTCCTGTCACCTGCCACCATGGCTAGGCACTCTCTTTGTTTTGGACCCCCAGAAGATAAGAGCATCTTAAATCTTAAAGAGGTGGGGTCCTTGGGAATCAGCGCTGATGCCAGCTCCCCAGCAGGTCACCTTCTTCTCTGGGGGTGACCTGCTGGGCTCTAGGTCCTCACACAGAAGCCCCCAGGGCTTGCAGTCTGGGAAGAGATTGCACACACAGCACAGCCGGCTTCCCTCCTGTCACACTTCACGCACTGTGGATTTTGAAACAGTCTGTAGAAAAAGCCACCTCTGGCTGTCAGACCACGTTATGAAGGGCTCACTTTCCAACTCAGAAATCTGGCCACGCTGAAGCTCTTCCCAAGCCCAGAAGAACCTCCCCGCCCCATAGCAGTTGGTGGAGGCGGCCTCCAGCCCCCTAACCAGGAAGCCTGTGACACAACAGTCCCCCCCCCCCCCCCCCGCCTTTTCCTGACACCTGTGCTCCTTTGCATTACTGTTGCAATCTGCCCCTGGCCACTGGAGCTGTTACCACCTTTTAATCTTGTAGCTCTGAGTATGCTGTGCCACTCAGAGCAGAGACAAGCTAGGGGATTAAGGCAGGCAGGTGATTAATGCTGGAAGTGATGCCATCAGGGGCAGCCTGGAAAACCCACAGCTGACTAGATGAACCTGCGGGGTGAGGCTTCTGTGTGCAACGTCTGTTACAACGTCCCCATTCATGGTTGTTGACTTCAGATGCATCACCGGAGCCTCCCATGTCTCCCTGGGTGACACTCAAACCTGCATCTCCATTCGGGTCTTTGTCCTGAACTCCAGATCCCTTTATCCAGAGATTTCCTTCTGAGTGTCGTCAATCACAGCGAACTCACTACTGGAGAAGACAGTTCAATCTGGCCTCTTGGGGTCCTCAAGTCTGTGCCTTCCCATTTGTGTCCCATCTCTGGGAATCGTGCCTTGCAAGTGACTCCACCTTCCCATCCCTCATGGCCAGTCTTCCCTCCAGCTCACACAACCCCACCCCTGTGTGCATCTCAGCTCTGTCTGCTTCTCCCCACCCCTGCTGCATCATTCCAGTTTGGGCTTCCTCTCAGCATCCTGCATCTCGAATATTTTCACACCCCCTTTTGGCACTGGCCTTGCCCTGATATTTACTCCATCTGCCTGGAACACCTTTTCTTTTGTCCATTTTCCTCCCCTTAATCCTTCCTCCTCTGTGAAGCCTTTCAGGATTGCTCCATGTAAGATGAAGCACCACTCCTTCCCCGGTACTCCCCTAGCCCCTGGTACTTATGCCTCCATTGGGGCCCTGGACATTTGGAACTGCGCTGGGTTATTGTCTTGTCTTCCTGCCCACAGGGCTCCTTGAGAGCTGGGGCTGTGCCTGTTCTTTCCCTGTGCCCCACAGTTGGAACTAACTCAGTTCTTGGCAAACAGTAAATGTTTCTCAAGTGTTTTGTTGACCTAAAGAGCCCTGTGATAAAGAGGACAGTTCCTTTTTCCCCATATCTGGAGGATATGGAAAGTGAATTTTATGTTTGTATCTTTCTAATCGCAGATCTGAAATATCTAAGCCAGATGAATTATTTAGCTACTGAATCCATCCAGTGTTGAACACATCCCCCTCTCAGCAACCTGGATATCTTTTGTGATGAAATTTCCTAGTTTCCCATCATATTTTGTTGTCTTCATTCTTTTTTTAAAGGATTTTATTTATTATTTATTTGAGAGAGAGAGAGAGTGAGAGAGAGCACAAGCAGAAGGAGAGGCAGGCAGAGGGAAGAGGGAGGAACAGGCTCCCCGCTGAGCAGGGAACCTGATGTGGGGCTCAATCCCAGGATCCTGGGATCATGACCGAGCCAAAGACAGATGCTTAACCTACTGAGCCACCCAGGCACCCCTTGTTGTTTTAATTCTATAGAATTGGAGCTATACACCCATTCAGAGTCTCAGCACCTAATATTCCCTGTGGGCAGGTAAAACAGAGAAGACAGGTTCATTTCCATGCTCGGGAGGGGAAGGGCCTTCCACTTGACAACCCAGAGCTGCACACTTGCAAACACTCAGTGTTTGAGAATGATAGTACCTCACACACGCAATAAGTCAGAGAAAAGTCAGCCCATGTTACCTGAGCACCTAGGCAAAACTTGGCATTCATAGAAATCACAGAATTCTCTCTCGGTGATGCTCAGAGACAATGACTGCCCCAGATCACTTACAGCTCCTAGGAGAGAATATATCTGCTTTTGGGTTCAATGCGTGCTTTGCACATATGCTTCCTCATTCATTCAATAAGCATTTATTGAGTACCTACTGTGTGCCATCCACTGAGCTGGGCTCTGGGCAATTCAGAGATGAGCAAGGTTTGGACTTTTACTTACTGTTTTTGCAGCAGTGGCTTTACTCCCAGCCTCCCTCACCTTCTGTCTTCCGAGTGTTAGCAGGGAGAGCCTGACTTCTTTTTCACTTATTCTATCGTGATTCTTATAATTTCTCTGGAGGCCATACTTTTTCAGGTAGAAAAACAAGTTTCCCTTCTTATTTTATATCTCAGCTTCCTTTGGTTTTATCACAAAATCATTTGCAACCACTCCCCTGCAGGCAAAAAATTTGTCCTTAAATGGACTTCAAGCTTTTAAATCTATTTGGGATACATTTTCCCTATCTCATCTACACAGTCACTCCTTAGTCCACTCATCCATCCATCCTTCCTTCCTTCCATCTACTAACATATCCATGGATCTTCCATCTAATCCATCCAACCACGCATCCATCTATCCATCCATCCATGCACCTACCCCCACCACCACCCCACCCATCCATACATCTGTCCATCCATCCAAATATCCATATGTCTGTTTATTGAGCAGATACTATGTCGTAAACTGAGCTAGGCACTGGGCACACGGAACTGAATAAACACTGGCCCAGCATGAAAAGAGCTCATCATCTTGTGGGGAAAAAGGAAATTTTTACAAATTTGTTTATGGAGAGTATGAGGAGAACAGTGTGAGAATCAAAGGGAGGAAATGATTAATTCTAGAGACTATGGGAGGATGACATCACAAAGCTGGCATTTGAGCTGAGTTTTGAAAGTGAAGCAGAAGGGGAAAATGCCATCCAAAAGTAGTAGCCACTGCAGTGACTTAGAGCTTTAAAATAACAGGCTGGGAACACAAAAAAAGAATGTCAGGAAGCTCACTCAGTGTGATTGGGGCAATTAAGGCATACGTGAGAAGACTGTAAAATAAGGTTAAATGTAGACTAGCCAGATTTGGAGGATCCCAAGTATCAGACTACAGTTTCTGAACTTTTTTCTGGAAACCATAGGAAGCCATCAGACAACAGCAGTTTGGAAAAATGGTTCTAGCCACAGAGCATCAATGAGAAGGGGACTGGAGAGGAGACCGGGAGACCAGGTAGGGGGCCTTTACGATGGGCCAAATGAGAGATGAGGCCTGCAGTGAAGGCCTAGAACGGATGGAATGAGAGGAGGCAATGGAGAGAAAGGATGTCCCCTTAGATGTTGAAAGCCAGACGTCTGTCTCAGAGGAGTCAGAGTAAATGAAGGCCACTGGTGATGTCACCAAAGAGCTGGGGAAGCCTGTCGGGGCCCAGCTGTCTGCAGAATGCCCCGAGTCCTGCCTGGTCATCAGAGGAAGCAAGCCCTCTGCAGCCCAAAATGAATGACTCCCCGAGACAGATGTACCAGTGCCTGCAGCCGTGGCCTCGTGCTGACCTCCGGCAGCATCAGGACTCATGTCCTGAAGGTGGTCCCTCTGGGCTGAAGCTCATGACGAGACAGTAGCCAGGACCCAGCCCTCGGTGCCTCCACTAGAGATGACCTGCTTTCCATATCTACGAGCCCTACCAGGAGATAGAAGCCAGTGTGTGACAAATCACACTCTCTCAGTTCCACACCCTTAGAATTCAACAGCATGTTTTCATTAACAGGAAATTTACATATTTATCCCCCTTTTTTTTTTTTTCTTATTGATACAAAGAGGTTCTCATTACTCAAAGATGAAGGACCATTCCAGAGTGACAGCCATGGAGAAGAGAAGACTTGAATTCCTATTCTGAGGAGAAGCAATCGAGAGCTCTTCAAAATAGTGATAAAAAGAAGGCGATACCATTTATACCATACCTCCTGAGCTGATGGCCCTGTTTTGTTATTATCATTATTATCTCACTCCGACTCCTCAATAGTTCTGGGAGGTGAATTTATGATTACCATTTCACAGACGGGGAAACTGAGGCACAAAGTGTTCATGCCACTTGCTCAATGTCACCCAGATACTGGTTTGGAGAGTCAGGGATGAAATTCACATCTGTCTCCTTCGTAAGACCCCGTTTGTCCCGTCACATTTTGCCACCTCAGGGCAGTGGCTCGTGTAGGGGGGCATGGGTGAGCATGGACAGGTTGGGGCTGAGGAACCCAGCCTTGGGGTTGGGGGACTTGTGCTGAAGTGCTGGGCTGCCTCAGTAGTTCTGGGACTTGGACAAATCACGTGGCTTTGCAAGCATCAGTCTCCCCTCTATCATGACAAGGTGTGTTGGGCATCCCGGCCCACAGTTCGGTTTCCAAGCCAGGCAAGAGAATGTATTTGCTGTCGAATGAAGAAAGCTCTGCAGGCCACTTCTATACTTTATTTGGTGTTGGAACATCTCTCCGCATGTGTTGTAAACATGGAACAGAAGCTGGATTGCGAGCTTGCGGTCGAGCCCATTGCTTCCCCACTGGGCTTCACGCTTTGCTTGGACTCAGCTGTTTGTGGACTGACTGGGGACTTCAGGGGCTATTCTGTGCCGGCTGTGTCCAGGGATGCACGGGGGAAATCACTTGCCGGGCTGCTGCAGTCCTAAATCCAGCTGTCCTGCATCCACACACTAGGGGAACCCGGTGACTTTTCCCAAACGCCGATTTCCTAACCGCTAATTTCAGGTATTACGAGATGTTATGGGCTCGAGAACATTCTGTGCTAAACAAGTTTGGAAAAGGCCATGTTATAAACCAGGATGAACAAGCCTCTTCACCATGGCACACCCCCGGCATGGGTAAGCTGATGCCTTTAGGAATCTCCAAGAAGGAAAGGAATAATCAGGGTTTCCCAAACTTCCTGGACTACAGAACATTTTTCAAGAAACACCCAGCCATACAAATGCTCCAGTGAGTATACTCTGAGGGGCACCAGCTCGTGGGCTTAAAATTCTTTATTAAGCAGAGCAAAGTTGTAATTATTAATGGGCTGCTATATGAAAGAGAAGAGGCCATCACCTGCCAGAGAGTTGGTGTTTATTAAATGTGAACAGAAGAGGGGCAGCTGGGTGGCTCAGTCGTTAAGCAGCTGCCTTCAGCTCAGGTCATGATCCCAGGATTCTGGGATTGAGACCTGCATCAGGCTCCTTGCTCAGCAGGAAGCCTGCTTCTCCCTCTCCCATTCCCCCTGCTTGTGTTCTCTCTCTCTCTGTGTCTCTCTCTGTCATATAAATAAATAAAATCTTTAAAATTTTAAAAAAAAAAATTGTGAACAGAAAGGGGACCTGATCTGTGTTCATTATGAGCACCATTTCTGGCAAGGAGGTGGCCCCACAGGTCACACTGCTCTCCTCAGCTGGGATGGCAGGGGGTCAGATCACCTTCGACATTCTGGGAGGGCCTTTTCTGCAAAGGCAGTCATGGCTTTTAGCCCAAGGCCCCCTTTCTTCCCTTTTCTTGTGACATTTTGGGAAGATGAGTCATTCGGCAGGGATGGATCGTCTCCCCCACTTCTAAGCACACGTGCTGGTCAGCGGGAGGTTTATTCAGGGAGTCCTTTGAGAATCTGTCCTTGTCCAGAGTGACTGGTTGGTGTGTCTTATCCTCAATCTGCAGGCACCCGAGGTGGGAGTCGGGCCAACGGCCTCTTGTGTTTTCATGAGCTGATATTTTTAAAAATCGAAGGATGCTGCTTTTCTTTCTCGACTATGGAACCAGCACCGGAATATCCCAATAACGAGGATCACATTTGGGAACATGGTGAGTTTATTTTGTCACTTTCTCATACAAAAATAAAAATAATCTTAAAGTGCCAACGAAGTAGAACACAGAATCATTACAGAAGAATCTGCTTCTCTTTTAAAAACAATTTACTCTAAAAGAGAAAACGTGTCTGTCTTTTTCTTCTTCTCTGGTTCCACCCTCTCAACAACCCTTCATTTTTTTCTTGGTATAAAAAGAGTAAATTCTTCCTGTAACGTTTCTGAAACATACAAAAAGTCATAAAGAAAAAGAGAATAGTAATCCTATCATCCAGCGAAAACCACGGGGGCTTCATTTCTATGTGTATTGTTTTCATTTTTATGTATTTCTTTCGCTAGAAAGAAATACATTTATTTATATGTAGGCCTACATATTCATGAATACATGTATCCCTTAAACACAGGCTGTATCTATCATATGAGGAATACGTATAAATGCAAAGAACTGTTTTTATCAAATCGGGAAGGCACCACGTATAATTTTCAAGCCTGCTTTTTTTTTTTTTTCCACTTAGCACTGTATCACAAGCAGTTTCCAAGGGCTGAAGCTTCCCATTCCAGATCACCTGAGGTGTTGGCTCGTAGACGAACTGATGAATTTACAAGCTGCTGTCAAACATGACTAGTGATGGCTGTGGCATTAAAATCGGTGGTTCTTCTTGAAAGCAATTAAATCTGGCATTGCTATCACTACCTAATGTGTTTATATCAGCTCCTGTAATTGTTTTCTAAAGCCATAAATTTCTCAAGTTAATTATAAACAAATTGCTCTGCTTAATTAATGGGCATCACTAACGGGTGTGATCTAATATGCATGTGAATGAAACTGGCGACAGCCTCGCAGGGGCTAGATTAACAATGGCAGGTGGGAGCCCTGGGAGAGGAGTCAATCACCCAGAACCCGGGTCTTGAGTGTGTGCCAAAAAAACCCCAGGTCTAGCATCTGCCAGAGCAAGAGCGTTCCAAGGCTCCTGCTGCCCGTGCTGGGCTTCAGGGCGTATGTCATTTCGGACGTGTCCAGCGATGCGTCAACAAGTATGGAGGAGCGAAGGTCAGGGTGACCGTTCACTCTCTCAGCTTATTAACAGAAGTCTCTCTCTTTGGCACTGATATCTTGTCTATGTCACCCTGCGTGGTCGCAAGTTCAGCAAGGTGGTGATGCGGCCAGACGTGAGGGCTGGGCCCCCAGGATTTGAATCGCCAGGTCTGCCGGCTACTAGATGTGGGAAGGTGAGCAAATGATGGCTTAGTCAGTGCCTGAGCTTGGACATTTGCCAGATGGGAATAAACCTTGCACCTACCTCGCAAGCTTGTTGTGAGGACCAAATCAGTTAATACAGGTAAAGTGAACATCATCGTGCTCAAGAAGGTTACGAATCGTCAACATCTTGCTGTATGGATGAGGTAGCTAAGATTCTGTGACCCGGGGCCAGTAGGAGGAGGAGGCAAGTGAGACGGGCACCCTGGGGACAGAACTGAAGGTGGCACCCTTCTCAGGGTGGCTGCCTTGCTCCAGTCCCTACCAGTGTGACCTGTCCCTGGGCACTCAGCCTGGATCCAGATCCAGAGGACTCCAGGGTCCCTCCACTCTCACCAAGACATCCTTGTCTCTTAGTTCTCCTTCCAGGCTTTGACAACCTTGTTCTGAAAAAGGACCCCCCAAATGACTGAGGGGTATCTCTGGGCCAGTGCTGGTTTGATGACTGGGTTCCCTCTGCAGAAGCTGTGCCCACTCTCTCCTCTGCTTCTCTCTAACTGACACAATAGAGGACAGTAGTGTCAGCAGTGCTGGGGACCCACCATTCTCCCCAGGACTGTCACAGGATTCCTGATCTTTGGTAGACAAAAATGGCAAGAAGGGTTTGTCCGGAAATAAGAGCCAAGGTGTCCACCGTGCCTTTGTCTTGAGTCCTTATCCACGTGACACTCCCTTGTTGCTGGATTGCTCAGCAGTGTGGCCACTGGGAGCTGCAGGCTATCTTGGGGGATGAGCCAGGAAGCCTAGCATCACTGAAATAGGAGGAATGGGACGCCTGGTGTGATCCAGAGGAATCAGTGCCCTTTTGGAGCCTTGTCTTGGGTGGTGATGCCAAGAGCCTCATGTCAAGGAGAAGCTTCTGTCCTCCAACTGCCACTCTTTCCAGATATATTTATCAGGCAGGAAGGAAACTGGCCCTGATTATGGGCTTATCATGTGTGTTCTTCATAGATATCACTATCAATGCTCAAAACTGAGAAAACTGAAGCTCACAGAGGTTACACTAGTTGTGTAGCAATTGAGGAGTGAAGCAAAGATTTGGGGCAAGATGTACTGTACTCTGTACCCCATGCATGTTCCTGGATGATAGTGCTATGGGGTATAAACCTGGGCCTCATTTCAGCTGAAGTGTCTTCAGATTTTAGGCCCTAGACCTCTTGCCCCAGGAGTTGGGCAGGTGTCTGGAACTGAGTACAGATACTAATGGTCATGGTTATGTTCTGGACAACCTTGTTGGAATTCAATGGTCATCGGAGGAGATACAAAGCCAATACACCAAGGAAATCTTCAGGGTGGAAAATGGGAAGCAGGTCCATTGAATGGGAAGACTCCCAGCACCAAAACCATCATGGCCAACCCTTCAGAAGTAACCTCCCTCTTGCAACCTCCAACAGGGGACCAGGCTACCCTGATGCCTGATTCTCCCCAAGTGAATGATCTCAGAACCTACTGGTATCTTTCTGAGGACGCAGAAGTGAATCTTAATGTGGGGGAAATTCAGAAAGCATAACATGCATTGTGAGGTTTACGTAAACATATATGGGAATGCAAACACACACACACACACATATGTATGGAGAATAGACATTTGATTTATCTATTGGGTCATTCATTTGTACTCATTTATTTTTCCATTCTTGAATTTATTTATTCACTTACATTCATTCATTTATCCATTCATCCATCCATCTAACTATTTATTCAACAAATGTTTCCTGACTGCCTACCATGTGCTAAGTATCATACTATATGGTAAGAATACAGAATTCAATTAGACAAAATCCTTCCTCTTAAGGAACTTACAGTCTCATGGGATTAGATAGCCATTTACCTACGTCACTTATATAACACTGTTTTAGGCTCCACAGTAGAGACATATATATAATGTATTCTGGGAGTCCAGAATCAATTATCCCCTCCTTGGAAGTGGGGAAGAATCTCGACAGAAGGAATACTTGAGTAAGAGTTTATTCTGCTCAAATAAGGGTAAGAACAAGAGAGGAGCCAGTCCAGCTGTATAGAAATGAGCCCATGATTTCTAATTCACAGTTAGTCATGGGTCCTCACTGTGGGAAGCACTTATGTGGGCAGAAAAGAAGAGAAAACATTCTTTGCTTTATCTGCCCATGTCTACCTGCCACCTGAAGATAGCGGTGATGGTCTTCAATTTTTCAGAAAACAATCTGAGGTAAGAAGGATATGGACCCTGAGTTCTAGACTGTGGTCTGCAGGAGCCACCCAGCCCTCCTGTTGGAGCCCAGTCCTCATGGATCTGTCACCTGTAAGTGTCATCCTGGTCCTCCTTACCTGCCACAGGCATAAACAACTAGATTATGGAGAGCAATTTGCTCCAAACACTGAAAGGGGTATTTGTTTGTAGGGAGAAATAGTGTTTACCACTTTCATGTGGAAAGTTCCCAGCTTTTCTTTAAAAGACCCATAAGACTTATTCTGTTTATGGAGTATCTTTCCTCCAAATAGCTTTATAAATTTTTAATCAAAATTGTATTTTAGGAACTGAAAAATACTTGATTTCTACCAGACTGTCACATTTGAAAGGAATTTTATGAAACCCAAATGGGATTTTTTTAATGCCTATATTTCTTCTTCAAGTGGGTTTCCAACCAAGGCTTTCAGATTTTCTCTCCTTTTTTAAAAAAAGACCTTTTATACACAGTGTCAAATCCAGAAATGTGACATTCAGTAAGTGACATTCTATTTTAATTCACTTTGACAAAATAATGAACTCTATTTGTAGGAGCAATATAGCCTCATCTGACAAGGAGATGTCTCTGGAGTTTTTCTATAAATGAAAAGAAAAAAAAAACCTATTCCTTTTTTTTTTTCTTTTCATTGCCAAAAAACTATTTTTTTTTTCTGATAAAATGGCAAGTTTGAGATTTTGGAGAAACTTTTGGGAAGTTATGAGGAACGTCTATGGGTCAGAAGGAAGCCCCCACCATAGTCACATATCCTGCCACCTGTCAGTCATGTTTGGATCTCTGATTTGGGCTAGCCCATACTGTTGTCCTCCAGCTTCAGATTTTCCATCTCTGGGGGCCATGTCCAGTGCCTGGGGGAAAGCAAAGCCAACTTAGCTTCAGGACAGCCTTGCTTCCTGTCAAAGGTGGGTGACAAAGGTATACTGGTCTCTCTCCTCTCCTAGTGACACACATGGATGCTGGCCCAGATGAGAATGCACAGGAGACTGGAATTAGCAACCTCAAGGCAGGGCCCCGGTCACAGATCCAGCTCAAAACCCAAACCGGGTTTTCCCAGACACAGAGAAGTAAGTGTCTTCATAGCTTCTTTGTTTGAACAGTTTATGCTTAATATGTCTCCTTCGTCACTTTTTAAAATAAAGACCTGAAGTGGAGAAGGGAGACTAACTTTCAAGCTGAGTATAGAAACCTTGAATTATCGGGGAAGGCCACCAGAATGTCCTGGAAAAATGGGGTTGGAGATTTGGGTCATAACTGTCCAGCCCTTGGACTTGCTGCAAATGAAGGACACAAAAGCTGCCTTGGTCCTTGAGGGAGGGAAAAGGAAGTTCCATTCATAGTAGGAGGTAAAGGCAGGTGACCCTGCTTGGGACCCTGACTGTCACAAAAAGAGATGCATTCTATTTCTATGCTTTTTTTGAAAAATACCTTTAAAAATCAAATAAAATCATGTATAAACCCATGACACCTTTTAAAATTATTGAAATAGGAAATAAAACTCCTTTCCTCTGTCTCAACACCAACAGCCCTCTGCATGATAACCATTGTCCATCCCTCCTGACATTTTCTGTCTACAGACAAAAGACACATATATCCATAGATATGTAGATATCTTTTAGCTTTATTGACACACCATGTACGTTGGTCCACATGACTTCTTTTTCCTTAACAATGTAACTTTCCAACAATATATATCAAATTAGAGTGGGCTTTTTTCATTATTATTATTAGTGTCATTTGCCTTCTGATCTTATCCTTGGGGAGCATGTCTTAAGTTCTTGGAGAAAGGGTTGCAAAGCAGAAGAGAATCTTGACTCCCAGTGGTTTTATTAGACAAGACTATAAGACAAGGATCCTCGGAATCATTACCCAGACCTCTGGTTCCAACTCCGGGCTCTCCTGGATCCAGCCAAATAAGATTAATGCAATTTGGGAATATTATTATCTGATATTCTCTTGTTGTAAAATCTAACTGAAGACACCATAGCAAGCCTTCTATCATAAGAAAAACTCTTAGATCCTGGTGGACTTTTTGAAGGTCCTTTCATCTATCTGGGGATGAGGGAAGTAATAATGTTGGTTCATTGGCTCCCCACAAAAAGCTGCCTTTCTTTGTCCTTAAATATAACCTACTCCAATTGTAACAACAACAGTCAAACTAATACAGCTTTCAAATCACTAAAATATAATTTTTTCTATATTTAAAGAATGTTATTGATTTTTATTGTTTTAATTAAGATTTTTATTTATTTATTTGACAGAGAAAGAGAGAGACAGTGAGAGAGGGAACACAAGCAGGGGGAGTAGGAGAGGGAGAAGCAGGCTTCCCGCCAAGCAGGGAGCCCATTGCAGGGCTCCATCCCAGGACCCTGGGATCATGACCTGAGCTGCCGAAGGGAGACACTTAACCACTGAACCACCCAGCTGCCCCAGTTATTGATTTTTGTTGTAAAATATTTTTATCATACATAATACTATATGGCAAAAAATAATGTGAATACTCTTGAACCTGGTACTCAATTTAAGAAATAAAATAGTACCAATGTCACTGAAGCTTTCTTTCCCCAATTGCATTTTCCTGCCTCCCACATACTTCTTGTATCAGGTATAATCATTATGCTGAATTCTTTTCCTTTTTTCTCTTTGAACCATCATTCCCCCTTCAGACATTATAATCAGTGGGAGATTTGTTTTAACTACTGCGTAGTGTGATTCCGTTTTAGACTTTTACTCTTTCCTTTTGGAAACCATAGAGAAGAACAAAGAGAATGAAAAGGTGGAGAACACAAGTACATTTTAAATAGAAACTAAAAAATTGGGGTCACCTGGGTGGCTCAGTTCATTAAGCATCTGCCCTTGGCTCAGATCATGATCCCAGGGTCCCGGGATGGCCTTCCCACATGGGCCCATTGCTCAGCAGGGAGCCTGGCTCTCCCTCAGCCTGCTAGTCCTCCCGGCTTGTGTTCTTCCTCTGTCTCGCTCTCTTTCTCTGACAAATAAATAAATAAAATCTTTTTTTTTAATTTTTAAAAAATAATAAATAGAAACTAAAAGATAGAGAAAAACCTATGAAGTCCAGGTTATATGTAAATAATGTACAAAGCAGCTGTGACCAGCTGAATCCTCGGGGAATTCTTATAAGAGACAGAGATGGGAGATGTCAGGAAGAACAAGGTCCTAGGTAGCAGGTCTCAGATCATCAGCAAAAAATGCATTCCCAGATGGAGAGGAAAACTACCCTAGGAGGGATCTCTGCAAGCAGATCTAAGAAGGATCAGAGAGAAGGTGCCAAAGTGCCCCCTGTGGGTACAGTAATGGTGTAGCTCAAAAGCACAAATATATATTTGGTGGCAGGGGCTATGTCCAATAAGGAAACAAACAGGAAAATGAGGTGAGGTTGGAAGCGCTTCTAAGCCAGGTTATGTGCAGAGAGGCACAGCAAGTATGGCTGCATGGAGGTGCCATATTTGGAGGAAGTGGTCCATTGCTTAATGAATAGAAGAGCAAGACCTTGAGTTACAAAGCTTGGAGATTCACCATAGCCTCATTTCTCATCTCCTCTTACAGACCTCTCCAACATATGCATGAAGCAACTTCCTATAGATAGTTGGTCCAGAAATTCATCCAAAATAATGGACTAACAAATATTGAATGGGTGCAGAACCCATTCAGACACTCACAAAAATGAAATACTCTCAAGGATGTAAAAAAAAAAAAAAAAAAAAAAAAACTTTCCCACTACATAAATGTTATAGCCAAATTTTCCATCATAAAATTTAAAAGCTTGCTACATGCAGTGAGTGATGAAAAAAAAGATGAAAACATCAGAAATATAGGAATGCAGGGAAGAAGGGAGATGAGAACTGGCAGAATCTAAGAATTAAAGAGGAGGCCCCCAATAAATTGTTTTCAGAAAAAAAAGAATAAATTAAAGGGAGGACAAGGAGGCTAAACACTACAGATAATGCAGAAGATGCCTACAGATGTTAAAGAACAGAGGCCAAAAGCCAACATATGCATAATTGGTGTCTCCAAAGAAGAAAAACAAAAGTATGAGACAGCATAATTACTTAAAATATAATTCAAGAACACTTTCCTGAAGTAAAAGAAGACTTGAGAGGCGCTTAGGTGGCTCAGTGGGTTAAAACCTCTGCCTTTGGCTCCGGTCATGATCCCAGGGTACTGGGATCTAGCCCCGCATCAGGCTCTCTGCTCAGTGGGGAGCCTGCCTCCCCTACTTCCCCCTGCCTGCCTCTCTGCCTCCTTGTGATCTCCCTCTGTCAAATAAATAAATAAAATCTTAAAAAAAGAAGAAGAAGACTTGAATGTATATATTGAAAGGACAAATCATATACTAGGGAAAACTGACTCCAGATGGTCATAATCAAGACATAGCCTAATGAAATTGTGAGATTTTTAAAGGTAAAGGATTCTTTCAGCAGCACAATAATCGAATTACTTATAAAGGAAAGAAACCAGGCTAATGTTAGTTAGACTTCTCCACAGCACTATTTTACTCCAATACAATGAAGCAATTCTTATAAGATATTCTAGGAACATAAATTAGAGACAATGATTTTATATCCAGACAAACTGTCTTTCAAGCCTAAAGGCCAACAGTCTGAACATGTAAGAACTCTGGGAAAATTGTTCTAATGAGCCTTTCCTGAGGAGAACAGTAGGATGTGATGGTGAATTTTATCTGTCAACCTGCCTGGGCCATGGGATGCCCAGATGTGTGGTCAAACATTATTCTAGGTGTGTCTGAGGGTGTTTGGGTTGGGATTAACATTTGAATCAGACTAAGTAAAGAAGTCTCATCTGATTAGTTGAAGACTTGAAAAGAACAAAAAGGCCTGGGTTGGGCCGACCATGACCCCTGGGCTGTTTGTGTGAAGGAGTCATGCCTCCTTTCCTTACAGGCAAGAGCCAAGAACTTGACTGATTTTCCTATGGTGCTAATTCCTATGTCAAAGGTGATTCCAGGAGCGTGAGACACCATTTTTCCCTTTCGGCGCCCTCCTGTAGAGGGCTTGATCCTCCCCAGACTTTTCCTGTTTCCTGTCCTGCAACTATTTTTTTTTATTTTATTTTTTTAGTTTCTCTCTCTCATGATAAACATTTAAAAATTGTTTTATTTAAAGATATTTGTCTAATCTTAGAGTACACTTATCATGATGAGCACTGAGTAATGTACAGAATTATTGGATCATATTATTCACCTGAAACTGATAAGACACTGTATATTAGTTATACCTCGATAAATAATATTTCTACAAGAATAAGAATAATCTTATTCCTGTGATTTCATATATTTTTATCTTCATAGTTTTAATTTTTAAATTTAGTTCTTAATCCTTAAATCCCATCTACTTGTACTCTTTTTTACACTTTTTACCTTATGTTTTTACTCTTTTATCCTAATCTTTCATCTCATTTACTTTCATATCTTTAACCTTTTCTTTTGCTGGTTTATGGTCTTTTATATTTTCTTGTAAATCTCATCCATTCTATTCTATTGTTATTTTTAAGTCCCTAACCTTTCGTCTTTATTGTGATTTATATCCTCTTAAAAAATGTGTATTGCTTTTCTATCATTGTTTTAATCTCTTTCTAACCTTCTATATTCTCTCTCATGATTGAAATAATCATATTCATTTTTCCCCTTTCCTTATATATCTATTATAATTTTCATTTCTTTTTACAATGGCCAGCCAGAATGCATTACTATAGCTATAGTAGCAAAAGAAAAGCTCAGCCCTAAGGAGATGTTGGGGCCCTTGTTCCTTGCATTTGTCCTAAAAGTTATACCCTGTTCCTCCAGAGGCTGAGATACTCCCTGTTTTTTAAATCATTGATCTCCAAGTCAATTAGACCTGCTAGGATTAGTTTCTATCCAGCTGGATATTAAACTTTTGTTCCATTGCCTCAGGGAGATGTTTTCTCTCTGACTTTCTACCAAGCAGAATGCTAATTACACTTGACCCTTGAACCACACGGGTTTACCCTATCAGATCTACATACCTGTGGATTTTTTTCAAAAAGTCCAGTAGTGTAAATGTATTTACTCTTCCTTACGGTTTTCTTAATAACATATGCTTTTCTCTAGTTTACTTTATTATAAGAATACAGCATACAATGCGTGTAACACTCAGAATATGTGTTAATTGACCATTTCTGTTACTGGTCAGGCTTCCAATCAACAGTAGTTGATTGGACTAGTACTAACTACTACTAGTAGTTAAATTTGTGGAGAGTCAAAAGTTACACACCCCTAACCCTCACAGTGTTCAAGGGTCAACTGTATACTGAGAAGGTAGACCTAAGAACTCTAGTTGTCAAAAGAAATCATCAAGTAAATGCACAGAGTGGGAAAAACTATTTGCAAAACACACATCTAACTAAGGCTTTATATCCAGACTATATAAGGAACATCTATAAATCAGTTAGAAAAAGATAACCCAACTGGGATATGGACAAAAGGCTTGAAAAGACACTTCACAAAGAGAACAACCAAATAACAACAACAACAACAAAAAAACAAAAACCAAGAATACCAAACCAACTCTATGAAAACATACTAAACTTCTTTAATCATCCAGGAAACGCCAATTAAAGCTACAGTGTACCGCCTCACACCCACCATAATGACTAAGAAGAAAAAGATGGGACATTCCCAATTAAAACTGGTGAGAAAGTAGAGCAAAGCGAATTTTCCTGCACTGTTGATACAAGTATACATTGGTACAATGATTTGGGAAAACTGTCAGTGTCTAATAAAACTGAACATATGTATATCTTACTACCCAGCTGTTTCACTTCTAGTTATATCCCTAGCAGAAAAGCACTCATTCATGGAGTCACCAACATTATGTACTAGAATGAATCGCAGAAGCACTATTTGTTATAGTAAAAGCTGGATATTACCCAAATATCCATCAAAAAATGATGGAATTAATTGTCACATATTCACATAATGGAACACTACACAAAAATGAGAATAAATGGTCTACATCTATGCAAAAATATATGTGAAATTCAGAAAAGACAATATCGAGTGAAAAAAAGCAAGAGTATCCATTCATTATTCCATTTGTAGAGAGAAACAGAAACAGACAAAACTAATCTATAATTTTAGACAATTAGGGCAGTGGTTTGCCCTTGGGGTAGGCACACTGCCTGGAAATGACCACACAGTGGTCATGTTGTTTCTTGACCTTGGTGCCGGTTATATGTGGGTTTAGTTCGTGAAAATTCATTGACCTCAACATGTATAGTATGTTCACTAGGAAAGTATATCACGCTTCAGCAGAAAGTTAATGAAAACTTACCTTACACTCTGTAGCATAATGACCAGGATTAAGGAAAGTAACTTCTTAGCACAGATCCTGGCACATAATAACTATTCAAAAAATGACAGTTATTTCTTTTTTTTTAATATTTTATTTATTTATTTGAGAGAGAGAGAGAGCATGAGAAGGGGCAGGGTCAGAGGGAGAAGCAGACTCCCTGCTGAGCAGAGAGCCCGATGTGGGACTCGATCCCCGGACTCCAGGATCATGACCTGAGCCGAAGGCGGTCGCTTAACCAACTGAGCCACCCAGGCACCCCAATGACAGTTATTTCTATTATTGCTACATAATATCATTGATTTTCTGATGCACATCTGCTACAGCTAATGCTATCTGCTTGATCTTACCTTGCTTGATGTTATCCTGACAAATGGGACTCTGTCCAGGCTTGACTGCTTCAGGGACCTTGAAATTTGTCAAAATTCATACAGCAATGTGGAGCATCATCAGATGTGGGAACCAGACCCCAGGGAACAGTAATGTCTGTTAATATGGAATCATTGCTCTCCACTTTCAGCATTTTCCTAAAGCAGTTCCAGCAAGTAAGGCGAAGACCCAGGGTTCCCAGAGTCATGTCTAGTGTGAATTTTACATACAGGTGTGTTATCCAGGAGAGATTTGGAAATGGCTGCACTTAGGACTCTTTTGGGGGCCAGTGACTTTGAGGAGCATTTGAGATGCTGAGTTGTCCATTTTCTTTTGCCTCCTCAGCATCTCCTGGTCCCATTTGCCTTCTGTGTGAAATTTTTCTATGATCTGCCACTGTTATAGGGATCCTGAGGCTAAGTTCTTAGGTAGCTTCTGATGTCGTCCATGGTGAACATCCTTATCCATTTGTTTTCCATCTTATTCCAGAAAGGTTCAGCGTGGCTGAACGCTCTTGCTGGGGTCATCTGTAAGGGTGTCTGCCTAGCCTGTGACCCTCCCCTCTAAGAACTGCCCTTACACTTACAGTGGCAGGCCCAGAAGCCATGTTTGCACATCATTATCCTGCCCTCATAGTCCTGGGGGAATGGACCTAGTGGAAATGACTGACTCAAGCTGACCCAACTGCAATTTTCACCTTTGACTTTGAATTTGGTACTTGAAGACAGCAGTCAGTGTTCCACTGACTGGCTGAATGAGACCATGTTGACAGAAGCAGACAGAATGAAACAGATGCATAAAAAAAGGTAGAAATGGGGTGTTTGAAGAAGATAAAGGAGACTAGGAGAGAGAATGCCTTGGTCTCTGATATTTTTCTCAATCCCAGCTTTTGTGTCTTCTGTAGCCCCATTGCACACTTCCTCCCCCATGTCTCTGAGATCACCCTATAATATTACAACATCTCTTTCCTATTCTTTTTAGGTCAAACTAGCTCAAGCAAGTTATCCACAAACAGTCTTCAACTAAAATAAAATATGTTGTGACAAGATAAAGTCACATTTAAAATGTGTTGATAAAGGCGTCTGGCTTTAGCTCGGGTCATGATACTGGGGTCCTGGGATCGAGCCCTAAGTCTGGCTCCTTGCTCAGCAGGGAGCCTGCTTCTCCCTCTCTCACTGTGTACTCTCTCTGTCTCTCAAATGAACAAATAGATCTTAAAAAATAAACAAATAAAGTGTGTTGACAAATGGAAAATGAATCCTGAAGGCTAGTGTGGTGTCAGGAGAGAGACATGAATAACAGGAGAGGGGACACAAGTAACAGACACGGGACCCTCGGCATTCTGCTGGCAGCCAGGAAATGCCCAGGATGAGTCATCAAGGATCAGCTGTTCCTGCCCTGACTGCCCAGTAGGAACACAGGGAGCTTCTGAAATGTCCTCCTTGGCCCCACCCCAGAGACCATGATTTTATTGGTCTGGGCTGGCATCTTTATGATGTAAAAGCTCCCTTGTGTTTCTCAAGTGCAGCCAGGGTGGAGAGTTCCTGAGTTACATGAGTCACCACATATAGAGAGAAAAATAAATACCAAACCAAACAAGAACAGTTTCTCCAAAGAGGTACAGAGCGGTCCTGAGGCCACAGAGAGAGAGCAGCTCCTCCCACCAATCTGCATTCTCAGAGGAGGTAGGATGCAGTAAACAGGGTCCTCAGCCATCTCCTCATCCCACACAAGAAAGGGCCCCGGATGTGATAATCCCAAAACGCCATCCCAGAAAACACGGGTCCACAGGGTGGGGCACAGTATTTCTGCTGCCTGACTTCAACTTGGAATGGGTTTTAGAGTATTTAGAACAGATATTTATACCAAGGCTTCTGAAATGTAAAGCAACTTTTTTCCCGCTGAGGAGAGGGACCATAATTTTCATCAGATGAACAGTGGTGGCTCCGAGCCCCCAAAAGGTTCAGAACCACTGGAGGAGAATTCACATCCAAGAGTCTCTCACCTACCCGGGTGGACTTCTAGGGAGATTGCTTTACAAACACCGGGCAGGCGCTGGAGCTGCCATATTGCTTAGAGGAGCAGGGGACAAACCTGTCTCCACAGTCAGCCAGTGGGCTCAGGATTGGAGCACGCTTCAGGAAGCTGAGGAACCTGGCAAGGACATGTGTGTGAATAGAAGGCAAAGAGGAAGCCAGAAGGAGTCCTTGGTGAACCAAGAGCCTGTTCAGACAGCAATGTGAGATACACTCTAGTACACAGACAAAAGAGCAAATAAGCTCCGGAAGTTCTTCAGCCAGGAACCAAACAGCAGTGATTTCTGCTTGGAAAAAATTTAGAGCAGGTGGACCAAATACCCATCTCGTTCATAAAATATCTCTGTTAACACCCATGGAACATTTAACCTTGAGAAATATAGTTTCCTGGTGCCCTCTCTAAACTAAATTGTTTGCAAAATATATGACTCCGAGACTGAATTAGTTAACTTGTTCCTTAGGGTTATTGACCATAAGTCAATTTAATGCTGGAGGCTGTCTACCAAAAATGATGACTTTGTTTTTAGAAGCGTTTGATCTGTAGTCCTTCTTTGCAACATTAATTTGATAGTAGGTAGGTTATCTATTAAGGTTGGTCTTGGCTCATGGCACAAATCTATGCTATCTATGAATAAGTGAATTTCCCCTTTCAATTTCTTATAACAAGGGGGCGATACCCTGATATCCTAATCACTGAAGAGGAGTAGCAAGACTTTGAGGTGTCGATTAAAGAGAAGACAGGCCAGAATAAATGCCTGTTTTATTTCTTTGGGAAATGCTATGTGATCAAAGGAATATTCTTATGGGGTAGTTGCTAAATCAGGGGTCAGCAAACCACAGGCCACAGCTCACATCTGGTCTGCAGCCTGTTTTTGTGTGACCTACAAGCTAAGTTTGTTCTTTTGCATGTTTAACTGGTTGGGGAAAAAAAATCAGAAAAATAGTATTTTTGTAACACATAAAAATGATATGAAATTCAAATTTCAGTGTCCATAAATAAGATTTCACTGGACAACAACTGTGCTTATTAGTGTACGTTGTGGCTGCTTTCATACAACGACAGAGGTGAATAGTAGCTTACACGTGATATGGCCCACACAGCCTAAAATATTTAGGATCTGGACTTCTACAGAAAAAGCTTGTAGACCCCTGTTCTAGATAAATATAAGCAGCCTCTAAGTCAAGACCAAGTTACTCTTGCCCACAGATCAAAGGTCAAAGAAATAATATCAGTGATCATCTATTATTCTTTTTTAAACATCTTAATTTTATTTTATTTTTTTTCAGTGTTCCAAGACTCATTGTTTATGCATGACACCCAGTGCTCCATGCAATACGTGTCCTCATTAATATCTGCCACCAGGCTCACCCACCCCTCACTGCTCCCCTCTTTTCGAAAACCTTCAGTTTGTTTCTCAGAGTCCACAGTCTCTCATGCTTCGTTTCCTGCTCTGATTTCCCCCAACTCACTTTTCCTTTCCTTCTCCTAATGTCCTCCATGTTATTCCTTATGCTCCACGAGTAAGTGAAACCATATGATAACTGACTTTCTCCGCTTGACTTATTTCACTCAGCATAATCTCCTCCAGTCTCATCCATGTTGATACAAAAATTGGGTATTCATCCTTTCTGATGGAGGCGTAATACTCCATAGTATATATGAGCCATTCGTCTGTTGAAGGGGATAACGGCTTTTTCCACAGTTTGACGATTTTGGACATTGCTAAAATCCATCGAGATGGTCCTTCCTTTCACTACATCTTTATCTTTGGGGTAAATACCCAGTAGTGCAATTGCAGGGTCATAGGGAAGGTCTATTTTTAATTTTTTGTGGAAGCTCCACACTGTTTTCCAAAGTGGCTGCACCAACTTGCATTCCCACCAACAGTGTAAGAGGGTTCCCCTTTCTCCACATCCTCTCCAACACTTGTTGTTTCCTAACCTGATGATTTTAGCCATTCTAACTGGTGTAAGGTGGTATCTCAATGTGGTTTTGATTTGAATTTCCCCGACAGCTAATGATGATGAACATTTTTTCATGTGTCTGTTAGCCATTCGTATGTCCTCTTTGGAGGACAAACGAAGGAGGGCTTCTCTGTTCATGTCTTCTGCCCATTTTTTGACATGATTCTGTTTTTTGAGTGTCGAGTTTGAGGAGTTCTTTATAGATCTTGGATATCAGACCTTTGTCTGTATGTCATTTGCGTATATCTTCTCCCATCTATGGGTTGCCTCTTTGTTTTGTTGACTGTTTCCTTTGCTGTGCAGAAGCTTTTGATCTTGATGAAGTCCCAAAAGTTCATTTTTGCTTTGTTTCCTTTGCCTTGTGTCTTGAACAAGTTGCTGTGGCCGATGTTGAAAAGGTTACTGCCTATGTTCTCCTCTAGGATTTTAATAGATCCCTGCCTCACGTTGAGGTCTTTCATTCCCTCACAACATACAAGATCTTCTATTATTCTTATCAGATTTTCCCCATAAGAAATAGTACAGTAATCAATAGTAGAGTATGCCTAAAACATACTTATGCCTAGTATAGAACACTAGCCTAAGAAACACAAATTTACCTTTTAATTAGAAGAAAAGGAAAGAGGCATAAATTTAGAAGAAATATCTAATAGCTGTGGAACATAAAGAGAATGCTCTTCATTTTTTGTCATTTAATTAGGTCAACAGATATTTATTGATAAATTACAATATGCCTGAAATATCAAGTTCAGAGTACTCATAACAGACTCAGAGTCCAAAATCAGACCACTGAGAACATCCTTGAGCAGTGCTGGGCACAAGAAATTTTGTTCAGGTGTTTTATTGAGCTTGAAGACTTTGTTTTAATCACCTGTATAAAATGGAAGATCATTAGCAGGTCTCAGTTAGAAGTGGCCTGGGATCCACAAGGTTTAAATAAATTGACCTTGCTTTATGAAGCTGTGAAAATCAAGCTCCCTGTCCCTCAGTAGCCACACACAGACCTCCTGCAACTTCTTTCTAGACCCTTCCCACTGCTATTCTTCTAGCATGGATCAGTTATACCTGCAAAGCTTAGCATACGATTGATTGCCCAGGAAGGTATCTCTTTTCCTTGAGGTTGCTGTTTAACCACAAACTAGGCAAGCAACTACCTTATTTCCTAGGATTCTCAGGGGTAGAAATCTATGAACCCTATAGCACCCTGGGGTGGGATTGGCAGCCCCACAGTGCTTCTGGGGGATGGCCAGCCAGAGGCCAACTGTCCATGTACTGAGCTGCTCCCCTACCCCGAGTCCAGTTACCAAGATGTCCCAGCAACATTTCAAATTCTGGGGAGCCCATCTGCTGCGCTTCGGGACAGTGAGCTCATGGGAAGGGGAGGTGCCTGGCTTGATTTCTCCAGACCCCCACCCCCAGAGTCTGGAGGGAATCTCAGTCCAGAGGTCAGCCTGGGGTAGGGGTGGGGTGTGAGGGATGGGCAGGCAGGGGAAGCTGGCAGCCAGAAAGAACATGCATGGGTCTTGCATTGTGGGAAGGGGCCCCAGGACACCAATGAAGATCCACAGTCTGCTGCAAGTGTCACCACGCCTGGAGTGCCCACTCAGCCAGCTCCATGTCTGGGGCAGTGGGGAGAGGGGCGTCTACTCTTCCTCCCTCTATCTTCCCAAAGCTGGCTTGGACTCACCTCCTCTGGCCAGCTCAAGTCACCCTCTTGAGAGAAGCTGCAACGTATGAATTGTATAATTTCCTTGATTCCACCCAAGAGTTATATGCTCTCCTATTTGCATTTAAATTTGCATTGCACAATATAAAGAGGAAAAGTAAAATTCATGCTAATAAGTGAAAACTTTAATTTTTCTTAGAATGACATTAAACAGTAAATGAAAAACACCATGACAAGTGTGAGAGAGACAGTCTACCAAAGAAAAAAGCTTTATCTGTAGCAGCACTTTTTTCCTGCTTTTTAACCTTGAGGCCCTGCATTTTCATTTTGCACTGAGCCACACAAATTATGTAGCCAGTTCTGGTTATACCTTGCTCTTTGCAGAAGCCAGTGCATGTGCAAGTCTGGCAGCTGACCCGAAACCAATAGCTAGAACCCAGTCCCACAATAATGTTACTTTCTGTGAGTGCCCCGTGGTGACTCACAGCTCAAGACCATATATTTCTCACTTGTCTGAATGCAAAGTAAAAGTGGCTATTTTTATAGAACAAAACCCAGGGAAAATATGGAATTCAGCCCATCTCTATGCACCGCTGCACCTGAGACACTCAGCACACATAATAAATCTGTCTTCGGAAACTTGCTCCTTTGCAGTTTTGACACAGATAAACGACAAGTATTAAATCTTAAGGGAAAAGAACCAGCTGCTGTAGTTGTTGAATTTCAGAGACATAAGCCTCTAGGCCTGATGATTTGAAGTACCAGCCAGAGACCTGGAAAAGGGTATAGGTGCACTGGGAGAATGGGAGAGGTGCCCTTGGAATGGCTTTGTCTTCAGCAACCCCAAGAAACTCAAGGTCATGTCTAATATCATTGGATCTGAACTTCGGAAGCCACTGGACTTTGACCAGTGAGAGGACTTTGTCGGAGACAGATGCTACACAAGACAGTGGTTCAGAATTTTGTGTTCTAGTGTAATTTTTCTTTAACTGGGAAAAAAAGGTACCTGGTAAAAGAGCACGATTGGCAACAGATATATTTATTTCTTCCCTGTTTGGCACAATATTGTTGGTAGGATCCAAGGGTGAGAATGGGGGTAATCCTAGAATGTCACTGCCAAATATAGCTAGTGGATGAGACCTCCCTCTGCTGGTGTGTTCCTTTGCACCAGAGTGGAGCTCCTTGTGGGGAGGGGCTTTGGCTCCATTCTCTGAATGGGGAAGCCATGGCCCAGAGACTTTTAGTGGTATTCCCATAATCACACAGCTACCTAATGGCAAAGTTGGGACCAGAGCCAACACCTTCTGACCTCCCAATGTGAGCTCTTTTTCTTTAACATTTGGAGAGAAAATCTGTATCCTTTTCTTTGAAGGTTATATATGCATTATATGGATGGGGAAAGAGTCTCAACCATGAGCTGCTCCCCGGTCTGACCCCAGGAAAGGCAGAGCAGAGGAGCATCCTTGGGAAGGGGAGGATTTCTGACCACCTCCCATGACAGCAGAAGCCCAGCCCCAGCTGTGGACAGGCCACACCTGGAAGTGTGCCTTCCCTGCCCCCCAGCTCTGTCCCCGGACTTCTCCCTGCCCAGGAGCCACTGCTTGAACTTGTCAGACTTGGAGCTGGAAGCCCACCTCCTCAAACCCTCTCCCTCCACCCAACGTCCCTGCAATGGAGGCACAACAGCTTGAGGCACCCTCAGAGTCCGAGTGCCCTGGGCCTCACATCTCCCACTGACTGGCTGTGAACATGGACCAGTAACAGAACATCCCCAGGCCTCCATTTCTTTATCCAACACTGCTTCACAGGATGTCTGTGAGGATCCAGTGAATTATTGCCTGTGAGCACACATTGGACAGTGTTTAGTGATGGCCAACACTCAAGCCGTTCTGTTGGTCTAGCCCAAGGACAAACTATTTTGTTTGTCAGGCTCCTTTGGAACCTGATGATATTGGCAAGTAACTGAACATTTCTCAGTTTCCACATCTATAAAATGGGCATAATGACAATGCCTACCACAGGGATGTTAGAAGTCATGCTATACAATCCATGGAAATCAATCATAAAAATGTTGTAAGACTTTAAGTAAGTTCATATATAAACATAACCACCTGTAATAGGGCCTTGCACATGTGTATTAGCTATTACTCTGAATAACTTCTAACTACATACAGTTACAAATCATGAAAAAAGACAAGGCCTGAAAGTGCTCAATGCTATTTCTAGAGGTTGGTTTATGTTCAGTAAATAGAAACTACCAGGTAATGTTACTTTATTGTTGCCTTTATTGTTTTCAGTAACAGGATTGAAACAGACAACCCCTCTTACCGGATCTCCGTTTCCTATCTTTGACTCAAACCCAGCCTGACTCCTGGAATAACATTCAAGTGTCCTCCCGTTGGTTCAGAATAGAAGTGCCATGTCCCCTGAAGATAAAATTGGAAGCTTGAGAAACTGAGAGGAAAAGAAAAACGGACGGCCAGGTTCCCATCACCCACGTGGGCTGGACCTCAGGTGTCTCTTGGGATCTTGCTATTCAAAGTGTGGCCTGAGGACTGGCAGGATCCCAGGGAGCTAGTGAGAGATGCAGACTCTCAGTGCCCTCTGCCAGACCTCCCCAGTCAGAATCTGCCCATTAACCTATTAACTGCCCCCCCTACTCCCCACCATGACTCCCATTCACAGCAGCATTGAGCCCCAGTCACTGCCTGGGGGCTCAGCAGGACACTGCCAGCATCAGCCTGGCCTGGTCCAGGTAACAGGGCTGGCATTTATCTTTGATTTCCCCAAAGCAGGCAGAGCTGCTTTCATGGGTGGGCAAGTTGTGCCATCATCTCCAGGGCCCTGTGCTCGGAAAGGCCCCATATATTTCGTGCGCTGCATTGCTGTCTGGAAATTCGTAATATTCTGAACCAGGAGCCCAATGTTTTCATTGTCCTCTGAGGTACACATGAGGTACTCCTACTAACCCCATACCCTGGGATCCTCTAGGACTGGGGCCTAGAATCGGCCCAGCTTTGGCCACCTTCCTTCCCCAAGCCAGATCCCCAAGTGCCGTTTCTGCCCCACACAGACACATCCTGAGGCCGGCTGCAGCCTGGCAACGTGGGGAATTCAGGGCACCCCACCTGACTGGAGGGATTTGTCCTTCTGGAGGCAAGGATTGCTAGAACTGCCACCTGAATCCCACACTTGAGTTGTCTCTTACTTAGCTTTTAAATGTCCTGGGTGCTATGCACTATCTTTAACTTGCCTCATCTCATTAAATTCTTCCAATAGCCAGGGGGCTATGTATTATTTTTCCAGTTTGACAGAGAAGAAAACTCAAAAACATTAAGTAATGGGCCAAAAATCAAATAACAGATCAAAAGCAAAACCAGGATATAAACCAACCTTTGTCTGGATACACAGCCTCCAGACTACCCTCCCTCGCTGCACCTGGTGGTCCTCTTCCGTGTCTGAATGAGGTTCCCTCCCTCCAGCCCACCCAGCCAGGTGCTCACTGCACGCCCAAGGCTTGCCTGTCCTTCCTCCACCATTGCTCTAGCGACCCCCACCCTCACAGTGCTTACAAAGCAGATGCTGCAGGGCTAACACGGGAAGGGCCTGTGTATTCATTTCTCAAGGCTGCTGTAACAAATTAGCCCCCAACTTGGTGTCTTAAGAAAAGAGAAATATATTCTCTCAGAATTTTGAAGTTCAGAAGTCCAATATCATGGCCCTGGAATGAAGGTGTTGGCAGAGCCACAGTCTCCCTCAGAGGCCCGGGGACAGTCCTCTTCCAGATTCTGGTGGCTGCAGTCTTCCTTGGCCTGTGGCCACATCACTCCAGTCCCAAGGGCCAGCAGTGTCAAGTCTCTGCTCTGATTTCAGATCATCTTCTCGGTGCATATCAAGCCTCCCTCTGCTTCCCTTTCCTGTAGGTATATGTGTGCTTGCACTCAGGGCCCACCGGTAATGCTGGATGACGACCCCAACCTGAGATCCTTAACTTCATTCCATCTGCAATGGTCCCTTTGGCCATAGAAAGTAACATTTACAGTTTTGGGGGATTGGGATGTAAATATCTTTGGGGAGGTCATTTTTTACCCAGCCAAAGTTGACTGATAGACTAATAGTTGGAGGAGTTCAACAGAAAAAGAAAGGCAAAAAAAAAAAAAAAAAAAAGGCCTTCTGGCCTTGTCTTCAGGAGGCTCCTCTTCTGGTCCCGCCCTCAGTAGGCTCCTCTCTTAAGGAACCCCCAAGCAATGCATCCCTTCCAAGGCAACCAGTTCCTCTGTACTTAAGCCACCACTCAGAGGAAGGGGAGGTTTGCAGAGAAGGCAGCAGGAAACTTAGTTAAGGCCCTAGAGCTAAAGAGCCCAAGGATGGGCCTTCTAAGGACAGCAGAACAGAAAGGTAAACTGCTCTGGGGTCTTACTTCCCTTCTTAGAGACCTCTCCCAGCTTTGTAGATAAAATATGTATGAAATTCATAGACTCTGTTAAGAATTCTGCTCTGGGACCATCATATTTTCAAGCATGGCTAATAAACCTCCTCTTCCTATTCCCTTTTGTTGCTATTACTCTTTATCGTCTCTTATGACTCAGTTGGTAACTCTATGTTCTGTTCCTGCTTCCTTATGCCTACATTCTCATTCGTCCTTCCGTGTCAGGCGAATCACTCCCAGCCCTGGAAATGCTGAGGGACAACATCCGGTCACACTCAAAGGGTGGAAAGTAAAAGAACTATTTCCTGACAGAACATGGAAAGAGAATGACTTGGAAACTAACGCCCTGGGGCACCTGGGTGGCTCAGTCAGTTAAGCGTCTGCCTTCAGCTGGGGTCATAATCTCTGGGTCCTGGGATCAAGCCCTATGTCAGGTTCCTTGCACGGTGGAGAGCCTGCTTCTCCCTCTCCCTCTGTTTGCATCTCTGCCTACTTGTGCTCCCTCTTTCTCTATCAAATAAATAAACAAAATCTTGAAAAAAAAGAAAGAAAGAAAAAAAAAAAAAGAAAACAGATGCCCTTAGATAAGATGAGATCTCACTGGAAAAGTCTTTACCTGGACCCAACTCTGTGTAGGATGGGGCTCAGTTGATCAACCACACCTGAGTACTGCACCTGTCAGCAGGGGCATTCAAACTCAGCCTTTTGTGGACCACACACACACACACACAAAGCTTCTGAGAAGAAGTGAGGCAAGCTATGGATGAACTGCCTTGTTTATATATTTGCATACATCCACCAACAGCACCAGCACAACTCTGTGCAGCAGTAAGGTAAAGATTTTACTACCAGCCCCTCCCTGTTAGACACTGGTGCTGCCCTAAACCAGGACATGGGGTGAGGTCTCCTCCTACATCCTCCCAGCCAGACTCTCTAGGCCTGCCCACCAGCTCCACATGCCCATCTGGACCGGGACAGCCTCCTCTGCCCTATCCTAGCACCAGGGTCAACATTTCTTCAGAGAGCAGGCATTGCCAGTTGTGCTTCCATTATTCTAACGAATTCTGCACTAACCTGTGCAGCAGCTTCAACTTTCCCCTAATTAGAGTATGTGTCTATGTCAGTCCGGGTGGGACGGGTGAAGCAGAACTGGTAGGCCATCTCTAGAAAAAGAGATTTGTTTATCAAGGGATGTGTTGCGGGGACCTGACCCATGCATTGTGGGAACGGAGTAAATGGCCTCTTATTGATGACTCTGCACCTGACACAGGAGCTGCAAGTCTGCGAGGTAGTCAGGAAACAAAGACCACCAGCAGGCTGGAGCCCCACAAGCACAAGCCGGGACCCCACAAAGACGGCCTGGATCTTGGGTCCATTCTTGTTAACCCCTGACCTTGGCAGCGTGGAAGCCCTGCAGAGGCTGAGCCCCTGCCCACTAAGCTAAATTCACACACCTGGCTCTGCGGCTGCTTCCTGCAAGGAGCTGAGTCAGCCCGTTAGCCCCAATGCTGCCCGGGCCGCCGCCTCCCGTCCACCCTCGAAAATCTCGCGAGAATCTCCCTTGACCTCAGCCCAATGGGAAACTCGTGGCAAGGGAATTCTTTTCCGTGGACAAGCCAAGAGGATGCGTTACAAAGCCGGCAGTGCGGTAAGTCAGACTCCCCCGAAGACAGATCCCGGGAGGGGATGGACATGCAGGTTTACCCGGCATAGTCTGCAAGCGAGGGAAGCAGGAGGGAGCCGAGGGAGAAGCTGAACACAGGCAGTCACAACAGCTCCCCATGGAGCTCTGCAGCCCGGGGTGCGGGTGGGGGTTGGGTCTTCAGGGTTGTCTGGAATCGAGCAAGGCCGCCCCAGGAAGCACACAGGGCCTTGGGAACAGCGTAAAGAGGTGGAGGTCTAGGCTGTGAGCCGTCCACAGCCTCCACTCCTGGCCGCTGTGGGAACAAGGGTCTGGGTCCCAAAGGGGCTTCTGGACAGGCACCATCGTGTGCAGTAAACCTGCTTCCCTAAATGCCTCGCCTGTGAGGAGAGCAGCCAGCATCTGTGGCAGGAGGGGTTTTTAGGTGAGATGACAAAACTGTGTGCTGGTGCGAGTGGGAGGATTCTCCCTGTCGCCGGAGGGCTGTTCACTTGGTGACGGCTTCCTTGGCCTCTGCTTCCAAATCTCCTCCCAGCTCCAGGACTGGCAGTGGGACTTGGCAATGGTTCCCTGGGATTTTCTACTGTGCGGCTTCACACCTGCCACGTGCCATGGTTACGTGGGTGTCCCCTGGACTCAGGCTTCCCTGGGAAAACCTGGGTTTGGAATGCGGAATTCTAGAACATACTATGAACTTCCTGCAAAGTGAGCTTGGAAAGCCAGAGCGGAGACTCTGCCTCCGGAAAGGCTGCGGGGAACCCATTCCTTTTAGTTTGCTGTTGGTGGGCTCTGGCGCCCCCTTCAAGGTCATGTCCCTCAGGACTGTACAGGGGTCCTCCAGTGGCGGGAAAGACAAGGCTGCCATTTTGTCGTTTCCCAGAGGCATCAAACACTCCCTTAGACACATCTCTTTTTAAATATCCTCAAAGTAAAATTGTCCTTAGAATTTGAGAGCCATACTTACACACAAGTGTGGACCAATGCAGAAAATAAGCACATCCTTCCAATGCCTTCCATCTCAGTGACTGGCTCCTCTCACCATCTGTGGTACAAGCCAGAATCTGAGGTGTCCCCTTGACACCTCTCTTTCCCGCAGTGCCCTCTTCACCAACTACTGTCAATTTCACCTCTAGAGAACGTTCTGTCTCCCTCCCATGTCTCTCTTTCTTCACTGCCCTGTGCCTCAAGACCCTGACTTTGTCTCCTCACATCTCCCTCTGCCCCTTCAATCTGCTCTCCTTTCTACACACAGAATCATGTGTGTGTGTGTTTTAAGATTGTATTTATTTCAGATAGAGTTGTGGGAGAGAGCAGGAGCAGGGGGGCAGAGGGAGAAGGAGAAGCAGGCTCCCCCTTGAGTAGGGAGCCCGACATGGGGCTCCATCCTAGGACTCTGGGATCATGACCCGAGCCGAAGGCAGGTGCTTAACTGACTGAGCCACCCAGGAGCCCCATAGAATCATCTTTTAAAAATACAGTTCTGATCATACATTCTCTGTTATTAAATTTATTCAGTATTCTCCTACCTATTATGCACTAGATAAAGAGTAAACTTCTAAGGTAGCCCCCAAAGCCGCACAGGGCCTCAGGCCTCAGCCTGCTCCTGATTGTGCCTCACTCACTGTGCTATAAGCAGGCTGGCCTCCCTCTTGTGCCTCCCCCACAACCTCCCCTCTGGGGCTTCCCTGCTGTTATGCCCCCACCTGCTAAAGTGAGTTGAGGTTAGGACCTTCAGTCAGACCCTCAGGCTTCCCATTTCCAGCTCCAGCACTGTTTTTTTTTTTTTTTTTTTAACCCATGTAGTTTTGGGCAACTTACTAAAGCTTGCCGTATCTCAGTCTCCCCATCTGTAAAATGGGGGCAGTAATATAAGGCATGGTGTGTAGCACACGGTGCCAGGTATACCGTGAGGGCTTGGAAATGTTAGTAGTCATCCTCATACGCCCTGCAGGCCTCAGCTCCAGTGTCCTTCATCAGGGACATGTCCCTGGAGGCCCCCACACCCACCCAAGATCTGCTGCCCTCCCACGCAATCATGGTCCCTGTCCTTTCCTTCCTTCCACACTCCGGACACAGAGCGGATTTGTCTACCTTCCTCTCAGGCCATAAGCCTCCTTGGGGCAGAAACACAGTCTTTGTGCTCACCATTATATCCTTGGATCCTAGCACCATTTCTCAAATTAAACGTTCCCTTTCCTGGTGCAGCGGGAGCGTTTGGGTATGGGATATGGCCTGGGCTCTCTGTCACTGTCCGTGGAGTTGGAGAGTAGGAAGCAGGAGGTATGCCCCAGGGATGCCTTCTAGTGCTGAGGAGCTGTGAGTGGCCAGCCCAGCTCTAGGGAGCCATAAGCAGAGGCACCCCCGTCGGCCCTAGGGCCCCCTGGAATGCACCGCTGCTCTGTCTTGGGCCCAGGCCCTGCTTCAGAAGCTCTACCGTGGAAGGCAGCCCTCCCCATCCCCATTAGGTTAGGTTCCCAGCATGTCCAGTGTGGCTACAGTGGGGCGTCGCTTTGATTTCCATCTATTACAGAATGTGTCCACCGGCGCAGACACTTGTCTGGGTCAGAAACAGAGAAGGGCAGGAGGGATGCCATGGGGACCGTCCAGCATTGTAGGTTGGGAGGTCTTTCTTGTAGTGACAATGCACCAGTCGTTTTGACTCCCCGATTTGTTTTACTCCTTTGTAAAATGAAACATCCTGAGCTCCAGCAAGCGTGTGCTAGCCTCTCCGTCTCAGAGAGACTGCCCTGGCTCCTCATGCTGATGTCAGTTCTGGGTGACATGGGATCCTACTCAACACATATTTTGGACTGGACTAAGGGGGGACACCCCACCAGCCTGGGACTTAGGCCACAAGGACAGAACTCACTCGCTCCACGCTGTGGGCCACTGTGACTGCAGGTTAGGAAAAGCCGGTCCCACACTGCACAGATGGCAGGCAGGGCTGAATGCTGCAGCTGCCTTTTGGGAGAAAAACTACAAGTGATGGAGAAAGAACTGGTTTATGAAAGGTAGAGAGAGGCACTCGGCCCCAGCCAGAGCCAGCCTGATCTCTGATGATATTGGTCCCTGGGAAGCCAGCTGTAATTCCTCTACTAGGGTGCCTGGGGATTCCTTTGTACCCCCTTCTTGAAGTGGAGTTCAGACTATTCTGCTCCTGGTAACCAGTGGTGGTTGATAAAGATGACTTTTCCTATTGGATGTCAATAAAACAACTCCTCCACCCCTAAGACTGCCTTACTCTCCAGCTTTGTACTGCCTGAAGACCTCTGCTTCACTTACCCTGCTCTCACGCCCACTAGACCATGGACATCAGTGCTGGGGGAAGGCTTTTCACAGGACAAATGAGAAAACTGAGACCTGGAGTGGGAAGCAGACTCACCGAAGGTCTCTCAGTGAGTCCATGACAGTCAAGGTGAAAGAGTGCTGAGTGCTCGCTCAGGCCACAGAGCGTCTCTGGAAGTGCTGTCAGCCAACCCTCTCTCTCCCACGCATCCGCCCTCTCCAGGCCAAGGCTGCTATGCATTCAGACTGTCTGCCGAACTCTGCTATGAAACAGCATCAGCCCCTGGTCTGTTAAGTGTTCTAAAAAGTTCTGAAAACAAGGCACAAACCCTGGGGATGATAGAGCCAAGGGGACACAGGAGCCGGGGACATAGATGCCAGGTGCAGACCCGAGTGAAGCTGTGGAGACACCTGTGCTGTGACTCGGGCAACAGCTACCTGCCCAGGGAGCGCAGCGGAGCTCCCAGGCGCAGCACGGGTGTGCGGGATTAGGGTGAGCACCGCAGACCAGGGGTTGCTTCCTAAAGTGGGAATAGGGACCCAAGGGGCTGGGAGAAGTTTGTAAACGGCCAGCCCAGGCCTTCAGCCTCAGGGCACAGGCCACTAGCTGCCAGAGAGCCCCTCGGCCATGAGCCTCAGGACAGACAACACTGGTGGGAAGTCACCAGAGCAACCCCACAAAAATCAAAGAAACTGGATAATCAGAATAATTTTCTGATTATTATTCGAAGATCTTTTTGGTCTGTTATGTACTTCAGGAGCTTCAGGAGAAAAAGCAAAGATAAAGTTTTCTAAAGGTGTCATTCCTTTGAGCAAAAAGTCCCATATTTTGAACAGATGTTGGCACTACAATAATACACTGTTTTGAGTGTGAGGTGTCTCTGTAAGCCTCACTATCAGACATAGGCGTGGCACAGAGCAGGCTCTTTATTTATTTATTTGTTTGTTTAAGATTTTACTTATTTATTTGACAGAGAGAGCTCACAAGCAGAGGGAGCAGGAGAGAAAGAAGCAGGCTCCCCACTGAGAAGGGCCCTGGGATCGTGACCTATTCCGAAAGCAGACATTTAACCGACTGAGCCACCCAGCCTCCCCAAGAGCAGGCTCTTTCTAGATATCACTGAGTGTTTGCTGTGAGCCTGGGGCAGGTTTGACTGGAAGCACTCTCATATCCCATTTTACGGATAAGGGACTAAAGTGTCAGAAGGCCCAGTTCTCACAGCTACTCCAAGATGGATGCAGTATTTGACCCCAGGCAGCCTGGCTCCTGACCCTTGCTTAACCTCAGGGCTGTATTTGATGCTCCTTGGCCTTCTCTTTGGGCAGGACTAGCATGGGTGGGCAGGCTGGCAGGAGCCTGGAAGGGGGCGTGGGGCCTAACCATGTAGCCTATCAATACCAACTGTGTGCCCTTGCTGGTGAGAATGTTTTTACCAGGACTTGAACCTGTTTTTTGCCTGTTTTGTCTCTGAAGAAGTAGAGTCTTTGAAAGAACGAGGGACAGAGTCAGGAAAACCCGGGGGATGAAGCTTGGGCAGCCCTCTCCCCTTCTCTGGGTTTCATCTCTTCCACCAAATACACAGGTAGATGAGATGGCTTTGCATCTCCTCTCACATTCTCTTATTTCCAGATGATTCTCACATGTCATCTGAATTCTATCCACAGAGGAGAAGCTTATTTAAGCTTCAGGTTAAATAATTCAGCAGCTGCCACATGGTTGGCCCTCAATAAATGTCCCAGAGTAATTTAAGGGATGCCTTAGGCATCTGGACTTTCTCATCATATCTGTGTCTATCCCCGTAATTTCCTAACACTTGATGAGCTGTGTGAGCTGTTGTAAAGCCTGTGGTTTATGAAAAAGATTTCAGGGCTCAAATCCCAAGCAGGGGGCATGAAATCCCTGAGAGGAAGAATCTAGAATGTCACTGAAGCTGACAAAGAGATGGCATAAAATAAAACAGGACCCATCTCTGTCATGAATATGGATGTGAAAATTCTAGACAAAATGCCAGCAAATTGAATTCAACAGTATATTAAAAGAATAATTTGCCACAACCAAGTAGGGTTACCCAAAGAATGCAAAGTTATTTTAATATTAGTAAATCTGTTTATAGAACACATCAGTGGGTCAAATAAGTGAAACCATATGATTATCTCACTAGGAGCAGGAAGATCATTTATGAAAAGTCAGCATCAGTTCCTAAAGGGGATATTCTCTATAATACCAGGAGTGGATGCGGCAAGTGGACATTTGTCAGTGGGGTGGTTTTAGTGAGATAGCACTTCACATCTGAACCCTCTCCCTGTGTTTGGGGAAATTCCTCACTGTCTGAGTTCTGATGAGAGACAGAGCTACCTCCAACTATAGAAATGGAAAAAATCCCAGATGCTGGCTGTTCTGGGTGCCAGCCCCACCCCCGAAACAGCAGAGAGGCACTTGGCCTACGCTCAGATGGTGGAGCAAAGTAAACAGGCAGCGGAGAACTTTTTTTCTTTTTTAATTCAGCTTTATTGAACGCAGAGAATTTCTTATGGGGTTCCAGTAAGAGCAGCAACATCGGTTTGCAGGGGTGGCGGGGACAGCAGCCCAGTAGCTGCATCCGGGCTCAGGGACCAGCACTGCTGGTGTCTCAAGCTGGGGCATCCCACATCCAAGATGGTGGCAGCCCGTCCTCTCTTGTGTGTCGTCTGGGCCGTGGCGCCAGCTGCCTAGGCTCCCTCTGTTCTTGACCCTCTCGTGATTCTCTGAGCTATCCAGGATCCTGTTGAAATTTCTTCTCCACTTAAATCACCCAGTGTCGGTTTCTGTTATGGGCAGCTAAGGAAGCTTAATGACACAGAAGGCTATTTCCTTAACATAACAGAGAATATGTCTCTTCTTTTCAAACTTATTGCCAAAATAATGCATAATGGCATCCCTTTTAAACAAAGAGTAAAACAGGGTGCCTGGGTGGCTCAGTCAGTTAAGCGTCAGTCCGACTCTTGATTTCGGCTCAGGTCATGATCTCAGGGTCTTGAGATAAGCCCTCATGTAGGACTCCTCATTCAGCTGGGATTCTGCTACTTCTCCCTCTGTCCAGCACCCCCTCGCCCCACACTTGAGCACTCTCTCTAAAATAAATAAATAAATAGATCTTTAAAAAAAAAAAGAAGAAGAATAAAATGAAGATTATAACTTATCGACTATCATTTTTTTGCCTATATATCCATGTCTTTTTTAAAAAGTCATATTTGAGGTGCAATTTGCGTATACTAAAATTTACGCCTTTCAAATGTACAATTTGACAAGTTTTAGCAAATCTACATTTATTTAAGTGCCACCACATTCATTATATAAGCTATTTCCATCATGCCACATAGTTCCCTTAGGCAACCTTGGAGCTAATTCTCTTTCTAACCCCAACCCTGGCAACCATTCTTCTGATTTTTCCCTGTAGCTTGGTCTCTTCTAGAATGTCCTATAATAAAATCACATGGCAGCCTTTGGTGGCCTGCTTCTTTCCCTTAGCCTCCTGCTTTTGTGATCCATCCATATGGCTGCATGAGCAGTATCCATTGTATATATGGGCCAGAATTTGTTTATCAATTCGATGTACATTGGTCGATGTACATCGGGTTGTTCTCAGTTTCAGACCATCATGCATAAAGCTTCTCTGAACACTTACGTAATAGTTTTTGTAGAAACACGTCTACTTTTATGGGTAAATACCTAAGAGTAGGGGCTCAGTGGGTTAAGCCTCTGCTTTTGGCTCAGGTCATGATCTCAGGGTCCTGGGATTGAGCCCTGCAGGCTCCTTGCTCAGCGGGGGGCCGGCTCCTCCGCCTTCCGCCCCACCTGCCTCTCTGCCTACTTGTGATCTGTGTCTATCAAATATATAAATAAAATCTTTAAATATCTAAGAATAGGAATGCTGGGTCATATTAAGTAAATATTTAATTTCAGAGAAATTACCAAGCTGTTTTCCAAAGTGCTATACTCTTTGACATTCCCACCAGACCTCATGAGAATTAAATTTACTTTATATCCTGTCTGCACCAGCACTTGACATTATCAGTCTTTTCATCTTAGCTGACTAGTAGATGTAGTATCTTGATTTGGTTTTAATTTTTATTTCTCTAATAACTGGTAATGTTGAGCATCTTTTCATGTGCCACCAAAATATCTATTTGCGACCAAAATATCTTTTGGATACAGTGTCTGTTCAGACTGTACATCTAGTTATTTTTTATGTAGCTGTTTCTCTTACTTCTGTTGAGTTAGGAGGGTTCTTTATATATTCTGAATACAAGTTCTCTATCATATTTGTGTTTTGCAAATATCTTCTCCCAGTCTGTGACTTGTCTTCTCATTTTCTGAAGAGTGGCTCACAGGCAGCGTAAGTTTTGATTTTGATAAAGTCTAATTTAGCAATTTTTCTTTTATGATTCATTCTTTTTGTGTGTCCTAAAAAAACATTGCCCAACCTAAAGGCTATATTTCCTATGCTTTCTTCTAAAGGATTTATAGTTTTAGCTCTTACATTCAAGCCTGTGATTCATATTGAGTTAGCTTTCATAGAGATGAGTGAGGAAAGGGTCAATGTTCATTTTTTGCATATGAATGCAAACATTTCCCAGAATACTATTATCATGTAACATTGTCCTAGAAGTTCTGGTGGCATAATAAGACACCAAACATCAGTATGAGGTAAAATTATTGGAAAGGAGGAGAAAAACGTCATTATTTACAGTCAGTATGATTTCATACCCCAAAAAACTCAAGAGAATCTATTGAAAACACATAGAATTAATAAGGAGAATTCAATAAAATAATTCACTGCAGAATAAACATGCAAAAAATCAATAACTTTTCTATATAACAACAGTAATCATTTAAGGGTTATAATAGAAAAACAAAGAATCCTGTGCATAATAGCAACAAAAGACATAAATGTCTGCAAATAATCATCACAAAGAAAGTGCAGGGCCTACAGAATGAAACTCAGAAAGCTTTATTGAGGGCATGGAAAACGAGAACTAAATATAGATGTGTCAATCTCTTAGATGGAAAAACTCAATACTATAAAGATGTTCATTTTTCCAAAGGATTTTATAATATTGGACGGTTTGGGGGAACAGGGCAAAATGATTCTAAAATTTATCTGGAAGTGTGAACAGGAGTAGGGGCTGGAAAAAAATCTGTTGAAGAGTAAAGAGTGGGACCTACCCTACAAGATATGAGGATATTTTATAAAGATACCACATGTAAAAGATTGCATTGAGGGCTCCAGATCAAATAAGTGATAGAGCATGTGCTAGAATAGGATAAATGAGTCTAAACAGAACCTGACAGGTATTAAAACTTTATGGATAATAACATTGCAAATCAGCTGGGATCACAGTATCTAGAAAGAATGGAAGAAAAGGGACGAGTTAAGAGGCTGTCGTAATAGATCAAGAGAAATGTGAGGGCAGAGAAGTTTGCTGGGTTGCTAAGCCAGAGCTGCTCCCTAGTCCTCAGGCAAGCCGGAACACCCTCTGGGCAACAGGCCATTACAGGCTGGTGGACTGGTGTGCAGAGGCAGTTAGCCTCTTCCAGCGCCCTCTAGTGACAAAGCTTAACATGTGGTCTGGCAAAGGCAATAGATGGGAAAGGCTCTTACTACTTCTACAGGATCAGGCAACAAAAAGTGAGTTTTGACAAAGAGATAATATATTGATAACCAACAGGATGGAAATGTCAAACCACATTTATTTTTTCTTTTAAAATAATTTTAATTTGAAGGTTTTTTTGTTGTTGTTAACATATATAATGTATTATTTGCCCCAGTGGCAAAGGTCTGTGAATCATCAGGCTTGCACATTTTATAACACTCACCATAGTACATACCCTCCCCAATGTCCATAACCCAGCCACCCTATCCCTCCCCCCAACCTCCTAGCACCCCTTAGTTTGTTTTGTGAGATTAAGAGTCTCTTACGGTTTGTCTCCCTCCCGATCCCATTTTGTTTCATTTTTCCCTCCCTAGCCTTCACAGCCCACCACTCTGCCTCTCAGATTCCTCATATCAGAGAGATAATATGATAATTGTCTTTCTCTGATTGGCTTATTTAGCTTAGCATAATACCCTTTAGTTCCACCCACATTGTTGCAAGATTTTGGTTTTTGGTGGCTGCATAGTATTCCATTGTTTATATATCCCACATCTTCTTTATCTATTTGTCTGTTGATGGACATCTAGGTTCTTTCCATAGTTTGGCTATTGTGGACATTGCTGCTATAAACATTTGGGTGCACGTGCCCCTTCAGATCACTGCCTTTGTGTCTTTAGGGTAAGTACCCAGTAGTGTGATTGCTGGGTCATAGGGTAGCCCTATTTTCAACTTTTTGAGAAACCTCCATGCTGTTTTCCAGAGTGGCTGCACCAGCTTGCATTCCCACCAACAGCATAAGAAGGTTCCCCTTTCTCTGCATCCACACCAACATCTGTCATTTCCTGACTAGTTAATTTTAGCCATTCTGGCTGGTGTGAAGTGGTATCTCACTGTGGTTTTGATTTGTATTTCCCTGATGCCGAGTGATGTGGAGCACTTTTTCATGTGTCTGTTGGCCATCTGGATGTCTTCTTTGCAGAAATGTCTGTTCATGTCTTCTGCCCATTTCTTGATTGGAGTATTTGTTCTTTGGGTATTGAGTTTGATAAGTGCTTTATAGATTTTGGATACCAGCCCTTTATCTGATATGTCATTTGCAGATATCTTCTCCCATTCTCTCAGTTGTCTTTTGGTTTTGTTGATTGTTCCCTTTGCTGTATGAAAGATTTTGATGTTGATGAAATCCCAATAGTTCATTTTTGCCCTTGCTTCCCTTGCCTTTGGCACTGTTTCTAGGAAGAAGTTGCTGCGGTTGAGGTCAAAGAGGTTGCTGCCTGTGTTCTCCTCAAGGATTTTGATGGATTCCTTTCTCACATTGAGGTCTTTCCTCCATTTTGAGTATATTTTTGTGTGTGGTGTAAGAAAGTGGTCTAGTTTCATTCTTTTGCATGTGGCTGTCCAATTTTCCCAGCACCATTTGTTTAAGAGACTTTTTTCCATTGGACATTCTTTCCTGCTTTGTCATATAATAGATGACCATAGAGTTGAGGGTCCATTTCTGGGCTTTCTATTCTTCTCCATTGATCTATATGTCTGTTTTTGTGCCAGTACCATACTGTCTTGATTATTACAGCTTTCTGATCGAGGTTGAAGTCTAGATTTGTGATGCCACTAACTTTTTCTTTTTCAACATTCCTCTGGCTATTCAGGGTCTTTTCTGGTCCCATATGAATTTTAGGATTATTTGTTCCATTTCCTTGAAAAAAGTTGATGGTATTTTGACAAACCACAGTTTTCAAATACAGTTAGGGTCTCAGCCCTGGACACAGTTGCCAACATCGCAATGGACAAAAGAAATTATCTAACCAAGTCTAATATCAATGAGGAGAGTGGGAAGAGAGGGGGAGGGAGAGAATATTTAATAATAAAAATAACACCAATAATCCAAACAATCACAGAGGAAGGACTAGTAGGATGTCCTGATGGATTGAAAGGGAAGGGAAAGAAATGGGATGGTTTTTAGAGTTTCAGAGATAGGAGCAGTAGGTGGCTGCTGATGCTACTTACTAATTTAGGAAGGACTGGAAGATGAAAAGATTTGTAGGGTAAAATCAAGAGTTTTGTTTGAGATTTGTTAAATATTGATATCTAAGAGGATATGTCAAAAGGGACTCTAGAGCACAAGAGCAGGATCAATTCGAGAGATATATGCATGGTAATCCCCAGCTTCTAGAAGGTGCTTTCTGCTGTGCTTCTGCTCAAGATCACCTAGGGAAAGAGTATAGCTGAAGCAGAGGAACTCTTCAGGAATGGAGCCCTGGAATGGAGCCCAGGAATAGCCCTACCTATTTTTTAATAGGTAGGGAGAAGGATTCTGTAGGGGAACCGCAAAGGTGTTGCCGGCACTGGGAAAGAAAAGTGGGAGGGTACGGTGTCACAGGAGCCAAGAGACAAAGGTGTTTGAACAAGGGAGGAGTGCCAGATGTTACCAGGGATTTGAATGAGATGGAGATTGTCAGAGACTTTGACATGAGCTGTGTAGGGGATCAACTCTATGAAGGAGCACTGTGCTAGGTGCTGGAGATAAAAAGATAAATAAGATACATTTCTTACCCTTTAGGAAACCATAGCCTGGTGGGAAAGTTAGACATGCAAATAAATCATTGCCATACAGTGTGATAAATCTTAGAACAACATTTTCTTATATGTGGTCCACTGAATGCTATTTGAGGGAGATGTTAATCAAGCACTCTAAAACCAGAATGTTCCAAGACCAATAAGCCTGGGCAACCCTGCGGACCCAACACCACCTTGGGCTACAGCGCCAACTGCTGACCTCTTAGCGCTACATTCAGAGCTTAGGATACCAATGTACTGTCCCTCAGGGTCCTCTCTATACACCCAGGTCTTGTCTGGTGCCCCATGAATTACGGAAAAGCAATGTCAGCTCCACAGTAGAAACAGCCACCAGGGGCAGGGAGACCGACCGAGGAGGAGTGGCTTCTAGAAGGCTGATCTGAGAGCAGAGTTGCTCCCCAAGGGAAGGACAAAGCAGGGGTTCCCACACTGTACCCTGGGTCCTGTGGCTGAGCAGCAAGGGGATGGGAACAACTGTCTCAGGAAGCCCAGTGGCCTTGTCCCATAGGTCTTGGGGCCCGAGACCTCCCCGCTGAGCCCATGGAACTGCAAACTTGGAGCAACCACTCACGTGGTACAGCTGAGTCCAGAGGTCTGGCTTCTGATTAATTTGCCAATTTCCCTACAGGTATAAAAATTAGAGAAAATTAAATCACCAGCCAGCTCCTCAGCATTTTCCCCTGACGACTGAAGCCTATGGAGGCAGCATTACTTGGCTGCACATCACGCATGCCACTGAGCAAAAATCAGCTCATTACCCCCATGGTTCTGGAGTGCCCAGGTGCTTTCTGAGGCAGCCTCTCGGATAGGTCGGGAGAGAGGCAGTGGGACTCTCAACCCCACGAGCTGGTGAGGAGCAAGAGGAGACCCTGACCTGACAGAGCAGGGACATGACCCAGAGGAGCCTGTGGGGGCCTGGAAGGTACAGGTCATGATGTGCAGAGGAGGTGGCAAGCTTGGGCATATGGTGGGAGCAGGTGCCAGTCCCTGGTGGGTGTGGTACCAGGAGCCCAGACAGCAGAAGGCACCCAGTCACATGGTTCTGGGGGATGGCTTACACGCAGCCTGGCCCCAAGAGTAAAGCAAGTAACAGCCAAACCTGGGAGAGAGTTGGGCAGGGAGAATTCAGGGTACGGACATGGAGTTCAGCACAGGGAAACTGAGGAAGAAATCAAGACCTATGGACTGAGTAATATGATAAAGGTAGGAATATGAGAGGAGCGTTTGTTGTTGGTTTCTGAGCAACTCAACCCTAAGAACATTGTCTAGTAACGCCTTGTCCTGATGAGGGTGGGAGAACCTAGGTCTGCCCTTACAGCTTCACTGGTTCCAGCTGTGCAGAGTGAGGACACCAGGGCATAGGAGCTAAAGGATCTTGGATATAAGGAGACCACAGGGGCAAGATCCCACCTCCTTGTTGCTCTTCTTGAATTTTCAACAACCCCCCACACACACCAAACACAGAGTCTTTGGCTTAAAGGATTGTGTAAGTCACCTTTTTGAGAAGTCAAGCAAAAGCATCTTCTATTTGGAGCTGTTTTTGTTGCAAAGAATCAAATACCACTCTGCCTTAAGAACGGTGCAATGGTGCATGGTGACTTTAGACTAAAGGACAGGATAGGAAGCACAGCCAGACCCCACAGGGCCCAGACCTGAGGACATCTCGGTCTCTCTCAGGCCACATGGTCTCTCTCTAATTCTGTTTGCATCAGATTCTTACCCTGATCGACTCTCTTTTTCTGCTTACACATACTGTGCCTGCCCCGCCTCCATGGACATCAATCAGCCATCAATCCTAATTCTAGATCATCTTTGGTTTTAAGCAGCCCTCCATCACTGGCTCCAGTTCCTGTGCAATCTCATCCAAATTCTCTGGGAGTCAATGAGTCACTGGCTGGTAGTGATAAGTCAGTGAGTTGTTACTCAATAGGTCACCAACCAGGAAACAGATCAGCTATTCCCCAACTATTGCCAATGAGGGTGGAGTAACATGATACTTGCATCATCCCTTCCAGGGTCTGTGGGCAGGGTAGATACTGAATCTCAAATGTGCAGAATTATCCAGGTATCCTCATTACCAGAAATGCAGATTTGTTGAAAGACTAGACAGCAAACCAGGCATGGTCACTGAATAATGGCCCCGCAAAGATGTCCATATCCCAATCCCCAGGGCCTGCAAATGCTATCTTTTATAGCAAAAGGGACTCTGTGGATGTGATTAAATTAAGAATCTCGAGGGGCACCTGGGTGGCTCAGTGGGTTAAGCCTCTGCCTTCAGCTCAGGTCATGATCCCAGGGACCTGGGATCGAGTCCCGCATTGGGCTCTCTGCTCAGCAGGGAGCCTGCTTCTACTCATCTCTCTCTCTGTCTGTCTCTCTGCCTATTTGTGATCTCTCTCTCTGTCAAATAAATAAATAAAATCTTAAAAAAAAAAAAATTAAGAATCTCGAGGAGCACCTGCATGGCTCAGTGGGTTAAGCCTCTGCCTTCAGCTCAGGTCATGGTCTCAGGGTCCTGGGATCGAGCCCCGCATCAGGTTCTCTGCTCAGCGGGGAGCCTGCTTCCCTCTCTCTCTGCCTACCTCTCTGCCTACTTGTGATCTCTCTCTCTGTCAAATAAATAAATAAAAATCTTTAAAAAATAAATAAATAAGAAATTTTAAAAGAATCTTGAGATGGGAAGATTGTGCTGGGTTGTCCAGGTGAGCCCAATGACATCTCAAGAGTCCTTATAAAAGGGAGGCAGAGTGATAATTTGACTTCTTCTTTGCCGATTTGGATGCCTTTAATTTCCTTTTGTTGTCTGATTGCTGAAGCTAGGACCTCTAGTACTATGTTGAATAGCAGTGGTGATAATGGACATCCCTGCCGTGTTCCTGACCTTAGCGGAAAAGCTTTCAGTTTTTCTCCATTGAGAATGATATTTGTGGTGGGTTTTTCATAGATGGCTTTGATGATATTGAGGTATGTGCCTTCTATCCCTACACTTTGAAGAGTTTTGATCAGGAAGGGATGCTGTACTTTGTCGAATGCTTTTTCAGCATCTATTGAGAGTATCATATGGTTCTTGTTCTTTCTTTTATTGATGTGTTGTATCACATTGACTGATTTGCGGATGTTGAACCAACCTTGCAGCCCTGGAATAAATCTCACTTGGTCGTGGTGAATAATCCTTTTAATGTACTGTTGAATCCTATTGGCTAGTATTTTGTTGAGAATTTTCGCATCTGTGTTCATCAAGGATATTGGTCTATAGCTCTCTTTTTTGATGGGATCCTTGTCTGGTTTTGGGATCAAGGTGATGCTGGCCTCATTAAATAAGTTTGGAAGTTTTCCTTCCATTTCTATTTTTTGGAACAGTTTCAGGAGAATAGGAATTAGTTCTTCTTTAAATGTCAAGATCAAAAGCTTTTGCACAGCAAAGGAAACAGTTAACAAAATCAAAAGACAACTGACAGAATGGGAGAAGATATTTGCAAATGACATATCAGATAAAGGACTAGTGTCCAAAATCTATAAAGAACTTAGCAAACTCAACACCCAAAGAACAAGTAATCCAATCAAGAAATGGGCAGAGGACATGAACAGACATTTCTGCAAAGAAGACATCCAGATGGCCAACAGACACATGAAAAAGTGCTCCATATCACTCGGCATCAGGGAAATACAAATCAAAACCACAATGAGATATCACCTCACACCAGTCAGAATGGCTAAAATCAACAAGTCAGGAAATAACAGATGCTGGCGAGGATGTGGAGAAAGGGGAACCCTCCTACACTGTTGGTGGGAATGCAAGCTGGTGCAGCCACTCTGGAAAACAGCATGGAGGTTCCTCAAAATGTTGAAAATAGAACTGCCCTATGACCCAGCAATTGCACTACCGGGTATTTACCCTAAAGATACAAACGTAGTGATCCAAAGGGGCACGTGCACCCAAATGTTTATAGCAGCAATGTCCACAATAGCAAAACTATGGAAAGAACCTAGATGTCCATCAACAGATGAATGGATAACGAAGATGTGGTATATATACACAATGGAATACTATGCAGCCATCAAAAGAAATGAAATCTTGCCATTTGCGACAACATGGATGGAACTAGAGCGTATCATGCTTAGTGAAATAAGGTCAAGCAGAGAAAGACAACTATCATATATATGATTTCCCTGATATGAGGAAGTGGTGATGCAACATGGGGGCTTAAGTGGGTAGGAGAAGAATCAATGAAACAAGATGGAATTGGGAGGGAGACAAACCATAAGTGACTCTTAATCTCACAAAACAAACTGAGGGTTGCTGGGGGGAGGGGGTTTGGGAGAAGGGGGTGGGGTTATGGACATTGGGGAGGGTATGTGCTTTGGTGAGTGCTGTGAAGTGTGTAAACCTGGTGATTCACAGACCTGTACCCCTGGGGATAAAAATATATGTTTATAAAAAATAAAAAATTTAAATAAAAAATTAAAAAAAAAAAAAAAAAAGGGCGGCAGGAGGGTCAAAGACACAGTAGGAGGCAATGTGATGACAGAAACAAGAGATCAGAGTGATTCCAGGAAGGGCCACAAGCTCAGGAGTGCAGGCAGCCTCAAGCTAAAAAACAAAAGGTAGAAAAATAAATTATCTCCTCAAGCCTTTAGTAAAAATACATCCCCCTTGACGTTTTGATTTTAGACTTATAACTTCCAGAACTGTAAGAGAATACATTTGTGTTGTTTTAAGTGACTAAATTTGTGCTCATTAGTTACAGCAGCGCCAGGAAATTTAAAGACGCAGGAAGCATGGGGTGTTGTCATCCTAACTCTGCATGTACTCTGGAACCAAGTCTTCTTGTAGAGAACCCGAACTGCGGCTCGGTACCATTCAGGCTGTAACCTGAATTCAAGCAAACCCCACTCCCTTGTGTATATCTTGCGTTTACTCGTCGCAAAAGCGGAGGTTTGATTGAGTTGGTTCATCACTCTCCCATAGGCAATATTCCTGCTGAACAGAGAGTCGTGCTAATGCACCACGACTGGGGGGTGGGTTTCAGGTCAGGTCACCCACTTTGGTGGGGGGCATGGCTTCCCTCTTGTCCAGTCAGCTGTGTTCAGGGCAGCGAGACTGCTGTCAATCAGCTCCAAGTCAGGGAAATTTTACCGAGGAAAGAATGAGCCTGGGCTACGTGGTGAGAGTCACCTGAGGACATCTCCCACAGCCAGCAGGCTTTCACAGGGACACGTTTAGAAAGCAATCTTGAGGTTTTAAGAGAAGAAAGGCCTTTTCTGACCTCCCTATACCAACTTCAATGCTGCAGCTTGAATTGTCAGAACTTCAGAGCTGCCCACCCGGGGGTTCCTTTCTTTGGGGTCCTTTGATCCCAGCCCACTGTCTCCTAATGCCAGCTCTGAAGGCAGTCCTCCTCCACAGGTCAAAGGCCACCATCCCTCCTGCATCTCCCACCTTGCCCTCAGTCCTGCAGATTGGTTTGAAGGAAGGCACAGGCTCACTGCTTGCCCCGAGCAGTATTTTTAGGAGCTAAAAGAAAAGAAAAGGGAAAAAAAATCAGCTGAAGCCAATTTCAGGTTCTAGGCATGAAAAGAGAGGCAGTACTTGAACTTCTGGAAATCAGGATGGCTTAAGAAGTCAACGACATTTGAATTACTGCCTTTGGGACTGGAAGAAACCCAAACAATTAGAGGTGTAAAGGCACAGGATTCACGGCTTGATAGGTGTTGATATATCCCTCAAACCAGGTCTCCAGGTCCACAGGAGCCTGACCTCATTTAAAATTGCTGGAAAAATGCACATAATAAGCTCAGTTTGAGGGCTCTTTGACAATTCAGTTTGAATCAGCCTCTTTCCTATAGGGTTTATTTTATTTATTACTATTATTTTTTAGTTATTTATGTTTTCCTGTTATAATATGCTACCTTTAAAAACAAAACAAAACAAAACAAAACAAAACAAAACAATAGAGCATCTCAGACAAGACTGTCCAGAAAAAAACTGGTGACTTTCTATGGTTTGTTAAAAGGTAAGAAATTTTCTATTTTACTCATTATTTAATCTTTTTTTGTACTTTCAATGATTTGTCTCAAAATTGTTCCATCAGCTTTCTTAACCTGAGCCCTCAATTAGGTTTCCCAATCACTACCATTAAATGAAAACCTTTAAAGCATTCTAATTTAAATTGTATTTGAAAGGACCCTACATATCCCTTATGATTCCTTTAATAAAGATTAAATAACCAAAACATATATATGTTTTTAAATGCACATTTATATAATAGATATATCTACCTGAGAAGGCAAAGTTTATGTGCCATGTCCTACCTTTTCTGTCACTAAAAAAAAAAAAAAAAAAGATAATGTATTTTCTAACTTCAGAATGTGCAGCTCCTGACAGGGGGTCCCTTGGGGCTGGGTCATGGCCAATTTTATCTCATTCCCACCTTGCTGCCTGGGCCATTGCCTCCCTCCTGGAGGGTCTGACCTCCTCATAATACCCAAGGTCCATTAGGAAAATCCTAGGAGAGTGTGGGGAGAGCAGTGAAAGTCCACAGGGGGTTGGGCAGGAAGAGGGCCTCAGCACACAGGACTATGTCAGAGATAGCACTGGGCTCCCTGGGTACCTCTATTACCCCCATCTCTGTGGAGATTAGTTTTCTGCCCCCTTGTCTAGACATAGCCCCAGGCCTATCCTCTTGCCAGCAGCATTTTAGAGGCAAGGTAGATAACACTCAGGCTGCCCCAAGGTCTGGAAGCCTTGTGCTCTGTGGCCAGCCCATGAGGGATAACCAGGTATGGTTTGGAAAGCCCAGTGTCTCCACCTCACATCAGGCTCTGATGTCCCAGCGGAGGCTGCTCTATGATGTCAGCATGTCCAGGTTAGGAATGGGGTACCATGTGAACATGCCAGCAGCTGATCTGGTTTCCCAGGTCTTTGTGAGGCCTGGATCAGTCATGCCCACAGAGATGGGCCCGGAGAACTGGGCACCATTCCCAGGTCACCCTGGGCCCTCACCACCTCCCAGAGGCTTTGCTGGGACCCCAAATTACCTGTTTGAAGGAGCTGTCAGGAAACTCTGTCAAGGGCTTAGCTGATAACTTGGAGTAAATAGCTAATCACAGCTTTGTTCTAAGATTTTATTCTTAGGTAATCTCTACACCCAATGTGGGGCTCGATCTGACTTCACAACCCTGAGATCAGGAGTTGCCTGTCCACAGGACTAAGCCAGCCTGACACCCCAGTGATCACAGTTTAAATTGTGCCCACTTGCCTGCCTCCCCAAGTATATGTGCTTCAAGAATCACACGGATGGAATTCTAATGGTGGAAGGTAAGCCATATAAGAGGGGCCACAGGCCCGAGAGCCCTGCCAGTTTGCCCTTAAACAAGAAGCCACCTGGCCCTGCCCTAGTCCTCCTACGGACACCTGGAGCCAGGGACAGGTGGTTCAGGGTCTGACTGGAGGACTCGTCACCTTTAGGCACCTTATAACAGAGGACTACAGGAGCTCTGGGGTCAGCTGGGGTCTCAGGGCCCTGGGCTACCTCCACAATTACAGCAGTCCTAGAGCTGTGTGTGCTATTTTTAAAATGCTAACACTCCTCCTGGAATCTGCACAGGCTTTTCTCAGCAACCTCCTCTCCAACTAAATGAAGCTACAAGCTTCAATTTATATCAACTCAATATTTATACCAACTATGATGATCTCTTATGGATCAGAAGCTCTGATTGGCAGACACATATGGTTTTGATGAATAAAGCTGTGAAAACAAATTTATTATTATCTGCAAGGGAAGAGTATAGCGTAGATAAGACTTTGCAAAGCGTGGAGTCCGAAGGGGAAAATGATGCGAAAGGCATCCTTGGTGTTGAAGGTCAGGAGCACTGAAATAAGAATGCCAAGGGTGGGGCAGGAGCTCAGGCAAGGCTGTTGGATTGGATTCAATCTGTTAAAGTGAAAAGCAAGGCATCATAATAGAAATAGTGTAGGATACAGAAGACAACTCCAGGTGATTGTCTTGCTATGTGGACTTGGGCAAGTCCTTTCCTTTGTTGGGTCTGTTTGCACACCTGGGTAATGATGAGGTTAGATGCCCCTGATTCCCCCTTCCAGGGGCAAGGCCCAGCTAGGAGAAAGGGGGATTTGGGGATATGATGGCACTTCAGGGCTGTGTGACCTTGAGCAAACTACTATACCTCTCTGTGTCTCAAGTTCCCATTAACACCAGTACCTACTTCTCAATATTTTATTAAGTCTAGAATTATTGCAACTACTGATTTTACTGCTGCTTCTGACCTCTTTGGAACTCTGGCACCTGGGTTAGATTTAGGGTTGTGGCACAGTTAGCTCTGGGATTCCTTGCTGAGCCCCAAGACTAATTGCTTACCAGCATCCTCTGTCTGCCTCCAGCCCTCACGCCTCTGCCTTTTCTCAAGGCTGCTTCCACTTTGCTATCAGCTCTCACATCTCAGCCTCTTTTCACTCCTTGCTTCTCAGCCTGACTGCCACTGAAGCCCGACATGAGTCCTAGCGGAAGAAATCAGTGACCCCTAAGCAGAGGGGGCTCAGCCTTGCAGTGAATGGCTGGGCTGATCCATCCCCACAGAAGCAAACATACCCAGCCGTCTGAGCTATGCCAAAGGCAATGTTTCAGCAGTACTAGAGTACTGCTAATTTTCTGAATACAGTACTAGAGTACTGCTGAGTTTTCTGAATACAAGATAAAGGAAGAATTCAAGCATCCTGTAGTAAAACACATGCTTAAGGCAGAATTTAGCTACTACAGTTTCTTGGAGTTAGGTGGAGGGAAGCACTGCCCTGTCTCTGTTTAAAGAAATGGAAACCATAAAGGGATTCCCAGGGGGGAAAAAAAAGAGAAATCTTCAAATGAGAAAGTGAAAATACTATATTAAGAGCTTCTGTTAAGCTGAATCTCTTGCTTAAAGGCTGAAAGGATTGTGGGGCGGGGCTCTGGTTGAGGGTGGGGAGGGGGTAGAGTGAAAAATGACTCAGGGTGTGGCTCACAGTGCCTTTGGAGAGGGGACAGATGTAGGGACGTGGGTGGCCATACCCTTGTGTAGCTTCCACCCCCATCTCTTGAGGGTCTTGCTAACGAATGGTGATGGGTCATCACTTCTGATGTTAGGTTACAGCAAGACTCTGGCTTCTGTCTCCTTCCTTCTCTGTTGCTCTCTTTCTTGCTCACTCTGCAGGAAGCCAGCTGCCCTGTGCTGGGCTGTCCTATGAGAGGCCCTTGCAGCAAGGGAGTGAGGGTGGCTTCTGGCCAAGAGCCACGGATAACCCTCAGTCCATGTGCTCATAGGGAACTGAATCCTACCAACAGCCTGGGAGTGGGCTTGGAAGCCAGTCCTGCCGCCCCACTCCAGTAAAGCCTCAGGCGAACCTGTGTCCCTGGCTGACAAGGGGGTTTTGGGGGAGGAAAAGAGCCTTGAGTTACTGCTTTACACCTTTATCATGAATCTTAAATTCACTCTGTGAGGTAGATGCTGGCCCCTCCATTGTGTAGAGGAGGAAACCGAGAGTCCAAAAGGTTAAACTGTGCCAAGTGTCATGTGACAAATGAATAGAAAAATGGGGATTTTGAACCCAGGGCTGACTAGTGCCAAAGCACACACTCCGGGCATTGCAGAAGTAGGCTATGTTTATTTTCTGTGTTTCCAAGAGAACTTAGAAATACAAATGGACAGTTGTCTAACTGTCCCACCAGTAAGCACATGGAGACAGCAAGAGCTTTAGGAGTAGTATGCCAAAGCCAAGCCTTCCTTGGTTGGGAATCGTACCCCACACTAGTGTGAGAAGCTATGTGCCCTTGGGGCAGAATTCTCCATGTGCAAAGTAGCCTTGTTTCTTTAATTTCTTTAAAAATTTAACAAAAACTGCCAAGTCTAATGCCACTATGGGCTGAGTGCCACTTCTAAGAACTGTATATGTATGTGTTAATTCATTTAACCCTCTAAAGAAGATACTATTACAGTCATCCAATTTACAGATAGGGAAACTGAGGCAAGGAGCAGTTACATAATTTGTTCCCAGTCATTCAGCTCTAAGGGATAGCTAGAATTTAAAACCCAGTCTAGCTCCAGAGTTTCATGAGGGTCAACAGAAGTCTCTTTGGGTCCTCGGCTGTCACATTGCCTGAGCTCCCAACATGGCTTTGGGCTTGGCTGACCTGGGATCTAAGCCCCCAGTTTCTGATTTCAAACAGCTACCAAGACTGTCACCCCTGACTTTCCCCCACTCAATTCCTATCTTCCAGTTCCCAGTAAGCTCCTCCTGCCCTAATTCCATCTACCCTGTTTCCTGAACTGCCCACATCTTTACCCTGAGCTATGCCTGCTTCCTGCCCAGCTCCCAACTCACCACCTGCCAATCTGAGGCTCGCCCACTGCCACACTACCCCGAGGACAAGATCAGCCCCAGCAACAAGGCCTATGTCCTGGCAAAAGCATGTCACTCAACAAGCCAGGGGCAAGCTTGTTAAAATTGAAAATGATCACAATTCAGGGGATATTATCTGAAGACAGCCTATTTCCAGGAAAGGAAAATGGCAATAGAGAGGCAGGAAGAGCATTACTGTGTGGATAAAAAGATGACATATGCAAATGAACCCACAGAGCCAAGAATCTAGATTAAAGTTACAGACAAATATGGCAGGCAAGATAATAGAAGCTGTCATAGACCTCCAGGGCACGATGAAAAAGCAAATCTGCCCGTGTTTATGCAGATAACAGAGGCCATTAAAGAGGCCATAACATTGATCATATAGGATCTCAATAGCCCGGCAATGGGCTAGAACAAGAATTGTCGGTTGCTGTGGAGGAGGGGCCGTTGAGCCAGTAGGGATCCCAGGCTCTTCTCTGGGAGACTTTGTTGAGCAATCAGAAAGATCATGGGCTATTTGGGGAGGCCATCCGAAAAGCTAAAAGCAATGAGGGATGAAGAGATGAGGCTAAAATGCTAAAAGCAGCATTTTCAAATAAGTCTCATTTCAGTTTAGTCTTCCCATCTGTGATGATTTTAAAAATATAGTTCCTAAATTGCCTGTAGCATCTGGGGAGCAGGGTCTATGGGCAGACACCTGCTCACCAGTGAGAATTTGGAATGGCATTTCCGGATGAGGTCCTCGTGGTTTAGAGATTAATCGGTAAAGGCGGGAGACTCACAGCATCTCAGAAGAGCAGGAGCTGGGAGGTCCTTAAAAATGTCTTAAACTGTTCCTGGCAGGCGAGTGACACACTCAGGGTCACGCATATGGTGTGACCCTGAGTCTGAACTCTGAACTCTTAAGTCCCTGCTCAGGGCTGAGCCTGCTCTGGTTGGATGAAAGGAAGGTCCTTGACTGTCTCCTCGAAGGAAGTGAAGAGTAAGAGGGGAAAATGAAGAAAGAGAGACAAATTCAGATATGACGCCTCTTCAGGGAAAAAACGATTCTAATAATGATTGTCTCTAACTTAGGGGAAGATAGAAGAACAAAGATTGTCCTGACACGATTATGTAAAGGCAAGACTAGAAAAGAAGACGCAGTTGCTTGCCACAGAAGTCAGCCATCCGGGTGACATCTGTCCCACCCGGTGGTCCTGCTTTTGAGGATCCATGAAAGTCAGCGGCAAACACTGTTCCTGTTGCAGGTGAATGTTCTGGAGCCTCGTCACCTCCACTGTGCCCACTGTGCCTGCCCTTGCCTCCCCAGCTCCCAGATTTCTGCCTCTACTGCCTGGTTTTAACATTTCCTCTGGCCCCTTCAGATAGTCACTCCTATCCCTCTTCTTGGACCTCGGCTTTCTGCTTGACTCTGAGTTCTACCCACTGTCTTCCTGATACAGTCCCTGCTCTGGCTGCTGCCCATGGAGGCCCACATGCGGACTGGCTCCCAGTCCTCTCGAGTGACACAGAATTGAGACATTTTTGTCTTGAACCCTAAGTTCCCACCTGGGGGGTGAGAGGGTTGGTAATGACGACTCTCCCTATCCCATCCCAGGAATTTGGAGCTGTAGGGCAGAAAAGAAAAACCATAGCCCTGGCAAAGGAAAGGGCATAGCAGCTGGTGCCCAGCGTCCATGCTCGGTGCCACGGGCTGGAGCTCGGGCCCCACCGTGTGTGCCTGTGGCAGAGGACAGAGGGCAGGCAAGGGGAGAAGTTTCCGCAAATCATCCTGGTTTTCTCTTCCAGCTCTCAGGTCATGGGGTTTGCAGGAAAGGAACTGACCTGTATTCATCAGGACATTTTGGTTGCAAATGACAGAAATCCAGCTCAAATTAGCCACACTTGGAGTGTTTATTGGATTTTACTTAACAAGCCCAGGGTGAAATTGACTTAGGCTTGGCCAGAACCCGGTTCAAATAGAGTCATCAAGGCTCTGCCTCTCTTTCTCTTTCTTTCACCTGGGCTTCCATCTAGGTTGTGACTTTATTCTATGAATTGACATTCTCCACTGGGTAGGACAATAAACTCCTGGCCGACTCAGGTCATTGGCCTCAGAGCTGATTCTCCAAAAGAGAAGACCGTCAGGGGAAACAGATGGGCCCTGAAGACAGTGCACCCACCGCGGGACAGACCACACTGCCAGAGATGAAACACCTCAAATCATGATGGTGGCGTTGAGTTGGGGAAAGTTTCCATGACTCACTGCTCCAACCGGGCCACCTTGAGTCAGGGAAGGACAATCACCGAAGGAAAGGATATTGGGCAAACAGACAAAAGGATGTCCTCTGTAGGGTCTTCATATCTCCTGTGTCTGGGGACCAGAAAAGTAATAGCTCACCATCTACAGCTGGGCAGCACCCCCCACCCTGCATTACATAGATGGGTAACCACCCTGTCGTAAAGGGCCAACAGCCTCATTGGCTCAGGCTGGTGCAGACACACCAAAAACATGCCCTGCTCAGCATCTGAGAGAAAATAAGCTTAAAAGTGAAATCCTAACTGCCAGAAGGCCTGAGGAGTTTGGCTGGAGAGTGTTTTCCATGACGAAGACCAAACCTGTAGCCACGTTGAACAGGTACACGCACATCTCGGTGTGAAATCTTAGTTGGTAACCCAAGGTAAACAGGTCCACAAAACAATAAACCCTTCTTACGGGCTGTGGGTAGGAAGGGGATCTCAGGTAAAAGTGGTACCTTGGATACCACTGTCTCATTACTCCCTTCGGCTCACACAGGACTGCCTCCCTGAGGCCCCAGCAGGCCCTGGTGTGTCCTAGGCCGATGTCCCCATTCTCCACTGACTGTCAGGTCTCATGGAGTCTCAATCTCCTCACCCCCCTCTCCACAGAGTGTCCGCACTGCAGCCCTGAGGCTTGCTGCATGCCGGAACACCGAGTCCCGGGCAGAAGCAGGCAAAAGGCCCCGTGTGCTGCCACTGCTTCACACACTTGGCTGCACATCTACCATGGGAGACTTCCATGTCCACTCCGTGAGAACAGCTCCTTCAGGGCGGCCGACAGTCTCCCTCGGGGAATGAGGACACCTGTTCAGGGGTTGGGAATGGGCCAGATATCAAATCAACTCCCACAGATGAAGTTGTAGTGTTCATTCATTCATTTCATAATGTAAATATATATGCTGATTTTCCTTTGTGTGTTAGGCTCTGTTTGTTTCTTGGAGATACGGCAATGAAGAAACAGGAAACAGGAAACATCCTCGTGCTCATAGAGCTTACAATTTAGTTAGAAACATAGACTGTAAGCAAGTCGATACATTGTATAATATCAGGTAGTTTCAGAAGGAACAACAGAGGAGGGAGATGAAAGAGGAGCTCTTTTGAATACAGTGGCCAGGAGGGACTCTGCTTAAATGTCACCTGTCCAGAGACCTACAAGAAGTGAGGGATCGTGGCCTGCAGGCTCGTGGGGAAGGGCATCCCAGACAGGGGGAACTGCAAATTCAAGGATCCCGACAGGGAGGGGGGTACGCAGGGGGAGAGTGGGGCGGGCCATGCCTGGCATTTGGACAAACAGTAGGGGGGCATGGGTGTGCTGGAGGTGAGCTCAGACAGTGGGAGGAAGATAACCTAGGGTTTGTAGGTCACTGTGAGAGCTTTATTCTAGCCCTGCAGACAGGTCTGAAAATACCTTTGAGGCTCACCTGGATCCCCAGTTACCGCAGGAAATGCAGGGTGTTGCGGGGAGAGGGGGGACGCATAGAGCCTCCCATAAGAGTTCACATTTGAACTAGGTTTTGAGGAATGCCCAGGAGTTCGTCTGGTGGAGAAAAGAGGAGGAACCCATGCCAGACAGAATGCATTCGCAGGGAAGAAGGGCAAAAGAGCAGAGCATGTACCAGGGGTGGCCAGCAGTCCATCTGGCTGGAGTTTGGCACAGGAGGATGTTGGAGCAGAATACAAGGCTTAGAAGTCACGGGGGCCAGATGGGAAGGAGCTGGCATAAAACAGCATATCCAGCTCTGTGAGGAGCACCCCACCTTCTTGGAGAGCCACGTTGGTCTCTAATGAGCCGAAGTCACTTTGTTACCACAGAGTCAACATGCGCTGCTCTGGGAGGCACATGGCCCGTCTCCCTGCCCCACCTCCCCTCCCACCTCCACTCCGGGACCCAGGTGGCCGCCCCGGGCAGCGTCAGAGTGCCCACGTGTTGGAGGCTTTCAGACAGCCTATCCTTAATAAGACAAGCTCTTTATTTAATCTGGGGAAATGAGGTGCTATTAATGGATTTCTGAACTTCCATTGCCAGAAAACTAAGGGCAGAGGATGGAGCAAGGGCGGGGGTGGACAGTGGGGGCAGACCAGACAAGAAAGAGCAGCAGAGCCTGTGAGTTCCCAGCCTGGGTCTGCCCGACGAGTTCATTCCAACACGTGAGCTGCTTTCTGCTGTACAGGCCCTGCGTCCGAGAGCCTCAGTAATTAAAATAAGAAATGAGAGTCCCCAGGTAGGTGGTTGTACCCGAGGCCCTAAAAATGATGGAAAGGTGGCCTGCCCTAGCCGTGGGGGGAACCCAAAGGTAATTACCAGGATACTTTGCAAATTATTGAATAAGTCACTGGAACTGGCACATTGATTTATAGGAGACCCAGAGATTTTGAGAGATTTGAGAGAATGTTAAGAATCAATCAATATTTTAATTTATCTCGGGCTCCTAGAGACTTGGGCTCTGCAGAAAACCACTGGGAGGAAACCATGACCTTTAAAATACGGCTGGCTGGCAGGCAGAAAGGAGGCGCCTTGGGCAGGAGCCAGTCTGGCAGCAACCGCAGGGAAAGACTTCTCTGCTCTGGAATGTTCTCTTTCTTCATAGCATCCGTCAGCCAAGAAGTGGAGGGCCTCAGGGGGAATGTGCTCTGGAGCTGTGGCAAGGAGGCTCTGGGCTGAGCCATGTAGAGCTTGTTCCTCCCAGGACAGAGGCCCAGGCAGGAGAGAGGAGCCTGCAGACTTTGTGCCCCTTCTCAGCAGACACTGCTGTGACCTGGACATCTTCGAAGAGCCATCTGATGACATGACATCTTTGGGAGAGATTCAACACCTTTTCCTCTAGGAAACCAGACCCCCTAGGTCATAGTCGCCTTGGACCCCTGTAAGCTCCCTTTACAAGGAGGGGGGAAATGGAGCTGTTGTCACCCCAGGCCTGGTGGGGCTAAGGGTAAAGCAGAGACAAGAAGCTGGAGGCAGCCTGTGACACCCTGCAAGGGAGTGAGATCGCTTTCCTCAGATGGCTTCTTCATTCCACATTAGCCAAAACCATGCACAAGCCAGGGGACAGGAGAGTCCCATGACTCAGGGTAGGGAAGGGCAGAGCAAAGGTGTCCAGCATGGGACTGTCAGAGAACTCTGCCTGTGACATCCTGACTCACCCACCCCATGACGGGCTTAACCCAGTGCTTCTCGGCAGGGGACAGTTTTGTCCCCCAGGGGACACTCAGTAATGTCTGCAGACAGTTTTGGCTTTACATTTTGGGGAAGGAGAGAGGGAGCATGCAGTGGGGGTTGAGGACAGGGATGCCACGAAACTCAGGAAAATGTACAGGACAGTGACCCATAGTGAGGAAGAGGAACCCAGGCGTGGGTCAGGCGCCACACGGCCCTTGCTTGGGCCAGAGAATGTTGCCCTCACTCTTCTAGGGAAAACCACATCATTTCTTTGATCTTTTGTTGTTAATAGTTAATGATGTATTTTATTTTTTATTGTGTTTTCTTTTTTTCAAGTATTTCATTTATTTATTTGACAGAGAAAGAGATCACAAGTAGGCAGAGATAGAGGGGGAAGCAGGCTCCCCGCTGAGCAGAGAGCACAATGCGGGGCTTGATCCCAGGACCCTGACATCATGACCTGAGCTGAAGGCAGGTGCCCCTATTTTTTACTGTGTTAATCCAGTTCTTTGTGTTACTCTTTTAAAATTAATTTATTAATTTTTTATTAGCATATAATGTATTATGTGTTTCAGGGGTACAGATCTGTGATTCATCAGTCTTAGACAATTCACAGCGTTCACCATAGCACACGCCCTCCCCAACGTCCATCACGCAGCCACCCCATCCCTCCCACCTCCCTCCACTCCAGCAAGTCTCAGTTTGTTTCCTGAGATTAAGAGTTTCTTATGGTTTGTCTCCCGCTCTGGTTTCATCTGGTTTCATTTTTTCCTCTCTTCCCCCATGATCCTGTCTTGCTTCTCAAATTCCTCATATCCGTGAGACCATATGATAATTAAGACCACATCATTTCATCGGACCCAGAGCCACTGGCCAGTCAGTGACGTGTGTCCTGCCTTCTCGTGTTCCTTGGGGATGGGGTCATGCGCAGGCAGAAGACCCTCCACGCCCCATCTCTTCTCATCAAGAGCAGAGGGCCCCGCGTGGTCCACAAGGAGGGCACCGTCTGATCCATGGGTATCCAGAACCCGCCTCTGCCTCCTCTTGGAGGCCCAACCTCCCTCTCTTTCGCTTCGTTTTCAGTTTTATATTCACACCCTAAAAACATTTGGTAAAAGTGAATCAAGTCTTGCCATCTGTCTCTTTCACTTTTATTATGTTTGTAACAAAAAGAAGAGTCAGGAGGAAATTGAACCCAAGCTGTAGATACTGTGCTTCTCCCCTGGCAGCTGAGACCCTTCCGGGGAAGGCCGCATCCCGCTTCCGCAGGGAATGGGGTGGCCTTGGGGGGTGCGGGAGTGGAGTGCACAGAATGTGTTCCTGCGATGATCTCAGGCCATGCTCTCCATGGCCCTGGGAAGTAGGGATTGCTGTCCACACTGAGAGATGAGGATCCTGAGCTGTCCAGAGGAAGTTCATGGTCCAAGTTGTATGCCCGGCAAGAAGCAAAATGAGATCTTTAACTCTGCCCTGGGCCTGTCAACCCCAAAATGTAGACAGTGTTGCCTCCTCTTTCATCCACATTAACTCATCCCCACTGGGGTTTAGGTACAATATTGGAAACTGTTGGAGTTTAAGTGCAGTCCTCAAGAGATCCTGTTACTCTCCCTGACACATCTTAGAGAGTGGGTCCCGTGTCCAACTATCTGGGACCAGACCTAAGAACACAGTAAGTTTCATTCGGACGCTCATGCCACCATTGTTTACTGAGAGCCAGCCATGAGCTCCCTGTAGGATGGCTGTGGAACCCTGTGCTGGGCAGGGCAAAAGATCTTGAAAAAGAACCCTCGAAGGCAGATCAGAGAAGAACTTAACAGCAGTAGACCGCGCTTTCCCCGCGCTCCCTGTGAGCCAGCGGCTGGTAAGACTGATACAGTTCCCTTTTTTACAGATGGGAAAACTCAAGCAGTTAAGGAAATTGCTCAGGCATACCTAGCTCGTGCTGGGCTCTGTTCTGACATGTTACGTGGATGAATCTTGAGAACATTATGCTGAGTAAAATAAGCCAGCCATAAAAAGACAAATACTGTGTGATTCCACTCAGATGACCTCATACTAAATTTCGCTGAGACAGAAAGTAGAATGATGGTTGCCAGCGGATGGGGAAGGACAGAGTGGGGAGTTATTATTTAATAGGAACAGAGTTCTAGTTTGGGAACATAAACATGTGCTGGAGAAAGACGGTGGTGGTGGTTGTACAACAGTGTGAATGTTCTTTACGCCACTGAACCGGACACTTAAAAATGGTTAGAAAGCTGGAATTTAATAATATGTATATTTTACCACAATAAAAAAGTGAAAAAGTAAAACTTTTAAGCTGACCATTAAAATGGGTCAAAATCGGTGTAAAGGGGTTTTAAAAATTCATCAGGCCCTGGAACCCATTTGAACTGACCCCTATCTTAGATGGCTGAGCCCATTGGGCCCTGCCTGAAGAGAAGAGATGTCCTAGAAGCCAGGAGTGAAATGTGGAATGGAGTCCAGGGATGCAGGTGAACTAGGGTCTGAAAGTAGGGACAGGCAGAGATGTGGAAGTGAGGGGACACTTGGAGCCGACGGGATGAGAGGTGGCTGGCGCAGGACGACTTACAGATACGGATCTGGCTGCTGAATCTCTTCACTCTTGTCTGGCAAGGGGCAGCCCGTACCAGCAGCAAGGCATGACCCGGCATCAGTCCAGCCGTGTGAGACACTGGGACCTTCTAGAGATTTTGCCCTGGTACCCGCCTGTTTCAGAGTTCTAGGCAGCCTCAGCTGCAGATGGGACCTGAATGAGACCAGGCACACACAGGGGCCAGAGCACAATGCGCCTGGGACGCAGAAGCCAGCAGGGGCTCCCTAAACTGGCACCAGGGTCCAGGAGCCTGCCTGAGAGGGCAGCCTGTGAGTGGGAAGGCGGATGGGGCCAGGTTGAATGGGATTCTCTCCCCAGGGAGTTATATGGTGGTGTCAGTAGTCAAGAAATGAAGCCAGAGACCGGAAGACTGGAAGATGGAAGGAGCTGCGGGCTGCAGCCGAGGGAGGGGCTGGATGGAGGTGGGGACAAAGGACCCGTGAGGGCTGATGCTAGGCAGGTCAGAAAGTGGAGGAAGGCATGGGCGGAAAACACACAGGTTCAGGATCTAGGGCTGCCAAGTGCAGGATCTAAGTCTGCCGAGTGTGAAAGGGTGATCTCGGGGCCTGCCCCAGACCAGAACCAGCTCCTTAAAGGGACCGGCTTCCTATGAGTTGACCTCCCTCTGTAGCTCCGATGGGTCTGGGGAGGGTGTAGTGATTATCCCTAGAGAAGCACAGTGTGCTGGCGTGGACCCAGATCTGCCTTCTCATCCCCCATGCACTGTGGTCATGAGCTCCTGTTCCCTCGCCAGTAAAGTGGGGGTGATAACCGCCCCCAATGAACACCGCAGGTGATGAGGGAGCAGAAGGCAAGATAAGGACAAAACACACACCAACACCCCACAGCCTCCCCTCCTCCCCATCCTGGGTGGGACGATATAAGGTCACTTAAAGATTAAAGAACCTGAAAGAGTAACCTACTTCACTGAGGATTTCCATGAGCAAAAGTCATAAATCTAGGAGCATCCATGGGGTGCGTGGCCAGCAGCTGTACAGAGCATTCCCTCATGTCTAATTTCCACATAATGGCTCTTGGTGTAAAGAGTTGAGTGAACAGTTGTAATAATAGAGGTTAATCTGCCCCATTGTTTATATTTCATGAGCTGTTGATGGGAGGCTTTCAAGGTTCGGCCAAAGCAGAGCAGATGTCGAGAAGGCACCTAGCTCTGCTTTAATAGCTGCTGGGGAAAGGTGACTGTTTCATTTGTGGCTCTGGGCATATTGCAGAGAAAACAGAGGATAAAGCACCCATAGGGAAGGAGTGGTTGGACAGTCCTGTCCTTTCATTTTAATGGCTGTCGGAGAGGTGGTGACGATTAAAGCCATCAATCACCTGCAGGTCCACGAGCTTTGGAATCAAACTTGAGTTTGAAGATGGGTTGCCCTGTGTAACCATTGGAAGTTACCAAAACTAGAAGTTTCCAGAGCCCTGTGCTCTGGAGAAACACATACTAGCTAAATTGGGGGGCTGGGTCTAGGCCTTTAAAATGCTTGCTGATCAGGATGTTTCTCCTTTCTCTATTTGTTTCATTTCTAGCAATAACCAGGAGACCACCTCTGTGGTATAGTGGAAAGATCATGGGTGTTACAAGGGGTTAGAAAGGGTGCAAATAGCTTCTTTCCCACCCAAGCTCTGAGATCTGAGAAAAATGATCTCTGAGTTTTAATTTTTCCATCTGTAAAAGGGGAACTCCTGTTTTGATGCCTGTTGAATAACTGTGAAAACCGACGAAGTGTAAATTTGCTGAGATTGGTAAACAGCAGTTGAGTGTAAGGTTTCTACTGGAGTGAATCGTCCACCAGCCCACTCCTGGCATCTCCAGCACAGCTCTGATGGTCTCTGCTTGGACTCAAGTGGAGATTTAAAATAATTTATTGTGAAATATGACATATATACCAAAGAACATTAAAAGACTCTCATAAAAATATAAAACAAAGAAAAAGAAAAAAAGTAGAGAGCAGTGATATGTAACAAACACGTGTAAAATTAACTTGCAGGCTAAGTTTTTGGTCAGGAGTCAGCAAACATTTTCCTTGAAAAGCCAGGTAATAAACATTTCACTTGGCTGATGTGGTCTCTAGCAACTACTTAACTCTTCTGTGTTGTTGTGAAAGCAGCCACGGACAGTATAGACAAGCAAGATCGATTTTGTTCCAGGCGTGACGGGAAACTTCATAAAATGAGCCAGCGAGCCTAGCTAAGAGAGTCTGTTTTAAAGTAGTGTCAGCAGGCCAAGGGGAGGAGGAGTGTAAGTACGTTTTGGTCCGAGGTCCTGTGAGTCCAGCTGGAAGCCCTCAGCCTCCGCTGAACTCAGCATGACCCCCCGAATCCTTTGCATTCATCAAAAGGAGGCAACTTGACCTGAGGAGTTCCAGTTCCTCATTTGCATATTAACCATCCAGACCCAGGTAACCTGATTTCAATCCCAACTTTGCCTCAAGGACCCAAATGAGAACTCGTGACCTCTCGCCTTTATAACTCCGCTCCTCTCTGTCTTCTCCCGAACGTGGTTCAGATTTCTTCCTGAATCTGGCTCCTGAGCCACAATCCTAATTGCCTAGAAAACACCTGTTTAACTTTTTGGTCAGTTCTTCCTCAGTTGACATTTGTTGGCCTGGTTGGCAGGATCAGAGCAACTGGCACCTGTCCCCGCACCACAAGGCCACCGCCGCCCAGAGGATACCTCTGAGAGAACACAGTCCTGCAAGTGTTCCCAGTGGTAAGGAGCCCGGGGTCCTCGCGGTGAGTCGTCCTGATCCGAACCTCCTGTCTTTCAGTCGAGGTTCAGATCAGACTGTATTTGGGCAAAATGACAGGTTCTGTCCTTGCTCTTTGGAGGGGAGGAATTTACCCTTGGGTTTCAGGTTGAAAGGAATTTGCTGTCCAGGCATCAGGATTGGAGTTTAAGGATGCTTACTGGTGAGCACTCATCATGTTTTCTTTCAGGTAGCCACATTCTCATTCAGTTTAAAATATTTTTAAATCATAGGGAAATATTTCCTTTGGAACAGCCTTAAAGGGTCATCCTCCTTTAGGAACCCCAGCTCGGACTTATGTTTTAAAAACACATATGGTGGGGCGCCTGGGTGGCTCAGTGGGTTGAGCCTCTGCTTTCAGCTAGGGTCAGGGATATCAGGGTCCTGGGATTGAGCCCCACATGGGTTCTCTGCTCACTGGGGAGCCTGCGTCCCCCTTTCTCTCTGTCTGCCTCTCTGGCTACTTGTAATCTCTCTCTCTGTCAAATAAATAAATAAAATATTTAAAACAAACAACCCCACATATGGTTCTCCCTCTTGTAAATTCGTACCCTGGGGGCGCCTGGGTGGCTCAGTGGGTTAAGGCCTCTGCCTTTGGCTCGGGTCATGATCCCAGGGTCCTGGGATTGAGCCCCACATCGGGCTCTCTGCTCAGCGCAGAGCCTGCTTCCCTTCCTCTCTCTCTGCCTGCCTCTCTGACTACTTGTGATCTCTGTCTGTCAAATAAATAAATAAAATCTACAAAAAAAAAAACTTTATAAATTTGTACCCTGTTAGACTCACATTACCACTGTATAAGATGGGACACTTTTATTTTTATTTTTTATTGTATTTTTATCCCCAGGAGTACAGGTCTGTGAATCGCCAGGTTTACACACTTCACAGCACTCACCATAGCACATACCCTCCCCAATGTCCATAACCCCACCCCCTTCTCCCAAACCCCCTACCCCCAGCAACCCTCAGTTTGTTTTGTGAGATTAAGAGTCACTTATGGTTTGTCTCCCTCCCAATCCCATCTTGTTTCATTCATTCTTTTCCTACTCCCCTAACCCCCCATGTTGCATCTCCACTTCCTCATATCAGGGAGATCATATGATAGTTGTCTTTCTCTGATTGACTTATTTCGCTAAGCATGATACCCTCTAGTTCCATCCATATTGTCGCAAATGGCAAGATTTCATTTCTTTTGATGGCTTCATAGTATTCCATTGTGTATATATACCACCTCTTCTTTATCCATTCATCTGTTGATGGACATCTAGGTTCTTTCCATAGTTTCGCTATTGTGGACATTGCTGCTATAAACATTTGGGTGCAAGTGCCCCTTCGGATCACTACGTTTGTATCTTTAGGGTAAATACCCAGTAGTGCAATTACTGGGTCGTAGGGTAGCTTTATTTTCAACATTTTGAGGAACCTCCAAGATTTTTTCCAGAGTGGTTGCACCAGCTTGCATTCCCACCAACAGTGTAGGAGGGTTCCTCTTTCTCCGCATCCTCGCCAGCATCTGTCATTCCCTGACTTGTTAATTTTAGCCATTCTGACTGGTGTGAGGTGATATCTCATTGTGGTTTTGATTTGTATTTCCCTGATGCTGAGTGATGTGGAGCAATTTTTCATGTGTCTGTTGGCCATCTGGATGTCTTCTTTGCAGAAATGTCTGTTCGTGTCTTCTGCCCATTTCTTGATTGGATTATTTGTTCTTTGGGTGTTGAGTTTGCTAAGTTCTTTATAGATTTTGGACACTATCCCTTTATCTGATATGTCGTTTGCAAATAAGATGGGACACTTTTGATATCCCCAAATTAGTTTAATTGCTCCCACAGGTGGGGGGGAAGGTTATAAAACTAAACAGAAAGCTCCTTTTCATTGGTGTCTGAAGGCTTCAAAAGAAGTTTCAACCCTTAAAGCAGATAGCTCAAAACTTTCAAAAGCAACTTCCAATCTTTCGGAGAGGCTTTTGAAATGAGAGATATCTGCTGAAACTTCTCAGACTGCCCCACCCCAGTCCTACCTGTCCTTGCTTCCCCTAAGCCTCTCGTCCCCCAACCTTGTACTTCCTCTATATCCTTAGCTAAGTAGCACCTTAAAAATTCAACTTATCTTCTGGATTGTGAAATTTCTCTAAAATGTCCAAGGCGAGACTGGAAGAGTCAGAGCAAGTCTCCCCAGAATGTGCCACTGTGACGTACGGGTGATTTTTGAGCTGCAGGCAGTCGAGACCCTGCAGGCTGAGAAGAAATCATTGTTGCCTTCTGCTTGTTTTGTCTGTTGGTCTGAAACAGACAGGTTGTTCTTCCTTTTGGCTATCTTTGGGAGTAAGATAGCCTTTGCACCTTCTTTGAGGATGCATCTTACACCAAGGGATAGGTATTTAATACTGCCAGAAGTACTTACTCTTTGTCCCAGCTGAAAACAGACAATTTTTTTTTTTTTTTTTTAAGTAGCTCTGTAGTCAGAAGTTGGCCAGACTGGTAGCTGATGTTCGGAGCCTGATGGCCATTTTTCAGGCCCTCCTGCCCTAAATTAAAACAATGCACCCAGAAAGTGAAGTGAAGATGTTTAGTGAGAGAGGCAGTCAAACTATGATGTCATTTAAGTTACAACCCAATTCTTGGAAGAATCGAAAGCAACTGACCTTCTTATAAATCTTGACAAAACTTGAAATGCTGCTGTAGAGACCCTTCAAAGTTTACCGATTCCTTTACCAACCCCCAAACTTCCCTTATTTATCTCAAAAGCCTGGCAAATCATTGGCCTTAGGAAACCAAAGTTCTCCTTAGCAGCTTACGTTCTTTCTCCGTCCCTGGCAGTTTAACATTTTACCATGTCCTAAGAAGCGGGGGGCGGGGGGGGGTAGGCATTTTTAAGATACAAACTGCATATAAGGCTCTTGGTCCCTGATTCTAGCACAGCCCCCTAGGATTAACTCCAGGGACAAATGGTGAACAATGCAGCTGTGCACATTCTCACATAAACCTCTTAATACACACGTGCATGCACTTCTGTTGGGTATAAACTTGGGGATGGAATGGCTGGATCCTAGGGTTGTGTTATGTTCAACTTTAGAGTATAAGGACCACTCGTCTCTAGAGACCCCTTGTAGGCAAATAGGGTTGAGTGATGGAATTTAGAAAGGGCCACAGTGGGACGCCTGTGTGGCTCAGTCAGTTAAGTGCCTGCCTTCGGCTCGGGTCATGATCTCCGGGTCCTGGGATCGAATCCCGCATTGGGCTCTCTGCTCAGGAGGGAGCCTGCTTCTCCCTCTGCCTGCTGCTCCCCCTGCTTGTGCATTCTCTCTCTCTCTCTCTCTCTCTCTCTGACAAGTAAATAAAATATTAAAAAAAAAAAAAGGGTCACAGTGACCCCCGGCTGAATATAGATAAACCCATCTGGTGACCCACCTCAAGAAGGCCATCCATCCCTAACTAACCAATGGAATACTTAACCAGTCACAGTCACCAAAAAAGGGAGAATTCCAACAGTGCCATATCTCCTCATCTCCCTCCTTTAAAAAACAGCCCCGGCAGGGGCAGGGTGGGAGGGCCACCTGGGTGGTTCAATGGATTAAGGCCTCTGCCTTCAGCTCAGGTCATGATCCCGGGGTCCTGGGATCGAGCCCCACATCGGGCTCTCTGCTTGGTAGGAGGCCGCTTCCTCCTCTCTTCTCTCTGACTGCCTCTCTGCCTACTTGTTATCTCTGTCAAATACATTTAATAAATAAATAAATAAATAAATAATAACTGCCTCACTCACTGCCTGCTGGCACACAGCCTCTCCTCTGCTGCCCTGCCCACCACTCCCCTAGGTGTATTCAATAAACTTCTCTTCTGCCTCAGGTGAGTTCTTTCACTACCCACTTTACTCCATCATTGCTCCATATTAAGGGCCCCCATCCAATCAAGAGGGATTATCACATCTCCCACCCAAGTTGTGTGGATTTACACTTCTACCATTCCAGCTTTTGGTAGTACCAGACTTATGTTCAATCTGGTTGAGTGTGGTGGTGTCTCAAGCCTTTATTATACGTTCCTTGATCAGTAATAGAGTTCGACCCCTTCTCCGGTGTTCCTTGGTCATGAGATAGCTTCATCTGCGAGGTGCTTACACAAGCCTTCTGCCTGTTTTTCTCATTGGTTGTTTGACATTTCCTTATTGATTTGCTCAAGTTCTCTTTGTATTCCCAGTGGCAGCTCTTTGTCAATCCTATGGATAGCAAATATTTTCTCCTACTCCTGGCTGAATTTTTACCTTTTTTGGTGATGTTATTTTCTTGAACAGACAAATTCTGAATTTCAATAGAGTAAACTTCATTAATATTTTCCTTCATAGTTAGCACTTTTTTAATATCCCAAGACATGTTTCCATATACCAAAGTTTATGAAGATCTTCAATTTTGCTAAGTTGCATCTTTCCAGAATATTGCCCATCTAATCTAAACCTAGGCTATGTTATTAATAATGGGCCATTATATCCTTTTATGTTTAGTATCAGCAGAATCTAGCAATGTTGCCTTTTTCATCACTGACATTGGATTATGGGCCTATCCTCTTTTCTTCTTGATATGCTCTGATGTATATTAGGTTATTAATCTTCTCAAAGGACCAACCTGGGGTTTCGTTGATCTTCTCCATGGTATATTGTTGTTTCATTAGTTTCTTCTTATATTTATCATTCACTTACTTTTGCTGTCTTTGCTACTAATGTGTTGTTCCTTCTCTAACTTCTTGACAAAGATACTAGATTCATTACTTTGTACTACCACCGTATGAAGATAATCCTTCTTTACCTGCTTGATGTAGGAAAGATGTTAGGGTCCGAAGCTGACAGAATTCTTGAGACGTCTTTGGTGTAAAAAGGTGATTTTAGGGTGGCTGGGTGGCCATTGGGTTAAGCCACTGCCTTCAGCTCAGGTCATGATCTCAGGGCCCTGGGATTGAGTCCCACATCAGGTTCCCTGCTCAGCGGGGAACCTGCTTCCCTCTCTCTTTCTCTGCTTGCCTCTCTGCCTACTTGGGATCTCTTTCTGTCAAATAAATAAATAAATAAAATTTTAAAGTGATTTTATTAAAGCATGGGGACAAGACCCATGGGCAGAAAGAGCCATGGGGTCACGAGGAGTGGCCCATTAGATATTTTGAAGTTGGGAGGGGGTTGGGTATAGTCTTTAAGGAATTTTGGGAACAAGGTTTCCAGGACCTTGAGGGGGCTAGCTGTTGTTGGGAAAAGATAATTTATTACCATCTAAGAAAACCTTAGTCATGAAACCCTTCACATGTCTATTGGTGGCCCATATGCTGGGGGGATGATTACTAACTCGTATTTTAGGAAGTAGAGGTAAAGGAAATTCTTAAAGGCATTTTTATATGTTAAAGTAGGCTTACAGGATCCAGCATGGGGGTAGGGGTTGGGCTAGGATTGCCTTTTGCCCTTAGCAAAGTGTTAATATCGAGGCCATTGAGTCCCTGGAGAAATGTCACTCTGCCAGTCTCAAGGACTTGTCAATAGGCTGTAGGTAGTAAAGAAACTCAATAATTTTTTTTCTGTCTTTGCTTCCCACATCATACCTACACACAAAAAAATTTGATATTATCATTCAGTTCAATCAAATTCCTAATGTCCTTTGTGACTTATTTGACCCATTAGCTATTTTAAAATGGATCTCTAAATTTTTAAACATATGGAGAATTTATCATTATGCCTTTGTTATTGATTTCAGGTTCAATTGCATTATGGACAGAGAACATACTTTGTGTAATTTCAATTCACTGAAATCTGTTGAGACTTGTTTTATAACCCAGCATAAGGTCAATTAGAAGAAATGTTCCATGTATGCTTGAAAAGAAAAATGTGTTGCCTTAATTTGTTGGGAGGAGTATTATGAGGTTGTTTGCTAATCAGACCGTTCAAACATTTATTTCTTTACCTGTTTTTTGTTTCTTTTGCCTATCAAATATTGAGATCAGGCAGAGTGTTTAAATTTTCCAGGCAAGTGTGGATTGTCTTCCTCTAAGTAGCTCTGTCAATCTTTATACATTCTCAGGGTATTTTAAGTATAATTAACATTTATAATTGCTATATCTTAGAGTTTAATTAAATATTTTATTATTCTGAAATGTCCCTGTTTATCTCTAGCAATGTTTTTTGTTTTGAAATATGTTTTATTTGATACTAATTATGAAAGCATGGTTTGTTTTGGTTTTGGGGTTTCTTTTCCTTTTCCTATTTTTTCTTTTTTAGTTAATGTGTACATGATAAATCTTTTTCACTTTCTGTGTTTTAATGTTTTTCTCTGTGCCCAGGTTTGAAATTGTCTAACGACCTCTCTTTTGCTGTGTCCAATTTGCTGTTAAGCCCATGCATTAAGATTTATTTTTTTTTAAGATTTTATTTATTTATTTGACAGAGAGAGATCACAAGTAGGCAGAGAGGCAGGCAGAGAGAGAAAGCGAGAGAGAAGCAGAGAGCCCGATGCGGGACTTGATCCCAGGACCCTGAGATCATGACCTGAGCCGAAGGCAGCAGCTTAACCCACTGAGCCACTCAGGTGCCCCATGATTTAAATTTCAGATATTATAGTTTGGGTTCTAAAATGGCCTGTCTAGACATTTTCTCTAGATCTACGGGGAGACTTTTTAAGACCATCAGAACGTCCTGCTCCTCCTCAAACTTCTGCCTTTGATTTAGCATCTGTTGATGATTTGTGCAGGATCCAACTTAACTGAACTAATGGGAGTTCGCTCCTCGGTGAGTTACACATAGAGACTACACCAGGTGGAATTGTCACACAAAGGAAATTTTATTTGCAGCCCATAAGAAGATCATGGGGAATAACTTCTGAAGCTGGGAACACCCCAGCAGGAATGAGAAGCTTCTTTTTATTTAGAGTTTAAGGAGAATATTCAGAAAAGGCGGTTTTGTCACTGCCTGTAGAGTCTGGCAGTAGGTAGTGCAGGGGTACTTAGGAAACAAGTTATACACACCTATGTTATGTTAATGAAGCTTGTGTTCCATCACCAAGATTTTAATATTATAATGAAGCAGAGGTAACTGACAAACCAGGGGAAGGGGCTCTGGGCATGCTCTGAGAGCTGGGATTAACTGGATGGGGTCTGGGGCTCATGGTCCCAGGTAAGGAATACAGGACCTTGCTTGTTCCTAGCCTGGAAATGTATCTGTTGACCCTGAGCCCAGGCTTCTGCAGAGGAAGCCAGTGGGTTTGTTAGAGAGGTCTGAAAAGACACAATAACTGATTAAGGGGAAACCGTTCCCTGAAAAACAAGCTTTAAATTTTCTGCTAGTTTCGGGACACCTGGGTGGTTCAGTTGCTTAAGTGTCTGCCTTCAGGTCAGGTCATGATCCCTAGGATTGAGTCCTGTATTTGTTGGGGGGAGGTGTCCTTACTCAGCTGGGAGCCTGCTTCTCCCTCTGCCTGCCTCTCCCCCTGCTTGTGTGCGTTCACTCTCTCTCTGACAAATATATAAAATCTAAAAACAAAAACAAAAACTTTCTGCTGGTTTCAACCTCATCATCCCTATGGAGCATGGTTTCAATCCTGCAAAAACAACTCAAGAATGTGCATTAGGTCAGTCTTTACTTTCAAAATAGCCCTGGGAATTTTACCATTGATTTATAGTCTCTGATATGGTTAGGCTATTTCCTGGCCTGGTAGAAACTGGTGGGTTTTGCCTTCCCTTTAAATCCTTAATTACTGATATTTTTGCATTTCTTTGTGATTCAGACCCATCCTAGGAAGTTCTATTAGAAGTGTGCTAGGGCAAGTAGAGCCAGCCAGTAGGGAGTAGATCAGGAGAAATAGCTGGGGGTCCTAAAATGACTTCTCTTGTGTTGCAAAAGCTTTTGTCTTCTTTTCCTGGTGAACTCTAACTCTTTCTGCTTTACACTTTACACTCTGGGGACCCCTAGCTCTTCTGCTTTGATGGTTATAAAATGGTCATTTTTACCCCCACTACTCTCATACTTACCAGTCGTACTCCACTCTCTCCTCCATCTGGCCATCTACCATCTATCTATGCATCCGTCTATGGATCTATTATGTGAATTCATGATTCCTATTCAGTAGGTTATAATCCATTAATACTTATATTTTGATACTCAAATTTCATTGATTTGGCCAGTGGGACCCCCTTTTATGATAATTTCTGTATCTTTGGTGACATGTTCCCCTCATTTCATTTTTTTAAGACACCGTCTTATTTTCTGGCACAAAAAGATGTTCCAGGTCTATCTGCTATCTTTCCTGATGCAGCCTTGCCATTGGCTGTTTCTCCAAAGATACCTGGTTTCCTCTTGGCTTTTTTTTTTTTTTTTTAAGATTTATTTATTTATTTGACAGACAGAGATTACAAGTAGGCAAGAGAGGCAGGCAGGGAGAGAGAAGAGGAAACAGGCTCTCTGCAGAGACCCTGCAGGGCCCTGGGATCATGACCTGAGCCAAAAGCAGAGGCTTTAACCTACTGAGCCATCCAGACACCCCTCCTCTTGGCTTTTAAATATCATTCCTCACTGAGACTCATTGTTACTAGAGTACTATTGCTTCTAAATCCTTCCAATGTGCAGAGGTAGGGAATATGTACATATAAGAAATCAGGAGTTCCTATTGGTATTTGTAATTCTAATTCAGCCCTACAGAGTTCCTCCTCATTTCCCCTTATTTAATACTGAGATTTCAGTCTTCCACATTTGGAGTCCTAGCTCTAAAACATCAACCTAGCTACTCATCCAGTTCAACAATGCACTTAAAATAGCTCCCAAATAGCTTTACCCATACCACCAAAAACATTTATAGTTCTTTTATTCCCCTGGATGAAGCATGTATCGTAGAGTCAAAGAGTTGTGCTCAGAGTTATTTTGGATTATTTATTTCTCTTCCCGTTAATGTGGTAATTCAAAATACAGTAGTTGGGTTCATTAGTAAATTTCCCCCTCCCTGATGATTTAATCTTGTTCTTTTGAGCATGTAAAACATTGGCATGCTTCCAAAAGCCAAAACCATGCAAAGGCATGTACAGAGAAGCGACCGTCTTTCCCTTGCCCTATGAACCCATCCCCCCTCATCTTTGTGAGTAATCAAGTTTATTTCTTTCTTTTGGCAAAAGTGAGCAAATATGCATATCCTTTGTTATTTCCCCTTCTTTCTTACCAAAATATGGCATACTTTACATACTCTTTTGCCATTTGTGTTTTGTCAGTTAACTGTATAGCCTGGAAATTAACTCCATATTAGTTCATGCAGATACTCTTTTCTTATTTATTTATAAAGTTCTAGGATATTCCACTGTGTATCTGCCATGTTTGTTTTTTTAACCAGTCTCCTGTATGTGAGCATTTCGGTACTTTACAGTATTTTGCAATTATTCAAAAGTGTCCCAGTGAAAAGCCTTGTGCATACTGTTGCGGTGCATATTGGTATTTTTAGGGTAAATTCCTAGAGATGGGATCGCTGAGCCTACACTTAGTGACAATGTAGCTGAGTTAGATATTTCCAAATTCCCCTCCATGGAAATTGTATCCATTTCCATCCCCACTTAAAATGCGGGAGGCTCCTTATTTTCCTGCACCCTCACCAACTGGGTTATCAAGCTTTTGAATTTCTGCCAATTTGATGGATAAAATGTGATATCATGGTTTAGTTTAAATTTGTACTTCTCTTATTCGTGAATGAAGTTGAGCACATTTTCATAAATTTAAGGGCCATTTTAATATAGTTTTACATACTGGCTGCTCATGGGTTTTGTCATTTTACTATCAGATTCTTGGTTTCTGTCCACCCCACCCAGTTAAAAAAAAATTATTTATATATTAGGGATATCCATCTATATCTGTGATAGATGTTACAAATATTTTCTCCCACCTTATTGTTTGTCTTTTAACTGACTTGTGGCATTTTTTGCCATTATGGAGTGGGTTTTGAATTTTTTTTTTTTTTTTGGAAGTCCTACTTACTTATTTTTCCTTTGCTGCATCTGGATTTTGCATCAGAGCTTGCAAGCCATCCCTGCACTCAGGTTATAGAGGACTTCGCTATGTTTCTTTTAGTACTGAAAGTTTAGCGTATATTTAGATACCAGATCTTTTTCAAGTTTATTCCCATATGGTGTAAAAGAAAGGTATAATCTCCTTTTCTTTTCTTTCTTTCTTTTTTTTTTTTTTTTTTAACAAATGTCTATCTCATTTTCCCATACCATTCATTAAAAAGTAATTCTTTTTCCTAGTGGTTTGAGATGTCACTGATGTTATATGCATGATACCCATATATACTTGGATCTGTTTCTTAAACTTCTGTTCCATTTCAGTAATCTTTTTGTCTATTCATATGCCAATACTGCAGCATCTTACATATAGAGTATTTGTAGTATGCTTTTGTTTGTTTTAAAGATTTTATTTATTTGAGAGAGTGAGAGAGAGAGCATGAGAAGGGAGAAGGTCAGAGGGGGAAGCAGCTCCCGTGGAGCTGGGAGCCCGATGTGGAACTTTATTGAGGGACTCAATCCCAGACCCTAGGAATGTGACCTGAGCTGAAAACAGTGGCTTAACCAACTGAGCCACCCAGGTGCCACTGTAGTATGTTTTAATACTGGTAAGGATAGTTCTGTCTCAGTTCTTGTTTTTCAGTATTTTCCCTAGTTAGTCTTGTATGTCCATTTTTCCATGAACTTGAATTCCAACCTGTCTAGCTCCAAGGGAAAAACGTTTCTTAATATTCATTTGGATCATAGTAAATGTGTAAAGTAAACTCAAGAAGAGTGATCTGCTGATGGTGATGAGATTTCCTGGCCAGAAACAAGGGGTGCCTATTTGGAAGGTAACTAGAATATGTTACCCTCCCATCTCTCCTTATTTCTCAGACTCCTCGGCTGCTTTCATATGCACCAATTCTTGAATCATCAAAGTGTAATATTAACTGGCATTTTTTACTCTCTTCCTGGTCAACATAAGGACCTTAGAGCATTTTAACTCCACTTTGTCACCTTTTTACTTTTAATTTTATGTATCATTCAAACACAGTTAAAGCATTTTTGTTTTACATAGTCAAAACTTACCTACGTGTCTGTCTTCTCCATTGTATTTCATTTGTCCCTGCATCTTTGATTTTCTATCTGGGATCATTTTCCCCTTATGTAAAGAATAGACTTTAGGATTCCTTTTTAAGGATCTTTTGGTAGGTAATTGTCTCAGTTTTGTTGATAATGTCTTCATAATATCTTTATTTTTTGAGGGATATTTTTACTGGGTATGGAACTCTTGATTGGCAGTTACTTTCTTTCAGCATTTTCAATGTATAATTAAACTGCCTTTAATTCCTATAGTTTTTCTTGAAAAATCAATAGTTAAGACAACTAAACTTTTTATACTATCTTTGAAGGTGCTCTGCATTGTTTCTACCTACTGCTTTCCAAATTTTTCTACTTAAGAGTTTTAGCTGTTGATTATGTTTCTCTGTGTGTGGATTTCCTTTTGACTTATGTTTAGAAGTTTTAGGGATTCTTGTAGCTTAAAATGTTTCATAGATTTTGAAAAGTTCTTGGCTATTATGTCTTCTTGCTTCTGTTCCACTTTCTCCTCTCACCTTCTGAGACTCCAATTACATGTTTAGAACATTTCACTGTACCTTCTCTATTTCTTCCTCTCTCTATGTATTTTCTTTCTTCTTGTCTCTTGCCTCAGTCTTAATATTTTCCTCAAAGTCATACTCAACTTCATGAGTTCTCTTTTCAGCAGTGTCTAGACAGTTATTAAACCAAACCACTGAGATCTTACAGTTATTATATGTTTACTCCTAGAATTCCCATTCGGTTCCTTTTTATAGTTTCCAGTTATCAACCAATATTCTCAACCTTTTTATTGTCCTCTTGAACATAGTAACCATAGTTATTCTAGATATATCTGATAACTTCAATATCTGAATCCCCTGTGGGATTATTCCTGTTAATAATTGCTTCTGCAATTGCATTTCTACCACCAATAAAATGGACTAAAGAATTCTGTATTCATTTGCTTACAGATGCCTTCTTGTTGGCTTAAATGAAATCCCTATAGGGGTCAGATAGGGAACACAAATCAATAAATTGGATCAGATGTAAGGTAATAGGGAGAAGTTGGATTATGGCTAACTGGGGAATACATTTCCCACCCAAAGGCTTCAAGTTCAAAAACTAAGTATTTTTAAGTCAAACAGAACACATATGTGTTCTTAATTAAGAACACATATGTGTTCTGTTTTATATTTGAGCCTGCTTTTCCAAGCTCAAAAACTTGTGATCCCTAAAATGAATATTGGTATGTTCCCCTGCTTAGAAATTTTCTGTTAGTTGCCACAATTTACTCCTAGTAGGGGTAGAACCTGAAGAATTATTGTGAGGCCTTGAAAGTAACAATAGCTAATATTTATATAATCCAGGTTCCTCTAAAGACTTTATTTTAGTCCTACAACAGTATCATGAAGACATATCTCATTGTCATTACTTAATAGATGAAGAAACTGAAGCACAGAGATATTAAGAGACTTGAACAAGGTCACTCAGCTAGTGAGTAGCAGAGTAGGGATTCAGAGCCCAGCAGTGTGGCTCTAGAGCCCACAGTCTTTCCCTCTACACAATCCCTGTCTCTGTGATACTGAAGAACCAAATAGCACCAGTTCTAGAATTTCTCACTGAAATTCTTGACAGGGTTCCTCTTGGTTCAGTGACTCTAAAATCTACAAAAGAATAGAAAGAAATGTGCTATTTTTGTGAGCACTCTGAGGTGCTCTGTTCCTTGAACTCTACTGTGTTGTCATTTTATTACAAATTGGGTTGTATTTGAATGTCAATTCAATTAGTAAATGTATAATTGCTATTGTCATAAACCATGCTTTGACATTTAATATGCCAAATATGATCGTTTTATGGGCAAACCAAGTTATCCATAATACATTTTTATGTTCTGCAGCTATCAAGATGGCTTTAGATTTATAGAGTGCTAAAAAAGTAACTGTATCATAAATTTCAATTTTCCCTAAAATTGTCTTTTTAAAACAAAACAAGGAAAATGATATTCCTGTCAATGTCTCCCCTCTAGGAGGCCCAGAATTCCTGAAAAGTTGAGATTGTTCAAAGATTGAGGGTCATTGTGCAGTTCTGAGTAGTCACACATATCAAAGTGTATCCTCAAGTCTGTATTCTTCTGGGGGGCTTTCAGAGTTATCTCTATATTCATGAGATTAAGAAAGACAGACTCACTAAATAGTTTAGATCCTCAATGGTATATGTAGTGTCTGAGCTCTACAAAGGGGTTGCTGGACAAAAGCCCCTGATGGTGCTGAGATGAGATTGTCCTAAAGGTGTAGGGTCTTCCTGTGGCCACAGCAGAGGTCAGAGGAAGGGGGCGGGGGGGTGGGGGGGGGGGGGACTGGATATTCCTGCACATCCACACCCAGCAAGCTCTTTCATCTAGTAAGCCCAGGGCAGTGGATTGTCCTATACTTCCCAGGACCTGGAAACCATTCCTGTCTCCATGGAAATGCAAACTAGGTGAGAAAACCTCTAAAGACTCAGAAAACTCTCAGGTGAGGGGCAGATGCAGCCATGTAGGGAAGTCCACACCGTGCTTGTAAGGAGGGGAAAAATAATCATTGGATTCAAAGGTGGTTACTGACTAGGACTGTCACACCCCAAACACAATGAATGGGTTTGGGGTGACAGAGAGAGAGGGGTATAGGTAAGCAGTGACAAAACAGTACGATCAGTGAAACAAAATAGAAAGCCAAAAATAGACCCAAGCATACATGAGGATTTAGTTCACAGCCGAGGTAGTATTCAGGAAAAGATGAAAGCATATGAACAGATTTATAAAACTTTGTTTCCCAAAAGCTATTTAAGTGAACAAAAGGGAGTAAATACCAAATATACATCAACATTGAAACTACAGTAAGATCTCAATCTCACACCATAAATTTCAAAAAACCTTATCTTGAAATTGAAATAGAAAGTATTTAACTCTCGGGAGTGACACACAGAGTGCAAGACAGAGCCATGGATACTAAAATGAAAACATTCTTTAATGTCCTTATGGAAATAGCGACCTTTCCATACCCAATTTGGAGTAATGGAAACTGGGGCTAAAAGTAGCCAGAAGGGAAATACGCAGTGCATCGCCTAGATCTCCCTCTCTTGGATGCAGATAATTTTCTGAGCCACGGGGTAGGAGAGAAACAAGAGAATGACCCCTAAGGATAACTGACAGAAGGCCTCATTGGGCAAGAGAAAAAATAAGGCCATTTCAAACCAAAAGCAAGATTTTATACCAGCTTGGCCAGCTCACCCCAAAGCAGAGAGCACAAACTAAGGACTAAAGGGTAGCCATGGGTGGAACACAATTCTCCAGGGCAATCAATTCCTGTAAGCCATTAGGTGTCCATAACTAAAGTAATCAGAATCACACAACAAAAGGTGAAATTTATAATTCTTGAACTAAAAGCCACATCAGGAAAAATATATATGTCATAAACTGAAACAAAACTCACAGAGAGCCTACCAACACAATCTTGAAAGTAGGGAGGTATGAGGAAAGTGCATACGCTAATTTTCTTAGCTTTCATAGAAAGTGGGACTATCTCGCTATTCATCCATGAAGCTGATAATCAAAGACTAAAAGTATGTTCAACAGTATTATTTAAGTATACATGCAGACTTATCATGTAGCAGAACTGAAAACAGGCTGTATACGTTTCAAGGTAGCAAAACAAAATCTAAAAGAACAAAGAGCAAACTGACAGTAATAGCCAATGATTAAAAAAAAAAAAACCTAGGAAATAGGAAAAATTTAAAAGTAGAGAGTAGAAATTAGATGACAGAAATAAAACTAAAAAAATCTGTTATGACAGTAAGTGTTAATACAAAAAAATAGCTGAATGTGTAAAAAGAATGCTCACATTGGGCCAATAAACTAAATATGATTATAAATACTCTGTATAAAAACAATACTTCTTGCACTGGATGTCTTTTATTTGCCCTCCAAAACAACTCTCTGCTGTTCTCCACAGCTTTGTTAGCTGGGAGGCCAGCTAATACCACCTTATCACCACGTTGCCTTGCCCTCTGGCTTCTAGTTGGCTTTGGTCATAGGAATCACCAGTAGGACCTCTGACAGAGGGAGGAGAGGGAGGTGAGGGCCTTCATTTCCCTGGCTCCCTAAAGGAGGATTACCATGGCTAGATGCCTCCCGCCACCAAAGGCACGGCTTCTGTCAGGCACATTCCTTTCTACTCTTGTGGATTTCACTTCTCTTCAGATTCTAGTTAACTGATGCAGAGATGCTAATGCATTATTAAGTCCAAGAGTACAACACTGTCCCAAGTGGACTTTGCACACACCTGCTCATGCCTCTGCAAATGGTCCCTCTAAATTCTCATCAAATCACCCCGTTTAAGCATGGCACTCTTTCCTGCCAGGACTCTAATACATGCCCAAAGTTACTCATAAAGCTGAAAGTAAGGGGAGTCTGCATAGCTCAGATGGTTAAACATCTGCCTTAAGCTCAGGTCGTGATCCCTGGGTCCTGGGATCGAGCCCTGAGTCTCCCTGCTCCTTGGGGAGCGTGCTTCTCACTCACCATCTGCTGTTCCCCCTGCTTGTACTCTCTCACTCTTTGTCAAGTAAATAAATAATAAATAAAGATGAAAGTAAGAGAATGGGGAAAAGAATGTGAGACAAATTAAAGAAATGAGGGTTTGTCTTCCTCAGAAAATGCTGAATTCAAGAAAAAAACATTAAATGGGATTTTTAAAAAATCACATTATAGTTATGATGGGTAAGATCCCCATTAATGTAAAATTGTCTTGCTGATAAATGCAATAAATTATGTATAATTAAAATACATGATGCCGAAAACTGCTGGAAATGGGAAGAGAAAGAAGTCAATGGGAATTTTAAAGATATCTTAGTTTTTGAAAATCAAGTTCAACATTAGTGAGGAAACTGATAAAATCAGAACAAAGTCTGTAGTTGTAGTAAAAGAATTGTGCCAATGATAACTTCTTAGTTTTTACAAACATACCATAGTTATATCAACTAACATTAAAGGAAACCAGGTGAAGGATATCTGGGAGCTATCTGTACTACGTTCACATGCTTTTCAGTAAATCTAAAATTATTCCAAAATAGAAAGTTTAGAAAAAGATCAAGTTAACAAAAGATAATTTGAATGATATAATTAACAATATAAACCTAAAGACAGAAACTATTCTTTTTTTTCATGTGACCATAATATGCAAAAATTCTCTATATATTAGATAAGAAAAAACTATAAAAGTTTAAAAAGTAAAACATAAAATTATTATTATCCACAATTCAAAATTAAAATAGAAACAAACCAAAATGTCTAACCCATTTATTTTTTTTAAGATTTTATTTATTTATTTGAGGGAGCAGGTGAGAGAGAGAGTAAACAGGAGCTGGGGGGGAGGGGTAGTGGGAGAGAGAGAAGCAGACTCCCCGCTGAGCAGGCAGCCAATGCAGGGGTTCAATCCCAGGACCCTGGGATCATGACCTGTGCTGAAGGCAGATACTTAACCAACTGAGCCATTCAGGTGCCCCTCTCTGACCCTTTTAAAATTTAAGTTTCTTTACATTCAAACAACTCCTAAGTTTAAGAAGAAATCAAAAGCATTTTCAGTATCCTTTTCCTTCCTTATTTCAGACCTTATCCTGATTTTGTCCAAATGCCCCCTATTCTCCAGGCAGCCATCTGCTTTAAGTGAGGGGCTTTGCTTCCACGCCCAGGAGGTGAATCTTGATTAAGACAAATCAGTGGTCTCACTCTCACTGCTGGCAATTAGTTTAGGGACGGACACATAAAACCGTCCTAGCCCATGAATTTTGGAAGAGCCTGTGAGTTACTTCTGGGAAAGGCTTACTTCAGTGCTAAAACGAAAGTCCCTTTTCTGCCACAGGAAATTGTCATGGGCATGTGACACCCAAAGCTGTATCTTACCAGAATGAAAGGGACCAGCCCTGTGTGTGTGTGTGTGTGTGTGTGTGTGTGTAGTATGTATGTATACTGATCTATATACTGCTATTTTAGAGCAGTAAGAAGAATGTGAATCTTTGAAGGTGTCATTGAACTGCTGGGTAAACCAGCCCTGAAACTTTCTTCAAACTTCTTGTTATTGGAAATAATAACTCCTTTTTAAAAAAGATTTTATTTATTTATTTTGGGAGAGTGAGCAAGCACAAGCAGGGGGAGTGGAAGAGTGAGAGGAAGAAGCAGGCTTCTCACTGAGCAGGGAGCCCAATGTGGGGCTCGATCCCAGGCCCCTGGGATCATGACCTGAGCCAAAGGCTGGCGCTTAATGGACTGAACCACCCAGGCGCCCCTGGAAATAATAACTCCTCAAGGCATTTGGATCACTGTTTTCTGTTATTGGCTACAGATAAAACCCTTGCTAATGTGTAAAATATCCAAGAAATAATGAAAATGAAAATACTACAGATTAAATTCCAGAGGGTGCAGCCAAAATTTTATTCAGAGGAAAAGTCATTTCCTTTTATCCCTTTTATGGCTGACAGACACACTCTGCCTCAAATGGATTAAGCATTCAAATGAAGAAGTTAGAAAAAAAGAAAGGCAATGTCATGTCCAGAAAGGCAGGAGTAAATAAATTTGATAGGAAATTCAGGGGCTCTTGGGTGTCTCAGTCAGTTAAGCATCTGACTTTTGGTTTTGGCTCAGTTAATGATCTCAGGGTTGAGATTGAGCCCCTCATCAGGGCTCAGTAGAGAATCTGAGCTCAGTAAAGAATCTGCTTGAGATTCTCTTTCCCTCTCCCTCTGCCCTTCTACTCAGGCTCTCTTTCTCTCTCTCTCTCTAATAAATAAATAAATATTTAAAAAAATAAAAGGAAATTCAAGGTTTATTGACAACCAGATGCCGCATCTAGGCCTACAAGAGGAAAGACCCACACATTTCCTCTTTCTCCTCTTCCCTATCCATCCCTTGAGCTTGTCTTCAGATTTTCTCTCTCCTCTCCCACTCCAAAGGGAGTGAGGGTAAATGGTAATCCTCCTGTTGTCCAACCCTTTCTGGGAACGTGAGCCCTTACCAGGTCCCTGCTATACCTTGCTCATTAAACACCTCTGTCCAGCCCCAGACAATCAGGAGTGGACTGTGGTGTTAAAGCTCTTGATATATGAGAAAGAAAGATCCCAACTCAAATATTGTGGGGGAAAAAAAGCATCAAAAAGTATGGAAGAGAATCTTTTGAATCCAGTAAGAGGAATCCATACCAGGCCATAACAGACCTATCTATCCCTCTACTCTCTGTAATAAGGGCACCCGCTACTTCTTCATGAGGAACCAGTGGATGTTTTCATCGGTACCCTGTGGCTCATTCATAATTGGCTGCTGAAGTCAATTATGCTGAAGTCAAGGGAGGGTACATTCTAGACTGTGAGTTTAGAAATTCTGCAAAATTCCTTTTGTACCATCTTCAGATGTTATGTTAAAATGTCATCTGGCTAAAGACCTATGTTTGGACTTGGAAGACCTTATTGGCTATATTATGAATAAAGGGCCTGATTTCAGACTGGGGAAAACAGAGGCTCAGATCCCCTGCATCACCACCACTGCCACAGAACAACAACAGTAATAGCAGATAATCCTTACTGAGCGTTTGCCACTTGCCAGAAACAGGGCTAAACCCTTCACCTGTGTCTTTTCATTTAATCCTGACAGATAAAGTAGAGAGTGGGATTTGAACCCATACCTGCCCATCTCCAAAACCTACATATTTAAGTGCTCCATGAAACTGACCAAACTAAGCTTTTCTTTCTTTTCCGTGTGCTGGTGCTGAATGTTACTGTCACACAGTGGTTTCCACCTTTGATCCTCACAACATAGCAGTGAAGCAAGAACAAACATTACCATTTTACAGATAGGTTCAGAGACACGAATAACATTCTCAGATTACGCACTTCACAAGTGATAGAACTAGAATCTGAGCTTCCTTCTTTCTCCTCTAAAACTCAGACTTTTTTACACAGCTTCGCATGATGCTAACTACTGCTTTCCGGACTATTAGAGGCACAAGGAAAACAACAAATTACCATAGGTTCAATGTGACACTTTATTCCCTTTTTCTTTCTTTCTTTCTTTTTTTAAGACTTTATCCATGAGAGACACAGAGAAAGAGGGGCAGAGGGAGAAGCAGGCTCCCCAAGAAGCAGGGAGCCTGATTCGGGGCTTGACCACAGGACTCTGGGATCATGACCAGAGCCGAAAGCAGATGCCTAACCATCTGAGTCACCCAGGTGCCCCTGTTCCCTTTTTTCTCACCCCTAGAAAACTTATTCACTAACACCTTTATTATTTTTAGGGTGTTTTTTTTATCTTGGTGATTTTTTTTCTTCTCCATTTTCTTATCAAGAACTCGTGCATGGTCTATAATTACTCCACTCAAGGTGACAGCCACTTTGGAAGTTCTCCACACATTAACACACAATTTAGGGAATTATTAGCAGTCCCAAGGAAAGCATAAATTTCAGCCAAAGCAGTTGTTTGGATAGGGGGCCTTTCCCAGAAATGAGATCAGCTCTTTTCCAAAAGCTGTCCAGTCATTTTTGAAAGGCAGCTCAAGTAAAATGGTAAATACCTTTTTTCTACCAAATAATGGAATGTATAGCCCTCCCAGTCTTTTTTCTCAGCTGAAACAGTACCAGCCAGAACCAAAGGCTGAAGAGGTCAGCCCTGCACCTGCACAGAGAGATAGATGCATAAGATATAAATTGTTAGTCAAAGAAAGTTAAACTCTCAGCACAATGACAGACCTCTCTAAAATGTATGTTATATTATCAGCATCTCCAATTTTTTAAAAGATTTTATTTATTTGCTTATTTATTGGAGAGGGAGCCAGCCCGTAAGCTAAAGAGTACAAGCAGGGGGAGTGGCAGAGGAGAAAGAGAGAAGCAGACTCGGCTGAGCAGGGAGCCCGATGCAGTCCTTGATCCCAGGACCCTGAGATCATGACCTGAGCCAAAGGCAGGCACCTTATCAGCATCTCTTCTAAATCTTTCTTGAAATTTCCTAATGTAGGGCCATTAGGTTCCCCTCAATTCCCCTGAGTAGCATGAGCTCTTGCCCACCTAAGTGTCAAAGCCCAGCTCCTCCCTTGCTAAGCACAAGGCCATTCTCAGAAGTGATCTTGGGTTATATTTGTATACGAAAGAAAGCCTGTGATTTTTCAAGGGCTAAAGAGCTAGGATGTGGTAGTCATCTAGCTTCTGCTTGCTAAGCACTTCCCTCCTTTCTTCTGTAGAAAACAGAAAAGTCTTTTAAGTTCTGAGACTCTGGTCTTACTTTGCACCATAAATTAAGCCCAGAACAATATCTTGAGAAACCCTGCTGTGGGTTCTGCCTCTGGCAATGGTTTTTTCCACCCAACTCTCTCTCTAAATACAGTTGTGCAGTCTAAACCAAATATTGTGAAAATCTGTTTGAAGGCATAGGAAAGCCACTGAGATTATACCAGAGCATTCATCCCAGTGTTTGGGGTCTCCCTAGGGGCACAGAACAATTCCAGACACAAAAGCAGTGATGGAGAGCCTGAGAAACTGAGTGAGGTTTGCAGAAATCGTAGAGCTAGTGGGACGAAAATTAAAGTCGATGATCTTCCAAGAGAGCAGAAGTTTTCAGATCCAGAATTTCCTTTCAGTTATTTTCAGTAATTTCTAGTTTTCTGCCACATGTTTCTATCTTGATATTTAATCTTTAAAATTATTAACATAATTGTTAAGAAAAATCTGGGTGGGATGACTCTAAGGTCAGGATCTTCAGTGAATATGTGTTTGTCTATTTTCTCCCCTTTTGTTTTTTGCACAAGTCTGCTCTTCTTGCTGTGTGATTATTTTCTATCACATGCTGCACTTTGTGTATGACAAATTGTAGAGACCATTTGTGGCTCTTGTATTTTACTGCAGTGAGGATTTATTTTTGCTTCTGGCAGATCACCTTAATTAGAATCAGACATTAGATGATTCACAGTTGAGAGCTTCAGACCTTGTGAGGACTTGTCTATTTCTGGTCGATCCTTCCTTCCAAAGAAGGAAGGATTCTGGTCAACCCTACAGGCTTTGGGGTTGGAACCCTAGAAAGAAGCTTCAGAATGGATGAAAGTAAAAGGGTGGATAAGGATATACCATGAAAACATTAGTCAAAGGAAGACTGGGGTAGCTATACCTGAGTAGACACTGAGGGTTACTAGAAATAGGGATTTCATAAAGCTAGATGAGTCTATGCAATAGGAAGCTGTAAGCACTCTATATGTTTATGCATCAAATAACACAGCCACAAAGCCCCCTTGTCACAGATGGGGTCAGTAGACTATCTCTGTTTAGCTTGCCTTGTAGCACCAGTGCCTAATAAAATGCCTGGCGCATACTCAGTGCACAGCAGGCGACTTACAAAGCCAGTATTTCACAGCAAGGTGTTTAATACTTCTACTTATACACACCCCTGTAGAAATTATAATAAAAATATTAGTAGTGTTTAAAGCATACACCATACACACACTAACCTAACCAGTCTAGACTAGAGCTTACAGGCATGATAGGCTTTGAACTCAGAAAGGCCTGGGTTCAAATCCCAGCTCCTTTATTTATTAGCTGTATGACCTTGATCTTGGGAGTAATGACTTCTATGAGCCTCTATTTCTTTATCTGTAATCTGAGGAATAACAATACTTCCTTGTATAATTCTATGCAATATTACAGTACTATATAATGCTGCACAATAATACTTCCTTTTTAAATTATGAAATAGAATAATATCAAGGGTAGTGTCTGGCACTAAGTCAACACTCTATGGTAGCAATTAATATTAATGATTTTATATAAAAGGGTGCCTGGGTGGCTCAGTCATTAAGCATCTGCCTTTGGCTCAGGTCATGATCCCAGGGTCCTGGGATCTAGTTTCACATTGGGCTCCCTGCTCGGCAGGAAGCCTGCTTCTCCCTCTCCCTCTGCTGCTCCCCTCCTTGTGTTCCCTCTCTTGCTGTGTCTGTCTCTGTCAAATAAATTAAAAATCTTTTTAAAAATTATATATAAGAAATTGTGAAAATAATTCCAGAATAGCAGTCAAGACTCCCACACTAAAAACTGGAATCAGAAATGCCACTGAAAACTAATTATTTTGCCTAATTAGAAAAATTATCCCTGAGAATATTACTGCAGTAGACAGACTTTAAGATGGTCCTGATCCTTACCTCCTGTTTACACTTTGGCACAATTTCTTCCCCTTGGAACAGAGAAACTGATTTGCTTCTAGCCAACAGAATGCAGCAGAGATGGGATGTACTTGATTCTGTTTTCATGACCACATAGAACCCATCTTGCTTCAGTCTCTCTCCCTCCATTGCTGGCTTTGGAGAAGCAAGCTGCTGTGAATCCACCAATCACAAGGAAATGAATTCTGCCAAAACCCTGCTGGAGCTTGGAAACGGATGCCTCACCAGTCAAAGCTCTGATGAAAACCCAGCCCCAAGATGACACCCTGGTGGCGATCTTGTGAGATCCTAGGGACAAGGCTCAGCTAAGTTGTGCTTGAACCCTTGACCCACAGAAACTCTGAGATAAATAATAATAATAATTAATAATAATAATGACTTTATTGTGATACAATTAAAATTCACCCATTGTAAGGGTATAATTCATGGTTTTGACTGTGTTCTCAGTGTTGTGCACCTTTAGAACATTTGTATAACCCCAGAAAGAAACTCCATACCCATTAGCACTCGCTTCCCATTTCGCCCAACCCCCTTTCCTGGCAACAACTAATCTTTCTGTCTCTATGAATTTGCCTGTTCTGCACATTTCATATACATGGAATAATATGGCTCTTTGTATCTCGTTTCTATCACTACTCATCATGTTTTCAGGGTTCATCCGGGTTGTAGCCTGGATCAGTACCTCATTCTTTCTGATGGCTGAATAACATCCCACTGTACAGAAGTACCAGTTTGTTTATTCACTCATCAGTTGATGTACATTTGGGTTGCTTTCACTTTTTAGTTATTATGAGTAATGCTGCAGTGGACATGTGTGTCTAAGTTTCCATGTGCATATATCTTTTCCTTTCTTTTGATACAAGCCCAGGAACAGACTTTCTGGATTATACAACATTGTGTTTAACCTTCTGAAGAACCGACAGACTGTTTTATAAAGTGGCTGCTCTGTTCGATATTCCCACTGGAGTGTATGAGGGCTCTGTCTCTCCTGCATCTTCCCTAACAATGGTTATGATCTTTTTTATATAGTCATCCCAGGGGGGTGTGAAGTACTATCCAATCTTGGATTTGATTTGCCTGATGACTAATGATGTTAAAATTTTTTTCATGTGCTTATTGGTTCTTTGTGCATCTCCTTTGGAGAAATGTCTATGCAAATCCCTTGCCCATTTTTAATAGGGCTCTTTGTGTTATTGAGTTGTCAGAGGTCTTTATATATTCCATATAGAAATCTCTTGTCGGATGTATGATCTACAAGTATTTGTCCCTTTTTTGTGGGTTGTCTCCTACTTTATTGATGGTGCCTTTTAAAGCATAGAAGTTTTTAATATTGATGAAACCCATGTATCCCTTTTTTCTTTTGTTGACTGTGCTTTCAAAGAATTCACTGTGTAATCCAAGGTCATGAAACATAGGGACAAATGTTTTTTTTCTAAGAGTTTATGGTTCATATACTTAGGTCATTGGTCCATTATCAGGTGAGCCCCAACTTATTATTATTATTATTTTTTGCATCTGGATATCCGGTTGTCCCAGCACCATCTGATTAAAAGACTGTTCTCTCCCCCACTGAATTGTTTTGGGACTCTTATCAAAAACCTGTTGCCTAGGGGCATCTGGGTGGCTCAGTGGGTTAAGCCTCTACCTTCTACTTAGGTCATGATCTTAGGGTCCTGGGATGGAGGCCCGAATTGGGCTCTCTGCTCAGCAGGGAGCCTGCCACCGCCCCCCTCCCCCAATGCCTGCCTCTCTGGCTACTTGTGATCTCTCTTTCTCTATCAAATAAATAAAGAAAATCTTAAAAAAAAAAAAAAAAAAACTGTTGCCTGGGTGGCTTAGTTGGTTAAACGTTTGCCTTGGGCTTAGGTCATGATCCCAGGATACTGGGATTGAACCCAGCCTCGGGTGGTCTGCTCAACCAGAAGCCTGCTTCTTCCTGCCCCTCCACCTGCTTGTGTTCTCTGTGCTCTCTCTTTCTCTCAAATAAACAAATTAATGCTTAAAAAAGGCAAGGGAAAGAAAAAAACCTGTTGATCATAACTGTCACGATGTAGCAGGACTAACTCCGTCTTGAATCCATTCTGCCTCCAACACTTCTCCCTCCCTTGTTATTCTACATTAGACCTGTTTGTGCATTATAAGCCCTGTGGGGAATTAGTTGACTTTTAGTGGAAGCACTGAACTAAGACCATGAACACCTTGCACAGAGTCAACTAATCAGTGCATCCTACATGTTGACTGAATACATCTGACTGATTGCTCAAGCCCGAATGGCAGCTGTAGTCCATTTCTTAGCCCCCCTCACCCCTGCCCCTCTACCCCTGCTTCCCTTTCCTCCACCTTTAAAAACCCCTTCCTGCATGAGATGTCAGGATGATTTGGGGGAACATTAGTCTACCATTTTCTTATTTAGCTTGCTTTCTCAAATAAAGTCACTTTCCTTTGCCCCAGCATCTCATCTCTTGACTTATTGGGCTGTCAAGCAGTGAGCAGATCAGATGTGGGTTCAATAACAACAGGCTTAATTTCTGGACTTCCAGTTCTATTAAACTGATCTATATGTCTATCTTTATGCCAATACCACACTGTATCTTTATAGTAAGTTTTGAAATCAGAAAGTGGGAGTCCTCTAACTTCAGGGTTTTATTTATTTTTTTAAGATTGTTTTTGATATTCATGGCTTCTTGAATTTCCATATAGTTTTAGGATCAACCTGTTAGTTTCTGCAAAAGAGACGGTTGGGATTATAAGGGTTGCATAGAACCAGTAGTCCAGTTTTGGAATATTGCCATCTTAACAGTACTAAGTCTTCCAATCCACGATGCTCAGAGGCTAAAGACCCAAACCATAGTCAAGTAACTCTTCATACGTGGTAGAAGTGAGCCAGCTCTCCCCCACTGACTTCTTCCCTGTTGAATGCCGGGGAGTCTGACCTGTCCTGGCACCATCCCCACGGGCTGAACAAAGACACTGCCATCTGAGCAATCTGACTAGTGCCATCTGAAAAGTGAAGGTGAACTTGTCAAGAAATATAACAAAGTATGAATAAAGCTATTTGTTGAAAGAGCTCTCCAAGAGAGTCCTTCCATAAACAACTTGGCACGGAAGGCAAAACCTCCCAGGGACCTCTCCAGTCATCTTTAGAGGTGTAGCAAACCTGCTTTCTAAGGAGTATGGGACTTACTAGCTGTTGATTTGCTGAGAACATTAGAAAAGTTTGGGCCAGAGCTGAATTGCTGGAGGCCATGAAGGGAACACTGCCCCTGGTCCAGCACTTCCCAACTCTACTTTTCCTCGAGGCTGCACTCAGCGTCTCCTCTAAGTTTTGAACAAATATTTAAAGAATATTTTGTTGAAGAGGTATCAAATTATCAGCCTGCCTGTGGTGCCCACGTGTCTCGGGTTAGCCCTGCCTCCCCCCATCAAGAGGCGACAAAGCCAAGTGCTCTTTAGCCAATATCAGTAATTAGCAAGAGTTAAGCTTTTCGCTGTGTCCACAAACCGTCTGGATTGCCGTGTTTCTGCTCAGCTGATCGGAAAATTGGAACACTTTGGCTTCAGTGTGTTCAGCAGCTTATAGCTAAGCATTCATTAATTATGCAAAACAGGCTTCAGGGGAACGATTCTATTGAGTTAATTAATATCAAGTGTTTCTAGCCAATTAGCAGCTTTCTCGCTTATTGTAGGGAGGCTGCTACAGGACATGCCAGGCAGAGCAGGCTCCCCTCACACTCCTCTGCTCTGCTCCTCTCTTCTGTGACTGGAGCACCCCTGATCAGAAGGACACAGGCAAGGACTTCTCCTACCCTGGACCTCCCTTCGTCCGGGACCATTCTAATGTCCATTGAGACACTGCACCTCGAAGTGTGGTCTGTGGACCAGCAGAATCCACATCACTGGGATGCTTATCAAAATGAAGATCTCAGGCCCCACCCAGACTTCTAGAATTGGAATCTGTGTTTTAAGAAAATCCCTTAGTGACCCATATGCATAATCTTAAAGTTTGAGAATCACTGATACAGAAGACCCATCTAGGACCCTGACCCTCACAATTCCTAGCCCTTTTTAATCTAGAAAGTTCCTCATCATTTACATTGGCCACTACAGACACCCATGAACATGTCTGGAAACTTGCTTTTCCCATTTCTGTAATCTTGCCATCCTGTCCTGCATTCTGACCATTTTCAAATACCAGCACGCTAATTTCTTATTCTCTTACCCCCAGTGCTCAACTGTTGGAGACCAGCCACGATCTCCCATTGATCTGCCCCTTGTAAATCCCTCTCCTTTCCTGTGATCAACAGCACTTCTACCCATCTTTGTCACGCTCAGCTCTCTTGCCTTGTGTGACCTTGTGACATGTGCTAAGGTTCTGTGCTTCCGAGAAATCTACATGTTCCTGGAAGCTTTCTCCCAACCACTGTTCCAACCTGCTCCCCGTCTTTCCAAGTTCCTCATCTCATGAGGTGACTCCCCTCTTATCCCACAGAGGAAGCCAAGCCATCCAGACATCTCCCTTTCTTGTCCCCTTCAAACTTACCTGCCTCTGTATGTATCTTATTCTCCTTCCCTCCTTGCTTGCTGAAGGAGTGTCCCTCCTTCTGTCGATGTGGGTCTTTCTACCCTTCCAGGAGGGAGTCCCATCAATCACCCTTAATCTTCCCTAAGACTTCAACCTCTCCCTCTCCATGAGTGGCTTCCCCCCAAATTATAAATGTGCACAAGTCTCTCCCTTCTTAGAAAGGAGGGCCTTGTCATAACCTCATAGTCTTCTTGTAGTAATCTCCTTGCACGAGCCCTCACCAAACAGTCAGACTTTTCAACTCCCATTCATTCCTCAGCTTTGAGAGAGTTCTCTGAGGCCACCAAAGGCTAATTGTCAGATCCAACGTCCCTTACCTTGTCTGACCTTTCTGTGGCTTTTGTAGAGCTGGCATGTCCTCCTTCCTAAAGTTTTTTCTCCTATTTACCAGTCCCTCCTCCTGACCTTTCACCCTCTCTGACTGGTTCTCTTGCCCTGAAATACCTATATTCCCCATGTTATTTCTTTAACCTGCTTTACACACCTTTTTTCCTAAATGACCTTATTCAAACCCTGGCTTCAACATCCCATATGAAGATGAACCCAGTTCTTTCTCCAGGCCAGAGCTTTCTGCAGAGTTCCAGAATTCTATATTCAGCTGAAGGACACTTCTGTATGGATGACCCATAGCCATCAAGACCTTGTGTCCCACGTGTCCCCCTGGTCCCCCTTCTAAGCCTTTCCAATCTCAAAGAATGAGACCGCCATCTATTCCGAGGCCAAGATAGAAACATGGAAGTCAGTTCTGTCCATTTTCTCTCTCTCTCTCTCTTCTGGTCTGCTGCCTCTCCTCCCACTTCTCCACACCTAATCTCCCAATCTCTTTGATCAATCTACTCCTGTCCCCATTGTTATTGTCTTCATTCAGACCCTTGTCTCTGATCACTAAAATATCCTGTTTCCCATCAATCTTTTTCCAGTCCGTTCCACATTATTGCCAGAGTGAGATTTAAAATGTAAATCTGATCATGACTTCAAGCCCTGCTGTTCACCGTCATCCAGTGGCTGCCCCAAAGTCTTCTGAACAGACTTCAGGCTCTGTCTTCATAGCTTCTGACTCCCTTCCATGCTCTGCATCTCCTGTCACTCTTGATGTCTTCCCATCATAGCCCCCGCACTGAATTTACCAGGTCCTCTCAATATGTTGGAAGCCCGTCAAATGTAGCAGGCTATTTCCTGTCCCTAATTATTGCAGATTCTGTTCCTTCTACCTGGAATGTCTTTCACAACTTTCTTCTGGTTAACTGCTACTCATGCTGTAAAACTCAGTTCTAGTATTCTCTCCTCTGAGAAGATCTTTTTGGCCCTCCTTCCAGCAGTAGGACTTAGATGCCTTTTCCAAGTGCTATTAATAGTAACATTGTAAATAACTGTCACTTCTGTCCATGTGTCTATGCTAGGTACCTTATCCACATAACTTTATTTAATCCTCCTAACCACACTATGAAGAACTATTATCTCTATCTTACTGTGAGGAAGCTGAGGTTCAAAGAGGATAAGTAGCTTGCCTGAGGTCATATTCTAAAGGCAGGTTTCAAATCCGGGCCTGTGTGATTCCAGCACCCCATCTCCCAGCCGCTGTGCCGTACACTACCATTTCCCACTGCACACTAGGCTCACTTTTACCAAAATGCTTCTCACGATGTCCCATAGCCTCTGGTCATGTGTTTGTCTCTACCTGTCCCTCTTGGTAAAGGCAACGAGGTCTTTGAAGTCAGAGACTATGCCTTTCTTACTTGTGTACCTCTGATGCAGAGCCCAGGGCCCTACATGTTACCCATGCAACCAGTGTAAGTGTCTTAGCCTGCGTGGGCTGTCGGGACAAAATACTATAGAGTGGGTGGCTTAAATAACAGAAATTTATTTTCACGCAGGTCTGGAGGCTGGAAAGTCTGAGATCTGGCAGGTTTCCATTTCTGCAGAGGATTCTCTTCCTGACTTACAGACAGGAACTTGTTTACTGTGTCCTTATGTGATGGAGAGACTGAGCTCTCTGGTGTCTCTTTCTTGTATACGAGTATCGGTTCTATCAGATCAGGATTCCACTCTGTGCCGTCATTTAACCTTAGCCACCTCCTTAAAAGCTCAGTTTCCAGTACATGCGGGGCTGGGGAGTTAAGGCTTTAACCTAGGAATTTTCAGGGGACACCTTTTATAATAATAGCAATGGATTACGCCCCTCCCTCCATTGTTTCGGTGACTGTTCAACATAAATGCTGCCAACACTGACCAGTTAGGGATCTTGGAAGATCCCTGGGATGATCCCAAGAAAATATTGCATAGGAGGGATCTTGAGGGATGCATAAACTAGGTGTAGGTTGAAAGGATGCAGAGAGCATTTCTGTTTAGAGGAGGAAGCAGCAGGGATAAGGTGGGATGGTGTGGTCAAAATCACAGAGTATTCAGGAGCTGAGTGGGGGGAGAGGTGGATTGGACTCCAGGTCGTGAGCCCTGAGGGGTCTGCCTGGTTTGATATAAGTCAGAGACTGTATACATTTGTGTGTGTGTGTGAAAAAGGTTATTTTATTTTAGCTTGTTAAAAAAATTATTTTTTTATTTTTTAATAAACATATAATGTATTTTTATCCCCAGGGGTACAGGTCTGTGAATCGCCAGGTTTACACACTTCACAGCACTTACCATAGGACATACCCTCCCCAATGTCCATAACCCCACCCCCCTCTCCCGACCCCCCGACCTCCAGCAACCCTCAGTTTGTTTTGTGAGATTAAGAGTCACTTATGGGGGCGCCTGGGTGGCTCAGTGGGTTAAGCCGCTGCCTTCGGCTCAGGTCATGATCTCAGGGTCCTGGGATCGAGTCCCACATCGGGCTCTCTGCTCGGCAGGGAGCCTGTTTCCTCCTCCTCTCTCTCTCTGCCTGCCTTTCTACCTACTTGTGATCTCTCTCTGTCAAATAAATAAATAAAATCTTTAAAAAAAAAAAAAAAAAAAAAGAGTCACTTATGGTTTGTCTCCCTCCTGATCCCATCTTGTTTCATTTATTCTTCTCCTACCTCCTTAACCCCCCACATTGCATCTCCACTTTCTCATCTCCACTTCCTCAGATCATATGACAGTTGTCTTTCTCCAATTGACTTATTTCACTAGGCATGATACCCTCTAGTTCCATCCATGTTGTCACAAATGGCAAGATTTCATTTCTTTTGATGGCTGCATAGTATTCCATTGTGTATATATACCACATCTTCTTTATCCATTCATCTGTTGATGGACATCTAGGTTCTTTCCATAGTTTGGCTGTTGTGGACATTGGTGCTATAAACATTCAGGTGCACGTGCCCCTTTGGATCACTACATTTGTATCTTTAGGGTAAATACCCAGTGGTGCAATTGCTGGGTCATAGGGTAGTTCTATTTTCAACATTTTGAGGAACCTCCCTGCTGTTTTTCAGAGTGGCTGCACCAGCTTGCATTCCCACCAACAGTGTAGGAGGGTTCCCCTTTCTCCGCACCCTCCTTGCCAGCATCTGTCATTCCTTGACTTGTTAATTTTAGCCGTTCTGACTGGTGTGAAGTGGTATCTCACTTTGGTTTTGATTTGTATTTCCCTGATGCCCAGTGATGTGGAGCACTTTTTCATGTGTCTGTTGGCCATCTGGATGTCTTCTTTGCAGAAATGTCTGTTCATGTCTTCTGCCCATTTCTTGATTGGATCATTTGTTCTTTGGGTGTTGAGTTTGCTAAGTACTTTATAGATTTTGGACACTATCCCTTTATCTGATATGTCGTTTACAAATATCTTCTCCCATTCTGTCAGTTGTCTTTTGATTTTGCTAACTGTCTCCTTTGCTGTGCAAAAACTTTTGATCTTGATGAAATCCCAGTAGTTCATTTTTGCCCTTGCTTCCCTTGCCTTTGGCGATGTTCCTCGAAAGACGTTGCTGCGGCTGAGGTCGAAGAGGTTGCTGCCTGTGTTCTCCTCAAGGATTTTGATGGATTCCTTTCTCACATTGAGGTCCTTCATCCATTTGAGTCTATTTTCGTGTGTGGTGTAAGGAAATGGTCCAATTTCATTTTTCTGCATGTGGCCGTCCAATTTTCCCAACACCATTTATTGAAGGGGCTGTCTTTTTTCCATTGGACATTCTTTCCTGCTTTGTCGAAGAGAGATTGTATACTTTTTGTCTCGAACCTTGGACTGGTTGGCTGGGGTTGCCTGTAACACTAAAGTTAAAGATTCTGAGGCTACATTTGAGCTTCCCAGAAGAATGTCGTGATAGATTAGTGATGTCTGCCCTGGGCTTTGAGGACAGAGGAGTAAGAATGGCAGCAAGAGTGTTATGCATTTGCTACCTCTGCTAGAGATGCTGCCCTTCGGGTCACGTGCAGAACTCAAGCAGATGCATACAGACCTGCAAAAATGTCCACCATGCTCTGCCATGGGGTCATTTGTCTATGCACCTGAGGAACCAGGACAGTACCAGATGCCATGCACAGTTGGAAAGAATAGCAAGTTCCCAAATCTGTATTTGGCTTTTCCTAGGACTCCAAAGTAGCTCTGCTTGTACCCACAACTCAGAAGCATCTCATAAAAGCCAGTTGGTTCCCTCAGCTTCTGACTGTCACCTTCCTAACCTTAGGGATCTTGGGCACCATCTAAAGGGGCAGGCAGTGAGCAAACGTTATGTCCTCTGTTGTCCTTGTCTCCAATCTTTCCTACAGCCAGACTTCTTGTGGCTTCTTCAGTTATAAAACAAAAGTCTCCTTATGCATTAACAAGGCAAACAGATCTAGTGAGAAGTTGGGCGTTGACCATATCCTGGTATCCTGATCCTCCATCAGAATGCCTTATTCCAGGGAGAAGAAAATTAGAAAACACATGAAACACTGTAAACTCCTTGGCACTGGGAGAGTATTAATAGATTACTCTGCATGTCTACTTAATCCACACATTAAGTCTTGAGGAGGAAGGTAAATATTGTGTGTGCACTTTGGATTGCAATGCTGCTGCCGGTCGTCTGACTGTTTATTTCCCTGTTGTCTTTTCTTAGTAGACTCTTTAAAGCCAAAGATAGAATTTGTGTCTCTACTGGAGCCAAGCATTCAAAGGCCAACAGCTTTTCCCAGCCCCACTTCTTGAATCGCAAACCAAAAGGTGTTTGTAAGAAGTGATAATAGCTGCCATTGAGTGTCCCCTTATCTGTAACTTATGAGTTGTACATATATTTAATCTTCACTACAACTGGAGGAGGTAGATGCTATTTAAGATTAGGGAATGGGGGGGGGGGCACGCTTGGGTGGCTCAGTTGTTAAGCCACTGCCTTTGGCTCCAGTCCTGATCCTAGGATGCTGGGATAGAGCCCCGCATTGGGCTCCCTGCTCAGCGGGAAGCCTGCTTCTCCCTCTCCTGCTCTCCCCTGCTTGTGTTCCCTCTCTCACTGTGTCTCTCTCTGTCAAATAAATAAATAAATAAATAAATAAAATCTTTTTGAAGGGGGGGTGGGGAATGGAGATGAGCGCGGTTTAATCACTCGCCCAAAGTCAAACAGCTGGGTGGTGATGGAGCCGAACTGCACAGGAGCCAGGCGCGGGCGCACAGACTCGGGACAGCTAGGTGGTGCTGCCTCCTCCAGGAGGGGGAGCTCAGCAAGGTGGCCTCTGGCTGGTCGGGACTCCCTGGCGAGGTGAGCACTCTGGTGAGCAGAGACCCGTTGGAGGTTTTGTTCTGTCCCAGAAGGCCTTCCTGGGCCGGGCTCACCCTCGCAGCACACAGGCAGAGGCTGTCACCATGCTGGGCCAGGGCACCTGTGGGTCGTGATTACGGCGAACAGACAGACTGAAATCTGACAGCCTGATGCCGGGAGGGAAGGGGCAGGATCCAGGCATTTTCACGGGAGATCTGTCCTGTTGCATTTCTCATATTTCTTATGAGATAATCCACCAGAGCCTCCCTGGGAATAAAATGGAGGGGCTCTAAGCAAAGCAAAGCAAAGACGGAGTGTTCTTGTCAGACCCCATTAAGGTGACCTGTTCAGGCAGCCGGTGGTGGTGTTAATGTGCAGTTGCCATGGTTGGCTTGAAGAGTCTCTCTCTCTCTCTGGCGTTCATGTACACACACACACACACACACACACACACACACACCCTCAACAAGGTCCAACCTTAGGTAACTGGAGCAGCATTTCCCCCCAGGTGTTCTGCCATCACTCGTGGTGAGGATGCAGAATGGCCTTGGGGCTAACACACGGTCCTCTGCTCTGATGGGTCCCTGAATACCTTGCTATATGCCGGGAATCTCTGAAACCAGGACAGAGTATGCAGATTCAACCAAATTCCTTTGCCCATGGGTGCTGCAGGGAACACACCATGTGAGCTGCTTTCTACAGTAGAAACTGACCCTCCCCCTCCTCAGAGCTCCAGGTGCTCAGCCTCCACCAGCGCATTCTGCCCAGCGCACTCCTGCAGCCAACCTGAGCAGCACAAGAAGACTCTAGTGATCTCAGCCTTCCCAGTGGAGGACCTCGAGAAGATCATGAGGGCAAAGCAGTGGCACCCTGACACCCAGGAACTCGCTGAGCATAACCCACTGTTCCTCTGACTTTGCCCTCTCCTCAGGTGGGCTCATCCCTTACATCTGGGCTCCTGACCACTTTCTCTGCTCAGCACTTGAATTTCTAACCTGCACTTGAACCCCGTCGTCAACCTTACCCCACTGGGTGGGACCCTGACCCTTGACGCTCTCTCGCCACTCACTCCCCAGGGGCTGTGTTTTGTAATGATGCCCTCTTTCTTCCCGGGAGCCTTCAACAGCTGCAGTGGCTCCTAACAAGAGCCCTGTCCATCTGCTCTCATGACCTCTCTCACTTAAGAGAGGCATACCTTGCCCATCCACTGGGTCCCGGCATGAATATATGTTGTATGTACACAAGGATGGCAAGCCTTTTGGTCTTTGGGCAATGGAATATCCACCAGACTTGAAGCCAGGCCATGTGCCAGTCCCCAAGCCCACTAGTATTAACTACCTGTCAGCCTCCATTGGTGTCTGCTGATGAGGTCCTGGTATGCTCAATGGCTAGGCCTCTCCAAAGATGTACATAGGAGCTTGGCATTGCTTAGACCATATCCCCATGCCCCTACAGGTCAACAAGACACATAGCTAAGGTTCAAGGCTCAAGACCAAGGCAGAAGTGGTGCTAAGTGATGGGGTTTCCCTTGCACATGGTGCTGACTGAGAGATGTGGTGGGTGTTCTGATGGTTTAAATCTTCTGGGAAGAATAGGTCAGTTATATTAGATCAACAATTCCAGACATTTGAATTTCATGGGCCATTACAGTTTCAAAAATACTCTTTGAGAGACTTTATAATGTTGGCAACCAAATAAGGGACAATAAAAAAAAATAATAATCTCTATCATGAGGCCATAATGGGAGGCTATATTTTAATATTAAAAAAAAATAAGGGATATAATCTCAGCCTTTGAAAAATGAGTTATATGGAAAAATTCTATACTTTGTTTCACCAGAGACCAGTAGAAATTGATCATGAATCAGCCCTAGTCTAGGGCCTAGAATTTTGCGGTCTCTGGCCAAGAAGCTCTCTGAAATTTCCTCTATCTTCTCCTCCTTACTGCCTGGCAACCAGACATATTTGGCAGCTCAGATGATCGGGTGACCCTTCCTTTAATGAGAACGATCTGTCTCTCTGCAACTCTCATACCTTGGTCTTGGTTCTGCCTTGACCCAGAATGGGTTTACTGCCCCTTTTCTAAGGCATCCCTTTGGATATTTGAGGTCTGCACCAAAAACCTTCCTCTGGCTATTCTCCCAGTCCCCTGCCCCAGGTCAGGACTGGACAGGGAGGAAGGCTTCCAGAGAGAAAGGGAGCAGTCCAAGCACTGGGGAGGCCTCTAACAGCCTGCCTTCATGAAACAGGAGCAGGAAGTTGCTGGACGGAAAGACAGAGGCTGGAGAACCAAGGGAGGTGGGACAACTGAGCAGCAGGAACCCAGAACCGCATGTGACATAAGAAAGCGTTGACGGGAGTCCAGAGACTTCATGGGATGGGTCTCACCCAGCCTAGTGACTGCCTCTGTGGCCTCCAAACCCAGAGCAGCCCCAGAGGCGGTCCTTGCACCTGGGAGGAGACATTCTTGCAAGACCCCCGCTGTGTTCTTTCCTCTCAGAAAAGTATGCCTGTACCCCTCATTTGTGTCGCATTGTCCTAGGGCACAGCTGTCTATAGGCCAGATATTAGCAGCTCTGATGGATACGGAAGACCAGGGCAGAGAACGGGTCCTGCCTCTGGCCCTCTGTGAGTCGGAGCAGCTCGGAGCCTGCTGGCAAGCCATGGCCTCAGCAGCAACCCAGGGAGAGCGAAGGACCATCCTCATGAGGCCTGGAGGCATTCATAAGCCTCACTCCCATGTATCGAATATTGAGCTCAAAATTCCTCGGAGGCTGCCCATTTTTCTTTAGATAAAAAGCCATCTTTTTAAACTTAGGCTACCAGCCTCTGCCTGACTCACTAAGACCAGCGACACCTACTGCCTTTCCCTTCAACTGTGCCCTGTCCTCAGGCATGGGCTGGCCCCTTCCTGTGAACCCTTTTCTTCACATGGTCCCTTTTATCTCCCCAACCCTTGCTGACCCTTCAGGTCTCAGCTAACCAGGCCCTTCTTAGGGAGGCTTTTCTTGACTCCCTGGTCTGAAGCTGTGTTGATACAGTAGCTACTAGGCACATGTGGCTGCCAAGCACTCAAAAAGTATCTAGTCCAGGACACCTGGGTGGTTCAGTCGGTTAAGCGTCTGCCTTCAGCTCAAGTCAGGATCTCAGGGTCTTGGGATCGAGCTCTGCATTGAGTGTCTTGATCAGTGGGGAGCCTGCTTCTCCATCTGCCTGCTGCCTCCCCTGCTTGTGTTTGCTCCCTCTCTGACAAGAAATAAATAAAATCTTGAAAGGAAGGAAGAAAAGTGCCTCGTTCAAATTGAGATGCACCACAAGTTTCAAATACACACCAAATTTTTAAAAACTTAGTATAGAAATAAGAATGTAAAATATCTCCTTGACAATTTTTAATACAGAGTACCTGTTGAAATGCTAATATCTTAGATATATTGGGTTAAGGGAAATATTCAAGTTTCTTTTTTTTTTTTACTTTTGCAAATGTGGCTACCAGGAAATTTAAAATTGTGTATGTGGCTTATATTTGTGTCTTATGTTATATTTCTGTTGGATTGAGCTGGTCCACAGCATAACGCCCTGGTACATGTTTGGATGGCACTTTATATCTTTCTTCTTCCTGACCTTCATTTCACTTTATAATTATGCACCACCACCACCACCCCCGGAATATAAGGTCCATAAGGACAGAGACCGTGTTTATGTTGTGACCTTGGACAACTCGGGTCACCGCTCTGAGATAAATGGAGATGAACAGATGTGCTTCGAAAGGATTGCTTGGGGGGAATGAAATAAGAGGAGGTATATAGTGATTAAGAGCGTGGCATCTAGTAGGGACTCGGCAAATGGTTGCTGTTATCGTGATCACCATTATTAGAAATAAGCACCCAGGAAGCCTTGGCAACAGCCATCAAAGAGTAACCTACTTCAAACATTTGCTAAATATATTTCCTTACCATAGTCCTTAGTGATCTGTATCCATGGCCTACACTTTGTGTAGGTAAATGCAGGCACACACAGATAGATGCATTAAATATACAAGTCCTTGAACTGTGTAGTCTGTTTTTGTAATAAATGCAGGATAGGAACCGAGTGCATATATTTCCATAAGTGGTCTTGCACAGAGACACGTGCTTCTCAGAACACCTGCTGTGTCACCTCGCAAAAAGTTTCAACACCACTGCCTCCATGAGCCAAACGAGGGACATATGAACATTTGTTCCTAATTAACAACAACAAAAATCTGTCTCCCTTATTCTTAGTAACCAGTCCTAACCCCAGTTCCTGTGGTGCTGTTTGTCACATTGCATTTGAGAAAGGCGTCATCGCATCACCACAGTGCCAAGGAAGGACTCAGGTCTCCGCACTGCGCACAGAATGGCAGCTCCCATTTATCAGGCATCAGCGTGGCAGGAGGCCAGGGGGACTGGCTGCCCAAAGACTTGGTGACAGCCCAGCACCTGTCAAGGCATGGGCTGATGGAGCCAAAAACTGTAGTGTCTCCAGAAAGAGGTCTAGGGGCAGGAACATCCAAAGCAAGACCTGCCAATCCGTGACTCATTCATAGACTTCTCAGTGGCCCCACCTGCAAGATCTGGACCTGGAAAGCAGGTGCAGTCCTGTTCCCTCCACCTTCCTCCTGCCCCACAGCATAAAGAAGTGCTGTATTCTGTGGCCCTTCCCCAAGGGGCCGTGAACCCTGAACTGGGGCTGCAGAAGCCTTGAGGGTACAGGCAGGCCAGCAAATGGCACTCAGGATCCCAGGTTCCCCCTCTCCTCTGGCCAGAGGCTCTGAAAGCTCAAGCTGCTCAGGGCCCAGAGGCTTTTCTTCCTTTCCCTCTGTCCTTTCCACTCACTGTCACCCTTTATTCATGACAAGAGACTTGAAAAGATTCAATCTGGCTCAAAGTGAGGTTAGTACAGAGGTTCCCCAACTCTTTCTGTAAATGGCCAGAGTGTAAGTATTGTTGGCTTTGAGACTCCCAGCAACTAAACTCCTGTTGTTGTCATGGAAAAGCAGCCATAGACCATAGTAAGCAATGGGTGTGGCTACGTACCAATAAAACTTTATTCACAACAATAGGCAGCAGGTAGGATTTGGACCACAAACTGCGGATTGTCAACCCCTGCTTTACAATGAGCAAAGCAAAAACAAAGTCAGGTGTCAACTAGAACTTTTGTATTTAAATGAGCTGGCTTGGAATGGGATGGGATGGGATGACACGGAATCAACAGGACATGCACTTGATTGCATGGAGAAATGCATATCGTGCTGTGAATATTTGTTACAAAGGGGTTTTATCCAGACACACCATACATGTGTGTGACTGTGTTCTAGATGGGAATTGTAATGTATTTCTTAGTCTGAGTCAGAATCAGAAAACTTGAAATACACTGGCGTAGTGGATGGACTCTTCAACAGGAAGCTGGCTGACCCGGGATGAAAGTCTCCGTTCTGCCACCTGCTTTCGCTTTGAAATTTGAGAAGTCTCTTCCCCTCCCCAAGCCTCGGTTTCCCCTTCTGCAGACGGGAAGATTTGGAGATGAGGCTCAAGTTCACCTGAGGCTCTGAGATTCTGTGGAGACGTTGCCGTCATCTGGGGCAGCTGATCCAGGACACCTGCAGAACAGCTGAATCAGCTCAGAGGCTCGTCATCCCCAGCGCGTCTGCCTATCTCCAGCCTGTATCTTCTCAGGTGAGAAATATTCCCTTCCTTTCGTGGCTTGAAACCTCATTGAACAGATCTCCTTGGTTTGTGGATGAGACTGAAACCCAGAGAGAAGAAGGAAAACCTATGTCCCATCTGTGCCTGAACAAAACTCACATGTGGGCTTGCTTCTTTAAATCCAAAGCCTTCACCCTTTTCTCCATAGCATGGTCCTCCTTGGGGAAAGTAGTTTGCCGCAGCCCCAAACCGCGAGCTGCAGCTCCCCCTTCTAGTCTTCCTTGGGAATAATTCCTAATGAATTCCCCAACACTTAAAAATGAAGCAGTGACTGCCAGGGGCTACTTCAGGTTTGCCAAGAACAGGCTATGTCAGTTCACATCCTTTCCTTTTTTTCACCGGTTATTAAATCTGGGCTGGGGAAATCAAGTCGAGAGCATGTGTCTGAGCTTCCAGAAGATTCTGACCAGGTGTCTCATAGGGTCCTGTGGAGCAACTGGTGAGATGGAAGCTGAAGAATGAGTGAATGACGCCGGTTCATGGTTGGGAGATCAACAAAACCAAAAAACATCATTGAATGAAGCAGAGAGGGTCTCTCTGATGCCTACTTTTTTTTTTTTTTTTTTTTTTTTTGATGCCTACATTTGAGTGAAAGGAGTGGTGAGGACTCTGGCAAATGGCAAGGGGGATGGTCAGCAGGCAGTCACTGTCACCTCACTGCAGCCTTCCCTGGCCCTGAGGAGACCCGAGTGAGTAGGAGCCGGAGCCCCTGGTTTTTCGAAGAAGATGAAAATCTGGATTTGCCATCTAAAAATGTAGCAAGCACGTTCCCATTCAAAAGGAAACATTGTGCATAAGCAACAAAACCCATCCATCTGTGGCTCCAGTATGACCCCAAACACATATGCAGGTCCGAAGACTGTCAGTTTGTAATGTCTAGATTAAAAGTCTGCCGTCAACCTAGAGGAATTTCTCCAAGAGCTGACACAAGGCTCTATTCTCTGTCGTGTTCTATTCAGCATTTTCACCGCAGGCTTGAATGAAGACACAGAGGCACAACGATCACAAAAACAGATGTCAGGAAACTGAGAAGGGGGGCTGGCAGGATCAAAACTCAGAGTGATTTTCATAGGCTGAACCCAACATGTCTAGATGAGACTTACTAGAGAAAAATGTAAGGGTATATATCATAGGTCAAAAAAAAAAATTAGTCCATAGCTGTTCCCATTCATACCACATTGTCCAGCTCTCTCCCTGCACACTGGATGTGCCCTTGTGGAGCCCTCAGTTTCCTTCCCTCTTCTGGTGGGCCCCTCTCCTCCTGTGGCCTTCCAGAAGCAAGAGGATACTGTCTCACAACCCCCAGAGCCTTTCCCCTTCTTTCAGGTATGCTGTTGTCCTCAGCCTAGAGCCTCTGCCGTCTACCTTCTACAAGTTAAAGCCCAAGCCTATTCCCGGCACCTCTGCATCCAAACTGAACCAGCAAACCAGGCCTGATTGTTTTGGTAGCGTTTGAGTGCTCAGCTACCATGGAAGTCCCCCAGATCTAAGGAGGCTCACTGAGCCAGGCCCAGCTCCAAGGTGGCCTTGTTCCTCAGGCTGTCGGGAGCACCAGCCCCCATACCTTCTGGGCCACGAGAATATGAGCCCCACTAGGGCAGGATCCTGTGCCCAGCATTCTTCACCGCAGGCCCAGCACTCAGCACAAAGCCTGGCCCGGATGAAGTAGGCAATACATATTAGTGGTCTGGGCTATAAAAACATACCTTTGAGGCAGTCAGAAATTTGAACATTTACAATGAACTAGACAACGATAAGAAATTGTTAATTTTGTTAAGTGTGATAATGGCAATGTCACATCAGAGCATGCCTCTCCCTTTTTGTTTTTCATTTTGTTGTGGGGAGGCACACTGTGAAGTGATTTAGAAGTGAGATGATGTCTGAGATTTGCTTTAATCTGCTCCACCCTAGGGGAAAAGAGGGGGTCAGCTAGATCAAAATCTGTGTGTGTGTGTGAACATTGAAATAATCAAAACTTTTTAATAATTGATGAAAGTGTAATGTGGGCCTCCCACCAGTGGAGGTGCTCTAACTGGGATTAATCGAAACAACTCCAGCCTGTTGCATGTGGATCCCTTCTGGCCACGGCCTACTCTCCTTCCATTGGCTTCCTACAAAGGTGGGTGGAGAGAGTCCCACATCCTGATGGGAAAGAACCCAGGATTTTCTTGACACACTGACCATCCCTGCCCCCAGCCAGGCCCCAAAGCAGCTTGCCCTGGATGAAACCCTGGGGTTGAAGTGAGCAGTACAAACATCAGAAAATGATCTAAAACTTGGAAAGGGGACTAAGGGTGGGTGGCATGCCCTTTAATGCCACAGAGGGATAAAGGGTACCCAAGAAATATCTAGGGGATTGCATTTGGTTCAACACACTATTTACTATTGATTTAAAATTTCAGATTTAGGGGGTGTCTGGATGGCTCAGTGGGTTAGGCCTCTGCCTTCGGCTCAGGTCATGATCTCAGGGTCCTGGAATCAAGCCCTGCATGGGGCTCTCTGCTCAGCAGGGAGCCTGCTTCCCCCTCTCTCTCTGCCTTTCTGCCTACTTGTGGTCTCTGTCAAATAAATAAATAAAATCTTAAAAAAAAAAATCTCAGATTTAGTAAAGGTACATATTAACTTGTCGATTTTGACCACTAGAGATGCAAATAATTTCTATCCAGTAAGGAAGATACCCCCAAAGTTTACATTTATGACCCTACTGGACATTGATCAGTTGTGGATCCAACCCAGCAATCTTACCCTAGCATTGCCTGCAAATACCTAGCTTCTTAATATGTTTGGGTTTGTTTTTTTTTTAAGATTTTAGTTATTAGAGAATGTGAGAGAGAGGGGCTTGAATGGGGTGAAGGGCAGAGGGAGAAGCAGACTCCCCTCTGAGCAGGGAACCCGATGTAGGACTCAATCCTGGGACTCGGATCATGACCTGAGCTGAAGGCAGATGCGTAAGTGACTGAGCCCTCCAGGTGCCCCGTAGCTTCTTAATATTCTTTAAACTATTTCTGATGTTAATTGGATGGGTTTCCTCATTAATTAGTGAGTAGAATAAAGTCTTTGACATATGTTCATTTTTTGTCCATATGAGAGGGATGTTTTTTAACCTTTTCAAAATTACACTCTATCAACATCCTGGGACCTGTCTCCTGTGAGTCAGCTGTTCCCATTCTGTTGACATGGGAACTATGGAGCTGGCCCATTTCCACATTGGATGGTTTCAATCCCTTAAAAAAAAAAAAATTATTATTTTTTTTTTTTTAAAACTAGAATCTGTTTCTATAGAGCTTTCTTCCTCTGCTAATGCAGTGAAAACAGTGAAGGTTTTGGAATCAGACAAACCCGGGCTCAAATCCCAGTTCTACCATTTATGAGCCTGTTCAGTCTTCAGAAAGGCACTTGATCTCCCTGAGCTCCTCCCTTTTCTGGTCATCCCACTGGGGAAATGAATTGAGGTCATCCCCATAAAGAACCTAGCACAGTGCCTGGCACACCCCAGGTGAGTTTATCTTCTTAATCATTTCCTCATTCATTCATTTATTCAACAGACATTTTTCGAGGCACTCGTGGCAACTGCTGAAGGTGCAGATACGCATAACAAATAGCTCCTATTCTGGAGATGCATGCAAATTAGAAGGAGAGAAAGAAATGTTTAAAAAGAAATTCTAATACAGCATGATAAGTACAACAATAGAGTCGTGTACAATGCGCAGAGGAGAAAGTGATTAGCTCTGAGGCAGAAACAGAGGTGGTTGCCAAAGTCGACTTCCCAGAGAAGGTGATGTCTGCAATGTGTTTTGAACATAAATAAGGTTTCCCTGGCACTTGCGGAGGGAGAAAACATCACAGGGACTTGGAGAAATAAAATCTCCTGCTAGGCCTTGGGGGAGTAAAAAGAGCAAATGGAAGGGGTGGGGGCAGGGAGATGAACTGAGATGGGTCTTGGAGATGAAGTTGGTAGTCAAAAGAGGTTTCACTTTTTCCCTAAGAAATGATGGAAGGCGCCTGGGTGCCTCAGTCAGTTAAGCATCTGCTTTCGGCTCAGGTCATGACCCCAGAGTCCTAGGAATGAGTCCTACATCAGGCTCCCTGCTCAGCAGAAAGCTTGCTTCTTCCTCTGCCCCTCCCCCTGCTTGAGCTCATGCGTTCTCTCTCTGTGTCAAATGAAAAAATAAAAAATGGAAATTTTTTGAAAGATTTTAGACGGGAGTGATATTAACGCGTATGTATTTAGAAAAGAGCGTAGTGATCGTAGCAACAACAATATGAGGAATGAAGCAAGACTCAGGTTAGAAGACGTCTTTGACAGGCCAGTTCAAATAATGGTGAAACGTGACCACAGAATGGAGGGGAAATGTTTAGGAGACAGAATTAGCCAGACTTGGTGAACAACATGGCGACTTTCTTTGTGCCATGTTGCTCCACACCCGACCTCCCTTTGGAAGGGAAACTGAGCAAATTGGCCCTTGAGCAAAGACTGGCAACTAACTGGGCCCTAGTGGGCACCTGGGCCAAGATCATCCATAGGCTGCTCAGTTACCAAAAAGTAGCTGGGTGTGAAAGGCTTTGTCCAGTAGGATTGGTGGTAATTCACTAGCACAGTCAAAAACTTTCCTTCCAGAATTTGAATAGGAAAATGCAAAGATAATCAGTCAGCTGGGAACAGGAAGAGGAAGGAGAACAGCGTGCAAAGCAAAGTGCAGATGCGATGGATAAGAGATCAATGCCAGAGGCAACAACAGACTGACACACCAGAGAGCCTGACGTTCAACAGTCAAGCTGTTGTTGAAGTCAGAGTCCTTGGTGGCATCTGGGCATAAACCCATCTAAGGGAATCTAGGCTCCTCACCAGGAACACAGTTCTCTTGCTTTGCAACTGGTCACATGTTTGGGGAAGAAATGCATCAGCATAAATATTTGAATTCGAGACTCACATCCTCCAAGTCTTCCCTTCTTCATGCTAGACCCATCCCCCTTTCTTAACTCTTCCTCACTGACCGTGACTCTGCCTTCTCTCCCCACTCTGATTTTCTCCAATGCACAAACCCCTGGCTGATCTTGCTTCCTGTCCCTGGGATCCAAAATCAGGGCACTTAGTTCATTCCCAATTCCTACCTCCACTTGCCTGTTTGGAGCTCAGCCCTTCCCCATACCTCCCATCCAAGCCCTAAGCTGCTCTACTCTTTAGCAGGTCAGGAGAGAAAAGTGGCAAAATGAGACAGAAACCCCTACAAGGCTACATCTGGTCCCAGAGAAGGCAAGAACAGGGAGAAACTTCTTACTTGCTCGAAAGAACTACATTTGATCCTCTGTTCAGCAATAGTATTTCCCCAGGGCCCTGGCTCAGGAGGTTTGAAACTGGCATTTTGAAAAGCTATAGGATCTGCTGGAACCACAATATCTGTATATTCAGCTAATGGTCAGCTCTGTCTCCAAAGTGGACTCATGAAAATTTAAGCTCCATGAGGACCAAGATTTGTCTTCTTCTTCACCAAATCCCCAGCTCCTGGAATAATGTCTGGCACACGCTAGGGACTCGGTAAATATTGGAGTGAGAAAATGTATGGATTCACAGCAGATCTGGAGAGGAGTCTCTGATGAGATGCCAGAGTTCTCTGTCCTCAGCTTACCATGATTAATCATTCAGTGAAAACAGAAAGGGATTTCTGGGGGGAAGTAGATACAGTAAGAATGGAGCTGGGAAGAGTTTTGAATGCATTGATGAATGGACTTAAGAGTTAGAATATCTGACAAACATGGAGCGATCATCACCGTGAGGATGAGAGATTCATTCCAACTAACTGTCACGCTAGCTGGGAGGCTGGAGATGGCAGCATACCTGGAGAAGAAGAATGGCTCTTAGCTGACCACAAACCCAATAAGAATTTGAGTTAGAAAACAAAACGATAACAACAACAAAAAAACTGCCCAAAGAAGTAAACATGCTCTTAAGTACAGAATCCAGAAATGTGGGAGGCCATGGTTCCAGGACAAGAGGTCCTGCCCAGACACCCTTGAGAGCAATAGGCTTGGTGCAAGAAATATGCTCATGGTGAAAAAATAATGAATACTGTTATACTGAAAATAAAAAAATTAAAATAAAGTAAATAATAATAATAATAAAAGAACAACACAACACACACACACACACACACAAAAGAAATATGCTCAAAGGAGTGAAATGAGCAAAAAGATGGAGATCATTTGGCAGGAGACAGGGGGTGTATTCCTCTTAGGGACGTCTCCGAAGGTATAGGAGTTTCCTAGGGTTGCCATAACAAAATGCCACAAACTAGGAACCTACTCTTGGACATTTTCAGAGTCCAGAGTCCAGAATCAAGGTGTTCACAACACCGCGCTCTCTCTGAAGTCTCTAGGGAGGATCTGGCCCCACCTGTCCCAGCTTCTGGTGGCCCCCCAGGCATTTCTCAGCTTGTGGCTACATCATTCCATCTCTGACTCTGTCTTCATGTGATGTTCTCCTTTTCTATGTCTGCATGTCTTATAAGGACACGAGTGGTGTTTGACGAAGGGCCTACCTTGGGACCTCTTTTGAACTACTTACATCAACAACAACACTATTTCCAGTAAAGGTCATGTTCTGTGGTATGATGGGGTTAGACTTCAACACCTATCTTTGGATGAGACCATTCAGCCCAGAACTGTGTTCATTTATTCAAAGAACTCTTCTGTAGAGCGTTTTATCTGTACAGCCCAAAAGGCAGAACTAAGAACTGAAAGTCATGGGAATGCAAATGCTAGCTACTTACAAGGAAGAACTTTCTAAATGTTGAGGCTGTCCCTTCTGACTCCCAACCCTAATGCTGCTGCAGAAGAGGCGAGATGACCCACGGGGCGACACTGGCAGAAATTCTCTCCTGGGAAGCAGGTCAGGCTGCATGGCCTCGTGTCACTCTGTTGATTCGATTCCATGAGTCTCTGCCCTCTGGTACTCTGTCACAAGGGAGCCATTTCTAACCAAGCAAGGATTTAAGTGGCTGTTTCCAAGAGGTGATCTAAGCAGATGAGTTCTGTGATAAAGCAGGCAGCTTATGAGAAATGGAACATGAATTGAAGACCCAAGAAATGAATATAAATTCAGCTGCTATTTTAATTTTTAATTGGGAAAAAAAAAAGCCCATCCCAGCCAGAAAGAATAGGGGAAGAGTGTACTTTGCACGGCACCATAGAAAACATTTGTTAGTGCTGCCAAGACGAATGGCATAGTATTGTCGCCTCTGCTATCCTCACAATTGGGATGGGAAAGATTTCTAAAGGGACCGCCACTGCTGGCCGCCTCTATGGATAATGAAGGTCATGGTTTATGGGCACAAACTGTTCTGCTCCAGATGCGGCTCCATTGTGATGCAGACATGGAAACCCAGCAGCCAGCCCCATGCACTGATCCGATTTTGGAATGTGGTCATGATATATCCCCACTCGAATTTCCTCACATTTTTCGGGATGGTCTACAACAGAATGGAGCTGCTAGAAGAGAGAAAGGGGTCAGGGGAAGAGAATTGACATTTATTAGGCACCTGATATGTGCCAGGCTTTGGTCGAGTTGAATCACGGAGGCTTTGGACCCTGTGGATGTTGGAGTCACAGCATGTGTGAGCGTGTGCATGTCTGTGTGCACGCGCAGGTGCACATGTCCACACATCTGTGATCTAGAGAGAGAAATGAGGGATAGGGGGAAGGTGCCACGTACTTAGAAGATGGGAAGATTATGGATCAAAAGGTACATCATCAAGGTGGAGGCCTGAGAGCAGCCTCATGAGACTGGGAGGAGAGCAACGTCTTTGGGGACCAGGTAGGGAAGGTCCCGCCTCCAGCAGGCATATCCAGCTGGGACAGGATCCCCAGAGTCAGCTCAGACTGGAGTTTTAAGGGGTTCCTGGAATCAAGACCTGAGATGGGAAAAAGCTCAAGGTCTGAGAGGATGGAAGGTCTTGCCAGTCAGATGGGCCCCAGCTGGACACGCAGGTGTCTGTTGGGCATCCTGATGCTTTCACAGCCTTAAACTCGGTCACTTTTGCTCACTTTACACTTATTTGCTTGATTTACTCTGCAACCTCAGTAAAACTATGCCCTGCAAGGCTCTAGCCCAGTGGTTCTCAGGCACTGGGATGTAATGTATCATAAGAGAGACTCCTTGTAAAGCAGACTCCCAAATTCCACCCTCGGAGCCAGATTCAGTGGGTTTAGGATGGAGCTTGATGTGTATGGATCTCAGCATCTTGGGTAAAATGGAGGGCCATGCTTTGAGGTCATTTATGGCTTTGTCAGGAAAAAAAAAAAATGAGGTATGTGTCCCTACCTGGGCTAAAAAGGAGAGGAAAGAAAAGGGTCCCTAATGGGCAGGTGTGCTTGTGCCACAGTATGGGAGCTTGAATCTGGAGATGCCCTCACAGGTGTCCAGTTCTCAGAGTTTATGGAGACTCTTGGTTGAACCTAGAATCTCACCACTGCTCTCTTCCTCAGGGTGAAAGAGCTTTCAACTTTTTCAGCTATTAACACCTTAGTATGAATTAGACCTTACTCGGGCAGATCTTTTACCAGAAAAAGGAAACACACAAGAAAAATGAACTTTTCTGGAATGTTCCCTGGGTGTCTGGCACTGTGTTCAGTACTTTCTGATGAAGACCATTGAGTGAGTCTTGGTCAGTGCTCATACCAGTCCTCCAAGATGGTATTTTCTGCATTTGAAAGATAAGGAAATGAGACTCAGAGAGATTCTTTGTCCAGGGTCACTCAATTGATAGTAGTAGACCCTAGGTATAATCCAAGTCCTGTCCACCTCTAAAAACCATCCTTAGCCCACAGGACTACTCTCCAAACATAGACTCTCTAAAGGGAGGAAGGGGAGAACCCTACTGAGATCAGGCCTGAGTGGGCTGCCACAGAGGGAAGGAGATGGCGAGCAGGACAGGACATTGGCAGAAAGGTAGGGATTTAAATACAACTTGTACTTTTCAACACTTACACTTTGATCTGGTTCTCAGATTGAAGTCTCTTTCTCTAGAGGGCCGGCACTATGGGAAAGAGCAGACCTGGGAGGGAAGCAGCTGGTCCCTCCTGGTATTGACAACAGGTTTGGTATACCTGGCTATTGGCTCTTAGCTAGGTGTGAAATGTGCCTCTTCAGAAAGGGAGGAGGGTTTGCACAAGGACTGAGCAAGAGGGCTTTCACAAAATGTAGTTGTGCAGGGGTGAGGCCCTGGGTGAGCCCGTGGGTGTTGTACCTGTGGAACTGTGGAGATAGTGTGGTGGGAACCAGCGGCGCCAGGAGCTGGCTCTCAGGGCAGCCTGGAATCGGGCCCTCGCCTCTCCTGGGGGCATCTGTCTGGCAGCACCCATGGTGACAGGTGTCTACTGAATGACCTGTCATTCCCTCAGCTGCACTTAAATCCAATGGAGCCTACCTGCCTGTCTCCAAAATCAGTTTCTACTCTGACTTCACTGATATTGTCAGAAGCACCAGGATTCAATGTTTTTAAAAGGATTTTACTTATTTGTTCGATATAGACAGTGCGAGAGAGCATGAATGCGGTAAGGGGCAGAGGGAGAAGCAGACTCCCCACCGAGCAGGGAGCCTGATGTGGGGCTCGATCCCAAGTCTCTGGGATCATGACCTGAGTCAAAGGAAGATGCTTAACTGACTGAGCTACCCAGGTGCCCTGAAACACCAGCATTCTTGGAGGTTCAATAGTTAAACCATGTCTTTGGATTCTCCCTTTCCCCCCATCCAGTCACTCACCATATCCTGCTGATGGCTTCTATGTGACATCTCCCCACCTTTTCATTCTTGCTGCCACAGGCCCAGGCCAGGCCCAATCCACACATCCCAGGATTCTAGCAACTCTGTGATCTAGCCCTATCCCTCCTCATAAACAACCGCCCACTCTCCCGCTGTTGCCTCACAGGAGCCGCACCTCCCAACAGAATGGTCTGCTTGAAGCCAGCCTCAGCCTCATTCCTTTGCTCATGCCATTTCTGCCACCTGGATTTCCATCTTCCCTGTGCACTCAGCTCCCACCCCCTTCTGTCCATTCAACAAACATTAGTGAGTGCCTACTGTGGGCCAAGGACCCTTCTAGGTGCTGGGGATTAGTGATGACCAAGTGTCCCTCTGCTCGGGGAACCTGGGAAATAAAGCATGGTAAAGGGATAAAGGACACCACAGGGTGGTCAGGAAAGGCTTCTCTGGGGAAGTGACTTTGGATCTGAGACGCAAATGAAATGAAAGTTAATTATGTGAACAATGGGGCAAGAGCTTCAAAGTCTTCTCCTTCCTCAGTGATCAACATAAGCTCTTAGAAATCAACCCCACCCAACTCCAGGTCTTCCTGTCTGACATATTCACACATCCCTGAGCCCACATAGGCTGCCTTGAGTGGCTTTTTACTTTTTTGTGCCTAATCCGATGCTAAGATCTATGAGGGCAGGAGCTGGATACCCCTTTATAAACACAGGTTCACGAGGGTTGCCACAGGCAAGGGGCACCCAGCTGTGACAAAATAAAGGGGAAATCATTTCACGCTGCTTCTAAAAGCTGACTGGGATGTGGCGTGGGAATCTCTTCCCTGTGACTTGTTTTGTTGGTGTCATTCATTCGTGGAGGAGGTTTTTCTAGCTGGACGTGAGCAAGACAGCCAGGGCCATGCTGATTGGAATCCATGAGCAAGCGATAAACTCCTCATGAGTGAGGCAGAAAATGCCACCACCCGTTCTAAGATGGAAGGGCATCTGTTACCAAACTATCTGGAAATCACTGAGCTGAAGTCAAAGAGAACTTCTTGTCCTGAGGATGCTTCTGGCTTTACGATCATGATTCCAAGATAAGTCAGTAAGAAATGTTTTCATGGTGGGCTGCCTGGGTGGCTCAGTGGGTTAAGTCTCTGCCTTTGGCTCAGGTCATGATCTCAGGGTCCTGGGATGGAGCCCCACATCCAGCTCTCTGCTAGGCAGGGAGCCTGCTCCTTCCTCTCTCTCTCTACTTGTGATCGCTCTCTGTCAAATAAATAAAATCTTAAAAAAAAAAAAAAAAGAAATAAATAAATAAATAGAAAAAGAAATGTTTTCTTGGTGAACAGCAGTTAAAGATCCATGAAAAGGAGACTAGAATGGGTCTAGAGTTTATTGAATCAAGTCTTGCTTTGTAAATGTTTTTCAAGTGTATGGTGTTAATATTTGAAAGCACTCATTCTTTAACTTTAGTAATGTAGCTATTTTAATAAAGCTATACTTCTGCCACCTGTATTCTTGCTAACACTTATTAACTGAGTGCCTCCTATCACTGTGGATACACTGTGAGGAAGGTACGGTGGTGAGCGAATAGATACGGCCCCAGTCCCCAAGGAACTTGCTGTCTAGTGGAGAAGACAGGTGTTAAATAAATTAGAATCAATAATTAGATGATTGCAAAGGAGCAGAACACTGCAGTACAATCATAGGCTACTGGAGTGTATGAGAGCAAATTCCCTGAGGAAGGGACATTTCATTCGAGACAAAAGTTGGCTAGTATCATTGGTGAAGGAAGGTAGCCCAGAAGAACGTTCCAGGCAGAGGAAACACCACATCCCCCATTTCAGCGGTGAGGAGGAAAGTGGTGCCTACAGCCCAGTGGGGCTGGACTGCCAGAGGCGCAGGACTGGCTGGGAGGGCAGCAGGAGGCAAAACCAGAGGGCGGCTTTGCAGGATTCTGGCTTTATTTACTCTGTACACTGTGGAAGGCCATTTCACATTCAGCCTTTGAGGAAGTATCCTAATCCCTATAAAAAACAGAATCGTGGAAGTCCCCTCTTCAAGAAAGAAAAATTTGAGATGAGAAATGAATCACCCTTTAAGAAGGGAATCAGCTCTAATTAAAGGGAAACTGATGAAGATCACTTGGACCTAGAAGTCCTTTTATTTATCCAGGCATTGTGCTGTAAATTGCTTTCCTTGACTGATAAGAGAAGCTGGAGGATAAAGATTATTTACAACCCAGGTAGTTAAAGAATCTATTTGCTACAAATCAGATTGAGACAAGGTCCCCCCCACTTAAGTGACAAATTTCTCAGTTGCCAATCCATAAAAAGAGATAAGGACTAGCTTTCTGTCAAATTGTTTTGACATGCCTGTTTTTACCCATCTGAACTGCAAACCTTTAATGTTTATATATAAATACCAAGAATTGTGAAACTTGTTTTTTTTTTTAATTTTTAAAAAAATCTATTTATTTATTTGACAGAGAGCACAAGCATGGCAGAGGAGGGGGAGGTGGCAGGCAGAGGGAGAGAGAGAGACAGACTCCCTGCTGAGCAAGGAGCCAAATGCAGGACTTGATTCCAGGGCCCTGGGATCATGACCTGAGCCCAAGGCAGATAGCTGCTTAACTGACTAAGCCACCCAGGTGTCCCTGAAACTTTCGTGGAAAGTTATAAACATAACGGGAGGTTGGAAATTTGTAATTATTATTAGTTACTCCAAGTGTAATTAAACATAAAATGAATTAAATTTTTTCCTTCTACTTGTCTTTGCCTAAACCCCATTGTTGACCAACAACATAAAACTCCAGTTTACAGTTTCTGGAGTTTGCAACGGTAGCTGTCAATCATTTTTTTTCTTCTCTCTCTCTCTCTTTTTTCTAAGCTGTTAAAATAAAAATGGGAGCTTTGCTTATACCTTACTGTCCCCAGTTAACCCTACCCATGGCTGTCCCCAAACCCCAGCTTCCTCACCTTTGCTTGTGTCATCACCCCTGTCTGGAATTCCCTAGTCACTTCCAGGTCCAGAAACTGGTATTTCACACCCAGTGACTCAGGAGATTCTGCTACTTATTGGTAAGGAACCCATAGAGCAAATGTAGGCCTTTGCAATAATTGATAAATTTCATGAAAGTTGCAGCTCTAAATCCAATTTGCCACCATTTGTTGATGTTTTTCTTTACGTGTCAATATCAAAGGAAGGACACATGCTTGACTGAGAAGGTACAGTCAAAGGATCCGCTCGCTCCATAAATTCGAGCGGCACCCACCCACCCACTCTTAATAAAGTCTGTGTTCTGTGCTGCCCTCTAGTGGTTGAGGTGAAAGGGCCCATGAGCTACCCTCCTCTTTGCCAGCCCCTCGAAGATCAAAGGCACACGCTGCCACCGACACCCATTGTAGACATATTTGTGACCCAAGTGCAAAGTGAGGCTGCTTGGCTCCCATGTGAACCAAACCTGTTCACCTTGGCCTTGACTAATGCCAAGCCAAATGGCAGCAGACAATTTGGGATTGGGATAGTCAATCTGGTGGTAATATTAACATGGATGCCCAGATCATTTAAGATAGGATCTGAAGGCAGAGGTCGGATGGAGAATAGTCTTCATACTGCTGGGGAGAAGATGAAGACAAAGTGAGTAACCTCTGGGTTACTTCTGAGTATAGTCCTTCCAGGCATTGTATCTAATGCTGTACCCATAAACCACCAACAAAACACCAGATCTGGTGTTTGATCTGCTTGGACAATCACATCAACTCATCCAAGCCAAGAAGTTCCAAGCTGAAAGCTCCACGAGTCTCCGTGGATTCCAATAGTTTCAAATTTGCCCCATAGAGGAGCCCCTAGGACTCCTACAACAAGCTGTGGCCACCTTTTTCATACTAAGCCACCACTGTGCCTGGCAGCTGCTCCTCTCCAGACCACCCTAATTAGCTGCATGGCACTCATTAACAGCGGCTGCGTGTTTAAATGTTCTCCCCTGCATGGCAAGGGCCTATAAAACCTCCCCAAAATACATCCTCTTGCAAGCAGATGTTTGCTGACTATAGGCCTGACGATTGGCTCTGCCAGGATCTAAGATTCTGGTCTCCCCCAGAGCCAGGCAGGGGGGGCAGTGCACCCAGAGGCAACACCACAGTTGCAGGGACTCATGGTGCCTCCCTGAGTACCTGGCATGTGACAGGCATTCATTCAGTTCATGCTAGCTATCTGCAGAGCTGATATTCTGATAATAGGTACCAAGATAGCACGGTAGTCGTCAAAACGTGGGAACACACCCACAGTGAATGGGAAATAGCTGCTCCCCGCCATCCACCACCTGATCTGATTGACCAGCGCCATAGATACCTGTCGTTAAATTCACATCGTGCCTGGCTATCGTTGTCCTCATTATGGTTTATAGACCTGTATTCTCATTATCCAAACATTATACCCAGAAATTCAGCCCTGCCTCCCAAAACTACCCCCCCCACACACACACAACTTTTAGATTTCTCCTTCTCATTCTCCACGGTGGGCTCCTACCCTGTGCCTCTCCCTAGAATAGTGTTTTGTGATTTGACATAATCCCTGAGTCATCTCACCCATGACCATGACGCCCCTTGCTTCGCAGGAGGGTTGGGTTTGTCAGTCCTGTAGGGGATCTGTCGATTTAGCAAGGCTGACCTTCTGTCCCCTGTACTTCCCTGCATAGTTCTGGATTAGCATAGGCCACAAGTGATGTGAGAACTTAGAAGATAGTGAAACAGGGACAAGCCCACTGTTGGGCAGCAGGCGCTGGTGCTGCCCATCCACTTGCCCTCCTCGCCCGTGTGAGCCAAGGCCAGGCAGGCAGCTCCTCCAGATCAGGTGAGATTCCGCCCTCAGCTCCCTCTGTCGTCCCAGGTGCATGTGAGCTCTGCAAGGAAGGGGAAGCAGCATCTCCTGCAGTGAAAACTGAGAGGCGGTGACAGAGCAGTAGGGGTCCTAACCAGTCCCACAGGCTCTAGCTCATGCTTGCAGGTTCCCTTTCTGTCTTATGTCCCCAGGTCCCATCTGTCTTCCTTCCCTGAAAGTCTGCCCGACAGACACCAAAGTAACTGCCAGACAGAAACTGTTGATCTAGCTCCCACCTTGCATGTCAGACCCCTATTGCCAGTCTGTATCTGTGCAGGTCTGTAGGTCCAGAGATGATAGATCAATTGATACACAGAGAATGAGAAATCTCCTTGTGACTCAGCTTTTCTTTTCTTTTCTTTTCTTTTTTAAGATTTATTTATTTGTTTGGCAGAGACAGAGATCACAAGTAGGCAGAGAGACAGGCAGGGAGAGCGGGAAGCAGACTCCCTGCTGAGCAGAGAGCCCGATGTAGGACTCCATCCCGGCACCCCGAGATCATGATCTGAGCCGAAGGCAGTGGCTTAACCCACTGAGCCACTCAGGTGCCCGTGGCTCAGCTTTTCTGATTGAACTCTGACTGACACAGACCTCCACCGGTTACCAAAGCCATAAATCCCGTATCCTCCTGATTTCCTGTCTCATCCTCATTCCCACATCTAAGCCCCCATCCACCCAGCAAGGCCTTCTGCCTCCCAGCACGTTTTGTTCTCCAAGTACTTGGATCTTTCTGTTGTTGTTGTTCTGTTCTGTTCTGTTCTGTTCTGTTCTGTGTTGGGATTTGACAAGGGAGCTACATTTTATAAACAGCAACTGGAATATCATGGTAGAAAAAGTGGAAGGAAATTCATGAGTGACTGCTGGTTAAAGGCTCAAGAAAGAGCTGCGAACAACCGAAGTGCCAGTTCGCTTGCCTTTTTCATCTCCGCGGGGCTGTGCAAACATTAAACCACCGCACAGGATCCCTCGGAAGGGCACAGCCGCGGAAAGGGTGCCCAGGTTTGTAGGTCAACACCTTTCACTGGAGAGCATTTGTTGTAACCAAGCATTGCCCTCACTGGGGCCTTGGCAGCACGTAATTATTAAGCATGCCTGTTACAGAAATTTGTCTGTATTTATTTATCATAAAGGCGACAGGAGTTGCTAAGCAAATTCATAATGCAAACAGCAGAAACGTTAGTTGAGTGAAGAGCAAGGAGCTTAAGCACTAGCCTTTATGCTCAGATAATAAATATGCTCATTACACATCTTCCTACCTCTTTAATAATGTCCTGGCGTGGGTCCCTAACACGTCCTCCCTCTTCCCTTTCAGGATTTGTTCTGTGCGTGCTTGATTATAGTGAAACTACATTTCTTTATAAATGTTCTGTTTCTCCAGACTATCGTTCATCATCCATTAATTCACAAAACATTAATTAAGTGCCTGTTGTTTGCCTGGTACTAGGAATATGACAGCTTATTAGTATAGGATTTGTATTTGTAGGGTTTCCATTCTAATGGAAGAAAATCATCTATCAAGAAATAAATAAATAATAGCCTTTCATTCAGTGATAGGTGCCACTACACACACACACACACACACACATGCACACACACGTATAAGGGGAAATGAGTGTGCATGGTGGTCAGAGTTCTCTTGGAAGAGGTAACAATTAAGCAGAGGTGAGAACAATGCGGAGGAACCAGCCTTGTGACCCTGTGAGCAAGAGCTTCCCAGGGGGAGGGAATAGCAGCTTAAGGACCCCAAGATGGGAAGGGTCCTGGTGTGCTTTCATGCTGTGACAGTTAGTAATATAATAATAGTAATAACAATAAGGGGGCAGGGGAAAGAAGAACAAAATTTTTCTTCCTTCAGTTTCTGGAACACTCCAAGACTTTTTCTGTCTTTGTACATTCTGTTCCCTTACTGGATCATTCTTGTCCCTGCTCTTCTCTGGATGACTTTTCATTTTCTCAGTCCAAACATCCTTTTTCGGAGAAGTGTTCCCCACCTGTCCTGTCTAAGGCAGGTCTTCTTCATGGCTCTCTTTGGCTTCTGCTTTCACAAAGTTTAACTGTTTATATATTGCATTATTCTGGGTTCTCCAGAGAAACAGAACCAATAGGAGATATATATATATATATAGATATATATATCTATATATATATATATCCATATATCCATGGAGGGAGACAGGGAGTTTGATTTGTTATAGGAATTGGTTCACAGGATTGTAGAGGTTGAGAAGCCCCATGCTCTGCTCTCTGCATACTAGAGAACCGGGAAAGCTGGTGGTATAATTCAGTCCAAGTCCAAAGCCCCAAGAATTGGAGGTGGGGGGGGAATTGTTTAAATACCCGTCCAAGTCCAAATGTCTGAGAACCAGGAACACTGATGTCCAGTGTCAGGGCTAATCAATGTCCCAGCTCAAGCAAAGAGCAAATTCACCTTTCCTCTGCCTTTTCATTCTTCCAGGCCCTCAACAGATGGGATGATGGCCATCCTTATTGGTGAGGGCAATCTTCTTTACCCAGCCTATTGATTCAAATGCTAATCTCTTCTAGAAATACCCTCACAGACATACTCAGAAATAATGTTAGTTTTACCAACTATTCGGACAACCTTTGGCCTGGTCAAATTGACGTAAAATTACCCAGCCCATATGTGTACTTATTTAACACATAGAAAGCATTCAGGATAACTGCTGGTTGAATGAACCATGAATGGATCCTAAAACAAATTTTCTACAAAGCACCCAAACTGGGCAGATTGAGAGCTGGGAAAAGGGTAGCGTCATAATACAAAGGAAAGAAAGCTGGGGTGATGTTGGCTCAGGTCATGATCTGGGAGATCAAAGGGTTGAGCCCTGCATCCAGCCCCCCACTCAGTAGGGAGTCTGCTTCTCTCTCTCTGCCCTTCCCCCTACTCCTGAGCATGCAGTCTCTCTCTCTCTCTCTCTCAAATAAATAACTAAAATCTTAAAAAAAAAATAAAGAAAGAAAAGAAAGACAAAGAAGGATTTAAGGAAGATGAGAAGAAGGTGGAAGGGAAGTCGGCTAAGAGAAGGCAAGCAGAGGGGCTAGGTTAGGGAGGAAGTGACTGAGAGCAGACCAGACCGGGGGCGGAGAATGCCTGGGAACAAAACAGCTTGTGCTGCTCTCCTCATGCCAGCAAAGACTTCAGCACTACCTGGGCGGACAGTGCCCTGCAGCCTGAGAGGCAAAACCTGAGGGGCCCACTGGGTTACCTGCTACCTACCATAGAATGTCCCTGTGCCTAAACATGTTCAGCAGTGGAACAGAGTGCTCGCTTCCAGGGTCAGTATCACTCGGACCCGCACACCGTGAGTCTTCCCTACTCAAAGCACCCAGAATCCTTCAACTGTTCTTTGTGGGACAGTGGCCCCACCAGCCACCCTCTCTGGGCACTCCTATGACAAGTTCCAGTGTGTTAACATCCCCTTTGCAAGGGTGTTGCCCTCAACAGCGCTGACTGTACCAGATGTGGCTGAAGCCCGAGGCGCGGGGACAATCGTGACATTTAGAACTGTGATGGCATGACCTTCGCAAGGCCTTTGAAACTGACAACCCTGCCAGCTGGGAGAAGGCCTGGGATGGCTTTGAGCCTGCCTGCTTTGACAGGCGAGGTGACAGCAGATGCTCTTGTATTTCATTGTGTGGCAAATGAATGCTAGGTGGGAGGAGAGGAAAAAAGAACTCGCGAAAGGGCGACAGCCTTTCTGGGTGGCCCCCACAGATGGGGCCATACATAACGAGATAATGCAGCTCCAATCTCGGGGCCAGCAACTGAGGCGTGACTTCTTTCTTAACAGAAAAAGAAGAATTCTCCTTGAAATGAGAAATTCAAATCAGACAAATGTGCCCAAGGAGAGCTTGAGGATTGAATGCTCCCACAAGGCTCTTTGGGGAGCCAGCACGTTCGATTGAAAATGCCACGGCAGGTGGAGGCAGATTCCTTGTTATCTGCTTAGATTGGATGAAAACCAGACCCTGAGCATTCCGTGTGCACCTTCGGAAGGCACGGGGTGCCTGCGTCTCTGATTGATGTCACTTCAGACAGCTTTCTCCTCGGAGCTATTACCTCCCCAATTTTCTTTTGCCAGAAAAATAACTAAAGGGTTCTGGTACCCTCTGTCCGAAGACATCTTTCTTTTAATGTATCCATAAAAGTATATCTTGAAAAGGAGTTTCTCAGTTTTCAACATGTGGATAATTGATTTGTTACAACTCACAAAAGAGCATTTGTCATTTCGAAACAACCAGGACCCATGTGCGGCTTCCTCCCAAGATGAGCATGGAGGCACTTGACTTATTGCTGCCATTAAATTGAAGTGTTGGCCTGATTATTTGGTATTTCAGAATTCCTTATAAATCACCGCCTTATTTGGGTGATTACAATTTTAAGAAGAGACGCTTGATTTATGGGCAGCAGCAGGGAGGAGAAGGGGGAAAAGGGAGGGGCCAGGAGGTACAGCAGTGGCAAGAGGCTTGATGAAGATACAATTGGAAACATCTGTTTGATACATTGCCCCTTTCTCCCCACACTGTGGCCCAGGAATATTCCTATTCCTGGGAGATATTCATTACCAGGAGCTTAAGCAAATAAATACAGGGGAAAGGTGGGGGACAGGAAGCCAGGAAGGGGGGCTTCCAGGGTTTTTTGCAGATTGGGATGTGCAATTTCATGTAAGTTTCTGGTTTCCCCTCAGTTGGGGGTAGAAGAAAGTGAAACTCCAAAGAGAAATCCATCCTATCATGATGCATAAGCAAGCCCTAGGGTCTGGGTCCATGTTCTTGGAGGAAATGGGTGAGCTGGAGAGCTGGCTCCAGCTGGACACAGCTGGACTCTGAAATGCAGCAGAGTGGAAAATGACTTCTTCGACCCCTGTGAGTCCATTAATCAACTGCATTTATTGGCAGTAAAGGAGGCAGACAAATGCAGCAGGCACTTAGGAGGAACCCAGGAATGGTTAGACATGAAACCGACCCTGGATAAACTTACAAAGAGGACCAGAGTGACATGTAGATTGTCACCATCAGATTAAAAAATCATTCAAAATGTGTCATGGGATGTTTATGCACACATGGCACTTGGTTCATAAGGCCTCTCCTAGCTAAAAGTCGCTGTCTAAAATTTCCTTCCCAGGGAACAAAGATCTCTATTTTGGCAGTGAGAGGTCAGGCTTGAGTTCCAAATGCCCCAGCAGAGGGACTCTGCCTGGTGACATAAGTTCAGTGTTTTCTTTTTTTAAAAGATTTTTATTCATTTATTTGACAGAGAACGAGGACACAAGCAGGGGGAGTGGCAGGCAGAGGGAGAGGGAGAAGCCAGCTCCCTCCTGACCAGGGAGCCTGACGCCAGACTCCATCCCAGGACCCTGGGATCATGACCCAAGCCAAAGGCAGACGCTTAACTGACTGAGCCACCCAGGCGCCCCTCAGTGCCTTAGTTTTAAATTGGCTCATGTACAGACTCTCAGAAGGCCAAGATGTAAGAGGGTCCAAAACTAGTCCTGTTGGGAATATGTCAAGAAAATGGGACACTCCACCTGGAAAAGAGAAGGGATATGAGAGTTCATGTGTATCATGGGAAGAAGGAAGCAGCATTATTTTGTAATGCTCCAGGAAGAAGAGTAAGGATTGTGACAGGGACCCACAGAGGCAGATTGCCATTCAGCATAATTCAGCAATAGCGCTTCATGGGTCTAGAGAAATAGTAGATGTGAGCTCCCTGCCGTGGGAGGTGTTAAAGGACATCCAGAAACCACTGTTCAGAGGATTCTGTCTCCAGCAGGAAGTGAAGCTAGATGCAATGAAAGGTTTTTTGTCGCTGTAAGATTATAGGGATCTGTGACTTGAATTCACAAAGTGTGAATGGTTAATAGGTTCTTTCCAGAAAGTATATTGTATTATAAATTAATGGAACCATATGTGCCCTAACATGAAAAATGGATAATGGCTATGGGCCTCCACATAGCACGGACCCTGGTGTCCTAAACTGGAGAGGCAACCACACAGAAGGATTAAGAACAAATACACTGGTATGAGCCAGTGGTTGTGGGCTCTGGTTCTAGCGCTTGCTAGCTGTATGGCCTTGGAAAATTCACTTCAGCTTTGTGGCCTTCATTTTTCTTATTGGCCAAGCAAGGACCCTAATAGTGCCCCTGGAGTAGGGACACTGTGAAGATTCCAGGATGTAACTTACGCAAGGAGATCAGAACAGTGCCCATCGCACAGCAAGCACTCGGGCACTGTAAGCTATTAAGAGTAGGATTGCATTTTCTTAATTTAAGATGCACAATTTCCTGTATCTTAATGTTCTGAAATCAGAACATGTCTTCTAATAGATACATTGAATGTATTATTTCTCTCTCTCTTTCTCTCTGTCTCTCTCTCTCACACACACCTCACACACACAGCTATTTCTAAACACGAGGCGTACGTTACAAATGACAACATCTTAGAATCAAGGCCTGTGTCGTCCTTCATGCATGCTTTCGTGGCTACCAGCCTGAACTCCTGCCAGGAGAATAAAAAGAAAGGTCTGCTAGTCCAATCCCCCAACTGTACTTGTTTCTTCTAACATCCGTGCAGGGGGCCCATTCAGAATTTAGCAAAGAATCCAAGCCACCATTTCCTCTGCTCTTCCTGGGTGCCTGGTCACTGTTCTGTACTAGGTGGTCACACATACATCATCTCATTTAATCCTCATGCTGACCCAGTGAAGGCAGCAGCATGGTCCTCTCCATCTGGACCTCGAGGAGTGCTGTGTCTAATAGGCAGCCCCAAAACACAGCCAGGAAGTGGAGCATGTGACTTCTGAACCAATGCTATGTGACTTCATTGCCTGGCAGAATGCTATAAGAAAGGGGAAATCATAATACGTCCTAACTTTCAGCGTTTGAACTCTCAAACTAATACCTCCTATGTATCTTGTAACAAAGAGTGGTTCCCTGGGGACTTGGGGAGAGGCTGGTGGTTGAGCTCTACCCAATCCCTGCCCAGTTCCCACACATCCCAGCACACTGCCCCTCCCCCCACATGTATGGGGAGGCCACTGTCATATGGAAGTATGGATGGGGGACCCTCAACAGCCAGAGTCTGCTCAGAAGGTCTCAGCCTGGAATGTTCATCTGGGTACTAATAAAGAAACACTAATAATACTAATCATGGCATATCTATATTTACCATAGGCTGGGCACTCTGCTAAATGTTTTACATGCTTGAGATCTCATTCAATCCTCCAAAGAACCCTAAGAGATTGGTCTTGGCCACAGTTCATGAATGAGAAAACCAAGAAGCCAAGAGTAGAATCCCCAGGGTCACACTAATACATCATGGCTAATATGTGGCAGGGTCAGGACTGGCTCTCAGACTGTCTGACTCTAAAGCCCATGGTTGCAAGCACCACTCCACCTTGCTGCCCTCCAGGAACGCCACCTGTCTGGTGTACTGCCAAAGAAGCCGTCATGGAAGGAGCAGTGGGAGGTTTTATCTCCTCCATAATTTATTCAAAGGGTTAAGTAAAGAACCAACCTGGTAAGAGAGGGTGCTATTTAGATGGGGGGGAATCAGAGTTTCACTCCATTAGTGCCATTAAACTGCATAGTGGAGTTTAACTCCATTAACCCCTTCCCTTCCAGTGGACCAGGAAACTCTTCTTAGTTCTGCATATATTGGTATGCAAAAGCAGTGTAAATCCTGTTTCAGCCAAATTGTCACCCCCTGAAGATTCCAATAAGAAAACTCTGGAACCACCCTAATCTAATTCATCCACCATTATTCAGGGCCAAGACCATGCCCAGATGAACCTGCCCACTCAGGTGGCCTCCTGGTGCCAATATCTGTCCTCCTTAGATCCAGCCTACCAAACCAGACAGCTTTCACCTGGCTAGGTCTTTTGCCCTGACTAGCAGACTCTTCCAGGACCCCCCTACTCCCCAGCCCACAGATTTGGGGAGTTTCTGCATCCCAGGCTGCCTCTTGTAGAACCATCTTCATAATGTATGCAAAAAGCTCCCTTCCTTCCCATGGTTCCTTGGCATGGCATCCAAAAAGAGAATTGCAGTGAGAAAAAATAAGGCTATGATTTTAAAGATTTCCCGGTGTAATTCAAAGGAAGATTATGCTAAGTGTAAGGAAAAAAAATATTTGCATTGAAGGAGTATCCTTAGAATTTTCCACATCATTTAAACCTCTGACTTAAACCAGTGGATTTATTTTTAAAAAATAAATAATAATATTACGATGATGACCATCCTAACAGCACACAAGATATGTTTAAGACATGCCTGGGAAGCCACTGAAGATGTCCTCTGATGGGCCCTTCTCTTCCAATACAGACAGGGACCCATAATCATGGTTTTCTGAATTGCCAGCATGAAAAGGGAAAAACCAGAAAACCTTGACCAAGGATTTTGACCTGCATGCAAGGGAAATGGGGAGAGGCCATAAAGATGACAAGAGGGGGCACCCAGGTAGTTCAGTTGATTAAGTGTCTGCCTTTGGCTCCCATCATGATCCCAGGGTCCTGGGATCGAGTCCCGTATTGGGTTCCTGCTTCTTCCTCTCCCTCTGCCTCCCACTCCCGTGGTTGTGCTCACTCTCTCTCTCTCTCTCAAAAAAAAAAAAAAAAAAAAATCTTAAAAAAAAAAAAAAGATGACAAGAGGATGGAAGGTCTGTTCAACAGATATATTTTAAGCACCTACTGTATGCCTGTGCCAGGCCCTGTGCCAGACATTCAAGACTGGCCACAGAAAGAGACCTGGTCTCCGGCCTCAGGCAGTTCCTGGTCTAGCGGAAGTGACAGACCCTTGTGCCCGCTGCTACAGCATGATGAAAGCACAGGGCACCTATGACACACGCAGCAACTCTAGAGTTCAGTTTCCAGCTCTGACTTAGCTGGGAAAGTCACTGGATCTCTTTGTGCCTCCTTTTCCTCCTACAGAGAATGAGCATAATACTAATAAGCTCAGGCGTGTAAAGGGTCCAGAAGAGAGTGTGCTTCATACTGTATGTGCTGGCCATTATCACTGTTGTTATCATAGGCAGGACAGCCAATCTGACCCCCAGCCCCTCACCCATGACCACCAAAGGCAAGGTTTGTGGAAGATCTAGTGAGCTGTGTTTTTGAGCATGGAGTAGTTGGCCAAGTGGAGGAGGTGGGAAGAAGAGGGAATGGAATGGGCGAAGCAATGAGCAAAACCAAAAAACACCTGATCTGCACCGCGGAAGCCCCAGAGGCAGAGGCAGGAGTAGCCCTGGAGCCTCTGCAAGGGGCTCAACTGGGAAGACTGTCTACTTGCACAGCCGTGAGATTCAGCCGCAAGCTGAGTGACTGCCCCTCCCCAGCTGAACATTGTCTCTAGCCCCTAGGACAGCACTGTGCGTAAAAACACAGCGTGAGCCACATACATTATTTTACATCTTCTAGTAACCTCATGTTAAGAAAAAGAGGGGTGCCTGAGTGGGTCAGTCGGTTAAGCTTCAGACTATTGACTTCAGCTCAGGTCATGATCTCAAGGTCTTGCGATCCAGCCCTACACTGGGCTCCGTCCTCATCAGTCTTAATCCCCATCACCGATTTCACCCATCTCCCCACCCAGCTCTCCTCTGGTAACTATCAATCTTTTCTCTATGGTTAAGTGTCTGTCTTTTGGTTTGTCTCCCCCCCCCCCGCTTTTATTTAGTTTCTTAAATTCCACATATGAATGAAATCATGGTATTTGTCTTTCTCTGACTGGCTTCTTTCTCTAGATCCATCCACGTTGATGCAGATGGCAACATTTCATTCTTTTTTATGGCTCAATTATATTCCAGTGTGTGTGTGTGTGTGTTTGTGTGTGTGTGTGTGTACACCATATTTTTATCCAATACCTAGGCTGCTTCCATAATTTGGCTATTACGAATAATGCTGCAATAAACATAGGGGTGCATATATCCCTTTGAATTCATGTTTTCATATTCTTAGGGTGAATATTCACTAGTGCAATTACTGGGTCACAGGGTAGTTCTATTTTTAATTATTTGAGGAACCACCATACTGTTTTCCACAGTGGCTGCACCAGTTTGCATTTCCAACTGCTCGAGGATTCCTTTTTCTTCACCAACACTTGTTTCTTGAGTTAATTTTAGCCATTTGGACTGGTGTGAGGTGATAGCTCATTGCGGTTTGATTTGCATTTCCCTCATGCTGAGTGATGTTGAACATCTTTTCATGTGTCTGTTGGCCATCTGGACATCTTGCTTGGAGAAGTGTCTGTGCATGTCTTCTGTCCGTTTTCTAATTGGGTTATTTGTTTATTGGCTGTTGAGTTTTATAAGTTCTTTATATTTTTTAATATAACCCTTTATTGGATATATCATTTGCAGATATTCTCTTCCATTCCAAACTTTAAGTTTTGTTGGCTGTTCCCTTTGCTGTGCAGAAGCTTTTCATTTTGATATAGTCCCAATGGTTGATTTTTGCTTTTGTTTTCTTTGCCTCAGGACACATATCTAGGAAAATATTCAGTTATGGCCAATGTTAGAGACATTACTGCCTATACTCTCTTCTATGATTTTTATGGTTCCAGGTCTCAAATTTAGGTCCTTAATCCATCTTGAGTTTATTTTTGTATATGATGTATGAAAGTGGTCTACTTTCATTCTTTTGGATGTCACTGTCCAGTTTTTCCAGCACCATTTGCTTTTTTTTTTTTTTAGATATTATTTATTTATTTGACAGACAGAGACCTCAAGTAGGTGGAGAGGCAGGCAGAGAGAGAGAGAGGAGGAAGAAGGCTCCCCACTGAGCAGAGAGCCCAATGCAGGGCTCGATCCTAGGACCCTGAGATCATGACCTGAGCCAAAGGCAGAGGTTTCCGGCACCATTTGTTGAAGAGACTTTTTCCCATTGCATATTCTTGCCTCCTTTGTTAAAGATTAATTGACCATATAATTTCTGGATTTTCCATTCTGTTCCATTGATCTGTGTGTCTGTTTTTGTGCCAGTACCATACTGTTTTGATTACTCCAGCTTTGTAGTATAACGTATTTTGAAATTGTGATAAGTCCAGTTTCATTTTTTTTCTTTTTCAAGATTGCTTTGGCTATTCAGGTCTTTTGTGGTTCCATGCAAATTTTCAGATTGTTTGTTTTAGCTCTGTGAAAAATGCTATTGCTATTTTCATAGGGATTGCATTAAATGTATAAATTGCTTTAAGTAGTAAAGACATTTTAATAATATTTGTTCTTTATACATGAGCATAGAATGTCCTTTCATTTCTTTGTGTTGTCTCCAATTTCTTACATCATTGTTTTATAGTTTTCAGAGTACAGGTCTTTCATCTCATTGTTTAAGTTTATTCCTGGGTATTGTATTATTTTTGTTGTAATTGTAAATGGGACAATTTCTATAATTTCCCTTTCTGCTGCTTCATTATTAGTGTATAGAAATGCAATGGATTTTGTATCCTGTGACCTTACTAAATTCCTTTATCAATTTTAGTAGTTTTTTGGTGGACTCTAGGGTTTTCTATGTATAGTATCATGTCATCTGGAAATAGTGAAAGTTTTACTTCTTCATTACTGGCTTGGATGCCTTGTATTTATTTTTGTTGTCTGATTGCTGCGGCTAGGACTTCTGTACTATGTTAAATAAAAGTGGTAAAAGTGGGGGTGCCTGAATGGCTCAATCAGCTAAGCATCTGCCTTGAGCTCAGAGTCTTGGGGTCAAGTGGGCTGCTCCCTCTCTCTCTACACCTCCCCCTGGTTCATGCTCACTCACTCTCTCTCTCTTTCTCTCTCAAGTAGATAAATAAAATCTTAAGAAAAAAAAAAAAGTGGTGATAATGGACATCCTTGTCTTGCTTCTGATTTTAGGAGGAAAATTCTCAGTTTTTCCCCCATGGAGTATGATGTTTCCTATGGGTTTTTCATACAAGGCTTTTATTACATTTAGGTATGTTCCCTCTAAACCTACTTTGTTGAGGGTTTTTATCATGAATGGATGTTTTACTTAGTCAAATAACTTGTTCTGCTTCTACTGAAATGATCATATGTTTTTTGTCCCTTCTCTTATTTTTTTTTTATTTAGAGATTTTTATTTATTTGTTTGACAGAGATCACAAGCAGGTAGAGAAGCAGGCGGGGGCAGCGGGGTGGGGAAGCAGGCCCCCCGCTGATCAAGCAATGAGGGGCTTGATCCCAGGACCCTGAGACCATGACCTGAATTGAAGGCAGAGGCCTTAACCCACTGAGCCACCCAGGCGCCCCTATCCCTTCTCTTATTGATGTGATGTCACAAATCTGACTGATCTGTGAATAGTAAACTGTATTTGCCTCCTGGGAATGTATCCCACTAGATCATGGTGAATGATTTTCTAAAATATGTTGTTGGATTTGGTTCGCTAACATTTTGTTGAAGATTTTTGCATCTATATTTATCAGAGATATTGGTCTGCAGTTCTCTCTCTCTCTCTCTCTCTTTTTTTTGAGGTGTCTCAAAAACCAGTCTGTTACTGGTTTTGGTATCAGGTAATAATAAATTTGGAAATAAATTTGGAAGTTCTCCTTCCTTTTCTGTTGTTTGGAATAGTGTGAGAAGAATATGTATTAACTCTATTTTTAAAAAATATTTGTTGATTTACTTTAGAAAGAGACAGAGAGAGAACTTGTGCAGGGGAGGGGCAGGGGAAGAGGGAGAGAGAAAATATCAAGCAGACTCCCTGCTGAGCATGGAGCCCAACATGGGTCTTGATCCCAGGACCCTGAGATCATAACCTGAGCCAAAATAAGAGACAGATGCCTAACCAACTGAGCCACCCAGGCACCCTGATATTAACTCTTCTTTAAATGTTTGGTAGAGGGCACCTGGGTGGCTCAGTTAGTTAGGCATCTGTCTCTTATTTTGGCTTCAGCTCAGGTCATAATCCTGGAGTCCCGAGATCGAGTCCCACATCAGGGTCCCAGCTCTGTGGGGATTCTACTTCTCCCTCTGACCTTCTTCCCTCTCATGCTCTCTCTCACTCTCTCAGATAAGTAAATAAATAAAATCTTTTTTAAAAATTAAAATAAATATTTGGTAGAATTTACCTAAAGCCATCTGGTTCTGGACTTTTATTTGTTGGGCAAGTTTTACTTACTAATTTAATTTCATTGTGCTAATCATTCTGCTCAAAATTTTTATTTCTTCCTGCTTCTGTTTTGATAGATTATTTGTTTCTAGGAATTCATCCATTTCTTCCAGGTTGTCCAATTTGTTGGCGTATAATTTTCCATTAAATTCTCTTATAATCCTTTGTATTTCTGTGGTATTGGTGTGATTTTGTTGATTTGTGTCCTTGCCCTCTCTCATTTGATGAGTATGGCTTGAAGTTTATCAATTTTGTAGATCTTCTCAAAGAACCAGGTCCTGGTTTCATTGATCTTTTCAATTATTTTTTTAGTTTCTGTACCATTTATTTCTGTTCTAATCTTTATTATTTCCTGACTTTTGCTGGGTTTGGGTTTTGTTGGTTTTTTTCCTAGCTTCTTTAGGTATAAGGTTAGGATGTTTATTTGAAATTTTTCTTGTTTCTTGAGGTAGGCATTTATTGCTGTAATTTCCCTCTTAGAACCACTTTTGCTGCATCCCAAAGCTTTTGGACTGTTGTGTTTTCATTTCCATTAGTCTGCATGTAATTTTTAAATTTCTTTTTTGATTTTTGATTGATCCATTCATTGTTTAGTACCATATTACTTAATCTCTAAGTATTTGTGTTTTTTCTAGATTTTTTGTTGTGGTGGTGGTTTATTTCTAGTTTCATAGAGTTGTGATCAGTAAAGATGCTTGGTATGACTTCAATATTTTTGAATTTGTTGAGGCTTTGTTTTATGCCCTAATATGTGATCCATTCTGGAGAATGTTCTATGTGTACTTGAAAAGAGAGGGTATTCTGCTGTTTTAGGATGGAATTTTCTGAATATATGTGTTAAGTAGAGCTGGCCCAGTGTGTCATTCACAGCCACTATTTCCTTGTTTATTTTCTCTTTGGATTATCAGTCCATTGATGTAATTGGGGTTTTAAATCCACAATGTTATTGTCTTACTATCGCTTAGTTACTTTATGTTTCTTATTAACTATTTTATGTATTTGGGTGCTCCCATGTTGGGTGCATAAATATTTACAATTGTTTTATCTTCTTTTTTGATTGTTCCCTTTATTATTATATAGTGTCTTTCTTTGTCTCTTGTTACAATCTTTGTTTTAAAGTCCTTTTTGTCTGATAGAAGTATTGTTACCTTGGCTTTCTTTGAAAGTTTGCATGATGTTTCTCTACCGCCTCACTTTCAATCTGCAGGTGTTTTTAGGTTTGAAATGAGTCATAGACAACATATCAATGGGTCTTTTTTTTTTAATCCATTCAAACACCCTATATCTTTTGATTAGAGTGTTTAGTCCATTTACATTCAAAGTAATTATTGATAGGTATTTATTTATTGACATTTTGTTACTTGTTTGGTGGTGGTTTTGTAGTTCTTCTGTTTGTTCTCTTCTCTTATAGCTTGTTAGCTTTGTTTAGGGATTTACTTGGTTTCCTTTCTCTCTCTCTCTTTTTTTTTTTTTTTGCATACTTATTATTGTTTTTTGACTTGTGGTTACCATTATGTTTGTATATAACATCTTCTGCATATAGCAGTCTATATTAAGGTGATGGTTGCTTAAGTTTGAATGCATTCTTTACTCTTCTTCTGCAATCCCACTCTTTAGGTATGTAGTGTCATACTTTACATCCTTTTATTTTCTGAGTACCATGATTGATTCTTACAGATATACTTATTATTAGTGCCTATGTCCTTCCTACTTTTCTTCCTTTTACTTATAAAGTACTTTCATTCCACTCAAAATGTCCCCTTTAACATTTTTTTGGTTTAGTGGTCATGAACTCCTTTAGCTTTTGTTTGTCTGGGAAACTCTTTATTTCTCCTTCTATTCCAAATGATGCCTGGCTGGATAGAGTATTCTTAGCTGCAGGTTTTCCCTTTTCAGCATTTCGAATATATTCATGCTACTGTCTTCTGGCCTGCAGAGTTGATTGCCTTATATGGGTTTCTCCCTGTATGTAATGATCTTTTCTCCTTCTGCTTTTAAAATTCTCTCTTTTTCACTACTTTTTGCCATTTTAATTACTGTGTGTCTTGGTGTTGACCTCCTTGGGTTGATTTTATTGGGACATCTCTGTGCCTCCTGAATCTGGAGGAGATTCCTCCCCAGATTCAGGAAGATTTCAATTATTATTTCTTCAAATAAATTTTCTGCTCCATTTTCTCTTTTCATCTGTGATTCCCATAATACAAATGTTATTACACTTGATGGAGTCACTGAGTTCCCTAATTCTATTCTCATTTTGCATAATTTCTTTTTCTCTAACCTGCTCAGCTTGATTACTTCCTGTTACTCTGTCCCCCACGCTTTTGCTAATTCATTCTTCTGCTTCTTTAACCTACTATTTATTCCATCTAGTGTATGATTAATTTCACTTATTGTGTTCAGCTCTGATTTTTTTTTAATCTCTTTGTTAAGGGTCTCCCTGATGTCCTTCACTCTTTTCTCAAATCCACTGAGTATCTTTATTGTCTTTACTTTAAATTCTCTATCAGGCATATTGCTTTTATCCATTTTACTTAGGTCTCTTACTGTGGTTTTGTCCTTTTCTTTCATTTGGGATCTATTCCTCTGTCTCCTCATTTTGTCTCTCTGTGTTTCTCTGTGTTAGGAAGGTCAGCTACGTTTCCTGCTCTTGAAAGTAATGGCCTTGTAAAGAAGAGGTCCTGTAGCACCCTGCAATGCATGTCCCCTGTTTACCAGAACCTGGTACTTCAAGGGTATCTTCTATTCGTGTTGTGTGTGCTCTGCTGTTGTGTATTGGCCATTTTTTCCTTCAGTCCAGTGGTCTTCAGAGGCTCTTTTTGCCTGTGGTTGGTAGTGTTTGATCCCTGTTGTATTCATGGACCAATTTTAACAAGATGTGTTCCAGTCTTCTATGGAAGGTGACCCACCAGTGCCTTCAGAATGAAACCCTATAGAGCATGTAGATAGGGAGATGTGATGTTGGCAAGGTTTGTGGGTGATCTTCTTGGGAAGGAGACCTGCAGCACTGGGACTGAGGCAAGCATGACTGGAAAGAGTGGATCCACCATTCCAGATCTTGATATAAGCAAGTTAGGTAATGAGTGTCAGTGCAGCACAGGTTCCTACAGGTGTTTATGCTGACTATGGGGGAGGGAAATGGCACCTGCCAGCTTCTTTGTTCCTAGAGGAGTCTCCCTATGAATTCTACCCCTCTAGGGCACACTCTGAGATGCCGCAGTTTTTCAAACTGCTGCTTCTACACTGTATCTCAGTGGGCTTTTTGTCATGCTTTGTCTTTAAGGGTGGAGACATAGGTTTCTCTCACCATCTAGGCTCTCCCAAAGCCAAACCTGCTGATTTTTAAAGTTCCAGGCTTTAAGTCCTGCTGGTTAAAATTCAGCCCCTCTGGTTTTCAAAGCCAGATGCTATGGGGATTCATCTTCTCTATTCAAGCTCACTGGTCTAAGGGTCTCTTTCTCTCCCCTCTCCATACCCACAGCTCTTTTTCAAAGACGGCACTGGTCTGTTTAGTCCCCCACCACATCGCCACCCTTCCTAACCTCTTTGATGTTACTTTTTCTCTACCTTTAGTTGTGGAGTTTGTTCTTCCAATCTTTAGGTCATTTTCTGGGTTTATTACACTGATGTGAGTGTTATCTAGTTGAATCTATGGGACAAAGTGAACTTAGGGTCCTCCTACTCTGCCATCTTCCCCAACATTCCAGCGTACATTAATTTGAACTAAATTTTCATTGAAAATACTTGACTTATATTTAGAGTTCATAAAATCTACAACTTAAAAAGCATTTCCACATACCTAAGTCGTTCCAAAATATGTGAAAGCTTGCCAATACCAAATAGGGTTTGTAATTTTAAGAGTAAATTAAAATTCAAAATTTAGTTCCTCAGTCATACTAGCCACATTCCACATACTGATAGCCCCATGTGGCTAGAGGCTACTGTGTGGGACAGCACAAGTCTAGGATCTCTGGGTTATGGGACACAAAATCCAGTTGATACCAGGGGCACCATACTAAAAGCAGACAAATTAGAAAAGTGCTTATCTACATACTGGATGTTGAGATTTCTGACCTTTTCTCCAAATGGACTCTAGTGATTGTTCTTAAGCTAGGTTCATACCTTCCAGGCAGGAAACTGGAAGACTCTTCTCTAGAAAATCTGACCAGTCCAAAAGGAAGCCTCAAACCTATGCTATAAACAGATCCAACTAAAGAGTCCAGGAAAATAACCCTGTATTGAGGCCCAGGGTTAGTGCATTCCAGGCATGAGCAGACAAAAGTCAGACCCAGACATGAATCCCTAAACATGTGAGGAATGTCCCCACCATGGATACAGACTAAAACAAATGGAAAAAAAGTAATGTGAGGGACAGAGACTATATAGGAAAAATAAAATAGCCAGATGCCTATTGATAATAACCATGCAGAGGTATGTGAAGCTTTTGAATGCACTAAATTAGAACAGGATACTATTATAAAGCAATATTCAGAAAACAAACAACACATAAGAGTTCTTGGAAATTAACAGAAACCTGTGAACAGAAATAAAAGATTGAGTAAACTATGCAGAAGCACAGCAAAAAGACAAGGAGATGAAAAATGAGAGAGAAAAAGAAAAATGAGAGAGAGGAGGTTAAAAAATTAGCAGATCATCTCAGAAGATCTGGTATCTGAAAATAGGAACTCTAGATCTAAAGAAGAGAAAAAAGTGGGGAGGGAAACATTTAAATAATTTTTTCCCAATATCCTAGAGCTGAAGGACTTGCGTTTCCATAATGAAAGCACCCATTGAGAATCTAGCATAAGGGATGCAAATAGTCACTTTAAGGCAAGAAGGAAAATTTAGAACCCTGGGGCCAAACAAAGTACCCTAAAAGCTTGCAGAAAGAGGAGAGAAAAGATTACAGAAAATGGATCAAAATATGATGGACACAAGACTTCTAAAGATCATCTATGAAATCTAGAAGAAATGAAGTAATGCCATCAAAATACTAAGGGAAAATAATTTTCAACTCAGAATTTTATACCTATTTAAAATATCAAATAAATGTGAAAGAAGAATACAAACATTTAGAGACTTACCAAGTTAAAAAAGAAAAATACTGGGGCACCTAGGTGGTTCAGTTGGGTAAGCGTCCAACTCTTGGTTTGGGCTCAGGTCATGATCTCAGGGTCATGAGATTGAGGCCTGTGTCAGGCTCTGCACTCAGCAGGGAGTCTGCTTGAGATTCTGTTCATCTCCTTCTACCCCTCTCCTCCACTCACATTCTCTTTCTCTCCCTCCAACCATGATCATTAATTAATTAATTAATTAATTAATTAAAATAAATGAAAAATACCTCTTATGAGTCCTTTCTCAGAAATTATGGAGGATATGCTATACCAAAATGAGGAAGTAGATGAAGAAAGAAGACGATGGAGTCAGGAAACAGGGGACCTGACACAGTGAGGAACTAAGGGGCTCCCAGGCTCCTAGTGAAGAATGATGGGGTATGGTCTCTGCAGCAGGCATAGCTGTCAGCAGCCCAGCTCAGAGTTGATCAGAAGCTTTCCAAACAACTCCTTCAAGATGTTGATAAGCTCTGTGTTGAATATACTGAGAGGAGATGTAGACATCTGGGAGAGGGCTTAGGGGTTGAATTACTCATGACTACAAAGAAAACTATGGAAAATTGTAATGGAAGATAATTATAAATTCCATGGAGAACAAAAAGTTGTACAAGAAAGGACAAGTAATAACAGCTGCAAATAAAATGTCCATAGTCATAATCACGTAGATGCAGAATCTTGATCAAACTGCAGTGATCATATGAATATAAAGGGAGGTGGGGGAGTTGCAGGAGTGTGTGGTGAGCGTACACGAGAGGTAAGGGTGGAAAAACTAAACTCTCTGCCACCACAGAGGAGTCAACAGATGAGACAAACATTGAACTATGGGCAATAGCAGTGTGAACATACAGTTCAGAGCTATATGAAGTAAATACTAACATAATCACCAAAGGAGAGGGGACTGGATGAGTTGAAGAAAACTGGAGTGAGGAGTGCAGTGTTTTTGTAAAGGACTTGTAGGAATATCTGACTCTTTAAACTATGGTCACATTTTACCTTTATAAAAATAAAAACAAGAGAACTATTTAGACACTGAGATGGACAGAATTTTCTAATTGTGGGGGGGAAAGAGGCAAGAGCTTGGGCTTCCATAATAGAATTCCATAGGCTAACTGGCTTAACCAATAGGAATTTATTCTCCCAGTCTGGAGACTGGGAGACCCACCAGGGTCAGTTCCTGATGACGGCTCTCCTCCTTCCTTACCGATGGCCTCCTCGTGGTATCCTCACATGTCCTCTTCCCATAAAGCCATATTCCTCTTGGATTAGCAGCCCCACATGACCTCATTCAATCTGAATTACCATTCTGTCTCCAGACACAGTGGCATTGTGGTTTAAAGGGCTCAACATTTGAACTGGGGGGGTGGAATGAGGATCCAAACTTAGATTCAATATGGTATAAATTCTATTTTCACCATAGCACACTGCCTCTTTCCCTCTAAACTATAGAAATTTTCTTGAGCAACAGGATAGAAGTAGAGGGTGGGTGGTAGTCATTCTTTAAGCTGGTTCCAGGCAGAAGGAACTCCTTCTAATGGCAGTTCCATAATTAGAATGCATTTTTTCTGATAGTTATAATTTAGGCAATTGCAGTGACATTCAGCTGAAACCTGGCATGCAAGATGTTCATTTCTCTTAAAAGTTCACTTTTAATTGGCCTCAGTTCTTTCCAAGTCTGGAAGAAGTGCAGAATGTGTACTTATGATGTTTCCAGTGTTAAAGTCAGTTTGACACAAGTACTCAGTTCCTGGAGCTTATCCTGAGTTTCCTGGTCAGAGACAAGGAGGACTGGATAGAAGAGACAAAGAGGAAAGGAGGGAAAGAGGAGAGGAGGGGCCTTGTCAGACAAAGGGAAGACATACATTCTATAAATATGATTGAGTAGGAAATACTCTGCAAAGAGATTGCACTCCCTGACTCCCCACAAGTCTTCAGGGACACACAGGCTGCAACCATGCTACCTCACTCTAACAGTTTGGAGACCCAGTAAGAACTGCCCAAGGAAACTGGACTGTGTTTGAACAAGTGAGAGGAGAATTAAAGTAAGACTTCTCTAGAATTCTCCATGCATTTCTGGGCTTAGGAATACCCCCAAATCCTGCAGAGTTCTAGCATTTGCATTAAATGAAGAGAGAAAAAAAAAAAAAGAGGGAACTGGAGTAATGTGGTAGGGAGAACAAAGGATAAACTGTAGTCAGTAGTTATAGATTTAGGTCCCAGCCCTACTTTGCTGCTTGTTGTCTATGTAAATTCCTTAAGCCTCCTGGGCTGGAAAAAAAATGTGTTACTAGTCCCAACATTACTGTGAGGAGTAACTGTAGCATTATTTCTAGCTTGGTTCAGAATTACTGTTTCTTACTATAGCAGGCTAGACAGAGATTCTTAAAAACCCTTACACTATGCTAAAGTACGGTGATAACTAAGTTAGGAAGAAAGTAAGAAATCCTCAGAGGCCAAAAATAGGCAAAGGTGGAAACCTAAAAGTATACTGAAGCTCATGTTCATTTAAGGGTATTTGGCAAACCCAGGTGACCTTGAGCTTTAGCATTCATGGCCTGAGATTTAGCATTCATGGCCTGAGATATAATATTCATGGCCTTGCAGCTTATAGGAAACAAGAGACAAGGGCTATGGTCCATCCAAAGTTGGGGGCCCTAGCCAAAGAAATACCACCCCTGCATAAAGCTAGGAACCCAAAGATCCTCAAAGGGTGAAGTAGGAATAAGAGCACAGCTGTCACCAGCAGGGACAATAAAGAAAATTGACTCCCTCGGGCTTTGGCTTCTAAGTGGAGAGGACAAAATTTTCTGAGAATTGCAACAAATCAGGTCCTAATTGGGATTTGAAGCTCAAATTTTTATTACTTGGGTTGTCCACAAAATCTCAGCTAAGATTGCATCTTAGATGGGCCCTTGCTTAATTGTGTCTCCAGGAGCTCATCAGAAACAAATCCTTTCTGAAGAAACTCATCTTCAACCCTGGCCTCAAATAATTCTTAGGATAAAGTTTCAAGGAATATGCAGTTTTACTCAAAAATAAAACAAAACACACAGGGAAACATGACACCATGAGTAAACACCAACAGAGAGAGTATCAGCTTTATCACACTTGCACACATTTCAGATATCAGAATTAACAGACACAAAATATAAAATATATTTCACATATTTATAAATAAAAAACCTAAAATAAAAGAAAGGAGAGCTATAAATATGAGCAAACAGATCTGGAAAAGAATCAAATATACCATCTATAAATAAACAGTATAAATTGAAAAAAAATCAATGAGTGTAACATTACTAAATACACCTGTGGAGTTTTTGTCAACTTTAAGGCAAATCCCAAATGCAGCATAGATGTTTTATATATATATATATATATATATATATATATATATATAGAGAGAGAGAGAGAGAGAGAGAGAGAGAGGTTACATATATAATATACAGAGGTTAAACATATATGATAGACAAATAGATAGACAGACAGATAATATATGAAGGAGAGGTTAAGAGACAGGGAGGCTAATGTGAAAAGGTGTAACTTTTTTTTTTTAAGATTTTATTTATTTATTTATTTGACAGACAGAAATCACAAGTAGGCAGAGAGGTAGGCAGAGAGAGAGAGGGAAGCAGGCTCCCTGCTGAGCAGAGAGACTGATGTGGGGCTCGATCCCTGGACCCTGAGATCACGACCTAGGATGAAGGCAGAGGCTTTAACCCACTGAGCCACCCAGGCACCCCTGAAAAGGTGTAACTTCTAACCAGAGTTTCTAGAGGAGACGGAAGAGTGAGGGGAGGAGCATTATCTGAAGAACTGATTGCTGGGACTTTTTCAAAACATTAATGAAAGACATTAATCTGCAGATTCAACAAATTCCAAGCAGAATAATTAAAATCCACTCCTAGACATATCTGCAAAACCTCAAAGGCAAAGAAAGAACCTTTAAAATAAGAAAGAAAAAAAAAAAGACAAAAAAACAATCAAACCAATAGGTAAGGCCTCAGTGAAAGCCAAAGGACAGTGGAATGATATCTTCAGGTGCTGGTAAAAAAAAAAAAAAATTAATTGTACACCCAGCAAAAATGACTGTCAAGAATGGCGGTGAAGCTTTCAGACAAAAATTGAGACAGATGTCATCAAAAGACTTTTTCTGCATCAGTTTTCAATTTAATGTCTCTCAGCTTCAAATTTGCCCTCTGCTCTGCAGAAGTAGAGATGGGCTGTTTAAAGATTTTTCCTTTGCCAGCTGGCATCATGTTACGCTTTGTCAATGGAGGGCACTGGAGGGTGTTGTAGGACAGTTTTCCTTCCTGGTTCCATCTCTACCCTTCAGCCCAGCTTTTCCAGCACCTAGTTTCTCCCTGGCCTGGTGACCAGCAACACCAGAAACTTCCCCAGAAACTCCCTCAGGTGTGGTATCATAGTGAAATGACTCGGGCAAGACAACTCCTGATGAACAGCTTTCCTTGACAACCTAGAGGGCAGATTTCCAGCAAGTTCCATCAGTGCAGCCCCCCAACAACTTAAACTGGCTGCCCCCTGTATCTGCTATTCCTGTATTCTTTAAAGTGCTCTTTGCTACTTATTAGCCAATCCTTTATTATGCCAGTCCCCATTATTGTTAATAATTCTTTGCACTAAACTTTCCCTGCTAAAATTTACTGCGTAGTTTCTCTCTTCTGATTGGGCACTAACTGACATTCACTGAAGGACATCCTTATTCAGAAGAATGGTGATCATAGAGTGAAGGTCTGAGATACAATAAGGAATGATAACCCAAGAAAATGGTAAATATGGGTAAATCTTTTTAAAAGATACACATTTATTTGCTCCTTTCATCTTCCTAAGCTTGGTGCTTGTAACTTGTATCTCCAAAAAATTCTCCCTTTGGTCCTCTCCTACCAGCAGAGCCTCAATGGCTATCTGATGCAAACATGAGCTGTGGAGTTAGACCAACACAGGTGTAAGTCACAGCTCTGCCACTTGCCAGCTTTGTGACCTCAGAGAAATGTCCTAAGCTCCTTAAGCCGTTTTCCTCATCTGAAAACCAGGATGACAATGTCTAACTTGTCCATTGCCATGAGACTTAGCTGACATCACCTATATCCTCTATGAAAAAACCCTAGAATTTGGTTAAGTTCTCTGTTTCTTTTGAAGAAACCATTGAGAAAAGACACTTTCTGCCAGAGACCCTCGAATCTCCCTCCTGGTCATACACCTTTCTTTCCTCCAGAGGACCTCTATGCTCTTGAAAGGACTTCCCCCATTCTTTTCCTACTGGGTTTATTTCATTAGCTGATGTCTGTGCATAGCTCAGGGGAAGAAAAGTGCTGAGCCAGACCTTTCTACCACCTGGTTCTCTTCCCTACCTAATGGACTTCTAAATCTTTAAATCTGAAAATCTGAGCCCTGGGTATCTTGTGCTTTAATTGATCCAGGAGAGAACAACTGTCCTGAGCCAAGGATGAAGTGGCAAGGTGAGGTAAATGCTTACACATTCTCTAAGGATATTTGCTGTGCTGCGAGTTTTTAGTCAGCCCATTTTTGCCAGCACTGGCTGAGCGAAAACATTATATAATACACAGGACTGGTGGGGATGGGTTAAATCTGACACCAAGACTGTTCCCCCAAGTCCACAGCATAATCTGAGTATCAGCCAATTCTACTCACCCACCCACCATATGTTGGAGTCTGGCTGCTTTGAACACATGCCCACTAGACCCTGTACTACTCAGACATTCAGCCACTCAGTCATTATGCCATTAGTGACACAAACTGCTTTCTGTGGGCAAAGCATGAGGACCTGGGCCAAACAAATGAGAAATTACACATGGCCTCTGTCCCTGGGAGCACATCCAAGTAAAAGCTAGTGAACTTAGTTTCACAATCTTATAATGGCCTCAGAAGTTGTTTAGTGCATTCTCCTTCCCAACCCAGGACTTTCAGCCTCTGATGGGCTGTTTCCAGGGTGGGGAGTGTACATTCTCTAGGGACAGGTCTCTCAGGAGAGAAGAGCTGAGCATGAGAAAATTCTTCTGCGCTTGCTCTTGAAAATTTCCTTCCATGCATAAAAGAGTGTATGATGCTAAACCCCAAAGGTTGAATATGGAAGCCAGTATCTGAACTACAGATGCAAGGGGTGATTACAGTGTCCCATGCCTGGCAGCCAGAGGACAGTATTCATTAAGTGCTTCGTGGCAGAAGTGACCATTTACCCACCCACCTGAGTTGGGACCTTCCATTATGAACCAAAAACTCTCCACATAAAGAGAAGGATTTCCACTTCTGGGAAAATGGAACAAACATAATTTCCCCTATGTTGCTACATACAACAAAAAGCCCTTGATATCATATTCAAAAGCAAACATAAGAAGCATCTGAAAGATGGACAGAAGTAAGCAAATCATCTAGAGACCATGGAAACCAGGAATGAAATGACGATGAGCTGCCTCGGTTTTATTTTTGCCTCATCTATCCTAGACACATGGAGGAAAGAAGCCAGCAAACTGAACATGCCAGAAGATACATGGGCGGGGGGTGGGGGGATGGGTGAAGCTTGCTCTCTCTAGCCAAATAATCAGAAAAGGAGCAACTGAGGAAGACAGAAAACTTTTAGCCAATAACCTCTCTACTTCAGTAAAACACCACATTGGAAAGTCTGTAGTCCCATCTGCATCCACGCCAGTGAAGGTCATGTAGGGAGCCTAGACTTTTCTACTCCTTTGAGGTTGTTACAAGACACCCTAATAACCTAGTCAGAATGATGTCAAAGAAGGACAAATAGAGGGCTGAGACTTGCGTCCCCACCAGACAGTAATGAGGCCAACCACCACCCTTCTTATAGTGACAGAGACCACATGGGGATTCTGGACTTTCCTCCCCACCTGGCAATAATGAGGCACCCTTCCATTCCTCACTGCAGTGGTGTTGGAGGAGGTCTAGTGGACAGTCAGGCCTTCCGCCACCTCCTGGCAATAACAAGGCCATCCCCTAAGGAGTCCACAGAGACTGAGTGAGGAATCTACACTTCTCCTGCCACCGAGTACAATGAAGCAGCAACCCTCCTCCCCATCAGAGCCATGTCAGAGAAAACCAAGTAAAGTAGAAGGTTTGAATAACAGCCAGGGTCTCATCATACAAGGCAAAAATGTCCAGATTGCAAGCAAACATCTCTTAAGCTCTCAAGAACCAGAAAAATCTCAAACTAGAGGGAAAAAAATACAGTCAAAGATGCCAACCCCACGTTGGAAGAAATGTGGGAAATATCTGACAAAGATCTTAAAGTAGCCAGGCTTTTAAGAAAACACATACACACACAAAAAAAAACCTTCAGTGCACAATTACAAATATACGTAAAACTAAAGAAAAGACTGAAAAGCCTCAGCAAAGATATAGAAGATAGGGGAACCAAATGGAAATTTTAGGACTGAAAAATGGCAATAATCAAAATAAAAAGTTTAGTGGATAGGCTCAAGAACAGAATGGAGGGCATGGAGGGGGAAAAATCAGTGAACTGGAAGATAGAATAATAGAAATCACTCAGTCAGAAAAACAGAAAGAAAATAGAGGGGGGAAAAAACACAAAACCTCAGGGACTTGTGAGACCATTCAGAACAGCTAATATTCATATCACTGAAGTCCCAGAGGGAGAAGAAAAAGAGGACAGGTATGAAAAAGAAGTCAAAGAAATAATAGTTGAAAATTCCTAAATTTGGGGAAAGATAGAAGCCTGCTGATTCAAGAGCTTGAAAACCAGACAAGATAAACCCAAATAAATTCCAAACATATCACATCAAAATTCTAAAAACTAAAAATGAAAAAAAAATTTTGAAAGTAGAGAGAAATAACTTTCTGGTATGAAACCAAAAAGCCCCCACCAATTTTAAATGACAACAAATTTCTCATTCTGTGAAGGACCACTGGAGAATTCTACCACAAATTTAAAAAATAACACCAATTCTACACAATCTCCTCCAAGAAAGAAAAGAGGAGGAATAGGTCCCAGTTCATTTTGTGAAACTAAGATTACCCTCACACCAAAGCCATACAAAAACAGTATAAAAAAGAAAACTTCGGACTAATATCCCTCATTAATATAAACACAAAATCCCTAACAGAGTATTAATAAATAAGATTCAACAGTATATAAAAAGAACTATAGGGACACCTGGGTGGCTCAGTTGGTTAAGCAGCTGCCTTCGGCTCAGGTCATGATCCCAGCGTCCTGGGATCGAGTCCCACATCAGGCTCCTTGCTCGGCAGGGAGCCTGCTTCTCCCTCTGCCTCTGCCTGCCATTCTGTCTGCCTGTGCTCGCTCTCTCCCCTCTCTCTCTCTGATAAATAAATAAAATCTTTAAAAAAAAAAAAAAAAGAACCATATACTGTTACCAAGGGGAGTTTATTCTAGGGTTTGGAAGTCTTGCTCAATAGTCAAAACTAAAGCAATATAATCTACCATATTAACAGGCAAAAGTAGAAAAGTCATAAGATCATATCAATCGATAAAGCATTAGACAAAATTCAGTACCCATTCATGATTTAAAAAAAAAAAAAGATTTTATTCTATTTTCACAAGTCATTTTTTAAAAGATTTTATTTATGTATTTGACAGAGAGAGACAGTGAGAGAGGGAACACATGCAGGGGGAGTGGGAGAGGGAGAAACGGTCTTCCCACTGAGCAGGGAGCCCAACGCAGGGCTTGAATTCAGGACCCTGGGACCATGACCTGCGCCAAAGCAGCCACTTAATAACTGAGCCACCCAGGCGCCCCCAAAAAACAATTAAAAAAAAAAAAAAACCTTCCAGGAAAATAGAAACAGAGAGGAACTTCCTCAACTTGATAAACAGCCTCCACAACAAACCTACCACTAACATAATCGTGAAAAGCTGAAAGCTGAATTCTTTCCCCTAAGATTGGAAACAAGTCAAGGATGTCTATTCTCACTACTCTTACTTATGAACACAGAAATTTGAAATCACTCAAAAAATGAAATATTTAGGTGTGACTCTAACAAAATAAATACAGGACTTACATGCTGAAAACTACATGATGCTGATGAGAAAAACCAAAAAAGAATTAAATAAATGGAGAAAAATTTCATGGATTTCGTGGGTTGGGAGACTCAACATAGTGAAGATGTCAGTTCTCTCTGAACTGATATACAAGTCTAATGCAATTCTTACCAAAATCCCAGAGAGATTTTTTTGTTGTTGTTGCTGTAGACAAGATTAGTCTGAAATTTACATGGAAAGGTAAAGGAACGAGGAGAGTTAAAAACAGTTTTGAAAAAGAAGAATAAAATGAATGGTATCAGTATATCCAATATCAAGACTTATTATCTAGGTTATTATCAAGACCCTGTGATATTAGCAGAAGGATAGGCATAGTGGTCAGTGGAAAAGAATAGAGAACCCAGAAATAGATCAACATAAATATGTCCAATTGATTTTTTTTACAGAGGTGCAAAATCAGTTCAATGGAGGAAAGCTTACTTCTCAACAGTTGCTCTCTGGAGCAATTGGAAATCCACAGACAAAAAAAAAAAAAAAGAATCTTGACTGAAATCTCATGTTATACAAAAATCAACAGGAAATTAGTCATGCACATGAATGTAAAACAAAACTATAAAACTTTGGAGGGAGGAAGATAGGGAGAAATCTTGGGAACCCAGGAATAGACAATGAGTTCTTTTTTTTTTTTTTAATATTTTATTTATTTATTTGACAGAGAGAGAGAGATCACAAGCAGGCACAGAGGCAGGCAAAGAGAGAGGAGTAAGCAGGCTTCCTGCTGAGCAGAGAGCCTGATGCGGGACTCGATCCCAGGACCCTGAGATTATGACCTGAGCCAAGGGCAGAGGCTTTAACCCACTGAGCCACCAGGTGCCCCTGGACAATGAGTTCTTAAATTCAATGCCAATACCACAGTATGCAAAAGGAAAACCTGGTAAATTGAAGTTCATCAAAATTAAAAACTTTTGCTCTGTGAAAATCCCTAATGGAAACATAAGCTACAGACTGGGAGAAAATATTTTCCAACCACTTATTCAACAAAGGACTATATTCAGAATATATAAAGAACTCTCAAACCTCAACAGTAGAAAAACAAACAACCCAATTAGAAAATGGGCAAAGGAAATGAAGAGACATGTTACCAAAGAGAATATACAGATGGTAAATAAGCACATGAAAACATGTTCAATTAACATCATTGCTCACTAGGGAAACGCAAATTAAAACTATAATAAGATATCACTGTACACCTATCAGAGTGGCTAAAACAAACAGTAGTGACAATACCAAATGCTGACAAGGATGCAGAGGAACTAAATTGCTCACACATCACTGCTGGGAATGGAAAATGGTACAGCCATTCTAGAAAACAGTTTGGTAGTTTCTTTAAGAAGTCACCATTTGGCTACCATAAAACCCACAGTTGAGGTCTCCTGCACTTACCCCAGAGGAATGATGACTTTTAATCACACAAAAACCTGAGCATGAATATTTATAGCAGTTTTATTTTCAACAGCCAAAAACTGAACACAGTTTTGTTGTCCTTCCATATGTGAAAGATTAAATAACCTTGGGACATGTGTACCACAGAATATTACTCAGCAAGAGAAAGGAATAAACCACTGATACACACAACTGAACAGGTCTTCATAGAATATGCTGAATGAAAAATAATCCTAACAGGTTACATACTGTATGATTCCATTTACACAACCTCTTAAGATGACAAGATTATAGAACTGGAGAACAGATCGGTGTTGGCCATGGTTCCAGAGAAGATAGGGAAGGAGGGAAGCCCTGGTGACCGTAAAAAGGCAATGTGAGGGATCCTTGTGGTGACAGAGGCAAATATTCCGTATCTTGACTATCTGTATCAACGTCCTGGTTTTGATGTTGCACTAAAATGTTGGAGAAGCTATCTTTGGAAGGCAATGGGTAGCGTATAGGGGATCTCCATTCTGTGTGTATGAACCTATAATTATCTCACAAAGTTTATACATTTTTTTAAAGTACTCTCCCTATGTCCAATACTACCTTAATTTAGTCATTGCTCAGCTTTCCAAGCTCAAAGCCAGACTGCTGGGAGCCAGAGCCAGACCTGCCCTCTCAGCATTTTCTAACGGTGAAGTCAAGGGCAGCCTAATGGCACCAGGCCTATCAGGAAAGACTGACTCTTAAAAGACAGGGTTCAGGAAATGAAGCAAGCAAGTCTGGCATGGGAGTTTGGAACAGCAGATGCTCCCATTTCCATCATCTTCCAGTGCCCACCAGAAGGTCCTTAGGTCCTTGGTAACATAAGACAATGCACCCCACCCCCACCCCCGGTCACCTGATCTTGTCCTGATAGTGAAATATAAAAGGAGGCCTTGATTCCTCGGATCAGTTTTGTTTAGGATTTGCAGGGTGACAGAACACCTGTGGATTATCCATTTCTTTGCCTTCTGGCTGAGGCCACATGCTTAGCAAAGCCCTTCCCCAAGGAGTAAATATTGTAGAGGTGATCTGGTTATACACAGTTGTGGTCTAACTCTCTTTCTCAATCCCCAGAAGTTCTCTGACACTCTTGCATCACCAGGTTTTCTGAAGCACCTAACATACCCCAGCTGTGCTTCCTGTTGGTATATTTCATCAGAAGTGAGCCTAAACCAGATCTTAACCTAAAGGCCAAAGGAGTCAGACTCTGCAGCTCATGAAAACCAGGAGAGGCTCCTCAGAGAAAGTCTATTGGCCTTTGATGATCTCTGGACCCAAATAAGACCACCCCTGGATTGTTGTGGGAACTTTGAGGTATGATACCTTGAGTGGAAGGTTGGAAGGCAGCTGTGTGTCCAGAAAAGGTGGAAACCAGAAAAATCTGAAAGAGCTGCAGCTACCTGACCTGGAGAGAAGACTTGTCGCCATGGCTGCTGTCTTCAGAAATCCAAGGGCTGTCATGGAGAAAGAAAGACAGGTTCTGTGCTACTCTCTGAGTGGTGGCTGAAATAGCCTGGGAGAACTGTGGTGTTTTCTAGAGCTTCACCATGGTGGAATGACTTGCCTAGGTCCATAGCAAGCTCTTGAAGCCAGTGGAGATTTAAGCTTGATGGTCCTTTGAAAGGAACGTTGTGGGGCATGAACCTTAGAATATTTAAAGACTTTCAGGGGAATAAATAATTGTGCATCCTTAGAGCACTAATTCTATTGGCAAGAAGCCAGTTTGGAATACAGGGCTGTTAGAATGTCAGGATCCATGTGGCAGGTGGCGGTCTTTGCCCAGGGACCACGACGTCCCTGAGTGACCAGTCCTGGAGAACTGCTGAGGTCAGATCCCTGTGTTCTTCAGACCCAAGTACAATGTTTAAAACTCCTGATAGAGGAGGAAATTTCACCTGAGGAGAGCCCGGGTTGCTCCCCTACAAGGACATAGCTACCTGGATAGCAATAAAGTGTCTCAGCGAAAAGCCTTCTGTCATCCAAGTGCCATTAGGGCAAGGCTGTCTGGAGCTCCATTCACCCATCAACAGACCAGCTAAAGCCAGCTTAGCTAAGTCCAGGATGAACCACGCTGAGCTGGTGCAAAAACCAGCTTGTAAACACACCTGCAGGACCATGTGCTGACCCACCTGTCCAGGCTCCTATATTCCAGCTGACCTTTATTTTAAACCTGAAGTCAGAAAAAGTTTTCTATCACGGGCATGAAAGTCAATATTTTAGACTTTGTGGCCCATATAGTCAGTCTCTATTGTTGCAAATATTCAGCTCTGACACGTTAGCATGAAAACAGCCAGAGACAGCATGCCAATGAGTGAATGTGACTCTGTCCCAATAAAACTTTATGCACAAAAGCAAGCAATGGGCCAGATTTGGCCTGTGGCCCATAGTTTGTCAACCAAAAGTCATATAAGCTCATGACCTGACAGGCCAGAATCTCCCTGATTCTGAGTCCCATCCATCAAAAAAGCCCTTCTTCCCTGTGCCTGGCCAATCTCCGGACCTTTTCTAAACCGTTTCGCTCCCACCTCCCCCAGACTGGCCAAGGTCAGAGACCCTATGGTTGGATATCTCTAATATCCTCATCCCTACCATGCCACTCCCTGCTTCTTGCTGTGTTCTCCAGCCCTCTCCCCGACCTCTCTGACTCCTCTTCATCAGCTGCTTCTTCAGCCTTTCAGAAGCATCTAATCTAGAAGGAGTTCTCTGCACCACCCTCCATTACTCTGCACTCCGGACTGAGCCGGAGCCCCATCCTTACCACTCTAACAGTACTCCATGATTTCCACATTGTTTGAAAATCGTCTGTTTGTTGTTCTGACTCTCTAATTAGGTAATGGATTCCTAGAGGGCGAGGATAGAGTTTTGCTCATTTCTGTGTCCCTAGGACCCAGCCCTGACTCAGAGCAGGTGCCCATTGACAGCTAAGAAAACAATCAGATGGACGAATGAGTCACCACGCTCAGCCCTTTGCAGGGACTTAACATGCTCTGCACACACATTTCCTCATCTCCTCGCATATTGCCCTGGAGCTTTGTGCAGTCATTTGCCCATGTCTGTCTCCCATTTCCAATCCCACCCCATCTGCATGTCTAATGTTTTCACACTCAGTTCTCTCCTTGGAGGATGAAGCCTGCGTGCTTCTTCCTTCTTCTTCTCTGGACTTCAGGAGACCCCCACCCCTCTGCCACCTCAGCCCCTTCTTGGAGGTGAGCACGTCTCTAGCAGAGATGATGAGGGTCTTGGCACATTTCATTCCTGGGAATCAATAAGAATTTTTCAAGCCTAAGAGCATCATCACCATCAGAAGATGCTCTGTGAGTGCCAAGAGGTTGGCAGTGTGAGAAGAAGGAAAACGCAGGCCCAGATCCCAGCCAGAGGAGCACTTGGGGTGAGGGGGATACAAATGGGGAGTTGTGGCCACTGGGAAAGCTGAAGAACTTGCCTCCTCCCTGTCAACCCTCAGGCCAAATTTCTATACATTTGGCCCTGGCCAGTCCTTAAGGGTTCCCTGAACCAGGATAGAAAGAGGTTGGGAGTCTTCGCTCCTTTAGGGAGGGGGCCCAAAAGAACGCTAGACCTCCACAGTCTCATAGATTCATTGACTTCCCCAAGCATGTATCATGTTGACCTAAGCCCTGACCTCCAGGATTATAGTATAGCTCCTGACTTGCACTTTCTCTGGGGCGCAGAATCCTCCTACTACACTCTACCCTTCCCATCTGCCCAACGCTAGATGCTGATGCCAGCACACACCAGGTGCTCATTTTATATCCATTCTGAACCTCACTGAGTCCCACCACTCCCATGGCATGCCTACTGCCCCCCTTAGATCCCTGCATGCTGATGCCAGCCCATGCCAGGCTACAGTACCCTACACCCCATGGACATTTCAATGGATACCTGGAATCCAGCACAGGACCAGCCCCATAGGCCTGTCAAGCTCTAGGCCTAATCAGCCCTGAGATCTCCTCTCCTGCCCATCAGCTTGGTCCTGCTGGGCCTCTAGAGTTATCCCACCGAGCTGTCACTCATGCCAGCCAGGTACTCTGCTAGAGAAGAGGCAGGGAGAGAACATCCTTCTTAAAGCAGTTTTAGGGACTGGAAGTGGCTCCTTTGGGGAAAGCGTCAGATCTTTGAGCTCTGAGACTACACCCCAGCAGCCCATCCCACCTGGTTCCTGGGCTTGAGCCCTTTCCTGTTCAAGCCAGTGGAAAGGCTTGATCATTCTTGGCTCTACCAAGAGCCGAGGGCAGATAGAAGTCTAGGTCTGCAGGGCATGAGCCTGGATGGCCTGGGGGCTCTAGCACTGGAAGGTTTGAGACACTGAGCTGCATCCACCTTCCTGGGGCTTCCTGGGGAATAGAGTGGGAAGGTATCAGGGGAGAGAGAGTGAGCAGAAAGCAAGACCCAGGGTGGACTTGTGTAGGAAGCTGGCCTTTCCACCTCCCTCAGACCCAGTCCCTCCCAGGGCAGTTGGGTCACAAGCAGTAATTCCCCAGGAATGGGAAGGAGTGATCAGGAATGATCACCAGGCCCAGGAGTTCAAGATCAGAGCAACCTGCTCTAAGAGCCGGTTGGAAAGTAACACAAGCTGGGGATGGAACCAAGGAAAGCTCACCAGATTTGAGTGGCCCCCTCTCACTGAGCACTTTCCTAGGACCTGGCTTTGGGCTGAGAGGTTTCTAGACCTGACCCCCCCCTCCCCCAACCCATCATGATGGGTACATTGTCCTTATTGTACAACTGAGAGGAAGGAGGTTCAGAGAGGGCAAGTGGCCTAAAGTAACACAAAAAGTAACGGGGTCTGGATTCAACACTGCTCTACCCTGTCTCCACAGTGTGACATGACCTCCCTGGGAAACACTGCCAAGAAGAAGACAAAGAAAAGAGGAAGCAGGACTAGTGGGAATGAGATTAACAAATACCCGAGCAGTGTGGCAGGCAGGCCTCCCGCAGAAGCAAATGCCCAGGGTGTCCCTGGGAGGCCAGAGATAGAGAAACACCAAGTCTCGAAGATACCTTAGGCCCCAGGGGCCAGTAGATGGGTAATGCAGGTCCGAGGTACCCAGAAAGCATTGTCACCTAACAGTACTACCACAGCCCAGATGATTGAGGCCCCCACAACCCTAGAGGCACTCCAGCCCTCTCCCATGAACCTCCTCTTCTAGAACGAAGTTGTCCTTCTTCCCAGTGCTCTCTGTTTCCTGGAACATAACCTAGACACTGCACCACCCTCCTTTTGGCAGGGTTTCATCAATTAATCTTTCATCCACATTGATTCCCTGAAAAATGACTTCCTCATTATCCATCTTGCAGAGTTTCCACTTGGCAGTCAGAACGGCAAAGCATCCATCAAACTCCCATGCTCTCTGGTAAAGGATAGGAGAGCCAGGACTCTGGAGTCAAAGAGACTGGAGTGGAGGCCCAGCTCTGCCCCACTCCAGCTGCACGACCTTGGGGGAGTCACTGGGTCTCTCTGAACCTCAGTTTCCCCATTTGTAAAACAGGTTAAGTGAGTCCCCTTCATGAGCTTACTGAGAAGACAGAATGGCACAATTCATCCGAGATTTTTATAAGCTTCTCTATAAGTGTAAAGCCTATTTTCATCATGATTGTTTATCACTGGTTCCCGAGCAGACTGAGGCTGACCTCCCACTTCTAAGCTTCCGAGAGGCAAAGTTGAGGGCATAGATAGGCTTAAGGGGTGTCCCTCAAGACTCCCCATCACTCTGCTGGCAAATGAAGTCACAATGTACCCTGCGAGGCAAAGGCCCAGATGTAGTAGGGGCTCAAAGTGAAAGCCAAGAACTGAGGGCGCATTCCAGCTTCAGAAATAAGGACAGAGAGTGGCGTGTTCCAAAACACATCTTCAGACCAGCCTGGAGCCTGGGAAGGGTTGCTCGGTGCCATCCTAGAATTTTCAGCCTGTGGTTTTCCAGAAGGGGGGCCACACAGAAGCTACATAGAACACTGGCTTCCTTCGCCCTCTGTCCATACATGAAGGAAAAGGGGTTGAAACTCCACAGCACATATGTCATTGTGGGCCCATGGCCTTTTCTGCTCCCCCTCCCCTCATGCTGTAGTGACCAGGGTGGACACAGGCTCTGACGTCAGATCCGTAGTATCAAGTCCTGTCTCCACCCTCTATTCGTCTCCCAGGGCTTTAGATTCTTCTTGTAAAATGGGGATGATGATACCCATCTCGTCAGGCTTCTTTGAAGATTGAATGGATCCAAGAGTGCTTTGTTAACCATAAAGTGTCATCTAAACATTTACTGCATCCCTTCCTATCTAATGACCACTCACCAGAGTCAGGCCCAGGCCCGCCCCCCTGCTCTCTAGCCTCCCCTACCCCACTTTCAAGATAGGAGTAGATCAAATCATGCGTACTGAGACTGAAAATCAACCACAACAATGTGTGTCCCTCCCAAAGGAATATGCATTCCATTTTCTCTCTGCAGAGGGAAGAGACACAGTCCTTCTGTTCATAGGATTTCAGGCAAAATGAGCAGATGGAAGGATTATTTGGGGGCTTATAGGTTCCTTGTCTCTGAGCCCTACCATGACCGTGGCTGGCTCTTGGGGAAAGTATTGCAAGGTACCTGGTAGTTGAATCGGAAAATATAACAGGATGTGGGCAGGCTTTTCGGTGCTCTTTCCCCTCCTTTATCCTCCCCTGGGGCCAGACTCCCTGAGCGGCGAGACCAGAACTTATTCTCCCTGTGAAATTTCCCATTTGCAAGTCTACCTGATGTTTTCTGACTGGTTTACACTCTCTACCACCAATGTGGAGGTGGAAGACAGCTCATGCACAGGATCTAGAAACAGCCCAATCAGAGAAAGTTAAAAAATTTTTAGTGTCCATCTGAATGATTCTTTGATGCAAATTTGCCATTTGGGCAAGAAGCAGGCACAGTTAAAAACCCAGACTGCCCAGCTTCAGATCCGTAGCTCTGTGGATTAGCTTGAGCTCCTTGCCCTTCTGGTGTGCCCAGGTACCTCATCTCAGAAAAAGAAGATAGAATAATATATTCTTAGGGGCACCTGGGTGGCTCAGTGGGTTAAAGCCTCTACCTTCGGCTCAGGTCATGATCTCAGGGTCCTGGGATCGAGCCCCACATCAGGCTCTCTGCTCAGCGGGGAGCCTGCTTCCTCCTCTCTCTCTCTGCCTGCCTCTCTGCCTACTTGTGATCTCTGTCTGTCAAATAAATAAATAAGTAATCTTAAAAAAAAAAAGAATAATATATTCTTAAAAGGATTAAACTAGTTACTATAACTGAAACCCTCAGAAGAGTGCCTGGTGTGATGTCTGTGCCGTATGTGTTGGCAGCAGGGGTTAGTTGTTGCTGCTGTGCTGTTGTTGTTGTGTTCTTGCTGTCAAGAAGGCAGACTGACACAAACTGAACCTCGAGTTCCCTGTCCCCCCAGCATCTGTTGTCACAAGCCCTCCAGGGGCTTCTGGGGCACACCAAAGTTTTAAACCACTGGGCCAGAGGGGTGAGCGGGAGTTCCCAGAAAAAGACATATGGCACTAGTAACTGAATGAAAAAAAAGTGCAGCCTCACTCATTATAAAAGAAATGAACATGAAAATTACATTGAGATATTATTTCTCATCTTCCGATTGTCAAAAACCCAGAAGTTTGACAACAGAGTCTGTTGGCGAGTCTGATGGAAAACAGGCATTCTTATACCTCGCTGGTGGGAATGCAGGTTACATTTGGCAATATCTAGCGAAAGTACATATTTATCCACCTTTTAAGCCAGAATCCCATATCTCAGACTCTGTTCTGAAGGAACACCAGTAAGATATAAAGGGGGAGAAAATGAATGAATGAGGCTATTCACTGAAGCAGTATCTATGAAATCAAAAGATTAGAACCCACTCAAACATCAAGAGGGGACTGGTTGAATAAGTTAGGGTACATCTGTATGTGGGAGTATTAGGCACCTATGAAAAGGAATGAAGAATCTCTACTACTGTGGCATGATGTTGAAGATAGCAGATTAAGTGATAAAAAGCAAGGAGGAATAACGTGCATATATCATTATTTTTACTATCTGTCTAAGGGAGAGAGGGAAAGAGAAAGAGAGTGTGTGTGTATACATGTTTGCTTCTTATTTAGTATATGTGCTGCTGAAGCAAGCACTGTTTGCTTCTTATTTAAAAAAACAAAACACTATGCAAAGATATGTTGGCCTCTTTACACCCCACCTTCATCTTTACAACGTGTGTTTCCACAGGCATTGCCGCAGAAACAGCTGCACACAGCTGTAGACTGCCACAGCCCTTGCCCGAGCTCTCCTGCACACCTTAACTTCGTCCTTGCAGATGTGGTGGCCACAGCTGACTACCACTTTGGTTCATAAGCATATGTGGGAGCTCCAGGGAGTTAACACCTCCTGGGACACTCCTTGACCAAGAGAACAGGGCGGGGATCGTCCCACCTTCTGTGTCTTAAGAAGAGAATCCTGAGGCACATTCTTTGTGGTTCTTCAGAAGGTCCTCTGTGGCTTGAGCCCCCATTGCCCATGGTAGTTCTCAGCTCAGTAACAGAGTCTTAGGTTGACCTGCTTCCCTCTGTTTTCCTCTTCCCTCTCTGTCTCTCTCATTACTGCCCCATGGCGTCTTCAACAAAAATTAATTTCCTGCACACACTTACAGTTTAGACTTGACTTTTGATATTTTTAATATTTTGATATATTTAATATTTTCCCTAATTATAAAACAAAATTAATCTACAAAAAGTCATCCTTAAGGGGCGCCTGGGTGGCTCAGTCGGTTAAGCGTCTGCCTGCAGCTCAGGTCGTGTTCCCGGGGTCCTGGGATCGAGCCCCTCATTAGGCTCCCTGCTGAGCATGGAGTCTGCTTCTACCTCTCCCTCTGACACTCTCCTTGCTCCTGCTGTCTCTTGCTCATTTTCTCACTCTCTCTCTCTCAAATAAATAAAATCTTTATAAAAAGGCATCCTTAAAACTAAAAGTAAGACAAAACAAATGTAAATGTGTATAATGTTGGCATAACCACACAGAGAACTATTCCAAATGACTTTAAAGCACATAAACACATAATGTCACTGCACTTGCCTAGTACAATCAACCCTAAAAACAAAAGGAACAAGAAAATGATCTTAAACTGATTGTTAACAGTCTGAAATTGTTAGTGGTACCATGGCTATTGCTGTTCTGAGACTGTTGTGTATGTGCTATGGGTACAGCAATAAGAATTTTATTGTTGTCCTCGAGAGCCTGCATTTTTGACATGAATGAAAGGAGATACAAATATAAGATTGATGAGAATTTTTAAAGCCATAATGTTTCGCTTGAGTGAGAAGTATCTGTTTAAAAAACAAAACAAAACAAAACAAAAAGCCTCATTGTGTATTTAATGTTTAAAGATAAATATGTATTTTCCAACTCCATCCCACTCTAAGGCCTAGAAACAATAATTAGAAATAGTGTTAATGAAGAGCATAGAACTCAAATTGTGGCCAATAAAAACCATTTCCTACTTTGGGGAGAAAAAAAAAGAAGCAAAGCTTTTTGGAGAAAGGGCTGATTCCAGATTGGGACAAGAAATGTACAAGCTGAGCCTGGAACATTTTGTCCCACCAGGAAAGAAAGAAGGTAACAAAGACTGCTAGACTTGTATCAAAAGGTCTTGAGAGGCCCCCTGAATAAGCTCCTCCCAGTCAGCCAATGATTGGATGATATAAGTAGTAATGAAGACAAGCACCGCCCAGGAAAATATAGCAAATGTGTCTCCAAATTGATTGGTAAATAAGGGGCAAGAATCTAGAATTTTTTTTTGCCTTCTCTTTTATGACTGAACATCAGGATAATTAAACAGTTCTTGAGGAGAAAATTCTTTCCATGGAAGTATTCTTATTTTTTCGTTAAGATTTTATTTTTAAGCAATCTCCACACCCAGTGTGGGGCTCAAACTCAAAACCCAGAGACCAAGAGTCGCATGCTCCAGGGACTGGCCAGCCAGGTGCCCTGAAAGTATTCTAATTTAATAAAGAAGCAATAATAGAAGTAGAATATCACCATTTTGCAACCATTACTGAATGAATGGATCCAGTCAACGACTTTCAATAGTTGTAACATCACAAAGTAAGAGACAACTAAATCTAGATATGACATACCTCCTGATGGTCTGTCTTTGAATAATCCTGCCAAAATTCAAACCTGATTCTAACCAGATCCCTAGATCCAGCTACCAAGTTACAGTAAAGGTAAGACACAGAAGCGTGTGTTAAATGACACCAACAAAACAAGCAAAATTCACACTGTGAGAAATCTACAGGACAAAATGTTCAACTACTTCAACAAGTAAACCATAAAGAAAAAAAGTAAGGGACTTTATAGATTTGAATAGACTTAGAGACATATCAAGCAATTGCAATGCATGAACTTTATTTGGAGCCCAGTTAGGTTTGGCATACACATGAAACCTAGGACTCTCTTTTGGCCATGTTCCACACTCCAAATAAGATCAGACTCTCCCATCCTGGCAGATCAATGGAGACTATTTGGAGGGACTTCCTAAAATGAAGGCCAGGGCCAGTATTCATGTTCCCTGCCCTTTAATGCACGGGCCCTTTCCCCCACCACACCTTCCAGTCTTCTCCCCCTGTTCTTGGCATCCGTGCTGGACTGTATGTCCTAATCTCTCGCCTTTATTCCATCCTGTTCTTCATTCCCCTTCTTACAAAGCTCTTTGTGTGTCCTCCTGTTTCTAACTTCATCTGTGTCCTCAGAGGTGACACTTTGCACCTTCTAAGGCACCTGGGATCTCCACCCCACCACCCCCATCCAGCTCTTCCCTCCAGCCATGCTGCCACACATGGCCTTGAATAAATGGCATTCTGCTGGTCCCTTGGTCTCCAAATTTCATACATCATTTCTCAGCTCACTGGGCCCAAAAGTACCACCTACACAGTCCACACCCTGTCCTGACTGTACCCACACACTTAAGCCCAGCCAACTTCAGGGACTCGGAGAATGTCCAAGTGCGAGCTGTTCTGCTTTTGCCGTTGGGTATTGGTCATGCACCTCCAATGAAATATTAGTCATAGATGCCAAGGGGTCTAACCTAAAGGCTCCACACCCTGCCCATCAGGGTAGACTCACAGAGGCCTAGCCCATTAGAAGCCAGGAATGGGATGGACAATGGGTTGCCACTCACACATTTTCAGAGGGCTAGGCAACTCCAACAGACCTTGAGCTATCTTTCAGTTTGGGTTAACTCTCTTGGTGGAGGTCACCACAGAAATATTGACCCTCTAATCCCTATAGGACTCAGGACAGAGGCTTTGAGGATGGGGTGGCAAAGCCCACCTTGGAGCGCTAAGATAAAGCGGACCATCCATCCCCAGAATGGGAAGTTCATTTTAAGACTTGGCAGGGTCTCTTTAGAGCTAAGCCAAAGGACAACCAGCCCCTGAAAATAAGCAATTGTTAGGACTCTGAGCTTTGTACATGTGCGCTCTCTTTCTCCCTTCTAAACGGTAAAAGATGAAAAGTAGCTGAAAAATTTATATGAGGAAATGTGAGCAGGCAGGCCACAAGGAAAAGGAATAAAAGGGAAAGCATTCTTCTGGGAGAAAAGCATACGCATAAACAAAATACCCCAAAAGGCAAGTCTGCTTTCAAAACCAGCTGTGGTTGTTTGAAAGTTCGCCCCTGCCCTGGGTTCACACTCTTCCTCTGCAATTATACTCCTTTGCAAGACTTCTGTCTTCTCAGTGGGATATAATCCTGAGAATGCTGAAGAAGCATTTCTGGCCCCATTTTTCTTATCAAGTCCTGAATCTCGAGAAGGTCCCACGGCTTGCCTCTTGCCGCACAGCAAAAGGTGAAGGAACCAGCGTATGAACCTGAGTCTGTGTGGCTCCAAAACTCGTGCTCTTTTTTTCAGTCTTTGCTGCCTCCAGTCCAAGTCAGCAGGCTTTATTTTCTCTTCCCGTGAGAGCTCATCACATTTTTCAGAAACAACTTTGGCTTCCCCTTCCTCTTTCTTCCTCGCTCCAGACCAGTGCTCTGCAGCCTGACACCCCCAGTCTCTTCACACACCACAAAAGGGTTTCAAATTCTTGCATCTTTCTTCCCTGAATTATGTTCCAGTTTGCCCCAGTCCCCTTGAACAAGTGAGTCCCAGAAGTGGACACCCGGTGTTCAGATCTGGACTGATGGGCTGTCCGAAGCAAAACCTGCAGGGATTATCTCTTGCTCTGATATGGAATGGAGGCTGATGGTAACACAGCTTAAGATGGAGTCATTAGCCCTGCGGACAGCTGTGGCACATAGCTGGCTTATAATGAGTCCTCGCTCAGCCAGAGCTCCCCAGGGCTTTGTACCCTGGCCTCTGCTGAGCCAGCTCTCCTCTTCCTACCCTTGAGCGGTTTGTTGTTTGGAACCTCCATTCAGGATTTTCCCCTTATTGATTCCAGTTTCAGTCAGCAGACACCCGCGGAGCTGGGCACAGGCACTGGTGGCTGGGGGGCCGCGGAAACGAAGTGCCGCTGGTCTCCAGCTGCTGTTTTCTGGTCCCAGCTTAGCGTCGAGCTCCTCTGGGCTCTCCCCAGCCCCATGCCAGCCCTCAGGATGGTCCAGAACCCCCCAACAGTCTTCTCCTATCAGCAACCAAGGCCTTCCTCAAAAGCAGAGCCACACCTCACAGACTCCCAGGCCTCTTGAGTGGTGTTCGAGTTGACCATAGCCATGCCAAGCAGAGTATTTTTGTTATTGAGTGAACAGCTGCCAAGAACATTTCAAGAGATGATTTACTCCTTCTCTGAGGGCTGTTTACACCAGAGCTCTCTGTTCCCGTCAGAGCCTGTGCCTCCCATGAAAAACCTGTCACAATTTGTGATCTGAGGGGAGCCTGTTTGCCTGAGGGAAGAAAACTGCGTATATTTTTTTCCACATAGGAAATAAATGCTATGTTTTCTCACTTGTTCACGATGCGTTCCCTGGACTAGAAACAGACATGGACGTCTAGGGGGCATTAGCTGAGCCAGGCCTCAACCCTACTCCAGTCAGAGGTTATCTCTATGCTTTTGAGGCGCTGTTTCACGTTGCCTGTATCCTCCGCAAGCTGACAGTGCCTGAGCTGAGTTACAATGTATTGAACCCTGTAAGGCTAGGGGTATAATTCTAACCTATCCCAATTCATCAACAGAAATCTTGAGTTTTAGATAATGTGACTTGAGATCTGGTTTGGTATAAATGGGGGCCACGTGGCACTGTGACGGGACCTCTAATCTGGGAGCCAGAAGGCCTAGGTCTGGGTTCAAACTCTGCCACTAACCTACCGTGTGACCTTAGGCAAGTTGTTTACACTCTCTGGGCCTCAGTTCTGTCATCTGCCACAGGAAGAGGTTTAGCCTACAGGCTCTCCAGTGGTGCCTCAAATTGTGGTATTATGTAGTATTACGGATTATAAGCACAGCCATGGAGCCCGAGTGTCCAGCTCTGCTGTTCACTAGCTGTAGCATCTCAGGCAAGTTACAAGAGTTCTTTAAACCTCAGTTTTCTCTTCTGTAAAATGGGAATAATATTAGTACTTACCTCTTAGGATTCTTATAAAGATTAAAGAGCTCATAAGATGCTTAGAACAGCGCCCAGCACATAGTACGTTCCCAGTTGCTGGTGGACTTGTTCTTGTTGTTCGTATCGCTAAGGACCAGCCTGAGCCTACTCTTCACTATCAAGATTAAAATAAGCTGCTTTTGAGACAGTCGATGGTACAGAGGCTCTTTGTCTCTTAATTCCTCTGATGGAGGTTATCTGCAGTTTGAGGTCCCTCAGAGCAAGAATGGGGGAGCATCCATGGTCTCCAAGAAGCCCCAGAAGGGACAGGAGACCTCAATTCGAGTGGGGCTCTTTGGTCCCAGGAGTTTTCTTGGTTACCCGAGACTTCCAAAGGTGGGGCCCACAACAGCCAGCTCTTTTCCTGGTGGCTCTCCAGCCTCCGGCTCCCCTTGGTGATCAAGTAGGGTGAGGAAAGAGGCCAGAAGGCTCTGGGGTTTTACGGGGGTTCCTCTGGGGTCCCCAGTCTGTGCCAGAGGGACAGCTTCTGCGTGTGCATCCCCTGTTTGCTTCCTGCCCCACCAGGCTCTCTGTAGGAAGGTGAGCTCTTTGAAAGCCCACTGAGTCCCAGAGGCCAGTGGGAGCTGGCCAAGGGTCGCCAGGCTTCCAGCCAACTGGGTTTTTTTAAATTTATTTTTTATTTATTTTCAGCATAACAGTATTCATTATTTTTGCACCACACCCAGTGCTCCATGCAATCCGTGCCCTCTCTAATACCCACCACCTGGTACCCCAACCTCCCACCCCCCGCCACTTCAAAACCCTCAGATTGTTTTTCAGAGTCCATAGTCTCTCATGGTTCACCTCCCCTTCCAATTTCCCCCAACTCCCTTCTCCTCTCTGACTCCCCATGTCCTCTATGCTATTTGTTATGCTCCACAAATAAGTGAAACCATATGATAATTGACTCTCTCTACTTGACTTATTTCACTCAGCATAATCTCTTCCAGTCCCGTCCATGTTGCTACAAAAGTTGGGTATTCGTCCTTTCTGATTCGTCCTTTCTTTCATAACACTCCATAGTGTATATGGACCACATCTTCCTTATCCATTCGTCCGTTGAAGGGCATCTTGGTTCTTTCCACAGTTTGGTGACTGTGGCCATTGCTGCTATAAACATTGGGGTACAAAGAAACTAGAATTCCTGATGGCCTTGTCTGAGGCTTAGTGCTAGCCATCAGGACGGGTCCAGGATAAGGCTCAGATAGCTGAAGGGCACACTTCCTTGCTGTTGCTAATTTACCTTATGCCTAAAATAGCCTGAGGCCAACCCATAACTGCCCCGCTGATCCTCCACTTCCCCCATACTGAGCTCTTGACTTGCTGAGTGCCGAGACCCACACTGGAACCTTCTTACGGGAAAGGCTGGTACCCGAGTGTGTGGCTTAGGGAGACCACAAACGCCTTCCTTATTCTGAGGCTCAGGACTGAGTGGACTGGCCACCTCAGTCACAGCCCCAGACTCCTCACACGGAGATCTACCCCGGAAAATGCACTGGCTCATTCACCCCGAGGAGAAAAGGGACCGAGCTGCACCTGCCCATTTCCTCATCCCAAACACACCACCAAGAAGCCAGAAGGGTTGTCCTAACTTGTCCTCCACGTGGAAGGAAACATCAAGAGTGGGGAATAAGTGTTCCGCTCAACACCCACCTGCTTGCTTTGCCCATTCTCCCCTCCCTCCACATTCAGCTGCTGGGCCTTCCTTTGAGACTGTGGTCCGTTTTGGTGGCTTGTGTAAGGTCTGCAAGGACGGGAAATGTCTTCTTCAGCTGTGGTGGCTCAGGGCCTGGGCTGTGGGGCTGTGCCGTTTACTAGCTATGCAACTGTGCGCAAATCACTTCACCTCTGTTGACAGACCTCAAGTACATTTCCTGTAAATGGTACAATAATAGTCAAGTCCCCCAAACCTGCCCCCTGCTCAGAAGCCCTAGGGTCCCCTGGGGGGTTAGCTTAAAACCAGTCCTCTCTCCCAGCTCCATGGGGAGTCTGCTTCTCTCTCCGACCTTCTCCTCGTTCATGCTCTCTCTCACGTAAATAAATAAAATCTTTAAAAAAAAAAAAAAAACCAGTCCTCTCACAGAGCTTGAGGGATGGGGGCGCTGGGGAGCTACTTGTAGAAACAGCTGGACTGGTATTTTTCTTGACAAGGTTCCTTGACAGAGCCTGTGAAGTGAATTTCTCAAACAGGAAAGCCAATAAGCCAGCCCCAGAGTTCGAGCCCAGGCCTAAACTGGACTAGTCCCAGACCAAGCCAGGGCTGGACTCGCCCAGGCCTGAGGTCTTCTCTGCTAGACGCAGCAGCAAACTCACAGCCTGCCAAGCTCAGGCAGACTCCTGGGTCTGAGGAGTGGGTTCTACATCTGGGCCCCACAAGCCGGAATCACTAGGTGATTAAACTCACCTTTTATTGTGGCTCTGAGGGTTATAAACAAGCAGGCCTGACATATGGGTCATTCCTGAGACTACTACTTCATTGGTTTTAAGGGCCCCTTGGTGGTAAAGAATTTCAAAGCTGCTAACGCCATAGTATATTAAAGTGGAATAAATTCCTCTGAATGGTCCTCAGGTGAGAAGTGGTACTTAGTGAATGCCTCTTGGTTTTCTCTTGAAGGACCCAAGACTGACCTCTGGTGGTCTCCAAGACCAGCTCAGGGCCAGCCTTGCCAGTACCCACCCTCCAGAGTCTTCCCTGGCTGAATCTGGCTCCCTTTCTCTCCATGTGTGTCTATCTCCGTCTGTCTCTCTGTCTCTCCCGCTCCCTCCCTCGCCCCCTCCTTCCTTCTCTGTCTGTCTCTCTCTCTCTCTCTGCTCCCCACCTCAGTTTTGGTCTCTCTCCCTTTCAGCGTATCTCTGTGTATATGTGTCTTCCTCTCTGTCTCCCTCCCTTCTCCCCCATGAAACTCCCAATCCCTTAGAAATATGGGGGTAAGAGGATATTAGAATGAGACTCTTCTTGCCTTATTTTCAACTGAGTTACCACTATGTGAGAGAGCAAACAGAGAGAGACCAAAATGGGTATAAAATATGCAAATTTACTAAGACTAGAATCCCCAGAACTTACTCCATAACCTTGAGAGCACGTTAGGTTCAAAATGAGGCTGCCTCACTAATTTGTCCAGTTTCATTTCCATTTTACACCTGAACTCCCTAAGCTGTATAGATACTGGGTGCTCACCTTTGTTTCCCAGCAGGCCAGAGGCTTTCCAGTCTCTCTACCTTGGTTTATCCTGCCCTTTCTTATCTTGCTTTTCCTCATCCTGTTTTCCCTTGAAAGCCAACCTCAAGTGCTTCTCCTTCCTAAAGCCCTCTCTGGCCCTCCAGAGATGAATTTCCCCCCCCTGGGCTTTTACCATCACTATTGGCTCTTCCCATCTGGTTGGAGAATGTGTGTTCACACCTGTCTCGGCTGCATCCTCTGTGCCCCCTAGGGAACGGGCTGTCTCCAGGTCATGCCTGGCAGGGCAGGCACACATTGGTAAATGTTTGGTGAATGAGTAGTGAATAGATTGTATTGGTAGTGGTGCCCAGGAGAGTTTTCTTCTGAGCATCAGTGCAAAAAAACAGAAGTGATTATGGAGGGCACGTATTGAATGGAGCACTGGGTGTGGTGCATAAACAATGAATTCTGTTACACTGAAAATAAATTATATATATATATATATTTATATTTATATATATATATATATGCAGAACAAACAAACAAAAAACAGAAATGATTTCCTGAGTCCCTTAGGGGTGGGAGTGGAGTTGGAAGGAAAGCTCCAAGCCAGTGCTCCGGGGAGAGTGACTCAGAGGGTAGCTGTCACCGGGGCTGATGCCACACAACCTGCCCAAAGGCCAGGACTGAGAGTTCATCACAGGTTGTGTCTACATAACGGAGTCCAGCAGGACTAGTGTCTGGACTACACCTGGATCTGAATAATCCAGACTAGACTACATGCTATGCTTTTGTGTCTCCTGTCAGTAAACTCTGTGTCTCTACAATCCAATCTCTATGCATTCCTTGTCTCCTTGACTTTCGTCTCTACCATGGGTCTGTGCGTCCCATGTCCCATGTTTGCCCGCCTTCCCTGTCTGTAATCCCGTCCTGGGCAGCCAGCGTCTACACAGCAGACCATACAGTGTCTGGGTAAAGAATGAGTAACCGAACAGGAGCAGCTCTGTTTGTGACCCATAATAGGAGCACTTTCCTACTCAGATTCAGATGTTAGGATGGTGATTGCAAAAGCCATCTGAATTGTGCCCTCAGGAAATGGTTCCTTTATCTCAAGACGTTATAAATATGGAAGGGAGGGACGCCTGGGTGGCTCAGTTGGTTGGACGACTGCCTTTGGCTCACGTCATGATCCTGGAGTCCCGGGATCGAGTCCCGCATCAGGCTCCCAGCTCCACGGGGAGTCTGCTTCTCTCTCTGACCTTCTCCTCACTCATGTTCTCTCTCACTGTCTCTCTCTCAAATAAATAAATATAATCTTTTAAAAATAAATAAATAAATAAATAAATAAATATGGAAGGGAGGGAGGAAATAGCCGAAACCTTACTGAGAAATAGCATAAAGAAGAGATTCTTTATTTTCAAGGTAATCAGAGTCACTATATTTTACTTGTAAATTTTAAATTAAGGCATATTTATAGCTATTTTTCTTTTACTAAATAATCTATCTTGTCCTTTTTATTCATTAATTAGCCCTATAGAAGTGAAATTATAGTTTACATCGCACAAAAGTTGATGTTAGGTAAAGTAAATAAGATCCGTCTTCTATGGCAAATATAATTTACAACTGTAACCATGGGGGGAAAAAAACAGAAACATGGTTTTCTACAAAAAAAAAAAAAAATAAGAGAGAGAGAGAGAGACAAAAAAAAAAAAAAACCATCACAAATATTCTTTATTAGAATAAGGACATTCTAGTAAGTGTTTCCTATAACAAAATTTCAGACTCCCAGTCTTAAAAATCTTGGAAGTTAACAATAAAAATGTTTAATATTTGAGGGAGAGCGCTTTGTCCATTTTAATAAACAGGTTTAGAAATTTAATTTTATGATGACAAGATATAGAGTAAGAATAGATTTAAATGCAGTCTTAGAGTACAGAGTATATCAGAGTATATAAATAGTTGCTAAGCTAGGATTTCTCATCATGGTACCATTGCATTTGGGGTAAGAACATTCTCATTGTGGAGAGTGCCCCATGCATTGTAGGAGGTTGGCATCCTTGGGCCTGTCCATTAAGTGTCAAGGATACCCCACAGTCAGTGTGACACCAAAAACACTCCCACACATTTTCAGAGACACCCTAAACCTGTGGTACTGAATCCTATTCACAATCACTGGTCTAAACAATGATTCCAAACCTTTTTTCTCATTTTCCCCCAAAAAGCCCTTTTAGATCATTTTTTCTCTAATAGCCGTGAAATTTTAATACCGTAGGTAAACCATGTATATATGTGTATATATGTATATGTTTATATGCTATATCTTTTGGAGAGCCACCATTGTTGTACCTCAAGTTTTAATCAACCCCCCAAAACCAACTTTCACCCCTTTGGAAGTGATGCCGCTCCCACCGAAAAACACTGGTGTCAACAAAGGCTAAACAATTACCCAGGACTCCTTATTCCCAATGCAGGAGGATTGATGGCTCCCTAAAGTTTATCTCAAGATTTTTGCTAAAAACCTATCTCTTTGGCTTTAACTTTACTTCCTTAATTGAACTTTTTACTGAGATCATTGTAGACTCTCATGTAACTACAGAAAATACAGGGAGATCCTTTGTATACTTTGCCTGGTTTCCTTCAGGGATGACAAGACTTTCTGGTCTGTTTTTCAAAACTATAGCCTAATATTCTAACCAGTGTATTGACATTGATACAATCCACCCATTTATCCTGATTTCATCAGTTTTACTTGGACTCATCTGTGTGTGTGTGTGTGTGTGTGTGTGTGTGTGTGTGTGTGTGTGTGTATGGAGTTGTGAATAATTTATCACCTGTGTAAGGTCATGTATCTACCACCACAGGCAAGATATTGAACAGTTCCTGCAACACAAGCATTCCCCCTTAGCTCTTTTATAACCACATCCATCTGCCTCCCACCTTTCTACCCTTCCCCCACTCCTTAACCCCTGGACACTGCTACTCTGACCCCCCAGTTTTAAAATGTCCTCATTTCAGGAATATTGTGTAAATGGAATCATGCAATAGACAACCTTTGGGGATTGGCCTTTTCTGTCAGCAAGATTCCTTGCAGATTGATTCAAGTTGTTGCATGTGTCAGTAGTCTATTCCTTTTACTGCCGACTAGTATCCGTGGTATGCATGAACCACAGTTTGTTTACCCTTTCAGCCTTTTATCTGTTGAAGAACATCTGGGCTGATTCCAGTTTGGGGTTGTTACAAATAAAGCTGCCATAAATATTTGTGCAGTGATTTTTGTGTGAACCTAAGTCTCCGTTTTTCAAGAGTGCAATGGCTGGGTTGTTTGTTGGTTGCATTTTATTTTTTAAAAATTGTCAAACTATTTCCAAGAGTGGTTGTACCATTACTTTGGCATTATGTATCTTCTGCCTGTTTTCTCTCTTTTTTTTTTAATTTAAATCCAGTTAACCAACATAATACATCATTAGTCTTTGATGTAATGCTCAATGATTCAGTGGTTGGATATGACACCCAGTGTTTATCACACCATGTGCCCTCCTTAACACTCATCTTCTGCCCAATTTCTAATTGGATTGTCTGGGGGTTTTTTTACTGTTGAGTTTTGAGAGTTCTTTATTTACTATAGATAGTACTCCTTTGTCAGATATGTGGCTTGCAATTTTTCCCCCAGTCTAACATTTATTTTTTTTTATCCTCCTCATATGGGCTTTCACAGAGAAAAAGTTTCTAATTTTAGTAAGGTCTAATTTATCTGTTTTTGAATTGTACTTTTGTTGTCACGTCAACTCTGCCTAGCCTTAGATCCCAACGATTTTTCTCATGTGTTTTTCCATAAGTTTGAAGTGTTAGGTTTGATCTTTAAGTCTATGGCCCACTTTGAGTTAATTTTTGTATAAAGTGCAAGACTTAGTTCAATGTTCATTTTGTTTTTGCCTCTGGATATCCAGTTGCTCCAATACCATTTGTTGAAAATGTAGCTGCAGCCCAGGTATGTGAGAATACCTGGCTCCGGAGGTCCCAAACAGACCAGGTTCAGCCACTAACTGCTGAGGAAATCCAAAGGCAGTGAAACAAGAGGAGAATGTATTCAGTGAGGACAACACCAGAAAGACATTAGAATAGCATTTCAAAGAGTTGTCTTCAAGATGCTGAAAATACTTCCAGTTTGAATAAGGGAATTGTGGGACAAAGGTCAGTGGGTACAGGCAGGTGGGCAGTAAAGGTCAGGTGGATCATTGTCTTGGAGTCAATCAGGGAAGGGGTCTTGCTGGCTCAAGGTAGTTCCCTGGGTAGTTTTGGTTCCCATCAGTGGATGCTTTGCTTGCAGTATCTTTTACCTGAGTTCAGAGATAGGCTGGAAAGAAGAACTTAATCAGTTAGAAAGGGAACATTCCTGAACTTCATAAAATCTATCTATGAAAGACCCACAGCAAATATCATCCTCAATGGGAAAAAGCTCACAGCCTTCCCGTTGAGATCAGGAACACGACAAGGATACCCACTCTCACCACTCTTGTTCAACATAGTATTAGAAGTCCTCGCAACAGCAATCAGACAACAAAGAGAAATAAAAGGTATCCAAATTGGTAATGAAGAACTCAAACTCTCTCTCTTTGCAGATGACATGATTCTTTATATGGAAAACCCAAAAGACTCCACCCCCAAACTACTAGAACTCATACAACAATTCAGCAACGTGGCAGGATACAAAGTCAATATACAGAAATCAGTGGCTTTCTTATACACTAAAAATGAAAATACAGAAAGGGAAATTAGAGAATCGATTCCATTTACTATAGCACCAAGAACCATAAGATACCTGGGAATAAACCTAACCAAAGAGGTAAAGGATCTGTACTCGAGGAACTACAGAGCACTCATGAAAGAAATTGAAGAAGACACAAAAAGATGGAAGACCATTCCATGCTCTTGGATTGGAAGAATAAACATTGTTAAAATGTCTATACTGCCTAGAGAAATCTATACTTTTAATGCTATTCCGATCAAAATTCCACCGGTATTCTTCAAAGAGCTGGAGCAAATAATCCTAAAATTTGTATAGAATCAGAAGAGACCCCAAAATGCTAAGGAAATGTTGAAAAACAAAAATAAAACAGGGGGCATCACGTTACCTGATTTCAAGCTTTACTACAAAGCTGTGATCACCAAGACAGCATGGTACTGGCATAAAAACAGACACATAGACCAGTGGAACTCTATGGTCAAATAATCTTCGACAAAATAGGAAAAAATATACAGTGGAAAAAAGACAGTCTCTTCAATAAATGGTGTTGGGAAAACTGGACAGCTATATGTAGAAGAATGAAACTTGATCATTCTTTTACACCGTACACAAAGATAAACTCAAAATGGATAAAAGACCTCAATGTGAGACAGGAATCCATCAGAATCCTAGAGGAGAACATAGGCAGTAATCTCTTCGATATCAGCCACAGCGACTTCTTTCAAGATATGTCTCCAAAGGCAAAGGAAACAAAAGCAAAGATGAACTTTTGGGACTTCATCAAAATCAAAAGTTTCTGCACAGCAAAGGAAACAGTCAAGAAAACAAAGAGGCAACCCACGGAATGGGAGAAGATATTTGCAAATGACAGTACAGACAGAAGGTTGATATCCAGGATCTAGAGTAAACTCCTCAAACTCAACACACACAAAACAGACAATCATAATCAAAAAATGGGCAGAAGACATGAACAGACCCTTCTCCAATGAAGACATACAAATGGCTATCAGACACATGAAAAAATGTTCATCATCACTAGCCATCAGGGAGATTCAAATTTAAACTACATTGAGATATCACCTTACACCAGTTAGAATGGCCAAAATTAGCAGGACAGGAAACAACATGTGTTAGAGGAGATGTGGAGAAAGGGGAACCCTCTTACACTGTTGGTGGGAATGCAAGTTGGTGCAGCCTCTTTGGAGAACAGTGTGGAGATTCCCCAAGAAATTAAAAATAGAGCTTCCCTATGACCCTGCTATTGCACTACTGGGTATTTACCCCAAAGATACAGATGTAGTGAAAAGAAGAGCCATCTGTACCCCAATGTTTACAGCAGCAATGGCCACGGTCACCAAACTGTGCAAAGAACTAAGATGCCCTTCAACAGACGAATGGATAAGGAAGATGTGGTCCATATACACTATGGAGTATTATGCCTCCATCAGAAAGGACGAATACCCAACTTTTGTATCAACATGGATGGGACTGGAAGAAATTATGCTGAGTGAAATAAGTCAAGTAGAGAGAGTCAATTATCATATGGTTTCACTTATTTGTGGAGCATAACAAATAGCATGGAGGACATGGGGAGATAGAGAGGAGAAGGGAGTTGGGGAAAATTGGAAGGGGAGGTGAACCATGAGAGACTATGGACTCTGAAAAACAATCTGAGGGTTTTGAAGGGGTAGGGGGGTGGGAGGTTGGGGGAACCAGGTGGTGGGTATTAGAGTGGGCATGGATTGCATGGAGCACTGGGTGTGCTGCAAAAATAATGAATATTGTTATGCTGAAAATAAAAAAAAATAAAAAATAAAAATAAAGTACAGACTGGGGTCAAAATGGAGGTAGTTGAAGTCTTCCATCAAAAAGGCTATTTAACTTTAATTTGAATCTAGACTGAATCAAGTATATTTAAGGTTTTATAATGATTTCATACACACACACAGAGAGACACACACACATGGGTAAACAACATAGTTTATTAATAGTCAATACAAGCATACCTATTTAGCTAGTTTCTGACCATCTAAAATAGTGGCATTAAGTCTTTTTTTAAAACAAAAAATATTTGCAACATATGGTTGGAGGTCTAATACCCATAATATATAAGGAACTCTAAAAAATATTGAGGAAATAGGGCTAAACACCTCATAGAAAAATGAGCAAAATTCATGAACCATTTACCCAAAAAAGACACAAAATTTTCCTTAAACTTAGGAGAAGTTGTTCAACTCATAAAAAGAGAAATGCAAATTAAAACTACACTGAAATACCATTTATCACCTAGCAAATTAGCAAAAATGTAAAAACTTGGCACCATACTGTGTTGGCAAGGCTGGGGAGAAATAGGCACTCTCATACATTGCTGATAGGAATGCAAAATGGTACAGCCTTATGGAGCAGAATTTGGCAGTATTCAACAAAACTATACATGCATTTACCTTTTGTTCCAGAAAGCCACTTCTAGGAATTTGCTCTGGAAATACATCTGCAACAACACAAAGTGATACATGGGCATTCATTCACTGCAGCATTTTTTGTAATTGCAAAATTTTGAAGACAAACTAAATGTTCATACAAAGAAGGTGGGTTAAATAAACGAAATGATATCCACACAACATAGTACTATTCAGTGGTTAAAGGGAATAGGGATGGTCTCTACGAAGTGATATGGAATGACCTCCAGGGTATATTTTGTGTGTGAAAAAGCAGACTGCAAAAGGGTATATATAGTATTCTGCCTTTTGTGGGGAAAGAGGAAATAAGAAAATTACATACATTTGCTTTCTTAATCGCAAAAGCAAATCAAGAAAAAGTAAACCAGAAACTAATAATAATGGTAACCCACAGGGGTGGGTGGGAACCAGGTGGAAAAGGGAGTCATACTTCAGTGAGAGTAACTGTTTAGAGTTTGGGGTCATATTAATGTTTTAAATACTTTCTTAAAAATTAAGTCAAGTGAGTATGGGTCTCAGTTTTCAAACTCTGAAATGAAATATAAACAGAAATAAATGAACCTAACTATAATTGAAAAGAATAACATAATCATAGTGAAAGGGAAAAAAACAAGAGAACAAACCCAAGTAACTTTCAAGCACAGTACTTAGACTATGTACCTTCAATCTAAAGACAAAAGAACTGTAAGTAAGTAATTATACTTAAAAGCTTGGTTCTTGCAGTGGTATGGGTTAGCAATTCTAAAACTGCTTTCTGTAAAAACTAGGACTGAGCAAATGGATAAATAGATTGAAATGGTGGGAGTCAAGTTTCTCAGTGTGAGAGAGAGCTGTTACAAATATGGAATGGAAGAAGCTAGGAATGAACTTCGTGGTATAAGACTAGAAGTAGAAGTTATAGGATAGGTAGGTAGGTAGATGGATAGATAGATAGGTAGATAGATGTATGTGCATGTATTTTCTAGATCTCTAAGCTAAAACTGCCTAGAAACAATGTTATGCCAGTAGCAATGAACATACCTACCATTCAGATCTTCTTAATATTATTCCTTAAAGTAGTATAAGGAACCAGGTTTCCTTGGAGAAATGGTTAATTCCAAGGTTGAAGCAAGAACACCTAGAATGTCTTGTCACAGAAAGAAAAGAAGTGCTTAAAAAATTATAGGAACATATCAGAAAACATCAGAGCCATCTTGATGGGGCTTCCATTGGCCAAATCTGGGTTAATGTGAGCATCAAAATGAACAGGGATAGCAATGACTTATAACCCATGAATAAAACAAGATCTATAAGTGGATCTGACATAATTAAATACATGAATAAATAAATGAGAGTTAAAGAAACAAGCTTTCTTATAGAATTATGCCAACTAACTAATGTAGAAGGAATGATGAAGTTAGGAAAATGACCGCTTGGCACTCATGAGAGTAATACTAGATTGAAGTAAGAATTATTAATGGATGCGAAAGCAAGTAGGTGGCAGTTTGGTAAGAAATGGCAGATTTACCTAGTATTAAAGTATCTTTCTGCAAATTCCTTAATTACATAGGGGAAAATGAGAGTTTACAGTAGAGTGACCTGGAGGATGCCATCAACCTCTTGACCAAGGAATCAAGGTCACCATCACCAATAATGGAACAAAGCAACATTACGTCCCTTGCAATACAAGGTTCTGAAAAGAACACAGCATCACTTCTGTGGTATTCAAGCTAAAAATTCATGATCTAAATCCCATTGTGAGAAAATACTGTACCCCAACTGAGAGGTAATCCACCTAATAACTGGCCTATACTCCAAAAATGTCAAGGCCTTGAAAGACAAAAGCTGACGAAAGATTTCAAATTAAAGAAGACTGGAGAGATATGACAACTAAATGCAATGTGTGAACCTGGATCCGATCCTGAACCAGGAAAAAATAGCTATAAAGACATTTGGCAAAATTTGAATTTGGATTGTGGATTGGATGACAGCATTTTGTTGATGTTAAATATCCCAATTTTGATCATTGTACTGTAGAACAAATTACAAATTACAAAATGTACTTGTTCTTATACACAATGATATATTTAGGGATAAAGGGATAAAATGCCTACCTACTTACAAATGGTTCAGAAATGTTTATATTTAGAAAGAGAGAACAAGGAGTGCCTGGGTGGCTCAGTTGGTTAAGCGTCTACCTTCAGCTCAGGTCATGATCTCAGGGTCCTGGGATCAAGTCCCGTATTGGGCTCTCTGTTCAGCAGGAGTCTGCTTCTCCCTCTCCCTCTCCCTCTTGTCCCCCCCCCCCCGCCTCTCTCTTTCTCGTTCTCACTCTCTGTCAAATAAATAAAATCTTTAAAAAGAGAGAGAGAACAAATGATCATGCAAATGGGGCTAAATGCTGAGTCTTGGTGAATCCGTTTGAAGGGTATATGGGAGTCCTTTGTATTATTACAATTTTCTGTATAATTAAAATTATATCAAAATTGAAAGTTACCAAAAAATCTTTTTCCACCAATGGAATATTTTCTTAAATGGAATCCCACCTGGAAATTCAATGTGTCTAACATATAAACTCAGAGCTATTCTGAATGAAATGGGGCTGGTAGATCCAGAGATCCACACACTCGGACCCCTGCCACCCTCCTCAGCAACAGGTGAAGGGAGTGACCAGAGAGCCTTGGTTCCCGGCTATTCACTGCCAGTCTCTGTCCAATGGAGCTTTCCTGTGGCAAAGTGAGACCTCTGGCCTTTTCCCTGCCCAGATCCTCTTCCTTGATCACCTCTGCTCTACATCATCCCTTGACATATGCTGTCCATGCTTACTGGCATTTTCCTAATATTTATGCAAATATGCCAATTGCCGAGATCTCTCAGTCTCTCTATATGCTATTGCCTACTGTCCACGAGTCTCAGAAATCTTCTTCCCCAAACTCACACAGCTTCATAACTGTTATTTCCATTTCTATATCCAGCTGCAGCTGCCCCTAGCTCTACCAGGGAGGAACTAACTCCCTGCATGAAGGTGCTGTGCTGGTCCCCTCTGGCTCTCCCTGCCCCTGTAAGTTACTTCTGTCTGCTGGAGTGGAACTCTCTGGTATTAGGCAAGGAAAAAAGATACCTGTATTAGTTTTGTATGGCTGCTATAACAAATGACCCCAAAAGTGGTGGCTTAAAAAAAATAACCACAGATTTCTTCTTTTGCAGTTGTGGTAGTCAGGAATCCAGAATCCATTCCACTGGACTAAAGTCAAGGTGTTGGCCATGCTGGTTCCTTTCAGAGGCTCTGAGAAGAGAATCCATTTTCTTATCTTTTTCAGCTGCTGGTTCCTGCCTTAATACCTTGTTCCATTTTCAAGGGGGTCACTCCAATCTGTGTTTCCATCATCACCTCCCCTTCTTCTCTTCTGTCTCCTCTCCTTCTGTCTCTCTCCTAAAGGACATTTGTGATCAAATTTAGGGCTCACCCAAAAAATCCAGGATACTTTCCTCATCCCAAGAACCTTAAAGTAATCACATCCACAACATCCTTTTTGCCATGTACCATAATTTTTACGGGCTCTAAGGATTAGGATGTGAACATCTTTGGGGACCATTACTCAGCCTACTACAGGTATCCAGATAGATTACTATCAAGCCCCCTTCCCCTATTACCCAAATACCCGCCATATTCATTGCTTTATTTCACTTAATTGTTCCCTTAGAGTGCACTGATTCAAGTTCAAAGCAGCTCTTTTGAACCAGACACTGCCTTCCTTTGCCGCTGTGCTCTCTTATGCCCCTATGGATAAGTGAAATTACAGAACTTGTCTGCACGGCCTTCAGACCCAATCTCTATCAGCTGCACTGGTGAATTGTGTTGATCTTGTGTCTCCCTAGTCCAGGATGGGAGCCTCTAAAAGCAACAGGAAGGGGTTGAGCAAGAAGAGCCTCGGCTCATTTCCAAGGCTAGGGCAGGGGTGGGCTGAGGTCTCCCCAGGAGCTCTCATCAGCAACAACCACACAAATAAATCAAAAAGCAACTGAGCCACAGTGCTCCTAGAGAATGAAAGGGGAAAAAGAACATTGGTCCATGTTTGGGCTCATTCTAAAATATATGGGAATGAAAGCCTTTGGGGTGATGAATTTCCCTTTAATGCTGTCACATCTGTAGTCCTGGGGGTTTAACCTCTGATTTTTGGCTGTAAAACCAACATTATTTCTGCAAACTTGACACCAGATGCTGCCAGGGAGATATAGCTGAAGTGATAAAAATCTATTTAACAGATTTAGTGAAGCAAATACAAACTAATTAACAATTTTGGAATTGGGATTAAACACTAATTCTTTTAAGCCATAAAAACTGCAATGAACAAAAGGGAAAAATGTTTTCCCTCTGAATAACTCAAAGGAGCCATCTGTTTGTCATTGAGAAAATGGCCCAACTGATAGATTTTGAACAAATTTTGACATATTTTTATCTGGATTTGAATGCATTATGGACAGAAGAAGAAAGAAGGCACGTTACTCCCTGGCTAACATGTCAATCTGGGCTTCCCTGGAGCTCCAGAAAACAAGCTATTTGTGTACTGATTCAAAAATGAGACAAAGAATGAAATGGTATTTTGATAAATTCTGCTTGAGATATATGTCTCCAGCCATTAGGAAAGAAAGATGGCCTGAGGTTCTGCCCAACTTCATTGTGCAGTAGCCATGAGTGGACACACCTTCTTCACTGTGTCTTCAGGGTCATCTCCCAATGGAGGCAGAAGGAGATTTTGCAAATCAAGTGAAGCCTCAGCTATGAAATTGTGAAAAACAGGCTTGCCATCCTTCCATCTGCCCCGGACACTTCAGTCTCAATGTGCAATCTAATTCTGGAACAGGGCTCCAGAACTAATCCTATCCTAATTGTGACTGAGTGGTGGGGATGAATTCTGTTTATTCGGGCCCCAAATTCAGTTGGTTTGGCATAAGGTCAGTTTGAGTGTTGATCCTACTCTGGCTGGCTCCTGAGAAGACCTTGGATCTTTTGGAAACTATATGAGGATGGAGAATTTGGTAGTCCTAGAGCTTAATCCAAAGTCGTGTGTGTGTCTGTGTGTGTGTGTGTGTGTGTAAAATATTTATATATAATCAATAATAACAGGAGCAATAATAATAATAAATGACAATTTATTGAGTGCCTATGTGGCATCAGACACTGCTACCTCATTTAGTCCTCTCAACAACATTATGAAAGAAGTACTATTTTTATTCCTATTTTACAAAGAAGGAAACTAAGTCCTAGGAAGAGCAAGCCATTTGTCTAAAGTAGTACAGCTCTTGAGTGGCAACACCATTAAAACTCAGGCCTGTCCGATTCCAGAGCCCATCTCTAACCAGCACAGACACCCTGCTGTATGTGTGTACATGACTCATCCATTCACATCCCACACTTCATTCTAAAATATATTTGAGATGACTTCACAAATACAGAACCAATACGACTCAGATCAGACCATTGAGTTTTAGGGAAAATTGACTGGAAAGGTCAAATGGAAAGGCACACTGTCAGTTCAGATGAGGTTGGTAGAAGCACTTGGGGGGAACTTGAACCACTCCTCGAGGTTTGTTACTTGGACTCCTGGGCTGTGGGTAACTGGCTTCAGAAGAAGAAGGAAGAGAAAGTCCATCCTGGGCTTTGAAGACTGCTGATAGACTGGCCAAAGACCATGGAGGGCAAGTGGCAGGTGAACCAAGCCTGTCCATAAGACCTTGGGGACAGGCCCCATGGATCAAGCATCAGTTTTCCCCAAGTCGATCAGTATTTGGAGGCTGAAAACAACATGTTTCAGTAACAACTCAGATTGCTCTATTGGGTTTGGGGGTTACTACTGGCAGTCACAGAGTAACCCACATTCTGTCTGTCATGCATCTTGAAAAAGGCAACCAAGCTTGTGGGCTCCTGGTCATTGTTTAACCATTTCCTCCATCAAAGTCTCTTCCTTACTCAGAATGGTCCTTTACAGCTGGAATCGATGCAGTTCCCTTGGGCCTTCCCAGTGGCTGTTCTCTAAAATTCTCCTGATGATAAACCTATATATTCTAACATAGAAATAGCATGAAAATTTTTTCCGGAGAGGGCTTCTGATCTGCGTTTCTAGACCATGAGTGACCAGATTCCACACCATAAATCCCTAGTTCCTGTGCCCAGCACTAGGCAGGATGCAAGCCCTCACCATCAGGGAGGTAAGTATGGCAGCACAAAGCCAGAGCAGAATGATTGTTGAGCACCAGGACTCAAATGAGGAGCTGAGCTGTCTCAGTCTCACCAGTAAATCTGAACACAGACCAGGTTTTGTTATTTGTTTTTTTTAAGATTTTATTTATTTATTTGACAGAGATAGAGCACACAAGCAGGGGGAACAGCAAGCAGAGGCAGAGGGAGAAGCAGGCTCCCCACCCAGCAGGGAGCCTGACGTGGGGCTCCATCCCAGGACCCTGGGATCATGACCTGAGCGGAAAGCAGATGCTTAAGCGGCTGAGCCACCCAGGCGCCCCAAGAACAGACCAGTTTTGAGGAGATGTAGATAAAAGCAGATGGAAGCTGATGTGGGTGCCCTGACAGCTTAAGCCCAGCTCCTTGCCTCCATTTTCTGTCCCACAGCATGGACAGCCAGGCCAGCAGGCTTTGCACACCTGTGTTTCTCAAAATAGCACCTTTGGATTTTTTTTCCTCTGGATTCATAGCTTTTTGATATTGTTTTTTAGTTTCGTGTTTTTGTTTTGATGAAAATCTAAAAATATAATCAGTAGAAGTACCTTGCAAATCAACTGACTGACCAGCTCGAGCCACAGAATTTCTGTGCCCACATGTAGGTTTGAGTTTATGGCAGCATAGGGGCCAAATAGAACTGCTTTAACTGTCTCGGGATGATGACAAATGAACAGGAGGAACTTCAACACAAATGATACAATCCTTGTCAGGTGAAGAACAACCTCACTACATCCTCATAGAAACAAAGGTGGCATGATATTTAGAACAAAAGATATTTAGAACACAAGGATTTTATCGGTTTGGAGGCCCTGTTTCTGTTTTATAAATTTGTAAAAGTCTGTCTGAATGTGAATGTCTGCACAGTGTGGTTTATATTTAAATTTATCCATTTGTTTTGGTTTTAAGGAAATTGTACTTAGGTTAATAGCTATGCATTTTAAGGTAGGATAATAAAATAACTTGTCAGCTTTTTTTCCTTTAAAAGTGGTCTGTATCAGGGGTGCCTGGGTGGCTCAGTCACTAAGCGTCTGCCTTCAGCTCAGGTCCTGGGATTGAGCCCCACATTGGGCTCCTTTCTCAAAGGGGAGCCTGCTTCTCCCTCTCCCACTCCCCCTCCTTGTGTTCCCTCTCTCTCTGTCTCTCTGTCTGTCAAATAAATAAATAAAATCTTTTAAAAGGTTGGGGGGAGGAGGGAGTCTATATGGTATTTAAGCTTGAAGCACTTTTACTTTCTGAACATTACCTAATCAATTTCTCTGATACACTGGGGTTTGTCCCGTAGTAGCCAGTGGGTGTGGCTAATACTTTTAATTGGTCAGACTAACTTCTTGACTTTCTTATAGCCTTCTTCTTCATAATCCTTTCCCTGGGAAAAATGCTGCAAGGGCCATCGGGTCTAGTGGGGATACTCCATCTGACCACGCTAATTGTTCTAAACAGGAACAGGAAATTCTGGAAGGTCGTCAAGGACTAGTGTTGGGTCACACAGACATTGCAGAAGCCCCACACCAGATCTGAGTAAAAGCTGAATTTATCCAGGAGCAGGACAGCCTTAATGCTCATTCCCACGGTTTCTTCATCTTCTCCCACCCCCATTACTGGAGAGAGAAGTTCCAGAGGCTGGAGGAAGGAGGACGGGGAGGGCAGAGCCTGAAGCTGAAAATCCATTTCCCCCAGCTGTGAACTGGTGAGGGCTGGGAAGCAGGAGCCAGACTAGTGAATCACAGATCGATTGCCGGCCACAGAGAAAACAAATTACTTTACACCTAATTGCAGACAATGAAACACAATTCCAATAGAACATCATATTACTTCCTATTTGAGTTACACTAAAGAACAGAAGGATCCGTTAGAAGAAATTGTTGAAATGTCGAGGTTTTGCCCTTAGGTCCCCCCCAGAGCCCTTTAAATGTGGCCAGCTTGTTTGAAGACGGTGCCCGTGTCTGGAGAGGGGACAAGTCAAGGTCAACAACACAGGCTCCGGGACACTCCCCAGGGCTGCTCCTGCTCATCCCGGAGCAAAGACTCACGAAGTCCAAGCGAATCATGTGAATGAAGAAGATAGACAAGGTTTAAGACACAGGCACACTTGGTTTGTATATTAAATGTATGTGAATTTTTATTTTTTAATCCCACAAAGAAATATACATTCCACTGTTTTTCATTTTTGGTCTGTATTTCATTAGAGGTACTAAAGACATGAGTACAGAGACATCCTTTTCTATCATAAAAAACAAAAAAAATCACAAAAGTGATGTAGAAGATAAACGGATACAGAGTTTAAAGTCAAGAGACGAGGGGGCATGGTAGGGACTGTGCTGACCTGGAGAGCACTCACTCTGTCTGAAGAGAGCAGCCTGCTGGAGCTACTGTGTGCTTCCTTGGGCCGATGCTGGTTCTGCACAGCATCAATTCTGGGAGTCTGCAAAGGGAACAGAAGATGATTGCCAAAGGGCCATTCATCCTTCAGATGAGGGCCAAGCACTGGCCAATTTAACCGGTTTGCTGCTGGGTCTTTCTTCTATAATGCATTTATCAATTAACAACCTATAGCAGGTAATAGAGGTAGATTCTGGGTACAGAGCACCATTATGTGTCCAGCCATACATAATGAGGCCATTCCCACGTTTTGGCCAATGGCCCATGCTAACACAACTCTGCTGATGTGGGTATAACAAATTCTATTAAATGAAAAACCCAACATAATGGCAGCTAATAATACCTTCTAATATTAATAGGTAGCATTAATCTTATGTGATAGAATCTGTCCACTTAGCAGGCACTTGATTTGATAGCTCTTTCCCAGTTCTTTCAAAAAAGCCCCTCATCACACCAACCACTGTGTGCTGCATACCCTCCAGTTTGTCAGGCTACTAAGGTGGGGACTGCAGGGCCACAAGGGCATGTGACAGCACAGAAAAAGTAGTCCATCAGGGCTATAGGGCTCTCCTCAGACTAGAATCTCATCCTTCAGATAGCTTAGATGCCCCTTCCATCAGGAAGTCTTCCTTGCTTTTCTCCTCCACCTCAGTAACAAGAACCGAATTAAATGCCCTCCATCAGGTTTCCCCAGAATGTTTGGTTTGCTGATATCTATCATCACCCTCTGTAGGCTCCTTCCAAGCAGGGTTCTGCCACCTCCCAGACCAAAGCATAGAGAGCATTCAAACAAATGAACAAATTATTAAGTAGATTACTGTATGAATGCGGAGATAGATGTATGGGAGACTGGGTGGATGGATGGATGGATGGATGGATGGATGGATGGAGTGAGTCTGCCTTTTTATAGGCTCTGTAGGGAAAGGAGCGTTCTCCATCCAATATGATGGTTTAATAGAGGTCTTACCACAAGATGGCGCTCCTAATTTTCTTAATTTATGGTTTCTACAGAAAATTTTCAAATTTTAAGCTGTCTTAAACATCACTATGTGTATTTCACAGTTAATTCCGCTAATTTGCCATGCCACCCATGTTTCATGTTCCATCGCATTTCACACAATTAGAAACATGTTCTTTCCCATCGGACGTCAGGACACAACCCAACAGCATTTTGTTTTGACGCTGGTGGGTGGTTTTGCGGCTTGTCTTGATTGCCGCAGAGTGTGAGGAACAACGTCAGTCCCCAGTTAGCAACGGAAACAAAGGCGTTCTTCCACCACTCCATCCACAACAACAAGAGTCAGCAGAAAAATGAAACCTTGGCTGGAAATAGCCATTAACCTTTGGCTCCATGAATTTTGCCTTAATAAAATAATAACCCCTTACACTATACAGTGCTTTATGCTGTACAAAGCAATTTCACATCACAATAACAGTTTCTCAGCTCCTACAAACCACGGCAATCACTTCAGATTTATTATCCCCTTTTAACCCTCATACCAACCCTGTGGGTTAGGTCTTCATACCTCCTACTTCACAGATAATGAAATGGAAGTTCAGAGAAGGGATGTCATTTAGCAGAATCACAGATGGTAAGCGGCAGAGCAAGAGTTGGGACCCAGTTTTGTCTCCAATTATGAGTTGCCTTCAATTATTCCCCAGGACATAAGCCATTTTGGTGTCCCTAGCCCCCATCACCAACATGAGAGAGCCCCAGAAACGGCTTCCTAACTGAACTCTCTCTACTGCCAGATTCTGTAGCAAAATAAATGATTGTTATTGTCTTTTAAAACCACTGTATTGAGATATAGTTGACATAAAATAAGCTGTATATATTTCATGTATACAACTTGATGAGTTTGGAAATAAGTATGTATCTGTGAAACCATCACTACAATCTACGCCATAAACCTATCTATCACCTCCAAAGGTTCCCTCCTGCCATTATTATTATTATTATTATTATCATTATCATTATCATTATTACTATTTGTGTGATAAGAATCCTGAACATAAGATCTCCCTTCTTAAATTTTTTTAAATTTATTTTTTATTTATTTTCAGCATAACAGTATTCATTATTTTTGCACCACACCCAGTGCTTCATGCAATCCGTGCCCTCTATAATACCCACCACCTGGTACCCCGACCTCCCACCTGCCGCCCCTTCAAAACCCTCAGATTGTTTTTCAGAATCCATAGTCTCTCATGATTCACCTCCCCTTCCAATTTCCCCCAACTCCCTTCTCCTCTCTAACTCCCCATGTCCTCCATGCTATTTGTTATGCTCCACAAATAAGTGAAACTATATGATAATTGACTCTCTCTGCTTGACTTATTTCACTCAGCATAATATCTTCCAGTCCCGTCCACGTTGCTACAAAAGTTGGGTATTATCCTTTCTGATGGAGGCATAAATTGCTTAAGAATGCTTGGATCAACCAGGAGATCAAAGAACTTAAACAATTCATGGAAACCAATGAGAATGAAGACACTTCAGTCCAAAACCTATGGGATACAGCAAAGGCAGTCCTAAGGGGGAAATACATAGCCATCCAAGCCTCTCTCAAAAAAATTGAAAAATCAAGAACACAGCAGCTGTCTCTACACCTTAAAGAACTGGAGAATCAACAACAAATCAAACCAACTCCACACATAAGAAGGGAAATCATCAAGATTAGAGCTGAGATCAATGACGTAGAAACCAGAGATACAGTAGAACGTATCAATGAAACTAGAAGCTGTTTTTTGAAAGAATCAATAAGGTCGATAAACCATTGGCCACACTAATCCAAAGGAAAAGAGAGAAAACCCAAATTCATAAAATTATGAATGAAAAGGGAGAGATCACAACTAACACCAAGGAAGTAGAAACAATCATCAGAAATTATTATCAACAGTTATATGCCAATAAGTTAAGCAACCTAGATGAAAATGGATGCATTCCTGGAAAACTATAAACTCCCAAAATTGAACCAGGAAGAAATTGACAACCTGAATGGACCGATATCTAGTAACAAGATTGAAGCAGTGATCAAAAACCTCCCCCAAAACAAGAGCCCAGGACCTGACGGATTCCCTGGGGAATTCTACCAAACTTTCAAAGAAGAAATAACACCTATTCTCCTGAAGCTGTTTCAAAAAATTGAAGCAGAAGGAAAACTTCCAGACTCTTTCTATGAAGCCAGCATTACCCTGATCCCCATACCTTCTTAAATTTTTAAGCATAAAATACACTTTTATTAGCTACAGTTTCCATGGCTGCATGGTAGATCTCTAATAGTTATCCATCTTATATTACTGAAACTTTGTATCCTTGGCCTAACACCTCCTTGATTCCCCACCCCCAGCCCCTGGCAACCACCATTCTACTGTGCCTCTGATTTTGACGATTTTAGAATCCTCGTATAAATGGTATCCTGCAGTATTTATCCTTCTGTGTCTGTCTTTATTCTCTTTAGCATAATGTCCTCAAGGTTCATCTATGTTGTCACATATGGCAGGATTTCCTTCTTTTTTAAGGCAGATTAACATTCTGTTATATATATATATATATACACACACACACATATATATGTGTATATATATCACATATTTTTCATTCATCTGTGAATAGACGTTTATGTCTTTCATGTCTTAGCTAGTAAGAATAACTCTGCAATGAACATGGGATCTCTTCAAGATCCTGATTTCAAACCCTTTGGATATATACACAGAGGTAGAGATTATTGCTAAATCATAGGGTAGTTCTATTTTTAATTTTTTGAGGAGCTTCCATAGGTTTTCCATGGTAGCTACACCAATTCCCACCAAAAGTGTGCAAGGGTTTTTTTTTTTCTCCAGAGCCTTGCCAGTGCTTATTCTTTTTTTGTAAGAGTCATCCTATCTCAGTCATATATTATTATGATTTTCATTTTCATTTTCTTGATGATGAATGATACTGAGCACTATGTGGCTATTTGTATGTCTTCTTTGGAGAAATCACTATTCAGTTCCTTTGCACATTTTTTAATTAGTTTAATTTGGTTTTGTGCTATGAATTGTAAGAGTTCCCTATATATTTTGGGTATTAACCTTTTATCAGTATGTAGTTTGCCAATATTTTCTCCCATTCCATAGGTAACAAAATTTTATTGATTGTTTCATTTTGTTGATTGTTTCACTTGCTGGACACAAAATTTTCATTTGATGTAGTCTCACTTACCTATTTTGGCTTTTATTGCCTGTGCTTTTGGGGTCCATATCCAAAAAATCCTTGCCAAGCCCAATATAAAGAAGATTTTCCCCTATTTACTTTTCCCGGGGTTTTATAGAATCAGTTCTTATGTTTAAGTCTTTAATCATTTTGAATCAATATTTGTGTATGGTATAAGATAAGGCACCAATTTCATTCTTTTGCATGTGGATATCCAGTTTTTCTAATATCATTTATTGAAGATTATCATTTCCCCATTGTATATCTTGGCACTTTCATCAGAGATCAGTTGACCATATATACCTGGGTTTATTTCTTGGCTCTCTATTCTTTTCCATTAATCTACATGTGTATTTTTATGACAGTACTACAGTGCTTTGATTACTATAGTTTCATAATATATTTTGAAATTAGGAAATATGATACTCCAACTTTGTTCTTCTTGCTCAAAATTGCCTTTGGCTCTTCAGGGTCTTTTGTGGTTCCAGATGAACTTTATTGTTGTTGTTGTTGTTGTTTTATTTCTGTAAAAAAAAAATGTCATTGGGTTTTTATAGAGATTGCATCGAATCTGTAGATCACTTTGGGTATTATGGGCATTGTAACAATATTAATGTTTCCAATCCATGAACATGGGATGTCTTTCCATTTGATTTTCTCTAATTTCTTTCATCAGCATTTTATAGTTTTTAGTACACACGTCTTTATACTCTTTGGTTAAGTTATTCAAAGTATTTTATTCTTTTTGACGATATTGTAAATGGGTTTGGTTTCCTAATTTCCTTTTTAGATAATTTCTGTTAGTGTATGGAAATGCAGATGATCTTGTATGTTAATTTTGTGTCCTGCAACTTTATTGAATTCATGTGTTAGTTCTAACAGGTGTGTGTGTATCTGTGTGTACACATGTGTGTAGTCTTTACAGTTTTCTACATATAAGAGCATCTCATCTGCAGAGATGATTTTACTTCTTTCTTTCTGATTTTCATGCCTTTTAATTTTTTTTTTTTGGCCTAATTTCTCTGGTTGGGACTTCCAATAATATGCTGAATAGAAGTGATAAGAGTAGACATTCTTACCTTGTTCTAGATCTTAGAAGAAATGCTTTTAGCTTTCCACCATTACATATGAGGTTAGCTGTGGGCTTTTTATATATGTCCACAGGCTGCTGGGCTCTATGGGTGAACTCATTCTCTCTTTCTCCCATAGGAAAACCCTTGACTCAAGGGGATCTCTCTCAGAACTGCACTGTGTCCAGTTAGGGGATTAAAGTGAAACTTTTCTTCTTCCCCTGTTTAGTGTGTCTTTTCTCATTTCATGCTCCACTGGGGTGCTGTAATGTCTCACTTGGATTCTAAAGCTCTCATAAAGGTATTTTCATCAATGGATGGTTGCTAAACTGTGTTTCTGTGGGAGGGCAAGGGCTAAGACCACCTATTCCACTTGCTGACGTCACTCCTGATTGTTACTAGCTTGAAGCCACTGTTTGGAGTGGTTTGCCATGCTGCAACAGATAACTGAAGCAGGTTTGGGTTCCCAGTGAGATAGGTGCTGTAATGAACTCCAGAGTACACATCCCTAGCAACTGCACAAGCTGCCTCTCCATTTAATCCCATCAAATGAAATTATTCAAATCAGACTGATGATACACCAGATTTCCAAGTCTCAACAGCCTCCTAATGATGCCAGAGTGTTTCAGATGTCTGCTAATACTTTTTTGTTTCATTCATTCTGCTTTAGCTTGAGTGAGAGGCAACTCAAGTTTGCAGCATTTGCAGCTTTTTCAAAGTATACATAAAAACGGGCTAAAGTGAAGCCTTGAAAGACCTCTAATGTCCTCAGTAAAACAAAGATGAAGACAGATGAGAATCCATTCTTCAGCCACTATACTGTGATTGGTGGTGAGGAGAGTCTGAAAAACAAAAGTGCTATCAGTCCATCCATAGTGTTGCAGGCTGGGAAGGTAGGGACCCCATAGGGCCTTCTCTGAAACACATGCTTGGGAAAAGACAGATGCCTGAGAAGTAGAGTCTCTAGATCAAGGGTCCTTCAACGAGAGCCTATGAGTCAAACCCCACTGGCCATTTGTTTTTGTAAAGAAAGCTTTATTAGAACATAGCCAGCCTATTCATTTGTGTGTTGCCTGTGGCTGCTTTCAAGCTGGAACAGCAGGATTGAGTAGTTGGGAGAGACTGTACTCACCACAATGCCAAAAATACCCACTTATCTTGTCCTTTATAGAAAATGTTTGCCTAATTCTGCTCTCACTGACATTTAGCTCTTTTTTTTATTTTTTTAAATATTTTATATATTTATTTGAGAGAGAGAGAGAGAGAGAAAGCATCAATGGGCTAGAGGGAGAGGAAGAAGCAGACTCCCTGCTGAGCAGGGAGCCCGATGCCAGGCTCCATCCCAGGACCCTGGGACCATGACCTGAGCTGTAGGCAGATGTTTTAACGGACTGAACCACCTGGGTGCCCCAATTAGCTCCTTTTTATGTTCTAAGTGTCTCTCAAATCATTCACACTTCCTTCATTGTTGTTTTTAAATTGTTAATCATGAGATATTTCAAACATACATAAAATTAGACTAAATGGTAAATAACTCACATACCTACCACTGAGATTAAGCAGATGTTAACATTTTGCCAGATTTGTTTCATCTTGACTTAAAAAATGAAAAAAAAAAATACAGCTAAAGTACCCCTTCCTTTCCCCTTCCCCCCAACCCCAGAGGCTGTCCTCATCTTAAAGTTGGTGTGCTGCCTTCCTATTCATATTTTTATCATTACTACGAACTTATACAATTGGCTACAGGCTTGAATAATTTTTACATAAGTACTATCATCATATTATATGTATCTTTTGGTAACATTTTCTGCCCAGCATTATCTTTCTGAGATTTATAGATACTGATACATGTTTAACTAGTTCATCTGTTATAATTGTATTATGGCATTTCATTTTAAGACTAAACCACAGTTTATATAACCCAATTGTGTAACGGTCTAATGAGGGACAGTTTGGTTGTTTCCACTTTTCTTACTTTCAACAGTGCTGTAATAAACAATTTTGTATACATCTTCTTGCACACAAGCATATGAATTTCTCTAGGGCATGTTCCTAGGGGCCCAGTAGCTGGTTAGAAGGCATGAGTGTGATTCCCCTTCCAGATACCACTCTTCGCCCTTTCCATTCCTGTTCGGATGCCAGGGAGCTGAATTAGATGGACGGATGAGCAGACTCCCTTGCCCTCTACTTCCCATTGCATTTGGCCAAGGAAGGGAAACAATAGGAAATGGGCAGGGCGGGGTGGAAAGTGCATTCAGGGTATTTATTCCCCCAGATCCCTCTCCACGGAATCGCAGCAGGCAGGCTGGGTCCCTTCTGTAAAGTTCACAGGTGCCTTCTCACAGCCGTCTGTCCCAGGTTCCAGTGACGACTCCCTCAGCTTTCCCTTGCAGGCCTGAGGTCGTAGGGTCCACTGACCCTCACTCCTAGAGACTGCACTCTTCATTGTGCCTTTCCTGTATCTTGTCCATAAGTTTCTAAATAGTCTCATTATTAAATCTGCCTGGACTTATCAAATCTGAGTGTGTCACTTGTCTCCTGCCAGCACACTGGCTGGTATAATGCACCCTCAATTATACACAGTCTATAAATTGGTCCCCAAGTGGCTATAATAATCTACACTCCCATAGATTCCTGTATGAGTCCCTATTTCCCCACATTCTCTCCAAAACTTGATGAGATTTGCTTAATAACTTTTGCCAGGGAGACTGAGAACAAGCATCTTTCTCTATGTTTATTGGTTTTGGGGGGGTTTCTTCACCTGTTAGTTGCCTGTTCCTGTTCTTTTCCTGATTTTCTGGCTTTTTGGATTTTTGCATCTATGTTAATAAGAGGGATGACCATATAATCTATTTCTTGTGTTATCCTTGTAAGTTTTTTTGTGTGTGTGAAATATCTCAAAAGTGATCGCTTACTCTCGTTTTGTGTTATCTGACTTTGTTTTTAAAAAAAAATTCTCTAAATTTTAAAGACTTCTTAGAACCCTCCCATAAAAACACCTATGCCTGTAACTTTTGAATTACATCAATTATTGTTCTAGTTCATTTAATAGTTATAGGTCTAGTCAAGTTTCCTGAATCTTGCGGAGTCCTGTTTAGTCCGATGTATTTTTCAAGCAGCTGTCTGTTTCATCCACATTTGCAAACGCATGACAGGGAGGAGCAGCTCTGCCATGACAGCAAGGTGAACTTGCACGCTCCAAACAGGCCACAGAGACAAGGCTCCTCCATGGTCTAACTGTATCTGTACAGAACACCCTGTCATCCTCCCGAGGACTTGGGGAGATAGGCGGTCATGTGGGGAACTGTCTCAGGCCTCTTTACCTCTTCCCTCTCTATCGCACAAGACACTCCCTATTTCACGACTGGTTGCCACGAGACAACAGAGTTTCGCCAAGTGAGTGAAATTCAGACCTTCTGTCTCCAAATCCCTCAGTCCCACACTTCCTCTTTATTGTCTCAGAAAGGACTAGAGCCCACCCGGACCGGCCCCAAGTGCTCCTGAATCCACAGTCCTCCCCCTACCCAGGTCAGGGTCTAGTGAGGCTTTTGCTCTGGGTAGTAGGGACTCTGGCCATATCCACTGCTGTGTTCCTCTCTAGGCACGGTGTTGGCCACAGATCTGGGCAGACCCAAGTGCTCACAGAGCTGGGGTGATTGAAATGGATTGGCTTTTTGATTTGAGAGGCCTCTGACACTGAACAGTGCTGACTCGGAGAATCACAGCTCCCACGGTGGCTCATACATCAGGACCTCTTTAATGGGGAATTAGGGAAATGTGCTGCCTGGAGCTATCTTAATTAAGATTGCTCTGAGTGGACTCTCTCCTCCATCTTTCCCTCTTCTTTTCTCCTTGACCCCCAGGGGCAGAATCCCGCCGCCTTTGACAAGGCTTTCCTTCTCCCAGCATTGCTGCTGACAGACTCAGTTTGGAAACAGTAGAACTAGTTGGGGATGGTGGCCTTTCAGCCAGCATGAGCTCCCAAATGGGAAGCCCAAACCAGTGAATAGTAAAGTTCTCACTGCCCTGTGCTGCCTAGCTCTCAGGAAAGGCTGGGACTGAGGTTGGAAATAGGCAGAAGGTAGATAATCAGGTTGGACGTCTTTCCCAGCACCCAGCCTCCCCACCCCCATCCCAAAGCCACTTTGTCCTGGAGATTATATTCCAACCAGAGAACAGAGATGGGCTCCTGTTACTCCCATCACCTGTTGGCTCCAGTCCCAACCAGAGGGCAGGGTGGGCCCCAGCCTCCCAGGGGAGGAAGGGTCGCCTTTCTCTCTCTGTGCACAAGGATATCTTTTTAGGATGCTCAGGGACCACAAAAGAGAACTGGGCTCCCGGAAGGTCTGAAGTCTTCCCAAGGCAAGAGTCCAAACCCAGCCCAGAGCCAGATACCCCTGACAGCTTCCTGTCAGCCTAAATTCCCTCACTCAGACCGGCCCTGGATTCTCCATCACCAGGCTCCGTCTGCTGGTCTTGTCTTCACCCAGCAATGTTCACTAACGCACGTGAGGTCTTGACACTCTGTAGTTCTGTGGCCTTCTTTCCCCTCCCCCTCTACACATACACATACCACACAGCAAGTTTTAAAGTTTATAGGAATTTTCAAAGCAGCTTTTTCACCAGGTATGACTCATCTTTTAATTCACATTTCTCTGGTCCCTGGCTTCTCCAGGGAGTAATTTTAAAAGTGTAAACAAATACATCATTTGGGAGCTCACTATGTGAAAGCTCTAGGGGAGAGCTTCTTGTAATGATGTGACCACTCCTTAAAGCATCTGTGGGTCGAACCTCCTTAAGCAGGAGGACTCTTGGGTAGAAGCCCTCCTTGAATGAATAAAGCCATGGAACTGTACCCGGCAGGACGGGAGGGGAATGCGATGTATCCACTCATCCTTATACATGCAGCTGCCCTCACTGGTTCACAGGGGAGACCAGAAACCCGAATCCCAGAAAACAGATCCTTCCCACTTGAGGCTCCAGCCCTGCTTCTCCAACCTAACCCTTTCTGACGGCTTCCTAGTTCCGAGATCAGTGATTCTTCGAGGGTGGTTCCTGGGCCAGTAGTATCAGCATTCCTTGGAACCTATAAGAAATGCAAATTTGCAGGCCTGCTGAATCAGAAACCCTAAGGGTAGGGTCCAGCAATCTCTGTTTTAACAAGCCCTCCTGGTGATTCTGATGCCACAGTTTGAGAACCACTGCCCTCAACGGGGGTACAACTCTTAGCAAGATCTGCAAGGCCCTCCACGGAGAGACTGCTGGCCCCGAGGAGCCTTGGGTAAATTAGAAGAGCAGCCTCCTCTGGGAGGGCCTTGCCGAGGGAAGCCAGAGCTGCATTTCAGGCCCTGTCCCCCTCGGTAGGATGTGCTTATAAAGCCAACAGCCGCACAGCCATTCCTGGCAGCCCCGCCCGCAGGACCAGACCTTCCAGCCTCCTCACCCCTATGCTCCTGCCACTCCGAGCATTTTATGATTCCCAGAACACATCGAGGTCCTTCGTGCTTCCTTCATGGCTTTGCCCAAATCCTTCCCTCTCCCTGGAACGCCTTTTCCCTGTCTCCAACCTAGAACACTCCTCCTATCTTTAAGAGCCAGCTTGGCCATCTCCTCTTTCAAGAACTGTTTGCTGACTGCGGGAGAGTGAGACTGCACTCCTCCAGGCTCCCTGGTCACATTGTGCTCGCCTCTCCCGTTGTCCTTGCCTCACTGTTCCCCTCATTGTCTCTGTTCCACCCCCACCCCCCAACCTCCCCAACCCCCTGCACAGGCAAGAGGGATGTCTGATCGTCTCTGTGTCACAGCGTCAGGACGGTACCTGGCACATTCATACAATGACAGAATACTAAGTGTCAGTTCTCTGCCAGGCTCTTGGCACTGGAGGTGCAGTGAAGGTCATGTCAGACAGGCCAGCCTTGTGGAGCTAATTCATAATTAAGTGAACGCTATGAAAGGAGGGAAGGAGGGGAGAAGAAGCAAGGCCATTGCCAACATGGAGGGAGGCAAATGCTTTTCTGAATGATTTAGAAGCTACCTTGAAAGCGGGGTGACTTCTTCTAGCTCTGGGAGGATGAATTCCTGTCCTCTCCAGATTTGTTTGTGAGGTTGAAAAAACCAAGACCAGTCCCAAGCAGAAAAAAGAAAAATCTCCTGTGGCAGGAGGGATCTGTCCTCCCACGGGGCGTGGTTGAGCGCCAGCACTGAAGAGCCGTCTTGCTGTCCAGAATGCTCAGGGCCTCCCCCATGGCAGCTGCAGCCAGGAGTCTGAACAGGGACAAGCCCAGATGAGGAGTCTTGATGCCTCTCCTCCTTATAATTAAAGCTGTAATCACTGCGTCAGGACTCAAATCAGGTTGGTATGCCCGTCCTCAATTAGCCGCTTATCTAATTATAAGGCATGAATTGCAAGTTTCCGCTCACTGCAGAAATGCAATAATGGGGTTCCTTATGGAAACTATTTGTCTTCCGTACTGATTTCTACACCCAGTGAGCAATGACGGAATAAAATAGGAGTTCAGTTTACATACAGAAAACATGAGTTTTCCCAAAGGGAAAGAATGGGTTGGAAGGTGGGAAGGGAGTGATCTGAAGATGCGCTGGCCGTCACCCAGAGGGGAGATGCTCCGCGGGTGGGTGGTGGGGATGAGGTAGTCACCCCAGACAGACATAGAGATGTTGGCATATAGACCTTGATGAGCAAGAGGGATCAGGAGGGAGATGAAGGGGTCTAGTCTGGATTCTGAAGGTGCTACAGGAAAAGTGAGAACAGACTTTGCAATAGGCTTGAAGAGCACACTCTGCAGCCTGAGCCCAGGTTTGCGCATACGTGGATCAACACGCACACACCCCCGTGCACACACACAGGCACACACGCATGTATATGCATACATACACGCACTGACACAGAGCCCAGCTCCACTTCCTTTTATTGGCATGACTGTGCTATAGGAGACCGCCTCTTGGAAAGCTCAACAGAGCTAAATCAAAGCCCCATTCTGTAGCCCCAGCTCCTCTAATTTCTCACTGTGGTAACAAATTGTGACCCTTTGCTCCCTGGTGCCAAAAAGCCTCTCCTGGGACAAGAAAGAAGATAGTGTGGCCAACAGAAAGGAAGGGAAAGAAACTCAGTCATGGGACTGATCCAGGGTGCTAAGAAAGGCCAGTTCCCACATCCTTACTAGAATTCGGAGTGGACTCACACAGACATGAACCCAAATTCACAAATACTTATAATATATACAAAGATACTCAGACCTACAAGACAGTACCCATACACACACACGGAGGCTTTTCCCGCTCACAGAATCACACACAAATACAGAGAAAGGATAAACTTGCACACACGGACATCATACAACAAACAGGCAATCTTTGAAATAACATTCATTCACTTAAAACGGTTTTCAAATAATTATTCAGAAAATTAAAGCAAAAAACGATTTCATGTTAGTTATCTAGGTTTTTTAAAATAAAAAATGCATTGTTTCATTGAACGTGCTGAACACTGTCCACCCAGAACGCTCTTGTATGGCCATGGTACGTTTCGCTCAGCAACAGAAATTCACAAATGGCATCTCCTCCACACCTCACAGCACTTTTCTGTGGGCATGTTTCTTTGTCTTTTCCACATGCCTTTTGTGCTGGATGCTGGCTGTTAGTGCTCAGCACTATCCCAGCCTTCTTAGCTCTTTCTGTTACACCAGAAACTGAAACCAGAAGACTACATTTCCCAGACCCCCATGCCAACAGAGTTCTGGTTTCCCTTCCACCAATAGGAGACATTCCCATGAGATTCAGAAGGTGGAAGAGAAGCAGAAGCCATTTCTGCTCCTCAGACACATTCCAGGCAGGTGAGCGTTGGCAGGTGCAGGCGGGAGGGTTTGCGGTGGCTTCCGTTCATCCATCCCCCTGTGAGTTTCCCACGTCAGGGCTTCGGGCAGCGGAGATCATTGGTGACGGGAGTAATGTTTATAACTGCCTGATTTCCTTAGATGATCAACAGTTTTCTCAACCCTTGCTCTTCCAACCCTTTCAAATATTTTTTAAGCATCAAGTTCCATGTATCAGCTCCTGCCTTCATGGAGGAAAACTACCTTAAGTAGTTTTCCAGATGAATACAGATGTGCCTATCACACACACATAAACATCATTTTTTTCCTTGTCAGTTTAAACACACCTTCATGGACAATGAATTAAAAGGAATGCCTTTATGTAGTGCAGTCAGATTTGTATATTTGTTTATGCTCTCTGTACCCATTTCCTAGGGCTGTCACAACAAAGTATCACAAACCGGCAGGTTCAAGCAGCAGAAATGTGTTGTCTTACAGTTCTTGTGGCCAGAAGTCTGAGATGAACGTGTGGGCAGGGTTGGGTCCTTCTGAGAGCCATAAGAGAGAATCTGCCCCATGTCCCTCCCAACTTCTGGTGATGAGCGGGTCCTTTTTGGGGTTCTTTGGCACCTGCTGAATTACTCATATCTCTGTCTTCATCTTCATGTGTGTCTCTGTGTCCAAATTTCCCTGTGTCTGTTTGTATGGAGGCCAGACATATTGGATAGGGTGCCCTAATGACCTCATTTTAACTTAATCACCCATGTAAAGATCCTATTCCTGATTAAAGTCACATTCTAAGATACGGGAAGTTGGATTGCAACATATCATTCTAAGGGAGACACAGTTCAACCCGCAGTACTATCCAATTCCAGGTGAGTGCCCAGCAGCAGGCAGTTGGATGGATCACTCAGGAATTCAGGGATGATTTAGGCTAGAGATATAGAGTTGGAAGTCTCAGCAAAAAGTGGCTGGAAAGTTCAATCAAAAAGAATTAAAAAAAAGTAGAAAGAGAAGAGGTCTGAACTCAGAATTCTGGGGCACACATTTACAGAATTCTGTAAATCAGGGGTAAAGAAAGAAAAGATTGAGAAGAAACTGAAGAATAAGAAACACAAAGAGAATTCAGCGTCCCAGAGCCAAGAGAGGACAAGATGAGGCAGAGAATGGAGAACTAGAACATGAGATAGGTTGGACTCTAAGCTTGCACAGAGGTTCGTGCAACATGCTGCTTCTGGAAACTGTCCATCAGAACCCTGTGCACTACCCAGAGGTGCTCAAATGCCACTGTGCTGTCCACTCATGGCCCTGACCTGCCATTCCTGGTCCAGGTCCCACTAGACCTCTGCAGGGGGCCTTCTAGGTTGATGGAGGAGGCACTATCCTCACTGGACTCGTCAGGAATCTTTTAGACGTATATATGCATAGGTTAGAAATAACAGAAACTACATTTGAAAGAGACTTAAGCAAAAAATAGGGACACGTGCCTGGAGTAGCTCACAGAATTGCAGCTTCAGGGGCCAAGGTAGATTGGGCTCCCCAGGAAGGGGATTTTTAGGTGGATATTAGCATGGACGGAGTTTGGTAGGGAGAGTGTAGGACTAGAAAGGGTGCGGGGAGAACTCGTGTGCCTGTCATTCTTGACTGAAGCCCTGGAGCACCGGTGGGGGAATTCTGAAGCTGAGATAATCCTTCAGCCTGGGGCGAGAGTGCCAAGACTTTGCCCTGCCATATTTGCCAGTTATCCTGAATCAAGGCAAAGGCCAGGCCTTTATAACCCACCAGAAACAGGGGCATGACATTAAGCAAGGCAACTCCTGTTAGCTGAGCTCCAGCAATCCCTGCTGGAGACAGATGGCTCAAAGCCTTCTGCCAGCAGCTTGAAGTAAACCGTCCTTCGTTCCTATTAATGGGCCGAAAGTGTGTTCACCCCCCGCCAAATTCATATGTTGAAACCCAAGCACCAATGTGACTGTATGTGGAGATAGGACCTAGGAGGAGGTAATTAAGTCTAAATGAGGTCTTAAGAGTGGGAACTAATGCAATAGAACCAGTGTCCTAATACAAGGAAGAGGAGACACCAGAGTTCTCCATCTACCATGTGAAGACACAGTGAGAAAGCAGCCAAGTGCAGGCCAAGGAAAGAGCTCTCACCAGAACCTGGCCAGGCTGGCTTCTTGATCTGGGGCTTTTCAGTGTCCAGACCACTGAGAAAATTGATTTCTGTTGTTTAAGCCAACCAGTCTGTGGTATCTGGTTATAGCAGGCCAAACTAACACTAATTCCTGAAGGAGAATGTGGGCAGCACACGACAGGGTCCAGTCCAGGAACTGAACCGGGGACCAGCTTTCATCGCCGCTGTCTGTCTGTCTCTCTCTCTACCTCTGTTCTTTTCCCCCAAGTTGTGAGATAGACCCTGACTACCTGTAGATCCTCACTCTTCCAAAACCATGATCTAAGAAAGAAAAGTGCTGTCATCCCTCAGGCTACAATTTGGAAAACCCTGGGAAGCCCATGCCATGTGCAACCTCCTAGACCAATTCTGAGCCCTGTGGCATGGGGTATCATGACTGACCTCATCCTTGACCAAATAGGCCATATTTGTTGTCAAAAGATAAAGGAGTGATGGTAAGATATCGAGCAGAAAAAGGCAGTAGACACAAACCCTTTATTTTACCAAGTATTTGCTCAGCCAGATTTCAGTAAGTCACCAATCTTGTGACACCAAGCAAGTCACTTCCCTAGTCTGAGTTTTGCTGTCCTTATCTGTCCGGAGGAGATGGCTGTGATTATGTGGGGACAGGTCTGCCTCGCACGAGGCAGGCACACAGTAAGTGTTGGTTCATTGTCTGGATACTGCTGTAAGAAAATATAATCTCCAACTTAAAACATGGAGCAAAAGCAAAAGCCCATTGAGGGCAATAATATTTGCCCCAAGTCCAAAAACTCCTAAAGTTACATAAAATATGCATTTTTCAGATAAGGAAACAGAAGCCCCGAGAAATTAATAACCGGCCCGACATCCCACAAAGAGAAGCTTCGGCGCTGGATCAAGAACCCTGAGCTCTAGTGATGAGCCCAGGTGTGCTGCGGCCCGCCATTGTCTCCCCACGCAGCCCTCAGCCGGACCCCTGACTGTGCCAGCCCAGGTATGCAGCCTCCTGTTTTTGCTCCCCGACACCCAGCTTGTAGGGCTAAGCCCTGGTCCACTCAGCAAGTGTTGCTGCAATGGAATTGAAACCCAATGGGGTATCTGGAAAGCAAGTGGGATATCTGGAAGTAATAAACTTCCGACTGCTTGTTCATTTGGCACCCAGTGGGGGTAAGCACAGACTCTTCTCATCTCTCTTTCTTAAGAATCAATAAAAGTTAGTGATGTATTTAGCAGAGATCAAATGCATGAAATTCGGTTCCTTTTTTAACATTTTATGGGACCAAGACTTCGGTCACATTTCTAAGAATTGCCGCAGGTCATTCTGACCCATTTGGTTTTTGCATTGCAATTTTAAACACTGAGTCTTGGTGGACTGAGAAGAAGAAACACATTTGATTGGCCAGGGAAAGTGCAGGCAACCAAGAGAAAATAGCATTTTCAGCTGAGCACTGACAGATGAATGACCAAGCAGGGGGGTTGTTCGCAGCAGGAGGGACCAGTGTGACACAGGTGTGGAAGAAAAGAACACGGATGTGCTTGGGGCTGGAAGGCCTGGGGGAGTTTAGAGATCCTTTCAGTGAGCATCCCAGTGGCAGGGGTTGGGCCACGGCTGGTCACGATGGCCCAGCACCACCCACAGGCTGAGGCAGAGGGAGTGAGACTGCAGACGTGGGCATCTTTGAGTCTGAAACAATAACACTTGGGAACAAACTTGTCATCTCTGATCCTAACATGGGAGCGCTGGAGGAAGACAGTCTGAGTTCAAATCCACGGCTGCCCTCAACTTGGTGTGAGATTTTACACACGTGTTTTTTTAGCCCCTTGGGGAATCACTGTCTTCTCAGCAGTGAGGCAGTGGTGCTCCCCTTAGAGTTTGCAAACTCAATGCCTACAGGTGCCAGGCAAGGAAAATAAATGACTTGTCCTGGGTATAAAATAACAAGTGATTTCATTCAGTGTCTAATGCTAAAAGCGGTCAAACTCAAAATACATTAAAAAGCTCATGCGTGCCAAGCAAAACACACTTGGCCAGCATATACCTAGCATGTGAACTCCTGACTACCTCATAAGATTGGAAGTGGGATGATGTGGAGGAATTGTTCCACATTGTAGAGAAGCCAGACCAAAAAAAAAAAAAAAAAGAAAAAGAGTCTTGTGTGCCATGATTCATTTACATGATGTTCAAGAATAGGCTAAACTAACCTGTGGTGCCAGGAATCAGAACAGTGTTTTCCTGGGAGCAACAGGGGCATGGACCGTGGAGGACATAAGGAAGCCTTGCAGTGGGTTGGAAATTTTCTGTAGCTTGTTCCAGGTTTGGGTACCTATCTGCAGACATGTATAAATAGTCACCAGACTGTGCACTCGAACTTTGTGAACTTGACTGCATAAAAATTTCACTTCAATCAAAAAGGAAATTTTAAAAGCAGTCCTTCACAGAGAAGTAGGTACTGAATGAATGGTTGTTGTAGTTGTTATTACCAATGACTACTTCCACTATTATCATTATGAGGAGGAGGAGGAGGATTTAGCCACAGGTCAATAAACCAACTAAATGAACAACAAACATTCACCAAAGACCCGCTGTGTGCTGGGTACTTAAGTCAGATTGTATTTTCCAAAAGTGACTCTGTGTGTGTGTGTGTGTGTGTGTGAGCGCGCGCGCGCGCGCGTACCCAACCCACGTGCTCTTGCTACAAAGTGGGTTTCGTGCCTCCCACCAAGAAGTGGGGACTATGTCCCTCCCGTTGAATCCTGTCTAGACTCGTGGCTGCTCCCACCAGTGGAGTACAGAGGACATGATGCCATATGACTTCTGAGATTAGGTCGTAAAAGCATTCAGATTCCGCTTGGCTCTCTCGGAACGCATGTCTTGGGGGTCCTCTTTGCCAATATGTAGAAGTCTGGCTGCCCGGGAAGCTGGGCATGCCTCCATGCTGCAGAAATCACATGGAGAGACCACACCAAGAGAGATGCCTGAGGAGGCCTGGCTATCCTATCCCCTAGCTGTTCAAGGCTTCTTCGCCCAGATCTTAGTCACAGGAGCCTGGAAGCCTTTAACATGCCTGGATGCCATCTGACCACGACCTCACGTAAGACCCTGAACCAGAACCACTCAGCCAAGCTGCTCCTGAAACTATGAGAGACAATAGGTGACTATCACTGCTTTAGCTAATAAGCTTTGGGGTATTTGATTTATATTAGCATCAATAGATAATACAGATTTTGGTACCTGGAGGTGGGGGCTGGGTGATTCTATAACAAAAACAGAAAACTAAAAATAGAACAATGGCTCTGAGGGCAGAAGTTGGAAGTGTATGGAAGAAGGTGTGGAATCTGATGTTCTTAAAGGAGGCCGCCCATGAGGGCTTAAAGGAGAGTAGGGAAGATAATATTGGAAGATGGAAGAAAAAGGGCCTTTGTGAGGTAGTACTTTACTTGGCTCAGGCTGCCGTAACAAAATACCACAGACCGGGTGGCTTACAGGATGGAGATTTATTTCTCATAATAAATGGGTACTGAGGCTAGAAGTCCAAGATCAAGGGGCCAGTCAGTCTGATTCCTGGTGGGAGCTCTCCTCCTGGCTTGCAGATGGCCGCCTTCTCACTGCGTCCTCATGTGGCAGAGACAGAACTTTGGGGTCACTTCCTCATAATGACACCAGCTCTACATATTAGGACCCCACCCTTATGACCTCATTTTGCCTCTATTGCCTCCTCACAAACTGTCTCCAAATGTGGCCCCATTGGGGCTTCGAGCTTCACTCTATAAACTCTGAGGGATATAACCATCCCGCCTGTAACACGTAGTGAGGGCAGTCGTAGCAACACTTGACTTCTGTGACGGGATGGAAAACAGGAAGTGTACTGAATGAACTGGATGATGTAGTAAAGAAAACTCCCAGGCAAAATGTCAGACATGCCTCCTGACTTCTGGTTGCTTATAATAAATGTGAAAAGAGAGAAGATGTGTTAAAGAAAGAACTATCGAGAACAAAGGAGCCAGGACTTTCTGAGTTTGAAAATAAAAATGTCTTATTCCTAGGGTTTCCCGACAGGAGTGATACTAAAATGCTAAGTGGCCTCCAGGCAAAGATCAAATCTAGGAAAATATCTGGAAAATGTGGTCTAAAGATAAACCTGAGGGAGACAGTATAAAACCCTTTATTAAGACCTCGGAAATATTTAAGGTGGTGATCCAAACAGGAAAAAAGAAAGTACCTCAAAGATCCTTAACAATAAGCAGTAGGGTTTCTGGTGATCTTAAGTGTGTGTCTCACAGTAGCCTTACAGGAAACTTACAGGTAGAAATGGGCTGCTCTCATGATATTTGTGGTCTTAACTTTATCTCATAGAGTGAGCGCCAGTCAGAGGCACGGAAAGCTCCCAGTGACCAGCTGCATTGTCTGAAACCCAGCCTGTGTAGGCTAAAAGGTGCAGAGGCAATGCGAAGGAAGGTAGGTCTTTAGCCCTCCAACCTGCCCTTGGAAAGCGGGCTGAGGAAAAAGACTTAGCTACAAACAATGACCGTTTCTTACGGAAAAGAGAGGCCTGTGCAGAGGGCTCCTGCCCCTGAGCCCAGAGGGTAGAGTCAGGAGGCAAGGAGAGCCGTTCCCAAGCAGTAGTGCTGTGTTCTTACCAGGAAAGACCCACGTGCCCAGGGAATTTCTGAATTGCTAAGGACCCTGTGTATCTCCCATTCTTTACCCTTGTTTTTTTGTTTGTTTGTTTTGTTTTTGTTTTTGTTTTTTCTACAAAAAGACCTGTAATGGTTGTCCTGTGTCTGTCCTGCTACATATCAGGTAGAGGGAAGATACCGTGTTTCTTTAGTCCACAGGCCCAGAGATCAGGAGGAACTGTACAGAAGAGCCGTATTTGAGAAATTCATTCAAGGAGCCTCATCTGAACCTGAACCTGATTAGATGACAAGGCCCAGGACTTCAAGTTGATGCTGCAATATAATGAGACTTGGAAGCCTTGGAAAGGGTAAGTGTATTTTTATGGAGGAACCAGAAGGCAGACTGAAGTAGGCAACCTCCAGCAATCCCATGGCCATTGTTGCCCCCGTGTAGTGCCTTCTCACACTGCCTCGGGGTTGGCCTTGGGGGACCAATGCAATACAGAGAAAATAAGGTTAGTCTTAAAGTCTGCAGCTTCTTCTTGGACTCAGATTTTTTTGTTCACACTGTCCTGTGGAGAGGAGGGAAGGCAGCACCAACCCACCAGCCACGTGAGTGGACTGCCTTGCGAGTCGAACCTCCAGGTCCAGTCAAGCCTTCAGATGGGTGCAGGCCTGGCTGCATCTGACCACAGCCTCGTGAGAGATTCTGAGCCAGAACCATCCAGCCACACTGCCCCAGAACATGAGCCCCAAAGAAATGAGGAGGGGGAAAGAGAGATTATCACTGTTTTAAGCCACTAAGTTTTAAGACAACTTGTTACACCCCAGCAGATAACATGACACAACTCTGCAGGATAGGAAAAAGGGAACCCAGTGCCATCACTGGCAGAGGAGTGAAAAGAAAGCGGGCAGACCCAGGAGAACACACACACGCTAAGGCAGTATGAGGGTCCCTTGGCCAGCATGACAAAGGGCAGCTTCTCTCTCCTAGAGGAGTGTTGGCAACGAGGATTAGAAGGTGAGGTGCCTGGGGACGGTAAGGCTTTGGGAGACAATTTCAAGAGGTGAGCAGGCCATCTTCGATGGGACTAAACGCTCCCAGGTCCTGGCTTTATTGTTGCAAAGGAGGCCTTTCCATTTACAGAGCCCTTTTGCATCCATCTGTCCCCCATGTGACAGAAGCAGGTCAGGATTACCAGCCCTCTGTCGCAGAGGGCAAAATGGAGGGTCACAGTGGGTAATTGGTTTGTCCAGGCCCTGGGCACTTTCTGTGCCCCGTAACAGCTCTCAGCAGCTCAAAGCTGCCTTTGCCTGTCAGAAGAATCAAATCAGGGCGCCTGGGTGGCTCAGTGGGTTAAGCCGCTGCCTTCGGCTCAGGTCATGATCTCAGGGTCCTGGGATCGAGTCCCACATCGGGCTCTCTGCTCAGCAGGGAGCCTGTTTCCTCCTCTCTCTCTCTGCCTGCCTCTCTGCCTACTTGTGATCTCTCTCTGTCAAATAAATAAATAAAATCTTTTAAAAAAAAAAAAAAAAAAAAAGAAGAATCAAATCACCCAGAGTCTCAAGACTGGGCCCAAAACACGCATGAAGGAACAACATGGAGAGAACATGCAGGCCAACTGCGCTGATGGGGACCCTCAGTAAGTAATAACAGACGTTGGCCTCCTGAAAACAATCCTTCACACCTATTGTATCTGTGCCTTGGGATGCAAAGCTGATCTCATATCCTTGTTCAGATTCTGTCCCTCTTTACCATGTGACCTCGGGCCTTCTTGGGTCTTTGAGCCTCATCCATATTCTGTGGGGTTCCACTGGCTGGTCTCTTTGGCTCCGCATGGCTCTGGCAATGTGGGATTTGCAAGGAATCCGTGGGAGCTTCAATACTGATGTTGGCATAGTAATACCAGGCCATTCCCATGCAAGGCTCCAATCCACAAAATCAATGCCAAACAGGAAATTGCAGGCAGTAATTTATTCAGAATTTTCCCACCATGGGACTCACTTTATATACATTGCTACATGGACTCTAATAAAATAGTAAGCAAGGGAGGTTTCTGCAAGCCTCCCCAGACCCTGACATATGCTCCCCTTTCTCCCAGACCCCTCTGGAGAGAAGACCTCCCCGGGACTGCAGCTGTGACCAGGAATAAGCACAGAGAGTCAGGCGGGATGTCATTTGCAAAAACAACACAGCCTATAAAATAAGACAGGAAGGCATAAAATAAAATAACACAATATGAAATAAAATCATGAAATGACCAAGTTAATTAATGTCAGAGGAGCCTCTGCCCAACACCCACTCTCAGTCTTTATATTTAAAAGAAGGAAAACAAACTGCCTGCCCAGCCCTTTCCAGTTGACTTGGCCCACCCAGGCCCTGGCTCAATGGGGATCATCCTGGCAAATCGGTAAGATGAAGTGGGGTCTGTGTTGACCCCAGTCGGTGCTGGTACGTGCTCTGCGGGGCTTGGCTCTGGGGGCCCAAGGGAGTACAGAGCTGCAGTTGCGTTTTCGAGCAGCCGTTATCCCTTCCCACAGAAGACTAGCAAGCCTCCACTCTTCCCTATTGCATCAATATCTGCAGCAGCACATAGGACCAGAAACAGCTAGAAACCCAGAAGCCTAGTAATGGCAACCCAGGAATATGAGGCTAACCTTTGATCCCCCAGAGCAGGAATGCCTGAGAGCTTTGGGCTGAGGCTGTGGGGGCGCGGGGGGGGGGGGGGGGGGGGGCGGGGCAGGTCCTCTGCTCAGAACAAAGGGATAATCAGCACGGAGCTGCATGGTCCTGAGCTGGCTGGGAAAGCAGAAATCGTTCAGCGGAATATGCAGAATCATGACAAGGCAGGGGACAGGGAAACTGCATAGTGCCTAAGTCACTTGTGTCTAAAGAGGTCAATGTCACCCCTGAGAGCCAAGGTTGGCAGTGAGTACACAGCCCTCTCTGAAGAGCAGCCTCGTGGTATGTGTGGCTGATGCAAGGAAAGAGATGATTAGGTTAGCCACTTGCGTAACCAAAATACAATGGGCTTGCTTCTTAGCGCATTTGTCTGTTGTCTTTACAAATTCCTAAACAAAGGGTTCTTACTGACGCCTTGAAGGCACAGACTAAACTATGATGTGCATAGTTAACCCCCTTGAGGCTCAGCAGAGACAGACCCCGGAAGCAGATCTCTGCCCCTCTTCTGCCAGAGGAAAGAGGGAGAGCCTCTTCCTGCTCAAGTGTGTGAGCCTCTCCTTAACCTCTGAAAGCCCCTTTTCACTTAGTAAGAGGTGAAAGACCCGCGGATCCCCTTACCCAAGAATCCAACACTGCCACTGGATGCAATCAGCAAGAGGTTCTTTATTGTTACGCAGGTACCTGCGGGTGGTCAGCGCGCGCCTGCGGGTGGTCAGCAGATCCTGCTAGCTGAGCACCCCTGGCTGGGGTGGTGCAGGATTTTTATAGACAGGTACAAACAAGTCCCGGATGGGACGGGGCCGATTGGCTGACAATTTGAACATTTGAAAAAAGGCATACTTGGTGTTAGCAGATTGGCTTTGGAAGACCCCCTCGCGCGAAGAGAAAGGCGGGAAGGGGAAACAAAGAGGGGAAGTTTGACCTTATTACTCAGCAGAAAGACATCCTGCCTACCTGACTATGCAGCCCCCTGTCTACGTGACCTACGTGACCTACGGGACCATGCAGCCCCCTTGCCTACGTGACCATGCCCCGGCTATTAGGAGAAGGTACCTTGTTCAAACAGGAGACAAGTGTCATGCCCTAAAAGCCAAGTGGTCACAGAAAGGCAAAAGAGCAGTTACATTGAATTCAACCCTGGGGGAAGGGTCTTTTCACTGCAAGGGGAGGAGGGGTACTCTTACACAACAAAAGAGCAGTTAATTAGTTAACGACGGGGGGGGGGGGGGGGTGTCTTTCAGAGGCACACCCAAGGCACACCCAAGGTGAGAGGCAAATGTGTCATGTGCCACAATTTAGCAAAAACAACAAAGGTGATCTCTGTGCGTCACCATGTTAATGGGCGGTAGGGCACACGTAAGCTAAAGATGGAATGAGGCCCAGCTACATACACCACAGTGTGCTTGGCATCTACAGACACTGGTGGCAATTATCTCTGCTTTCCACCAAATGTGAGAGAAAACAGAGAACACAGGATGGGGATTCGAAGACATGCCTCTGGTCCCGGCTCCGCCGCACACGAGCTGACTGGCCTTAAGTGAGCCTTCCTTGGCTGAAGAAGCGGGTTGGGTTGTGACCTCTGAAGATGGGTCCACCTCATTCACTCATTCACTCACCAACATTTATCAGGTGCCTTTTTTGTGTCAAGCACTTTTCCAGAAGGTAAGAATACATGACTGAGCAAAAGAGGTAACCCCTGTCCTAGTGAAGCTTACACTGTCGTGGAGGGAAGACAGGCAATAAACACAGATATATAAAAAGTAAGCAAAGCATATATATTTCTAGAAAGTGCTAAGTCCTATGACAGAAAGGAACATGGAGACTGGTTTTTCTTTTTAAATAGGGAGATTAGAATAGATTGCATTGCTGTGTATGTGAGTGGTAAAGACTTTAGGGAGGTAAGATTTCAAGCCACGGAAATATCTGTGTGAGGGGAGCCAGGGTGGCTCAATCCATTGAGCATCTGACTCTTGGTTTGGGGCCAGGTCATGATCTGGGGGTTGTGGGATCGAGGCTGTGGTGGGGCTCCCTGGTGGGCATGGAGCTGCTGGAAATTCTCTTTCTTACTTTACCCCTCCTCCAACTCAAGTGTGCGCTCACACGTTCTCTCTCTCTCAAATAAATAAATAAATAAAATTAAGGAAAAAAAAGAAAGAAATCTCTGAGTGAGGAGCAATTAGGACAAAACTAATGCAGCAGAGGCTCAAGCAAAGGGTGGTCACCACGTTGGAGAAACAGCAAGGAGGCCGGCCTATTTGCATCAGAGGAAGGAAGGGAGTAACAACAGAAATTAGGCCAGACTGGTGAAGGGGGTGGTCAGGCAGGTCACAAAGGCCTGGTAGGCTGCTATAAATTCTCTATAAACTAGCTCCAAGGCCCTTTTAACTTACTTGGGCTGCTGGCAGGAACTTGAGGGCAGCAATGTCAGCCCAGGCTGTTCTGCCGGATGGGGGCTGTGGCGCTAAGGAATGGCTCCGCATGCCTTGGCACTGAACCTGGTCACCTAGAGTCAGGCTTGTAGTGTGGCCCTCACACAGAGAGGCCAGGTGCCCAGGGGCTCTCCTGCCCCATCCCAGCCTTCGACAGGGCTCCTGTCTTCCTCAGCTCAGCTATCTCCTCCTTGCTGGGCACAAAGGAGATCAGGGGAAGGCACTGGCTGTCTTCTGGGTTGTTGATTCTCTTCCCAGCCAATGCCATTACCACTAATTGACCTTGATTGTTCACTCCTTTACTTGGAAACCCATTTCAGCCCCAATTGTTCTCTGTGCCTCTGCAAAGTGAAAACTCACTTAGCCTTGAACTGAGCAGTAATTATCTTGGCATTGTGAGGCCAGGCAGGCCCCTCCCCCTAGCCCATTACCTCTCTCCTCTTTCTAACTTGGACAAAAGAAATATGAACCAATGTAAAAAAAGTCACTTATTCTCCACTTTACAAGCTGCACCCCAGACAGTCTGAGGAGGCCTTTTTAAAGCCACTCTCCTCACTCACATTCTGCTCAGAAGGGTGCTCTGCTCTGTCAGATGAGGGAGCAGGAGGCTGGCTGAGGACAAAGCAAAAGCTGGCGCCTTGCACCCCCTCTTCACCCGCTCCCCTCCATATGCGTAGCATTCCTCAGGCACCCCTGACTGCCATAAAACGATAAATAGTTAACTTGCAGGGATCGCAATCCTGCAGAACAGGAATCTCCCTTGATCTACAGATGTCCTAGAGACCTAAATAAACAGGGAGGTTACCTTATCAATAGCACAAATTTCCAGAGGCAAATAACTCTCAGTTCCTGAAGCCCTAATGTCTCCCTCCTCACCATAAACTGGAGGAGGCTGAGGTAGAAGGGAATGTAAATGATAGCAGGATCATAACACCCCTTCCAACTATCTTGATGTTAGTGCCTGACCTAAAGATGACATAGATCAAGCCATAAGGGCAAGGACTCCCCCCGGCACCTTGTAGGCCCTCCCTAACATGTGAGAATAGATATACAGGAATTAGAATTATCCATTTCTTTTTTTTTTTTTAAGATTTTATATTTATTTATTTGACAGAAATTACAAGTAGGCAGAGAGGCAGGTAGAGAGAGAGGGGGAAGCAGGCTCCCTGCTGAGCAGAGAGCCCGATGCGGGGCTCGATCCCAGGACTCTGGGATCATGACCTGAGCCGAAGGCAGAGGCTTTAACCCACTGAGCCACCCAGGTGCCCCTAGAATTATCCATTTCTAAACTTCAGGAGTCTGTCAGCTCATTAGCAGAGACGGGGATTGGACCTCCTATTCCTCCAACAAGGTGGCTTATGTGCTGCCCTTAGGGAAGAATGTTGCTTTTATATAGATCACTCAGGAGTAGTCAAAGACTCGATGGCTAAGGTACGAGAAGGGTTGGCAAAACGGAAAAGGGAACGTGAAGCTGGGCAAGGCTGGTTCCAGGAAAGGTTTAATTCGTCCCCTTGGCTGACCACCTTAATATCCTCCTTACTAGGACCCCTTTGTATTCTGATCCTTTTACTGACCTTTGGCCCATGTATTTTAAATCCTCTGGTGGCCTTTGTCAATCAACACCTTCAGACAGTACAAATCATGCTCCTAAGACAGCAGTATCAGCCCCTAGACTTGAGCAACAACGACGACCTCACTGATGACAACCAAGGACCCAAGATTGGCTCCTCAGACACCTGAGAGAAGGGGGGAATGAAAGACCAAAAGAACCCCCCCTGGCTAGAAGTGCATTTTTATCCTGTTAACCAGCTAGTTTCGCTTCTGTACGAACGCTTGCTTTTTCGCACGCGCGGGCTAACCGGCCAGTTCTGCTTCTGTAAGATTGCTTTGTCTGCTTTCGCGCGGACCCCTGCTTTCGCGCGCGGGTCCCCTGACCCAATCCACTGACGCCAAGTATACCTGTTCAAACTTTCAACCAATCAGCCCAGCTCTACCCAAAACTTGTTTGTATCTGTCTATAAAAATCCTGCACCAACCCAGCTCCGGATCTCTCGGCGTTATCGGCAACGAGCGGCGCAGAGGTCCAGGTTCGAACCTGCAATAAACGACCCTTGCTGCTTGGCTTTGACTCACGTCTCTGGTGGTCTTTTAAGGTGGGAGTAATACTCAGTTGGTATTTCATGTCTTTTCTTCTGCCATTGATTTTTGCATCTGGTTAGGATTGTTCGGTGCTCCTAAGGAATTAATAACAGATTAGCCAAAGTCTAATGAGCTGCAGCTCAGATAGCGGGGCTTACCTGGACAGCCAGTCTGCACCCTGCTTCTCTTCCCACTTACCATGCTGAGAGAATGGGGGTGCCCCAAGGATGGAGCCTGGGCTGGAGCACAATGTTGGGGTTCCAGGGCTTCCTCCACATTGGCAAGGAAGAGTGGGCAACTGCTCTGGGCTTGATCTTGGTGTCGTGAGGATGGAGTGTAGACCTTTGGAGGTAAAAGAATGGTGAATCAATGTGGTTTTGGAGAAGAAGAAGGAGAAGAGGAAGAAAGAGGAAGAGGAGAAGAAGAGGAAGGAAAAGAAGTAGAAGAGGTGGGGAGAGGGGAGAGGAAGGGTTGGAAAAGAAGGAGGAGGAGAAGGAGAAGGGAAGAAACCACAGAAATTTCATTGCGCTTTCCCCTCCCTACCCCCGTGCAGCCCAAGCAAAAATTCCTGATGGTTTTTCACATCCAGGCCTCCCCTCTAGTGCTCAGTGCTCTCCCATCCGTGGCCAGGTCTCTGTGCCCTTCCCCCACAGGCCCAGACATGCCACCTTCTCCTCTGCGCTCCTGCACCAGCTCCTCTCCTGGCTTCTCTCCAGTCTCCCTGTCTCTAGTCTCATATTCTCCAGGCCACTCATCACATTTCCAGCAAAGTGATCTTCATACATCACAGAGCTGGTCACATGGCCCATCGGAAGCCATTCACTTGGATGCTCCCTTTGGCTCCAGGAGTCACTGAAATTCCTTGGCACACAAGGTCCTCCTTGGTTCTCCACAAATTCCTGCAGCCTCATTTACCTCCCTCAGCCCCACTGTTTATACCCCAGCAACATTAAGCCACCTGTTGTCACCCACACCGCATACACACACACAGATATACACCACCTTTCACACGTGGCCTGCACACACACTCACAGGCACGCGCGCGCGCACACACACACACACGATCCATGCTTCATTTGTTCTGTTCTCTCTGCCTGAACGATCCTCCCAGATTCTCCACCTCCCTCTACCCCCCTCATCTCCTCACCCCCACGTCCCCACGCATTCCTTGGCTAGCTGCTAAACCCGGCCAGCTCTTAAGACCTAGATATCACTGTTCCCTAGGATCCTTCCCTGAAGCCACCAGTTGGATTAGATGACCTGTATCCATTTGGATGATTCCAGATAACAAATTCCTATATTTCCATGCCTTGACCCCAACGAAGTATATTTCTCCTTCCAAGATAGTCTAATGTCAGTGTCCCGGTCAGCAAGCAGCTTGCCCTCAGGTGGAAATCCAAAGTTGCATCTTTTGACTCCATAACTCCTGGGATCTCAGTCTTCTGCACCCAGCTCATGGAAGAGGCCCAGCCACTTCTTAAAAAATCCCTGACCAGAAATGCTCCCCCTCGCTCCCGTCATTCCCTGGTGAAAATCAGTCTCAGGTGACTCCTGGATGAAATACAGCCCCTGTGCCACCCAGTCGGCAGCTGGCCCTTGAAGCCCAGGGCTGCTTCTTGCTGTCCCTCCCCACTCTGTCCTTACACTTGCCTCAGTTACCACAGTGTGTGGGGCCCACCTCCCCCAGCAGGCTGTCCGCCCCTAAGGGCAAAGGCCTCATTCTTTGTACCTCATACCCAGCCCCGGGCATGGGTGCTTAGTACTTAGTACTGTTGTTGCTTGAATGGATGACCCAAGTCGGAAGCAGCTCGGTGACTGGACCGGTCTGACACTGCAGGTTGAAGGCCCTCTGTGCAAACAGCTGAGCTACACTGTGAGAGGCAGGGCCTGCCAGCACTGAGCATGGAAAGAGATCTCCCCTGGGAAAAATCAAAGACCAGGAGGAGTTAGCCCTTTGGCAAGGTTTGCAATTTTATCCCCGTGATACTTCTCAGGCCAAAAAGGGCCCCAAATCTGAGAGCTCTCTTCAATACTAACACACGTGGTCCGTACCACATGTCGGGCACTGTTCTAGCTGCCATATGTGCATTCATTCATATAGCTCCACGATGACTCCATTCTGTACACGGGGAAAAAAAGTTAAAGACTCGGGAAAGTTAAACGACATGATACTCTCTCTACCCACAGGCTTGCCTTCCTTTTGTGGAGCTCCTAGAAGCCCCAGGACAAGGATGCTTTCAGCCAATCTTCCAGAACTTCTGTCAGAGAATTAAGTTTAGAGAAACAGCAGAGATGTGACTGCCTGAAGGCCAAATCAGACATTTTGGGGGCTTCTGACCCTATCTGAACCTCAGGGCTTGGATAACAGGCCAGTGGCCCGAGAACAAATTGCCAGGATTATTCTTCACCTGGAATGCTAAGCATTTTCCAAGCAAGAATCACTGAAATTTTCATTGATATTTATGTTTTACAATGTCCTTTGGTGAAATTTAAAAACAGTACAGGTTAGCACCAAATAACAAATTGCAAGCCTCCAAGCCCATCTCAACACGACACTTGCGCAGAATTAACAGTGATAATATTATGACAGGAGACTGATCTCTGTGCATACACCACCAGAGCCAAATACCCAGAGGCCGGCAGCGTGGAAACACAGTTCCACTCAGCCGTGCTCCGCCTCCCCTACGCTGGGCGTTTCCAGAGTCTTAACTGGATAACAACCACGGCCCCTCCTGGGAAATCACTGCTTCGGAAATGTTTTACACTGATGACAAGAGAAACAGCTGTAATTTGTCATTATAGAAATATCCAATTATCAGACCACTGAGTGATGACTGCAGCCTCCCGTCCTTACTGCCATCAGTCTGGGCTCTGAGCTACACACCTGTCACAGCCGCAGCCTGCCAGGCGACAGCCATGGAAGAGCCTGGCTTCCCTTCCCCCCACCTCGGGGTTGGGGAGTAGCAATCGGTTCCTCTGGCAGGAAGCAGGTGCCTCCAAGGCTGCCTCCTGATTCCAAGGGCCGGAAGACCAGCATATGAGCAACAATACCTGGCCAGCTCCTCCAGGAAGGCCTCGGGAGTTACTCTTTCTCGTCGGCTTTCCCACCAGAGGATGGAGTGGACTATGAGAAGTGAAGGGGCTGAGGCTTTGGAGCCAGACTGTCCTGGGTTCAGTGTGTGTCCCCAAGAAATCCTAGCTGTGTGCCCTATGAGGCTCACTGGGGACAGAATCTTCTGTGGGTAGAGTGGAAAGCACTAGGGAAAGAGCAAACAAATGGAAAACTGAATCTGACACAGTGGTGATGAGCCAGCATTTATAGGTACCAAGCATTTTACATGTTTTAACTCATTTTTATCCTCACGACAACCTTACATGGTGGGTACTATTATGACCTCCATTTTATAATTAGGGAAACTGAGGCCAAGGAAGATTAAGGAATTCAGCCAAGGACACCTGGCTATGAGGGGCAGACATGGGCTCTGCCGTCAGCAGTCTGGTTCAGGGGTTGAGCTCCTAATGTTTTGTGGTCCTCATAACAAGTATTAGCTGCTATCTCTGTCCCAGGTCCTTTGTAAGTTCTTTATATGTATTATGTCATTTAATCATCACAATATATTATCTCAGATGTGTGCAGATGAATGAACTGAGGCCCAGAAAGGTTTAATAACTTACCCAAGTTCACACAGCTACTAAGTAGCAGAGTCAGAGCTCAAATCCTGGCCTTCCTGCACTGCCTGGGTATCGAGCCACTATCTATCTACACATACTGCTCTATGGTTCCTTGATTACTTTCTATGCACATTTGCATTTAATTCATTCAGCCAACAACTCCTGAGAAAGATACTATTATTAACTCCAATATATAAAGTGGGACGGTGAATATCATAGAACCTAAGCTGATTACAGTCAGTAATTGAGGATCCAGGATTCAAATCCAGATATCATCTGGAACCTCTCTGTCACAGTAACCTGCTACCCTAACCCATTGCCTGCTCCTGTACAGACCACATGAATTTGAATTCAATAGAGCTAAAGTGTGAATGAGCTGCTCAGCATCTGGCTCAAATGCCACTTCCTTCATGGTGGCCTCCCTCAATCTCCTCTTCCTCTGTTTAATCTCAGACATGACTTTTGTACCCAGAATGGCTCCTGATCACTTCTATGGACAGTCGTTCTGTGATGGAGATAAATCTATGCAGAGAAGTGAAATGTGGTGACATTGGAGAGCAAGGTCACTGAAAAGAGAGAAGGCAGACATGGGAGAGCCAGGTCCACAGCCCAAGGCCAGAGGCCTTTTGAGAAACAAGAACCACAAAGACAGGAAGCAGAGAAGAGACCACAACACAAAACTTGAGGCAACCAGAAAAGCAGTCACTGATCTGGCAGAGCCAAGGAGGCTGAATCCCAAACAGACATGGAAAGAGCTGAGAATTAACACAAAAATAAAAGGCACAGAAATTAACAGCACTGGTGCCAATGGTTGAGGATGAAGGGGTGAAACAGGTTAGATTTGTTGCAAATTTTTTAAAGAAACAATTAGAACCTCAGATCCCTTCCCTAACTCTGTGCCTCCAGGTAACTGCCCTTCCCAGTTACCCAGTCTAGAAAAGACAAGATGTTTATTCTTTAGGGAGGGCAATCCAAGGAGTGTCTGGACTAAAGGACAGCAGAACCAGTTGAAGTCCAGGATACCATATTGCATGAAGTGACCACAATATCCAGAATATTTGGGTTCCCATCTTGTTTCTGCACTGGGTTCCCAGAACATAGGCAACTAGGCCTTTTTTTCCAGGCAGGAGAGTGAAAGAGTCATAAGAGGAATCTGGCTAGTTCAAGAGGAAGGATTTTTTAGGATTGACATTGGAGTTTTCCCCAGCAAGTGGCACAACTAGATAACCCTGCCAAAAAGTTCCTGGTGGACAAGCACCAACAACATGATTTTTAGAGCCTCACTCCTGAGTATGGACAGGTATGCAGGGATTACCAGGCTCCTCAGGGAAGTTTCCAGCACAAAGGACAGAGACCAAAAGAAACAAGAGGGCAGGGATGCACCCTGAAGGAAACAGATTAAACAAGATGGATAACATTAAAACAACAACCTCAACATCCTCAGAGTTGTGAAAGATACTATATATCCATGAAACAAGAAAAGGATGTTATAAAAGGGGAGTGGGACACTCGAACAAGGAAGAGCTTTAGGGAATTAAAAACATGGAAGCAGAAATGAGAAACTCAGTAGCAAATTTAAAGGGCTGAGGAAATCTCTTAGAACACTGGAAAAGAAAAAAATAAGATAATTTAAAAATGAGTTCAGTGGTTCCAACATCTGAGTAATAGGAATTCCAGAAACAGAAAAATCTGTAACACCAATTCAAGATCTTCCAGATCTATAGGCCATGACTTTTGAGATCAAAAGGGACACTGATGGGGCACCTGGGTGGCTCAGTGGGTTAAAGCCTCTGGCTTCAGCTCCAGTCATGATCCCAGGGTCCTGGGATCTAGCCCCACATCAGGCTCTCTGCTCAGCAGGGAGTCTGCTTCCTTCCTTTCTCTCTGCCTGCCTCTCTGCCTACTTGTGATCTGTCTGTCACACAAATAAATAAACTCTTTTTAAAAAGGGGGGGACACTGACTACTCAGAAAAAAGGATTAAAATACCCAAATCAAAGCACATCAATGTGAAATTTCAAAACATGGGACAAACAGAAGAGGCTATAAGTTTCTGAGATGGGGTGGGGGGCAAGGCAAGGCAAGGAAAGGACAGGAGTTAGAACACAGAATTAGGAGTTAGAACAGTTTTCAGCTTCTCAAAAATAACTAAGTTCTAATGGTTAGGAGTAATATAATAAACAACTTCTCCATAACAAAATAGAACTAAAAAATAACTTCTCAAAAATAGCTAGAAGCTAGAAGACAGCAGAACCATGCCTTCAAAATTCTGAGGGATAATAATTATAGATGGGCAATGTCAAAAAAATGTATATCCCACACCCTGTTTCTCAGGAAGCTACTGATGATGTGCTCCCTCAAATTACAGTATAAACCCAAAAAGGGGGAAGAATGGGATACGGGAAAGAGGAGACCCAGTGCAGGAGAGAGGAGAAGCGACTTCCCACTTTGATGTTGAAGGGACATCTCAGGACAACAGCCATGCACCAACCAGGGAAAGTAACCATCCACCATAAGTCCAGAGCCCATGGAAAAACTCCTTCAAGAAGATAAACTGATAGAATATCTGATGTGAATAAAGGTAACATGGACAAACTTTGGAGAGTTTGGGGCAGGCTGAACTGGTGATAAGTACATGGAATATCCAACACATATTAAACAAAAGGCAATCTTAACGCAAGGGAAAACAAAAGACTGTTCAGGAAAACAAAAGCAATCAAAATTTTCTGTGAAGGCTCAGATCTGAATAGCATACATGGTCATAATATTGTGAACACTGACTATTGATCTAAGCAAAAACCATAGTTCTGGGAGAATGGGAAGGTGGCAGGGTGAATGCGTTTGGCAGGACAAGAGAAGAAAAAGGAGCTAAGTCTGCATTTTCCATAGTGGGAAGTAAACAGATGAAGCATAAAACAAATATCCCCCAAAAGTAGCAATACAAACGCACTGTTGGATAAGGTGGTAAAGACCAAAATAAATCTAGAAAAGGTGAAAATGGTTGCCTCTGTGGAGGGAAATGGGGGAAGTTAACTGGAGACTGCTTTTTGTCTTAAAAAATTGTATAGAACCAGTTGAGTCTGGTTCTTTAAACTATGTGCATGTATAATTTTGACAGAAATTAAAACTTTAAAAGTTTTCCCTGGTTTTGTAGTGGGAACTGTAAGAGTAGGGTTGTGTTCTGTGAAAAAATCCAGGCCAATTTGTGGTTTGGTAATGAAATAGATGGCTAGTTTCATACTGCTGCTCTTTTGTACAACCATAAAGCTTATTCATTCATTTATTTGACAAATATTAATCAAGGCCCTGCTATATGAAGGCAGTTTCACCTCCATTATCTCTAATAATCTGGCTTTTAGAAATTATAGGGAAGTAATGTGGGCTCATGGCTCCCTTTCTGATCAAGTCCACACAGGGGCTACTGACTGACCTGGGAGGGCCCAGGTAGGGTCTGGGCCTGTGCTGGGGCTAGAAGAAACAGAGGCTAGTCTTCCCCTCTGGGTGATGGTGGGTGCTCCTCCTCCATATAAACGTCCACTTAGACATTTATATGTCTAAAATATGTAATATATTTTATATTAAATAATATATAAATACATATTATATATAATATATAAATAAGAGACCTTACCACCTAAAGATTAGTTTCTTTCCAAACTAAGTCTCACCCACAAGATAAAACTCACGTTTCCCCTGTTAACAGGGTACATGAGAGAATGGGGAGGGATGAGCATAGTATCTGTTCTCCCTTTTGTGGAATATCTGTGACCTATAAAAAGTATGTAGTTGAAGTTCTACCCCTCTCTAATGAGTGAAGAGGAAATCTACATAGCACAGTTTGGTCATATGAAATATGCCCTCCTTGAACATGTCCTACTCACCATAAGTCCTCAGAAATTTGGGGATGGCCCTCCTGTCCTGTCACAGAGAGCCTGTATCATCTCCTGTACTTGGGAAGCAATTCAGACCTCCTTAGCAATGTCATCTTCCACCTGAGAAGGGTAAGTTATAGGTCAAAGTACCACTGAGACTACCTCAGGATCGAGGTGCATGAAAGCATGCCCAGTGGCTCCCCAAGCTAAGAAGAAAAGGTCAGCAGGTGCCTGTCTCGGTAGGGCCATCTACTCCACCATGGAGGAAGAGAGGAAAGGAGAAAGGGAAAGAGACAGGTTCAAAGTGAAGACTATTAGGAACTCTTCCTCTATGGGCTATTTGATATCACACTTGGCTATTTGGTATCACACTTGGCTTTCCATCACTCCTCTTCATCAGAGATTTTCTGAACCACAGCCAAGGTTGGGGGCGGGGGGGGCTAGTCAGCTCTGAGATTGTTTGTTGCACTTGCCCATTGTAAAAACTACATTTCAGACCAAAAGATGAGCTAATATTCTACTTCAGCATCAGTAGTAAAAAGCAAATAACTGGGTATGAGAACCAGGAAATAAGAAGAGAAGTTTAATGCTCCCATGGAGAAGCAAATATTTGCACTTATTAATATCCTGAAAGCCATGTTGCCATGAATAGTTCCTTCTCCTTTTATCCCATGCCTTTTGTCTAACACAGTGATATATTGCCACCCTTTCAAAATCCTGACACAGATGACATTGAAGCAAATTATGTACCTCAGCCAGATTTCTCAGTTGAAATGGAGATAGCTGATGTGTACATTTTTCCATCTAATTAACATTCCACAGTTTGAATAGCTGTTATCATGCCCTGGGTCCCATATGAATGGGTGAATAGATAGAAAGATCCATAAACAGCTTGGCTTGCATAGAATGAGATTTTTCTCCAGACAAAGAGAAAATGGAATGAATCATTGTCATCTGGATGGTAGCAGCCATCAGGGACTAACATGAGCACACTCCCCTGTGAGCAGACACAAGTGTGTTGCCTGGCACCAGCAGCCATCTCTGGAGGACCTTGGCCCACTCCTGGCCTCTGTATTCTGCCACGTAAATTTTTTCACCCAGGTTTTTGTTTATACTGTGTTGTGGTGTCCAAAAATCTGTCCAAAATTTGTTCATACTCCTCCACTCAACAGGTGTAAATTAATTCTCCTCTCCTTATACTTAGTGATTCAGTTCCAATGAAAAGAATATGGCCAAAGTGATGGTATATAACTTCTGAGACTAGGTCCAAAAATACATTTCTTTCTTTCTCTCTCTCCCTCTCTCTCACTCACTCTGGAGAAAACCAGTTGCCATTACAAGAGGCCCCTCACAAAGTCCCGTGGAGAGTAACTTCTGCCTCCTGCCAATAACCATGGGGATGAACCATCCTGGAAGTGGATCCCTAGCCCCAGACAAGCCTTCAGATGAGACCACAGCCCTAGCCGACATGACTGCAACCTTGTGAGAGACCCTGAGCCAGAACCACCCAGCTAAGTAACTCTTGAATTCCCGACTCTCAGAAACTGTGTGATGTAATGTTCATCGCTTGAAGCTGCTGAATTTGGGGCTGACCCTATGCAACAACAGGTAACTAATACACACTGTGATTTCTTGACTTTCTTTACCATATTTATGAGGAAAGGCTTTTTTCTCCCTAATATTCAAAGGCCAAGATGACTACAGCTGCCATAGCAAAACTCCAAAGTCACTGCAAAGTGAGGGGATCAGAAGCTTGCTCAGGCCTTCCACAAGCCAGCCAGCTCTCTGTGAATTTTACAACTTGCTGGAAAAAGACACCAAAAAAATGAAGGAAAATGTCAAGGGCGTGACTCAGGCCACTCATCACTCATTTCCTCTTTCCTCCATGTATCCTCTAAGCAGTGTCCCATCTCACAGACCTCAATGTGTTCTGCAGCCTCTCTCATCAGCTCTGTGCATGCTCTTGGCCCCCTGCGTAACTCCTCATATGTCGGTCTTCCCCCCAGAAACCCATAGCTGGCATACTGGTGCTCACACCTGCAAAGCCCAGCCTATGCCAGGTCCTGGGCCAACATGGGCCAGGACAGGCAGTGCCAGAGGTCCCTTGGTGCTTTCAAAGCAAGCTAGACGTGGAAACACCCATAAGTGGAGTAACTACAAATGAGCAGAGTGGTTAAAAGCTCCAGTTTGGACCTAGACAGAAATAAGTTTGATTCCGAATCCACTGTTGACTGGCTAATTGATTTTGGACAAGTTAAGTAGCAAATACTTGTCTTTCTCCTCAGTAAAATGGGTGCATACCATGGCCCACCTTGAACAGGATTACACTAAATCTATGTAACCTCTTCGTACAGGGCCTGGTGTCTTAATAAATGTTGCTGTTAAGACCAGGAGTAGAAGGCTTCATATCACAAGCTTGGAATCCCCTTCTCACCCTGTGCAATTACTTCATTCCCAATCATTGTAAATGTTGGTGATTCCTCATACCCACTGTGGGTGGTTTAGGGGGGATGGTGTTTTTCCCTGCTATTTTGCCCATTCTTCCCTGGGCTCCATCAGCTCTGGCCATGGCTTCAGACTCCTGCCCTGACTCCCAGCCCACTGTTAGGCCCCAGGGGTGCTGTGACCTTGCTCACATCCACCCTCCAACACCCTTGTCTCTCCCCGACCAGCCCCAGCTGGCCTATGGGACATGAACAGGAGCTCAGCGCTCCTACCATGACATGTCTCCGTGCATCTTCAAAAGGTTTCCCATCGTTTAGAAAGAAAGAAGGAATCTAGTCCTCTCCTTTCATGCAGGAAACTGCCTATTCTGGGGAAACCTAGCTGAGGTAATTTATATGCCCTGCTTAATTACTTCACTACCAGACTCCCAGCTAAGTTGCCCTAGCAACACCTAGCAACTGGCCACTGTCACCAGCTGCTTCTGTAAGAGAGTTCTTCGAGCTGTGTTATAAAGTCTTTTTTTGGTCGTCTCGGTACAGAAAAGAGTAAGTTAAACAGGACTCTGAACGGTACATAAACCAGTTTTACGGCTCCCCCCCTCTGCTCGGCTTTGCCTCCATTTTCCTCGGTGGGAGTGTGGCATTCCTCCAGCACTCCCATTCAGAAACTGCTGGAGGCAGCAGCGGGCAGGGTTTCGGAACATATCTTTAGAGTCCAACGGATGTTCTAGCTGTGTGACATTGGGAATAGTATTTAACCTTGCTGTGTCTCAGATGCTTCACTGGAAAATGGGGGTGACATTACCAACCAAGATAACGCACAAGACCTGGCATATAATCCATGTTCAGTGCTGGCTTCTGTGATAACGAATAATCTCAGATGGGGAAACAACCGCCGACTTGGCAAACGACCCTGCCGCAGAGCCATGTGACTGAAACACGCAGTCCACCTCAAGGGTTCTACACACTGTCCCCCTCACCTCCCTCCCTGGTCCCCTGGCTGCCCACCCCCATGTCCTATCCCCACTCCCACCACATGTAAGCTCCATGGGGTAAGAGACTTTATCCATTTTTCTCACTACTCTACCCCAGCACCTAGAACAATGCTTGGCTTATAACAGGTGTTCAGTGAATATTTGTTTGATGAATGAATGTTTGCAAAGATTTGTCTTGTGCCTACAGGTGCCCTTAGGAACTTCACCTGCTGAGATATGGAATTCCTGCATCCCTAACCTTACACAACTTAATAACACACTAACCCCCTAGCAGCTGCTGAGCCCTGTGTTTGCATAAGGCCAAGCCTGAGCAAAACCCCAAATATAACATCTAGGCCCATCGTAAGTGGGTCATTTCATTGCCAAAACTGTCCTATGATAAATCTCCCGAACTTATTTTTTTACAGTTGAAGTTACGGCTGCAACAGGGAAACTAAAATGACATCTGATCCTCAAGACATGGTGTGAGCTTGAAGGTAGAGGTGGAAAGAAGTGTTCTCACTGTGCCCTTCTTAGGAGGTTTTTTCCTCTCTCCAACCCAATGGATCTGTTCTAAGCAGAGGATCCTTCTAAGAGGGAGAAGGAGAAGGAATGTCCACATCAAAAGGAGAGAGCTTGTCCGGGGTGTGAAGAGGGCACAGAACCAGAGCCAGAGCCAGAGTCTGCCTGCACCTGGGGTCAAGGAGCCAGAATTCTGAAGGAGGCCAGAGAATCAAAGCTGTGTATTTGGAGCAAACAGAGGAAAAAGCCACAAGCAGAGGTAACAGTGGATTCATTGCCTAAGGAATCTGCAAAGTGGGAGGGGCTATGCCTACAGATTATAAGGATGTGCCCGAATAGGCCCTTTTGCAAGACTCAGATTCTATCTCCCAAACCTGGGTCTTTTGCTATAAAAAGAAGAGCTTTATGAATATATAGGGAGCTTATGCCTCATACCAGAGCCAACTTCTTGTGACCTACCCATGTCTTTCCAAACTTGCACTTTGGAAGCCAAGTTGAGAGGTCCCCAGCGTGGTATATTAATTAACAGTGCTGCCCAGGACGTGCACCACCTGGGGGTGACCCTCCTGACTCTGTGAGGGGTCATTCCACAGAGGGGAAATTAGCTCTGTCCTGCCCAGTGCCTGGTCCCCTTGAACCTGATCTGGAAAGCTGCCTATCGCTGCTGAGAGCAGAATGAAGACCCTGCTGGAGGAGGTCCATGGCCCAGGCAGAAGCATCTGAGTTGAACGTCAAAGAACAGCAGCCAGCCCCCCACCCCCAGCATCCCATGCCCCTCACTTCCCACCCACCTCTTCAGAACCCTAGAGTCAACAGCCCCTGCCACCACCCACTGAAAACTCTTACTTATAAGATCGTGAAATTGAGATTGAGAAAGGGGACCCCACTTCTATGTCACACACCACATCCATGAACAAGCTCCTGACTCCTGGTCTCAGGTTCTCTTTCCCTTGCTCCCAGACTCCACACTGAGTCTCCCGGGACCTGACCATGAGTGCCCTCCTCTGAGTGACCAGGGGTTAGAGCCGGACATGTCTCCTCCCTTCAACTCCAGCCCCCTCCAGGGCAACCGATACAGTGGGGAAAACTTGAGATTAACTTCAGAAGACCTAACTTAGTCACCAGCGCCACCTCTCACGAGCTGTGTGATGGAGGCAAGTCACCCTTCTCTGATCGACAGTGGGATTAATTGAGGACTGGGAGTAACACTGACAGCTGCACCTCACGAAGCTGTTTAAACGACTCAGTGAAAAATGTAAAAATGTTCCGCATAATCAAAAGTCGTACTGTGACCATTCTTTTCTTCCCTGCACTTTTCAGGATTTTCCAAATTTTCTACGATATTGATTTTAAAAGAAAGAACAAATTATACATAATTTTAAACACAAAAAATTATTTTAAAGAAACAGTGCCTTTTACTTCTGAAATTGGCAAAACTGTTACTTCTGATGTTGAAAGTTACGGTGAGGTGAGAATTCTCACGCTCGGCTAGTGGGAGAATAAATTGGAATTAACTTTCTGGAAAATTATTTAGCAATGGGCATCAATAAGCTTTTAAAATTTATATCTCTTGGGGTGTCTACCTGACTCAGTGGAGCATGTGACGCTTGATCTTGGGGTTGTGAGTTCAAACCACACGTTGGGAGTACAGATTACTTAAAAATAAAATCTTTTTTAAAAAAAGGTTTGTCTCTTGAACCAATAATTTTACTTTTCAGAATCTATGTAAAGAAAATTATCAACTGTGCAGTTAAAAATAATTATGGAGACAGTCTGTAGCACAATATCTTTCTTAGGGACACCTGGGGGGCTCAGTCAATTGAGCATCTGTCTTCAGCTCAGGTCATGATCCCAGGGTCCTGGGTTGGAGCCCCATGTCCTCTGGCTCCCTGCTCTGTGGAAGGTTTGCTTCTCCTTCTGCCCCTGTCCCCTGCTCATGTTCTCTCTCTCCCTCTCTCTCAAAGAAATAAAATCTTAAAAAAAAAAAAAACTTACTGAAAATATTTCTTTCTTAAATATACCTACAAACTAGAAACAACTTGTCACCAAATGAGAAATTGTCACATAACTGTGGTACTCCTTACAATGAAATATCAGGAAGCCCCTAGAAGTTAACTTTCCAAAGAATATTTGATGAGCTGAGCAAATAGTCATAATATAAAGTAAAGCAAATAGAATATTAAACTGTATATATAATAAAAACCCATCCTTTAAAATATAGAGAGAGACACAGAGAAAGAAAGAAAAAAACATAAAAACATTAGCGATATTGCCTCTGGATGATGGGATTATGGGTTTCATTTTCTTCTTTATGGTTTTTTTTTTTGCATTTTAAAATTAATTACAATGAGCTTGTGTTCTTTTACAACTGAAAATGCTATTACAAATAAATAGGCAAATAAAGTCGTATGTTTTTGCATTCCATTTAGTTACTTTGGTAGTAATTATTTACACTTATCTGTATCAAACCTTCTCTCTTTAGTGGCTAGAAGTTTTTATTAACTTTTTATATCTTTAACTGGTTTTAGTGCTTGCTTCTTTCAAAACCCAAATTCCCTATCTTACTTTCTTGTTGTGATTCGCTTTCAGGTGTTTCGGAGACATTTTTTTGAGTCATTCTTATAGAAAATGTACTTGGACAGTACCTTCTCTTGGCTTCTGAAGATCAGAGAATGCTGTCACATGTTGATGACAATGTGGCTGGGTGTCTTGGCTCATTTGGGCTGCTATAACAAAATACCAAAGACAGGATATCTTATAAAAATTTATTTCTCAAAGGACCTGGGTGGCACAGTTAGGCATGGGACCCTTGGTTTCGGCTCAGGTCATGACCTCAGGGTTGTAAGATCGAGCCCCGCGCATCAGGCTCCATGTTCAGCGTGGAGTCTGCTTAAGATTCTCTTGCCCTGTCCTTCTGCCCCTCCTGCAAATGCTTCCTCTCTCTCTCTCTCAAATAAATCAATCTTTTTAAAAGACTATTTCTCAATACTTTTAGATGCTGGGAAGTCCAAGAGCAAGGTGCTGGCAGATTCCGAGTCTGGTGGACCCCATTCCGGGTCCATATAGCCTCACAAAGTAGAAGGGGGACGGAACTCTCTGGGTTCTCTCTGTAGGGCCATTCATGAGGGCTCCACTCTCATGAACTAATCACCTTCCAAAGGCCCCACCTCCAAATATCATCTCATTGGGGTTTAGGTTTCAATACATGACTGGGGTAGAGGTGAGCACCCAAACACTCCATCCATAGCACTGGGTAAAATTTTTTTATGTCTGTAGATATTCTATTGCTAACTTCTAGAATGTATTGTTTCAGAGAAGAAATCTAATATTAGATTCCTCAAAAATATCCTTAGTTTGTCAGCTTATTTGCCTATAGGACTCCTACATCTTAAAATTAAACTATAGTAAGATTGCTATTGATCTGGAAACGCAAGTATCAGGAGTCAAGGCAACAGCTGAAGCCCAGCTTATAGTGTAAGCTTCCATAAAAGGTTTTAGGGACCAAACCCTTCTCTCCCTTGGCCAGCCCTCTGCATTCCATGCTGCGTGCAGAGCCAACTCTTCCTGCAAAACAGCCTCCATTGTGCCCTTCTGCTTAGCCTCCTCCTCCCCAACCTCTAGCAAGACCAAAGTGAAAAAACTGCTAGTTGCCCTTAACATTTTTTCTGCTATCACACATCCGGGCAATTAAATGACATGTGCACACAATTTGCAGATTTAGGCATTAATTTGCACATGTAAAATGTGACTCTACTAAATGCACTTCTCTACACCATGCTTTTGGTTAGCTCACGTAACTGGCAGTCCCTCTAGGTTCTCTCTAAGTTGATGTAGATAAAACTCACTTTTTCTAGGCTGCATAGTGATTCAAATTATCCATGTATTTATTATCTGTTCAAGGGTCTCTGAACGGATGGGTATGTAAGTGACCATTTGTTATCCTTATTTGTAGCTTTGTTTTATTGTTTTTGTTTGCTGACAAAACAAAAATGCTGCAATAAACACATTAAGTAGACGTAACCTTATTTTTTTTGTTGTTCTTGAATTTCTACAGGATAAATCCTCAGAAATGAAATTGTTCCATCATGAGCATTTTTTTCTTTCTGTAAGTGCCATACCTATTCACATTTCTACCAGTATTGCAAGTGCCCTTTCCCCAGCAAAAACCCCTGCTAAGTGTCACTTCCATTTAATTTCTCCTGACATGACATGTGAAAGGCAGGACCTCATGGCCCCTTTGATTTGCATTGCCCTGGCATCTTCCACACGGTGTTTGGACTTCCTCTTGGTTGAACTGTCTATTCAGATCTTTTGCCTATTTGCCAACTGGGGTGTCTTTCTTTATCAATTTGTAGAGGTATTTAAAGATTTTAAATGTTAACCTTTTTTCTCTTTCTACTCTGCAACTTTTTCTTGGTTTTTCAGTTGGTTTTGGCTTTACTTATGGAACACTCTTCCATACAGTTTTCTAAGGCTTCGGCACGTGAAAATAGCTATCTTTGTCATGATAGCATCTGCAAATCTACTGTCTCTGTTTAAAGATCTCCCACAACACCAGGTGATTTGTATGGGCTCCTTGATTTTGCTCTTGTATTATTTTGTCCATTTCTTACATTGAAATCTTTAAGCCATCTGGAATTTATTTTGGTATGTAGAGGGAGTTAGAGCTCTTTTCATTTTCTTCGGGATGGATAGGGTCAGTTAGAGTCCGTGATATAATATGGGAGTCACTTATTTTCACACCAGCACTGGCTTTCCAACTCTGTTGCATGTGCAATTGTCCAGGACCTCACACTCAGAAGGGCTCTGCATGCCTGGTTTAGTCCTCTGCTCTCACCATTTTGAAATTCTTAACAATGTGATCTTCCAGCTTGTGTTTTATAAATGAATTCTGACAGGGCACTGAGCAGGGGGCTTGGATTCACTGTCCTATCTCCCACTGCCTCTCTGCTTCAAAAATACTGATGACTGGCTGGGTCCCACCAGCAAAGATTCTAATGTAATCTGAATATAGCATCGGTGAGGAATTTTTTTTAACTCCCCTCCTTGTTCTGGTATGCAGCCAAATCTGGGTACCACTACACTAGATCACATCCCAGGTGTTCTCGCTCAGTTCAAACGTCCAAGAAAAATGTCTAATTCAGTAACCATATTCCAGGTAAATTCACCTTGTGGCTAGTGCCCATATGGCATATGAATTCCTGGAGGAAACACCAATGGCTCTTGCCAATTTAAACCTCAAAGTGGCAGCAGCTATCACACAGGGGTCCCTAAGCCTTCTCCTTGGTTTGCAATAGATTCCCAAAATGGCATCCAATGGTAGCATCTCAGGCTGGTTACTCTATCCCATTAGGGCCTCCTTCCACATGGACAATGCTCATTTCTCTTCAGGTGATTTGTTTGAACAACAGCATTGCCCACTGTAGAGCCACCCTGCTTCCCCACACAACCAGCTTCTCTGCACTCTTTTCTTTTCTTTTCTTTTCTTTTCTCTTTTTTTTTTTTTTTTTTTTTTTTTTTTTTTTTTTTTTTTTTTTTTTTTTTTGACAGAGAGAGACACAGGAGAGGGAACACAAGCAGGGAACATCGAGCCCAATGCAGGGCTCGATCCCAGGACACTCGGATCATGACCTGAACCAAAGGCAGATGCTTAATGACTGAGCCACCCAGAGCCCCTTCTCTGCACTCTTTAATCAAAGAACTAGATGCTCCAGACATGGTTAATTCTAAGTCCTTTTGTTCTGGTCTGGCACTAGAATGAACAAAGGCTTCATGGAGCCATTTCCTATGTGGAATTGGAGGAAGCTTTGTGAGCATATGTGAAATTCCTCTTCAGCAACTGCAATGGCATCTGTCCCCTCAGATGAACATGTGTTTGGACAGGATGAATCCAGTCCCTCAGCTGAGATCTGGGATTGGTTGATTGCTGTTGGCAGTTGGAGCCTATTAGTGAAGCAAGTGAGAGGGGCTGTTGAAAGAGGATGGGGTGGAGGCCTGCTGAATCAAGAGCCATAGGTAGAGGTAGGTAGAGCACTTCTATAATGCAGACAGTCAAGGGGTAGGTGCCAATGGGCTTCCAGAGCCCAGGTAGAAGAAGCCATACTGACATGGGGCCACATTGGCCTGACTCCCAGAACAGAAGCACCACTAGACCTCCTAGGAATGCAAGGGTGGGCTCAGGGAACATGAGAAGGAGCCAGAGAGGAAAGTAAGCCATGATCATCCTCCCATAGGTGATCAGCACTCCTGTGCAATTGCTGGAGGAGAAAGGGAAGGGGAAAAAAAAAAAAAGGAAGATGAGGAGCATCTCTGGGGCCATCATGTCTCAGAGCCAAAGACCTCCAAGAGCAGGAAGGGGGCCCTTGTGAAATGCCCCAGTCCTAAACCAAAGCCATCCACTTCAGCTGCAGCCTACAGCTCTGATGCTGGGCATACCTAGATGGGATGTCCCAAGCTGCTCCATACCCATTGCGAGTGCAGCCAGGCCATTGTGCAGGAGACCCGCTCAGACCTGAGCAATAGGGAACACATTCAAAAGGCCCCAGGAGTCTGGGTCTGGCAGAGGCAGGAAACCATCAGTGAGTAATTGCTGTAATCAGAACTAAAGTGGAAACAGAAGGGCATGCCTCTTTGGCCCTTTGAAGGCTGGACCAGTTTCTAATTTTCCTTGTTATACTGAAGAATGAACACTTTTGAGCCAATGTGCAAGATGGAACATGGGTGCACACTCCATCCAATTATTAATGGAAAATGTGAATTGTTATCCTCCTCCATATATGCCTAAAATAATCCTGATCTTATATTGTTAAAGAGTCAAACTCAGTCCCCCTAAACCAGTCCCTTTATTTCTACAAATCCTTTGAGCAAGGCCAAAAGCTCTAGGAAAATACCGGGGTTTTTTTCCTCCTAGGTTCTAAGTGTTGAGAAATCTCTACTAATCTACAACAGATTTGAACAGAATCATAGAGCTACGGGCTATTAGACTGGAGTTCATCAAACATTTCCTGAGCACCTACTTTAGGAAGTAAATACTAGGAACTGAGGATTGAAACAAATCAGATCCAGTTCCTGCTTCCAGAGGGTCTCTGGGAGAGGAAGATCATAAACAGATCATTTTCATAAAATATAACGTGTGCAAATCACAAAGGTATGAGTAAGTGATAGAAAGATTGGTCCTACATGAGGAAGGGAGGAGAAAATCGCTTCATTGAAGAAGCAGCCCTTGAGCCTAACAATGACGAAAGAGTAAATTAAAAGTTGAAATGTTAGCCGTGTCATTTTATAAAATGAGAATAAGGTCATTTTTCTCTAGAGCATAATAGAAAAATAATAAATAGCTGGGGAAGGGAACTTCTCTCACCCCAACTCAACTATTATTTGAGTAGAGAGACGAGATGGCAGAAGGTTAAGAAGAATGTCAGCAACATCAGAAACCATGCAAAAATGACCAGTTCATCACTGGTGATGGCCAGAAGGGTGAGAGCAGTAAGGAGGAGAGATGTTTATGGGTCAAATGGGGCTAGCTTATGTCTAAGGAACTACAGTAAAACAGCAACTGTCAAGGCTTGGGGGTGGGGTTGTGTAACTGTGTGGAGAGCAGGAGGATGGAGGCAGCAGAAGAGCTCACATGAGTCTCTAGTACCCCACAAGGGAGGGAAGGTGCTTGGGGAAGAGGCCCAAAGACCTAGTCATTTCACTGTATGTCTGTTGTAAGACAGGGCAGGAAGAAACCTGCTGAGAGCAAACATGTTTTATTAGAGTGTGGTGGTTGTGAATCTAAGGCCACAATTCAAGTCCACAAGAAATAGGACTTCAGGGGCGCCTGGGTGGCTCAGTGGATTAAGCCGCTGCCTTCGGCTCAGGTCATGATCTCAGGGTCCTGGGATCGAGTCCCGCATCGGGCTCTCTGCTCAGCAGGGAGCTTGCTTCCCTCTCTCTCTCTCTCTGGCTGCCTCTCTGTCTACTTGTGATTTCTCTCTGTCAAATAAATAAATCTTTAAAAAAAAAAAAAAAAAGAAAGAAATAGGACTTCACTTTTCCATAACTCAGTTTCTTTTTAAGCCCCATTCCACTGAGCTGCCCTTCTTTTTCCCAGAGATATTACAGAGAACCAAGGCATTGGAGTGGGGGTGTGATCTTGTCTTCAGTTATTATCCACCCACACTATTAGAAGCTCAGATGTTTTTTTTTTTTGTTAACTGTCATTCCCAACTAAACACCCTATTCAGGTTCAACTTGTCCAGCCACTTCTATACCAATGGCCAGTGTGAAGGAGTTAATTCTACTCCTCCCACACCATGCTGGGCCTCCACAACCGTGGAGCTGTGTAAGGCCTTGTGATATCTGTGACAGGCTGGCCAAGGGAAACTTGCCACCAGGACACACAATGTGGCCATGTCTTCTCTGTGGTCTGCCACTTCTGTGGGGCTCCAGAATGAAATGAATACAGTCGTCCCAGTGAAAGGAATTATATTAGATGCACTACTAAGCTTCAGTGACTATAGCCAGCAAGCTGTATCCATTCATGTGCCTTCGGATATAAGCACAATAGGTGTCTACTGCTGAATAACAAAATACCCCAAAACGTAAAGGGTTAAAACAATGAACAGTTATTATCTCACAATTTCTGCAGTTCAGGAATTTAAGAGTGGTTTAGCTCGGTGGTCATGGCTGAGATGCTGTCATGAGGTTGTTGTCAAGATGTCAGCCGGGCTGTATCCATCTGAAGGCTTAACTGTGGAGAACTCACTTTCAAGTAGACTCACTCAGATATTTGCTAAGTTAATACTGGTTGTTGGCAGAAGGCCTCAGTTCTCGCTGCGTAAACCTCTTCACAGGGCTGCTTGAGTATCCTCAAAACATGGTATCTGTCCCCCGCCACTGCCCCCCGAGCGAATGATCCAAAAGAGAAAACAAGGAGCAAGCCATGGCATCTTTTATATCACAATCTCAGAAATCACTCGTGGTCACTTCTGTCACATTCTCTGCTCATTAGAAACAAATCCCTGTTTCAAGGCCACACTCTAAGGCAGAGGAATTAGATTCCAAATTTTGAAAGAAGGAGTCCAAACAAAGTTGTGGTCATATTTTAAAACAGGCACAATAAGTAACAGGAAAATAACTTAACTTAGCTTGAAAAACGAACAAGATGTATTGACTTACCAACTAGAATTCAGAGATTAAGACAGATTTCAAGATATTGATTGATCCAGTGTCTCGTTGCAGTAAATCATCAACAATCTAGTATCTTTCTGACTCTTTGCTTGATTATTTTGATTATTCAAAATATCATTTTGAAGTTGGCTTTCCTCATGGTCGCAGGATGGCTGCCAACAGAATTGAGGAGTATGTGCTTCCTTGCTCATTACTAGCCAGAGAAAGAAGGCTGAACTCCTCCAATAATAAGACAAAAGTCTCCTGTGGTCAGGAAACACTCACATGCTGATTGGTGTAGATCTAGTCTACCTGAGCCAATCACTGCACCAAAGGGGTGGCACTACCTGACTGGTTTAGACCTGGATTTGGGGATTGGTCATTCCCTCCCAACTTTCAAAGTTTCCACAAGGATTAAGGAGTATTGCAACTGCAGGGGAAGAACATAGCATTTGCCACAGAAGGGCCAGGCTGGGGCAGCGTGAGAAGCAACAGAGTACTGGCTCCAGGAGAGCTAATGTTAATAACCAGAGTTCAACCCTCTGAGTTTCAGAGAAACTGGAAGTCACCCTCTCCCTCAGTCACCCTGGCTACAGCACTCAAGACTCAGACATCCCACCCAGAGGAGATGCAGCCGGCTCAACAGGCTTCTCCCTTGGGAGGTAAATAGTCGGTAAACATGAATACATCAGTCACCTTGAGTTCTGTCACTTGAGTCATAAGATTCCAAGAGCTCAGGCTCAAGGGGTTAGAACTAAAATTGGGAAGGAGATGGAGTAAAGGAAAGGAAGAGAGGAGGACATTCACACAGGCCATGCTCACCAAACCTTTTCCTCCTGGCCCCCCACACAGCCTCCATCTCTAACTGCATCAAGGTCATAATGGGATATTCCAAATTACAAGGGCCTTAGGCCCCTACACACAGAGTAGGGGCTCACTCTGTTGGGTCCTATGCCAATCTTCAAGGGCTGCTATAACTTTGTTAAGTAGCACAAGAGTTATAGCTTAAAAAGACAGACATTTACTCTCTCTCAGTTCTGGAGGCTAGTCGTCCAAAATCAAGGTGTTGGGAGGGATGCACTTCCTCTTAGACACTGGGTAGATTCAGTCCTTCTTACCTCAACCCTGCTTTGGGCGATGGTCAGAAAACTTCACCAGTACTTGATGAAACCACATCACTCCATTCTGCCCATCATCCAATGGCCTTCTCCCCATGTGTCAGTCTACACGTGGTATTTCCTTCTTTTTTTTTAAGATCTTATTTATTCATTACAGAGAGAAAGAGAGAGGGAGCATGAGAGGGGGAAGGGTTGGGGGAGAAGCAGGCTCCCTGCTGAGCAAGGAGCCCCATGTGGGATTCGATCCCAGGAGCCCGGGATCATGACCTGAGCCGAAGGCAGACACTTAACTGACAGAGCTACCCAGGTGCCCATATTTTCCTTTTCTTATAAGGACGCAGGTCATATGGGATTAGGGCCCACCCAGCCTAATGATCTCCACTTGATGCCATCTGCCAAGATCCTGTTTCTGAATAAGGTCACATTCACAGCTACTGGGGGACTAGGGACTTCAGCGGGTGCGGGTGGGGAGACAGAGTTTGACCCACAGCGGGTTCCCCCCAATTTGTTCCTCCTCCAAGGCTTGTGGCAACAACTGATGAACAGCTGTTCCTTCCCTTAAAGGATAATCATATATTGCCCAATCTAGTCACCCTAAATGGACTTGGAAGGCAAAGCGAGGGGATATTTTGTCTCCTGGTCCTTCGAGAATATAATTCACTGGTCACGCATGGCTGCAGGACTCGCCATTCTCTGCTGAGAACATGTGTCTGTTTACTACACACCTACCCTGGTCTGTGGCTTCCTGAAGCTGGGGGGTGGTACCCAAGCTGCTGTCTGGCTGTGGTGATTCATATGAACCTAGCCTCACTCTCCTCTCGGGGCCTTGGTTTCCTCATCTGTAAAGTCTGGAGACCTCTAGTAGCTGACAGTGACTCTAAAGTGGCACATCTGGTCCAGAGCAGCTGCACAATTAATATATGGCATGGGCATCTCACGAGACTGGGAGGAAGGCTCATCAGAGCTCTTAGAGCACCCCTGTGGACAGCATGCATGCCATTATGCAGATTCTAAGCTGAGATAAGAAAACAGCTTCGCTCTTCTCTTCCCAGGAGCCAGTCCTTTGTATTCATACAGGATAACGTGACCTCCAGCAGATACCCCTTCACACACGTATAAGAAAATCATACAGAACAAAATGCAGAGCAAAATGTCTGAATCACTGAAGAGTCGGGTTACTTCACTCTGCAGAATCACTCTTGGCTTCAGTTAGGCAACTGCATAAAAGCCAAATAGCTTTTCCTACAGAAGGAAAAGAATCTGGGACTCAGCAGGACAGAGACTAGAACAACATGCGGTCAGAGAGGCCTGCAGGGGTCAGCAGTGGCGTCCAAGAACAACATCCAAGGCCACAGTCCTGTCGGCCAGCCACATCAAATCCATCCACCAGCAATGAGCCCATTCAGGAAGGCCCTGCTGAGGGCTGGGGGTGGAGAGCATAGGACCAAACTCCAAGGAAGGAGCACTGAGAGGACCAGGCAGAGAATCAGGACCCAGGCATACAGGATCAGGGCTCCCAGCCCAACTTGGATGTCCACTCCCAGCAAAGAATCTGATGAGATGAATGCTGATTGAATTGAGGCAGGAGGGTAAGAGTGGTGGGGCCTGCGGGGGGCGGTTGTGGGGGCGGGGGGAGACCAGGAGCAGGGAGAGGAGGAATTCAAAGCAAGCCTTGTGTCAAAGGGTAGGAAAGGCTTTGATTGGATGGCCCTGAAGCCTCAGGGCCCCCCCAAGCATGTGAAATATCGGGTCCCAGAGTAGGAATTCCAAACCCACCCATGAGGCCTCTGGGCCAAGAGGGATGGGTCCAGGCACGGTGGGAGGGCAGAAACAGACAGTGTACCCATTCAACCTGTTCTTCTGGGCCCCCACCCACCTCCAACCAATCTTCACCACACCCCATCTGTGGGTAAAAAGCAGTGTAGACAGAGAATAAAATCTGGAATCAGATGACTACACTTGAATCCTGACCCTGAATTCATCAGCTTGGTAATGCTGGGCACGTTGTGTAACCAAACTAAGTCAAAGGGAAAATAATTGTACCTGCTTCTCAGGGTTGTTGTGAGGAATCAGTCAGATGATGGACGGAAGTACCTCAAGTGGTTGCCATAGCGCCTGACACACAACGCGCTCCGCATGTAGGCATCCCCTCTCTCATGTAAAAACGTGTAGGGCTTGTGCGTAAGGGGAGGACCATGTGCCGGACAGAATCCAGAGGCAGGCAAAAATCCCTCAGTCTCACAGCCAATATTCCATGCAGCTGAAGGCACATGGGGCTCCCAAGACTGCTTCATGTCTCAAAATAAGAAAATCTGAAAACACGGGTCTCTTTTTCCAGGTCAAAAGAGGCTGCCATCCCAGTAACGTAGTTCTGGGAAAAGATGCCCTCTCCAGGCCTTGTTCACTTGTCCCCAGCTAATTTTTTTTTTTAAAGATTTTATTTATTTATTCATTTGACAGAGAGAGACATAGCGAGAGAGGGAACACAAGCAGGGGGGTAGGAGAGGGAGAAGCAGGCTTCCCGCTGAGCAGGGAGCCTGATGCGAGGCTCCATCCCAGGACCCTGGGATCATGACCTGAGCTGAAGGCAGACGCTTAACCAACTGAGCCACCCAGACACCCCTCCCAGCTCATTTTTTTTTTAAAGATCTTATTTGTTTGTTTGCTTGTTTGTTTGGCAGAGGGAGAGGGAGAAGCAGGCTCCCCATTGAGCAGAGAGCCTGATGTGGGACTCAATCCCAGGACCCTAGGATCATGACCATACTTAACCGACTGAGCCATCCAGGCGCCCCGTTGCTTGTCCCCAACCAATTAACAATTGATCTCACTGCAGCTAACTACTGCCCTTCCCCCACTGTGGGATATGGGAGAGGAGCATATCTCAGGGAAGTCTCTGCTTATAGTCCCTCAACATTCACCCCTCCCAGTGAAATCAGAAGGAGATGCCAAAAGATGTGTATCCCCCTTGCAGAGCCCGACGGCTCCAAAAACACGCTACTCAGAGAAACGGACTGGCATTATGGGAGCCAAGCATTGTCAGTGAGTATTACAGTAGACTCTCTAAAGATGTTCATGTCCTAAGGCCCCCCCCCAAAAAAAACCTGCAAATATATCACCTTCGAGGATAAAGAGAACTCTGCAGATGCAATTGAGTGAAGGATTAAGATGAGGAGAGTAGCCTGGGCTAGGCAGGTGGGCCCAATGTAATCATGGGTCTTTATACAAGAGAGGCACGAGGGTTGGGGTCAGATGGGGAGGCGTGATGATGCAATCAGAAATCAGAGTAAGGTCCCAGGAGCCAAGGAATGCTTTGAGTCTCTAAAACCTGAAAAAAGCAAGGAGCAGATTCTTCCCTAGAACTTGGAAGGAGCACAGCTTTTGATTTTAGCCCCATAAGACTTACTGCAGACTTCTGACCTCCAAAACGGTAAGATAATAAGCTTGTGTTGTTTTAAGCAGTGGGGTTTGTAGCGTTTGCTTAAGCAGTAATTGGAAACTACTGAAAGGCCCAAAGAGGTAGAACCCAGAGGTACACAGCAAGTACCTGGAGGGGCTGTGACGGGGCTCATTCTCTCCCATACTTGGGGTACCCAGAAGCCAACAGCTCTGTCCGATGGGAGAAGGGACAGCTTGGTGTGGTGCGTGTGCCACTCCAGGGCTGTGGACTGGTCACCCCTCCGCCAATCCTTGCTCCTGAACTACTTCTTTCCCCCACACAGTCCCCTTCCCAGGAATAGCGGGGTGGCAGACAGGAAAGAGTGGAGGGACCAGCTGGAACCAGAGTGCATTTTCCTCTGTGATCCGCTGCTCCCCAGCCACTATCTTTATAACAGTTCACTGTCCACAGCCACAAGGTCGGATATCCTAAAACAGTAAACAGCTGACAGACAATATCCAAAGTGTGAGCTCCATCATTTTTAAAACTGCCTACAGGTGCTTAAAGATTGAATTTTTTTTTTTTTGCTTTTTTTTTTTTTTAAAGATCTTATTTATTTATTAGAGAGAGAGCGTGAGAGAGAGCTTATTGGGCTGGGGCAGGGGGGTGGTAGAGGGAGAAGCAGACTGTCTGCTGAGCAGAGAGCCCAATGCAGGACTCCATCCCAGGACTCCGGGAGCAGGACCTGAGCCGAGGGCAGATGCTTAACCAACTGAGCCACCCAGGCACCCCCACCTCCTTTTCTTTTTTAAGAGAAACATGATTCACGCACATACAGCATTTCAGGGCTGCAGACTTTCATTGCATACCTACCTACTGCCCGGCTGTATTTATATATCTGGATGTCCCACCATATTTCAGAAAGACTTAGGACACACATACTGCAGATGCCTTTCTGAGCAGGGCTGCGTGGGGAGGAAGGAGTCAGTGCCCAGGAGCCGGGAACTCTGAAGTCTGAGTCTTAGCTCGGCTCATTTGAGTGTAATCTGAGCTCACTCCCTTCCCTCCAGCAGCTGCAGTGGGAGGCCACCCAAAGGAAAGGTTGTGTCAGAGATCTTGGCTGGAAAAGCAGAAAGAACTCTGGCTCAGTTAAGTAGAAGGGAATTTATTAGAAGGCTTGGAACCAAGGGACGTTGAAACTCCAGGGCTCAGTCTGAACCTGGTGGAACCCAAGATGACCTCGTCACTGGAAATCTGGGCAACGCACTGATAGCTACAGCCCAATCAGCGAGAGGATGGTTTGCTCCTGAAACCCTCCCAGCCATCCAGCTCAGTCTTGCAACTGGGCTCCAGACTCTCAGAAAGATCATCCATTCCATTGACAAAGCTCAGGTCACAGAACATCTCTGCCTATACCTGGGTACCCCGTAGAAAGATTTTGGAGTCTTTGGCTTGTAAAAATGGAGGGTACAATGGCAGACCATGTGATGAAAGTAATTCTTTTACAGTGGTGGTCCTCAGAGTGTGATCTTGGACCAGCAGCATCATTATCCGACTTCTCAGAAATGCACACTGTTAGGTCCCAGCCTAGACACCCCGAATCAGCAATGGGGGTGGGCCTAGCCATCTGTTTCAACAAGCTCTCCGGGTAATCGTGAAACACACCAGTTTGAGAACCACTGCCCAACAGGAAATCCACATGCTTCGAAAAAGGTTGACCATCGGCCATCACACCAAAACTTAACCCTTGCCCAGTATGTAAGTTAAAAGCCAGAGGTTGGAATGAGACTACCAAGAGAAGTAAACAAAATGTTGGGAGAAAGGGCACCTATTTTTGTCCTTATTAATGTGTGTGGAAACACAGCTTTGTGACAAATCCCCAACCCCTCCTTCCAACCACCTTACAGCCCCTAACCTCTCCTACAAAAACTCTCTGGACCCTCCCATTTCTCAGCCCTCACTTCAGCCTCCTTCTGTCCTCCCTCAAATTATTCAAGCCCCAGGAAGTGGTCCTCCTACTCTGCAAATCTTAAACTGTCCATTGAGAACCTTGCAAGCAAGCAGATCACTGTCCTCCAACCTAAGAAATGTTCCTTCGTTCCCCTCTGCTGCCAGCATGAAGAAGCTGGCTTCAGGTCCTCCTAGAGGCGTTACAACTGGTCCAGGCAAGGACTGATGGAAGTGTTATCTGGAAGTTTTAAGCTGAGCTGGGGGGACACCATGTGGCCATACCTAGTATGACAATCAAACCAGGGGCTTCTGTTCTTTAGGTGATGGTATTTTGTGAAGACAAGGAAGCTTGTCTTCAATAAGGATATTTTTGAGAATCAAACTAAAGGTCACCCATGATTATGCCAATAGGATGATTTTTACTCCTACTGTTATATATTTTCTGACCATTACCACCGCAACACCCAGTCTCTGGAAATATGATCCTTGGCATTTTCTTTGCTCATTTGAGGTCTCTGCAATTGTTCTCTTCAATGATCATCGAGAACAGACCCTTGAATATTAGTACAATGCAATGGAATGAAAAGGCACCGCATTTGGGTGGGGGGGCATGTGGTTAAGAACTTCATTTCTGGAGTGACACAAGCTGGGGTTCAAAACCCCACTCTGGGGACGCCTCGGTGGCTCAGGTCATGATCCCGGGATCCTGGGATCGAGTCCCACATCGGGCTCCTTGCTCGGCAGGGAGCCTGCTTCTCCCTCTGCCTCTGCCTGCCTCTCTGTCTGCCTGTGCTCACTCTCTCTCTCTCCCTCTGTCTCTGACAAATAAATAAAATCTTTAAAAAAAAAAAAAAAACCCACTCTGCTAGTGGCTGTGGGTCTTGGACATGTTTCTTACCCCTTCTGTGTGTGGGTCTTGGACATGTTTCTTACCCCTTCTGTGTCAGGAAGAAGAACATTATCTACTGTACAGCATTGTTAGGAGAACTGAATGATGGTGTGTGAGAGGACACTGAACCCCAGAGTCTGACCACAGCCTCAACAGTAGCATCATTACTATCATTTTAAAGGCATTTGCAATGGAACAATCACAGCTCATGACAGCCGAAGACCTCTCTTGGACAGGATCCCTGAATCTGCAAATCTGTGAGTTGACTCGTAGCTGGAAAAACATAAAATAAGGGAGCCTAGACTTTAGCAACTAGGACCTTTGGAACAGGCTAACAGGATTCCAGGCTAGGGGTCCCTTGTCCCTCTCCTCAGGGTCACTACCAAGCTCTGGGTCCCTGGGCCACATTCTTCCCAGTTGCTGCAGGCCCTGGGTTCCTCACCAGATTCCCTACTGCTACCTTCATTTAAAACATAGTGTGATCAGAAACATGGAAAGGAGCTTAAGATTCTCTCTGGCACACATTATCCTACAAGGTACTTCAGTTTCTTCAAGGGCAACGACATATCTGCCTGAGACCTGTAACATACTCTGCCCAGAAATTTATTCTCTTGCTTCCAAGTAGGCCCCAAGAAACAAAAGAAAACAGAAGGAAGAAAAACCCAGAGACCCCTAGAGGAGTGAGGGTTTTCTCGCCCACTGACATCTTCCAGAGAGATAGACAGCCACTTGGTGAACAACTCTTTGTGAGATCCCCTGCACGGGTCAGGCCAGGGGATAAAAGATACATGAGGTCCTGCCTCCATCCTGAAGATTTCATATTTTTTTAAGAGGACAGGCATAAGAGAGACATAGACATATTAGACCAACAATCTTTTTTTTTTTTTTTTTTGGATTTTATTTATTTATTTGAGAGAGAGCAAGAGTTACAGAGAGAGAGAGAACAGAGGGAGAGAGAGAAGCAGACTCCCTGTGAAAGAGTGAACCCGACCCAGAGCTCAATCCCATGACCTCAAGATCAGGACCTGAACCAAAGGCAGATGCTTAACTGAGCCACCCAGGTACCCCTCTACCAACAACTCTTGATGGTTTCATAAGTGCTGGAACACAGTGATGTTCAAAGTGCGACAGGAATGGAGAAGTGAGCCATTAGTTCAGCCCTGACCAGTCAGGAGAGGCTTCACAGAAGAGATGTCCTTTGAAAGACGGTCAGGGTACAGGTAAACAGGTTAAAGCAGGGCTGGATCCCTGAGAAATCTGTTTACTCTACTGAACACCATAAGGCCGGAACCAGGAAAGGGTCCTGGGCTGCAGTGGAGGGCAGGGGTGCTTGAGAAATGTCTGGGAGAGCAAGTTAAAATTCAGATTCCCAGGTCCTGCCCAGAGACCCAGATCCAGTAAGTCCAAGGCGCCCAAAAATCTCAAGATTTTGCAAGTCCCTCCCTATGGGGGATGTTGCTAAAGATAATTCACATACCTACTGTGCTCATTAACTCCACAATCATCCCAGTCATCCCTCCTGTGGCATCTGTGGCCTCTGACTGGAAGAGTCTTCACATTCTGCTCTCCTTTGGCAAATGCCTTCTCCTTCAAGACCCAGTAGCTCAAGCATTAACAGGGAAAGCCCTGGAGAGGATATTGTTTTGTGCCACGCACTGAATTACTACTTTCCATGAGTTATCCCATTTAATCCTTTTTTTTTTTTTTTTTTTTTTTTTTTTTTAAAGACTTTATTTATTTATTTGACAGAGAGAAATCACAAGTAGATGGAGAGGCAGGCAAAGAGAGAGAGAGGGAAGCAGGCTCTCTGCTGAGCAGGGAGCCCGATGTGGGACTCGATCCCAGGACTCTGAGATCATGACCTGAGCCGAAGGCAGCGGCTTAACCCACTGAGCCACCCAGGCGCCCATCCCATTTAATCCTCAAAACATATCCTATACATTAGGTCTCCTACTGAGCCCCATTTTACAGATGAGACAACTGAGGCACAGGACAGAGAAGTAACTGAGCCATGGGCCTGCTGCTGGGATGTGTGTTGAATGCTCACAGGATGAGGCTGAAGTTCTGTCTCTGTGGCCCCAGAGCCCGGGACAGGACGCACTACACTAAACTAAACAGTTTAGTAAACACCCGTCAACAAATACTACCTCTTGCCCTCTGTGACACTCACCCAGTGTTCAGGCAACAAATCTTCCCTTTCCTGCTCCCCTTCCTGTCCTCCCCACTGTCCTCCTCACTCCCCTTTTTTGGGGTGGTGCACAGCAGAGACTGGGAGCCCCTTTCCTCCAGGTCCTTGGCCTCCAGGAAGTTTTCAGTAGTGCGCTTGAGCACGGTCCACCCTGTTGTTGACTAAGTGACAGGAGTCCCAGGGAATGTGATTTCCCTGTTTGCTGAACTTTTCTGCTTGGTAATCTCAGAGCCGAAGGGCTCTCCTCTCTCAACTGCCGGGCTGGTCTGCTCCAAGTCTCCTCCTCCTTGGGGCTTCCCGCCAAGCCGCTCCGCAGCAGCTGCTCCCCCTTTGGCTCGGGTTCTTTATTGGGCCTCCTTTTTGCTCCCACCCTGCGTTCTTTCTACCTTCCCTTCCCTTTTTTCCTTCCCACTTCTCCCTAGGTTTTTCTTTCTCTTTCCTTCTCTCCCTCCTCCTCCCCCATCTCCTTCCTTCTCCCGGCCCTCCCCACCTCCCCTCCCTCTCCGACCACTGACCACCGACCACCGGCTTCTCTCTTTCTCTCTTTCTGCTGGCCTATGCTTGTCTGTTTCTGTCCTCTACTTTTTTCTGGCTCTTTCTGTCTCTCTGTATGTGTCTCCCACAGTCTCTTTCTCCCCTCTTCTCTTCCTCCTCTCTCTCCCCTCCTCCCTCTCCCCTTCTCTTCAGCTCCCTTCCCCTGCCCATTCCCCCCCACCCTTCCCACACCCCCCCACCCCCGCAATTCGACACTATTTCCTCCCTGGCTTCTCCCACTCTCCCCCAAGGAGGTCAGTCAGCTGCCCTGGCTCCCACCTCTCTCTGAGTCAGAGCTTCCAGGCCCACAGGGCCTCCGGGCCCTTCCCTCCAGCATCCTCAACCTGTGTCCCCCTGGCCCCTTTCTCCTGAGAGTCCTCATTACTGCCTTCTCTCCTCAAACTGTGCCCGCCTCATTCGTGCTCCCCAGGGCTGCCTCCTTCACCCTGCTGGGGACCTTCTCCCCGGGCTCCCCACACTCTGCCTCCCCAGCTCCCTTCAGTAGGGGGAAAAAAAAAAAGGTAGTATCCCCACCCACCCCCACTTCTGCTGCCCGCAGAGAAACTGCACAAGTGCTGGAGGGGAGCCAAAGGGGCCCAGTCCCATCTGGAAGGCACCCAAGCGAGAGGCGGAGTGGCCTCCTGCTCCCACCCTGCCAGCTGCATCTTTTCCTGCAGCCTCACCTGGCCTCACCCCAGGCCTCTGGGACTTAACCTCCCCTCTGAGGCCCGGGGATTTCCTGCAGTTCCTGCCAGCCCCTCTCTGATGGTTGGAGCCTGAGGGGTGGGGGAGGACCCTGTGCTGGAATTCAAGCCCTGATGCTCAACAATCTGTTTTTCCTACCCTGGCCTCTGCCCTGCCTACAACCGAGCTCCCTGCAAGCTCCCTGCACCGTTGCTCCAGGGGCAGAAGCTGTCTGGGGGCTTCCAAACTGGCTCAGCAGTTGGGGGCGGGTGGGGTGGGCTACCCAGTGCGCCCAAAGATCCAGCTTGGAGGGGCAGTGGAGAGCCTTTAAAGCTGGCCAGAAAGCATCAAGCAATTGACTGCATTCCTTTCTTCCATAAACCCTTAACTGAGAGCCTGAGATGAGCCACCCCATGGGTGTCAGAGATTAGAGAACACTGCCTCTACCTCTAGGGCTGGTTGGAGAGAAAAACAAGCAGCCAATCCAGTAAGATACCTGCAGTCATAGAAATGGATAATTACGGGTGGAGCCATTTATTGAGCATCTACTAAATGCTGTCAACTGGTCTAAGCATCTACCCTATTTTAATCCTCATTTTATGGATGAGAAAACAGAATCCCTTAACCGCACAGCTAACAAACAGTGGAGCTAGGATTAGTCAACCGCCAAACTGACTCCCACTGAACAAGTTACCGTGGGTCAAGTCACCCACACCGACACTCATTGGGGTTGAGGTACAAGTGCGCAAAACAGAGGGGAAGCCTTCAAAGACAAGGTAAAGGTTGCCTGATGTTTGAAAGATGAATAGGAGCTCCACTGATGACCCCGGGGTGCTGGGTGCTGTCTCCTGGGATTTGTGTACATTTTTTCTCTGACGAAATTTTTAAAGCCTGAAATAATTTCTGGTCATAAAAAAAATTGTAAATAACTTAGTTAATACTTATCTTACGGTCCCAACATGATTGGGCTCTCAAAAGGCACCAGTTTGCATTTAACAGTAATAGTAAAGTCAACTTTAAAGAAAGGGCCAAAAAAATCATCCTAATATGACTTTTTAGTTGCTTTTGTTTCCCATCAATTCTTGTTAGTAAATGCTCGAACATGTTCCCCTATGGAAGGCAATTCTGTTAGTTTGCTGGGGTAGCTAGAGCAGTGGCGAGAACGTGAGGGTCTTTGATGGGATTTACAGATGTCCTCTAAGTGGTTGTTTCAGCGTTGGGAAAGTTTCTCTGTCGCTTTTTTCATGAAAGGGAATCTAACATCCCTACAGAAATCACTGTTTCTTGCTTTACAAGAAGACACATCCGGCGCATATGTACCTGCTTTGGGGAAGCATCTTCACAGAGAATGTGGACTCCTTACCTGGCGGCTGAGGCCCAGGCCTCCTTCCCACATGACTCTTCTGCTCCCCGAACCTCTGCTAGCATCAGGCAGCCATGCCGACCCCACGTTCTTAGAACATTCCAGGTACGCTCTCATCTCAGGCCTTTGCCCTTCCCCAATCCCCCGCCTCCGGTATTTTCCTCTCCTCTCTGCTTTCCTCAGATTCTGTAAGATCCAAAGAAAGTCCCATTTTGTCAATAAAGCTTTTCCAAATCCTCAGGGACTTTTCCCGCCTCTGAACCCCACCAGTTCCACCAATCCATACCACTCATTGTCTTGTGTCGCTGTGTCACTTCTGGGCATGCGCCATCTCCTAGACGGGAAGGGTTTAAAGTCAAGGACCAAGATCCTATTTCTCCCCCTCAGCCTTCTGCTCACAGCTAACCCTACACCAATGTGTGTTGACTATAATGATGTGGGCCATATGTGGTACAAAATGTGGTACTCGCACTTCTAGCCATAAGAGAAGAGCATGGACTCAGAGGTTAGACAGAGTCAGATTCAAATCCTAGTGCATCCATTGACTAATGAGGTGACTTTGGGAAGTGCTCTGAACCTCTCTGACTCTTCGTTTCCTTATCTGTAAAATGGGGACAATAAAAGTTTTTGGGAGGATCTAATAAAGTTAGGGTTAGTACTCCATAAAAAGTGCTTACTAGATATTAAGCACTCAATACATAGTTGCTGCTATTATTTTTTTGCTATTACTAGTAATGAAAAATAACAGGAGATTAGAGTTTGCAAATAGATCTAAAAGAGCATTAGTTTAATAAAAGTCATAGTCTACCAACATAATAAAATTGCCCATGAAAGAATTTCACCTTAAAAACTAGTGACTGGGGATGCCTGGGTGGCTCAGTGGGTTAAAGCCTCTGCCTTCAGCTCAGGTCATGATCCCAGGGTTCTGGGATCGAGCCCCACATCGGGCTCTCTGCTCAGCAGGGAGCCTGCTTCCTCCTCTCTCTTGCCTGCCTTTCTGCCTACTTGTGATCTCTCTCTGTCAAATAAATAAATAAAATCTTTAAAAAAAAAAAAAAAAAACTAGTGACTGGATACCTGGGTGGCTTAGTCAGATAAACATCTACCTGCGGCTCAGATCATGATCCCAGGGTGCTGGGATCGAGTTCCACATCAGGATCCCTGCTTCTCCCTCTGCCCCACCTCCTGTTCATGTGCTCAATCCCTTGATTTCTCCATCTCTCTGACAAATAAATAAATAAAATCTGTTTTAAAACAATAAAAATAAGTAGGGGCACCTGGGTGGCTCAGTGGGTTAAGCTTCTGCCTTCGGCTTGGGTCATGATCTCAGAATCATGATCTTGAATCTTGGATCTAGGATTGAGCCCCACATCAGGCTCTCTGCTCAGTGGGGAGCCTGCTTCCCTCTCTCTCTCTGTCTCTCTGCCTACTTGTGATCTCTGTGTGTGTGTGTGTGTGTGTGTTAAATAAATCTTTTTTAAAAAGGCTAATAAATAAATAAATAGTGACAATTGAGTGGTGCTAGGGACTTTGCCCTTGAGTGGAATTGCATGGTTCTGGGATTTCACAATCCAGTGCCAAATGTCTGTGACCCCCTGCTTACGGTTACCAAGGATATACTAATTTCAACAGTCATCACATTGTTTCCTGATTTCTGAAGGACCCGCCACGCTAACTCAGTCTTCTAGAATGTTGGAAGTGAGAGCTACTGTGGGGAAGACCCAGCCGCCCTCCTGCTGGGCACAAGGAAGCGCCAGCCCTCACAGAGTCATCTGGCAGGTGCGTGGCAGAGCACGCACGTTGGGATCCCAGAATCCCAACCTCCAGCTCAGAGTCCTGCATTCATCACATCATAATGACTCCTTGGAGAACAAGCTGCTCTGGGATCACCAGGGACACTGGGATTTGATCTCCAAGGGTGTTTATTCCCAGGAGCTTCCCCGAATGGCTGTGGTTATAAACTACAGGTAAAAGAATGAGACTTGTTTAGAAGCATTTAAATGTAAAACAATTCCATTGCTAAAACCTTCGACCTCCTCCAATGACTGCTATCTAAATTACCCATTTTGCGAAAAATATTTCAGGCACAAAGCTGCTGAGTGACAGCAGCAACATACATCTTCGTGAGTGTTCCTGCTCAGGTTTGAATCCAGCCTCTAGGCTGTAACCTCACTGCTTTCAAAGGCAGCTCTGGGAAATAGAAAGAGTCCCCAGCCTGCCTGGGATTCATATGTAGAGACACTTTGTGTGTGTGTGTGTGTGTAGGCGAACAGCATGAGAAGCAGGCAGGGCACAGCCCGGGCTGGATAGGCGGTCTCTCACTCCTGCAGTTTCACCTAGAAGGAAAGTAGAACAAAAATGTTTGTTGAGTGAGTGACTGATTCCCAAAGATGGAATTCAGTAATCACCCACAGGACCATCGTCATTTCTGAGCGAATAAAATTTCACAGGTGGAATCATCACCCACCTGGCTGACAGGGCAGAGTGTGGCTCCTGTCTCAATGTTCTGGGGCTTTCTCAGATGACAGACTGTCAGAGTTCTTGGCTTATAGAACTTGCAATAAAATTTGCCTGCTGGAGCATCTTGCCTGAACCAAATTGAACAGTCGTGAAGTTCCCGTGATGGCACTTGGCAGGGAGGGTCCAATCCCCCTGGGCAGAAACACACCCTGAGTGACTAAGAAGCCCCATCAAACCTGAGACCCAGACTGGACCCGGCTGAAGCTCCCTTCTGTCCCTCCTCTTCTATGAAATCAGCCGTCACTCATTCTGAGAATCCATCCGATCTGCTGCTGGCTCACTGTCACTTTATCACAAGCCCAGCTCTGACCTCAGGCCCGCACATGTGACCTCAGAGCCTTTCACTCATGATTCATGGCCCACACACCTGACAGAAGAATCCCAGCTGACACGGCAGGGTCTAGAATCCACAATGCCGCCACCTTCAGAAATCGGGAGCTGTGCAGTTTCTCCCAAGCTAACTCTCTGGGGCTGTTGCTTTGCATTCCCAGAAACCTGGAATCCCAAACACTTACTCTGTGCCAGGGGCTTAGCTAAACACTTCGTAAGCATTATCTTCCTGATAGCTGAAGGAAGAAGATTTTATTATATCCATTCTATATGTGTGGAACACGGAAGCTCAAAGATCAAGAAACTGGTCTGAGGTCCTAGAACTCAGAGTGGTGGCAGAGTTAGGATCAGTGCCTGGACGTCTCTGACTCCAAGTCCCAAAGGCTGGGACCCTCTGGGTCCTACAGCAGCCTCTGGTACGTGGTCTGTCATTGCTGAAGTACAGCCTTCAGTATCCGTGCATGTAGTCCAGGTAGGGAGGACTGGAAGCAGCTGGCACTGGTCCTAGCCTGGCCTACTCCATCCATCCGTTCATCCTTCCAGCTGATGTTAACTACTGTGGACCAGGTCCTGCCACAGGAATAAACAGCATGGAGGTCTTGCCCTCAGCATGAGGACCTCGAAAGACAAACAAGGATGTCCTTTGGAAGCTACTTGGCCTGTGACCCATGTGTGTTCACTTTCACCTCCAGGGATCATCTTCACCGGGGGCTCTAGGGTTGGACCAAGTTGGTTCTTGAGACCAGGATGATGTGAAGTTGAGAGCACAAGGTCAAGTGTCACTGCCGTTGATCCAATGGCAGATCTTCATCTCGGGGGAGCTCAGACAGTGGAGTCATCCACAACCTCTCCTTTCCAACTGTCTGGAATTGCATTTTGGCAGCACCCTTGAATAGTCAATAGTGCTAGTAGCAGTACTTCTGGAGCCCTTACGATTCAAGTGAAAGTATGTGGTGTTTGTCCAGTTACTGGTTTTATCTGACACAGAAGGGTCGGAAGTTGCTGGACAAGTCCTGCATAATGGGCCCTACAGCCCCTTAACACTCCCATATTGCTAATGATATTTTCTTCCTCTCAGGGGACCCCAGTAAGATTAGACAACTGTGACTCACTCTTGAGCTTAATTAAGTCCCACCAAGTCCACGAGCACCCTTCCAGAAGTCTGTACTTCTTACAACAAATGGAACATGAAGCGGGCACTAGATGTCTATAATATTTTCTCTGTGTCCAGAGATTACATTCACTTGTACTTCACTTCTTCTTGTTAAGGATGGAGAAGGCTTGCCCAGAGGATCACTCCAACTTCTTACCCAGGGGAGGCAACTCAAGGAGCTTGCTGGAGCTCATATGATGCAATTTAGGCCAATTTCTGTAGGCAGGTGACTTCTGTCTTCACCCACTCAGACCAAGTGGGACATTCCAGCCATGGGGTGCAAAACCACTGTGTCTTTGTGTAAAGGAGCAACATACTACTGATATTTCTTTTACTTCTCTAGCTGCTATGAAAAGAAAATTGCATATGGTGATACAGCCTTTGTGGGGAACAAACCCATTTCTAAAAGTTATCCTAAATAATGAGCAGCAGCTATACACAGAGATGTCTATTGCTATATTATATTTCTATAACAGGGGGGAAAATGTAGGGAACCAGTGTAAGTAAATTATAATACATCCATTAGAAGGATATCAAGCAGTCATCAAAAACCATGCACAAGGATATCTAAAAATATGGCAAAATATTTACTATAGATTGTGAAATGTAAAACCTTATGTAGGATGTATGGCATGATCCCAATTTTGCACATGGAAGAGGTTTATAGCCTGTATACAAGGGGAAAAAAGATGGCAAATTTATTTCTGGGTTTTTCTTTATTCTCCAGTTTTTCTGCCAGAATATGTATTTTTTTCTTGTCCTTTTAACTTGGGGGGAAAAAAAGCAGTTACCATTTTGTTTGTTTGTAGGTATCCATATGTTGTTTCTGTATTTTCTTTTTTTAAATTAACATATAATGTTTTATTTGTTTCAGGGGTACAGGTCTGTGATTCATCAGTCTTCTATAATACTCTATGCTCATTTACAACACTTACCCTCCCCAATGGCCATCACCCAGTAACCCCATCCCTCCACCCTCCTCCCCTCCAAGCAACCCTGCTTGTTTCCTAAGATTAAGAGTCTCTTATGGTTTGTCTCCCTCTCTGGTTTCGTCTTGTTTCATTTTTTTCCTCTCTTCCCCTGTGATCCTCTGCCTTGTTTCTTAAATTCCATGTACCATATGATAATTGTCTTAAAAAGAAGTTACTATTTTAAAAAAAGAGAAGATAAATAATTGTAGTAAGACCTTGGGAAGAGAGAGTCTCTATAATTGGACACTAATAGAGCTTTAAGCTTGCTAACAGCTAAGAAATGGAAAGTTTTCATGTTTCACAGTAATTATTAGATAAATGTTTACCTTCTAAAGAGCACTTTTCTTTCTTCTTGCAGTAAACTTGTTAGGTAAGCTTCTATAACACAAACACATTTTTATGCTGTAAACTATTCTAAGGGGCAGAAAGTGGGGGAGGAATGATTTGAAAGTATGTTTGTACTGTGTTCCAGTTGTTTTCACTACACAGCGTACATGTAACTTCTGGCAACTTTACCCTGATTTTCTGCTCTGGAACCACACCCACCCTCACTTTCATGAGGTCCATGTGTAAGGGATGAGGAAACGTAGCCCTAATTCCAGAGATGGGCATTAACTCAGGCCCCATCAATTACAGCATCAGAGTCCCCAGCCCATAGTGATTGCTAAGGGACAGACTTTAACCTAATCACAGCCAAAGAAATGCAACTAAATTTTTGTGGGACTGCTGAGTGAGAAAAACACACGATCTTTTCTGCTGAATTTAAATTTGAGAGGACAAAAGGCTGACATTGCCAGAGCCTTCTTTCCACCACTTAGAGTCTGAAAATGAAGCCAAAGTAGGGAGAATGAGTGCCAAGAAGTAGAGTGGGATTTAGATCTGATGTTGAGTTCCTGGATCAAACTATACCTGAAGTTTTGTCTATCCCTATACTTTTTAGTTGCATAAGTCAATAAACCCCCCCTTTTTTTTTTTGCTTAAGCCAGGGTGGGTTTAGTTTTCTGTTAATTGCATCCAAAGGAATCCTAAATGATATGTTCTCAAGTTCCAGATCTCACAGTGATGGGCAAACACACCTTTTAGAAATTATAAATATCCTGCAGAGGCTGAAAAATGTCCCATGAGAGTAATTAAGGGAAGCCATGATAAAGAAAGTGTTATTACCCCAGGCATAAATCTCAGACCAAAAGTCGTCTCTTTTTTTTTTTTTTCTTTACTTTAATCATTCTCTTTGAACGGGATAATTATACTCCTGAATAATAACCCCTCCCTCAAAGTGTCCTTATGAAAAACAAATGAGGATAAGAATACATTTAAATGCTTAGAACTAGGCCTGGCACCCAGAGGGGTCCCAACACATTTTAGTTTCCTTCCAATATTATTGTCAAGAAACAAAATGCACACAGACAAGATGTCCATAAATTATTAAGACCTCCACAGTTGTCCAAAATAATGTTCTCGGAGCCTCTTTTTAGTTGAAACATGATCAGAGCATGGGATATTTGCAAGAAAAGCTCCCCAAAGCAATGATATTTTTATATTTACAAATGGTGGACCAAAGTGCGTACCTTCTGGGAAGAACCTCATGATGGGTACTTTCCCAAGACAATTGCAGCAACAGGAGAACTGACTCTGGACAGAGTTTATCACGTGGGAAGCAGGAAGGCCTACTAAGGATAACGCACGGTGATGTGTTTGATGCATGGACTGAGAAGACAAAGATCAGGAAATTTGCTCCAGGGACTCTGAGGGCCACATCGAGGCATGACTACAAGACACTGTTATCTTCCAAATCTGGACTTCTCTTTGGAAATGTCTCAGAAGTTCCCAAGAGGACCCTGGAGCACAGAGAGCCTGGCTTTTAAGTCATATAGTCCTAAATTAGAATCCCAGCACTGCCACTCTACTGGCTAGTAGACCTTGCGCTAGTTCTTAAACTCTCTAAGTCTTGGTTTTCTTATCTGTGATATTTGGATAATTATCTGTACCTCGTAGGAGCTTCTTTCCTTGAGGTGTGCCAGTCAATAGGGAAGCTACCAGATAGTCCTGTTCTCATGCCAGGCTCATGGTAGGTCTGCCCTTCCCGTCCCCTTGGAAGCTGGGGGTGTGTTCTTGTGGTTTGCTGTGGAAAATGAAGTTGGCGCAGAAGTGGCTTGTATCTGTTGAGGTAGAAGCTTAGAGCACCATGATTTACTATGTCCCCTTCTACCAGATGAATGATTCTAGAAACAAGTTTTAAGATCGGGCTTCTGAGTCTGTCAGCCTAAGTCACCGGGTGTCTAAAATGAACAAAAGTCCCCAGCTGAACTGCCCTGGATGTGGATCACGAGTGGGAAGTAGATGTTTCATCATTCCTTACTTTGGCATAACCAAGTCCATGCTGTTTGTCCCCCCAGGGTTAGACCCTTTCCCATGCATGAAGTCATCTCGAAGTATACAGTGTATAATTTAATTCATTCAAAATTTGGAACCTCTCCACAGATTCCAATCAATGTTAAGGTACTTCTAGAACTTGGGACGCCTATGTGGCTCAGTCGGTTGAGAGTCTGCCTTCGGCTCGGGTGGGGTCCTGGGATCAAGTCCTGCATCGGGCTCTCCGCTCAGCAGGGAGTCTGCTTCTGCTTCTGCCTGTTGCTCCCCCATTTGTGCTCCCTTTCTCTCTCTCTCTCTCTCTGACAAATAAATCTTTAAAAAAAAAAAAAAAAAAAAAAGGAAGGAAGGAAGGAAATTAGGATATGCTTACAAAGTAGTATGTATAAGGGTGTTCATTGGTGTACCAGTGATAAGGGTAAAAAACTGGAAATGACCTAAATGGCTAGCAATAGGAAGTAGTTACATAGAGCACGATAAATGCACTTATGGACAGTTGCACATCCATGAAGAAAAGCAAAGTCCATCTGCATTTTTGAATACAAATATACCCATGATGTATTATTTGTCAAAGAGTAAAGAAGCATATAGCCCATGACTCTGTTTTCATAAATATATATTTGCAGTACTGACCAAGCCACCTAGTGTGACTAATCGCTATCTTTCTGTAATGGGGCTACAGCTGATTTGTACTTGCCTTTTTTTCCTTCTGAGTGCCTGATTCTTTTCTTTTCTCTTTTTTACAAGTATATATCGTTATTTTTGTGATCAGAAAAAGTAATGAAGCCGTTTATTCTAAAAACAGAAGGCATTGAGTGGGATGTCAGAGGTAAAGGCAGAAAGAGTCAGACGGGGAGAGGGACCAAGAAACTAATCAGCCCTCCATAGGGGAGGCTGTCTGTAAACCATGGCTGAGGACACTGGGAAACACCCAAGTTGTGCCAAGAGGAGTTGTGTTTAAAATGACTATAGCTGGGGCATCTGGGTGCCTCAGTGGGTTAAGCCTCTGCCTTCAGCTCAGGTCATGGTCTCAGGGTCCTGGGATGGAGCCCCACATCAGGCTCTCTGCTCAGCAGGGAGCTGCTTCCCCCTCTCTCTCTGTCTGCCTCTCTGCCTACTTGTAACCCCTCTCTGTCAAATAAATAAATAAATAAATCTTTAAAAAAATAAAATAAAATAAAATGACTATAGCCAAGGGGTGCCTGAGTGGTTCAGTTGGTTAAGCGTCTGCCTTCAGCTCAGGTCATGATGCTGGAATCCTGGGATCGAGTCCCGCAACGGGCTCCCCGTTCGGCGGGAGTCTGCTTCTCTCTCTGCCTGCTGCTCCCCGTGCTTGTACTCTCTCTTTCACTCTCGTTCTATCTCAAATAATAAATAAATCTTTTTAAAAATAAAATAAAACAAAATAAAATGAAATGAAATAAAATGACTGCAGCCAAGCCATACCAAACACTGTCCAACTATATTAGGCCCTGAAAAAAGACATTTCAGCATGGAGTGTAGGAAAAAAAAAGCTAAGCAGCCACAATGTGTCACTGTGTCCAGAGCTCCTCTATGCAGGTAGTCAGAGCCTTCCCTTGGATTTCATGCCAACATAAATTCCAGATGGACTAAAGAGACACTCCTCAAACTATATGAAAAACTAGAAGAACAGTAAATGTACTATGGAGATAAGCAGCGGGACAAGAGGATTTTTTAAAAAAGCAAAGAAGGAGGAGAAAAGAATGGATGGATTAGACCATGTACAAATTTAAACTTCTAGACATAAAAAAGCATAGAAATAAGAGACAAGAGAAAGTGTTTAGAACAAATAACATGAACATGAAGCTTTTTAAATATCTAGATCTCAGACCAATTGATTTAAAAAATACTTTGAGGGGCGCCTGGGTGGCTCAGTGGGTTAAAGCCTCTGCCTTCAGCTCAGGTCATGATCCCAGGGTCCTGGGATCAAGCCCCATATCAGGCTCTCTGCTCATCAGGGAACCTACTTCCTCCTCTCTCTCTCTGCCTGCCTTTCTGCCTACTTGTGATCTGTCAAATAAATAAATGTATTTTATCTCCTTTCTGTTTTTCTGGACTATATTTGGTTATTGCCTTATGAATGAGTATTGCAGATTCCCCCAAAGATGTAAATAATAATAAATAAATAAAATAGTTAAAAGAAATACTTTGAGCCCCAAAGTAAAAAGCCTGAATCAATAATTCATCAATGAATAATTATAACCAGCAAGCAAACCCATGAAAAAAATGTTCATTCTCCTCTGTAAACAAATGAAAATTAAAAGTTATCTATCCCCTTACCTGATTGGCAAAGATATTATCATGATTGTTTTATTTGGGGCTGGTGAGATGTGGTGGAATGGCTACTAACACATATCTGATGGTTCTGAAAATTTGTGTAAACCTTTGATAGAAATTTGCCATAAAAAGACTAAATAGAGTAACCCTACACCTGGGAATCTATTCTAAGAAAGCACAAAAACACTTGTCATAGAATTTTTTATAATTATAAAAAAACCCTCGGTTTCCAAAAAAAATAAGGAAAGGTGTAAGTACAATATGAGATAGTCACTCAATAAAATATTACATAGCCAATAAAAATGTTGGCTCAGACTATGTACTAACCTTGAAAACAGGCTATGATATTATATTCAGTGAAAAAATCGGGATTTCAAATTGAATATATAGTATGATTAGAACTGTAAAAACTGCTTATTCTTAAAAAGAAGGACATGTTGGTTGTGTTTACCTTCCAATAGGCAAACCATGAGTTGTATTTTCTCTCTGTTTTTCTGGACTATATTTGATTATTGCCTTATGAATGAGTATTCTTAGGTTCAATAGTATGAATGTGTATTGCAGACTCCCCCAAAGATGTCCGTGTCCTGATCCCCAGAACCTGTGAATACATACCTCAAACAATGATAAAAGGGACTTCGTAGATGTAATTAAGGATCTCAAGACAGGGCAATGATCCTGGATGGTCTATGTAATCTTTTGTGATCACAGGGGTCCCTCTGAGAGGAAGGCAATGTGATGACAGAAGCAGGAGATTGTGGTCAGAGGGAGAGATTTGAAGAGGCTGCACTGATGGAGGAAGGGGCCATGAGTCCAGGAATGCAGGCAGCCTGAAGATGCTGGAAAAGGCAAGGAAACAGATTTTTCCCTAGAGTTTCCAGAAGAAACACAGAGCTGTTAACACCTTGATTTTAGAACTTCTGATCTCCAGAACCGTAAGATAATAAATTTGTGATGTCTTAATTTGTGGCAGTTATTTAAAAAGGCAACAGAAAATGAATATAAATATATACCATTTTTACAGTGGAATTTATAGTTTTATTTGGTTACAGGAAGCTTTAAAAATAACATGTGGGTTAATATTTGTAGCTTAGTACGACTTCATCATTTAGAAGTTGCAAAATATAAAAGCAATAAAGCTTAATAGGTTTCTGATGAACATGTCTCATCTCTTCATTTTCCCTGTCAACACAGAAATGCCTCACTACAGAGCAATAAACATTGGATTGAGGGTAATTTGCTCAATAATGAAATCTAGTACACAAATGTCTGAGAAGCATACAACAAGCGGTAGGAAAGAAGAGCTAAAAAAAAAAAAAAAAAAAGGATAAAGCTGATGAATCATAAATAAAACACCCCCTGAGTTGAGCAACTCCAGATTTATGCAAATTCAACATTGCCCAAAATTTTCCAAAAGGCACATACTACAATTTGAAAGAAATAGAAAAGTATAAGATAGCTCATGGGCAATGGAAATTCAGAATAGTATTATCTCATCACTTGCTTTTAGCCTGTTTTCCCTTCAGTCCAGTCTCTTACTTCATTCAGGTCTCCTGGTTGACAGCCTTGTTCCTGCTGTTTCGATCTCTGTGTTTTAATCACCCAACAGACTATCTGGTGTCTGGCCCTCAGCAATTCCTCCAGCATCACCTCTCCTCCACACTCTGGCTTTACCCATTTTCTCCATTGGGCACTATTTCTGGTCTTAACTATTTCACTTCTGAAGACCTAACTTCCAGTTTGGGGCTCTAGGAGATGAAGGTGAGGAGGCAGATAATCTCAGACCAGCAGGCAAAAATATCTTTGAAATAAAAGTAGAGAGAAAGGAAGAAAGGAAGGAGAGAAAGAGGAGAGAGTGGGGTGTAGGGGAAGAGAGGAGGAAGGGAGAGAAAGGAAAGGAAAAAGAGGGGACAGAACTAAACAGTCAGCAGTCACCTTAGGGGAAAAAATATTCAGAAGGCTTGGAAACCATTCCATCATACATGAAATGTTTTGACATACTAATTTTAGGTAAATGGCTCATTAGCTGTCTTGGCTTATGGGCAAACTGGTTTTAGTGAGTTGGTCTATTTTCCAAGCATGCCCCAGCACCACACACATATGCGTACCACATGGAAGTTTCCGCATATCCTGAATGTGGAGAAAAGTGCCTCAGGCCCTTATAATGTGGAGACAGTCTGCTCAGATCCCCTACTTATCTGGTTCTGCCTGCGCTCATCAGGGAGCCTTCTCATTATAATTTGGCTTCCCACGTAGATTTTCCAACTGGGAGAGAACAGACTGACCCGTGAGCGTGAGGACTCCGGTCCCACTGGCAATTACTCTGCATGGAAATGAATAAATCAACATTATCTTGGGAATTTGACTGACATGTCTGTTCTCTGGAGTCTAAAAAATTTTCCTGCACTTAAAAAAAGTTATGTTCATGTCTTAGTTAAAGCCTTTTGGGTTGCAATTCAAAGAAACTTTACCTAGCACCAACATGATGTGAGGCTTTATTATAAGATGAGAGTGGTGTGTCACAGAACTCCAGGCCAGAAACGACAGTTAGGACCAGGACCAGAAAGCAGTCAGGACTGAGGCTCCTACCTCGCCTAGGTCTGCATCTTACACTCCCGCTGCTGCTCCCTTTCCTTCTCACACTCAGACTACATGGACTCTCATTTCTATCTCCCTCTTCACACCTGCTTCATTTCCCCCTCTCCACTTACAGATCAGCTTCCTCTGCTTCACAGATGTGCAGCTGAGAAAAGCTACTTCTCACCTGCCTCAGTGCCAGCAGCCAAGACAGACAACTGTAAATCCCAAGTCTAAACTCCCACAAGGAGAATCTGACTGGCCCAGTTTGGGTCAGATTTCCACCCTGACTAAATTCTCTGTGGTTGGGGGTTGGGGGATCCCAGGAGCGAGAGGACAGGGTCATGCCCAGCTCCATGAAGTTGAGAACCATTTTCAGAAGGAGAAGGACGATTATGGAGGAGACGAGCATCCCCCAAATTGCCACAGGACTGCATACTCTGAGAGAAGTGTTTCGGGATACAGAGTTTTTTATACTCTAGAATATGGCCGTGTACCTCACCTACCGCATCCCCAGCAGAGTCCAAAGAAGCTTTCTGTAATCAAATACACCAGTACTTTTACAATGAAGACATGAATATTCATACAAAATAAGAAATAAGGATTATAGATAGCCTCCCATGAGTTCAAACCAGGTTTTGCCTCTAAAGCAGCGATGAAAATGCCTTTGGTGTTCAGAGCTTATGGATTTCAAAATCACAGATGATGGATTTAGACTGCACTCTGGGCTTACAAAGCTGAGAACCGGACGGTGACAGTATCAAGACACTTCCTCCATAAGGTCCCCTAGGTCATTGCTCTGCCAACTGTAGTCTCTGGACCAGTGGCATCAACGTCACCTGGGAACCTGTTGGAAATGCTAGATCTTAGGACCCATCCCAGATATATTGAATCAGAACTCGCATTTTAAAGAGATCCCCAGTGTCTTAATCTGTTCCAGCAGCTATCACAAAATGCCATAGACTGAATGACTAAGAAACAACAAATTTATTTCTCACCGTTCTGGAGGCTGGGGAGTCCAAGTTGAAAACCCCAGCAGTTCAAGGTAAGAGCCTGCTTCCTGGTTCTTAGTCTTTTGGGTGTCCTCACTGCCTGAAAGGGTTCATGAGCTCTGTGGGGAATCTCTTGATAAAGTCATTAATACCATTCACGAGGGCGCCACCCTCATGACCGAAGCAACTCCCAAAGGCCCCACTTCCTAATGCCATCACGTTGGGACTCAGGATTTCAACATATGGACTTTGGGGGGCCTTCAACATTCAGTAGCAGCCAGGTACTCTGTATGCAAATTAAAGTTTGAGAAGCATTGCTCTACATGGCGGTCAGCCTCCCTAAATCACCAGTCTGCAACACACATTTGGGGTTTTTTTGGTTTTGTTGTTGTTATTGTTGTTTTAAAGACTTTTATTTATTGAGAGAGAGAGAGAGCAGGAATAAGGACAAGAAGCAGAAGGAGAGAAAGAAGCAGACCCCCTGCGGAGACAGGAGACTGATGTGGGGCTCCATCCCTGGACCCCAGGACCTCACAACCTGAGCCAAAGGCAGACCATCTGAGCCACAGAGGGCCCCAGCAACACACATTTGTATAATCATCCCTTCTTATTCATTTTTTTGACAATAGCTCCATAGAAAAATGTGTATCCATTTTCACAGTTAACAAACCATAGTTTTTACAATAACAAAGAGCTCCAAATCTGTGCCGTAACCACTCACCACTCTGTTCAACAGATGCACAGGCTCTCTCACTGCCACCCAGCATCACTCAGTGAATATTTCTTCCTACACAAATATTTAAGCTTATACACCTGGGTAGAGCCTTCTTTTTAATGAAACTATATCAGAGAATATTTGTATAATCCTTCATGAAAATGGATCCGATATGATATAAAGCAGCTAGAGCTATAATTAAGAAATTATTCAATGAAGAGTACAAGCAAGTAAAACACAGAGCAGTAGCCAGAGTATTCATTCTTTCTTCCTCTTGCAAATGGATAGAATTTTCTAGAAGGACTTACAATACAAAGCCCATACCCAGAATGTTTTTGCAATATGGCAACAGCCTTCTGACTTTATACCTGTACATGGTTGTTTTGGAATTCATAAGGACAGTAAGAAAGCAGTAAATACAGTTTTCTCAGTAAGATTTAGTCATTGAATTTACTTTCAGGTTCTTTGGGAGTAGAAGAAAACTTCAAATTCCAAAGAAAATTAAAAAGTTATAAGTACAGAAGTGCCTCTCAGACTGTAATTACTTTCTGCCTGCCAGAAGTATCAAGAAGAAAATCATTAAAAGAACCAACTTGTGGGGGTGCCTGGGTAGCTCAGCTGATCAAGCATCTGCCTTCAGCTTAGGTCATGATCCCAAGTCCTGGGATCAAACCCTCATCGGGCTCCTTGCTCAGTGGTGTGTCTCCTTCTCCCGCTGTCCCACTATTCCTCTCCTGGCTAGTGCTCGCTCTCTCTCTCCTTCCCTCTGAAATAAATAAGTAAAATCTTAAAACAGAGAGAGAGAACCAACTTGTGAAATCAGGAGCTTTTAGGAAAATTCAATCATGGTGGAAAAAACCCTGAGAATCTGCTATAAGTAAGTGATCCTTCAGCAAACTACTGTCAGTGAAGGGTAAGTGACCCAAGAACAAGAAGCAGAAGCATTCCACTGGATGCTTATCTACCCTGAGTCTCAAAGGGCATGGTGTGTTTTTGCCACACCACCTGTCTGCCACAGCTTCCAGCAGTTTTTCAAAGCAGTTTGTGACCCTGTTCAAGGGGAAACACTAATCCACTTTAATTCTAAGCTATTTATATTTCCTACACCTTTTTGTGCTTGTACCACATCCTCTGCCGAGATCTCTCTCTCTTTTTTTTTAAGATTTATTTAATTATCTGTCAGAGAGAGAGAAAGGAGAGAGAGCACAAGCAGGGGGAGCAGCAGGCAGAGGGAGAAGCAGGCTTCCAGGTGAGCAAGGAGTTCCACGTGGGGCTTAATCCCAGGACCCCAGGATCATGACCTGAGCCAAAGGCAGATGCTTAACTGACTGAGCCACCCAGGCATCCCGTCTTTCTTTCTTTTTTTAAAGATTTTATTTTTAGGTAATCTCTACAACCAACATGGGGCTTAAACTCACAACCCTGAGATCAGAAGTCACGTGCTCTACCAACTGAGCCAGGCAGGCCCCCAGAGATTTCTTTTATAAGTTCACTCTTCTGAATGTCTTCCATGTGCGAGATGCTGGGAAAACCACACTGAACAAGGTGAGAAGTTTCTTCTCACCATTTGGAATCCGGCTCTTGCCCACGCTTCAAGCCTTAGTTCAGGTCTTAGATCCTCCAGAAAGGCTAACATACACCATTCATTTTTGACCTCTTGATCCTTACTGCTTATCTCTGCAATTTTATAGTGAAACTATCAGTTTATGTGTCTTCTTCCCTGCTATAAACAACAAGCAGGCTCAAGCTAACTTTGTGCTCCCTGATGTACAGTTCCTGGTGCACAATATGGGTTCAATGAACATTTGTTGAACTGAAAAGGAAAAAAAAAAAAAGAAAAGAAAAAGTTCAAGATCAATTTTTTTTTCTTACAAAATGGAAACAAATGGTCTGTTCTCTACTGATTTCCTGAGAGTACTGAAAAAGTCGCCACAGGATAGAGACTATTACGAGACTCTATACAGAATGAAGATGAATTTCACAGTTAGATGATTTATCTTCCTACTAATCTCTAAGATCTGAGTCAACAAGAACAACAAAAAAATGCCAATTGTACTGTTGGTAAACGTGAGCAGCTGCAGAAGAAGCCTTACGCTTGAGACCTGGTGCTGGCAAATGACCAAATTGTATGTTTTCATACGAAATGGATCCAGGAACAGGGTCTGGGATCCTGCAAAGTGTATCCCTCCAGAGTGTATCCCCCAGAAAGACCTCTGGGGGCATGACCTGTGCTCCCTTTCACTTTTCACCTGCTCCTAAACCATAACCCCCCATGGCAGGTGGCAGTGTTCTTTGAAGGCTTGATGCAGTAAGACTTCAAACGTAATCTCTGAATCTCCAATCTCCAGATCTCCAAACAAGACTCCAAAAATGGGTTGATGAAATATTTCAGTAGTGATAGCTAGGAAAAAACCAGCACTTTGCCAAAGCTAATCTTTTTTGACTGAAAAAGGGAGAGAAATGGCTGAAATTCAGAGGGCGACCCCTTAAAGGAATAGGGTGTAGCGTGTTCATTTAAAAAAAAATGGGGGGGCCTGGGTGGTTCAGTCGGTTAAATGTCTGGCTTTGGCTCAGGTCACGGTCTCAGGGTCATGGGATCAAGTCCTGCATCAGGCTCCCTGAGTTTGCCTCTCCGTCGGCCCCTCTCCTTTGCTCATGCTCTCACTCTCCCTCTCATTTGCTCTCTCTCTCTCTGTCAAATAAATAAATGAAATCTTTTTTTTTTTTAATTGACCACCCGGGGCGCCTGGGTGGCTCAGTGGGTTAAGCCTCTGCTTTCGGCTAAGGTCATGATCCCAGGATTCTGGGATCGAGCCCCGCATCGGGCTCTTCGTTCAGCAGGAGCCTGCTTTCCTTCCTCTCTCTCTGCCTGCCTCTCTGCCTACTTGTGATCTCTGTCTGTCAAGTAAATTTTAAAAAAAATTTTTTAATAAAATAAAATAAAAATTGACCACCCTGCCAAAATGTTGACCAAATATAATGAGGCCTTTAAAATTAATTTCCAGTTTACAGAGAGTATCGGGCTCTGTTAAAAAAAAAAAAAAATTAAATGAGGGGTTCCTGGGTGGCACAGTCAGTTAAGCATCCGACTTCTGGTTTCAGCTCAGGCAGTGATCTCAGGGTTGAGTCAGAACCCTGCGTTGGGCTGCGCTGAGGGCGGAGTCTACTGAAGTTTCTCTCTCCCTCTTCCTCTGCTCCTCCCTGCCTTATGAGCATGCAGGCTTTCTCTCTCAAATAAAATAAATCTTTTTAAAAATTAAGTGATAGCTCATGGAAATGATCAGATAAATCAGAAGGTGAAACATACCACATGACAACTAGGCCAATGTGATTTTTAAAACATGGTGGGAGGGGGATTGTTTTAGAATAAGAGAGATTAAAATCCATAACAACTGGGCGCCTGGGTGGCTCAGTGGGTTAAGCCTCTGCCTTCGGCTCAGGTCATGTTCTCAGGGTTCTGGGATCGAGTCCTGCGTCAGGCTCTCTGCTCAGCGGGGAGTCCGCTTCCCCTCTCTCTCTCTGCCTGTCTCTCTGCCTACTTGTGATCTCTCTCTCTGTCAAATAAATAAATAAAATCTTTTTTAAAAAAATCCATAACAACTAAATGCAATGCATGAACTCTGGTTGGATCCTGCTTCTAAAGTCTCAACTAAAAAGTTCATGCTTTTGTGGCAGTACCATGCTGTCTTGGTGATCACAGCTTTGTAGTAAAGTTTGAAATCAGGCAACGTGATGCCCCCAGCTTTGTTTTTGTTTTTCAACATTTCCTTAGCAATTTGGAGTCTTTTCTGGTTTCATACAAATCTTAGGATTGTTTGTTCCAGCTCTTTGAAAAATGCCAGTGAAATTTTGATCAGGATGGCACTGAAAGTATAGATTTCTCTAGGTAGTATAAACATTTTAATAATGTTTATTCTTCCAATCCATGAGCAGGGAATGTGTTTCCATCTTTTTGTGTCTTCTTCAATTTCTTTCATGAGTGTTCTGTAGTTCCTCGAGTACAGATCCTTTACCTCTTTGATTAGGTTTATTCCCAGGTATCTTATGGTTCTTGGTGCTATAGTAAATGGAATCAATTCTCTAAATTCCCTTTCTATATTTTCATTGTTAGTTAATAAGAAAGCAACTGGTTTCTGTGCATTGATTTTGTATCCTGCCACATTACTGAATTGCTGTATGAGTTCTAGTAGTTTGGGGGTGGAGTCTTTTGGGTTTTCCATGTAAAGTATTATATCATCTGTGAAGAGAGAGAGTTTGACTTCTTTGTCAATTTGAATACCTTTTATTACTTTTTGTGTCTGATTGTTGTTGCTAGGACTTCTACTACTATGTTGAACAAGAGTGGTGAGAGTGGGCATCCTTGTCATGTTCCTGATCTCAAAGGGAAGGCTGTCAGCTTTCCCCCTTGAGAATGATATTTGCTGTGGGTTTTTCATAGACAGATTTTATGAAGTTGAAAAATGTTTCCTTTATCTCTATACTTTAAAGAGTTTTAATCAGGGATGGACGCTGTATTTCATCAAATGCTTTTTCTGCATCAAATGAGAGAACCATGTGGTTCTTCTCTCTTCTATTGATTTGTCCTATCACATTGATTGATTTGTGAATGTTGAACCACCATTGCATCCCAGGGATAAATCCCACCTGGTCATGGTGGATAATCTTTTTAATGTACTGTTGGATCCTATTAGCTAGGATCTTGTTGAGACTCTAGTGGAACATGGTAGAGAGTCTAGATATAGACCTGCAACTCTATGATCAAATAATCTTTGACAAAGCAGGAAAAAATATATAGTGGAATAAAAACAGTCTCTTCAATAAATGGTGCTGAGAAAATTGGACAGCTATGTGTAGAAGAATGAAACTCGACCATTCTCTTACACTATACACAAAGATAAACTCGAAATGGATAAAAGACCTCAATGTGAGGCAAGAATCTATCAAAATCCTAGAGGAGAACATAGGCTGTAACCTCTTTGACATCAGCCACAGCAACTTCTTTCAAGATATGTCTCCAAAGGCAAAGGAAACAAAAGCAAAAATGAACTTCTGTAACTTCTTCAAGATCAAAAGCTTCTGCACAGCAAAGGAAACAGTCAACAAAACAAAGAGGCAACCCACGGAATGGAAGAAGATATTCGCAAATGATACTACAGACAAAGGGCTGATATCCAAGATCTATAAAGAACTCCTCAAACTCAACAATCAAAAATCAGATAATCACGTCAAAAAGTGGGCAGAAGACATGAACAGACACTTCTCCAAAGAAGATGTACGAATGACTAACAGACACATGAAAACATCATCATTAGCCATCAGGGAGATTCAAATTAAAACCACATTGAGATACCACTTTACACCAGTTAGAACGGCCAAAATTAGCAGGACAGGAAACAACATGTGTTGGAGGGGATGTGGAGAAAGGGGAACCCTCTTACACTGTTGGTGGGAATGCAAGTTGGTGCAGCCACTTTGGAGAACAGTGTGAAGATTCCTCAAGAAATGCCTGGGTGGCTCAGTGGGTTAAGCCGCTGCCTTCGGCTCAGGTCATGATCTCAGGGTCCTGGGATCGAGTCCCGCATTGGGCTCTCTGCTCAGCAGGGAGCCTGCTTCCTCCTCTCTCTGCCTCCCTCTCTGCTTACTTGTGATTTCTCTCTGTCAAATAAATAAATAAAATCTTTAAAAAAAAAAAAAAAAAAAAAAAAAAGAAATTAAAAATAGAGCTTCCCTATGACCCTGCCATTGCACTACTGGGTATTTACCCCAAAGATACAGATGTAGTAAAAAGAAAGGCCATCTGTACCCCAATGTTTATAGCAGCAATGGCCATGGTCACCAAACTGTGGGAAGAACCAAGATGCCCTTCAACGGATGAATGGATAAGGAAAATGTGGTCCATATACACTATGGAGTATTATGCCTCCATCAGAAAGGATGAATACCCAACTTTTGTATCAACATGGACGGGACAGAAGAGATTATGCTGAGTGAAATAAGTCAAGCAGAGAGAATCAATTTTCATATGGTTTCACTTATTTGTGGAGCATAACAAATAGCATGGAGGACAAGGGGAGTTAGAGAGGAGAAGGGAGTTGAGGGAAATTGGAAGGGGAGGTGAACCATGAGAGACTATGGACTCTGAAAAACAATCTGAGGGTTTTGAAGGGGTAGGGGGGTGGGAGGTTGGGGGAACCAGGTGGTGGGTATTAGAGAGGGCACGTATTGCATGGAGCACTGGGTGTGGTGCAAAAACAACGAATTCTGTTACGCTGAAAATAAAAAAATAAAAAGAATGGCCAAAATTAACAAGACAAGGAACGACAAGTATTGGTGAGGATGCGGAAAAAGGAGAACCCTCTTACCACTCTTGGTGGGAATGAAAGTTGGTGCAGCCAATTTGGAAAACAGTGTGGAGATTCCTTAAGAAATTAAAAATTGAGCTACACTATGACCCTGCAATTGCACTACTGGGTATTTACCCCAAAGATATAGATGTGGTACGAAGAAGGGCCATAGGTACCCCAATGTCCATAACAGCAATGGCCATAATCGCCAAACTGTGGAAAGAGCCAAGATGCCAAGCCTTCGGCAGATGACTGGGTAAAGAAGAAATGGTCCATATATACAATGGAATATTATGCCTCCATCAGAAAGGATGAATACCCAACTTTTGTATCAACATGGATGGGACTGGAGGAGATTATGCTGAGTGAAATAAATTATCATTTGGCTTCACTTACTTGTGGAGCATAAGGAATAACATGGAGACATTAGGAGAAGGAAAGGAAAAGTGACTTGGGAGAAATCAGAGGGAGAGACAAAGCATGAGAGATTGTGGACACTGAGAAACAAACTGAGGGTTTTAGAAGGGAGGGGAGTGGGGGGTTGGGTGAGCCTGGTGGTGGGTATTAAGGAGGGTACATATTGAATGGAGCACTGGATGTGGTACATAAACAATGAATCTTAGAACACTGAAAAAATAAAATTAAATTTTAAAAAAAAGAAGGCAAAATGAATAAAGTAATTTAAAGAATTTTTAAAAATTAAAAATAAATAAAAATTTCCTGCTGGGGACAATGGGGAAAATTAAATGTGATTTATGTTAGATTATATTAGCAAATTATTATTAATTTTCTTAGATGTGATCATGGTATCCTTCCGTAGAAGAGCACCCTTATTCTTAGGAGATGCAAACTGAACACTGAAGTGTTTAGGACGGAAAAGTCTACAGTTTACTTTGAAGTGCTTCATATCTAAGATTTCCTGTTAAAGTAAATATGACAAAATGTTACAATTGCTTTAATTCAAGATCAAGTGCATGCAAGTGTCACCATTCTGTTGGTTTTTTTTTTTTTCCAACTTTTCTGTATGCTTGAAGATTTCTGTAATGAGCAGTTGAGAAAAATAGCTTGAAAAGAGAACAGATGGGGTGCCTGGGTAGCTCAGTTGGTTGAGCGACTGCCTTTGGCTCAGGTCATGATCCTGGAGTCCTGGGATCGAGTCCCACATCCGGCTCCCTGCTCGGCAGGGAGTCTGCTTCTCTTGCTGACCTCTCTACTCTCATGCACTCTCTCTCTCTCAAATAAATAAATTTTAAAAAAGAGAGAGAGAGAGGGAACAGATGAAGATCCCCAGATCCATTGAACATTGGAGTTGCCATGGGTGGGAGTTCCTGGGAAAGGAAGGCAGTAAAGCTTCTAGGACTTAAAGGGGCTGCAGGAAGCTGAGAGTAAGCATCAGGAGGCTGCTCTACCTGGGCCCCAGGGAGCATGGTCAGTTGTCAGGACCAGGTTGCCACGTGGGAGATCAGTCCAGAATTCAGTGGATGTTTGCCTGTGCGGATGAGCCCCTTCTGCTGCACTCATTGTCCTCAAGTGAAGGCATGCCACCAACAGGTGCCTCTACGTAGCCACATGTGGTCCAGCAACCCACCCTAGTCTTAGCATTTTTCTTAGCCCAAGAGATCTACCTAATGGAAAAAATCCTTTTTGCAACAACTCAGGACACTCATAAGCCCCATCAAAGGAAAGATGGGGCTCTTAATAGGTCCTACCCTCCAGTGGCTATACTGGAGTAGGACTGAGTGGAACCATTTCAAACAAAAGTAGTTAATACCCACCCACATGACACATAGAAAAACCCAAACATGGTCTTGAAGGAAACTAACAGAGAATGGCTCAGAAAACAAGACAAAACAAAACTTGTCACCTGGGCAAACACCCCTTCAGTCCCCAGTCATCTAGGACAGTGATAAATGAAGCATTGGAGGAAACGGAGATTGCTGTCAGTTCGGCCACTCCAGAAGTGGAGAGTGAGTTAGCAAACTTCCACACAGAAACATGACATTCCGTAGGTTCCAAGGTTCTCTTGCCTCCTGTTTTCTCAGTCTTCTTGTTTTCTGAAAATGTGGTTAAATCCAAAATACAGGCTATTATCATGATGATTTCATGGATTCTTCATGCATTTATGCATTAATATTCATGCATTAAACAAGCCAAAGGCAGGAGATGAACAGCCCCAACATACAGGCAATTTGTAAGCTCTGCTTGAAATATTTTAAATTAAATGACATTAACAAATGAGTAATCATCAGAATAAACCACATAATAATTTCATTATTAACAAATCAAAACATACATAACCCAAAGGTTGCTGACCTGCACCAGCCAATAGGTACAACTAGCGTCATGGCCACATCAATGTCTGACTCTCAGTGACCCAGCCCCCAATCTAGCCTGTGAAGAATTACAATCTTATGAACTTTTCCTCCAGGACTTTACAGGAGTCTCCAAGGGACTTCACATATGAACATGAATCAGCTCAGGCCTCCTGTGCTGCGGTGATGCAAAATGAGCACTCCCCCAGCCCTGAGATATTGCATTTCTGCCTGCTTCACATCATCTCAGCGCCTAAAAAGCCCACCACTGTCCCTGCGCTGACCCTGCTGAGCAGTATGAAGACCCTCTCTCTGACACCAGATTGATGAGACACTGAGGCCCACCACGGTGCTACTCCACTCCCCAGTCACTGCCACGGGGAAGAGGAGAATAGCCCCTGTCGTCCTGCTGGAACTTCCTTGACAGCTTTGCACTGGGTCCCAAAGCATTACAGAGCTTCCTAGTTTTCTAATTTTTTTTTTTAACCAGGCCCTTGCTGCTCCCCCCGCCCCGGGGGGGCGGGGGGGGTGGGTGCTGGGTGTGACTCCCTGAACCAGCCAGCATTTTCCCTTTCACTAACCCCCCCCCCACCCCTTGAGGGTCCAAATTGCCTTCCTGAAAACTGGCTTAGGTCAGAAGCCAAACCATCAGCTGTGACCCTGAGTGCTTGACCCCCATTTGTGGACATGGTTTAAGTCTCCTTCCCCAGGACTTCTCCAGTTCCCAGGTAAAGTCATCGGTTACAAATAAACACTTGGGAGGAAGAGTGTTGCCCAACCACACATTCCAAATGTCGCACACTCTCTCAGCTCCTGGCCAGCTGAGATTCAGATACAGATACACAATGTATTTTCTTTCTTATTTACAAAAGGCGCTTTGCAGTTATAAACAGCACCTACAAACTTTTAACTGTAACTGTAGAGCTATAACAACACACACAAGAAAGCAGATATATCCATTCAGACTTTCCCCCTTCATTTCTAATAGTGTTAGGGAAAATGTTGGCTTTAAAAACAAAACAAAACAACCTATTGCTTAAAAGTTTCTGGGACTTATGTCTCTGAAAAGAAGCAGACGTGGATGATGTTGGACAAGATGCTAAATGAAATAAGCCAAATACAAAAGGACAAATGTTAGATGATTTCACTTATATGACGTGCCCGGAGTGATCAGATTCATAGGGACAGAATAGAATAGAATGGCAGTTGCTAGAAGTGGGAGGAAGGAGAATGGGAAATACTGCCTCATGAGTACAGAGTTGCAGTTTGAAAGTTATTTAAAAAAAAAAAAAAGAAAAGAAAAAAGATTTCATTTATTTATCAGAGAGAGAGAGCACAAGCAGGGGGAGCAGCAAAGGGAGAAGCATACTCCCCACCAAGCAGGGAGCCCCATGTGGGACTCAATCTCAGGACCCTGAGATCATGAGCTGAGCCAAAAGGTAGATGCTTAACCAACTGAGCAAGCCAAGCATCCTCTTATAGAGCTCTCTTAAAACAAAAACAAAAACCAGGCAACTGCAAAGGTGTGAACCGAGTCAAGGTGTTAGTCCAGCTTGGGTTCAGAGTGAAACAATTTGCCAAGAATACTGAAGTCGCATTCCCCACTGACAAGGCTAAGTTGAGTGTGAAAAAGGCTGAAGAGAAGAAACACCAATGTTTTTCTTTCTTTTTTTTTTTCTTTCTTTTTCCTTTGGCATGGTGTATAGTAATGATTATCCCTCTCAGAAATGTAGCATTTTGGCTTTCAAAGCATTTCCACAAGTGATCTAATTTGCTGTCATAACAAGCCTGGGAAGTGAAGGGCTGGGGTTCAGACTCCAGAGCTACAAAGGGGGAAGCCACCCTGTCCCACAGACGCTCTCAGCTTCCTCAGGGAACTGACCCCCCTCACACACATTTGCTAAGGAGGAAGCTAAAGCTCCCAGAGGCGAACTGACTCTCCCCGAATCTGCCATCACCGAGCAGAGTGGAGACCTAACCCTAAGCCTCTCAACTTACTACTTCGTCTTCTTCCCGCAAGCATGAATGACAACAGAAGGAAACTGAAAAAGTTAAAGAAAAAAAAAAATTCCTAACTGTGTCAAAGCATGGAAGAACCCCTAGTCTACATTAAAACTCAAGAGAAAACAGGATATAATTTGGGGATATATTTTAGGCTTTATAAAAATCCTCCCACCCCCGCCTCTGAGTAGGAAAGTGGGTAAAAACAGAATCTGGGGTGAGAAGTCATCTGATTCATCCATGATGGGCTGGAGAAGAATCTGTAAGCAAACACCCCGCATTTATTTCCAGTACTGTGTCTCATTCTGCCAGCTTTGGCAGCCAGCCCACGCCGTTTGCTCCAGGGGCCCTACTTTGGAGTCATGGTCACATCGTTATTCAGGGATGATAAAAGTGGCCTAAACCTTTGGCCTGCATGAAACTAGGATTTAAAAAGGACAGACATGTGCACAGGGCAGATTAAGCTGTCTGGCTGCTGTAGCACATCAAGGGTTAAGCCTCCAGATGTGTGCTGAGGCCTCTCCTGGCAGGGCCTAGCCCCACCCTCCAGCCTTCCCCCAGCACATCCTCCCAGGCTGTTCCAGGAAGCAGCTGGAGTCGAGGGCAAGAGAAAGCACGTGGCCTCAGAGGTGAACCAGGGACAGCCTCGGAGGTGCCAAGGATTCCTCTGAGCAGCCAAGTGTACGCTGACAGACAGGTCTGTGTGTGCTGGAAAAGCAAGTTCCACCCCTCAGACGAACCACTCGCTGAGGAATTCACCCACAAGGAGAAATGAGTTAATGATCAGGGTGGTCCACCTTCTGCCTGGATGCGTCATCAAATCAGCTTGTAAGGCCTGGCTGCGAGAACGCATGTGCTCACCCAAATGTGGTTCTGTGGAGCTACAAAACATCTCCGAGAGGGAACGCTGATGGAGGAGAAAGTTCTGGGGCTTTCTCTGTGCCAGGAACAGGGCCAATGGCCTGAGCCTGACAGATGGTCCAGGAGTGGTCAGATCTATGAAGGAGAAGGCCAAAGCTGCTAGCTGCATCTGCTCCACATCTGGGGCTGGTGACTCATGGGCCGCTCTCTCCTGCAGACCACATTCTCAGGCAGGCCCCAGCATGCAGGCCCCACCACACCGAGGTCCCAGTGCTCAGACTTGTTCCTCTACCCTCATACCCATCGGGGTTTGTCCTTATCTCCAATACTCGCCTTGCCTTCGTCTGCCCCACAGACTCAGCTGGCCCGCCAGCTCCAGGTCCAGGGCAAAGGGTGCCCAGAGCATCTCGGACCCACCCTAGACTACTGAGTCCTGGCCCTTTAAATTTACCAGACCCATACCCACCCTGCCCCAGCTGGCCCACCACAAGCCGCACCTGTTCTAGGCCAATCCTGTTTACCCTGGAACTACTATTTTTGCTCTCACCTCCCCGTTCTCAGATTCCTGGCTCCATATCCCAGCTGCCATTGCTGCTTCTGGCCCCTTCACTTTGGTGACCCTGTGGGCTTCCCTTTTTAGATCACAACCTCTCACATGTTTCTGACTCAACTCTCTCACCAGTGCTAGCTTACCTCCTGGTCTCAGGTGAGGGCTCCATGATTCAGCCCCAGCCCCTGGATCCTCCTCCTTCAGCCAGATCATTCCCAGGACAGGCACAGGGTAAGGATTTTCTCCTATGGTCCCTGTCTTCTTCTGACCCTCGGCCTTACTTTGACCTCCGATTGTAGTAGTTGGGGGTTCCCCAATAAAGCTCCCAGCAACTGGCCCCAACTTGAGTGCTAATTCCTGGAATCCCTCCCTCACCAGGAACAGCTCTGCCCTGGGCTCAGCTTCTGATTTCATGCGGGCTTTGCCTGGGTCTCACCAGGCCCACCCCTCCCCCACCGCCGCCCCAACTGTCTCATTGCCATCAAAGGGAGGCTCTCCGGCCTCTGGGGGAGCGGAGGTCTGAGAAAAGAGGGCAACACTGCCTCCTGCAGAGCCCTGACAGCACACGTTTGTATTCAGAATGGGGAGGCTCACACCTGTCTGCAAACATTTCTATCTACAAGTTTGGGGTGACTGATGAGAGGAAACGTAATGAGGTATCAGAAAGCAAGGTACTTGCCATCTTGGGGGCCTTATTTCCTACTCACTAAATTGTGTGTCTGGGCTAGGGGAGTGTATGTCGTTCCCGGTATCTCAAACAAGCATCCAGTTCTAAGTCCCTGGAAGTTAAGAGTGGCCCCCCTATGGTTCAGAGCCTTTTCTTTGCCTGCCAGACTACGGGTCTGACTTTAGCTGCATGTCTGTCATGGACATTCTCCACCAATGAATGAATGAGTTCAAGGTTCCCCTACTCCCAGCCTCTCTGTTCCCTCCACTCCAGAAGGTACAGAGACTCAACGGCCAGAGCCAGCCTCTGCTCCTCTATTCTACCTCTCCAGACCCTCAACATCCCCTTCCCTAAAGGCTTAGGGACCTGAAGACCAACTTCCCCTAAAAGCTCAGCTGGATATTTGGTTTTCTTTTCCATAAGCCAGCTTTCCTTTATAAGGATGCACTGTGATAAAATGGGGAAGAGTGAGATTTGGGCACCTAACCCCAGGGCGATTCCTGCTATGCCATTTACTAGTGATGTGACCCTAGACAAGAAATTTAACTTCCCTATGCCTGTTTCCCCATCTCTAAAATTGGGATACCAACAGTCCCTCCCTCACTGCCTTGGCATGAGGATTATAAGGGTTTATTCATAGAAGAGTAGTACCTTGTATATAATAAATGGTGATGCTGTAAGCTCTTATTTATTGATCACTCTATGTCAGGCCTTATTCGAAATACTTAATATCTAATAATTCATGTTCCCTACACAAAGTGAAACAAGAACAGAAGGATAATTCCATAATTCTAATGTATATTTTTAATTAAACATTATTAATAATAATTAAATATATTTTATTTAATATTGATTTAAAATATTGTTAATTAAACATGTGTCCATCAGCAGGAGTTAAAACACATTATCAACACTTTGTTACCCCAAAGAATCACATTGTTTTTATTGGCCTGGATAAGGTTTATACATAAAAAATACTCACACCTGGTCAAAAAATAAACTGAATTTTAAAAAGTTAGGGAATGTCTCCATCTGAATACAAACCTAGTGTGTAAAGATGAAAAAATGAAGCACTTGGGGAACAGAGATTCCAATTGGGCCCTGATATGGACACAAGCTTGTGTCATACTGTGTTGGACTATAAACACAATTCTGTGTGTCTCTTTTAATCTACCAGGTTTATAATTTAATAAATTATATTAAATAATATATTAATGTTGCTGTATAGTCTTTGAAGTTATCATTTCAAAGACTGCAGGATAACCCTAGTTAATTACCATAACTGAACTGACCTCATTATCACATATTGGCAGGTTTTTTTTTTTACCATTATAAATAATCCCATAGTACAAGCTACTTGTTCTTTCTTTTAGATTATTTCTTAGGCTAAGTCTCAGACTTGGGGTTATGGGATCAAAGAAGCTATTTAAAAGTCTAATTGCCTCCATCCTCCCATACATCCCTGCTCAGTTAGTACAGAATTCCACTGGAGGGAGGAAACACTCCTGGGGAAGCGTGAAGAAGGAGATAGGAATTAGCATTTGCTATTGAATGCCAGGCATCGTGCTGGCTTCAGAGTCAATGTTCCCTGTGCCACGATCCCGACCTGCCCAGACCCGGCGTCGTCGATGTTGCTATGGCCATTTATGAAGACATTTGCCAAGCAGTATGCTAGAAGTTTTGTTCATTCGATCTCATTTAATCCCCCCAACCATGCTCTGGGGAAGATATTATCTCCATTTTACAGAAGAGGAAACAGGAACCCAGGGAGATTAAGCCAAGGTTGCACAGCTAGTGAACAGAAGCATCTGGGTCCAAGTCTCTGCTGTTTGCACTCCAGCCTCCCTCCGCCCCCCAGCCCTGTATTTACAGATGGGATTTTTCACTCTCTGCTCTGTATGGCCGGGGAGAATGCCGGAGATGGAGACAGGAGAAGGTCAAGATGCAGAACTGCTCTGAACACTGAATCTTCCTAGCCCTCTGCCCACAAACTATTTCCGTTTTCTTTCTTGCTGGTGAAAAGCATAATAATAAAGGACACGTACATTGTTCCAAAGAGAGGGCTGTAAATAGAGGACACAACACCTATCAAAGACACTGACTTACCAAGCATCCTTTGAGGCAAAGTACCTCTCAGAACAGGTGTTTCTGAAGCCTAGCACGTGAACTGAGCTTTATGTTAAAATAGTTCTCCCATGGAATTATGTGACCTGGCCCAGCATTTATAAACTTTACACACATTTCAGTAACTCAATTAAATCGTCTAACCTCAGGGACACTGAGCTGGCTCAGTCAGTAGAGTGTGTAACTCTTGATCTCAGGTTTGTAAGTTTGAGCCCCATATTGGGTATAGAGATTGCTTAAAACTAAGATCTTTTTAAAAATAAAAAAAGGGGCACCTGGGTGGCTCAGTCAGTTAAACAGCTGCTTTCGGCTCAGGTAATGATATCAGGGTCCTGGGATCGAGCCCTACATCGGGGTCCCTGCTCAGTGGAGAGTCTGCTTCTCCCTCTCCCTCTGCCTGCTGCTCTGCCTACTTGCACTCTGTATCTCTCTGTCAAGTAAATAAAGCCTTTAAAAAAATTAAAATAAATTTAAAAAGCAAAGTATCTAACCTCAGTCTAGATTCATTCTAGCCTTTTACCCTACAAAAGGAGACCTCCTTTGAAATAGTGCCTCCTATTTTGAAATAGTGCCTCTCCCATACTGAATACTGTCACAAACACATTGGATTCATAGAATTCCAGATGTTATCCCATGATGCATCTGGGTCAGGAATACTCTGGCTATCTCAGGACTGCCAAGGAACAAGCTACAGCTACAGAGTATTGTGGAAAGACAGGGGCTGGCAACTGCAAAGTCAAAGAGAGCAGATTTAATTAAATGAATAGGTTAGAAGCGGCTGCTGGGTGTGGCAGGAGATCATCTGCTTGGTTCCAGGAGCTAAGTTGTGCAGTACACTAACCTGCACAGACTGTGTATTCATCAGGCCTCTTTCGAATGCAAGTGTGGAAATATGACTGGCTGAGAGAGGGGAAGTTATTGGCGCCTAACTGAAAATCCTAGGGGTAGTCATCAAGTGTAACTGGATCCAAGTGTGTCATCACTTAAATTTTTAAAAAGTAATGCATCACTAAAGTGGTGTCATTGGGAATGTGTCCCCATCTCTTCGCTCTGCTGTCCTCTCTCTGGAGTGATGACAAGAGGACCCCCAGTAGCTCCAAGCTTCTTTTCCACAGAGATCCCAGTGGAAGGAGACTACCTATTTCCTACTTGTTCCATCCGAAGTTCCAGGATTGGCTGTCAGGTGGCCTGAATTGGCTCATGGGCTGAACATTTCAGCTTGACCTTCAAATCCATTCTCCACCCTTCTCCCTGCTCTGAAGCTGAGAGGCTAGTCCATGTGGATACATCAGTAGCTTCTTTCCCCTATGCTCTCCTTTGGGCATTGTTGTTGGAAGACCAGAGGGAGACTGAAGGAAGAGAAAAGAATGAGATGAGGGCATTCATTCCCTTCAGTTCCCTTAGCAAGAGTCTGCATGGATTAGCTATGTCTCATAGTCAGTAGTCACAGGTCCTGCTTCAGCTCTCTCTGCTCACCCTTCTCCCTTTGAGCTCAAGTAATGGCTCCTCAATCATTTCTCTACAACCTATGTGTTGTACCAACACCCTGCTCTGATTAAGCCTAGGAACTGTACTTTCCGTTAGGGTTTTCTTATACTTTGCCCACACCTCTGTGGGCAGGTTATTTGATAACCCAGTTTGAGAGTTTCATATGTTTGTAGGATCCTGACTAACACAGCTAACATGCCCATGCCTACGTCAAATCCATGCTTCTTATTGGACAGGCCTGAGTCACACGCTTACCCATGAAACCAAGGTCTGAAATCAGCTCCATTCACTGGAGTGGAGGAGGGGTAGTCCACCAAAGGGACAGGCAAGTAAAACCTATGGTCACTATGTTGAGCAACATAGATAAGAAGGAATTCTACTCATGAGCAAGTGTCAAGACTACTCATGTTTCTTCAGAAGCAGTACTCACATATAAATAAGGATGAGATTCAGAGAGTAAGTACAAGCTGAAACAGCAATGAGCATGCCTTTCATCCCTGTACGCTCAAACCAATGCCTCCAAAAGAGCTGGCTACTCATTTTCTGATCTCTGGGCCTGTTGACAACTCTCTTCTGGAACAAATTGAAATTTCTATCATTGATTCATGTTGAAATGTCATGAAACAGCTTAGGCCTTGGCTCACTGAGCAATAAAGCAGGTCCTTTTGGCAGCCTAAATGAGCTGCCCCTGACAGCAGGACAGGGGACAAGGCATTAAACATTGCCAAGAATGGGCAATTTGGAAGCTGCTGGTGACAGAAGTGACAAGGCCAAAACCATAACCACTTTGAAAAAAAATGACATCAGTTGAAGGATAAACATAAAACAGGGCAAAAGCAACCTCATCACAGAGCTATAAATGCTTCGATGAACATTTAGCCTGATAATCCATGAAACCCTTATATTTTAGCAGAGAATTCTTTTCAGATGGATTAACCCCCATTATCATGACTGGTTCTGCCTTGCAAGTAGATGGATGAGTCGCCTTGCAGGTAAAACCATGAACCACCACTCCAGTGAATCTCTGTCCCTTACCATTACCCAGAAAACTAGTAACAGAGGTTAGTTACCACATCCCCCAACTCCATGTTTTGATGGAGACCCCACTGTGCCTTTTCAATGGACATGTTGACATTTAATGACATGTGAAGGATATTTGGTTTTCCAGGTCATTTTCCTCAACAAAGCCCAGATGCTGCTTTGGTTGGAGTTCAGGAAGATGCATTTGCCAGCAAGACAGGCCTCCTGAGCCAGTCATGTGCCTCTCCTAGTCCCACTCATAATTCCTTTGTGCTACAATCCCATAACAGTTCTCTTCATCCATAAGGACAGTTGGCTATCAGCTCTCTGGAGGAAAGGGGATCTAAAGAACCAATTTGCTTCAGTGCCTCTGGAGTCCAGGAAATGAAGAGTTTGGGGCCCAGAGAGAGAAGAAATCCAAGAGCTCAAGCCAGTGGAATCCCTTAGCCATATGTGACCTTGAGCAAGTCATACCTTTGTGGGTTTGTTTCCTTCTCATATTGTATTATTGTTTCCAAGACACTAATGATATGATAAGCATTAAAAATAAAGAATGAGTTCTCTGAGCCAAGGCAGATCTGACTGGTACTTCCAATGGCATTCCTGCTTTGAAGAACCCATTTAAACAGAAGTTATCAGTAAACTTAGAGAACAGAATAGAGTAGGGGAAGAATAGCATAAAGGTTTGCTCTCACCAGCTATCTCTGCTTGATTTGTAGTAGCTCCCTGGAATGCCATATTCACAAGATTCTGAGGTCATATCTGGGTTCAGTAGAGAAGAATTTCCTGATCAATGGGTACAAGAGGAGAGTGTGGCACCATGCACAACATCCTTGTTTTGGAGATTGAGAGCATTGAGCTTGAAAGTCAATTCTTTTTTTTATTTTTTAAGATTTTATTTATTTATTTGACAGAGATCACAAGTAGGCAGAGAGAGAGAAGGAAGCAGGCTCTCTGCCAAGCAGAGAGCCTGATGTGGAGCTTGATTCCAGGACCCTGGGATCATGACCTGAGCCAAAGGCAGATGCTTTAACCCACTGAGCCACTCAGGCGCCCCTTGAAAGTCAATTCTTAGAGGAAGTCATGGGTCTTAGCTCTTCCTTCAATGTCAGTGAAAAACAAAATTCCAGTGGGTTATAAACAGAAACATTTATTTCTCACTTTATAGAGCATCAAGTTATGGGTTAGATTGGTTCTGTTCTATATTTCTTCTTATTCCAGGACCCAGCCAGAAGGAGCTGCCCTCATTTCAGATGTGCTGTGCTCATGGCAAAAAGCAGAAACTCAAATGGCCAAGCCAAATCAGACAATCACATTTAAAACTTCTCCTCAGACATAATGTAATTCATATTATTCACATCTCATTGGCCAGAGCAAGCCCTATGGCCAAGCTTCAAGTCAATGGGGGAAGGGATATATAATATTCCTGGCAAGGAAGGAGTGAAAAACAGCAATCGATGCACTCTACCAGATGGTGTTTGAGAAAGATACTTTCAGTATGCAGATGCTGTATCTGTTTTTTCTTATTTATTTTCTACAATACGCATGTAATATACATGTAATTTTTTAAAAAGTGAAAAGTTTTAAAATGCTAGTGTATCTTGTGAATATTGGGATTCCCCAAGGAGGGAGAAAACTGATACCTGGAGAGAGGAGGGTGCCTATGCTGATGGAAGTAGAGGGAGGGGGAAAATGCACAAAGCTGGGAGTTCTTCAGAGAATATGTGAGTTTATAGGAGGAGATAGCAAGGAAACTAAGTACACAACAAGCAGATCCACAAGGGAAGCCCAAGCAAAGCATCAACAGCAAGTGGATAAGCAAGTGGACTGTGTCATTTGGATAAGCAGATCAGCTCAAGACCGCTGAAGGCACAAAGGTCTCAGAAGAAGGAGATGAAGTGATGAATGAATGTTAATGATGTTTGGAAAACAAGGACTATGGAATACTGGTTAAAAATAATGCAGGTGTCTTCTAAGATAGCAGTTTCAACAGGGAGCCAGGCATTATTAAATCACTGAATATTTATTGAGTACCTACTAGGCAGTGGGTACCATGCCAGGTACTGCAGATATAGTGGTCCACAACAGAAAAGACACCATTTCTGCACTCTCAGACCTCAGAGTTGATTGGTAGAAATGGGCAACAATCAGGGGGAGCCTGACTGGGTCAGTCAGTAGATCATGCAACCCTTTTCTTTTCTTTTCTTTTAGATTTTATTTATTTGAGAGAGAGAGCATGAAAGAGAGAGAGCATGAGAAGGGGGAGGGTCAGAGGGAGAAGCAAACTCCCTGACAAGCAGGTAGCCTGATGTTGGACTTGATCCCGGGACTCCAGGATCATGACCTGAGTCAAAGGCAGTTGCTTAACCAACTGAGCCACCCAGGTACGTCAGAGCATGCAACTCTTGGATCTCAGTGTTGTAGATTCAAGCCCCACATTGGGTATAGAGATTACTTAAAAATAATAATAATAGGGGCACCTGGGTGGCTCAGTGGGTTAGGCCGCTGCCTTCGGCTCAGGTCATGATCTCAGGGTCCTGGGATCGAGTCCCGCGTCGGGCTCTCTGCTCAGCGGGGAGCCTGCTTCCTCCTCTCTCTCTCTCTGCCTGCCTCTATGCCTACTGATCTCTCTCTGTCAAATAAATAAAGTCTTAAAAATAATAATAATAATAATAATAATAAAGCTGGCGCAACAACTCTGGAAAACAGCATGGAGTTTCCTTAAAAATTTGAAAATAGAGCTACCTTATGACCCAGCAATCACACTACTGGGTTTTTACCCTAAAGATACAAATGTAGTGATCCAACGGGGCATATGCACCCAAATGTTTATAGCAGCAATGTTCACAATAGCCAAACTATGGAAAGAACCTAGATGTCCATCAACAGATGAATGGATAAAGAAGATGTGTTATAAATATACAATGGAATACTATGCAGCCATCATAAATGAAATCTTTCCATTTGCAATGACATGGATGGAATTAGAGGGTATAATGCTGAGCGAAATAAGTCAGTCAGAGAAAGACAATTATCATATGATCTCCCTGACATGAAGAATTTGAGAGGCAACTGGGGGGGGGGGCGTTGGGGAGTAGGGAAGGAAAAAATGAAACAAATGGGATCGGGATGGAGACAAACCATAAGAGACTCCTAATCTCACAAAACAAACTGAGGGTTGCTGGGGGGAAGGGGGTAGGGAAATGGTGGTTGGGTTATGGACATTGGGGAGGGTATGTGCTATGGTGAGTGATGTGAAGTGTGTAAACCTGGTGATTCACAGACCTGTACCCCTGGGACTAATAATACAGTATATATTAATAAAAATAAATAATAATAGTAATAATAAAATAAAATCTTTTAAAAAAAAAAAGAAAAAAAGAAATGGGTAACAATTAAATCTCAAATGGAGACTTAAGCTTCTTTCAATCTGATAACAATTCCCCAGTGTGTTCACTTCCTATCATTCAAAACAGCTACTTCCCATGTTCTCCCTCTTCAAATCCATGATTCCCAATACCTCTACCTCTACACATAGCAGATAACAATCCATTATTTCTCTCTCTTTTTTTTTTTAAGCAACTAACAATTCTCTCTAATCTTTCTACCAACAAAACACCACCTACCCACTCAATCCACATTCTCTTTGCTTCTGCTTTCTTGTGATGGGAATCTCTGCCCAATCTTGATCCCATCCCCTTTTGCATTCAGTCTTCACTCTTGCAATTATGCTTTTTCTGTCCTGCATTCTCCTTCCCTACCACATCATTTGCATCGTTACACGAACATGTTGTAGTTGGAAAAGGAAGAAGGCAGAATTTTGCCTTCCAAGAAGAATTTGGAAATGGATGAGAATGCATTTTGGTTGTCATAATGAGCAGAGAGCCTTTTGGCATTTAGCTGGGGCTAGAGATGCTGTGTTCTATCTTATTTAAAAAGAAAAACTCCCTTGAACCTCACAACTTCCACCAGCTATTACCAACTACTCAAATCCTCCACAAAAGAACTTCTTAATAGAATTATCTGGATACACTGTCTCCACTCCTTCATCTCACAATCTCTGGCCATTCATTCCACTCATGTTTCTGGCCCCACCACTTCCCAGAGACTACTCTTATCAGAATTACCAATGACCCCCACATTGCCAATGCAGACATCACTGCTTGGTCCTCATCTTATTTGATGTCACACAGCATTTGACCCAACTAACTACTCCTTCTTCCTTGAAAGTTTACCTAAAATAGATATCTCTAACAAGACCAAACAGAACACTTTTGATCTATTCTTCACCCCAAGCAAAAAACCAGTTGACAAAACAAAAAAAGACCTTCTACTACTCTTCCTTTTGTCTCAGGAAGGGCTATGCAGATATTCAAGCCAAAACACAGAAACAACAAACTAACAAACAAAAACCCCAAAAAACTACACTAAGCTATTTTCTACTATTCCCCACATAAATCCATCAGCAAGTCCTATCCACTCTATGTCTAAGATACACCTCCAAAGTCTATACGTCTCCCCATCACTATTGCCGCACCGGTCCAAGCCATTGACATTCCGCCCCTCTCTCTGCCTTCTACTTGTGCCTGTCTCTGATCCATTCTTCATTCAGCTCCCAGAGTGAACTTTTTAAAATGTAACTCCTATGCTTGAAACCCTCCACTAAAATTTCATTTCATTAAGAATAAGTTATACATTTCTTATCCTTATCCCCATCTTTCAAAGCCCCTATATGATCTGACATTTGCCTACCTTTCTGATTCCACTTGATACTCAAATGTAAGCCACACTGGCCTTATTTCCATCCTTGAAATATCCATCACATTCGTACTTTTTGTGTAGCAAATGTTAAGGATTTATTGCATAATGCAATTATGCTTAGAGCAGATGTTAGTGGGTAATGATAGAGGTTGCATATCTAGTTTACAAATCTAGATCAGAAAGGGCCTCTGATAAGAAAGACAAAGGAGGATATTATATATTGATAAAGGAGGCAATTCATCAAGGAGATGTAATAGATATAAACACATACACACCTAACAACAGAAACCCAAAATATATGAAGCAAAACTGACAGAATTGAAGGGAAGAGTAGATAGTTCTACGGTAATAGTTGGAGACTTCATACCCCACTTCCAATAATGCATAGAACAATTAGAAGACCAACTGGGAAACAGAGGACTTGAACACCATAAACCCACTAGACCTAACAGACAAATGCAGAACATTCCACCTAACAACAGCCAAAAACACATTTTCTTTTTTTTCCTTAAGATTTTATTTATTTGACAGTGGGAGAGAGCACAAGCGAGCACAAGCAGGGAGAAAGGCAGGCAGAGGAAGAGGGAGAAGCAGATTCTTGGCTGGGGAGGGAGCCTGACTCAGGCCTGGATCCCAGGACCCTAGGATCATGACCTGAGCCAAAGGCTGATAGTTAATCGATTAAATCACTCAGGTGCCACAACACATCTCAAATACACAGGAAATGGCCTTCAGGATAGATCTTATGCTAGGCCACAAAATAATAAATTTAAAAGAATTTAAATCATAAAGTATCTTCTCCAACCATAGTGGAATGAAACTAGAAATAAATAACAAAAACTAGTCTGGAGAATTCACAAATACATAGTCATTAAACATACTCTAAAAATCAATGGGTCAAAGAAGAAGTTCCTGGCAAAATTTAGAAAATTCTGTTCTCACATAGCAACCCAGTAATTATAGTACCTACTTACTCTTACTATCTTAATATCCTAGAGAAAGTAATTGTATGATGTCAAGGAAATTCTATAAATCTCTATACAAATAAGCTTTTGCTGCATAAGGAACCACCACAAAATTGTCTTGGAACAATAAGCATTTTTTTTTTCTCAAGTTCACAGGTCTTCAGATTGGTTGAGACAGGCTGCTTTAGGCTGAATATGTGCAGGGAAGCCGGGACAGTCAGGCTGAAGGCCCAACAGCTACCTGGGGACATTTTCTTCTCACACAAATCACAAAATCTCCCAGAGCAACGAGCAATGATGCACACAGTTCCTCTTAAGGCTTAGGCTCAAATGTTGTGTTATCACTTCTGCCCACATACCATTTGCTTTAGCGAAAGCAAATCAAACAGCCAAGTCCATCATCAGTGAGAAAAAGAAGAATAGTTACCCCTATCATAAGGGTTAGAAGTGGGGGTGGTGAGGGGGTGATGGGAGGGGGGCGCCTGGGTGGCTCAGTCATTAGGCGTCTGCCTTCAGCTCAGGTCGTGATCCCAGGATCCTGGGTTCGAGACCTGCATTGGGCTCCCTACTTGGCAGGAAGGCCGCTTCATCCTCTCCCACTCCCCCTGCTTGTGTTCCCTCTCCTGTCTCTCTGTCAAATAAATAAATAAATTAAAAAAAAAAAAAAAAAAAACAAGGGTTAGAGGGGAGGGAATGAAAAGTCACTGAACAATAGCCTACTCTTCCACAGCCCCTCTTTGGAGAAGAGTGTCAACCGTGGTGCTATTGTTATTACTTATGGGTACTAAACAATAATGTCTTCTTACTAGCCATGTTGGACGTATCATGAATGAATAATACTCCTATTCCTGCTGTATCTGCTACTGTTGAAAGCCACATCGAAATATGAAATTCTTCAAAGCCATTTTACCCAGATTCAGTTAACACGTGTTGACTTACTAATTTATTCTTAGTGGAGCAATATTATCCTCTCAAGAACTTGTACTTCAATACAATTTCTTTTCCAGTCCTCAACGAGATCTTCTAAGATGTCCGTATGATATATCAAAGCCCTAAAAGTGAATCTGACACCATCAATGGGAACAGAATGAATATACCTTCCTTGAAAATCTTCCTAAAAGAAAAATCCCTTTGACTTGTGGAAAACTTCAACTTTCTGGAGGATTCTTAATGAACTTTATCCCTGTTAAAGTAAAACATATCCAGTGTAAATACAATATAGAGTCTGACCTTCCCTGGCCTTGAAGACCTTGACACGCTGCTAATATTTTCACATGCAAAAAAATGATGAAGCCGAGGGTGAATGAGGACGTTATCCTGAATTCTGCACTGTTCAGCTGATGATACACAGCCTCTATCCTGTAACCTCCCTTCCAATAAACATCTCTCCCACAAGATTTTCATCTTATTTGTTTGATTTACAGCTCAGTGGAAAGAAAGATATTTTTATCTTAATTTCATGCCAGAAAATATGAAGTCATGAAAACATACTGAAAAGGATAGACATTTTTTAAATGGGATCTTAAGGGCCAAGCCTAAAGCCTGTTGCCAAATTCAATGAAGAATTGTTTGGAGTAAGAAGAGAACATTGCTCTGGGACTGAGCCAACTAGAAAGGCTGATACACTGTGACATCTCTGGCATGTATAACCTCCCTGCCCTTGAAATGAACTCTGGAGGGAGGCAGCACAGCCAAAGTCGGCAAAGAGGTGAAGAGTGAACCTCCAAGTCCTAGAGTACCCAAAACCTCACTGTGCAAGTCAATCTAGTTGGGGGGAAGATCCATCTAAATGAGTGAAAATTCAGAATTCCCATTATTTCCAAATGCAGGGAGTGCTTCTGGGTTTAAAATATTGACAAACAAAATCAAAGTTTTTTCCACTTCTTCCAAATGCCATTGAAATAACAAAGATATAAAAAGAAAAACAAAGTGGTACTAGAAAAACTGAGAGGAATGTTATCACCACCAAAGAAATTTTGATGAATTTCTGAAAGATACAAAGCAGATAGGGTAAATATAACTTGGAGTCTGCTTTGTAAATTATACCTTGATATAAGTATTTGACTTACTGATCAAACTGATAAAGAGGCAATTAATGTCAGAGTTGAGCACCCAATACAGGCAGAAGATGATAGGAAGAGACTTCCCCAAAAGAGTCATAGAAAAAAAAATCAGTACAGCAAGGACATATAGAAGAGGAAGCTGAGGAAAGCTCAAAATAATTATATTAAAAGAATTAAATTTTAGGGGCAACTGGCTGGCTCAGTCAGTACACCATGTGACTCTTGATCTCGAGGTTGTGACTTCAAGCCTCATGTTGGGTATAGAGATTACTTAAAAATAAAATCTTTTTAAAAAATTTAATGAGGTTATTATTGTTATTTAAAAATAAATATTTTTAAAAGATTTTATTTATTTATTTGAGAGAGAGGGAGAGTGAGAGGGAACATGAGAGGAGAGAGCGTCAGAGGGAGAAGCAGACTCCCTGCTGAGCAGGGAGCCTGATGCCGGACTTGATCCTGGGATTCTGGTATCAGGACCTGAGCCTCAAGCAGTTGTTTAACCAACTGAACCACCCAGGTACCCCATAAATAAATATTTTTTAAATTTCTCTAATTTTAATTTCTAACATAAGAACTACCAATAGATATAACCCAAACACAAATACTCTTTGGGATCCTCAATAATTTTTAAAAGTGTAAAGTGGTCTAGACACCAAAATTTTGGAGAATCAATGCTATATTGTCATGTTTGCTATCTGTTTCTTTCTTCCTTTCTTTTTGTAATTGTATTTTATTTTATTTTTTAGGTTTTATTTATTTATTTGACAGAGAGAGCGAGATTGCACAAGCAGGGGGAGCAGTAGAGGGAGAAGGAGAAGCAGGCTCCCCACCAAGCAGGGAGCCTGACATGGGGCTCGATTCCAGGACCCTGGGATCATGACCTGAGCCGAAGGCAGATGCTTAACCATCTGAACCACCCAGGAGCCCCAGTCTTATTTTTTTAAGAGTTTCTTTTTAAATAATCTCTATAGCCTATATGAGGCTTGAACTCACAATCCCAAGATCAAGAGTTGCATATTGCACGACTGAGCCAGCCTGGTGCCCCACCATTAATTTCTACCTGCTGAGGTGAAAAAAAGGATGATGAAGTGGGAAAGTGAACACTGATAGTGTCCTAGCTGCCACCCAAGTGAAAGAGAGGAGGCACATCCTATCAGTGATGTTCCTTAACTTTATCTCCTCATATCTTTCATAAGTCTAAAGTCCTGAGGAACATTTACACCCAATGATCCATCAGTAGATTCTGGAAAACTCACAGCTTGAGAGTAGGCTTAGGGAGGCAAGGGGAGGGTTTCCATACAATCTATTCACTCATGGAACTTGTGGCCTGACCCCATATGAATTTGAGGAAAAGGTGGTGGTGGGAGGGACATTTAATAAATAACCTATAATAAAAAAGGGGAAAAAAATCACCTGATTTCAGTTTATGACTCCCCCTCCTTAAGCAAACATACTAGGTGTTTGTACACTGTGACAGCCACTTTCTTCCTTTAGGAATTATAAGGTTGGGCCTGGCTGTAAAGATGAGGAGCAGTGATATGCAGGGTTTGAAGGCACAGGCGCAGCCTCACGACAAGCACTCAGATTCTCTCAGATGATTATGGTTAAGCATTTAGTCATCTATTGATTCAGCAACCAGGAAATGGTTGGTATTCAATTTCCTTAAAGTTTAGATATATATGTATCTGCTGTAAGATTGCTGTCCTTCATCTACTACAAATCTTCTTTTCCTTTTAGAAATGCCTTGTTATTCTCAGTCTAGTAAATAAATTATTACTAAGTCAGCGAAAAGGTAAAAGCATTTCAGTTAATTAATAAAATTTCTATACTTCAAAAAAAAAACCCATAAATCATTCTACTAAAATTTTCAATAAAATGACTTCACTCTCTAAAGGTCCAACATAGTTTCTTTGATGAGTGATAAAATTAACCATTTTTTCCATTTCAATTCTAGTGATTTAATGTGGAATTTTAAGAAGCACGTATTTGATAAAGTTCTAGGTCCTGGGAGAACTAGAAAAATGGCTAATGGTCCTAACTGATAACACACTGTCGTAGTTTCTTCCACAATTTCCCCCATTTCTCATTTTTATTCTTGGTAACTAGAAGTCAGGGTTTGAGACCACCAGGCCCTGGTCTGCAATCTTTGAAATTCCCACCTCCCTAAAGTGACTTGCCAATGATACAGCAGCCAGTGGTAAAAATATTACAGGTCTGGAATGCAAACACTTCTCACTTCCTATGTTTATGAGAGAAAAAGAAGTAGAGGGACACAATTAAAAAGTGATTGAAAGGTGGTGTTATATCCACCTCAATGCCAATATCTTCCACTATCATTCTTGGGCTACAGAGGACAGACACCATAGAGCAGTCCCAGATCCTAGCATCTTCTTCACTAATGTGTTTCTTAATGCTTTAGGGGGAAAAAGCTTCCTCTGGGACTTGTTGGGACACCAACAAGAAGGTGATACCAGTTAAGTAGGAAAAACTCACTTTGGTGTCTCTTTCATTCTTACACCACTACCACCACTGTCCCAACAGGTCTGACACCAAAAGTTTATTCCCGCACCAAGCAAGTCTGTGACACTAGCTGGGTGTCCTGAAATTTAATTCAATTCTGACACCACTTATCTGGACACAGCATCAGATCCCACAGGTTAGGAGCCCAGTTCCACACGACTGTCCCCCTCTTCAGATGGCAATCATAAGTAGTAGGTCCTCAAGTTATGCACAACTCTGTCTGACTTGACTAGAAATCATCCATGACCTCCTCCCTTTTGGATTCAGTTATTTACTAGAACAGCTCAAGAACTCAGGGAAACACGTTTCCCACTTTATTGCATAAAAAAGATTATGATGAAGGATACCGATGAACAGTCAAATGAAGACGCACACAGGGCAGGGTCTGAGAGGGCCTTGAGCACAGGAGTTTCTGTCCTTGTGTATCACCTTCACAGTACATAGATGTGTGTTTGTCAACCTGGAAGCTCCCTGAACCACTTTCTTTTGAGTGTGTGTGTGTGTTTAAAGATTTATTTGAGAGACAGAGAGAGAGTCTGTGAGCAGGGGCAAAGGGAGAGGAAGAGAGAGAATCCTCAAGCAGAGTTAACACTGAATGTGGAGCCCAATGTGGAGTTCAGTCCCAGGACCCTGAGATCATGACCTGAGCCAAAATCAAGAACTGATTAAGCCTCCTTTTGCATTTTTATGGAGGCTTAATTACTTGGGCATGGCTGATTAAATCATTGGTCACTGGTGATTGAATTCATTCTCCAAACCCTCTACCTTCCCTGAACGTAGAAGGGTAGGGCTCTAATCACACCTCTAGTCACACAGTTGTTTCCCTTGGCAACTAGCCCCCATTTGTAGGTGCTTTCCAAAAACCACCTCATTAACATAAATCTAGGTGTGGTTGAAAGGGGGTTGCTACAGATATCAAAACACCTTTATTGCTCTTATCACGCAGAAAATTCCAAGAGTTTTAGGAGCCCTGTACTATAAACAGGGATGAAAACTAAATATATATTGCTTTTATAAGTCACAATATCACAGCAGGGACATTCTGGCACCAGATTTCACTGAATGTGCGCCATCACTGAGTGTAAAATTTAACCATCCAAGCCAACTTTTAGAGCCATTTCCAGCTTTACCTAACCCATACCTAACCCACTTTAGATCTAGAAGATCTGATAAATGTACCTATATCAATATATTAATCCTGATACAAAACTACATTTTGTTCTTTTTGGCTTAACATCCTTAGAATCTATTCTCACACATAATTCTTGGTTTTCCACCAATATGAATTGTAAACTCCTGGATTTATTTTGTACACTAAGCAATTTTTTCCCAAATCAGAGTCTTCATTTGTTCTGCTTGAGCATTCTGAGATCTGGCTCTAGTTTAGGGTTAGAATAGGAAATAATGGACAGTGAGGATGGGCTTCGAGGAGAATAAGCATCCCCTTGCAAGGCAACTGCCTCCAATACGGTGATTTTAGAGTCCAAGAATGAAAGTGTAATGTTCTCAGTCATAAGAAGAGGGGCTATGGCTGCTTGCTCAGGGAGAGTTGGGCATTTAACTTCATCCAAATACAATCCAAGTCTTAGAATCCCACTTGTTCCCAATACATTGATTGTCACATAAACAATTTGGTGGGTCAGTGAATTCAATTTCTTTTGTAACTCTGAAACCCACCTGGTCTCGTTTTTAATAAAGTTGGTCCTCCAGTCATAAGAAATAGACTTTTTTAAGTTTACCATAAAAGTTCTCTGATTGTCTGAATGCAAATTTAAAGCCTTGAATTTTTTTTTTCTGTCATTTTTCTAGAGTAGTCCTATCACCCCATCCCATAGTCCTCATTGTCATCATTACCATCATAATCCTTAAGTGCAATATCCACTTGATCTGGAAGGTCACTACTTTAAGAGGTACTTCTTCCCAAGCAACCACAGGTAACACTTTAACTAATCAAGATCCTACTGCATGTTATAGATGATCAGAATCCTGTTTTCCAGGGGCGCCTGGGTCGGGTTAAAGCCTCTGCCTTCGGCTCAGGTCATGATCCCAGAGTCCTGTGATGGAGCCCCACACAGGGGTGGGGCTCTCTGCTCTGCTTCCTCCTCTCTCTCTGTCTGCTTCTCTGCTTACTTGTGATCTCTGTCTGTCAAATAAATAAATAAAATCTTTAGAAAAAAAAAAAAAGAATCCTGTTTTCCATTGACAAGGAACTAAACATTTCATTCAAGGCCAAGGACATCGACAAGCATTCCAAGACCCAAGCTGATGCCTGAAACCACATATAGTACTCAACCTTACATACTGCTTTTCCCTCTACATACATACCTATGATAAAATTTAACTTATAAATTAGGCACAATAAGAAATTCACAACAATAACTAATAATAAAATACAATAATTATAACAATATACTGTAACAAAAGTTAGATGAATGTGGCTTCTGTGTGTGTCTTTCTCTCTAAATTTCTATCATTAGGATGAGAATGAACTATGCATATACCTGAAACAATTGGCTAAATGTTTGGGAAAATATTGATGTAAATCCCTTTCTCACAGATATTCAGAATATACTTCATAGGAATTAAAGAGCACTTGGTGCTTTAAAAAAATACTAGAAAAAAATAATAAATAATTTTGTTTATAATCTTGGGTGGAAGTGATGGAAGAATTTCCTTTTTCAAGAAGACACAAGTCCCAGAAGCCATCAGTGGAAAGACCAATTTCATAAAAATTAAAAACTTTTCCTCAGCAAAAAAACATTAACAATGTCTTAAAAGATAAGCAGTAAGCTGGGAAAAAACATGCTTAATACAGATTTATAATCATGTTTTAATAGATTTTACATATCAGTAAGAAAGAGAAAACCTCCCAATAGGGAAAATCAGAAAGCTTTGAACAGCAAACTACAGAAGAGTAAATATGATTGATAAATTTATAAAGAGATGCTTAGCCTCATTAATAATCAAGGAAAAGCAAATTAAAAATCAGAGTTCTAATCTATCAAATTGCAAAATTTAGAAAGACTGATAATATAAAAAACAATGTTGGCACAGGAATGGGAGGTAGGTACTCTCATGAGCTGCTTGTAGAAGTGTAAATTGGTGTAGGCTCTTGGGGGCACAATGTAACAGGTACATACATTTGAAGGCTTAAAGTTTAAACTAATGACTCTACATGAGGACTCTAACCCACAAAAGTGCGCACGTAGATGCACAAAGATGTATAAACAAGGACATGTATTGTAGCATTGTTTCTTTTTTTTTTTTTTTCAAGATTTTATTTATTTATTTGTAAGAGAGAGAGAGAGAGTGAGAGCAAGCACAGGCAGACAGAGTGGAAGGCAGAGTCAGAGGGAGAAGCAGGCTCCCTGCGGAGCAAGGAGCCCGATGTGGGACTCGATCCCAGGACGCTGGGATCATGACCTGAGCCGAAGGCAGCTGCTTAACCAACTGAGCCACCCAGGCGTCCCTGTAGCATTGTTTCTAATATGAAGGATTAGACAACAATTAAAAATCTTTCCATAAAGGAACAAGCAAATAAATTGGAATACTTTGCAACTGTTAAAATTAAAGAAATAGAGTTTTATATGCTGACATGAAAATGTCTTCAAGGCATATTGATAAGGCCAAAACATGTTGCAGAGTGTTTTGTAAAATATGTACATCAAACATACATCTGTATGTATACATATATATCTGTGTATACAACAAACTTTTTTTTTTAAGATTTCATTTATTTATTTGACAGAGAGAAATCACAAGCAGATGGAGAGGCAGGCAGAGAGAGAGAGAGAGGGAAGCAGGCTCCCTGCTGAGCAGAGAGCCCGATGCGGGACTCGATCCCAGAACCCTGAGATCATGACCTGAGCCAAAGGCAACGGCTTAACCCACTGAGCCACCCAGGCGCCCTACAACAAACTTTTAACTGTGATCAACTTTAATGAGTGAGGGGAATGGGGGTTGGGAAGAGATAAAGTAAGATCATACTTGTATTTTTTTGTTGAATTTTCACTTAAAAATTATAATAAGAATAATTTGGGGGCACCTGGCTGGCTCAGTCAGTGGAGCATGTAACTCTTGATCACAGGGTTGAAAGTTCAAGACCCATCTTGGGTGTAGAGATTACTTAAAAATAAAAATCTTTTTAAAAAAAAGAATAAATTTTTTGTGAAATGTTTGTGATTACAGTTTTTAAAAAAATACATATGACTTGGGAAACACTCAAAGCTTCTCAGAACATTGGTACTGCATAAAAGAAAGACATTGATATCATCGTTATTTCAGTGTCCTTACCCTTCACAACTGTCAACACTGATAGCTTTTGTCAGAGAAATTTAAATGAAATTTACAAACAGAAGTTCATTTATTCAGAAAGCACACCTTGGAAGCAAGGCTATAATTCCAAAATACAGACATAAGAAATGACTTGCCTAGATTTTCAAACAAGTCAGGAAATGATCCAGAGCCAGGATTCCACTCATGTGGAATTCCACTCATGTACGAATAAATATATACACTAGCTCCCAGCCCAGCACCATAAATAACCCCATCCCCTGGCATTTCAGTCTCTCCCTGAGTAACTGAGTGTTTAAGTGACTTGCAAACCTTCACTTTGGCTTTAAAAATTGCCTGTGTCTGGCATTCTTTTTAAAGGGATGGCTTTTAAAAGTTTAACATCAACCTTCCAAAGAAAGCAAGAGAGTAAGATTAGTGTTCACCTTCTATAAGAGGACAACTCTAGAAGAACACAGTGTTTTTCCAAATGACAGTTTGGGTTGTGTTATTTAGCCTAAGATCGATAACTTAGCAGGAGTACTCTGTAACTGCATTATCTTAATTCTGAAAACTTTCTGAAGAAATGGATTGATCTAAGCACTGCCTCTGCCAATAACTATATGTATGACCTTGCAAAACTCCATGAACTCCTCTGAAGTTCAGATTCCTCATTTCTAAAGTGGGAGGAAGAGTATCTTCCTTCTTCACTACGTGGGTTGTATTGAGGCTCAAATAAGAGAGACTGTGAGGTATGAAGTTCCAGGTAAACAGTTATTAATGTACGAAACCTGAACTCTCAATGCAAGTATATTTCCTGCCTCACTCCTTCAATTCCAGAATGCGAGAGGACATTTGATTTGCCATATTCAATCCTCTCAATTTGGGCTGAATAATTTTTTTTTTTCTAGACCAACAGGTCTCCACTACAATGTCTATGAAAAGAGCGACATTTGTAAGGCAGCATTTGCTTGTAAGGTATGTCACAATTGAAAGGGACAAAGTGATGTAAGCCTTTTAAATTAAATTAAATTGGATTATACTAAAGCTGTTACTCACTGCAGTATCTGCCATATTCCTTTTCTGAGTCGACCGCCTCCTCTTTCAGCTTATGCTGCTCACATAATGCTTCCTCAACCACAGCCAGAGCCAGATTGAAAGGTGGGTGGTTGGACAGTTGCCTGAGTCCTTATTCTATAAGGGGTACTGAAAAATCACGGGAATAATTAGTAACTATAGAAACAGCGAAGGTTTTCACAGGCAAATTCTTACACAGGTGGAGGAACAGAAATTTGCCCTTGCTGGAAATATAGAACAAGAAAGAGGAAACTAAAAACAATAGTATTATCCAACAGCTATTCAATGTTTATTACATACTAGGCATATTATCAAAGGCTTTACATGTATGATTTCATTTAAACCCAGCAATTATTTGTTTGTATGTTATTGTTTTTAAACCCATTTCTCAGATGAGGAAATTGAGATGTGCCCGAGATAGTGCAAGTAGCAGAGAGTGGAGGGGCCCTATGAAACCAATCTTCTTCTAGGACCTATAGTCACTATGCCTCACAGCACCCTGCCCCCAAGTCTAGCTGAGTCTGTCATATGCTTTTGTGTCTTGGATTTATGAAAGAATGATTAGATTAAATTGATCAGGCAGACTAGTGCTGTTGGCCAGGAACCAGTGATCAATTTTAGAATACCATTCCAAACCTTTTAATATGTCTTCCAAGAACATGTCTGGTTCAGAAAATTTGCAAGTGAAAAGAGAATAGAACCCTTGAAAAACCATGAAATATATTGCCAAATTGCTTCAAAATATTGACATTCCTTAGGGACCTGTTTGTAATTTTAATTGGTTGAAAATTAAGTTTCTCATCACGCCCCCCCCCCATTAAATAAGGGTTGAACAAATATTTAAAGAATACTCTAGTATTCTTTTTTTGAAAGGTGCCTCACTTAGAATTCAATTGTAAATAACAGATTTCACTACAGCTAATTTAAACAGAAAGTAATTTTCCAGGAGGTATTATAGATTTATAAAAATCAATGGAAGGACCAGGAGTTTCAACCAGAGTTGAAACTATGCTTTCAGGAACAACTTCCAGAACTGGTCCACCATGGGCACCATGCTCTTGCCACACTTATAGAGCTGGGAAATCAGGAAGCCATCTCCATAGCTGTTGGCTATGACATTATCTGAATCAGCAAAGTGGATATGCTGCTCTGTCTCTCATCACCTATGAAATTTAGGGATGGAACACTGAGGCCCCCGCTACAGCTGGCTCAGAAAAACCAATATCTGCCAGTATAAATAACGAAAGTGGTAGAAATATAGCCTCCATCTCAGAATGTTCACTTTTAACTTTCCTATCTCATTAAAGTACATCTGTTTTATGGAAACTAGGTTTCATGATCAAGGAAAAAGTAGGTTTCGGTCCAAGCTGTAAGGACTTCTGGAAAATATTGTCTCTAGGTTTCCAGCCTCAAGCAATAAGACTTGCTGGAAGGGAGTTGTAATTGAGTCAAGTGCTTCAATTTGTGATGTCTGCCCTAATTAGACGCCAACTTATTAGGGCCAGCCTAGAGCACCCACCCATCTTGTTCCACCCCTGGCAACAGTTTAGGGTAGGAATTCAATTTAAGGGAGCCCACCCATGGGCTGGCCAGTGGTAGGTGACTTGATGAAAAAACATAACTTGGGACCAGATTCTTCCCTCAGGGTTTTGGAAATGGGACACTGAAGGACTGAGCCAATGAAATGAGGGCTTTATTGATTCTAGGTAAAGTAGAATAGAGTCGGAATGATGATGGGCCATGTGCAAGCAAACAGCAATATTTATACACACATTCACTGAGAAATATGGAGGCAAATACCAAAAGATATGGCATAAAATGTTACAAGTGGTTGGTTGCATGGGAAGAAGGAGCTAAAGAATTACTGTTGTTGTGATTTATAATCCTTTCAGTGCTATTTGAAATTGTAAACACTATGCTTGGGATAAAAATTAAAATTAAAAATAAAAACAGGGGCACCTGAGTGACTCAGTGGGTTAAGCCTCTGCCTTCCGCTCAGGTCATGATCTCAGGGTTCTGGGATGGAGTCCCTCATCAGGCTCTCTGCTCAGCAGGGAGCCTACTTCTCTTCCTCTCTCTCTGCCTGCCTCTCTGCCTACTTGTGATCCCTGTCAAATAAATAAATAAGGGATGCCTGGGTGGCTCAGCTGGTTAAGCAGCTGCCTTCGGCTCAGGTCATGATACCAGCGTCCTGGGATCAAGTCCCACATCGGGTTCCTTGCTTCGCAGGGAGCCTGCTTCTTCCTCTGACTTTGCCTGCCACTCTGCCTGTGCTCGCTCTCACTCTCTCTCTGACAAATAAAATAAATTTAAAAAAATATTTAAAAATAAATAAATAAATAAAACCTTTAAAAATAAAAATAAAAACTATAAAATAAATACCTCTAACTTTGGCCTTTAAGCCAGAACCACTAACCTAGATATTATGTGATCACCGGTGAAAGAAAGGGGGGAGCTCCAGACAATCCAGTCCTTACTTCCCTCACTTCCCACTTGGCTTGAGCACCACTCACATAAGGCTCCTTGCTCAGCAGGGAGCCTGCTTTTCCCTCTTCCTGAAACTTCTCCTGCTTATGCTCATGTGCTCTTTGACAAATAAATAAAATCTTTAAAAAAAAAAAGTTGAAAAATTGAAACCAGTTTTGTGAGAAACTTGAATGCCAAGCCAAGGAGTTTATCACCCCAGCAACAAGGATAGCTTTGAGTAAGGGAATGACTTTAATGTGTGTAAATAGAGTGCTTATCTGCATGCAAGATAAATTTGGTAGAGGGGTGCCTGGGTGGCTCAGTGGTTAAATCCTCAGGTCATGATCTCAGAGTCCTGGGATAGAGCCCCACATCGGGCTCTCTGCTCAGCGGGGAACCTGCTTCCTCCTCTCTCTCTGCCTACTTGTGATCTCTGCCTGTCAAATAAATAAATAAAATATTTTATAAATAAATAAAGTAGAGGCTGATAGTAGCCAAAAGATTGATTGGGAGATTAATAATATGATCCTGAACTAAATGGATGGCAGTGGAATTGGAGAGAAAAGGTTGGACAAAGAGATATAACAGTGGAGGACTTCTTGGCAGCTGATCAGATATGAGGGGCAAAGAGTAAATTTAGTGGGTAGTTACTTTTCCAGAATCTCTTTCTTCTAGGGACTACCTCTCAAACATTCCTTGAGATTCTGGTGGTCAATCAGAGTACATTCATGTTCTCAAAACTCAAGGAGGTAAGTGTCCCAAGTTGACCTCTTAGAGTACTCCTTCCCTTGATAGTATTTGGTTCACAGGTATGGCCCAAACAGAATGAAAGACCTTTCCAGAAACCTTTCCCCCAGTGTTATTATGGAAGATTCTATCTTTCATCATAAGTTTTGGGATGACAGAGGCATTACACCTGCCATTCAGAGAAGGCTTATTAAAACATAGTGTCCAATAGAGCCCCGACGACATCATTTGAGACATTGAACCCATCCATACCTGTTCCAATGGACTTTTTAGTAATGTGAGCCAAAAAAATTAACCTTTTCACTTATGGGTTGGATTTCTATAATTTGCAACAGAAAGAGGATTTTTCTTAAAGATCTTGCTTATTTATTTGACAGAGAGAGAGAGATCACAAGTAGGCAGAGAGGCAGGCAGAGGCAGAGGGAGAAGCAGACTCCCTGCTGAGCAGAGAGCCCGATGCGGGCTTGATCCCAGGATCCTGAGAGCATGACCTGAGCTGAAGGCAGAGGCTTAGCCCACTGAGTCACCCAGGCACCCCCAGAAAGAGGATTTTTAACAGAGAATTAAAAAGGGCTTGATTTACAATACTTACAGTATATCTGCCAAATGAACAGTTTTATGTCCAGTACAATGGGAGGTAAAAAGAAATTCTAAGACATGCCCCATACAACTGAAGATCTTATTCCAGTTTTATCACCAATTATCAATGTGACATCAAAGTTATGTAATAGATCTTGGATTGATTCTTCTCTTTTATGAAACTGAGGGAAAGGGGGGTTGATTACATTGTCTTATTTTTTAAAGATTTTTGCAAATCAATCAATGTTATAGAACAAATCAATAAGAGAAGAGAGAAGAACCACATGGTCCTCTCAATTGATGCAGAATAATCATTTGACAAAATCCAGCATCCGTTCCTGATTAAAATGCTTCAAACTATAGGGATAGAGGGAACATTCCTGAACTTCATAAAATCTATCTATGAAAGACCCACAGCAAATATCATCCTCAATGGGAAAAAGCTCACAGCCTTCCCATTGAGATCAGGAACACGACAAGGATGCCCACTCTCACCACTCTTGTTCAATATAGTATTAGAAGTCCTAGCAACAACAGACAACAAAGAGAAATAAAAGGTATCCAAACTGGCAATTAAGAAGTCAAATTCTCTCTCTTCGCAGATGACATGATACTTTATATGGAAAACCCAAAAGACTCCACCCCCAAACTACTAGAACTCATACAGCAATTCAGTAATGTGGCAGGATACAAAGTCAATGTACAGAAATCAGTTGCTTTCTTATACACTAACAATGCAAATACAGAAAGGGAAATTAGAGAATTGATTCCATTTACTATAGCACCAAGAACCATAAGATACCTGGGAATAAACCTAACCAAAGAGGTAAAGGATCTGTACTCAAGGAACTACAGAACACTAATGAAAGAAATTTAAGAAGACAGAAAAAGATGGAAGACCATTCCATGCTCTTGGATCGGAAGAATAAACATTGTTAAAATGTCTATACTGCCTAAAGCAATCTATACTTTTAATGCCATTCCAATCAAAATTCCACCGGTATTTTTCAAAGAGCTGGAGCAAATAATCCTAAAACTTGTATGGAATCAGAAGAGACCCAAATCGCTAAGGAAATGTTGAAAAACAAAAATAAAACTGGCGGCATCATGTTACCTGATTTCAAGCTTTTCTACAAAGCTGTGATCACGAAGATAGCATGGTACTGGCATAAAAACAGACACATAGACCAGTGGAACAGAGTAAAGAGCCCAGATATGGACCTTCAACTCTATGGTCAAAAAATCTTCGACAAAGCAGGAAAAAATATACAGTGGAAAAAAGAAGTCTCTTCAATAAATGGTGCTGAGAAAATTGGACAGCTATATGTAGAAGAATGAAACTCGACCATTCTCTTACACCGTACACAAAGATAAACTCAAAATGGATAAAAGATCTCAACGTGAGACAGGAATCCATCAGAATCCTAGAGGAGAACATAGGCAGTAACCTCTTTGATACTGTTATGCCACAGCAACTTCTTTCAAGCTATGTCTCCAAAGGCAAAGGAAACAAAAGTGAAAATGAACTTTTGGGACTTCATCAAAATCAAAAGCTTCTGCACAGCAAAGGAAACAGTCAACAAAACAAAGAGGCAACCCATGGAATGGGAGAAGATATTTGCAAATGACAGTACAGACAAAAGGTTGATATCCAGGATCTATAAAGAACTTCTCAAATTCAACACACACAAAACAGATAATCATATCAAAAAATGGGCAGAAGAGATGAACAGACCCTTCTCCAATGAAGACATACAAATGGCTATCAAACACATGAAAAAATGTTCATCATCACTAGCCCTCAGGAAGATTCAAATTAAAACCACATTGAGATACCACTTTACACCAGTTAGAATGGCCAAAATTAACAAGACAGGAAACAACATGTGTTGGAGGGGATGTGGAGAAAGGGGAACCCTCTTACACTTGGTGGGAATGCAAGTTGGTGCAGCCTCCTTGGAGAACAGTGTGGAGATTCCTCAAGAAATTAAAAATAAAACTTCCCTATGACCCTGCAATTGCACTCCTGGGTATTTACCCCAAAGATACAGATGTAGTGAAAAGAAAGGCCATCTGTACCCCAATGTTTATAGCAGCAATGGCCACGGTTGCCAAACTATGGAAAGAGCCAAGATGCCCTTCAACGGAAAAATGGATAAGGAAAATGTGGTCCATATACACTATGGAGTATTATGCCTCCATCAGAAAGGATGAATACCCAACTTTTGTATCCACATGGATGGGACTGGAAGAGATTATGCTGAGTGAAATAAGTCAAGCAGAGAGAATCAATTTTCATATGGTTTCACTTATTTGTGGAGCATAACAAATAGCATGGAGGACATGGGGAGTTAGAGAGAAGAAGGGAGTTGGGGGAAATTGGAAGGGGAGGTGAACCATGAGAGACTATGGACTCTGAAAAACAATCTGAGGGGTTTGAAGGGGTGGGGGGGTGAGAGGTTGGGGTACCAGGTGGTGGGTATTATAGGGGCACGGATTGCATGGAGCACTGGGTGTGGTGAAAAAATAATGAATACTGTTATGCTGAAAATAAATAAATTTAATTTAAAAAAAACACACCACATTGAGATACCACCTTACACCAGTTAGAATGGCCAAAATTAGCAAGACAGGAAACAACGTGTGTTGGAGGGGATGTGGAGAAAGGGGAACCCTCTTACACTGTTGGTGGGAATGTAAGTTGGTGCAGCCACTTTGGAGAACAGTGTGGAGATTCCTCAAGAAATTAAAAATAGAGCTTCTCTATGATCCTGCAATTTCATGACTGGGTATTTACCCCAAAGATACAGATGTAGTGAAAAGAAGGGCCATCTGTACCCCAACGTTTATAGCAACAATGGCCACAGTCACCAAACTGTGGGAAGGACCAAGACGTAGTCCAACGGACGAATGGATAAGGAAGATGTGGTCCATATACACTACGGAGTGTTATGCTTCCATCAGAAAGGATGAATACCCAGCTTTTGTATCAACATGGACGGGACTGGAAGAGATTATGCTGAGTGAAATATGTCAAGCAGAGAGAGTCAATTATCATATGGCTTCACTTATTTGTGGAGCATAACAAATAACATGGAGGACATAGGGAGATGGAGAGGAGAAGGGAGTTGAGGGAAATTGGAAGGGGAGGTGAACCATGAGAGACTATGGACTCTGAAAAACAATCTGAGGGTTTTGAAGGGGCAGGGGGTGGGAGGTTGGGGAAGCCAGGTGGTGGGTACTATGGAGGGCACATATTACATGGAGCACTGGGTGTGGTGCAAAAACAATGAATTCTGTTACACTGAAAAGAAATTTAAAAAAAAAAAAGATTCTCTTCAGCTCTAAAGTTTTATGTTTCTATACCATCATAGAAGAGAATTAGTGAGTCACTGAAGATAATAAAACATAGAATATTGGTATACAAAACCAATTAAATGGAGAAAGACTGGAAGCCAGCAAGACTGTAGTAAAAATTTAGAAGGAACATTTCTGGAGCAATGGAGGGAAGGGAATGCACCTAAGCAACATTCGAAGAAAATAACAATTTTTTTATTAACATATAATGTATTATTAGCCCCAGGGGTACAGGTCTGTGAATCGTCATGTTTACACAGAAAATAACAATTGATGTCTGTATATATGGAGTATAAAGGTAAGTCAAGAGTGGCTAGACCCAGGACCCTGAGATCATGACCTGAGCCGAAGGCAGCGGCTTAACCCACTGAGCCACCCAGGCGCCCTGGTGAAATCTTTATAAGCACCCATGTAACTCTTGTAAATATAATACCAATAAATCAATCTCTTACATATGGTCATTAAATTCTCTTAAGTGTTTCATACATCTTAAAAGTTGACAAAATACACATCACAATAATGATAACTTTCACAAAAATAATGAAAACTGTACTAATTTATCACCTTTATAATAAAGGTTATACACAGTGCCAGACATGGAGATGTACTACTGAGATCCTTTTTTAAGAAGGATTTGCTGGGGCGCCTGGGTGGCTCAGTGGGTTAAGCCGCTGCCATCGGCTCAGGTCATGATCTCAGGGTCCTGGGATCGAGTCCCACATTGGGCTCTCTGCTCAACAGGGAGCCTGCTTCCTCCTCTCTCTCTCTCTCTCTGCCTGCCTCTCTGCCTACTTGTGATCTCTCTCTGTCAAATAAATAAATAAAATCTTTAAAAAAAAAAAAAAGAAGAAGGACTTGCTGCCCTGCTCAGGAGCAAGTGTAAGATCAGCAGATGGGCCCCAGCTCTCAGCTCACTCAGGCCTTCCTTGGCTGCCATCTTCCCCAGCCAGGGCAGCCCATATATACTGAAGGATGGAGGAGTATGATGGGCAGGGGGTGGGACACTCTGACCTACATTACTGGTTCCAGAGCTTCCTGTCTCATCACACACTTCTGGTAAACCTAACTGCAAAGCGGGACGCCTGGGTGGCTCAGTTGGTTGGACGGACGACTGCTTTCGGCTCAGGTCGTGATCCCGGAGTGCCGGGATTGAGTCCCGCATCGGGCTCCCATCTCCACGGGGAGTCTGCTTCTCTCTCTGACCTTCTCCTCGCTCATGCTCTCTCTCACTATCTGTCTCACTGTCTGTCTCTCAAAAAAAAAAAAAAAAAAAAAAAACCTAACTGCAAAGCAAATTAACTCATGCAACCAAAACAAATAGAATTGCTATCTCAGACCTCTATAGCAACAGGAGCTGCAAATTTGGGGTATCAGTTGAAATTCTTGCCACTGCTTCCAGTGATGATTTTACTTGAGCCCCATGCAACAAACGGAGTTCCTTTTTAACAATAAGGCTCTACCTACTTACCCAATATTTTTCTATAGTCTTATTCACAATAGTTTTCTAATGCGAGTTTGCAAGTGCATTTGCACAAACACCATCTAGACCCACAGGGTTATAGTTCCTACAACCAGCATTGCACGTAACCTAAGCTCTGGTACCAATTAGATTTGGGAACTTGAGCAAGTTATTATCAATCTGCTCAATTTCCTTATCTGTAAAATAGGAACAATCATCTGATAGGGTTGTTGTGTGTGAAAAGTAAATGAGTTAATTAACCTTAAAAAGTGTGCAGAACAGCCCCTGGCTTGTACTATGTACTCAGTAAATGTTAGCTATTATCATTATTGGTCTGAGTACTACATTGTTTATATATATTCTAAGCTGACTCATCGACCCACATTACATGATAATTTATTGACTAAGCAATTACAGAAAAAAAACTCTTATGTTTCAAGTCCTTAATTATCAGACTCTTCAGATGTTTAAGACATAGGTTAAGTCCTAGACTTGAGTTGAACTTGTTTAAGTGCTATTTTTCCCATCAACTGAATGTTTTAGATTTTCTCAGTTCTTGAAGATGGAAACCAGATGTGAAGATTAAATGGAGAACTTATATGTAAAAGTTTATTCTGAAATATAAAACATAACATATGGGATACTCTTCCAATGTTATTATCGAGTTAGACAACTCCTGCAATGACAAAAGGAAACTCTTTGCTCTTAAAATAGACCTGCATCGCCCTTCCCAAAAATGATTCCCACCTTTTTTTTTTTTTAAGATCTTATTTTTTTTATTTGAGAGAGAGAGAGAGCACAAGTAGGCAGAGCGGCAGGCAGAGCAAGGAGCCCAATACAAGAATCGATCCCAAGACACTGGGATCATGACCTGAGCCAAAGAAAGCCACTTACCGACTGAGCCACCGAGGTGTCGCTGATCCCCATCCTACCTTTGACCATGAAGTTCAAACTTGAAACTTTGATTTCACAGAAATAATTTTTTTTTAATAATGAAGATACACGGATAGCTTATTATAGGTTAAAAATCTGAAGACGCTGAATTGGCTTAAAAATATTTAGGACCAAATGCTGTCTTCTATTATCGTCCAGGGAGATCATCTACACTGTCCTCCTGAAAATTTTAAGGGGTGGACTTCTTCCTACGCCTAGGAGATTTGTTCACATATCGAAGAAGCGTGTTTAAGAAAAACAGAAGCCGCCTTGATTTTGACCACAAGCCGGGGATTTTGTCTTTGAGAGCAGTGCCTGAAAACATGACCCAATATTCACTTAGCTATTTTCAGGGGCCGACAAAGGCAAAAATATTACAGTGGGACCTACTGTTCAATGCTACTCGTACTTAAACAAATTACTCCTAGACGCGTATATATTTTAAGGGGCCAATTTGGAAAACCCAGCTCCTGGTCTCCACGACAGATCACCGAGGGAGAAATAACACAGCCCGCAACCTCTGCTATGCTGTCTTTCCTAACAGCGGAGGGGCGTGGGAGAGCAGCAGGCTTAAAGCGCCCGAATGCTGCAGAGAGCAGACGGTGTAGTCCTGCGGGCCGGTCGGCGCGTGCAGGCGGCCTAAGGCCCCCTCCCGGAGGGTGCCAAGCGACCCGCCGTAGGACACAGCGGAGACGCCGCTATCCCTACACAGTCCTACACGGCAGCCCCGATTGCATCCGGGGTCACCCGGGAGCTCCGGCGCGAGGCTCAGCTCGCCTGAGAGCCCCCTCCACAGGAGCGTAGGGAGGGACGGGGAAAGAAGGCGTCTCCAGCCCCACTCCAGAAGGAAAACCAGGGAGAAAGGGGGCGGCTGCGAAACCTGAGCCTAGGGTGCGGCTCGGAAAACAAAGAGGTCGTGAAAGCAGCCGCAGTCGCGGTTCCGCGCGCTCCTAGGGGTAACTGCGAATCACACAAATCGCCGCCGCTCGGGCAGAACGCCAGTGCTACAAGCATGCAGATTCCTGGAGGCCAGTCCAGCCTCATGGGACAACTAACTCTGTCTGGCAGTACCCGGGAACCTGCATTCTAAACAAGCAACCGGGCTACAAGGAACCCAGGGAAGTTTGAAAACAATCGCTTCACGTCCTGCACCAGCGGAGACACCCGGCTCGCCCGAACCCAGCACCACCGCGGCCGCCGGGGCGCGCATCAACCGAGCTTGGTCCTTTCCTTTGGTCCCGCCCCACTGCTCCGCGTGGATTGGTGGCGGAGAGCAGCTCTGGAGCTGATTGGGCGGTAGAGGAGTCGCTCGTGGAGACCGTAAGTTCGTCTGCTCCAGAGTGCTAAATTTATCTTCAGAGGAACGACCGCGCCAGCCGCGAAGCGGATCTCTATGGAGGTGGCATAGGCGGTATCCCCGAGCTGAGAGCATCACCCTGTCCCCGAATCCTTCCTCCCTCTGTTTTGTTTTTCATTCCCCCCTCCCTCCCTCTCCCCTTCCAGTCCGCGACGACTGGCTCTTGACCCTGTTCAGGCCTCGGTGAAGGTGAGGACCAGGGCCGCCACGGCGGCTGAGCGGTGCGCTCTGAAATGGCTGCTGCCTTGAGCTGTTTAAAATGGCGGCCGCAGACTCAGCTGGGGACCGCGGCGCAGCCCAGCAGGCCAGCCGCAGCGAAGACCGGTCTCCATCACTGATGGAGGTGACGTAGAGAGATAGTGTTGGGTGCTGAGGAAACCGCCCGGGGACGCGAGAGAAGAGTTTTGGAGGCGAGGGTGGGCGAGCCCCCAGATGTGGCGGGTCTGCTGGCAGCGCGCACCTGTGACAAGGAGGCGTAGCTGGCCCAGGCAGCACATCGAAGTGACCGTTTAAAGAAGCATGTAGGTGCTGGAAAGGGCAACCGCCCCCACCTTTGCCTGGGCTTTCTGACTGGACTGCACTCTTAACCCGGCCCTCCTGTCCCTGAGGGTGGTGTTCATAGCTGGAACAGCCCGAAGGTGGGGGTGAAGGGATGGTGTTACCTGTCAGTTTAACCCAGAGAAGAGACAAAAGAACAGGGTTTCTCCCCACCCCCCAACGCCTGCCAGCCTTTTCGGGTAATGGAATAGAAACTTGACTCTCGAGGGAGTCTAGACTCTTTGTCCTCGAGAGATTCGGGAAAGCACCTCTAGAAGAGGTGGGGATGAGGCCTTCCCTGAGGAAAACAAAGCTTCTTACTCCATTGTGTCCTCCTCGGGTAGCCAGGGAGAGGGCTTCTAACCCCAACCAGCAGCTCCACGAAGTTCTCTGTTGTTAAATTAAAATCGGGTTGTGGAAATGAGAATCTACTGCTCTTTTGCTCCCAGTAATGGAGTAGGGCTTTCTGCTGCTGCAGTTTGAAACCCTCGACTGTCTGGCAGTTGTAATCCATTTCTCTCTGCCACCCGTTAGTGCTTGGGAAATTTATTCAGGCACACACAAGGAATGGCTAGGTGCGTGGGCTCTGCAGCGCCAACTTTTTGGGTTCTTTTCTTAGTTCTTCACTTACAAGATGTATTAAGTTAGCACATGACTTCTCAGTCTATTCATCTCTTAAATTTGGTCAATACTAGTCCCTGACTCTCGAGTTTAAGGCTTAAATGAGATAATCTATATGAGGGATCTAGCAGTTACAAGCATAGTAAACAATGATCATTCTATAAACATTAGTAACCTAACAGGAAATTGGTTGAGGGGACAAAAAGGGTTATAGCAAAAATGTGTACTTCATACAACACTTCCCGGTATAACTCTATTTTAGATTACTTTCAATGCTTAGTTTTAGAGACATTAAAATGTGACCACTTTTAAAATTAGCTTTAGTTTTTGAAAGTGTTACTTGTTTCTGTGAAGTCAGTGGTTGGGAGGGTGTCTCAAAACGATGAAAGAACAAGAGTATTAAGTGAAATGAAAATATTAGCATTTTTACTGTGCTAGGCTTCTTCTGTTTCAGTCCACTGCATTGCAGTGATTGCCTGGATCTAAAATAAATTGTAATGAAGGATCATCTTAGGGGTTTATAGTTAGTTCTGCTTTTACAGTGTCTAATTTTAATTTTTCTCATTCTAGGCTTTTGGTTACTCCCTTTCCACCCCATCCCTTAATTTTATTCTTTTGAAGAGTCTGCATGTCAAGCTGCCAAGGTGGAGAGTGTGATTGCAGAAGGGAGTACTTCTCATTTCAGGTATCTTACCATCTAGCTATTAATAGGAAAACCATTTGCTGTAGGATGTGACATGAAAATTCAAAGCTTACTCTGTAGCCAAATCATAAAATAGGAATCAAAAGCAGATATATTTGGATATACACTAAATATGTATGCCTTAGCCTACAAAGTTACTAGTCATCTTTAAAGGATTTAAAATTTGCATTACCCTTCTTTTAATTATGATTTTAAAAACTGTATGAGGAATAAACCTATTAAAATAAGAGTTTATTTTTTCTAGGTCCTGGTAAAGTCTTCACCTATAGTATAACAGAATGTACTATAATAGAATAATCAGTAAAATATACATTACTTTCAATGGGTATTAATTTGGATGATATAAGTATTTATGTGATTTTAATTCCATAGAATTAGTAGCTTGCTTTTGGTCTACATTGTATTTTTCAGAGTTAGCACAGTATTTAGGATACAGAATTCGGTGTCCTGCAAAACTTTGAACTGCGTTTGTGTGTATTTAATATAGTTTATCAAGATAGTCACTAGTCCTGGTAGGAGGCTTCAGATGTATAATAATATCCATAGTGAATGTATCTAGTGGCAGTAAGTATCCAGAAGCTAAAAGCTATATGCCATGAGAAGGGGTTGATAAATTATAGCCCATGCTGTCTGTTTTTGTAAGTAGAGATTTACTGGACCACAGGTGTGTCCATTCTTTTTGTATTATCTATGTCTGCTACTATGCTGCAACTACAAGGTTGAATAGTTGCAGCAAAGACCATATGGCCCATAAAGTAAAAAATATTTACTGTATTGCTCTTTACAGAAAAAGTTTGCCAACCCCTGCTGTGGGACATATTCCTCAAGGTCCCTTCGTTAAAAATGTACTTACTTACTTCATTATTTCTTACCCCAGTGGTTCCCAAGGTGTGTTTTATAGAACATTAATACTCTCTACGTTAATAAGTGTTCTGAGAAAAAGATCAATGCTAACAATCGTTTTCTTTATACTTTATTTTCAAATATAAGTTTAAGACTACTAAACTCATTTCTATAGCTTTATTTTTATGTGATAATCTACGTTTAAGAAAAGGTGTGCCATACCTGAGAGCACCAGGAAGTCGCATGAGAAATCACCTGATACACGAACGTGTGATGTTCCATCTGCGCATTGATGCATAGGCAGCATTTACAAATTAACTGATGTGTTGCTCTGTATCATCTCTTTGATGATTGCTCATCTTCTGTGTATCCTGTTGTATAATTTCAACACATTTGTGATACTCAATGTTTATTCTAAATTAACCATGTTTTGTACCACAAACACATTGCCTATGGATCTGTTGTTGAAACAAGGAAGTCTTAAACAAGAAGTAGAATCTTTTTGTTACCAAATTGTGTCTGAATCAAATGATCAAAAGGTTGGAATATTACAAAGCGAGGATGAACAGTTGCAGCCTTCAGTTTCTAAAAAATCAGAAGGTGAGCTTTCCAGGGTCAAATTTATGTCCAATTCCAACAAAATAACAACATTTAGTAAGAAACCAAAAAGAAGAAAATATGATGAAAGTTACTTGTCTTTTGGATTTACTTACTTTGGAAATAGAGATGCACCTCATGCTCAGTGTGTGTTATGTAAGAAAATTTTATCAAATAGTTCTTTGGCCCCTAGTAAACTTCGAAGACATTTGGAAACTAAACATGCTGCCTACAAAGACAAAGACATAAGCTTTTTCAAGCAACATCTTGATTCACCTGAAAATAACAAACCTCCAACACCTAAAATTGTCAATACAGATAATGAAAGTGCTACAGAGGCATCATACAATGTAAGTTACCATATAGCCCTGAGTGGAGAGGCTCATACTATTGGAGAATTGCTTATCAAGCCTTGTGCAAAAGATGTTGTGATGCGAATGTTTGATGAACAATACAGTAAAAAAATAGATGCAGTACAACTATCAAATAGTACTGTTGCACGTCGAATTAAGGATCTTGCTGCTGACATTGAAGAAGAGCTTGTTTGTAGACTGAAAATTTGTGATGGGTTTTCACTGCAGCTAGATGAATCAGCTGATGTGTCAGGACTGGCTGTGCTGCTTGTGTTTGTTCGTTACAGGTTTAATAAATCTATTGAGGAAGACCTACTCTTATGTGAATCTTTGCAAAGTAATGCTACTGGTGAAGAAATTTTCAACTGCATCAACAGTTTTATGCAGAAACATGAAATTGAATGGGAAAAATGTGTTGATGTTTGTAGCGATGCTTCTAGGGCAATGGACGGGAAAATTGCTGAGGCTGTCACCTTGATAAAATATGTGGCTCCCGAAAGCACCAGTAGTCACTGCCTATTATATAGACATGCACTAGCGGTTAAAATAATGCCTGCATCTCTGAAAAATGTGCTAGATCAGGCAGTACAAATCATCAATTACATTAAAGCTCGACCACATCAATCCAGGCTACTAAAAATTTTATGTGAGGAAATGGGTGCCCAGCACACAGCACTTCTTCTGAATACAGAGGTGAGGTGGCTTTCCCGAGGTAAAGTTCTCGTAAGACTTTTTGAGCTTCGTCGTGAATTGTTGGTTTTCATGGATTCTGCTTTTCGACTATCTGATTGTTTAACAAATTCATCTTGGCTGCTAAGACTTGCATATCTTGCAGATATTTTTACTAAATTAAATGAGGTTAATCTATCAATGCAAGGAAAAAATGTAACAGTTTTTACAGTTTTTGATAAAATGTCATCATTGTTAAGAAAATTAGAGTTTTGGGCTTCATCTGTAGAAGAAGAAAATTTTGATTGTTTTCCTACACTCAGTGACTTTTTGACTGAAATTAATTCTACAGTCGATAAAGATATTTGTAGTGCCATTGTGCAGCACCTAAGGGGTTTGCGCTCTACTCTGTTAAAATATTTTCCTGTAACAAATGACAATAACACTTGGGTTAGAAATCCATTTACAGTAACTGTTAAGCCAGTCTCATTAGTAGCACGGGACTATGAGAGCCTGATTGATTTAACATCTGATTCTCAAGTGAAACAAAATTTCAGTGAACTTTCACTAAATGATTTTTGGAGTAGCCTAATTCAAGAGTACCCAAGCATTGCGAGGCGTGCAGTTCGTGTACTTCTTCCTTTTGCTACAATGCACCTGTGTGAAACGGGATTTTCATATTATGCCGCAACAAAAACGAAATACAGGAAAAGACTTGATGCTGCACCTCATATGCGGATTCGACTTAGCAACATTACACCTAATATTAAGCGGATATGTGATAAAAAGACACAAAAACACTGTTCTCATTAAAATTAAGAGGGTTTTGCATGTCTCTTGATAACCAAATATAAGATGAAAATAAAAGATGATTTCATCTCTGCTATTTCGGGGTTTTAAATAAAATGATTCATATTTTTTATACTTCTTAGATTTTAAGCTAAAGAATCAGAAGTTTTAAGTATGTATTATTATTGTTATTTCTTCTTCACATTGTGATTTCAAAGAATCCATGGTCTTAACTTTGGGAAAGGTTAATCCACAAGACTTAATGTATAGGTCTTAAAATAATGTATCTCTTTAGGATCTAATCACTATGAATCCTGCCAAACCCCCGGCTCTCCAATCACATGGAATGCCTTGCCATTCCTTGAACACATCACACTGTTGCATGCTTTCAGGTCTCAAAAAATATTCCTTCCCTTTGCTTCCTGACAAACTCCTATTTGCTTTTGAATAGTTTGACCTAATTTATCATTGGTACTTTAATTCTCTGTGTCTTTCTGTTTTGGCCCTATTTTTTGTGGTGTCCCAGTTGTGAACTCTTGGTGGCCTCATGATTCCCAGTGTTAAATGGACTAAGCTCTTACAAGGTCTACTCAGCTCTGTGTGTCCATTGCCTAGCAAAAGTCCTTATTAAAGTAAAATTCCCAGTAAAGGAAAAAATTCTGGTGAATCAACAAAAAATGGAATAGGATATGGTAGTTTATATTTGTATATCTGCATTGTAGAGAATGTTAGTTACACTTTGTGGTTTTGGCTCATTTATTTTACCTAGAATTCAGGTCATTAGGCAGAAGTCACTAAATAATAACACATCTTTGATCCAAGCTCAGCTATTGGGGGAGGGAAGTATGAAGAATGTTACCAGATATTTTCGTTGTTTCTCAGTTCCTATGTAGAGTATTGTAAATTCCATATACTGTAGACTAATGAGGTTTTACTGTACTTAAAGAAAATAATTAGATATGAAACCCCTATCAGTTTATCCTTAGAATTCTATGAAGGAGGTCTGACTTTGCTGTCCCTACGATCTCTGCATCACATCTACATATCTCAGGTCACCAGCTCAGTGTCCTATATTTTGTGTTTCTCCTATGTAGGTAGCTAGTATATATTTAATCTCACTTATTCAAACCCAGTTTTCATTTTGGAGAGTAGAAGGACCTCCCCTCACAAAGCAGAATGTGGTAGCACGACTACATTGGGGGACTTGCTTCTCTGCATAGCTAGCTATTTAACATTGGGTAGTTTGAGCCTTCCTGTTCCTCAGTTTTCACATCTGTAAAATTATGCCTTCTTTGAGGGCTATTAATAGGGTTAAATGAGTATGTATCTAAAATTCCTAACAGGTCATAGGAAAAGATACACAGCGTATATTAGTTCTCTTCTATATCCAATCATGTCCCGTTTAAACTTTACTTACACCTTCACTTCTAGTCTGGGTTTTTGTTCTCTGGCATCTTAACAGTCCTCCAGTCCATGGGACTTGACCCAATCTAAGGCAGCAAGATTAAGCATTGCTAGCCCAGGTTTTGTCACATTAATCACCCATTTTATCTTACTGGATGCTTGTATGTTCTCAGTAATCTTTATAGCAATCCTGTGGGATTAAGTAATTTTTGAATTTGCCTAAGGTTACATATGAAGTAACAGAATGTAATTTAAAATGTTGGGGTCCCTGACCGGTTCAGTCAGCACAGCATATAATTCTTGATTTCAGGGTCTGTGAGTTCAAGGCGCACATTGGATGTAGAGCCTACTAAACAAAACAAAGAACAGTGTTTTCCCATAGAAGGTACTTTTTATGGTCATTGCCTTTCAAACTTTATAAAAAGCATCAAACAGTGACTTTTGGAGCATAGCTAAAACTCCCTACTAAAGTCTGGGCATTTCTTTGAAATCCTGTATTTTCTTCTCCAGATTCACCTAAAATTAGCTGTCTACTTCAAAATATGACTGCTTACTTTAATATAAAACTGTGTAAAAATAGGGATTAAGTTGCCATCAAGGAAAATTATTCTCAAGAAAGATTCATAATTGCTCTTACATGCAGTACTTTTTGTCAGCTAATCCTAGAATTAAATCTACCCTAATTTGAGAGGCACACATAATGCCATAATATCCCTGTCTGGCTGATACCTCAAGTTTGATAATGAGACTCGTGATTACTGAACCTGAGCCCTTAAGTTATTTGTTTAGGGTATCATCCTCTTGAGATATAATACCTCTCTTTCTTTCCGGTTCTTTACTTGGAACCTCCTCTGAGGGTCTAGATCCTTCATTAAACCCAAGTCTGTTGACTGGGACCCTGCTATCTGATAATAGACCACTTTATTGCCAACCCCACCCAACTTGATTCTCAATGCCAATTTCTCATCTGTTCTGTAACCTCTCAGGCTAACCTATGGATACCATGTATGGCTAGTTGAGAGTGGACTTTTAGCACCTGAAGGTGGGCCTGGGACCTGTTGGGTGATGGGCAAATGTAGTTCCAGACAGCAACTTCTTTATTACCCTAACCTACTGTAGGTACCATGACTGAATCCCAGAACAGAAGATTCTTATCCTTCATATTTAAACCCTATCTACCCTTCAGACTTTGCCTTTCTTAAATAAAAGCAAAGCAAATCTTGAGCACTGTTAGTACTCCCTAAGATTCCAGATACTAGAGGCTCTTTCTGGAGCTAGAGGGAAGTCTCATAAATCCTTTCACCCAAGAAAGGAAACAACTCTTAAAGGAAGAGATTTGGGGACTAAAAAAAGACTCTTAGGGCATCCTCAAATGACAGCTAACCTTTCTGCCTATGCATGAAACAGTTCACCTAGTGCTATCTAACCCAAAAGGACTTTTCCACTTTGAATCTAAAGTAACCGAAATTGTAGGGTTCCTAGCTGGCTAAGTCAGTAGAGAATGTGACTCTGTCTCAGGGTCATGAGTCTGAGCACAACATTGGGCATACAGTTTACTTAAAAAATACTAGTAATGAAAATTAAGGTAAATGAAATTGCCTTGATTTCTTAATGAGGATTGCTTCCTAGTACCACACACATATAAATCCACTGATTGTCATTTTTTGTTTCTAGGACTTCTTTAGAATCATTCATAGAACTTAGTTTCTAATCGTACAAAACGTGCTCAGTGATTGAATTCCCTACCTTAAAAGTTAAAGTATTAAGTGTAATACAATTTATACTGTAACATTATAAAAATCAGCTTTAAAGTTCTTTGGCTGCCTTAACAATGCAAAGCAATAACTATTCTTTGCCTATCAAAGACTACAGAAGTGACATTTTGTAAGTAAGCTCCCATGTTTCCCTAAAAATGCAGTATTACTTCCAAAAATATAATTTATCTACAATTCTTGAAAGAATCTCTCAGCAGTGTAAATCTAGGTGCCTCTGGAATTTATTCATGTTCAGTACTTTCATTTTTTTTAAGTTGGTATAGCTACACTATTAATTAGTACAATGGAAAGAATTCTAAAGCAGGTGTCAAGAGACTTGGGTTCTGCAACTAATTAACTACCTTAGATAAGTTCATCCTCTGTAGTCCTTAGTTTTTGATTAAACTAAAATGAGCTCTAAAGTTCTTGTCAAATAGGATCTAAATTTAAGCCTCAATAAAGATGTGCTCAGTTATTTGGAATATGGGGGTTTTTTCCCTAGAAGCTAAGCTTTTTTTTTTTTTTTTACACTTATACTTTTTTTTTTTTTTTTAGTTTCTTTTCAGTGTAACAGAATTCGTTGTTTATGCACCACACCCAGTGCTCCATGCCGTATGTGCCCTCCATAATACGCACCACCTGGCTCTCCCAACCTCCCACCCCCCTGCCCCTTCAAAACCCCCAGACTGTTTTTTAGAGTCTATAGTCTCTCATGGTTCATCTCCCCTTTCCAATTTCCCTCAACTCCCTTCTCCTCTCCATCTCCCTATGTCCTCCATGTTATTTGTTATGCTCCACAAATAAGTGAAACCATATGATAATTGACTTTCTTGGCCTGACTTAATTCACTCAGCATAATCTCTTCCAATCCCGTCCATGTTCATACAAAAGTTGGGTATTCATCCTTTGTGATGGAGAAGCCAAGCTTTTCAATGAATCTTTAACCATAATACTTTCTACCAACCAAATGATAAAAATGTATATATTGCCCCACCATGGAAACTTAACTGGGAAGGGAATGAAGTGCTTTTTTTGGAAGGGAGATATACTTTGAAATTGAGAAAACATTGGAAGAATTAAAATATGCTTGGTTATGACTGTATTGGGATCCAGGATAGATTAAATAATTAAGTGTCAGACAGGCTGCAATAGAAATTGCTGTCCCCAGCATCTATTTTCCTCTTCCAAACTGTATCAGTTTTCTTTCAGGTATCCACTTTTTTCTTACGTAATCAGTGTACTTAAGCGACAGCTAACTAACTCCACTACAGTTTAGGGAGTGAACCTACTATGCCTAAGATGGTGGCTTTCAAACATTTTTTTACCCCAATTCATAAGAAACAGATTTTACATTATGATCCAGATGTGTATGTGTGAGCACCAGTTTCATAAAATAGTATATGTGCAATGTAATCTCAAATCTATTTAATCTTTTAAATGATGATTAGGACCCAAATATTAATTTCATGATGCATTCTTGGGTTACGGCCCACCATTTGAAAAACATTGGTCAGTGTAATGCCATTGCACTTAAAAAATTGTTCAGAAGCCTGGATCAAAGTTTACTAAGGCATAGTATTACTCTGACCGCAGGAATTGGTTCAGAATTTCATGTGACCCAGTACAGTCTAGTGAAAAGCAAGGGTAGATTGTTTATTATAAGGACTTTGAGAAAAGATGTATCCTCAGTTAATAAAGGTCCTATGTACTTGGGAGACGTAGAATTGCATCTCTCTAGCCCAAAGATAAACCCAACACATAGAAGAAGGGAGAGCCAGTAACATAGTAAGAAATGAAACCAGAACCCTGACTGAACCATGCTTCATCACTATCCTGCCTGTAATTTTTTTGTTATGTAGGCTAATAAATGCCCTTTATTGTTTAAGATAGTTTCATTGGATTTTCTATTAATATTGGCACAATCATCGTAACATAGTAGTCTAAACGGAAAGCAATCTAAAACTAGAATTTATTGGTCACCTTAACCACAATGATGAGATGAGTGCCATCCCAAACGGATAGCCTGATCTCTTGTTATTTAGCCATCTACCATAGTTTTATCATTCAGAATTCTGCCATGGGTAGTATTTTATAGATGAGAAACAAAATCCATGCATATATTGACATTATTAGGTATCATCAAATGCCATTTATTTCTCTTAGTGGGACAGCTTGATAAATGTATTTTACTTACTAGCTAAGATTAGGCTAGTCGTGAATCAGGTATGTGCTTTAAATTAGAAATTAACTTGAGAACAAACTTGTTTATTTTTCCTTTAATTTGTTGAAAACCCTTGTAAATATGGTATGTTTTTTTTTTAAGTTTAATAAGAGAGTATTAACTGAGTTAATCTGAGAAGTCTTAAAGAAAGTGACATTTGAGCTGAAGCCTGAGCGATAAGGAGCCTTTCAAATGAAGGACTGGGAGAAGAATATTCCAGATGGAGAGAAAGCAAATGCAAGCACCCTGTATCAGAAAAGAGCTTGGTATGTTTGAAGAACAGAAAGATTAGAATGTATGGAATAAAGAGCACCATGAGCATGATGGAAATCAAAGATGTAGGAATGAATCAGATTTCTTAGGTGATTAGAGGCCAGTATAAGGAGTATGGATTTTATTTCAAGTACAATGGGAAGCCACTGTGGTTCTCAAACAGGAAAAGGGGTTGGAGTTAGGTTATCATCTCCAAGGGGTATTTGTAAATATGTCAGAGGGCACTGAGGGAAGAGCTGTTGTCATCATTAGTATAGACAATATCCTTCTGTAGAACCCTATCTTTCGAAGAGCTCAAAGTTAGGTGATACTGGGCACTTAATATACTTCCGAGGAGACCCAGGACTTTAGAGACCCCTTTAGGAAATGTATATATTTGTTGAAGGATTCTCCATTTCCAGTCTTAAGACCAGGGAACATATGTTGGATTTCTTTTCATCCCATATATCTCCATGCTAGGTTTTCTGGCACAAATTTGCCAACTATCTAAATTTGGAAGCATGTAAAATTTAATGGTGATAATATTTTGTCATAAGTGTAATGCATTAATCAAACAAAGGTCCATGATGTATAAAAATGCACAGATTTGGCCTTAAATATGTTTTTATTGAGTGAAGAGATGATATTAGGTCTTTAAGCCTCATCTAATAAACTCTTCATGCTACCACCATGTCCTTTTTGCTATCACCTTTCCCCTGTCCCTCAAGGAAGAGACTTCCAGAATTTTTGGTAGAAGAGCAAAAGGGACTCACCCTTGGGAATTTCACTGTTGCAATTATTTTTAAACTTAATTTTGAACTCCTTCCACCAGATGATTTTAGGATTTCTTATAAAGAAGTAGTGCCTACCTCCCTGCCCAAAATATGCAGGGAAACTCTAGTCTTAATGATAAGAGCACTGAATTGGTTTGGGAATAACAGAATAAGATTTTGTTCCAAGGCTTTTCACCATGTTACAAAAACTATATTCTATTTTTTTAAGTTTTATTTATTTAAGTAATCTCTACACCCAATGCAGGGCTTGAGCTCACAACTCCCAAGATCAAGAGTCACATGCTCTTCTGACTGGGCCAGCAAGGTGCCTCCAAAAACAATACTTTAAAAACCACTGTTGGAGGACACCTGGATGGCTCAGTCATTTAAGCATCCAAATCCTGATTTTGGCTCAGCTCATGATCTCAGGGTAGTGAGATAGAGCCCAAGATTGGGCTCTGTTCTGAGTGTGGAGCCTGCTTAAGATAGGCACCTGGGTGGCTCAGTGGATTAAGCCGCTGCCTTCGGCTCAGGTCATGATCTCAGGGTCCTGGGATCGAGTCCCGCATCGGGCTCTCTGCTCAGCAGGGAGCCTGCTTCCCTCTCTCTCTCTCTGGCTGCCTCTCTTTCTACTTGTGATTTCTCTCTGTCAAATAAATAAATCTTTAAAAAAAAAAAGATAGTCTTGTTGCCATCTCCCTATGCCCTCCCACTCTTGCGTACGCATGCTCTCTCCTTCCCTCTCTAAAAAAAAAAAAAAGTCACTCAGGTCAGCAGGCTGGCTCAGTGGTGGAACATGCAACTCTTGATCTTGGGGTGGTGAGTTCGAGTCCCACATTGGATATAGAGATGATTTTAAAAGAAATTATTTTTTTAAAGATCACTCTTGATGTAAATTTCCCGAGCACTTCATAAGTGTTAAGCAATTCTGTGGTAGGTTATATAACCATGATACAGCTATGGAATAATTAATTGCTAACATAGAGTACTTTGGGTTTACAGAAGGCCCTTTAAAATGCAAATTTTTATTCTACATAAATGAAAAGGTTAGACATCATCTTTTAAAAGAATTAGGAAGTCATGTATATTGTCAAAGCCTCAAATACTTTTGGAAGCTCCCATGTTCACTCAGCAACATTCGTTCATTCACTCTTTTTCCCCTTCCCAAGCACCTATTTAAGGAGGTAGCAGTAAAGATCACTCTAGAACAGGTCTACCTTAACAGCAATTCACTTTCAAGTACCCATTCTAGCTTTTAAATATAAATATGGTCTATCAAAGCACCATAAATTGACCAGACAGCTGTCATTGGGAACTAAGCCAATATCCCTTTCCCGGAAAGCTTTGGAAAGAAATTTTTCTCTGACAAACTGTGTACTTGTTCTAGAAAACAAGGTACTCTCAAGGCTTCAGTTTCAAGTCAGGTACAATACAGACAGAGCTCTAGTCTGTTGTGAGCTTGAAGTTCTGAGTCTTATTAATTTTACAGTAAATTGATTACCACTTAGGAGGTTCTCAGTGTTCCTGAAATCATCTAATAAGTCCAGCACTCCTTAAATAGTGCAACACCAATAAATTGTACTTGTTTCACTTAATTTTGTACTCTAAGAAAGCAGACTTTTATCAACTAAACTCTGCCAAAATGAGAGATGAATAGAGCTTATGAAAGAAAGGCCTGAAGTTCAAACTTTATTTTCTTAAACCCTGTTATGAAAACCACTGAAGAATTGTTTGGTGTATGCATGGAGCATTTATCTAATATTTAGCCAGTCAAACACTGAAACAACCGTGGCTCTACTCATGGAGATAGTGTGTCAGATTCCACAGTTAAGAGCTCAATCCTACAAGACGGATCTTCAGATACCAATAGCAAGTCCAGGTTGTCAACCTAGCAGCTGGCTAAAGATCATATATTCCCACAACCCTCTCCTCCAGTTCAATTACTTTGCTAGAGCTGTTCACAGAGCTCAGAGAAAAATTTACTTACCTTTACCAGTTTATTATAGAAAGATGTAAGTAAGGAACAGCCAGATGGAAGAGATGCACAGGGCAAGGTATATAGGTTGGAGCAAGGAGCTTCCAGGCTCTCTTGTGCAGCCCATTCTCCCCACACCTTAATGTGTTTACTTACCCAGAAGCTCAGTTTGTTCACAAGTTTTTACAGAGAGTTAATCTGTAGCCTTCCCCTACTTCTCCCTTCCCAGGGGTCAGTGGGTGGGTGTGAAAGTTCCAATCTTTTGACTAGGTCTTTCTGGTGACCAGCTCCATCCTGAGGCTATCTGGGGGCCCTATCTAAGTTACTTCCTTAACATAAACTGAGAAGGGACTCCTAATGAAGGACAAAAAATTTCCTGAGTTTTAGGAACTCTGTGGCAGAAACCCAGGATTGAAACCATGTATTTCTTATGCCACAGTTTTAATCAGGTTCCTACTCTGAGAAATAAGATATGTATGTAGAACCACTATAAAATGCTATAGCATTATTAAAAAGTCATTATTTTAATGTAAGTAGTGTTATAACAAGACATTACCTGGTAGAGATAAAATTTAGTGGGCTTGAGTTAATAGTTACCTTTTTAAATGTATCTGTTATCACACCAGTCAAAATGGCTAAAATCAGTCAAAGTCACGTGTTGGCAAGGATCTGGAGAAAGGGGAACCCTCTTTTACTATTGATGGGAATGCAGGCTGGTGCAGCCACTCTGGAAAACAATATGGAGGTTCCTCAAAAAGTTGAAAGTAGAGCTACCCTACAACCCAGCAACTGCATTACTAGGGATTTATGCCAAAGATACAAATGTAGTGATCTGAAGGGACACCTGCACCCCAATGTTTATAACAATGTCCACGATAGCCAAACTATGGAAAGAGCCCACATGTCTATTGACACAAAGGGGTAAAGAAGATGTGGTATATATATACACAATGGAATATTACTCAACCATCAAAAAAATGAAATCTTGCTATTTGCAAATGATGTGGATGGAACTAGAGAGTATTATATTAAGCGAAATAAGTCAACCAGAGAAAGGAAATTATCATATGATCTCACTGATATGTGGAATTTAAGAAACAAAACGGGATCATAGGGGAAGAGAGGTAAAAAGAAAACAAGTTGAAACCAGAGAGGGAGACAAACCACAACAGACTCTTAATCATAGGAAATAAACTGAGGTTTGCTGAGGGGAGGGTGGTGGAGGGATGGGGTAACTGGGTAATAGACATTGAGGAGGGCATGTGATGTAATAAGCATTGGGTATTATATACTGATGAATCACTGACCTGTACCTCTGAAACCAATAATACATGTTAATTAATTGAATTTAATTTTTTAAAAAAGAATAAATGGCAGAAATGGGAGGAAAAAAGTTTAGGACGATAGTTTTTCAAATTTTTAAAAGGGAAACATAAGTTGAATGTTTGCATTCTAGTGCTGTAATAGTATCTAACCTGGAGAGTAAGTCCTAATACTTAGTAAATGTTAACATACGCTAGACACTCTTCTAAGTATTTCACACATATTTTATGAAATGTTTATCACAAGGGTATGAGTAATGTCCTGGTTACTATTCCTGCAAAATAAATAACCCAAAACTTAATGGTGGTAAAATAAATAAATAAAGTATATATATACACACATATATATATTTTTTAAGGATTTTAAATTTTGCTATTTTTATAGCAGGATTTTGACTCTTACACGCATTGTTTAATTTTAAGAGGATGGTGTGTATTATAGGCACTATTTTCCAGAGATCTTCAACTATAGAACTTTTTTTTAAATCTTCTTTTTTAAATTATGTTCAATTAGCCAACATATAGTACATCATTAGTTTTTGATATAGTAATCAGTGATTCATTAGTTGTGTGTAACACCCAGTGCGCATCACATGTGCCCTTCTTAATACCCATCACCCAGCTACCCCATCCCCCCATCCCACTCCACCCCCAAAATATAAATTAGATGCCAAATGCTTTACATATATTATTTCATTTAATTATGATACCTCTGTGAGGTATGCTATCAACTCCATTTTTAGAGATGAGGAAGCTAGGGCTTTGCATTATCTGCTATATAACAAATGATTACCTCACAATTTCTAGAAGTCAGGAATCTAGGTATAGCTTAGCTTCAGACTCTGCTTCAGTCTTCCACAGGCTGCATTGAAGTTACTGGCCAGGGCTACAGTCATGTCAGGGGTCCGATGGGGAAGCATCCCTTCCAAACTCACTCATGTTGGCAGGGTTCAGTTTCTCACAGGCTGTTGGACTGAATGGGAGGCTGCCCTTAGCTTTTTAACACATGGACCTTTCTATAGGGCTGCTTACAACATGCCAGCTGGCTTCATCAAAGTGAGCAAGTGAGAGAGTGCCAGCCAGTGAGACAGAAGTCACAAACTTTTACAATCTAATTTTGGAAGAATTATCCTATCACTTTCCTTGTCCTCTCCATTAAAACCAAGTCACTAAATGAATAGGTTGCAGGCTCTCACCAGTCACTGAATCTGTTAGCACCTTGATCTTGGATTTCCCAGCCTCCAGAACTGTTAAGAAATGAATTTTTATTGATTTTTTAAAAGATTTTATTTATTTATTTGACAGACAGAAATCACAAGTAGGCAGAGAGAAAGAGGAGGAAGCAGGCTCCCCACTGAGCAGAGAGCCTGATGCAGGGCTCAATCCCAGGACCCTGGGATCATGACCTGAGCCAAAGGCAGAGGCTTTAACCACTGAGCCACCCTAAATTTCTATTGATTTTTAATGACCAAAAACAAGTTACTAGATCCAGCCCACATCCAAGAGGAGAGAGTATTACAACAGAAACGGACTCATAAATACAGAACCAACTGGGGGTTGCCCAAGAAGAGGGGTTTTAGGGGAATGGGAAAAATAGGTGAAGGAGATTAAGAGATACAAACTTCTAATTATAAGTCACAGGGATGAAAAGTAAAGCATAGGGAATATATCCCCCACCCTCACCCTCCAAAAAAGTATTACACAGAGGCATGAGTATCAGGAGGCAGAGAGCACGGTGAGCCATTTTAGAAGACTGCCCTCCCACAGGCTCAGAGTGTTTGAGTTGCTTATCCAGTTTGATAAAGCCAGTAAGTAGCAAATGCGTCCGAATCACATCTACCAGACAAAGCCCACACTATTCTATTACTCTTTTCCCATTGAATACATAATAATCATGTAGGGTTAGCATAAACTTGTCTAGAAATGAATCATTCTAAAGTGTTAAAATTATCTATTCTCTAAGAATAAGCCATTTCCATCCTAATGGTTTTCCCTAGGATTATTCATCCTTGTCATTTTCTTCATACATAGGACAAGATAAACTTTTTTCATTTTTGGTCCACTGTACCATAAATTTCAAATTTTAGTAATATCAGAATGTTTATCATCTAAAAAGGACATGAAGTGTAAGTCACCTCTCAAGACTACATAAAGAAAAGAATCTAGTGGGCACACTAGTGTCATTGATAGAACTTTGGACAGCTTATCTTTTATTTGTTCATTTATTCAGTTCAGTAGGAAAGGACACAGACTTGTAAATAGCAATAAAGGTGTATACAAGAAACTGTAAGTTCAGAGAAGAAATATGGTTAAAGAATTATGAGTCAAAGAAGAAAACGTACTTTGAGTCTTAACGTATGAATCTCAATTTGCCGGGTGAACCAAGGCACAGAATTGTAAAAACAAACAAACAAAAACCCAATCAAGATTATTGAAGATTTTTGGACCTCAGGATTGCCAGCAGCTTTGGAATTTTGAGGACTCCTTGAAAGTCAGAGGGCATATGAAATAAGAGCAAGAGTCAGGCTTCAGAGCCCATTGATAACAGGGAGCTAGGCTGTAGGGGAAGGGCACAGTGTTCTAGAGCAACCATAAGGGAATGGAATTTGAAAACTCTGGTCGAGTTGGCTTCTCCTTCCATTCATTCTTCAAAGTTAGGGGTACTCTGGAATGGTATTTGCCCCTAAACTAGCTCAGTGACTCTAGAAACTTGTAGCAGATGAACCAGGCAGTACCCCAGGAGGTTATAACCAAGAAAAGAAGCCTCATTTCACATCCAGAATATTAGTTACTGTGCCCTCCCTCACAATCACCAGAGCAAACTATGGCAAAGGAACAGCATCATGCACAGAGAACAAGGAATACCAAAACAAAGAACCACCAAATACTGAAGGAAGATGAATACAAAATCAAGAACCACCAAATATCCAAGGAAAACCAATGCTGTGAAAGGTTGACACCAATCAACAGAAGATCTAACACCCAAGCAAATAGTTATTAGACAAAGCAGAGGAGGATCTTAGAAATAATAATTATTTACTGCATAATAGGTGTGGTATCAGGCATTGTTCTAATAAGCACCTTACGTGTACTTTAAAACTTGAATCCTTATGCAGAATATGCCCAGCGAAATATGAGAGCCTATGAGAGAATATTGTGTCTGAATTTCCTGAAAAAAGGTTGAGTTAAAGATTGTTAAAATTAAAAAATTAAAGCATGGTATAAGCTGCAAGTGGACTTTGATGAAGAACAAATTAGCAAAACTGAAAGAATAAGCGGAAAAATTATTCCAAAAGAACAAAGATACTGAAGGAGAGGTCGTTTAAGATGAAAGAAAAATCCAGAGATCCCAATATTTCTCTCACAGTTCCTAAGAAGAGATGAGAGAGAATTTTAAGGCAGCATTAACTGAAGAAATAATAGAAGAAAATCCTGGTGTAACTAGTGTAATTGAGAAAAAAATTTAAGGATACTTATATTTTTAAAAAAGGTCAAACATTAAGTAAGTGCATCTTATTTTTTATTGCCAGGTTGCATCTAAAATTTTATCACTTTATTATATGTATTTCTAAATTGTAATACATATGTTTTTATGACAATTGTGCTTTTTAGCTTTTTATTTTGAAATAAATTTAGACCTACAGAAAAGCTGCAAACATAGTACCAATGCCCTTCACCTAGTTTCTTATAACGTTAACATCTTATATTCACTGTGTTAAAATTACACAAATTAATAAATTAATATCAATACAATACCATTAATTAAACTGCAAATATACCTTATATCAAATAGGATGAAAACATGTCAATGGGTATGATTAATGTATATAGATATATAAAAAACAGAACAAAGGAGATGGGTAGCTACTATATCCTCATTTCTATAACTGGTCTTGAGGCTTTTTTTTTTATAACATCCCTCATTATTTCATATTCATTTTGCCAGCATGTACAGCTGGTTGAGGTTGTCACATGATGCGGTAATTTTCATTTTTCAGGAATGAGTCCTTGGTGCTTCTGCTTGAATTTGTTTACTATAGTTTCCTGTTTTCCACTGTACATAGCAATGCTAGGAGGTGACCCAAAGCATCTCCTGGGTTTCAAGACATTCTCATCCTTGCTCCTATAATGTAGCAGCAGTCATACTTACCCTTAGTATCAAGGGTAAGTTGTCCCAGCCTACAATATAACCTCTTTTCCCCCCTATTGTTCTGTTAAGAAAAGCCTGAAATAATCAATTTGTAGTATAAACTTCCAGTTACGTGGAACCATTGTTTTCTGGGAAACATATTCCTCCCTTGGATACTGAGCTCTTTAAATGGTCAAACCTCAAAATTATGGCAATTGGAAGCAAAACATTTTACGGGTAGATCAATAGGTATGAGCGGGAGGTGTCTATCCCACTCAAGGCTCCCCAGCTCCTGTGCTGCAGATAAGGGATAAACAACACTGTGTTAGTTGCTAGTTTACAATAATACTGTAGAACAGGAGTTGGCAAACTTTCTCCTACAAAGGGCCAGATAGTAAATATTCTAGGGTTTTAGGATCACATATGGTGTCTGTCACATGTTCTTTGTTTTTGTCTAAAACAAAAAATGTAAAAGCCGGGGTACATGGGTGGCTTAATCAGGCATGTGCCTTTGGCTCAGGTCATGATCCCAAGGTCCTGGGATGAAGCCCCATGTTGGGCATCCTACTCAGTGGGGAGCCTGCTTCTCCCTCTGCCCCTCCCTCCTGCTCATGTTCTCTCTGTCTTTCTCTCTCAAATAAGTAAAGTGTAAAATGTAAAAAGGTGTAAAAGCCATTCTTAAAACTACAAAAACAGGATGTGGGCCAGGTTTAGCCCTCAGACTCTAATTTACTAGTCTCTGCTGTAGGCCAATAATTTGCAAATTTTTCCCTCTCTGATGACACTGGAACTGAGTCTTCAGAAGACCACTCAAGAGTTCTAACTGCAATCCGCTACTGAATGATGAGGATATACAATAAGACCAGTGAGTCTTGTGTGCATAGTATTCTGGGTCACAAGGGATTAACACCATTGTCCATGTCTTCCCTTTTTCCACCTACCAGTGCAGTTTTATGCTAGGAAATAACTGTATGTCCCTTTGGGGAAAGGCTGAGAGATTTACACATCATTCTTTTGATGTGTGGTCCTTTCTCATAGTACCTAGCATATTCTGTCTTCAAGGGCCTCTGGGTTTGTGAACTTTCCAGAACTAGGAAATGGGTGAAAACTACTGCATTACTCTTAGTGGTATTTCTAGCCACTGTTTTCCCAACCTAGGGATTGTTCAGTCACACAAATATGTATGACCTTAGCCAGCTCTTCTTCTATTTTAATACTGGAAACTCTATACATAAAGTTAACCACTACCAAAGATCTCTGTAGGTCAAAACCTTTCAATTACTACTCTTGGAGTAGTATTATACTTTTATTGGTAATTGTGCCCACTGTGTCTATAGCTGTTAAGTTCTGCTACCTGATCTTGATTAGAAAACCCATTTGAATGGCAACACATGCAGCCTTCATCCCCAGAAGACAGCTATTATGGTAACATTCAAGGATGCTTGTGCTGGACTCATCAATCTATTTGTTCATGCTGTAGAGTGAAGAGAGGGTGTGCTCTAGGTCCTTTTGCGGTTATAATTAGGGGTGGATGAGCCAATACAAATAACAACCCTTTTCAATATTTTTTTCTTCACAAACCTTTTCCTGGATTTCATACTTCTATCTTTTATGGCCTGCAGTTGGAAGCCACACATCATTTCTGTGATCTCCTACAGGATATAAAAGTCAGCCATATGGGGCACCTGGGTGGCTCAGTGGGTTAAGCCGCTGCCTTCGGTTCGGGTCATGATCTCGGGGTCCTGGGATCGAGCCCCGCCTCGGGCTTTCTGCTTGGCGGGTAGCCTGCTTCCCTTCCTCTCTCTCTGCCCGCCTCTCTGCCTACTTGTGATTTCTCACTGTCAAATATATAAATGAAATATTAAAAAAAAAAAAAAGTCAGCCATATTCATTGTTGGAAGGGACTACTAGGGGCATTTAATACTAACAGGTACAAATCACTGAGATCTTCTTGGAGACTAGTTACTATAAGGTCTCTAGAGTTTTCAAGGAAGATAGACCAGGGCAAGAAGGGAGCTACTTCTCCAGGCAAGGGACACTCAGTGAAGTTTGGCAGTACAGGATACCATTTTTGTTTAGAATACAACTCTGTCAGTACTGAAACCTCCACATGAGAGATCAAGTGAAGCTCTTAATTCTACCTATATCATAACATAGCATTTTACTAAAGATTCTGTTTCTAATTTTTGGTGTGTTAGGCCTGTGGCTCTAAGAGATTAAGGATATATGGGGTACCTGGGTGGTTCAGTGGGTTAAACATCTGCCTTTAGCTTGGGTCATGATCCCAAGGTCCTAGGATCAAGCCCCACCACAGGCTCTCTGATCAGCTGGGAGCCTGCTTCTCTCTCTCCCTCTGCCTGGTGCTCTGCCTGTTTGTGTGCGCGCTCTCTCTCTCTCTCTCTCTCTCAAATAAATAAATCTTTTTTTTTTTTTAAGTGATAAAGGATGTTTTTAGGACAGTCATAGAAAACTCCTGGTTTTTTAAACATATCCTGAGCTAAAAATGTGAAATGTTGAGCCTATAATTTTCTTTAGGTTTTTCTAGCACAATTAGACATAATCCCTACGCTTGTATTCCTTATGCATTTCATAATAATCTGATTTAGCAGCCATTTGGTCCACCAGAGTTTTACTTTTGATAGGCAGTTCATTCTAGACAACACCAGATGATAATTTTGGTACTTTTTCTTAAAGAGAGAGCAAGGGAGGGGCAGAGAGAAAGAGAATTTTAAGCAGGCTCCATGTGTAGTGCAAACCTGATACAGGGCTCTATCTCAGGACCCAGAGATCATGACCTGAGCTGAAATCAAGAGTTGGATGCTTTATTGGCTGAGTCACTCAGGGTCCCCAAATGATAATTTTTTTAAGCAAAAATGGAATATACTTTCTAATGTAACTGAAAAGTCTTCAGATAGACCTGGATCCACAGACTCAAAACATCTTTAAGAATCTGTCCCTTGGGGCGCCTGGGTGGCTCAGTGGGTTAAGCCACTGCCTTCGGCTCGGGTCATGATCTCAGAGTCCTGGGATCGAGTCCCGCATCGGGCTCTCTGCTCAGCAGAGAGCCTGCTTCCCTCTCTCTCTCTCAGCCTGCCTCTCCATCTACTTGTGATTTCTCTCTGTCAAATAAATAAATAAAATCTTTAAAAAAAAAAAAAAAAAAAAAAAAAGAATCTGTCCCTTGCCTTCACTTGAGTCTGCCTTCCTCTGTTGTCTTTATTCTCAGGGATACTTTTTCCATGTGATGGCAGAAGTGGTCTTTGCCTTATATTTTACTAGTTTACTAGTCCATAGGTGATAATTTAAATAACTGTTTCTCTTCTGTGTATCTTGGACTACCAGTCTCGGCTAATAGTAACCAGATTCTCGCTGCCTTCAGATACATCCAAGTCAGATAAGGCATCCCACATTCCTATTTCCTGGAAAATCATTCATTAACAACTTCTCTTATTACTGCATTCGTGTTCAATTGCATAACACAGAATCATCTAGTTTTGGCAAAAAGAGATTTAAAATGAGGAATTGAGTGCTTACAAAATTATTGAAAAAAGTAGAGGAGAAACTTCTAGGCCCAACTCCTTGGAATAACCTTCAGCCTTTACAACCATTCCGTTTCCACCATGATTAGAAATTCCCCACTACTGTGGCTCTGGGAAGCTGCTGCCATTGTTATGGAACCGCATTACTATTGCTGCTGCTGCTGCTGCTGCTGCTATTACAAGAAACTGCTAACTCCAGAATCACATACATCCCCTCTGCCAAATCCACACAAGCAAATTAGATTCCATGTTTCTTTCCTTTTTCCTCAGTTCTGAATTCATTTCTCACAAGATCCATTGAACTGAATCACATCTGGAATCCTAACTGAAAAAGAGTCTGGGAAATGTCACATACTAGCTTTCCAGTTTTTTCAGATTAGAAAGAGGTTGAGCATCAAGCCACAGCTCTCATAGCATTTTGTTCACATCAAGTATTATTATTATTCTGTAGAATTGGAAGTTGTGCATTCATCAGTACCTCCCTCAAACATAATCCCATAATTAAATACAACACTATTTTACAAATTTGTATTAAATATTTGCTAAGAATCTTTGTATGTATGGGTAAAGACTCATCCTTATACAATTCCTCTTTCAGCCAGAGCCTACTCATTTCCCCCATCCCTACCCCTTACTGAAACTGAAATTTCATTCACATCACTTCTTTTCTTATCACACCTTAGAAGACACTGTGATTGGAAAGATCAGAGTTTTGAGGGGGGCAGACAAATTTGGATTTGAATTTTGGCTTAGCTACTTAGCTAAATTTGGCTTAGCTCCATATACTATCTGTAAAACCTCGGGTAAGTTATTAACTCCTCTAAACCTTGGCTATACTATGAAGATAGTAATTTGAAGTTGCTCTAAGAACTAAATGAGGTAATGTTTTTAAAGTACTTGGCACAGAATATAAATAAAATCTTTTAAAAAAAAAAGGACTTGGCACATAGTAGATGCTAAGAAATACATATTTAATAATATATGTTATATTAAATATATATTAAAATGTCTTCCCTTATCTCATATCTGTAACTTTGGAGTTGAAAGAGTTATCTATTCCAGCTCCCTAACACCCATGAATAAGCCCAAACCTAAAAGAAGGGGTTTCATATCTGTGTCTGCCTGCCCCAGCTCTTTATGACTTGACCTATTCATCCCCTATATGTTGACACAGGTGTACTGTAGATCCCTGATAGATACTTGTTTGAGTAGATATTTATCTTCCTTTTGAGTGAGACTTAGTATGAAATTATCTTCCCTATTCAGTTGGCCCAGAAATAGCCATCCAGTCCTGATCACTGGATATTTAGTCTCAAGGACAGTTGAACCCATAATGTCTCACACTGAAAGGGAAGTTTTTGCCTGGCATTCTGGAGTCCAAGACACTCCTCCTAGATGCTAGAATGTGTAATCTTGATGTCAATTATTTATTTCCTCATGACAGTAGATCAACCCATCTTTGGCTACTGAATCTTCCCTGTATCGCTGAACTTGCATATGCCATGAGCAAGGCTCCACATGGTATCAGGGTCTAATGTAGTGGTTCTCAACTGGAGGGTGATTTGTCTCCCTGGGGACATTTGATAATGCTAAGAGACATTTTTGGTTGTCATAACTGGGGGGAATGTTGCTGCTGGATGTGACAAGTAGAGGCCGGGCTTGCTGCTAAAAATCCTACAGTACACAGGACAACCTCCTATAACAAAGAATTATCTGTCCCAAAATGTCAATAGTGTTAAAGTTGATAAATCGTGGTCTAATTTTAAGCCCCAGGCTTGTGCTCTAAGCCATGTCTTGAAGTGTCATAACTCACCAATAAGTTCTAAAATAGGACATCTCTACCATGGCTTTAGCCCTTATCATTACTGCCCATAGCAATTTCTTCCTCTGCCTTCTGTAAGGCTTTATTCATTTGTAGTCTCCTGACAAACTGGTTGTATTTCTTTCATTTTTATACATTGTCTCTTTAGGCTATGAGCTCTTCTGGACAATAGCCCTGTCTCCTACATTCTATACTCCTATTGCGTATGACAGTTTTAATTAATCCATAAAAATAATAAAAGAGCCTGGATTCAGACCAAATCTTTCAGAGTGCTCCCACTGTCTCTGGACAAAGACCCCCCACCCCACCCCCCCAAAAAAGGGTTCTTACCTTATTGAAATATTCAACCCACTTCATGTCAAAAGAATAAAATCTTAACTTCTTGGATCTCCATCTATTCCCACTTATTCTTGAGAGTTCTTGGTTTTTATTTTGGCTTTTGATTTCTTTCCACTGAGAGTTTCTGTTCTGCTTATGTCTAATTGCTCTATCCGCAAATGCCCCTAGCAACTTGTCCTTCTTCCTTCATAACACATCACATTTGAATTTCTTTTTCAGCATCTTTCTTCCCCAAAAGACTTTTAGCTACATGAAAGCAGAGACCATTTCGGCCTTCATCATCATATCCCTCGCACTCTTAGAACAATGCCTGGCATATAGTAGGTAATTTCCTTGTTAGTGCCTTTGAGGTGTTTTGTTTTGTTTTGTGTTTCCCAAAATGAGTTTTATTAAAACATAATGGGTTCCAAAAGGAAGTTCAGCAAAGAAACTACAAAAAGGAAAATTCCAATTTAGAAAGTACAACCTTGTGTTCTAACACAGGTCAATTGATGACCAGACTCATGGTATCTATTCCATAGCCTCCTTGAGGGTGCCACTCACCTCCTTTGTCCCCTTCCTTCCTTCCTTGAGGTCTCAGACTTGTAAGTCCTGGGGTTTAAATTGCATATTAATGGCTTAATCAGGCCATTTTAGAAGAACTGTTGCCCTTACTCTTCACCTGTCCAAACTGCCCGATCAGTGGTTTATCTGTGCATCTACTTAATAGATTCTGTGGATTTACATGTAGCAATTAGACTAAGGGTGATTGCAGGCCCCTTTAGTCAGTGAAGGAAAAAAAAAATCACGTACTTACTCTGGTCTACCCAGGACAATTTCTAATTAAGTGTTTCCTTCAATTGTTATACTGCATAAAATTAAAAACTCCAAGTCAAGTTAAATTTCATATATTCCTTCTCCTTCTAGTCTTTCTGTCATAAGATTGATTTGAGGGAGATTGGTTTTTTTTAAAAAACATGTTCATTTTTACTTGTTAGTATTTATATTGTTCCTTTGATCAAAAGGAACAAGGCTTTTTAGGAGCAGAATTTGAGGGATGAAGGTAAGAAGAAGCTTTGAAACTCCCTCAGTTTGAACATACTTATCAACTTCTGGCTCCATCTCCCCTTTCTCCCACCCCAGTTTTTGTTCTTGGCTTCTAAACCCTTTTTCTCTTTCCCTTTCCCTCTCCACTTCTCTCCCCACCGCACCTTTCCCCCCTTTTTCTCTCTCCTTTTCCAATTTCTGTGCAACATAAAAGTGGCCAGACAAGTGGTCTGAAAGACCCTTCGAAGATCTAAACTCTACTAATTCACTATCCACTAACCAAGCTGTGGATCTGAGCAAGTTTGTCCGTCCCTCTCCATAACCTTGCAGAGGCACTTTCTGATCCCCAGGGCTTACTCTCAGCCAACTCCTATCTATGGTAATTCCCCAGCCTAGAGGCACACTGCCTCCTCTTAGTTCTTGGGTCAGGCTGGTACCTAACTTTGCTTTAAGTTAGCATGGAGTTACCCCGAGGCAATATACTTGGTGGTGTAGCTTTTGAGATTTAGAACCCATGCTATCTAATTTCAAATTCTGATTCTCCCACCTTCTTGTTTCTCTGTGCCTCAGCTTCCTTCTCTGTGAAAAAGAGAGAAGTATCCTCTACCTCCTAGGACTGTTGTACACTTGTAAAATATTTAGAACATAGCTTTGTAGCTTTGTAAGCACAGTGTTGTTAATTATTATTATGACTTGACCCATGGTGGTGTTGGGAAGAGACCTGTGTTACTTCTACCACACTAATAATTCAGCACATGTTTATTGAATGACCACAGTGTGCCAGACACTGCTAGGCAGAACACAGAGTTGAAGCAGAAATTAACATTAAACATTTCATTTGTTTCCCAATGAGCTGCATTTGGTCTACAGATGATAATGATGGAAAAAGGTAGCTGTTCGTTTAGACAGGCCCTCAAGGTTTTCTTCATTGACTCTTACATGCAAGAAAGAATATTTATCCTTTGCCTTCTAGTATTGTCTTATATTCTGTCTCCTTTAAGAGCTTAGAAGTACGTTTTATAATCATAGATCTTGATCTCCCTTAAATTTACCAGGGATTGTCAAAATTATATCTTTTCCTATTTTCCTATAATTAAAAATAAACAATACTTTCTCTTTCCCAAATCATCTGTTCTCCAAATTCTCAAAAATCATTATTCTGGGCCTTGAAATGACTCTGGTCCTTTTTTTTAACCCCTCTGGTTTTGATTTGGTGGTATGTCACTATATATGTGTTTGCCCTTTGGCTCTAGTGAGATTTGGAAAGGTGAGCTGAATCAGAGAGATGTGAGTGAATTTACCATTGAATAAATGTACTTATTTCTCACCAGTTATTTCCCAGATCCAGCTGGATTTCATCTCTGCCTTGCAATCACAGGGAATGAAGACAGAAAGCAGACAAACTTAAAATGTTCTGTCTAGAAGAGAGTAAGAATCCTTTCTAAAACAAAATATGAAGTTCTAATTTAAATGATGGTGGAGGGGATCTAAAAAGGGATACAGTGAATTACCTAAAAATAAGAACAATCCCTTTTCTTTCTGGTTTATTATTCTACATCTCGGACCGAGATTTTTGTTGACTTGTGCACTCCGAAAGTTACTCTCTCTTTTAAGGGAGGGGAGGAGTCATGGACAGGCTCTGAGTTCAGCTGCAGGGATGTACAAATGAAGATGTGCAGGGCCGTGAGACAGTGAAGTCTCTGAGACAGCATTGTGTAACTGGATCAACGTTGGTTCACTATGATACTTGGCTTTCTGTTTTGAGTTCCTTGGTTCACAAATGTTCTTTCTCTCCACCCTTTATCTAATCAGCCACAATAAAATATAACTCAACCAGAGAACAGTATATTTATAGCCAAGGAAAGGTAAGTATTTGGTGCAGGAGCAACCAAAATTCACTTTGTTATGCCTAGGTCTACAGCACTATCTTCAAATCTCTTTCCCTTTTATAATTGGCTCTCTATTCTTTTTCTATAGGGCATATCATTATCCAATCATTGAGGATCTAAGTTATTTTTAGTAAGTCATTAATATTATCTTTAGGAGCACAAAAACTCTCCTACCAAAAGTATTGATAGTATGGCTACTATACTTTGAACAGTTTTTACATGAACCAGAACAGTCACATTTAATGAATTTATAATTTGATGGGTAAAAATAAACACTTTTACATTTCAATTTCATTGCCAAAATTTAAGTTTCAAAACACACACACACACAAAGTACACAGCTGGTTAAGCTATAAAAATTCCTTTACCTGACATCCCAAAACTTTCCCATTTCTCATTTTCTCAGATCTTTCCCATATTCACTGATATTTTTAGTCTAAAATTAGAGGCCATGATGAGTACTAGAGTACTCCAGGTCCAGATGTGCTGGAATTCTTAACAGTATTCATAAATCTTTGAAATTTTCACTCCGTCATTGAAGTAGTCCTTCGGGGTTATACTATAGTCTGTGGCAAAATTTCTAGTAATATAGAATATTTAAACATACAGCAAGTACAGCTCTGGTTTTCTGCCTAAACCTGCAGAAGGATCAGAGATCCTGAATTTCCAACCCAGGAAACATATGAGGCAAACAACTTTAAAAGAAGGAAGAGTACTTGGCCAGGAAACTGAATATCCTAGTTTCTAGACCATGCCTGGGGCAACTTCTGGGGCAAGACCCTAAGTATAGATCTTGGAGTGCCTCGGTTACATCATCTGTAGAATTGTAATATTACTACCTATCCCTTACCATCCCCCTCAAAGATTCTGTGACCCAACTACTCAGGAAAAATAGTACTGCACAGCTATGAGGTATTATTACCATTATGTGTATTGTCATCACACTTATACCCGGTCCTTATCATGATTGGTGCTTCTTTCACCAGAAAAAGATTTATAAAGAGAAACATTTATTCATATAGCATATCTCTAGGAAAATTCTGTAATTCTCAGTACTTTTAAGTAACTTACGTAACTTTTCAAACAAGTTGGTAGATGAACTCCACTCTAGTACATATAAGTATATACACAAGTTCTCAGAGTAACAGCATGAATTAACCCCTCCTCTGGCATTTAAAACTCACACCCTAGTAACTGTGTGTTTAAATGTTTTGCATATCTGTAGTTCCACTTTAAAAATTACCTAAGACCAGGTATTCTTTTTAAATGACCAGCTTTTTAAGTTAACCATCAACCTTCCACAGAAAGTAAGAAAACGAGATTGATCTCTAAGAAGACAACTCTACCTGGTCAGGATAGTTTTCCAAATAGCTGCTATATCAGTCAGGGTTCTCCAGACAAACAGAACCAGCAAAATTTGTATTTATATACAGAGAGAGATTTATTTTAAGGAATTGGGTCATGTGATTGTTGAGACTTGGTGAGTCCAAAATCTGACGGGGCAAGCTGGAGACTGAGGGAGGAGTTGAGTTTGAGTCAAAAGCAGTCTTTTGGCAGAATTCCTTATTTGGGAGAGGTTACTCCTTTTTCTATTAAGGCTTTCAACTGATTGAATTAGGCCCACCCACATTATGGAAGGTAATCTGCTTTACTCCAAGTCTACCACTTGAAATGTTGATTTCATCCAAAAAGCTCCTTCACAGAAATATCCGGAATGTTTGACCAAGTATCTGGGCACCATGGCTTTGGCAAGTTGGTACATAAAATTAACTATTACAAGTAGAGTTCCAAGAATTTAGTTCTGCACTAAAAAGCTATGAGCAATTTAGTGGACTCCCTCAAAAGATAGGTCCATGTCCTAATCCCTGAAACCTGTGACTATTACCTTATGTAGCAAAAAATGAACTTAAGGATTTTTTTTTTTTCAAGATTTTATTTATTTGACAGAGCACAAGCAGGGGGAGTGGCAGGCAAAGGGAGGAGGAGAAGCAGGCTCCCTGCTGAGCAGAGAGCCCTACACGGGGCTCCATCCCAGTACCCTGGAATCGTGACCTGAGCCAAAGGCAGACGCTTAACAAGTTGAGCCACCAGTCACCACTAAGTTAAGGATCCTGAGAGGAGCTTATTCTCAGTTATCTGAGTGCAATCATATGTATCATAAGAGAAAGTCAGAGAAGGTTTTTTGACACAGAGAAGGCAATGTGAAGACAGAGCGGAGGGAGATGCAGCCACAAGCCAAAGAATGCCAACAACCACCAGAAGCTGGAAAAGAGGTCAAGCAGACCAAAAGACATGGATTCTAGAGCATTCTCTAGAACCTCTCTAGGAAGTACAGTCTTGCCAACACCTTGATTTCAGACTTCAGACCTCCAGAAGTGCGAGGAAGTTAATTTATGTTGTTTTCAACCACCCACTTTGGGACAGTTTATTAGAGCAGCCACAGGAAACTATGCAAGCATCTTATACACATTGCATGCAAAAGTGACCAAAAAAGGGATCCCCAGGTGGCGCAGTCGCTTAAACATCTGTCTTCTGCTCAGGTCATGATCTCAGGGTTCTGGGATTGAGTCCTCCATGGGGCTCCTTCCTCAGTGGGGAGCCTGCTTTTCTGCTTGCCGCTCACCCTGCTTGTGCTTGCTTTCTCCCTCTCTGACAAATAAATACAATCTATAAATAAATAAGTGACCCCCCCCCCAAGCCAAAAAAAAAAAGGAATATCCCCCTTTGGAGTTAGAAATGTTGCTGTAAAAGAGTGAGAGAGCTTGGTGTACTTGGGAAAGTATGAAACCCTACCACAGTCTAACTTAATTACATTGGAAAAGTCACCTAACTTTCAATTTCCCTATCTTTAAAATAGGGGAAATGACACTTCCCTACCTACCCACATGATTTGTACTGAGACTCAAATGAGAGGAATATATATTCTTCTATTCAATAAATACTCACTGGTATTTACCATATGCCAAAAACTATTCAAAAGCACTGTATCTAAGGGATATAACAGTGAAAATGATAGGATTCCTATTGTCATTCAGCTTACACAGTAATGCAGTAAACAGACAATATACAAGAAAAATGTAAAATCATTTCATATAGTGAAAGGACTATAAAAAATAAATAGAATCATAATGATAGAATGGCTGGAAAAGACAATATTATGTAGGGTGATCAGGAGGGAAGGCTTTTCTAAAGAGGTGACCACAAGTTGATAAAGCTGAGTCCTAAATTATGAAAAAGAGCCAGCCATGGAAAAAAAGCTAGAAAAGAGCTTTTTGGACAGTGGCACTTGAAAAAGAAGTAGCTGTAGCTTTTGCATGTTTGAAGAAAAGAAGACTTTGCAGGAACTTGAAATGTGTGAGGAACAGAAAAAAAGACCAGTTTGACTGAAGTGTAGAGGACAAGGAGAAACATGGTAGATGAAGCCAGAGTGATATTCAAGGGCTGAATCATGTAAAGCTATCTAAGCCACAATGAGAAGTTTGGATTTCACTGTGAATATAATGTATATCCATGACCAAAAGGTTTTAAACATGGAAGGGGTATTATCTGATTTTCAGTTTTAAGAAATGACTGGCTTCTGGGTAGAGGATGTGTTAGAGAGCAAGAGATGAGTAATCCAAGCTAAAGATAATGGTGGTTAGGTTAAAGTAACAGCAATGTAGACAAGCGAAGTGGACCAATTCAAGATATGTTTTGGAGATAGTGCCAGTAGAACTTTGATACATTGGATATGGGACAAGAGAGATCAGAATTAAGAATAAGTCATAGGGTTTTAGCCTTAGCAACTGGCAGATGGTGAACAATGGAGGAAAAACTATTCTGAACATGTTAAATTTGAAATGCCTTTCAGAAACCCATGGGGAGATTTCAGTAGGCAATTTGATTTTTATATCTATAGCTTGCAGGGGGGAGGGCTGAATCAGAGATGGAGTTATGAATGTGGAAATCATCATCATGTAAATGGTATTTGAAGTCACAGGATAGGGGGAAAGTAATCAGAGGGAAGAGAAGAAGGTCCAGAATAAATCCTTAGGTACTTTAATATTTAGAGGTCAAGCAGAGGAGAAGAAGCCAGAAAAGACAGCTGAATTGGTGAAGGAGACAATGAGCAATGAGGTGGGAGGAAATCCTGGAAAATGTAAAGTTACCAAGGCCAAGAGAAAAATGAATAATGTCAACAGGATACTATGCATAAATATTTTCTCAGCTCCTGCTGTGTACAAAGAACACTACTGGAAATGCAAAAGAAATGTTCCTATCTCAAGGACCTTTTGATTTTGAAATGAAGATAAAAATAAGCCCCATAAAAATAATAGAGTACATAGCCTTCTAACTGATTTCCCCATCTTCAGGTTTGCCTTTCAATCTATTCTACTCCAGGTACAAGTTTGGTTTCCCTAAAACAACACTCCGATCAGTTAAAACTGATCAGCTTTAAGCTAAAAGTCATCAAAGTTCTGATCAGCTCAGGAACTTTCTTTGCCCATATAGAAGTGCGAAATCATCATCTGACACTCAAGGAAGGATGGCCACAGCCTCATGAAACCTTAGAGCACTTTTTCGTGGTGGCTCCCTTTAGCATTCATTCTATCCTTCCCTGTCCTTGTATGTAATTGGTGTATGTATCTTCTGTCTAGATTGTGAGCTCCTTAAAGACAGACTGAGCCCAAGCTCCAGGTCTAATATGTTAACTCATTAGCTTTTTTTTTTCTGCCAAGTAGACCAAGACCTCCAAATTTGTTTAGTCATATGATATAGAACACTGGTGTAATAACAAAGCAAAATTTGAGTACCATAGAACCAGTTATGGATAACTAGGAATGGAGGATGGATATGCCTAGGAACAGGGAAGTAGTCTAAAACAAGTTTGCAAAGGGCCTTTTATGCCAAACTATGGAGTTTGGATGTTACTCTGTTATGGGAAACCTTACTGAGGTTTTTGAACAGGGCAATTATATACTCCTATCTGTGCTAGAGAAATTAATTGGTAGAGGGGTTAAATGAGGATGGCCTCAAAATTGGAAGCAATGGAGAATCAGGACAGTGAATTTTTTGAGGCAGCAATACCGGTTTAACTGGCTCTATGAGAGAAGATTGGGTGTCTGGGAGTGGTGAAAAATAAAGCCATCAGAGAAGCAGGGTAGGGCCCGAATATGAAAGGCTTGAAAGCTAGGGAAAAGCATTATGAACTGGGATCCTTGAGTTCTAATGCTTGTTTCCCTGCTTGGGGAAAGTCCTTTACCTTTTCTAGAACCCAGTTTCCTTTTCTTAGGGTTTTCTTCAGCTGTAAAATTATCATTTCCTATAAAACTCTGACCTGTTATAACAGTAGTTCTCAAACCTTAACTGTACATTGGAACCACATGGAGAACTTTAAAAGTAGTTGATGCTGTGGATTAAGCATCTGCCTTCGGCTCAGGTCATGATCTCAGGGTCCTGGGATTGAGCCCCGCATCAGGCTCTCTGCTCAGCAGGGAGCCTGCTTCCCTCTCTCTCTCTGCCTGTCTCTCTACCTACTTGTGCTCTCTGTCAAATAAATAAAATCTTAAAAAAAAAAAAAAAAGTGGTTGATGCCTGGGTCCCACTCTGAGAGATTCAGATTTATCTGGTCCTGGAAGCACCCTGGACATTATTTTAAAAGGTCCTCAGGGGGGTACCTGGCAGGTTCAGTCTAGAGTATGCAACTTTTGATCTCACGGTCATGAGTTCAATACCCCACTTTCGCTTAGAAATTACTTAAAAATAACATCATTAAATTAATAATAATAAAAGGTCTGTGCAGCGAAGGTTGAGATCAACTGATGTAGAAAATAGTGAAACACTTTGTTTTTTTTAAGATTTTATTTATCTGACAGAGAGAAACATGGAGAGAAGGAATACAAGCAGGGGGAGTAGGAAAGGGAGAAGCAGGTGTCCTGCAGAGCAGGATGGCCCATGTGGTGCTCAATCCCAGGAGCCTGGGATCACCAATCGAAGCCAAAGGCAGACACTTAATGACTGAGCCACCTGGGCTCCCCAAAGCACCAATATTCTTGAGCATGGTTAATATGTTGTAAAAAAACAAAAGTGTTTTAAGGAGGACTAATATGAGTATACAGAGTATAAGACTATAGGAGACCAACTGGAAATTTTCAATAATTTAGGAGAAAAATATACTAAGGCCTACATTAGCATGTATGCAATGACATTGTAAGGAAGAAGATGAATTTAGGGGAAGTAACACAAGGACTTAGTATTTAATTGAATATTCATTTGTTAGTTGTGGAAAATAGAAGACATTTTGGAGTAGGGTGAAATCTGTGTTCCTGATTGAAAGGAAAGAGAAAAGGTAGTCAAGTTTCTGGTACAGAATAATAGTGGAATCCTTAGCAAAACTAAAGTACTTGTCAAACAGTTGATTAATCAATATTATTGATAATATGGTAATAGACATTAAGTAATTATTATGTCTGGGACTATGCTATGTGCTTTACATAATTATCTTATTTAATCTGTATAACTCTATAAATACTGTTATTCTCATTTTACACATTTAGAAACTAATAGGAGAGAGCAGTTAAATAATTTGCCCAACATTACACAGTAAGAAGTAGAGAAGGTAGCTATACAAGTCTGACTCCCTTTTCCTTATAATAGGATGATGATCAATTACATACCGAATTGAGTTTGAACAAATAACTCAAAAAAGCAGAATGGCTGTAAAGGCCACACAGGAACATAAATGAATGGGTCAAGTCAGATTTAACTGTGTAAAATGAAAACATTTAAATGAGGGAGTCACTGCTCAGCTATACTTAAATGTTGCCCTGTTGGAATTTCAGGCCCAGTATTGCAGTATTTTAAGATTTTTCATGAAAAGATGTGTATCTAGACTTCTGTGTAAAATCTCCTAAAACTTAAATGTCAACTAATTCAAATGTTTAAAATTACCATGCCCAAACGAAATATTGGCTGCAAGTTTGCATCGCTGATCAGTAATAGGCTGTTAGAAATTAAGAGCTGAACTTAGAGATGTGAGCTGGAGATGTATGATTATGGGGAATCCTTAAGCGGTTGTGGAGTTGTATGTGTTGGAATAATAACAAAGATTTGACATGATTAGTTAAAAGAATGCAACAATATATGAGTTAACAAGTCAGTCAGGACTCTAAGAGTTTTGCAGTCTTACAGAAAACTGACATAAAATGGAAATGTTAAAACTAGCAGATTGAAGTGGGTGTATTTAAAATTCAATTTTCTATAAACTAAAAGCTAAATTCCAGATAATGACTTGAATTTTCATACATCTAGGATGTGATGGAAACATTTCAAAACTGTGAATATCTCTCCTACTGATTGAAAGATAATTGAAAGATTATGTTTTATCCATAGTTCCACCTTTTTATATTGGGTTACTTTCTCCCAGCCCAGTTTCTCACACACACACTGCAAAGTCCATAGCAGCTGGGTTCGCAAGGATCAAAGATTAAGTAAAACCTTTTTTATTTTTGAGTTTCAGACTCCTCAAAAGACCACCTTGGTTTTAGAGCTCGGTAAATACTCTCTTTGAAATCTAGTGTTTTTGAACATTATTCCATCAGATTAATGTATTATCAGTTATGAAGAATGTAAACCAGTTATTTAAAAATAAAGTATCACATATATGAAAGCATGTTTGCAAACTGTAGAGTCCTGTAATAATATTATAAATATTGTTCAGGTGTTATTTTGAAGCGACAGGGGTCCTGAAATTACAAAGTGAAACCTCTCCTATCTGGAACACAATTTTCACTCTTCCCCCAAATGTCTTATTTTCCACATGTAACTAACTCCAAGAATGAGGTATTTTCCACTTGCTTAAGTTCAAGCTATTAAGTCAATAGCAATAACTGTAGTAACATGAAGGGTAGTGATCCCCCTCGTATATGACAAAGATGTAAAGATGCTGGAATTGTGTTAGAAATCTTCAGAGACGCACCACACCCCTCTATTATCAGGTTTAAAAACGTCCTGGGACAAACTGCAACTTTCATGAAGACTGTATTACCGGCTGGTGCTTTCAACACCAAGAGCTGTTTTGACATGTCAAACACAGGTCTGGTCTTTGAAAATCCAGCCCTTTATTGGACACTTTCTTTAAAAGATATGCATGTTAAAACACAGTTTCTTGTTTTTGATATACATTGTATCAAGAACTGCACGTTTAAAATGAAGATGGGGAAATTTCTGCTAAGTATATGGAAATATGACCCCATTTTTGTATAGCCGGGACTCCATTTTTATGTAGCTAAAATGTCGCAAACGATGGAACACTTCATTTTACGGTAGCCCTCCTTTAAAATATTACCTGAGGAGTATAAATAGTTCATCTGCTGGCTTTGAAAAGCCTAATCCTATTTGTTATGGTGGACCTTACATAAAATGGAAATACACAGCTGGCAGTCTTCATTGCGCTTAAAAACAAAACCCCAAAAACAAAAACCAGCAGCTATCAATTAAAAAAATCCTCCAAATGCCCGCGCTCCGCAAACACTTCTTCCAAAGAAGTCTGGTATTGTCTGGGTATTCCTCCGTGACCGCTGGCAGGACATTCCTTCGGGAAAAGCTGCTTCTCCTGTGAAGTACAAAGACAATAAACCCCTTCCTTTTATCCTTTTCTCATTCACTCTGCAGGGGGTGGAATAAATAGGGAGCTGAATGAAGCCTTCTTTACCCATCTGGGTGCACCGTCTAGTTTCCTGAACCCAATCCTCCCGGCTCCCCCACCTAAAGCTGCCGACGCTGGGCACCTGGAGACTGATAGTTATTCCAGGCACTGCGCCCCGGGGGCGCCAGGCCTCAACCCTACAGGCCCGTCCCGGGGAGGCACGCCCTGCAAGGGGCAACCACGGCACCTTGGGGGCGCCAGGAAGATCAATGCTCTGACACGCCACGGACAGGAATCCGGTAGGGTAGGGGAAAGGCGAGTCCCTCGCACCACCCCACCCCCCCATGCCCGCTGAGAAAATGAGGTAGAGGGGAAGGGGGGGTGTGCAACTCGAGCGTGTTGTAGAGTCAGGGAACAAAGACACAGGAGGAAGATGAGACCGCCACACCAACGCAGACTCAGAAGGGCTCTCCGACTTTACGCAAGTGGCCCGCAACTCGACAGTGCTCAGCTCCCCTTACGCCACCAGCTTGGCCTCAGAGCCTTCGCGAATATGGCTTTGCGCACTGCGGCGGGGCTGCGCTGCAACCGAGCTTAGCCCTGTGGCTCCTCCCCGCCGCCCTGCGCGGATTGGTGGCAGACAGCAGTCAGGCTGCTGATTGGGCGACGAAGGAGCCATTCGGGGCGGCTCTGGTGGGTTCGGCTGCCCCAGAGTGATAAGTTCGGCTTCAGACACGCCTCAGCGCCAGCAGTGAGTTGGAGCTCTATGGAGGTGGCGGCGAGTACCGGGTGGTGGCTGCAGCAGCGACTCCTCTGAGCTGAGCGTTTCCAAGCCGTTCCGACTCCTTCCTCCCCCTTCCCTCCCCCTTTTTTGTTTTCCGTTCCCCTCTCCCCTCCCTTCCCTGTCCCCGACGACCGGATCCTGAGGAGGCAGCTGCGGCGGCAGCTGCTGAGTTCTCGGTGAAGGTGAGTAGAGCCGCCGCCGCCGCCGCCGCCGCCGAATAGAGCGCTCTAAAATGGCCGCCGTGCCCTGACCGCTTCTTCTCGAGCGGTACAAAATGGCGGCCGCAGGCGGAGACGGGCGGGGCGACTCTTGTTAGCGTTTTTTCCGCTCTTCGCGCACCCAGAAATTCTTCACCTTTGTTCTCCTCTCCCGTTGCTCTCGGAGTAGAAGGAAACCGGTAGCGATGGGGGCCCCCAGCCTTCATCGTGGCTGTCGGTGGCCGGGGTCCGGGCGGGCCGAAGCGCTGGTGTGCTCGGACGGGGAGAGAGCGTGGCGGGGCCGCGCGCGCCGCAGCGGGGAGCGACGTGCCGGCCGGCGGGGAGGGCCCGGCCGTTGGCGCGGGACCAGCCGAGGCGCAGGAGTCCTGGAGACCGGCCTCCCGGCGGGGAGGCGGTATGTTGAGGCCCCCAGTGCTGGCGGGGAGCGGGCCCCGCGTGGACGGGAGAGGGGAGAGAAAACGAGAATTTGCGTCCTTTTGTCAGCTGGGAAGAAAACGGGGAGGCGGCTGTCAGTCCCTCCGGGATTTATGGGGAGGGAGGGGGTCTGCTCGGAGGCGGCGGATGGGAAGGAGGCCGCTTTCCTGCCTGGAGAACAAAGAGCCGGGCGCTGGGCCGGCGGGGGCGGCCTTCGCTCCTCCCCGCCGAGGCTTGCCCCCAGCGGCTTCGCGGGGAGGTTGTCGGAAGCACTTCCCTAACTCCAGCCTGGGTGGGAGGAATCCAATGCTCTTTTGTTCCCAGGAAGGGGGAAATGGGGCGGAGGTTCATGCTGCCATGTTGTTGCCCGTGTCTTCCTCCTTCTGAGTGCCAGCCACTGAACACCCGTGTCCCTCGCATCTTCCCGGATGCCCTCTGTGCGGGGGAGTTGAAAGAATGGGCAGTGAAGAAAACTGCTCAGCAGTCTTCAATTATTTCTTACTGGTCCGCTGGGCTCGTCGTCGAGGCAGTGAAAGCCTAGGACATTTTACACATAATGTGCTCATGTTGATGGGAGTTAGATTTTGTTACCGCTCTTAGTGCTCAGTTCTCAAGGAGGTAGAATGTGGCTCTCTGAAAAGATTGGTTCGCAATCAGATGTTCTCCTGTTCCTGTGAAAGGATCTTTGCATCTTTGAGCATAAAAGGAATTTCCAGGTGGCTAAACAAAATAAAATTTTACTGTCCACTTGTGTTTTAGTACATTCTATTTTAGTCTTAGGAGATCTGCAATGCAGTGAAAGTTCAGTCAACTGCAGTGCCAAGATCTAAAATAAATTACAGTTGAAGGAAGGTTTATAGGTTCGTTTATTAGCAGTGTCTAATTTTGGTACTCTTTCTCATTCTAGGTTTTTCATTTCTCCCATCCTCTTCCCTCCCCACCCCATCCATTAATATTATTCTTTTGAAGATTCTTCGTTGTCAAGCCGCCAAAGTGGAGAGTGCGATTGCAGAAGGGGGTGCTTCTCGTTTCAGGTATGTGTAGATTGCTTTTTGGCAGTTGCTATGAAGAGTCTAATCACAAGATTAAAAGAATTACCACCAAATAATTCTGAATGTATTGCAGGTTTAATGTATAACATACCATGTAGTTTTTAAAATTTTTTAAATTTTCATTATTTTTGCCATCTGGAGGATAAATGTCATTTCCAATAGGCCCAAGTGTAGTCTTCATCTGTGGTGTAATTTCTGAAATAATTAAGGAGATCCGTTAGTAGCCCTTTTTAGGTGAGATAACTGGCATCTACTTTTTTAAAAAATAATTTTTTTTTTTAATAGTGCTTCTTCGGGCGGAGGAGGAAGTAGGGGTGCACCTCAGCACTATCCCAAGACTGCTGGCAACAGGTATAGTAAGTGTGTAGTAACAATGAGCTTTATATGGCAGATTTAGATTAAGTCTTCTCATGCATAAGAGTACAGCAATAGATACTACTAGGAATCCTAATCCTACTGGGCACAGTTTCTGCTACATATCCTTAATTTAGAATATCAGTTCTTGATTATTCTTTTGCAGAATCATCTGAATTAGCGGTCTCGACTGCTGTTTTATCCTTTTAACTCTTTGCATTATTTTCACTAATGTTATTTCTGAAATCAGCAATTATTATCAGCAGTTACCATACTAATCAGTAGGAAAGCCCTATGCATGCAGCATGGTCATAAGACATTAGAGGATATTCTAAAGGTGTGCCTCTTGGGGCAGCAGCAGCATTGGCATCATCTGGGAGTTAAAAAGAATGCAAATTATGTGGCCCTTGCCCAGCTCCACTAAAACAAAACGGCGGGTAGGTCCAGCCATCTGTTTTAACAAGCCCTTCAGGTGATTCTGATGCACACTGTTTGAGATGCACTGATTGTGAGTTGCTTAGTTGTACAGGAAGTTGAAAAAATGTAAACTTTTGATTTAGAAAGATGTCTGATCAGTATGGTGTTTGAATACATAACAGTAAGGTTTTAAGTTGTTTGAATTATAAATCTCAATTTTTACTAGCGAGTTCCTGGGGAAAACCCCAGGGCAAAACGCTCAGAAATGGATTCCTGCACGAAGCACTAGACGAGATGACAACTCCGCAGCAAACAACTCCGCAAATGAAAAAGAACGACATGATGCAATCTTCAGGAAAGTAAGAGGGTAAGTTTGTAGATCTCTTTTGTCTTTTTACTAAAAGGTGGGGAGATGAGTTGGCTGTGGTTTTCTTGTATGTGTGCTGTATTATCCAGAAGGCAGTGTTCATGTCCCAAGTGTGTATTTTAATGAATTCCATGTTTTTTCGGTTTTATTTTAAACCGAAGACTGCAGCATATAGGTTTAGTTTTAGGTTTCTTGAGGCTTAAGAGTTGCTTACAGTCATTGGGTTAAAATCCACAAGCCTTTTGTCCTGATGTTTCCCATGCGTGGTGTGTAACCCACTGAAACATGGAACATAATGGTATTTAGTTCCTGGAATTTAGCCTTGATGATGAGATTCTTGTTCTCTTGGTTTTGAGGTAGTGAGAAAGAATTTTCAAACAGCTGGGGACCCCAACCAGGTACAGATATGATCTAAATAATAGTGAGAGGTTTATTTTAATAGTCAGTGATGGAAGAAAAATTTAATATAATTTAAAAGTTGTTTTTCAACTCTTAATTCTTTGTTGCCTGACACCTAGTGCAATTCCTTTCTCCCCAGCATACTAAATAAGCTTACTCCTGAAAAGTTTGACAAGCTATGCCTTGAGCTCCTCAATGTGGGTGTAGAGTCTAAACTCATCCTTAAAGGGGTCATACTGCTGGTAAGTTAAAAGTTGGCTTAACTGAAAGAAAAATAGTTAACAGATCCAAGGGTTTTTTGGTACACTTGCATGGTTGTTTAAAACTCAGGTGTGAGCTAGATAACATTTATTTTTGAATTGTGGTGGTGCTTTTAAAAAAAGAACCACTAAGTTTTGAAAGCATCAGATTTAAGAGGTGGATGTTTATTTTTATATTGAAGTATAGTTAGACATACAGTGGTTTCAGGTGTACAACATAGTGATTTGATAATTTGATACATTACACAGTGCTTATAGCAAGTGTGGTTGTCCTGACATAAAAAGTGCATTTTAAATTGTTCACGCTAAAAAATATATATATGTTCATACTATGTTTGGAGAGTGAGGGGCTAAGCACAGGCTAATCAGGTTTTGGGGGAGGGTGTTATGTTTTTCTGTGGAAAGCTTCCTTTGGTCTTGGAAATGAATTGTAGGGTAAGTTGATAGTAAGATTCCAGTGTCTGTTTATAGTTTCAATATCCAAGATACTTTCAACTCTTGGTGGTGGGGTGTGACTCATATGAAATCTGTACAGTGGGACTTTTTTGGTACCATCTTTGAAATAATATTTAAGTGCTTGTATTTTTCTGGGGTGTGTGCTAATTATTTTAAATGCATAAGGTAGATAGGCCAAGATTTTGTTGGAAAGTTCTTACGATATTTAAGATCTTAAGACTTGCAAGGAAGTATTAAGTTAAAGCAAGGGTTCTTTCAAAAAGTAGTATTTAGTTTTTAAAATGTCATTTTCTGTAGATTGTGGACAAAGCCCTAGAAGAGCCAAAGTATAGCTCACTGTATGCTCAGCTATGTCTGCGATTGGCAGAAGATGCACCAAACTTTGATGGCCCAGCAGCAGAGGGTCAACCAGGACAGAAGCAAAGCACAGTAAGTGGTGGTGTTGCTTGCTTACTTTAAAATTGATTAGAAAGATTTCATTAACAAAACATGCCAAATGTATTTGTTTCCTATAGACATTCAGACGCCTCCTAATTTCCAAATTACAAGATGAATTTGAAAACCGAACCAGAAATGTTGATGGTGAGAGTTTATATTTGTTACGTGGTACTGTGTATTTTCAGCTTTATTCTGGAAGTTGACTTTTTTTTCCTTTATTGTATATTTTCAGTCTATGATAAGCGTGAAAATCCCCTCCTCCCCGAGGAGGAGGAACAGAGAGCCATTGCTAAGATCAAGATGTTGGGGAACATCAAATTCATTGGAGAACTTGGAAAGCTTGATCTTATTCATGAATCTATCCTTCATAAGTGCATCAAAACAGTAAGTATGGGAATTTCGGTTTAGATCAGCCACTGGGTACACATCATCGTGTGGGGGAAAATCTCATTATAATTGCTTCGTGCCATTGCAGAATGTTGGTGGGCTTGTTAAATATTCCAGATGGCTAGCAGAACTTACTTAAATGTTATAAATAGGTATTTAAAGTACACCACAGTGTATTTTGTAAACTAGGGGTAGAATCACCTACCTCTGTTAAAATTGCTTTAATTTGGAAGGATTTCTTTTATAGTGGCCAGATAGTACTGTTCCTAGTACTGTGTATGGGTATGCTCCATCAGTGCAGACATGAGGACAAGTGTTAAAACTAGAAACCAAGTAAGATTTTGTCAACCTGTGACATTTATTTTTTTGGTAGCTTTTGGAAAAGAAGAAGAGAGTCCAACTCAAAGATATGGGAGAGGATTTGGAGTGCCTCTGTCAGATAATGAGGACAGTGGGACCTAGATTAGACCATGAACGAGCCAAGGTATGTGCGTTGCTGACAAAAGTAATATAAGTAGCCTGTTTTAATTTTATTTAAAATCAAAAGAATTGTTTTTGTGATGTAGGGGATTGTCCTATTCTTGATTATAAAGCAAGAAGTCTTTTAAAAGATTTAAGTAATAGTATACATTTGCCATAACACTTTTTTCTAATTAGGTATTTCTGTTTTATTAGTCCTTAATGGATCAGTACTTTGCCCGAATGTGCTCCTTGATGTTAAGTAAGGAATTGCCAGCAAGGATTCGTTTCCTGCTGCAGGTAAAACTGGTTTAAATATGTTGATAAGCTTATTTCTTCTCTTTGGGAATATTGAAACTTACTAAAACTTTTTTAAATTAAAGGATACCGTAGAGTTGCGAGAACACCATTGGGTTCCTCGCAAGGCTTTTCTTGACAATGGACCAAAGACGATCAATCAAATCCGTCAAGATGCAGTAAAAGTAAGAGGCTGGTTTTGCTCCCTTTTTTAAAAATTTATTTATTTATTTTTAAAGAATTTATTTATTTGAGAGAGAGCGCGCGCATGAGAGGTGAGAGAAGGTCAGAAGGAGCAGCAGACTCCCTGTGGAGCTGGGAGCCAAATACGGTTCTTGATCCCAGGAATCCGGGATCATGACCTGAGCTGAAGGCAGTTGCTTAACCAACTGAGCCACCCAGGCGCCCTGGTGGTTTTGTTTTTTAATCGAGTGGTTAAGTTTATGAAACTGAAACGATCCTGTTAACACTTGAGTGAGATTCCTCTTACTGGTGGAGCTTAGTGTCTTTAGTTCCTTGTATAGCATTATGGGAAGAAGTTATATATAGAAATTACGTAATTGGCACTCTAGTAGTCTAGAAGTTGTTTTTCTCAGTATAAGGATTTTAGTTTCAAGTAAAATAGTATCTGGAATCAGGTGTTTATTCACTTTATTTTTAAAGGATCTAGGAGTGTTTATTCCTGCTCCTATGGCTCAAGGAATGAGAAGTGACTTCTTTCTGGAGGGACCGTTCATGCCACCCAGGATGAAAATGGATAGGGACCCACTTGGAGGACTTGCTGATATGTTTGGACAAATGCCAGGTGATTTTTAACTGAAACTGGTTTCCTTTTACCGAAAACAAAAACCTTCACCATTTTAATAGTAGTAGCAGGGTTGTAAAGAGTTGTTTATTCATCTGTGTATTTTAAGGTAGTGGAATTGGTACTGGTCCAGGAGTTATACAGGATAGATTTTCACCCACCATGGGGCGTCATCGTTCGAATCAACTCTTCAATGGCCATGGGGGACACATCATGCCTCCCACACAATCGCAGTTTGGAGAGATGGGAGGCAAGTTCATGAAAAGCCAGGTAAAAAATATTGAAAATGCTTATGTAACAAGTATTAAATCCAGTAATGTATGTTATTTACTTTTTGCTCTTTTAAAGATTCAAATATTTTACAGTCATGTATGTTTTTCTCGACCAAATACATATGTATGACAGTTATTTAAAATTGGGTAAGATGCTTATCTTTAAGATAGTAAAATCGAAGCACTTTTATTTGACAGGCTAGATTTTTATTCTTCCCTTGTTTTCATCTTTTGCTTCCTCTGGGCAAGTTCAGTTTAAACTTTTCCTTATGGCTTGGCTCATCCCTTTGGTACTTGATTACCATAATTGTGGACCCCTTTTTATCTAGACTTTCTTTCTCCCTTTCTAAAATAGGGGCTAAGCCAGCTCTACCATAACCAGAGTCAGGGACTCTTATCCCAGCTGCAAGGACAGTCGAAGGATATGCCACCTCGGTTTTCTAAGAAAGGACAGCTTAATGCAGATGAGGTACATTTGCCTATGTTACTTATATACCAAAGTTTGTCAATTTAGAAATCTATTGCCCGATGATTATAAATAAGACGCGTTATTAAGAGGACTTAATGCTGGAGTTCTTCACCTTCTTTCTTTTCTGTACTTCTTTTTCTTTCTTTGGATGTCCAGCGTCCTGTGAGCGAAGATTATGAGATATGAGGGCAAGTCTTGAGTTAGAGCAAAGAAAATGGTTGTCAAGATTTTGATTGTGATTTTTCTGTAAATGAACTAATTTTCTGATTTTTAATACTTTAGTGATGCTTCATCTAGGAGAATGCTAGTACAAATGTAATTTGTAACAGTATCTTACTTTCGTATGGATCAGATCTTTAGTGTTCTTGCCTGAAGTTATGTTAACCTGGAGCAACTTTTTTAGCCATCAGTTCTCAGATTTCTGTCTTAGGTTCTGGGATGTTTGTTTATGCTGAATTAATTGTAGGATGTTGGATTTAATGTTTGCCATCTCCATGTTGTCGATTTTTTGTTGTGATCTGTTTTTAATTCTAGATTAGCCTGAGGCCTGCTCAGTCGTTCCTAATGAATAAAAATCAAGTGCCAAAGCTTCAGCCCCAGATAACTATGATTCCTCCTAGTGCACAACCACCACGCACTCAAACGCCGCCTCTGGGACAGGTAGGACTATAATACAAAAACATTTTCTCTTGTTAGAGTACTTTCTGAAGACTTTTTAGTGTCGTCTTCTTAACTTCATGAGTGTTTTTTTGTTGTTGTTTTTTAAGACACCTCAGCTTGGTCTCAAAACTAATCCACCACTTATCCAGGAAAAGCCTGCTAAGACCAGTAAAAAGCCACCACCATCGAAGGAAGAACTACTTAAACTAACTGTAAGTTTCAAATAATCCCATAGTTTAATTCATGGGGTGTATCTGTCTGAACTAGGGAAGCACTAAAGATACTTGGATTATATTCTTTTCAGGAAACTGTTGTGACTGAATATCTGAATAGTGGGAATGCAAATGAAGCTGTCAATGGTGTACGAGAAATGAGGGCTCCTAAACACTTTCTTCCTGAGATGTTAAGCAAAGTAATTATCCTGTCACTAGATAGAAGTGATGAAGATAAAGAAAAAGCAAGTTCTTTGATCAGTTTGCTCAAACAGGAAGGGATAGCCACAAGTGACAACTTCATGCAGGTAAACACTTGTCTGATTCTGTGAGGACTGTTCTGCATTTATATTTGAGAACTGATAAACTGACTGTTGTGTATTCCTTCTAAGGCTTTCCTGAATGTGTTGGACCAGTGCCCCAAACTGGAGGTTGACATCCCTTTGGTGAAATCATATTTAGCACAGTTTGCAGCTCGTGCCATCATTTCAGAGCTGGTGAGCATTTCAGAACTAGCTCAACCACTGGAAAGTGGCACCCATTTTCCTCTCTTCTTACTTTGTCTTCAGCAATTAGCTAAATTACAAGATCGAGAATGGTTAACAGAACTTTTTCAACAAAGCAAGGTCAATATGCAGAAAATGCTCCCAGGTAAGAGAATGCTGGGGATTTTTTTTTTGTTTTGATTAGTAAGTCTAGAATGTCTTACTTAATACTTTGAGTGGATTTATATAAATCTTCACAGTTTTTATTATCCTGTCCAGATAGTGATAAGCATTACCATAGGCTAGAGGTCACCTTTTGTAAAAAGTGATTATGATTTAATGACTATTTGAGCCAAATACTAAGTGTTTCCTTTGCTGGGTTTATTTTTATGTTAATCTCGTACATTTGGGAAATAATTCGTGAAGCTGTTCTCTAGACAGGCCAGCTGGCTAAAATGAACTACCTAATGTTGGAGATGGCTTTTGTCTCTTCAGAAATTGATCAGAATAAGGACCGCATGTTGGAGATTCTGGAAGGAAAGGGACTGAGTTTCTTATTCCCACTCCTCAAATTGGAGAAGGAACTGCTGAAGCAAATAAAGTTGGATCCATCCCCTCAGACCATATATAAATGGATTAAAGATAACATCTCCCCCAGACTTCATGTAGATAAAGGATTTGTGAACATCTTAATGACTAGGTAAGATAAAGTCCAGAGTTAATGCTTTATTTACCAGGAAAAGTCTAAGGCAAGGGACTAAGAATTGTCTTTCTTGAGCTGGAAAATTTTGCTTTTGGGTTCTAACACAATCTTTCTTTGCAGCTTCTTACAGTATATTTCTAGTGAAGTAAACCCACCCAGTGATGAGACAGATTCTTCCTCTGCTCCTTCCAAAGAACAGTTAGAGCAGGAAAAACAACTGCTTCTTTCTTTCAAGCCAGTAATGCAGAAATTTCTTCACGATCACGTTGATCTGCAAGTCAGTGCCCTGTATGCTCTTCAGGTGCACTGCTACAACAGCAACTTCCCCAAAGGTGAGCGGGAGAAGGACGGCGAGTGGGGGCCGTGTCTCCCAACAGCGCACTAGATAACAGGATTGCATACTGTCTTGTAGGCATGTTACTCCGCTTTTTTGTTCACTTTTATGACATGGAAATTATTGAAGAAGAAGCTTTCTTGGCTTGGAAAGAAGATATAACCCAAGAGTTTCCTGGGAAAGGCAAGGCTTTGTTCCAGGTAAATGTTTTGTTAGTCATTTCAGTCTGTTTGGGTTTGTTTTGTTTTGTTTTTTGTTTTTTTGTTTTTCAATTTACATGGTATTTTGCATCCTATAGTTCAGTTTTAAAGGCTCTTCTTTAAATACTTAGATTTATCTGTACCTCTCCTTCTGTACTGTTGGAATCTGTGGTAAAGTCGACAGTTAGCACAGAGGGAGAGCCATGAAGGGATGAAAGGCTTCAACCTAGTGATACGCAAGAGGTTATTGATGGCTAGCATTTTTTAGAAACATACTTAGAAAGGTTGTGAATGACTACACAAGACTGGATTTAAGGTTTTTTTGTTTTGTTTTGTTTTTTTAATGTTAGTAAAGGAGCAATTGCTTCTGATTTTTCACAGCTCAGTTTTAGATCTTAGTGGCATTCTAGCCCTAGGCAAAGAACTTTATATTTCTGGGGATGTTATTTTTAAAGATTTCTTTGTTTGACAGCAAGCAAGAAAGGGAGCATAAACAGGAGGAGTGAGGAAGGTAGAGGCAAGCTTTCCAAAGAACAGGGGGTCCAAGGCAGGGCTCAATCCCAGGGTCCCTGGGATCGTGACCTGTGCTGAAGGCAGATGCTTAATGACTGAGCCACCCAGGCGCCCCACTTCTGGGGATATTAAAATCACTGTACATTGATCACCTACAGAGTGGTTTAAAACTGGGTTTCAGAGTGTTAAGATTTAGTTTTCCAGGGGATCAGGCTTTGAGAAATACTGGCCTCTACAGTGTCTTTGTGAGGAGTATCTGTGAAGCATTTCGTTAGCCCTGTCCTTTAGGAATCTGAGCAATCCTGAGGTGGGGCAAGAAATCTGTTTCCAGGAATCTTCTCCCCTCTTCCTCCCCAGTCCTGCTAAACTTAGGTTTGGGAGGAACCCCTGTCCCTTACTGAACCCGAGAGGTAACTGGAAGCAGTGTCATAGAATGACACCCAGGCTCACAGACTGTAAATCTCTTCCCTAGTACAACTCGTCCACGCCTTTTTAAAGTAACTCCCAGCCAGTAGAAAAGTAATAATTAGCAATATGTTCTGAAGGCTTTTGCAATCATAAAAGGTATAGACTACTTGAAAGTTCTCCTTCGGTGGGTTTGGTGGCTCTATCGTAAATCAGCTATTGGTTTGAGTTTTTCTGTCTTGTGTAAGTGTGGCTTAATTTTGTGGAATGACAAATTCACAGGTGAATCAGTGGCTAACCTGGCTAGAAACTGCTGAAGAAGAGGAGTCCGAGGAAGAAGCTGACTAAAGAACCAGCCAAAGCCTTAAATTGTGCAAAACATACTGTTGCTATGACGTAACTGCATCTGACCTAACCACTGCGAAAATTCATTCCGCTGTAATGTTTTCACAATATTTAAAGCAGAAGCACGTCAGTTAGGATTTCCTTCTGCATAAGGTTTTTTTGTAGTGTAATGTCTTAATCATAGTCTACCATCAAATATTTTAGGAGTATCTTTAATGTTTAGATAGTGTATTAGCAGCATGCAATAATTACATCCTGAGTTCTCAAGCAGAGGCAGTCTATTGCAAGGACCTTCTTTGCTGCCAGTTACCATAGGCTGTTTTAAGTTAGAAAACTGAATAGCAACACTGAATACTGTAGAAATGCACTTTGCTCAGTAATACTTGAGTTGTTGCAATATTTGATTATCCATTTGGTTGTTACAGAAAAATTCTTAACTGTAATTGATGGTTGTTGCCGTAATAGTATATTGCCTGTATTTCTACCTCTAGTAATGGGCTTTATGTGCTAGATTTTAATATCCTTGAGCCTGGGCAAGTGCACAAGTCTTTTTAAAAGAAACATGGTTTACTTGCACAAAACTGATCAGTTTTGAGAGATCGTTAATGCCCTTGAAGTGGTTTTGTGGGTGTGAAACAAATGGTGAGAATTTGAATTGGTCCCTCTTATTATAGTATTGAAATTAAGTCTACTTAATTTATCAAGTCATGTTCATGCCCTGATTTTATATACTTGTATCTATCAATAAACATTGTGATACTTGATAGTGTTGTGTGTGTCTTTAAGTAGCAGCCACACATTTATGAAGAATTACTATGACTTCAGTTGTGTAGCAACAAACTTGGTAACATTTGCCTAGTTAGATTTCTAAGTCAAAACATTAGCCTTGGCCTACACTGCCCTACATCTGATCTAGTTGCCTTCCTGTCCTTTCCCAATACCCAGTAAATCTGGTCAGATTTTCTTTTTTGCCCCTTATTCATTCTACCCTGCTTCGTGGGATGTACCATGCATTCCTCCCCTCACCCGTAGTCTTCCCTAAGCCTTGGCTCAACTGTCAGGATAGTATTTGACAGACCACAAGCAGGCAGAGAGGGCTCAACAGGCTCCCTGCTGAGGAGAGAGCCCAGTGCGGGGCTGGATCCCAAGACCCTGCACCAAAGGCAGAGGCTTAACCAAGCCACCCAGGTGCCCCTGGACATAGGTTTTAAGTTCTTTTCAAGTTCTAAGACTACATTCATCCCTACTATTATGTGCGGTGTGACACATAACAACTTTATGTGACAACTTTATTTCATTCCTCTGGTTGATTTTTTTTTTTTTAAGATTTTTTTTATTTGGCAGATCACAAGTATGCAGAGAGGAGGAAGCAGGCTCCCCACTGAGCCAAGAGCCTGATGTGGGGCTAGATTCCAGGATGATCATGTCTCGAGCCCAAGGCAGAAGCTTTAACCCACTGAGCCACCCAGGTGCCCCCTCGGGTTGATTTTTGAAAATGGAGCCAAGGCCTGATAGCTGAAGGTAATAGAAATGGTCCCTTCCTATCAAGAGAGCTCTCATGCATGAGGAGGCCTTTGACACATGTGAACTTGTGCTTTAAGTAGCTTTTCCAACTTCTCAGGAAGAGCCACTTCCATCCTGAGCTGCCAATCAGCAGATGAATCCAATCTTAAATGACCTATCAAAAGCATTCAGCAGTTATTTCTTGGCCTTCTGGCTTCTTCCATCTCCTTTTAAGGCTCTCTTCTAGCGTGCTGCACACATGGTACTGTTCGACTCCACTCCACACTCAGCTCCTAGAGTTCCAGGTCTGTCTACATGCCAAAGACCTCTGTTTTGAGTCCATACTTCTCAGGTCACCAATAGATACGTTCAGCCCTTTCTAGGCATTTTATCTGAATGTGCCACAGGCACTTCAAGCTCCCCCATACCAACCTGTCCTCTCCTGGCCCTGAATGTTGCCCCCTTTCCCCAACCTGAGCCCTCCTTCCCAACCAGTCCCCACATTCTGTCTGTTCCCATGATCACTCTGGATGAAGTCCGTGGCTTTAACGCCGTCTCCACTGCACAGCCCAGTCTAGCCCCCACTGTCTTATGCTTGAACTATTGCGAATGACAAGGGTTGTCCTCTAGTTCATCTTACTCTCCTTCCAGTCCATTCTTCAGATCACAGTTAAAAAACTCTGGTCCTGGGACGCCTGGGTGGCTCAGTTGGTTAAGCCGCTGCCTTCGGCTCAGGTCATGAAAAATCTTTTAAAAAAATCTTTTAAAAAAATATTTTAAATAAATAAATAAATAAATAAAATTAAAAAAAAAAAAACCTCTGGTCCTTCCTCTGCCCTTCAGTGGCCACAAGTTTTCCTAGAAGAAAATACAAACTCCTTGGGGCGCCTGGATGGCTCAGTGGGTTAAGCCGCTGCCTTCGGCTCAGGTCATGATCTCGGGGTCCTGAGATCGAGTCCCGCATTGGGCTCTCTGCTCAGCAGGGAGCCTGCTTTCCTCTCTCTCTCTCTGCCTGCCTCTCCATCTACTTGTGATTTCTCTCTGTCAAATAAATAAATGAAATCTTTAAAAAAAAAAAAGAAAATACAAACTCCTACTTTAACAATGGAGTTACCTGCTGTTTGCCGCTTTATACATTTTTTCTTTCCAGCTCCTGTCTGTGGGCCTTCTTTACTCTTCGCACCTCTCCCTCTCTTCATCTAGCCTATTACTCATCCCTTCGGGTATTAGCATAAAATGTCCCACATTTGGAAAGCTTGCCTTCCTCTGCCAAGATGGAGGAATCTACCAATCCGAGCTCTTGGTTGCAAAGAGACACATTCTGGACAGACTAAGAAGAAAGGGAATTTACTGGCATCCCACTTAAAGAGACGCAAAGGAAACCCTGAGAACTAGGCTTAGAAGCGAAGGGGAATGAAGGGAAGCTGGGTAGGCTGAGTCAGAACTCTGCTAGAGCAGTTCAGACTCTCTGCTAGAGTTCAGACCCCAGGGCCTCTTGTGCCAGCGTGGGACTTTTCCAGGGACACCAGGTCCAGGTTCAGAGCTCCAGGCAGAAGCCCACAACTGGCTGGGCTTGGATCACGTGTCCACCCTTTACTGCCTTTGTTCACTTGAGCAGAGCATGGTTCTGGCCTTTTGGGCCCCTGCTGTGTCAGGCAGGCCCTGCGTCCCATGAAGACTGACCGTGTAGGAGGGAACAACGAACTCTGGAAGGGAACTTGAGTCGACAGCCAAAGCAGAACTTGGGTAGTTACCCATAGCAGTCTGCTATGAGGCCTCTCCTCTCCATCTCCCCCTCTAGCACCTACCCCACTGCACTGTGACCACCTGCTTACTGCCTGCCTTTCCACTGTGTTGTGAAGGTGGCAGTGGCCCAGAGGGTGGGGGAGGGTCTCTTCTTCATTCCTCCATTCCCAGGGCTTAGCACAGTGCCGGACACAAGTGCCAACAAATAGAGATGGAACGCAACAATGCATCCAGGTTTCATGGGGCCCGAGTTTTCTCTAACGGGCATGAGGAAGAAGGTCCAATTACAAGTCAAGCCTGTCCATCGTGGTGCTAACTGGCTGAAGTCTGACCTAAGCCTTCGATCTTGCAGAGGAGCAAGCTGGGGGCCACTGTGCGGCCCTCAGAGTCCTGAATTCTTACTAGGTTGGCCAAGATTCCACATGATTCTTTGAGGTTATCCTCACTGATCCATTCCATAAAGTTAACAGAGGAAACCCTGACACCCCACGGATCACCAAACTGGTCCGCAAGCACAGGGAGATGTGAGGACAGACTTCTGCAGCCCGTGGGAGCCATGGCCTTGGAAAGGATCACAGGTCCTACCTACCACACTCCGCGGTCCTCCCTGAGTGGCCTAGAGAAGCGCATTGCGCTCCGGCTGCACCATTACTGCTGACGGAAGGAAAGTTTGTGGAATTCTTACCTAATAAACAAAAAAAAAAGGGAGGGGGGTGAAACTCTTAAAGGATACAAACTAACAAACTTGGGGTCAGGATCCAGATAGATTCTCGTGTAAGAGTCCAGTCTGGAACTTAGCTCATTAACTCCATGGTGACTCTAGGAAGAAGGGACCACGGCTGACACCCGTCTGCCTAACTGTCCTGCTCTGTACCAGATCCGCTTCCAGTCCAATGACAAAGCACTCAGCTTGCCACATTCACTTACTCATTCAGACTTTCAGAAGTGAGCACCCCAGCACTGCCAGCCTTGCGCTGGGGGCCGGGACATGGCAGGAGTCAGACACCATCTCCGCCCCCACTCCGCGCGCGTCCACCGTCTAGCGGGGGAGACGGACAGGAGTTGACCATACCGCCATCATGGGCAGGTGATGGGCCACCTCAGCCAAGAGGAGGAAACTGGCTGGAGAAGCTGGGGCTTCAAGAAGTGTCACTCTCCTGGGACGCCTGGGTGGCTCAGTTGGTTAAGCAGCTGCCTTCGGCTCAGGTCATGATCCCAGCCTCCTGGGATCGAGTCCCACGTCGGGCTCCTTGCTCCGCAGGGAGCCTGCTTCTCCCTCTGACTCTGCCTTCCACTCTGTCTGCCTGTGCTCGATCTTGCTCGCTTTCTCTCTGACAAATAAATAAATAAAATCTTAAAAAAAAAAAAAAAAAAAAAAAAAAAAAGAAGTGTCACTCTCCTGACAAGAGCATTTGAGGGGGGGGGTTCACTAGGCAAAGGCAGGGAACCTGACCTCACCTACACCTGGCTCCGGGGAGTCCCCATCTCCCTCTCCCCCCAGGAGGCAGGGACTTCCAAGCTCCCTCACCACACGATTTAGAGACAGCCTTCCAAGGGGTGTCCTCCAAGGAAGCCCTGGGCCCTGGCCAAGGAGATGTCTGAGCGCAAAGCAGAGAGGAGCAGGAAGAGGACCCTGAAGCCACACAGGCTGCCCCGGCCCACAGACTGTCCTCCCACCCACCTCCGCTGGGCTTTAGTCCAGGAAGACGGGGCAGAACCAGGATCGGGCTTCCTGTCTCTGTTGCACTCTTGCTGGGCTCCCAGGAGAAGATACCCCACTGCTGTCTGGAGGAGGCTACAAGGGTTACTGGTCTTGAACATCCCAAGAGAAAGAGGACCAAAACCTCCTGGACATGCTCATCAGAAGGTAGGGGAGAGTGAGCATTGGCTTTGGGTTGGTCCCGCTGTCCGCAGCAGATGACACCGCAGTGTGACTGAGAAGCAGTGACTCCTTGAGGGCGGCTCATGCCTGCATGGGACTCAGAGCCTGGTCTGGTCTGTGACTCGAATTACTAGTTACTTGGGAATCCCAAGTGATTAGTCCCATGAGCTTAGACTAACTGCTTCTCCTCTCTGGGCTTCATCTGCCATATCTATGGAAGAATCCTTGGTTTGGCCACCGCCTAGCGTCACTGCCAGGAGCCAGACAGGTAACAAGAAGCTGTGTTCAATGTCTGTGGGATGGCTCATTTGGCTCAGCAATATTTAGGAGGACCAACTACTACTGCAGAGCTAAGGACGGGAGAGTGAATGAGGCAAAGGCTTTTTATGTAGCACACATTCTGGCCAATAGGAAAGAGAGAAGAAAGGGTCCATGAGAAAGTGCTACACTTAGAGAAATAAAACAGTCACAGGGAGTGATGTGAATGCTCGCTGAGATGGGGCGTTCAGGGAAACCTCATGTGCAAGTGGCCCTCTAGCAAAGATCTACAGAAAGTGAGGGAGTGAATTATGCAGTTGTCTGGAGGAAGAACCTTCCAGGCATGGGGGAAGGAGAGTCAAGGGCCCAGAGATGGAAATACATACAGGGTATCTGAGGAACAAGGGAGCCAGTGCAGCTGAGAGCAGGGGCGAGGGCTGGAAAGAGGCTGGGGGACACGTGATCTAGGTAGACACAGTGAGGTCTGTGGCTTGTATTCTAAATGGGATGAACTGCCTTTGGAGGATTGCTAGTATTATTAATAATATTAATCATTCGTGATTATTATCCATGCTTTGTTATGGAGCATTATTGTGATTATTCTAGCTAACATTGCTTGAGCAGGTAATTTATGCAGGCTGGATCAGGTCCATTAATCATCCCATTTAATCTTCCCAACCTGAGGCAGGTACTTTTGATCTCCATTTGACTGATGACGAAACTGAGTCTCGAAAAAGTGAAGGAGCTTGTCTAAGGTCTCTCATTGATTTAACAAGTAGTGATGAGCACCTTCTGGGGGCTCTTTTGATACTCGAGGACACAGTGCTGCCATGGGGCTGTCATTCGAATGCTGCACTCATTTCAGGAGCCAGCACTCATCACTGCTAAGCCTGACTTGGGGGGTGGGGTATAGAAGGAAAAGAACAAAAGGAAGAGATTCACCCAGAGGCAGCGAGCTTCACCTTCCTGGGAGTGTGCGATCAGAGCACCTGAAGGAACAGGTGCCCCCAAAGGTTGTGCCACAGGACCTGAGATGAGAAACAATCAGCCTCCAGATGCCCCTGTTGGGGGCTGAGTTGTGTCCCACCCAAAAGAGATGCTGAAGTCCTAACTGCAGGTACCTGTGGATGTAACCTTGTTGGGAAATCAGGTCTCAGATTAGATGTAATCAAGATGAGGCCATTAGGGTGAATCCTAGTCCAATAGGATGGGGTCCGTATAAGAAAAGAGACACACAGAGACACACAGGGAGAAGGACACAGAGGTGGACATTGGAGTGACATCTCTACACAAGCCAAGGGAAGCCAAGGACCACCAGCAACACCAGAGGCTCAGAGAACAGCCTGGAACACATTCTCCCCTGTAGCCTTCAAGTGTCCGGCCAACATCGAGATTTCAGACTCCTAGACTCCAGAACTAGGAGAGAGTACATTTCTTTAGTTTCATGGCACTCGGTTTCAGCCCTTAGCAACTACTGCGCTACACCTGCTCTAGCAGCAGCCCCATGGCTGCCACCATGATGCCTTCTGGTCTCTACTTCTGGACCCTTCCCCAGAACCTGCCTCACTGCTCCGCTGGATGCAGAAGGAGAGGGAGGCACTTGGATGAACAAATGAATGAACAGTGCAGCTCTATTTAAATCTGAGAAAAATCAACTCTGAAGAAAATGACTGAACATAATGATAATCCATTTTAGCACTGAAAACTTAGAAAATAAAAATAGGTGAAAAGATACAAAGTTAATCATATCAAAGGTTTTCTTAATCTGGGGCAAGGTGATCATTCTAAGTAGGATATCGGTGGCAATTCCAGATTCTGTGGGGTCTGAAGTTTAAATCATGTGAGGGGCCCTTTTTGGGAAAAGAATACAAAATTACAAATACAGAATTAGGTTCAGGGCCAGAAGAGATGGGGGACCCTGAAGCATAAGCTTCTTCAACTTCATGGAAAATCCACCTCTGCATGGAAAAGAAAAATAATCCAGAAACCACAAAGGAAAGTATTGATGGATTTGTCTAGTTAACCTGCTTTTCCCAAAACAAAGGACAAAGAAAAGTATTTGCTGTACTCACAACAGAAAGTCAATCAGTAAGAAAAAGGCTAACTTTGGGGAGCCCGAGTGCCTGGCTCACAGCATACATTATTGGGAGTCTCAGAGCAGTCCTGGGGTACAGATATTCTTACCCCAATTTAGTCAGCAGGAAATCAGGGCTAAGGGACTTGAAGCCACCATTCAAATGAAGCCATGATCGAAAGTCACATAATTGGTCATTGGAAGATTAATCTAAAGTTCTTATGTCTTTCATCAGACCTGGTCAAAACTGGTGCTGATTTCCAAAGATGGGGAAAATAAAAGATGACAGCCCTACAGTTTTCTATCCCCAGATTATTGCCAAGAGAGGGCGGGCCTGGCATTTTAGTGCTAACTATTTTCAGTGACTCCAGACCCTCTCAGTTTGTGCACAAGGATATACTGTTTGGGGAGGATACATGAACCCCAAATGGTCCCGCCAATGCTCATTTTTAACATGGATGGAGATTCCTCCCTTTGGGCTTGGTGAAGAAAATAAAACCAAACCTAAAAAGCATAGGGAAATTTAACACAGATTTAATCGTTATTCCTGGGGGCCTGATCATATCATCTAAAGAGTTAGCCCCACAGCCAGCCCCCTGCTCAGCAGAGAGCCTGCTTCTCCCTCTCCTTCAACCACCAGTACCCGCTCTTGCTATCTCTCTCTCTCTCCCTCGAGTAAACAAATAAAATCTTTAAAGATAAATAAATAAAAATCAGTATGCTATATCAGGACAACACACACCTACTAGACAAATACAAAAACCAAAAGTCTTAATGTGATGTAAGTGACCACATGGGGTACATTTCTGGCCATAGATTCTCATGCCTGGATCACAAACCATATGCCATAGAAGGGAAAGAAAGCTACGTTCTCTTAAAAACCACATTGGAAGGGGTTTGGACACAGCTGGAGACCAAGACCCTGTCAAACATTTTGTGATGAATTTGAGTAAAATTATTTTATGAAGCGTGAATGGAGAAGAGCACTAGCTCTTTTTACTTTTTTTTTTTTTTTAAAGATTTTATTTATTTCATAGAAAGAGCGCATAAGCTGGGAGAGCAGCAGAGGCAGTGGGAGAAGCAGGCTCCTCACTGAGCAGAGAGCCAGGACATGGGGCGTGATCCTAGGACCCTGGGATCATGACCTGAGCCGAAGGCAGCAGCTTAACCCACTGAGCCACCCAGGCGCCCCAACCAGGCTGTTCCTTGAGCTGATCACTTCCCCTGCTGTCTTCCTTCTCATGCCACTGGCTGCCTTGCTTCGTACCAGCACTTTCCAGCCACTTCTGTTCTCTTTTCTCCCCAGGACCCAGACCCTTAGAAGTTGACCCCATCAGATTACTCCGCTGGGTACGCTCACTCCCCTGCTCTTCCAAGTCATGACTTCCTCCCTTCTCCTGTTTCCCTGAGCCTTCTCGGACTCTTCCTTCTCCTTTCCCTGTCTCTCCACACCACAGCCCCCATGAAACCACCGTGGGTGCTCCCCCAGCAAGGGCACACTCGTCATGATGGATGACCTGGCTACTCACATGGGAGTTGTTGGACTAGTGTCCTCTGGGAGCCTGTGAGGGTCGCAAAATATTCCATCTCACTCCAGACCTCCTGGATCCGAATCCCCAGGTGATTAGTGAGCCCTGATACACAGCATAACACAGGCTCCCTGGCTGGCCACCAAGGATTACTCTGTGTCCCCAGGTGTGGTGGCCTGGACTCAGCTTCTACTTCACTGACAAGCAATTTGATCCACACCCCCTCCGTCCCATGCCTTCCCACCTTCCAAAAGACCAACTCGCCAACAACAGCTCTCCCCTCCTTTTACTATGGATGGAGTTCCAGCTCTTTCCAAAGGCCAAACCCTTTCCCCATTCTCAGACCCCATTCTCTGGGGCCAAATAACTGTAGAGCATTTTCTGTCCCCATGACAAGGTGCAAACGGCAGGGCCAGTGGCCACAGCAGAGGTGACTAGGAGTCAGTGGGAGTCCATGCCAGCTCACACACAGGACAACTGAGAGCCCCCATTCTACCTTGAATCGAGGTTTTGACAAGATCAGCCATTCATAATGTGAGATGCCAACAGGAAGAGTGCCTGAGTCTTCCTGGAAAAGGATGGGACAGGTGAAAGCTGAGCTCTGTGATTTCTGTGAACCGTGCAAAAGAACGGTGTACACAATTCCAAGGCCAGAGTGTTCAGGGTAGACCAACAAGAGGGCTGCTGGCGCTAAAGCAAGGCTTTACCATTCTTCATACCAACCCAGCACTCATCTCTCACTTAATTGCTCAAGGTCAAGGAATATGGTGATGCTCCTTGGTACATCAATATGGTGCAATATGGTGACCCCTCCTTGGTCCAAGAGTGCTCCTTTCCATTGCTTCTGCTGCCCCTTCAAGTTGGAAGCAGCAGCAGGAGAGGTAGGGAGGAGCGTGTCTACACACACAAGCGGGCCAGGACAATCCCGCTGCTGCTGAAGGCAGGAAATGAAGTGTCCCCTTCTCTCCAGCAAAGGAACTTGGAGCACTGGCTCCCATTGGAGAAATCAAAGCAGCATTGTTCGTGAGAACAAAACAGCCCAGGAGAGAACAAAGGTTTTGGCATTGATCCCTCTCAGGCAGAAGATGCTATCAGAGACACTCCACCCTGCTGAGATAAACCCAGCCTATCCTGCACTGCGACCGACACACAGGTTCAATTATTAGGATCATGCTCAAGAGCAGTGATCTTTCATCGGTTTGACGAACATTCGGTGCCTTTACTATTGTAAAAATCAGAACAAAATCTGTTGAGCAAGAATGGTTTCTAAGAAACAACCGCCTTCACAACTGACAGACACAGAGATAACCAGGCAGCACCCTGGGCAGCGGCCACCATGTGGGTGAGGGGCACCTGGATGAGGACAAAATGGCTGCCAGTCACAGGTCAAGGGCAAGCAGGACTCCCACAAAATGAATTTGCTGAAACTCTTATACCAGAGACCTCAGAGCCAAGCCTTGTCCTTTTCAGCAACATCAGTTTTAAATTTTTTTAAAGATTTTATTCATTTATTTGACAGACAGAGATCACAAGTAGGCAGAGAGACAGGCAGAGGAAGCAGGCTCCCTGCTGAGCAGAGAGCCCGATGGGGGGTTTTGATCCCAGGATCCTGAGATCATGACCTGAGCCAAAGGCAGAGGCTTTAACCCACTGAGCCACTCAGGCACTCCTCAGTTTTAGATTTTAAGAACAAAATGTAAATGAGTACCTACTTCTTGTCAAGTCTTAGGTCTGGCTCTTGGGAAATGAAAAAGACAGAATCCCTGCTCTTGAGTTCACTCACTCCTGTGGACCTATGAAGACATTATTTCAATCCAGAGAGTCTGAGGTGGTTTGGGGCAAAGGCTGTTCACAGCCTGAGGTACCTCCCTTTCTATAGGAGCACACAACAGCAGCCAATGCTTGAATCATGACCCTGGATCATCAAAAGAGGGGTAAATACCATTTAGAGGTATCAAATGTGGGATGGAGTGGGGCACAAGTGAGAAAGGGTATATAGGCAGACTCTGCGAGGGCTAGAGGTATTGTGTTTATATTTACTACATCACACCTTCTTCCATATGCATCATACATGAGTGAATGAAGCAGAGTTTTTGACAATATGGTCTTCTGACTGAACTGTCCCTTCCTCCCCCCCCCTCACCCCACATGTCCAGCTCAGGACACAATAATCTTAATTTTTAGAACAGTTTGAAATAGCATTTTCTGTGGTTTATCACCGAAAGCATCCTAACTGCAAAGGACTATAGAATTCAGCATTTTCCTCACTTATATGGCTATAGAATTTTTTTTTTTAAGGAATCTCTTTGGGGACTAGTGTTTCGGGGACAACACGCTGGGGGGGGCCACACTGGATTAGAGATTTTGGACACAGAATTGACCAGAAGGTGAATTCACGAATTCAGTGACTTCTGGATAAGACATTTCAAAATTCAGCCCCAGTGTCTTGCACCCAGTAAGCGTTCTCTTCACACCTTAGCAGTGGACAGCACCAACACGTACGATGGGCCCCTGGAGGGTGACCATGGTAGCAATCTAGAATACATCAGCCAGGTCAAGGAAAATGCATAAAAATTTGAGATATTTTCTAAAACTCAGTATGTTCAGAAGAACAAATGTTACAAAAACATTTTGTCTGTAGTAAACAGAATAAAGAAAAGCAAAAATCAAGAGCAAATATATAATTTCATATGCAAAAAAATATAATCTGTATCTATGGAAAAACTAGGCTTGAAATAGCAGACATGGTTTCCAGTTCCTTGGAACAGAAAGACCTCGTTACCCAGACAGTTGCAGTACACTAGACAGTCCGTTCAAAATTCTCTGCCATGACCCTAGAATGTGTAACTTAAAAGGATCTCAAACAGCATTATTATTATTTTTTTTAGATTTATTTGAGAGAGAGAGAGAGAGATAGTATAAGCAGGCAAGCAGAGGGAGAGGGAGAAGCAGGGTCCCTGCCTAGCAAGGAGCCCAATGCAGGACTCAATCCCAGGGCCTCGGGACCATGACCTGAGTGGAAGGCAGACGGTTAACTGACTGAGCCACCCAGGCACCTCAAACAAGCTTAGTGTATAAATAGGGCTGCTGATGCTGAAGAGTGAAGTGCTTCGTCCCATCAGTGTGAGTGTCAGAGTGGGGCTGGAAGCCAAGGCCCGATGCCAAGTGAGGCCCCACGACCGTCTGTAGGTTTGCTCCTCCCACATCAGTGGAGGAGGCACTGAGGTCTGGATGAACTTGAGGGGTCTGCAGCATATACCCTTCCCCGTGGCCCCGATGTGCACAGTGAGCTTGTGACAGACCTATACAGTACAAACACTCCCAAAAGGCAAAGCATCAGAAACTACCTTTGGGGGGAAAAATGCACCAGGCTGTGCTCCAAATTCTGGTTATAGAAGTGGATATTAGTCTCCTTTAAAAGGTCTATCTTGACTCTATTGGGTACTTACTTTCCCAGGGAAGAAATTGTTTGTTAGTAAAATCAAAACAAGGGATACTTAGAAAGCTCCAGGAAAGTCACATTTCCTGGAGATTAAAAATATTTTTCTCCAGGGGCGCCTGGGTGGCTCAGTCGGTTAAGTGCCCAGCTCCTGATTTCAGCTCATGTCATGATCTTGGGGTCCTGGAATCTAGCCCTGGATCAGGCTCTGTGTTCAACCCCTCTCTCCCTCTGCCCCTCCCCCTACTCATGCTCTTTCTCTATTAAACAAAATCTTTAAGAAAATAATTGTTTCCAGAAGAACTAGGCAGAAGCCAAGAATTTGTTTTTATAGATGATCTATGAAAGTGTAGCTGACCTAGTCCCCACTTAGTCTCAACAAGTTCAGCGAGCTTGGCAAACAGGTCGAGACCTTCAGACCCCATTCAGACACAGGGAGGACTTTGGCAGTTCCTCACAGGCTCACTGCTGAACCTGCCTTCATAATAACTCTCATAGCAATTGTAGGAGCTACATATAGCCTTTCGCTATAAAGGCAAAGCTGCCCGCTTCAGAAAACCCACGCCATAAAAATAGCAATTTTTAAAAAAGATTTTATTTATTTATTTGACAGAGAGAGACACAGTAAGAGAGGGAACACAAGCAGGGGGAGTAGGAGAGGGAGAATCAGGCTTCCCGCCAAGCAGGGAGCCCGATCCCAAGACCGAGATCACAACCCGAGCTGAAGGCAGATGCCCAATGACTGAGCCACCCAGGCGCCCCCAAAAATAGCAATTTTAGCAAAGGAAGTGATTGTGATTCAGTCAGAATAACAAAGTGGGTTTTCTTGCCTAAACTTAAGCAAAATTTGTTTCAAAGTTTAATAGCTCCAGTAGTTGTGGTACTTCGTCTAGTTCTGAATTAACTTGAAGGCCAATGCCAATCACATTCTCTAATTATACAGAGCCATTTGAAGTTCTCAAAAAACTTACCATGTAGGAGAGGGGCGCCTGGGTGGCACCATCTGTCAAGTGTCTGACTTGATTTTGCCTAGGGTTTGAGTCTCAGGGGCATGACATCGAGCCCCGTGTTGGGGGCCCTGCCGTGAGCATTGAGCAGGGAGGCTGCTTGAAATTCTCTCCCCCTCTCCCCACCATGCATGCTTGCTTGCTCTCAAATAGATAAATCTTAAAAAAGAAAGAAAGAAAGAAAAGAAGAAGAACATGGAGCAGAGATGGCTTTTTTATAAAATGGAAAGCGACTCAACTGGGGAAGTAACTTCCTCAAGGTTACAGGGCTTGTCAGCATCACAAAGGGAGATTCCATTTGAGGACACCTGGATTGCAGGATTTCTGCTCCTAACGAGCTATCCCTGGCCGCCTCTCCTGCTGACAGCCACTCCCACTAAGAAGTGGAAGGCTGAGGTGCGCGCTCAAGATGGCGACATGGCGGGATTCTGAACTCACCCCCTCCCCACCCCCGCCATGGATACACTAAACCTACAGTTACCCATGGAACGTGCTCTGAAAAAAAACCCCCAAACTAGCAGAGGGACCCCTTCACATCTAGCACATGGGGAAAAAATAATCACATCAAAGTGGGTAGGAGAGGGTGAGAAACCTCACCATTACGCCCTAGCCCCCGACCCCCTCACCTCCCCACCCAACCCTCTCAACCCCCAACCCCCTCACCTGCCATCCCTCAACAGCAACGGACAATTGGGAGGGAACTCAAAAACCCAGAGCTTCTCCCTGAGTTGGTACCCCATACTGGGCTCCCCAACTTTAAGACCTGCTCCTGAAAGACGAGCCCCCCAAAACAGCTAGTTTTGAAAACCAACAAGGTTTAAGCCCAAAAGACCTGTGGGATTGCCACAAACTGAGAAATAGCTCTTAGTTGTTGGACTAAGACTCACTCTCACACGTGAGACTCACTCACCCCACAGCCCAGCGCAGAAGAGCCTTTGGAAATTGCTCGGTCCTTCCGTGAGAACAGCTCATTTGCTAATTTTAAAGCGTGGGACCTGGAGGCAGGGGCCTGCTGGGGTACCCTCTGGACAGAAGGAAACCAGCGGGCACTCTCTACTGTCTCCTGGATATCTTTGGGGCACTGTCTTCATTTCCCCCCTCTGCTCTGCATCCTGGAGACGAGCTTCAACCTGCATCTGGTGCATGGTTTTTACGGTGCCCTACTTTTTATGCTGGTAGCCCAGGGGCTGCCCCTTGATCTCCTGGCTCTGGGTGCCAGGGGCACCTACGTTCCTGGGGCTCGGGGGTCTGTAAGCTTCAGAGCTGTTCTGGCTACTGCAGAGAGCACACTGCAACACAAACCCGTCTTTCTGAGAAAGATGGCCGCTTGCTTGTTCCGGAGTTTGGGTCTGGCCACTGATTGCGGTCTCTGGAATGGAGGCCAGTGGAAGCAATCTTTGTTCTCTCTGCTTGGCTACAGCTGTCTGATATCATAAGTAGCTACCAGCCGCAGGGCACAACAATAGGCAATGGACCCAGAACTCAGTCCTCCTGTGAAAGAGACCTACTAGCTAGTCATCATTGCTGCCACCTGAGGCTCTGGCTTTCAATCAGCTGAATCTAGGTGTCCTCTGGGATCATCCCCTTTAGGACAGTGACAGGTCTTGGCACATCCCAGCTACTGGGAGCTATGAAACATAAAATAGGTGGCTTGGATAATCAGGAAGGTTTGAGAGAAAACCAAGAACTAGGGCAGGATTCAATGATGAGTTTCAAGAGTCATCGGATATTGTTAACATTTTTTTTTCTTGATGGTAACTTTAAGATATATTATTATTATTATTATTTTCTTTTTTTAAAAGAGTTTAGTTACTTATCTGACAGAGAGGGAGGGAGCACAAGCAGGGGGAATGACAGGCAGAGGGAGCCCAAAGCAGGACTCAATTCCGGGACTCTGGGATCATGACCTGAGCCGAAAGCAGACGCTTAACCGACTGAACCACCCAGGCGGCCTTATTATTTTCTTTTTTTTTTTTTTTTTAAAGATTTTATTTATTTATTTGACAGAGATCACAAGGAGGCAGAGAGGCAGGCAGAGAGAGAGAGAGGAGGAAGCAGGCTCCCCGCTGAGCAGAGAGCCCGATGCAGGACTCGATTCCAGGACCCTGGGATCATGACCTGAGCGGAAGGCAGCAGCTTAACCCACTGAGCCACCCAGGCACCCCAGTCTTATTATTTTCTTAAATATTTATTTATTCACTTGAGAAAGAGAGACATGTACTAAAAAGCACCTTTGGAACCAAAACGTGAAGTAGGGAAACAGTATTACGTTAAATCCCTCCTCCATAAATAGCTCTCTGAAGGACTTTCTACCAACATGCTTTCATTACTGCTTGATGTTGAGTCATTGGTTGGGAAATGTTTTTAAATTTAGATTTTTGGGGCACCTGGGTGGCTTAGTGGGTTAAGCCTCTGCCTTCAGCTCAGGTTATGATCTCAGGGTCCTAGGATTGAGCCCTGCGTTGGGCTCTCTGCTCAGCGGGGAGCCTGCTTCCCTTCTCTCTTGGCCTACTTGTGATCTCTCTGTCAAAAAAGTAAATAAAATCTTTAAAATAAATAAATAAACTTAGATTTTTGTCACTTGGGGATTAAGCAGTTCACCTTGTTATACGTGACATATTGGAAAGAGCAGAGAGGCCTGGATTCAGGTTCAAATCTCCCCTTCACCAGCTGCGTGAACTTCTGAATCGCAGGCCCTTCACCTTTCAAAGGCAGACCGTCATACGGCCTCTAACATTCTAGTTCCCTTACATTCTAGTTCCACCTCCCATGGCCTCAAACGCCCTCTCTTGACTCTTCACTTGCCTGGTCCCTTGAGTTAGTGAAGGTCTCCGAACTTCAGGAAATCGTGATTTGACTTCCTCCCTTCTGCACCCACAACCTGCGCTAACATTACCTTCACACCATAGGGACAATGAACTTACTTCTTCACTATATTTTTGGCAGGAAAGTCATTTTATCTCTGCATTCTCAATGACCAATATACTTATTGACTAAATTACAGCTCCCTTTTTAAAGGTTTTTATTTTTATTTTTTAATTTTTTAAAAAGATTTTGAGAGAGAGAGAGACAACAAGCAGGGGGTAGCGACACGGCAGAGGGAGAGGGAGAAGCGGACTCCCCACAGAGCAGGGGGCCCAACGTGGGACTCGATTCCAGGATCCTGAGATCATAACCTGAGCCAAAGGTACTTAACTGATTGAGCCACCCAGGCGCCCCAAAAAGTTTTACTTATTTTGAGGGAGAGGGAGAAAGTGAGAGGGGAGGAGGAAAGAGAGAGAATCTTAAGCAGGCTCCATGCCCAGTGTGGAGCCTGACATGGTACTTGATCTCATGACCCCGAGATCATGACCTGAGCTGAAATTGAGAGTCAGAAACTTAACTGAGTCACCCAGGTGCCCCTAATTACAGCTTTTTACAAACTGTGGTGCAATATAAAAATGTTATTCATAAATTATTAGTCACTGACTTATTGAAAATAAACTAGTAGTATGAAATTAGTACTAGTATGTATCTTAAAAAAAAAACACCACAAATCTATAAAGAATTATAGAAGTTTTAGGGTGCCTGGCTGGCTTGTTCAGTGGAGCATGAGACTCTTGATCTCCGGGTTTTAAGTCTGAGCCCCTGTTGGGTTTAGAGGTTACTTAAAAATAAAATCTTTAGGGAACACCTGGGTGGCTCAGTCTGTTAGGTGTTGGCTTTTGGCTCAGGTTGTGATCCCGGGGTCCTGGGATCAAGTCCCACTGGCTCCTTGTTTGGCAGGGAGCCTGCTTTTCCCTCTACCTGCCGCTCCCCCTGCTTGTGCTTTCTCTCTCAAATAAATAAAACCTTAAGAAAAAAAAAGAAAAATCTTTAGGGACAACTGAGTGGTTCAGTCAGTTAAGTGTCTGCCTTTAGCTCAGGCCATGATCCCAGAGTCCTGGGATCTAGCCCTGCATCCAGATCCCTCAGCAGGGAGTTTGCTTCTCCCTCTGCCCCTCACCCCTCTTGTGCTCTCTCAAATAAATAAAAATCTTAAAAAAAAAAAAAAATCTTAAAAAAAATGATAGAAGTTTCCAGTAAATCTTCAGCTTAGTTCTTCCAAATATTTGCATAGTTTATGCCAAATTTTCATATACAAATGTACTGAGCAAATACAAATGACACGATGTTACCCATAAAAGTTGGCGAAAGAATTTTATTGTGTGGCTTATGTAGGTCTTTGCATTCTACTAACAGAAAAGCATTTTTCCACATCTTATTCGACCTAACAAATCATATATTTGTGATTTTATCTACATGGCTGCAGCATTACACTACTAAAGAAAACCTTCCTTTCACTTGGACTTTGGTGCAATTATACAGTAGATATCTCCTTGCCCAGAAAATAAAGATATTCGCAATCTCAACTTAAAATGGAACAAAGACATTAATACCAAGTTTCTTGCACCACTCGGTAAAAGATTGCAATAAAAACCAAAACAGTATGCTGCTTAACATACAAGATGATGAGACGTCTGGCAGTTTCAGTCAAACCTCTGTAGGAATGGTTTAGCATCTGGGTTTATTTTTACTGCAGTTTTCACATATGACAGGTGGAAGTGTACCATAATGAAGAATAGTCACGTTCTTCATTTGCTCAAGAGACTCAAATATTGGACTCCAGCACAGGAAGTTATCTCTTGGGCCTTAGTAATATACAAATGGGTAGAAAAAAAAACTGCCTTAGGAAAAATTTCACAATTGTTTGACTAAACATCTGAAACGTTTTTATCACAGCTTTCATATATTAAAAAAGTTTCCTCCCGAGATGAAGCTTATTTGTGAAATAAAACCTAGTCACTATCATCTGACCCATGTTCTGAGCCCCGATCTGAGGCCTCATTGTTGGATCCCTCCGGTTCAGATTCGTTTCCAGAGCCCTGGCCAGAGCCCTCATTATCAGAGCCTCTCTCAGAATCACGCTCGGACTCGGCGCTCGGAGAAGCGGGGCGAGAGTCCACGTCTGAGCCTCCGGAGCGGCTTCTCCCGGACTGCACAGACTCGTTGTCGGACTGCTCCGAACCTGAGGGCCTTCTCTTTCTGGCTGGCTGGTCACTGTCTGAATCCTCATCCGACTGCTGTCTGCGGGGCCTCCGGGGACTGCCGGCCTCGCTGCCAGACTTGCTCCGGTTCCCATCAGAATCGCTCTCCGAAGAGGCGTGCTTCTTCCGAGGCTCTCCCTCGTCTGAGTCGCTGTTGCTGTTGCTGGTGCGGTGATGTCTGGTAAAGACAAGGACTGGTTAGACTGCCCCATGGGAGACTCAAAGAGCAGAGAATGCTGTGAAAATGTCAGGGCAGTAAATGTTCTATTTATGACCTGCACGGTGTCTACGCAGATGTTCATTTTTTGTGTCCTGTTTTGTAAATTTGATCTATTTCACAGTTTAAAAAAAGGATTAAAAGGAAAAAAGAATATGGCACTTTGATTATAACACAGCATTTAAACAGTAAGCGAGGATTTTCAATGTCTTATACCAGGCACCCTTCATCAGAATGAAGCACTTCTCAATTTCATGCATAAAATTATGAAAAGGGATAATTAATTTTTATAAACAAATTCAGAGCAGCTGAAGTGAAACCCAGGATCTTGCTTGGCTGTCAACTCCAAGCAATTAACCCTCTCCCAAGGCTGGATGAGTGGGACTCACGCCATCCTGTCAGACACCTGAAGAGCAAAGGCACCATTCCTATCCATGATCCACGGATGCACTAGGGCCTTCCACCAGCACAAGACTTAATTCAGAGAAGAAGCTGGAGCTAAAAAGGCTTCTGTAGCTTGCTTACTTCTGCTTGGAGTTCCACCCTACTTATCAGCTGATGGGTTAAAAGGAAAGGGACTTGTACCTATGCCTGGAATTGTGGTGGCACCCAGGAAATCTTGGCTTCCTGGAGGCTTTAGAGCACAGAGCATTCCCTTAACTGCTGTGACAGGTGCTCACAGCCTAGAGCTTTGCACAGGAGGACATACTTCTCTTGTGGCCTACTTCTTAGTTTTGGTTTCCATGACAAATATTCCAGGAAAAGAATATTAAATCCCACAGGGTTCAGTCTTAAGAAGGGAGAATACGATGAAATATATTCCTCTGTTTGGAAATGAAACCATCTCCATGTGATTGAAGAAAGGTTCTCTGTGCTTAAATCTGAAAGAAGAAACCTAGACGTACAATACGTAACTTGGGTCACCCTGAGTGGACATGAAGAGTGACTGAGAGGAGGACGCTGTATATTCATTCTGTATATATGCTAAAAGCCAGTGGGCCTCTCACAATCCAACTGCTATCATTCTACCTGGCCAAATAAGCAAACACTCTGTGATGATCAGGACCAAATTTAACTGATACAAGGGGCTCAAATCAACTTGGTCTTGACCTCCAATATAGTTTAGCAGTAGCTCAGCCTCTCACATGGACCCTTCTGCCTACACATTTTAACAATGCTCATTCTAAAAACACACACCTCATTGCTCTGCTCGTGCATGCCTCTCACCACTGGCTGGGGTAACACTGTGGGCAAAGGGTAAGGCAACCACAGTGTAGGTCAGCCAGCGTTTTCAGAGAAAACAGAACTGCAAGTCTTTACAGATGGTTCCCTAGAGCTCGCTACCCAGGAGGGCAGCACCCCGCCAGCATCCTCAGCTCCCTCAACATGCTAACCAAGACTCAGCTCAAACAGCCTTCCTCTCACAAAGCCTGTCTCCTACAACCCTCCCCTCAAACTCCAGAGTAGGTATTGTCCCTGGAGAGCAATAAATGAAACCGTAAGTGATAACACTTATCCCACGAAAATGTGGTTTTTGGCTTATCTGTTATTCTCCACTGCTTCTAAAGCGTAAATTTGACGGCAGAGTCTATGACTCTTTCCTCTGTATCCCTCAGATACAGTGTGCACTCAGCACACTATCTCATGGAATTTTTAGTGAATGTGCAAGTGACTGTGGAATGAATGAATGAAATGATGGCCATCAGAAGAAATATAGTGTCGTACAGCATTCAGAGTCCCCGTCTACGAATTCAAGTTGGGGAATTGAGGGACAAGTTTAGGACAAGTAAACTCAAAGACTGCTTCTCCAGGTGCACCATGAGTTAAAGAAGAGTAGTGGACAAGCGGTCTAGGAAAAGCCCCTCCTGGAGCTGGCAGGGCTGAGTCACCACTGCCTGACAACGAAGGAAACAGTCAGGAAAGTCCCATCTCCAGTGGCCAGAAGCAGACTACTCTAACAGTTTTAGCTGGCCTGGTAGTGTAGCAAAGCAATACATTTCATTTAGAAGGATGCCATCCAGAGCTAGAACATGTTAAGCTACGTGAAATGAGTCGGTCAGAGAAAGACAAATACCATATGATCTCACTCATATGTGTAATTTAAGGAAGAAAAGAGATGAACATATGGGAAGGGGGAAAAGAAAAAAGGAGAGGGAAACAAGCCATGAGAGACTCTTAATAACAGAACAAACAGGGTTGATGGAGGGATGTGGGTGGGAGATGAGCTAGATGGGTGATGGGCATTAAGGAGGGCATGCGTTGAGAACTGGGTGTTGTACCTAAGCGATGAACCACTGAATTCTACACCAGAAACCAATATTCCACTGGATGTTAACTGCCTAAAATTCAAATAAAAAAAAAATAAAATAAAACAGCAAAAAATAGTAAGAGTAAAATATTGTAAAATAAAATAAAAATTCACTATTAAAAAAAATAGGAGGTAATCCAGGAAATTTCAGCTAATATCCATGGAGAAATAAGATCTCAAAATGGGTTTTCTTCTCTGAGGGACAAACATGTGACAGGACAAAAATGACAGGGTTAGAGTAAGATGTGTGCTGAGGTTTCTGCCAGCTTTGACAGAAAATTCTAAGAAGCTGGAGAGAAAACATTTTGGCACAGCCCACTCTTATCTTTCATTAGGGGAATACACTAAGGGAACAATTCCTACCCTTCATCAGCAATTTTAAGTTTATCTTCGTCTGAAGAATCATCACTTGACGATATTATGGCTTTTGACTTTATTTTGCCCTTCATTGAAGGAGGCAGACGTTCTGGCTTGGGCTGAAGAAAGAAGACCAAACATAACAGATTATTTAAGACTCTTAGGTTACATTACATTAGGATGTCTTGTTAAACTAAGTTTGCAGTGTAATGATAAAACCAAACAGCAATGAAATCTTGCCATCTGCGACGACCTGGATGGAACTAGAGGGTATTAAGCTTAGTGAAATAAGTCAATCGGAGAAAGACACCCATCATATGATATCCTGATATAAGGAAGTGGAGATGCAACGTTGAGGGTTAGGAGGGTAGGAGAAGAATAAATGGAACAAGATGGGATCGGGAGGGAGACAAACCATAAGAGACTCTTAATCTCACAAAACAAACTGAGGGTTGCTGGGGGTTGGGGGGGTTGGGAGAGGGTGGTAGGGTTATGGACACTGGGGAGGGTATATGCTATGGTGAGTGCTGTGAAGTGTGTAAACCTGGCGTGTCACAGACCTGTACCCCTGGGGCTAATAATACATTTTATGTTTATTAAAAAAATTAAAAAATTAAAAAAAAAACCCAAACAGCAGCCATTACACTTCAAAAAGAAGCATTTCTGCTTGAAGACACTGCAAGGAAAGAATGTATTCTGGCGCAGTGTGACCCTTCCTGCCAACAACGGGGATGAAAGCCACAGTGTTAGAAACTTACAGCCTTCTTCTTCTCTGCTCTTGGGGGACGGCGCTTTTTCGGTTTGGGGCCATTTTCGGTTTCATCATCGTCGGATCCTTCTTCTCCCTTTGGAGGTCTTATGTAGCGGAAGGACATCGAGAGAAAGTCTGTTAAGATTTACTCACACCTAGATATTCTAAGACTACTTTGTCATCGCCACACACTCATTCTGAGTACTACTTTCTACACATGCTCCCTCAACCTCACTGTCCTTCCTCAAGGGCAGAGGCCATCATTTACAATTGCTGTACACAGCTCAGGAGTCTGCAAAAACCACAGATTTATGTGATGTCTACCAAATAATCACGTCTCTGTCGAGTCCTCCTATTAATCTAAGATAACCTTGACTCTTGTACTTGGTGGAGCGACAGAAGATGGGCTGGAAGACCCAGGCTCCAGATCTTACATCTTTCCTCTCCTCTTCCTTCCTTCCCAGTTACTCATTCTGGGCCTACTGAGGCCCTATCATAGCTTCCATTCCACAGGTCTGTGTCTGGATGAATTCATTAGGTTCTTCCCCGAGTACAGGTAATGAAGGGCTGAGAGGAACAGGTCTTGCTAACTTCAGGGAAAGAATGTATTTTTAGAATACATAGCATGTATAGCCAACTGGAGGTTCCTGGACAGGGGAGCACCATGAGAGAGGAACAGGACAGCTCAGGGGCACCTCTAGGTGAGGGTTGGGAAGGGTACCACTTATCTCAACAGCAAATGGCACCAGGAAGATTCAAAGGCCCTTCTTTTACATTAATTCACACTTTATATATCTAGCAAAACTTGAGGTGGGCATCGTTACCATTTTACAGAAAGGAAACTGAGCTTAGTGACTTTCCTAAGATTGCAAGTGGACAGGTAGGGTGCATACACCCAGTTCTCATTCTACATAGCATACATTTTCCCATAAATATTACCATTTTGAAGACATAAGAGAGGCAATGATGACTAACTTGCAGCTCTCATAGGAAAGCTGTGGAGATGTGTGGCAACTCCAAGTACTCAGGGGCTTTGGTGATGGGGTCTATCTTAGGATTATTATGATCAAAATAGGAAGTGGGGAACAAAAGGCTTTAAGGTCTGGGTGGATCAAGTGATCACCAGGTTTCACAAATTCTAACACAAGGAAGATTCAGGTGAGAGGTTGTCTGTCACCTTTCTGAGGCTATTCGCAACACCCTGGTTAATACCTTCTCCTCTTTTTCTTCTTTCTCTCACCACCCTCCTCTTCTTCGCCTTCTTGTTCACTACCACTGCCCTTTCTTCTCTTCTTCTTTTTGGATATAGGCAGGTCGTCATCGGTCTCATCATTGACAAATTCATCAAACTCTCCTCCCTTTTTAGAACGCTGAAATCCAAACAAGACTATAATCAGTTCTCTCCTGGCTGGTGGAATGAGGCCAGATCCTATCAGTCATTTGACAAACAAAGGACCTTTTTTTAATTTATCAAGTTGCAAGGAAGGGGTGCTTGATGAGGCCCAGTGTTAAAGACTTCTAGTTAGGATGAATTGCTCAGATGTCAAAAATCATCAACTACTTAGGCCACTACAAGGTACAGTGTGCTAGACTAACACTGGAATGCATTTTTAAGTACTGGCTACCACTGAAAGCACTGTGTTGGAAGCTATCTCTTAGCAAAGAAGGAAGTCAAACTTAAGAACTGAACACTGAGTAAATACAGACAACGATATTCACTTCTGGGACTCAAGTGCCAGACCTGCGGCCATCCGTCCTAGCAGGAATGCCATCTTACCCTTCCACCACCGCCACCTCTTTTCTTTTCTTTTGTTGCTTCGGTCTCTCCAGTAAACATAAGAATATTTTTGGTCTTCTCTACATACTGGGCCCGCTGTTCCAAAAGTTTCTTTTGCTCTTCCTTTTCTCTGAGACGTTTCTCTTCCTATGAGGGAAAAAGAGTAGGAAAACACTGCATCAAAATATTATGTTGAAAAAAACATCCTGATGACCATCAGAAGGACTACTTTTTTAACATACAAGATTTATGTATGCACACAATTCTTAAGTTCTAGTATAACTGCAAACACAATAAATACCTGTTCTTTAAGAAGTTTCTGCCTTAACAGTTCCTTTTCTTGCTCCTGTTTGGCTCGTAATTCCCTTTCCTCTTCATCTTGTTTACGTGCCCGGGCCACATGGTACTGGGCCTGGCTCAGTAAGTCAGAGCACTGCCTACAAAATTTCAGATTTAGAGAGACATGAATGCAGTTAACACACTTTTTGCTCAGAAACTCGGAACATCTCTTTTCCTTAGATGAACTAAAAAGTCTGAAGCAGGACTCTTAGCTGATATCTAAGGGGTATTTTAATCAGCAAAATTAACTTAGTTTCTCAAAGTCAAGACTGTCAACTACAGTAACTTTCCAAAGTATAAGCGTCCTCTCCAAGCACAAATGTAAAGATTTTCAACATTATCTTCACACGTGACTCAAAGAGTCAAGATTTTCTCCACACAACTTAAATACTTGTATGAAATTAACTGTCATATTCCCTGAAAGGACCCTTAGGAAAAAGCCTTGACCCAGGCTGGGGAGCCCCACAGAGGAGCAGGAGGACTGACCCCTGGAAGGCCACCCAGAGCACACTGATATCACTGCTGCCACCATCCAAAGTCACCTTTCAGAAATAGTAACATTACCTGGCTTCTGTAGCAGCAAGGGCCAAATCGAATCTCATTTTGTCTCCCACTTTACTCAAGTAACTGAAATACCTAAATGGAATGAGAAAATACAATAATTCACTTAAAAAAATTTCTAAGGAAAGGCTTTTTCCATTTTTAATCTATTCTACAAAAATAGCCTAAGAATAGGTTTACATGTTTACAAACAAGTTTACTGACTTATACCAACCTGTTTGATACATGAAAGGCTATCATCTCAAGAAATTATATATGAAACTCACTTAAAAAAAACTCTCATCAATATAGCACTCAATATGTTTAATAAAATACAAGTTCATGAAGTAGTCATATTTAATATTATTGGTAAACCCACAAATAACCAAAAATCAGCTCAAGCAACAAATATTTACTAAACACCATTTTTACTAAATATGTCAGCATGGAGATTAAAAGATGCAGGCCATGAAAACACAACCAATGTATCAGGCAAGGCAAGAAATGCCTATATGTGAATTTAAATAAGGTTGGACAAAACCTGAAAAGATTTCAGGCTTTGATTTTACTACTAACTGAATTACCAAATAAATCCTACGAAGGTACATAAATTTTGAGCTAAGTTCAATAAACCTAATCAATATTTAAGAGGATAGGACTTAATATTCTTAGCCCAATGAAAATTCATATCCCATGAAAGACACACCAGTATAAGTAGAAAAACCACATAAATGAAGCCTAAAAATTTCATGTGTGTAAACTGCAGGGTCATTTTGTTAGAGTAATAAAAATCTTGGGCAAGCTTGCAAAGCTTGTCCGCCAGTTCTAGGGGAGGCTACATGAGCCAAATCTGGCAGGAACCTGACTACAGTTTGGCGCCACCAGGTGGCAACTGTCTGCTTTGGCTTGAAAAATCACTAGAATGCTTCTAAATAGAAAATGATTCTCTTGACAAAGTGTTTCTTGGCACCTTTTGAGACGGATGGACAGATTGACTGATTTATGATCTTATTTATTTATTGGCCAGAGAGAGAGCACAAGCAGGGGGAGCAGCAGGCAGAGGGAGAGGCAGGCTCCCTGCTGAACAAGGAGCCAGATGTGGGACTCGGTCTTGAGCCGAAGGCAGACGCTTAACAGACTAAGCCACCTAGGTGTCCCAAAACAAATGGATTTAAAGAAACAAAGCATTTCAAAAGTTGTTTCTACAAAATTCTTTACCTATGTGCAAGCTCCAGTTCTTTCACAGCATTAAGTACTTCCTTCAGATTACTCTTTTCATCTTTCAGAACAGAGGTAGCTAACCTTTGCAGGACCAAGGCCACATTAAACATAAGTACTGTATCACTGGGGGCCACATGTCTAGCCTATAAATAAGAAACAAAGCAAATACTTCATATGACTGAATGATGTGAAAAGGATTTTAGCCAAATAGAGTGTTAGGTATATATATATATATATGCATAAAAGAGAATAAAAAAAATACCCCACAATGCAGCACAGAACTAAATGAGAATAATAAGTTTTCCTTTTTACCTTTAGCAAAGTCTGTTTGCACTCCTGTAACTTGCCACACTTGAAGAGGGCCCGGGCCAAATACAGCACAACTTCAGTGTTCTGGTGCTTATAGAACTTTCTGAGGCAGTTTTCATACTGTAATAAAAGAAAAAGTTAGTTAAAATACAATAAGGGTTAAATAATGTTGTCATCATGTAACAAGATTTCAGGTGATTTTAAAGCTATGTGAAAAGGTGTTTCACCTTTTGATTAGTTAATTTTAAAGAAAATTTGAGAATAATTTTTGACATCTACCAGGACAGATTTTCACAACATGAAAACCTGATAAAAAAAACAAAAGAAACCCACAACTAGATACTCAAAATAGTTTTTCCATTTGAAACTCAGAACAACACTGAAAGGACAAATAAACCGGATGGCCCTTTTCATATCTCTAGCAATACTATCTAGAATCAGCTGACAACTTATTAAAAGTTACACACCTGGCTCCTTTGGGTTACACTACCATTTTTCCTTAGGATTGATGGAACCTACTGGCAATGAGCATGTGAAGACTCACAGTTCTAATTGTTAACTTCTTGATAAAACCAGTATATAGCAATACTGATGTCAACTTTGCCATGAACACTTCACTTTCTGACCATGAAACTTATCCTGTCATAGGTTAGATCTTTTTCATAGAAGGTGGTTAGAGAGCTTCCCCTTGAATATCCCTAGTAATTAATTTGCATTTTTAAAAGGCAACATTATCATTCTACAGATCAGGAAGGCCCACCTTCAAAAATATCGCCTCTGAGACTACCATAAGCAGTCTGGAGTCTATAAATCTTTGTGACTAGTGCCTTCAAATTTTCTGAATTTGATAGTAACCAACCTTCTTAGAAAAAAGGTTAACCACTTCTAGGAGCTTGACTGTACTTGCCTTCTATCTCTGGTAAGAATCTTGTTTTTTCTAACCATACTATTTCCCATAGAGTCTAAAAATTCTTTTACTTTTTAATATGCTATAGATGCTAAATATATATATATTTAAAGATTTTAAACCCATGACCCTGGGATCCAGAGTCATATGCTCTACCTACCGAGCCAACCACACACTGCTAAATGCTAAATATGACTCTTTTACTTCAAGCTCAAGCACTCCACAAATATGAAAAGCCTAAGAGAATTTCATAGTGATGAAAACGAATTCCCATGGAGTTTTTTTCTTTCTTTCCAAAATGTCTTTTAACCTTTCTGAAACTCAATTTCTCCCATGAAAAAAAAGAGTGTAAAACAAGCAAATATTAAACCCTCCTATCTTCTGGGTACTTACTGATATACTAGGCATGTTAGTGCCAAGTATGGTATCTAGTACTTTTTATACTGGATCCTCATACAGTTCTGTGAATTTAAGGTACATGAGCCTCATTTTATAAATGGGGAAACTGGCTCAGAGAGGATGTCCTTTGCCCAAGGCATGTGATTAGGGATGGAACTAGGGTTCATATGTCTGTCTGGACACCAAAGACTGGTGTCAAATTCAAACATTCCTTTGAAAGACTGGCCTTAACATTATTTAAGTCTCCAAATAGACATAGTATCACATGAGATAGCACAGAACTCCACAACAGGGTCAGAAATGTTAAGAAAACATTTGTTCAACAATGAACACAATATAGAAATATCTTGAATGATAAACTATTACCATCTGAACAGCACTGATATACTGCTTCTGTTCCACGTAGATGTGTGCTAGGTTCAACCACACATCACTGATATCTGCTGTTGCTTCTCTTACTTGGGCAAATACATCACGAGCTTCACGAAAATATCCTTTGTGGGCCAAAACAGCTCCTAAAATTATAAAAAGGCTTACATTTAAGAATTTTCTAATTGGAGCCAGGAAAACAACTGAAGGTCCTGTTTTAAAACAACTACATTTATTACATTCAGGGAGAAATTATGATCTATAAACATTCCTTTGAAAGCACTTATTTCACAGATCACTACAGATCCCCATGTCTTATAATCACCTATGCCATTAGCAGCATACAGATTCTTTGCATCATTTCTGAGTACTTGTTTATAGATGGCTAGAGCACGATCTTGATGACGCTTTTCCTACAAAATGAAATAAACATTATACAACAAAATTCAAACAGGAATCAAGAGCAGTTTTGTCTTAAAGGGACAAAACAGAAAAAAAAATGAAGAGACAAAAGGAAATTACCTTTTCTCGATCTCGGGTGGGCTGATGCAAAGTCTGGAGCCAGACGTTGCCAAGAGCCAGCATAGAATAAGTATCACTCTGTGTAGATGGTTGTTTTAATATCCTCTCAAATTTCTTCTGTCCTGGACCCCATTCTTGTTTTGCTAAATGAAGATTACCAATCAAAGACCAAGCATCTGGATGGTCCTAAAATACACATGTATAAAGAATCAAAATCTGTAATTTGAATTCAGAGACACCAATCACCTTTCCATGACAGCTGATTATTGAAGAGGTTTAAAAGTTACATTTACAAAATTGAGAGTGGAGATAGACTAATGAATTGTTAAATCAATCTAGTGTGTAATTATCAGCATGAGAAATGCAACAGAGTGGAATATAGAAAGGTCATCAGTGTACAGCACGTGGCAACAGCATAAAAAGATTTGCAAAACTTACATTTTAGTTGTTTGTATGCACACGTGTGTACTAGGCTATGATGTAAAGGCTATTTCTGTGGGCTACAATCAAAAAGTTTAGATGACTTCTATTCTCTAGCAGCTTTAGCAAGTAAAAATAAAACAGGGAGATGTCAAGATATTAGAAATATGATAGACATTAAAATGAAAAACTGATTTACTAGGGGAAAAAAGGTGAGAAAATTGTTTTTCAAACCTAGGAGTTAATACTACCAACCTGATTAATTTGAAGAGCTTCCTTAAACCAATCTGAAGCCTCATAAAAATTTCCTTTATCTCTAGCCATGGCTCCTAGGCGCAGATAGCCTGAAATATACATTTAAAAATTTTTACATTTAAAATATTAGCTATTTTAAAGCCTCTGCCTTCAGCTCAGGTCATGATCTCAGGGGCCTGAGATCGAGCCCCATATTGGGCTCTCTGCTCAGCAGGGAGCCTGCTTTCCCCTCTCTCTCTGCCTGCCTCTCTGCCTACTTGTGATCTCTCTCTCTCTGTGTCAAATAAATAAAATCTTAAAAAAATATATTAGCTATAAAAGATCATTATTTTAAAGTCACACTTTTGAAATGATTATATTTTGTTAATACATTCATACAATGAACAGAAATCCTACAGATGAAAAAATACTGAGCACCAATAAAATTAATTAATAATCTAACAGGTTAAGGAGCAACTCTGTGACCATCAAGTCTCACTGTTTGAAATCTCAGATTTATCTCTGCCACTCTATTCCTAATGCTAGCACCCTACTCCAAGTCCTGATCTACACCAAAGTTATTTTAAAAAGCTTGGAGCACTTTTTTTTCCAGTTATTCTCTGATGCACGGCACTGTCACTTTTTCTTAAAAAGCTGCTTGTCATATGGCAAAACAGCAAAAGCATGGACTACTCGGGATTACTAGTTAGAAAATCTGGGCTCTAACTGTGGGCTGCCACTTAAAGAACAGTAAGAAAGTATCACACAAATGTAAGTTGTTACTTTCTCCAGAAAATGTCAATGTCCTCAGGCCAACTAGCAATGGTTTACTATTGCCTATCAAACCAATTCAAGTTCAGCCTGGCATTCAATTAAAATCTTATTTGTTTTAAATCACTTTTGCATCCGTAACAGCATGATGATGGCCAAGTTAATAGCTCCTGATTTAACCAGAGTAAAAATATCATAGCTTTAGGTGCTTTTAAGGGAAGTACAGTATTATAAATTATTTTTAATTTAAAACTTTCCAAATTTTATAATGTTTAGTGTGTAAAAACTCACTATATATTTATTTTTTTTAAATAATAATTATTTTGAAGTAAAATAGTGTTCATTCTTACTAGTACAAACACTGCAAAAATGTTAATATGAAATCGGAGCAGGAGTATCATAAAGGTACATCCATCACCAAATAAGTCAAGGAGTTGTTCAAAGTGTAATAAAGGTAGTTGATCCACTAAGGATGGCCTACCCTATGAAATATATGGTTCAACTGGTTTTTAGTTATTTCTTTTAGTTTCTAGCATAAATTTAAGTGAAGCTTCATTGTTCTGTTTTATTTTTTTAAGGCCATAAATTTGCCTTGAAGGAAAAGGGGATGTTACAAACCTTCACATTTTTTTACTATTGGTTCTGAGAAAGATTTTTTTTCAGGCTGAATTTTGGGAATTTTAATTTATAAAAACAGTTTACAGTTCTTCGGACATGTGGGTGGCTCAACTGGTTAAGCATCTGCCTTCGGCTCAGGTCATGATCCCAGTGTCCTATGATTAAGCAAGCCCTAAGGAGGGAGCCTGTTTCTCCTTCTTCCCCTCTATGCCACTCCCACTGCTTGTGCTCTCTGTCAAATGAATAAATTTAATCTTTAAAAAAAAAGAAGCAGAAGTTTACAATTCTTACAGTCAACATAATTAGGATGTTCCCGTAAGATGTTTTTATATAGTTTTTCTGCTTCATGGAATTCACACATTGCCTCATACAGCCTGGCTAAATTATATGATGTTGTAACAGAAATGGCATTATAATAATGTTCATCATGCTCAGCTTCTGCCTTTGCGCGATCCAATGAGGCCAAAAAATATTTCTATAAGAAAAGAAAATTACATGTTAAAGGACAGTTGATACATCTGAAAAGTGTGCATTCAACTTGATAGTATGTAAGAAGGGAGTTATTTCCAGTTTCCTACCTTTGCTTCCCCTAGATTTCCAAGTCTAAAATGGAGGGCACCCACATTATTCAGAATCTCTGGCGGCACATCAGCCTGCACTTTCTCCTGAAGGATCCGTGTAGCTGTTCCATAGGCTGAAAGGGCACCCTGTATTATCATGGTGGAGACAATAAGGTGTAAGTGAAAATGAAAGGGAGAAACACTACACCATGCTTTCAAAAAACACATTTGTAGGAGACGAAAAACCCTGCTAAAATACCTGTATATCAGTCTGTTCTAAGATTTGTGCCAATTCAATCCAAGCTTCAACGTCATCAGGATACTGTTCTGTGACCTTCTTCAAATGGCCCTGGGATAAAAAGAGATCACTAAGCTGAAATAGGATTAATTCAGCAACTATAGGCTGTCAAGTAAAAAGTGGTAGCTACTCTACCTTGTTTAATACATCAACTGTTCGTTATTTCAACTGGAACAAGCTCGGCTAACAAAACTGCTTCCATCATATCTCTACTAGCAATAACAAGAATGAGGCGTGACAGTCTAGTGATAACTATGAGAAAATAGCTACAATTTTTTAAAAGTACCTTGGCAATATCTCGTTTTTCTTGATCTTCTGAGGCAGCATATAGCGAGCCAAGAATTTTCATAGTTTCATAATTATTAGGATAAGCTTTCAAAACTTTCTCAAAGCACTGAGATGCATTTTCTTTGTCACCTCGATAAATGTACATTTGTCCCAACCCAAAAAATGGCAGCACAAAAGAGGATGAAGCAAACTGTGTGGCTTGATAGTAGTACTGGAAAGCTTGGTCATAATCTTCCTAAAAAATGAAAATTAAACAAGACCAACAGTATGTACAGAAGTTTATCTTCTTTTCCATGTAGAAAAGTTTTTAAAAGACTTGAAAGACTATGAAATAACAGAATTAGATATTTAGAGAAGCTTTAAAATGATCTTACCTGAACGTGGAATGATCTAGCCAGCTGGTAACAACTTTCTGCTTGCATAGCCTCCACTTCTGTATTATGGAATGCATGGAGAGCCAAGTGTTGGACTTTGCTATAATCCTGAACAATGAGATCCAGAAATCAACTGAGTCAATTCAAACAACCCTAACAATCTCAAACATAAGGCTTCCTCAAATTTCATTTTTAAAATGTGTTCACTGAATTACTAGTAACAGTGCCGTATCCTGAATTACAAATCATTTTTCTCATTCTCCTTGCAGATAAATTCACTTACCTAGAACTTAACATCTATCCATCACATCCATTACTTCTTTTAATCCTGCAACAATCCTTTGAGGTATCAGCCCTATTTCTGTGATGAGAAAACCTAAGAGAGGTTAAGTCTCTTATTACTAGTAAAGGAAGCAGTTAAAATTCATTGAGAACTATTATACACTAAGCACTGAGGTAGGTATGATACTTAAAATTCATCAAGCCTCAGTCAAAAACCCTGCAAAGAGTATCATTATTACCATTTTATTGATGGGGAAATGGAGGCTTAAAGAAATAAAGTGTATTGCCTAAGGTGGAAAAGCTAGAATCTGGATTTTTTTCTGACTCCAAGGAAATGTTCTAACACACAAGCGCAGTAAGCTTAAGCGACTGGATTTGAATTCAGCTGTCTTCGAATGCATGGGTCATGACTTTCCCATTAGACCTGACTTAATTTGAAATATAGAGCTAATCTAACAGTCTCAAAGTCAGAGTTCATACATCAGGCGTAGGAAACATCTTTCTTGTTTTAATAGGGATATGTTTTATCCCTATGAGAAAATAGCTAGTAATCTGGTCTGGGAAGCCTTTGTTAGGTCAATAGTCAGTTTCAACTTTTTTAAAAAAATATTTTTTAAATATTAGGAATAATAATGTGATTGCTATTTTTAACAGTAACCGTTTTCCATTAGATAAGTATTTAATATGCACACATTTCATCTTAACTGCCACTCCTCAAATCCTGTAAAATAGGTTTTATTACTGTTTTACTAGTAAGTAAATTAAAATTTAGGGGAATTATTTGCCCAAAGCCATAAAACAATAAAATGGTGGTACCTGAATTTTGAACCAAGTGATTCAAATTCTACACCTGGAATTATGTTGCAAAGCCTTTTAGCTAAATTTATATATTGCTCCCTGGGACGAGGATAAAGGTCAAATGTTGGTTTTGGAATATAATTTTTCTATTTTTATTATTCTTTGACTCATGATATATCTTTTAGGGAATAAAATGATTCCATTTTAAAATTTAACATAAAATGTATTAGAGATTACATTCCATTTTAAAATCCTTATTCGCATCTCTTTGGTTCCCCCCATTGCCCCAATTTTTGTCCCCAGTTCCCTCTGCATTCTAGCTGCTTCACTTTCTGGTCAAAAACCAAGCTCAATTCTCAGTTCTTTCTGGAATTCTGTGTTACTTGCTCCAGGAGTCACCACAGCTCCCATCTCTAATCCCACCTCACTACTTATTGAAGTGTCTGGGATGTTGGTAATACCTTTTCTTCCTAGCTAAATGATTCTTCTATAGGGGAGACAATGTAGTGTGGTGGGCAGTTAATTAAAATACTACATCTCAACTATACAACTTGCTAACTGAGTGAATTTTGGCAAGTGATGTTACTTAACTTTGCTGAATCTCAATTTTCTTATCCATAGAAAGGGACATAGAAATAAGCTGCCTACCTCCTTAGGGCTGCCCTAATGACAGATGAAGAAAACATATGTAAGCATGTTCTAAACCTTTAGGACATATATTCAGTGCAAGATAACTTCATGGTGCTGATCACATAACAGGTATTCAGCAACACTAATAGATTGGCTTGATTTACATACTTCATGTACACAATCTAAAAGGTTTTGAACATGTTAAAAAGTAAGGCTTTGGGTGCCTGGGTGGCTCAGTTGGTTAAGCATCTGCCCTTGGCTCAGGTCATGATCCTGGAGTCCCAAGATGGAGTACCACATCAGGCTTCCCGCTCAGCGAGAGTCTGTTTCTTCCTCTGACCCTCCCCCGTCTTGTGCTTTCTCTCTCTCAAATAAATGAATAAAATCTTAAAAAAAAAAAAAAAAAAAAGCAAGACTTTATCTTCAGCAGTGGAAGAAAGACTAGCATTGAAAATTAAAAACTAGGGGCGCCGGGGTGGCTCAGTTGTTAAGTGTCTGCCTTCAGCTCAGGTCATGGGGATAATATTAACTACCTCTAACTATTATCTGACTCTTTTACAAATTCATGGAATGCATTTTTTTTTAAAAATTTTTTATTTTTTTTAAAAAAATTTTATTTATTTATTTTTTTACAAACATATATTTTTATCCCCGGGGGTACAGGTCTATGAATCGCCAGGTTTACACACTTCACAGCACTCACCATAGCACATACCCTCCCCAAAGTCCATAACCCCACCCCCCTCCCCCCAGCAACTCTCATTTGTTTTGTGAGATTAAGAGTCACTTATGGTTTGTCTCCCTCCCAATCCCATCTTGTTTCATTTATTCTTCTCCTACCCCCTTAACCCCCCATGTTGTATCTCCACTTCCTCATATCAGGGAGATCATATGATAGTTGTCTTTCTCCGCTTGACTTATTTTGCTAAGCATGATACCCTCTAGATCCATCCACGTCGTCGCAAATGGCAAGATTTCATTTCTTCTGATGGCTGCATAGTACATGGAATGCATTTTTTCAAGTTTTCTTTATTTAAGTCTCTACATCTCATGTGGGGCTCAAACTCACGACCCTGAGATCAAGTCACATGCTCTTCTGAAGGATCCAGCCAGGTACCCCCACAAGATTCATTTTTAATAATACTTGGTATTTCATAAGTATTGACTGCATATTAATAGCAATAATAACAGTGATATGCTAACATTAGTAAGGTCTGAAACAGTTCTGTAACTTTTACCTAAATTGCTATTAAATTAAAGTTCCTGGTATAATTTAGTATCTGGTTTCCGTATGGCAAGTAAAACTTTCATACTTACTGTATAAAAACTTTGCCAATGCAATCTTGGATTTAGTATTCAAGAAATCTAAAATACCATTGCTTCTACAGAATTTGTGGCAACTTTAAAAATTACATCTTGGGCGCCTGGGTGGCTCAGTGGGTTAAGCCGCTGCATTTGGCTCAGGTCATGATCTCAGGGTCCTGGGATCGAGTCCCGCATCGGGCTCTCTGCTCAGCAGGGAGCCTGCTTTCTCCCCTCTCTCTCTCTGCCTGCCTCTCTGCCTACTTGTGATCTGTGTCAAATAAATAAATAAAATCTAAAAAAAAAAAAAATAAAAATTACATCTTGATCAATATGCAAAAATAAATAAAAACTTCAATGACTTCTCGGCTGCCTATGTAAGTAGGTCCAAACTCCTTATATCACACAAGTACCTCGCTATCTGGACCCAATGCATTGTCTAGCACGAGCCCACCACATGCTGCGCTTTTACTACGCACTATTTCCACATCTGTGCCTTTGCCCTTTCAACTACCCAAAGACCTCCTCTTAAAAACCTAGTTCAAGAGCCTTTCCTTCTTGGTGAAAACCCTTCTTAACCACTTGGTCACTTCCTCTTTCATTTCTCTACCACAGCAAGATAGAGACTTTTATTTCTGCATTTACATTTGTTTACATGTCTGTGTTTTCTACGAAACTGAATGGAGTACAGAAACCACAGTTTACTGATCTCCACATCTCTACTCAGTGTTGGGTACAGAGTATAAAGGGTCAATAAATATTAAATGAGTGAATGACTAAACATACCCACCCCCAATTAACTAATACAAATTTTAATTTGAAAAAAACTCTACATTTTCAGTGTTTTTCCAAGTTAAAAAAATAAAGTATCAACGGCAGAACAGAAAAACAAATCAGGATTTAAAAGCAAACAACTTTAATAAATTGACTTCTCTTACCTTTTTGAAGAAAAAGTGATTTGCCAAGTGGTTCAATACCATGGGATTGCTAGGATCAATAGTATAGGCTCTGGAAAGAAGCTGGACACCATTTTTGATGGAATCAGCCTAAAAGAAAAACAACAACAACAGGGTCATTACTTAATTAGCATTTTTCCGAAGTTTTCTTTATAGTCTGAAGAAATAAGGTTATATAAATCTAAGTTCAGACACCAAAATATAGCTCTTGTTTCAGTTAACCTTCAGCAGGGATAAAAAAAAAATTCAAATAGTGAATTAGACTGTTAGAATTTCCCTCACAAATAGCCACATTTCCTACTTTTATAGATTCTGGCTGTCTTCTTGATGCGGCAGAGGTCTGTGGATTACCCAACAGCCAGTTTACCCCCTTACTCTGTTAATAGAGTCCTGACCTGACTTTGTAGCCTGTGATCTTTTAATTTCAGGAGGGAAAGTTCCCTCTTCCTCTTCTCAAGCCCCAGGGGATGAATAATGATTGATCTAAACCAGTCAAGATAATCTATCCCTTTCTCTCAGGATCAGTCTAAGGCAGTGGTTCTAAACTGGGAGTGATGTCATTTTTCATCATCACGACAGGGAGGATTTTAGCTGGCAGATATCAGGGATGCTGCTAAACATCCTACCAATGGGTAGGATAATTTTCTACAGCAAAAAATTATCCAGCTCCGTAAGTCAACAAAGCTAAGGCTGAGAAACTCTGATATCCCTGTCTAGACAATTATACACACTTTATAAAGAGAAAGTGTGATGGGGATAGAACTGCTCTAAGAGAAATCTGTTTATCCTTTCCCTTTCCTCCTTCTACATAAGGTTGATGAAATAATGAGAGCTTGGAGATACAGCAGCTATCCCGTAACTTCGAAGTGACAGACACAAGGAGGAAGATCCACATATTAGGAAGGACAGAAAGATGTAAAATTCTGGGTTTGAGGATACTGAGGTGCCAAATCCAAGACCTCAGATGACTGGTTTAGCAGATAATAAAAACCCTCATGTTTAAGTCATAGCAGTAGGCTTTTGTTACTTGCAATGGAAAGCATTCCAAACTTACACACATCGTGCAGCTCCTTTTTTTTGTTTTTTAACGTTTTATTTATTTATTTGACAGAGATCACAAGTAGGCAGAGACACAGGCAGAGAGAGAGAGAGAGGAAGCAGGCTCCCTGCTGAGCAGGAAGTCAGATGCGGGGCTCGATCCCAGGACTCTGAGACCATGACCTGAGCCGAAGGCAGAGGTTTTAACCCACTGAGGCACTCAGGTGCCCCATTGTACAGCTCCTTATCTGAAATTCTGAAATCCAAAAACTTCTTTAAAAACATGTTGTTTGGTAATCTTAGAACAAGCTTACATAGGGGCAAAAGTTTACCTGAATTGTGAAGTTATCCTCTAGTGTGAACAGTCACTCATTATTACAGAGAAATGTAAGTTTGCATTTAGGGTGGTATCCTAATACCTGGGTGTTAATATATTATGCAGTGCAGGCATCATATTGCATTTTTTTAAAGACTTTATTTATTTATTTGATAGACAGAGATCACAAGTAGGCAGAGAGGCAAGCAGAGTGGGGGTGGAGGGGAAGCAGGCTCCTCGCCAAGCAGAGAGCCTGATGCGGGGCTCGATCCCAGGACCCTAGGACCCTGAGACCATGACCTGAGCCGAAGGCAGAGGCTTGAACCCAGAGTGACCCAGGCACCCCTCATATTACATTTCTATTCTTTGCAGTCTTGACCTCTAAAACACTCTGGTCTCAAGAGTTTAGATAAGGAATAGTGAGCCTGACAGATCAGTCACGAAAGCCTTTTTTTTATTCACATACCTCTTTATTGTTGAGTTCTAGTACAGCCAGTCCAACCAATGCTCCCACACATTTGGAATTGAGTTCAAGGGCTCTGCTGAATGCCAGACGAGCTTTCTCCAGTTTGTTAAGTTTCACAAAGCAATGGCCCATTCCTAAACGAACTTCCGCTAAAAAAATAGTCCATCTGTCAAACTAGGGCGATTTTAGGGTTCAATTAAGCAAAATGCTTTAACATTCTCTATGAGTTGCAAAATCTCAAAATTAACCTCAGTATTACTACACTATAAAATCTTTTGGTGTATCACAAATTTGGTTACAGTGGATAGTATACCATACTGCCCATCCCCTTTCTCGCCATAAACAGAATACCTACAATACTGGTATTTTTCTTGCACTCCTGGCTATACAGTACCTTCAGTATCTAATTTTCAAAGAACAATTTTAAAAAAGTATATTTCTTTTCTTATTTGACAGACAGAAATCACAAGTAGGCAGAGAGGCAGGCAGAGAAAGAGAGGGAAGCAGGCTCCCCACTGAGCAGAGAGCCTGTTGCAGGGCTTGATCCCAGGACCCTGGAATTATGACCTACACTGAAGGCAGAGGCTTTAACCCACTGAGCTACCCAGGCACCCCTCAAAGAGCAATTTTTAAAGACAGCAAAAAATTTCATGAAGGCCTTCAATACTGTGACTGACTACATGTACAAACTGTCATTCCCTTCAGAGCTGTGCTTATTATACATGCTATCCAACTTCAAGGCAATGCCAAAACTCCACCATGTTCCCATGAAGGGCCAACCTCCCCACTGGACACTGGATTTTACCCCTTCTCGTCTATTTAAGGACACTGCTCCAGCAACTCTCACCTGTTTTTCCTGCATTATCAAATTTTCTCTATGTATACATCATTCTAATCCACATATATTCTCCCATCTAAAAAAAAAATCCTCTCCATTCTTTTCCTCTCCAATTGTCAACCCACTCCTATTCTTCCCTTGAGAGCAAAACTCCTCGAAAGATCTATCTATAGTTGCTGCCTAACTTTCCTCTTCCATTTTCTCTTAAGTGTATCCACCAAGCATCTCACCCTCACCATTCCAATAAAACTGCTTTTATCAAGGTCACTAATGATTACTATACTGCTGAATTCAGTGATCAGTTTTGGGTTCCTATTTTACTTGACCTAACAATAGAACGTGACAGTGTCTGACCTTGTCCTAGAAACATTCTTACATTTTACTTCAAGGACATTGCCTTTACTCTCTTTTCCTCTTACTTTGCAGGCTCCTTTGTTGGTTCTTCTTCATTTCCCTAACCTCTACAATGTCACAGTGCCCTAGAAGACCATCCCTGAACCTCTTTTCTATCTCTACTCATCACCTGGTAACCTCATAGTCTCATGGCTTTATATATCATCTCTATGTTGATGATTTCCAAATTAATTACTTCAGCTCAGACCTCCTTCCTGAACAACAGCTCTCCTGACCTCTCCACTTGTAGGTCTAAGTCTAAAAGGTATTTTAAAATTTTCATGTCTAAAACTAATTCATCTTGGAACTATATTTTCCAAATGTGCTAAAATGTAACTCTACTCTTATAAGAAGTTCCTTTTGATTTCTCCTTTGTCTCATACATCACATCTACTCCATCAGTTCTTCCTTCAAAATATACAGAGATTCCAATCACTTGTACCTCTACTATTACCATCCTAATGCAAGCCACAATCATCTCTGACCTACATGACTGCAACAGGCTTCTACCCGGTCTCCCAATTTCTATACTTGCACCCCACCCCACTCTAGTCTCAACCCAGAGGCCCATATGATCCTTTTAAATATAAGTCAGATCATTACTTACTCCTTTGCCCAAAGCCCTCAAATAGCTTCCTATGTCTATCAGAGTAAACACCCAAGTCTTTTTAATAATCTATGATGCCTGACATGATTGGTCCCTGGTTCTATTTTTGACCCAGTTCTTTTTTTTTTTTTTTCATCTTTTTGACCCAGTTCTTATTACTTTTCCTCCTTACCTTCTCTCTCCACTCCAGATACACTAGCTTCCTCATTATTCTTCAAACTTGTTAGACCCACTCTTTCCTCAGGACCTTTGTACCTCCTATTCCCTCTCTCTGGGAATAATCTTCTCCCATATATTTACATGTCTATTATTTTAAGGTCTTAATTGTTACTATTTTCCTCATCAACATTTCTTTTTTCTTCTTTTTTTGGAGGGGAGGAGGAGCAGAAGAGGAGAGAGAGTATCTTTTTAAAAATATTTGGGACATAGCATGAGCAGGGGAAGGGGCAGGGGGAAGAGGGTGAAGCAGGCTCCCCACTGAGTACAGAGCCCAATGCAGGGCTTTTATGTCAGGACCCTGAGCTGAAATAGTCAGATGCTTAAACGACTGAGCCACCCAGACTCCCTAAGAGAATCTTAAGCAGGTTCCTTGCCCAGCACAGAGCCCAACGCAGGACTTGATCTCACAACCCTGAGATCATGACCCAAGCCAAAATCAAGAGTTGAATGCTTAACAAACTAAGCCACCCAGGCGCTCCCTGGTCAACCTTTCTAAGTAATCTCCCAATTCTTCTCATACACTTTTACTGCTTTATGTTCTTTTTGCTAATATCTTACACAGTGTATATTTTACTCATTTTCTCTTCCCCACTGCGAAATGAATTCCATGAGGGAAGAGATTGTTTCTTTTTTTAAGATTTATTTATTCATTCCAGAGAGAGCGAGCAAGCAGGGGAAGGGATAGAGGGAGAGAGAGAGAATCTCCATCAGACTCCCTGCTGAGCATGGAGCCCAACATGGGGCTCAAGTCTATGACCCCACGATCATGACCTAAGCCAAAACCAAGAGTCTGATGCTCAATCCGCTGAACCACCCAGGAACGCCAAGGCAGAGATTTTTGTCTCTTGGGTTTACTGCTGCATTCCTTCAGTCTGAACAATGTCTGGCACATAGTTGATCTCAATAAGATTTGCTAAATGACTGAGATTTTCAATAGAAAAACAGAAATAAAGCAAACAGAAGAAAGAGAATAGTACAGCAAATAAAGAAATAGAAAAATAGTATAAAGCAAAAAGATTATAATATGGTCTAAAAGAGATGCCTGGGTGCCTCAGTTGGTTAAGCTTCTGAATCTTGGTTTCAGTTCAGGTCACAATCTCATAGGTCAAGAGACTAAGCCCTGCATCAGGCTCTATGCTCAGCAGGGAGTCTGCTTAAAGATTCTCTCCCTTTGTCTCCCACTCATACATGATTGCTCGCTCTCTCTCCCTCTCTAAATAAATCTTAAAAAAAAAAAAAAAGATCTGCTATTCAGCTTTTGGATCAAACATAATATATATTTTTAAATTTCAATTCTGTCATTTCAACAACCTATAGCATCTTTTCACAATAACTTCATAGTCAACTGCCAAATCCTCAATATTTTCAGTTGGGTCATATGCAGCTTAGACTTCAGAAAAAAGTTTTGCTCCTACCTGGACATCCTGGGTTGGTACGCAATGCTTTCTTATAGTAAGCAAGAGCTCCTCTGTAATCCTTCTTGTTGAAGGAAATGCAAGCTTTACCTATTGTAATTTTTAAAAATAAACATTCACTGACTAAAGAATACAAGTCTCATATGTTCTACATGAACTCACCTAAATTAAACACATCTCTGAATAAGAAATACTTGAAAACAGTGAAAATGATTTCATATTTAAACTTGTTTTCCATAAAAATATATTAATTTCACCTATAAACAAATAGTCCTGTTAAATAAGATAAAATAATTAAAATAGCTTATAGTTGTCCAAATAGATATTGCTTATTGACTCTTTAGAAGCGGATAACAAATTATTAACTGGTGTGTGTGTGTATTTTAATATTATGAAGTGACGTTAATGGTAAAGGAAATTCTTTTTTAATTTAAATTCAATTAATTAACATATGTCTTATTTGTTTCAGGGGTACAGGTCTATGATTGAAATTTCAAAAGAAACAATGATCTATTGCAGATAGTTTCATTTTTATAAAGTAAAGCGCTTCTACATTGCTGTCCAGCCCAGTCAATGAAATATACTATAGGCATATGGTGGAAGATACAGTTCCCTAAGATGGTTGCCAAAAATGACTTACCAAGAAGGGCTGGAATATTATTTGGAGACTGGTTAAGTACAAAATGAAACTGTGCATCAGCCTGATCCATTTTGTCCCCTTCAAGTAGGCAGAAGCAGGCTCTTCCCAACAAATGATTCTGAAAAAGTGATATATCATCTTAGACTTGACTTTACCAAGGAACAACCACAATTTAACATAAATGTGTAACAGTAAAATGAAAACCATATAGGAAGGAGGTAGAGTATGACAGAAATACCTCTATCAGCTATAATGTGTTACAACTATAAGCTATAACGAATGTGTTACAACTATAATGTGCAAACTACCAATGAGCGATTTTTAATTACAAATCAAGAAATGTAACTTATTTACCTGATCATACATAATAATTTTATCAGCCATGGTATACAACAGAGTTGCCTGTGTAATAAGATCTTTCTTATTGTCCTTATTCTTTTCCTTCCGAGCCTGTTGAACATAATAGGCCGCCAATGTATCCAAGCAAGTCATCTGGTCTTTTTCATGGTCTCTATAGTCCAAATTGCCATCTATACGTGCTGCTTCCAACAACTTTACAAACTCTTCTGTTTTTCCTTGCTTGTAATATTCCAGCTAAAAAGTAAAGAATCAAATTAGAATTATTAAAGCATATGTCCACACACAAAGCTGCACACAAACATCTACAGCAGCTCCGTTTGTAATAGCCAAAAACTAGAAACAACTCAATTGTTGATCAACAGGTGAATGGACAAACAAGCTGTGGTATATCTGTACAATGGCTGTTGCTCAGGAGAAAAAAGAACCACTGATACATGCTACAACATGGGTAAGTCTCAAGATAATTATGCTGAGTGAGAGAAGCCAGACCAAAAAGAATACATACTATAATGATTCCATTTGTATAAAAACTCTGGAACATGCAATCTTTAGAAACAAAAAGCAAGGGTTGGCTGAGCACTATGGGGCGTAGGGACGAGTTTGGAGAAAGGTTTTGGGGGTGATGGATTTATTCATTATCTTGATTGCAGTAATGATTTCACAGGTGTGAAATATGCTAAAACTTCTCAAATGGTACATGTCATATGTGTGCAGCTTATAGTAGGTGAATTACTGTAAGAGTTGAATTATTAAAATTGTTAAAAAGGTGATAATCACCATAAATGTTTCCAAATTACTACTTACCTACCAATAGGTGATTTCAAACTAAATCAGAACCCAAGAGAAAAAGCAATAACGAGAGGGATATAGAATTCTAAACCGAAAACTTAGGTTCTGGTTCTAGATCTATGAAAATTATCCATGACTTTGGGCCTGCTGAATAACTTCCCTGGCATCTGTCATTTATTAATACTAAAAGGAAGATCCATCTTTTTTTTTTTTTTTTTAAGATTTTATTTATTTATTTGACATACAAATATCACAAGTAGGCAGAGAGGCAGGTAGAGAGAGGAGGAAGCAGCCTCCCTGAGGAGCAGAGAGCCTGATGAGGGATTCGATCCCAGGACCCTGGGATTATGACCTGAGGCGAAGGCAGAAGCTTTAACCCACTGAGCCACCCAGACACCCCAAGATCTATCTTTTTTACCCACCGACTGTGGGCCATACATTATGGCAGGAGCTTTATATACTTATTTCTAATCTGCACAATCACCCTTAAAATGAATGCTAACATCCCCACATTTTAGATGAGAAAACAGGCTCAGAAGGTAATCATTTGTCAAAGGCCACAGCTAGTTAGCAGCCAAGTAGGAATCTGAAGAAAGGCCTTTCCCAGTCCAAAGCCTAGACTCTTTTCTGTTACACTCTCTAGAGCCCACAATGTTTCATCAATTTTACCACAGGTGCCACAATAATCCTTCAATCCTCCATTTTTTCCTGTAAGTGCTGTTAAAAGAGGCATTTATACTAAAGAAAATCTAAATTCCTCTCTGGCTTTAAAAACTGTGTGACAACGTCAACGGCTTACTCTCCATAGACCAGGAAAACGTAACACTTCAGAAAGGTACTGTCACTAAAAGTATTTTTCTGTAAAACCTTATCTAAGAAATGATTTACAGTTAGGCTTCAGCACTGGATATAAGCCCAACTGCAGATCAACTTCTTTCAAGATAATAGGAGGAGCCTCCTATGTATCTTTAAACAAAAGTGACCTGGAGCACACCTGCTTAAAAAATGATTTTAGTATAATGCATTACCAGAATAATTTATTATCAAGTTCTCATAAAAAGAAAACATTAGGTAAGTGGTGCTGGGGAGAGTAAAGGGTGTCAGAATTTTAGGCTGAGGTGATTCTCCTGAGACTTTCCAGTCTGGTTTATGTTATGGAAGGGACCAACAGGACAAAAAACAAGCCTGAGAAAAAACTCATCCAAAAGGGCTTTTGTGAGTTAGCCTGGAATATAATCACCTTCTAGACTGTTTTACAGGAAATGTTTTATTGTTATGGAAAACAATGTTAAGTAATAATGTTTACATGATGGCTCCTTGTTTTTTCTCAGATTATCCACAAATCAGTAGATTACTCTTCACTGAGTAATTAGTAAATAACCAAATACACAGTATAGACTACTATTTAACTTAAATGAATTTTGCCTTTACCAACATAGTAATACCAGTGGAACAGTACAACATATAGTAATACAAGTGGAACAGTACATCATTTAGGAAACTGGCCTTCTTGTTCTATAAATGGTAATACAATTAACTTCCATACATATGGTACAATTTACTTATCCTGCTCCCAAGCTGGCTACTACTAATCTGAAGACAGAAGCCAAATATTTTTCCTAGTCAATGTATAAAAAATAGTTGTCACATTAACACTAACCGCCAAAGCAATCCATATGTGCAGTTGTGTGTGTTCCTGTTTCAGAATACTGATAACTTCATCTCCCTCCGGTAACTGATCGAAGTCGAGTTCAATGACCTAAAACAGAAAATGCAAGTTTTTCTTATTTCTTATTTTTTTCTTATTTCTTATCTCTTCCTTAAATTCACATTTCTTCCTTGTGCTTTTCGGAATATACATCAATATGGATATACATAGGGTTTGTTTTCACTTGCTATGGGGCTGAGCAAGGATACATTAAGACACGCTTAAGGCACACATGTCAAATAGGTCATATGAGAATATTAAGGTAAAAGCATAGAGAAGCAAACAAACACTTCTAGCTGTCTTCAAATCACCAGAAAGAGAAAATGTTACAAAAGCTTTGTTAAAAAAGAAAAAAAAAAGCTTTGTCAAAAAAGACAAAACAAAACCGTGCCTAGCATATAATCCAGGTGAAGTGCAGATAAGCATCCCTGAGACTGATGCCACAGGCCTGACAACTTGAGAAGCACCATTCTAGAGGCAATGTGAAGTTCCATGCCACTGTACACATTCATCCAGGGAGACAACATTTGTGTGTCACAGGCACTCCTGAATGTGAGCACAAAAAGTAACAGTAGGCAAATGTTCTGGAATTCGATAGTGGTAATGGTTAACAACTTTACAACAATACTGCTGAAAAACACTGGATTTTATGCTAGGTCAATGACATCTCAATGTTATATCTCAAGTGAACAAAAATAAGGGTACGCGATTATATTGGATCTAGACAACATCAATGCTGAGGGCTTAACTGAGACAAGCCACAGGCTACCTATGATGAGGTGTGGGGAAGGGAGAAGGTGAGTTCCATCACCACACCCTGGCGGCTGTATCTCGGGGTCTCTTATTTTGCCGATGCAGCTGTGTGTGGGGGACACAGAGCATCACGAGAGACTCGAGTTTCTAAGGGATAAAGGTTGACATCCTATGTATTCCTCAGGGAAAGATAGTTTGAGCAGCAGAGACCACGGCGACATCAGCGCCCACCTCTTTTATCTGTGAGGCGCCTTACAATTTATCCGCACTCTCGCACCCCTGCGCCGACAATTAGGAAGAGAGCAGAGTACTGCCACATACGAACAGGTAGGAAAGGAACTTTCAAGAACTCCTCGAGGTGGCCGCGAGGCTGCGGGGACGTGATGTGGTCAGCCTGAAAAGGTGCAGGGGCAGGGGGTGACTGGGGCTTCGGTCGGGGATTTCGACCTGGGCTCCCGGGGGAAAAGGTGCTCTCGCTTCAGAGGCGAAGTCGAAAGAAGGGGAAAGGAGGGGATCATTCAAGTTCATGGCCCCCACCCTCCCCCATACTCGACACTTACCTCGTCAGTGTCCCGGAGGGGAATCTCGATGGAACCCCGCGACATGATGAGAGCAGAAGGCGAGCGGGCGTCTCGCCCCTCCGCTCCACAGCAGGTACTCCTGGCTTCTGGCTCTTCCAGAGGCTAGCGGCGGCCCGGGCTCAGGTCGTGACTGCCGCCCCGCGGCGCCGCCGGAGCTTGGGCTTCTCCTTCCCGTCAGCCGCTTAAACAACGAACAGCAGACGGCATCCGGCCACTTCCGGCAGCCCCGCCCCCTGCCCCGGAAGCATTCCTCGCGGGAGGGCCTGTCAGACTACCGGCTCATTCTGCGGCTCTGGCGTTTCCTTGATTAGGGAACGACGATGTCGATGTTTTCTTTAGAGTGGGTCTGCGACTTCTGAATCAGACCCGCACGGGCGCAGCGTGAATCAAAGTACTGAAAGCCTAGCCTCCCGGCCCCGGGGTGGGCGAGACGACGAACGAGGCGGGGGTTCAGGGCCTGGCCACTGACTGACGTGGGACCTCCGGCCAATTCTGGCAGCTGTGTCGGCGCCGGACTCCCGCCTCTGCGCCCCGAACTTGGCGGATCTTTTTTCCTCCTCAAGATTGCTGTGAATAATTCAATCATTCATCCCTCAGCCCGGTCAGGGGCTCTTCGTTTAGCAGATGTGAAGTGCAAGTCATACCTGTGCTACCTTTGTGATCAGTTTAAATATAAATGTTACGATGAATTCTATAACCTTGTGAGTTCCTGTGTGCGTTTGTGTGTGTATTTTCGGTTCTTAGAAGGATATGAATCGGCTAGACTTGTGATTTTAATAAAGTGGTTGAACAATTTGATTAAACCTGTAATGACTGTTTTGATTAAATTATAGAATTTGATTAAATACGTTTAAATTACTGTTTTCATTGTAGAATATGATAAAACTGTAATCAATGTTTTGATGCAATCAGATAATCTGATTAAATAGATTTTTAAACTTTTGTCAGTTTTATGTCCCAAGTTGTCTCTATCTTTTCTTCACCTCACTACCTCCATTCTAGCCCAAACCAATATCATCACTTTTCTGCCCGGTTTACGGCAGTAGCCTCCCATTTTACCCCACACCCCAGCCACTCACCCTAAATTCCAATCCAGCTTCAGCATGTTACACACTTACTTTTTTGTATTTATTTTTTTTTTAGATTTATTTATTTATTTGACACAGAGAGAGAGAGAGAGAGAGAGATCACAAGTAGGCAGAGAGGAAGGCAGAGAGAGAGGAAGGGAAGCAGGCTCCCTGCTGAGCAGAGAGCCGGACGCGGGACTCGATCCGAGGACCCTGAGATCATGACCTGAGCCGAAGGCAGCGGCTTAACCCACTGAGCCACCCAGGCACCCACACACTTACTTTTAAAAATGCCAATTCGATGTTTGTATTTCCTCCCAACTCCCTCAAAAACTTTAACTGGAAACTTTGTAAGCCTTTACATAGAAACTTTGTTAAATTCATGCTTTTAATTAGTTGAGTAGTTATTTGGAGCTGTACTGTCCAACATAATGCTAACCCTATAATTAGCCATGTAATTTAAATTTAAAGTTTTCTATTAGCCACGTAAAAGAGCAAAAACAAATAGATTAATTTTAGTAACATTTTATTTAACGCAATCTATCCAAAATATAATTTTGACATGTATAACAATTTACATTTTTATACAAGTCTTGGAAATTCAGTATGTACTTTACACTTATATTCTTTATTCTTATTTTTTAATTTAAATTCTGTTAACTAACATAATGTATTATTGGTTTCAGAGGTACAGATCAGTGATTCATCAGGCTTCTATAATAGCCAGTGCTCATTACATCACATGCCCTCTTTAATGTCTATCACCCAGTTACTCCATCGCCCCACCTTCCTCCCCTTCAGCAACGCTGTTTGTTTCCTATGATTAAGAGTCTCTTATGGTTTGTCTCCCTATCTGGTTTTGTCTTGTTTTAGTTTTTCCTCTTTCCCTATGATCCTCTGTTTGGTTTCTTAAATTCCACGTATCAATGAGATTGTATGATAATTGTCTTTCTCTGATTGACTTATATTGCTTAGCATAAAGCTGTCTAGTACCATTTATTTGCTTAATTTCTTTTGAAAATACTGGAACTGTATTAGATTTCATAAAATTTGCAGTTGAAAAAATAGATTCACATACTTGAGTTTTTCCAAATGCACTTAAAAATTTCCTGTCACTGAAGAAATTATCAGCTTTAAATTTTAATTAAAAATAAGTAAAGTTAAAAATTTAATTCCTCAGTTGCATTAGTCATATTTAAGTGCTCAATAACCACATGTGTTTAGTGGATACTGTTTTGGACAGCACAGCAAAGTATTTCCAGGAAATACTGTTTACTACATATTACGGTTTATATAGTGAGCTTTAAACAAAAATGCACGTAGTGGTGAGTGTTCTCCATGTTCAAAACCTCCCTGGCCTTAAAGACACTAAGAATACATTTGAATTAGTCTTTGAGTTACTGACCACCAAAGGCATCCTAACTGATGATAAAGACACTATGATTGGTTGAATAATAGTACTGATTCAGATTGGGATTTTTTACATCTAAGTTGCAACTGGGACAATGAGTAAAATGTGGCTAGGTAAAGGTTATAGGGTAGTGTGTACCAGAGAGAGGGAGTACTGTGCTTGGGAAGAGCCTGTGAACCTGAAAGAAGGCCAAGTGCCTGGAACATAGAAATGAGGGGGAGAGTAGCACAAGTTGAAGATGAAGACATAAGAAGTAGCCAGGTCATGCCCAGATTTATCCTTGTAAAGCAAAATCGGCACCTTGCCCTGCTTCCAATATGAATAAGTGTAAATGTCACACACCACAGTTAGGAAAAACAAAACACTTTGTGCTCTGAGGCAAGCCAAAAAAGAACAGTGTCATACTATCCATAGTCTCCAAAGTGAATGAAACCTTTAGCCATTCTCACATGTTTCTGGTTCCTTAACAAAAACAATTTAATCACTGGCTTTTGTAATGCTGACTTTTGTCTTATGTAAATCTGATGACACACAATAATTTGGAAGAGTATAGCAATCATATGAGAAAGTGTTATTTTTTCCATCAGGAACCATATAAGCTGGGGTGTGTGTGTTTTCTGAACCAGTCCTTCTAAAGTTGAACTCACTTGTAAACTTTTGCAAGTGTTTTTCTAAGAGAACTTTTTTCCCCTAAAGTCTCTGAGAATTCTTTTGACATAGGATATGTTAAGGAGTCTGGATTTTATTTTAGGTGCAATGTAATGGAAAAGTTTGAAACGATGTTTATATGCTTCAATCAGTATGAGAGAGAATTGGTTCTGTGGCTTTAAAGGATTGTTCTGGCTACATTGTAAAGAATGGATTGGAGAGTGTTTGAGAGGATGTGGGCAGGCCACTTAGGAAACAGCTCGTCCTGGTGGCTGTCCAGGTGACACATGGTAAATATCTAGGAATAAGGTATTGGAGGTGAGAGAGATACATATCTCCATTTCTCTCCATCTCTGGTACAATCAATCAAGCAATAAATAAATCTTAATCACTAAGTCTCGATAATCATTGGCTATCTGGGCCATTGAAAAAGTAGTGGTAGGAAGGATTTTCAGAGTTCTGTCATGAATTACTGGGTGAATGAAGTGTCATTTTCCAAGATAGGAATGATTATAGAAGAGCACATAAGGGCAAGGCTAGATCAGGTTGAGTATCAGAGTTATGTCTGAGACAGATCTCAGACAGGCATTTGGATATACAGATCTGCAGTCGAAAGACAGTTTCTGAGCCAAGAAAGTCTGAAAGCTACTGACATGTAAATGAAGTTTAAAACTATGGAATTGTATGAGATAATCTAGAGAGAGTATATAGAGTGATAGCACAAGGCCATGGACCAAACTCTAGGCATTCTAGCAGGTAAGGGAATTCTAGCGGACAGGTAAGGGAAGAGGATCTACAAAGAATCGGAGGATTGGACAGGGAAAAACCACAGGACAACAGTCAGGATGGAAACCGCAACTCAACTCTGCTACCTATAGGCAGCTTTTTATTTTTCCCCAACTGTAGCAGATCTGGATGAAATTAGGCATTTTTAAGCTATAACAAAGTTTTGGAGTGCTACAAAGATTTTATTTCAGCTGGCATGATTGTGCAATATCTATTCACAAAATGCCATTCTCTACATTGGGCCTGAGTGTGTGAGTTCCAGGTAAAGTAATTAGTGTATTTGGTCAGTATGGGCTTTGTTGAGTACATAAGAAAGAAAGCTAAGATTCTTTAGTTTTCTGTTACTGATACTGTGGTTGGTTATAGTGTTGGTAAATACACATATTTAGACAATCCAAAGAGTGAGCTATTTTTTTTTAAGATTTATTAATTTGAGAGAGAGAAAGAGAGAGAGAGAGCATGAGCAGGACAGGCAGAGGGAGAGGGAGAGGAGAAGCAGACTCCCTGTTGAGCCTGGAGCCCGAGAAAGATCTCAAAACCCTTGAGTTCTTGACCTGAGCCGAAACAGAATCTGACGCTCAACCAACTTGAACCACCCAGGCACCCCCCAAAAGCGAATTATTTTATTTGTTGATACAATATGCTAACTATTAAGAAGGTATAATGAATATTTGATCTTAACAAAGAACATTTAAGACCTTAAATTAGATATCTTTTAAATAGCAGAAAACAAAGGGAAGTGTTTTAAGTAGATTTGTCTACATTATAAGAAAGAATAGAAAGCTGTGTTAATTTGCTAGGGCTACCATAGCAAAGTACCACAGACTATGTGACTCAAGCAACAGGAATTTATTTTCCTATAATTCTGGAGGCTGGAAGTCCAAGATCAAGGTGTTGGCAGAGTTGGTGTCTTCTGAGGCCTCTCTCCTTGGCTTGTATGTGGCCCTCATCTTCCTGTGCCTTCCCTCTGTGTGTCTGTGTCCTAATTTCTTCTTCTTACAAGGGAACCAGTCATATTCGATTAGGATCCACCCTAATGACCTCATTTTAACTCAACAATCTCAGGATGCCTGGATGGCTCAGTTGGTTAAGCTACTGCCTTCAGCTCAGGTCATGATCCCAGGGTCCTGGGATCGAGTCCTGCAGTGGCATTCTTGCTTGGCAGGGAGCCTGCTTCTCTCTCAGGCTCTGCCTGCTTGTACACTTGCACTCTTTCTCTCTAACTAACTAACTAACAAATAAATAAATAAATAAATAAATAAATAAGATCTTTAACTCAACTATCTACTTTAAAAGCCTGTCTCCAAATATAGTCACATCTAGGTAGTGGAGGTTACAAGTATAGCATAGGAATTTTGGGAGGACACAATTCAGCCCTTAACAGAGCTGATCAATAGAATAAGTCTTTGCAGGTGAATTTTTAAATTGTGCTTTTCGCCATGTCTGACAAATAAATAAATAAAATCTTAAAAAAAAAAGAATATAAAAAAATGGACATTTGGAGGGGCGTCTGGGTGGCTCAGTGGGTTAAGTCTCTGTCTTCAGCTCAGGTCATGGTCTCGGGGTCCTGGGATCAAGCCCCACAGTGAGCTCTCTGCTCTGCAGGGAGCCTGCTTCTCCCTCTCTCTCTGCCTGCCTCTCTGCCTACTTGTGATCCCTCTCTCTCTGTCAAATAAATAAATAAAATCTTTTTAAAAAAATGGGACATTTGGGTGGCTCAGTTGGTTAAGCATCTGCCTTCGGCTCAGGTCATGATCCCAGGGTCCAAGGATGGAGTCCCACTTCAGGCTCCTTGCTCATTGGGGAGCCTGCTTCTCCCTCTGCCTGTTGCTCCCCCTGCTGTGTTCTCTTTCTGACAAATAAATAAATAAATAAAATACATTAAAAAAAAAAGAATCAATTGTGCTTTTCCCTGTAAAGTATTAAAGTAAGGCTTCTTTCTGAAACATTAGGATATATGATCCATAGTAAACCATTTTAGGGTTATAATTTGTCATTACATTTGTCTGAGCAGTTGTTTTACAATTTATGCCACAGTTTCTTTTGGGTTTTCAACAAACATTCATCTCTAAAACATGAGCTTATTTTTAGGAATTTGAAACTACACTCAAGCTCATAAGCTCAAGCTCATAAAATGCTCCCTTAGGTAAGGACTGAGAATGAAAAGGTAAACAGGCCTAATTTGATTGTCAGTGAAAAACTATGATGGGAATCTTAGTTCTGGCAAAGTAAAATAATAAGACACTCCTCTGGCTATAAAACACCTAGATGAGCTAGATTAAAAACCAACAAGAATAACCTAATAAATACCCATATAAATGCATAGCTAAGAGATCTAATAATCTTAGTATCAGAAATTTAAGCCTATACAAAGACTGCCCAGATTGTGGTGAGTATAAGAAAAATGTTGTTTTCCATTACTTCAAGCTCTTGAGTTTTAATGTTTACACAGAGACAGAATTAGAGGCTTTGGGCTCATGCTGCAAGTCTTAAAAACTACACCCTCAGTAAAAGGGGCAGTGAGTAGGGCAGAACTGAAGAAAAAAAACGTTACAAAGACAGATGATGGTCTGTCCTCTGGATTTACAAGTTCAGAGGGTGGTGGTAGTGGTATTGGACGTGGCCAGGAGAGGGTTAGGAAAGTTCCCCTTTAGAATTTGCAACCATGGGTCTGTATCTCAGGTAGGTTTGACGTCTGACAATACCTAGTTGGTCTGGGAATTCCCAAGGCAAGAAATTAGCATAGGAAATATCCCTAAGTGTGTGGTATCTCTGGGATTCCCAGGCAACTTAATCTTCTTGATTGATACTTATTTCTCCTAGTAGGAATTAAATACTAGTAACTAACAAGTATTGAAAGATTATTGTGTCAGCACTCTACATGCCAAAACTCATTAATCTTCAGAACATCCCTATGACATGGGTATAGTAATCTGTCAATGCTGTGGGGGCAAAGAGAAGTGTTCATATCTGTCTTCTAGGATTGGTGTGGAAGTAAGATGAGGAGTAATAGGACAGGTCAATGCTTATGTGACTCTACTTTGGAAACTGTGATCATATGCTTTATCCCTTGGGCTTTTCTCACTTCAAGTAGGAGACAGAATCTCAAACTCTTCTCTTCCTCTCTTTCTTATTGTCCCCAAAGATAAGAAACACAACATCCCTTCTTATTTTAAGGATTTTATTATTGGTTCTTGTTAAAGGAAAGAAAGAAATTGAGGTGGCCTTGAAAGATGAGTGAAATTTGAATAGGGTGAATGTGGGACAAGTGTTTCAAGCAGAATTGATGGTAAGCAAAATCTTAACAGCAGGAATAATACTCTCTAAAGGCCAGTAACAGGTAAGCATTAAAATTTGGTGAGTGCTGTGAAGTGTGTAAACCTGGTGATTCACAGACCTGGGGATAAAAATATATGTATATAAAAAATATATGTTTATAAAAAATAAAAAATTAAAAAAAAAAAAAATTTGATAATTCCTAAAAACCAAAAGCAAAAAACAAAAGAAAGCAAAAAATCCTTGATAATTCCTTGATACCCATCAGTGTCCCATCTCCTCCCGGAAGCTTCCTTTTTGGCATCCTTCAAGATACTCTATCCTTCCCATGTTTCTTATTGCCTCCAAAAGTAGCTTGGTATGGAGCTATATTCAGTTTGGAAAGAATAGTATATATCACAGTATATTTAAAATGCATTTTTGGAATGTAGTCTTTTCTTGCCTCTGACTTTGCCCTGTCTGAAGGTCAGAATACTTCTGGAATGTTCCCTTCTCCTAGTGTAAAGAAGCTAGAAAGTGCTCAATACATCAGTATATTTGGAATTGCTTTGTCAAAGTCACAGTCAGAAATACAGCAGAAGATATTGCTTCCCAAGATACTGAGTACCTTGTATGCTATTGCTTTGTGTAGACAAAGCTTTCTGCTTAAGTGTTTAAATAAATATTTTGAAGATATTTTCAGAACGTTGAAAAGCGAAGATTGCTCTTCACATTCACTCCTAAAAATTGTGGGAAACATTACAAAATCAAGAAAAGATGATTTTGACAGAATTAACTGAGGTTTTGTCTATTAAAAGATTTTTGTTTATAAAATGGGTTTAACACTGTTTAAAAATACTTTTACCTGATTCTTTGTCTGTCTTTATATATGTTATAAACACATCAATGCGCTCTGGGACTTGTTAGGGCAAAGACAAATTAATGTGTGCTCCAGTGAGAATTCTTTTTACTTAACCCTATGGTGACTTTATGCGGAAACAAGTACGTTATAAGAACTTAGGAAATTCTTTCCCAACTATCCTACTCACTTATTCACCTCTACCATTGTGGAAAATCATCTTGACTCTGTAGTTTCTGATTGGTCAAGTAGTGGCTTACACAGTATCACCAACCTTAGCCAAATTATCAGGGCTTTTGGCTGATGACGTGATAAGGGCAGGTCAGACTCTTGCCCATGAGGCCTGTTTATAAAGGCAATGGTTAAAAAAAAAAAAAAGGCATTAGGATCAATATATCAGCACTATTTTCATTTTAAAATAACTTTTTAAAATAACTTTTTAAAATGTCATTTTAAAATAACATTTTATTTTAAAATAACTTAATTTCATGGAGGAATACAGGGAAAGCGTTTCAAATTTTGGAGAGATTTTCCATTTTCATATTTCAGAGATGGGACTGTCCCTGGGAACCATGCTTTTTTTTTTTAATTTTTAATTTTTTTTAAAGATTTTATTTATTTATTTGACAGACAGAGATCACATGTAGGCAGAGAGGCAGGCAGAGAGAAAGGAGGAAGCAGGCTCCCCAATGAACCATGCGTTTTAAACTTTGTAGTGAAACAAGCATTGCCCAGAGAGCTAGTTGAAACTCAAATCTCTGAGTTTCAGTTTCTGATTCAGCAGGTGTTAGGTTGAGGTGGAGAATTTGCATTTCTAATGAGTTCTTAGGTGATGCTGATGCCCTTGGTCCAGGAGCCACACTTTGAGGACCACTGTTTTAAGGAGCATGGGATTAGGAAGTTCTAGAGTCTGCAAGAAAAGTTTTACTTTCTTGAATACTTACACTGTGCCGTGCGCCCTATGCAAGTCACTTTGCAGACATTCTGTCTGACCCAGACAATAGCCTCGAAAGTTGGCAAGGAGTGTCCCTATTTTACAGATCAAGCTGTTGAGCCTCAGAACATTAAGTAATCCAAGATCACACAGCTAGTAATTGGCAGAGCCAGAGTTTGAACCTGGGCTTTCTGTCTCCAGGTGCATGCTACTTCTGCTAAAGTCTGCTTTTTCATCTGGATTCAAGCTCTAGGTCCATCTCCTTCCTCATGCAGGAATAATTTCTCTAATATCCCAGAACCATGGTTCTTCGGCTTCTGCTCAAACCCATCACAGAGGGACACTTCAGGAAGAAGACCTGACTGGGGGACAGCTAGAGTGACCAATCATCTGGTTTGCCTGCGACCCAGGATGGCACTTTCAGTTTTAAAATGTGGACAGTCAAGGGCTTCTTGGGAATCATGGGTCTCTTCACAGATGGCTCAAGCCATACCAAATACATTATAATGAGCCCAACCTTCTTTCGTATAGTTTCCTCTTCTTTTGTCTAACAGGGTCCTGTCTGACAGTCCTTCAGATATTTGAAGATGATCATTCCACCAGTCTTCAGACTGTCTTCATGCCCCCGGCCTTTCTCCATATAACATTGTTTACTTAGCATTTACGGTGTGTCAGGAACTCTTCCAAGAGCATTATGTTACTATATTATATATATAATATATATACTTAACTATATATTATATTAGTTATATTAACTAATTAAATCTTCACAAAAGTCCTATGAGGTAGGTATGATTATTATCCCATTTTATGGATGGGGAAACTGGGGCACAGGCAAGTACCCTGCCCAAGGCCATATAGTTATCAAGAGGTGGACTCAGGATTTTAGCCTACAGAGCATGGCTGGAGAATCCAAACTCAATCACTACACTTTCCTGCTTTCCACTCAGTCAGTGGGGCTTTACTGAGTACCTATTATGCACAGAGTGAAGAGATACAGAAGAGAGGCAGGGTCCTTGTCATCACGGAGTGTATAGTTTATCAGGAGACATAAGCAATAAGTAAATAATAAAAAAAACAGAAACAAAATAACTGCACATGTGTGCAAACCAGATGATTGGTCACTCTAGTCACTCTAGCTGTCCCCCAGTCAGGTCTTCTTCCTGAAGTGCCCCTCTGAGATGGGTTTGAGCAGAAGCCGAAGAACCATGGTTCAATGTGCACATATTCTAGTTCTGGGACCCTGGAGCTGAGGGAGTGGACCCAAAGGGCAAACTTGGATGGGATTCAGCTTTCATTAGGGAAGGTATGGGCTTTAGCTCAGGCCACCATAGCAAAATACCACAGACTTGGTGGCTTAAACAATAGGCATTTACTTCTCAGTTCTGGAGGCTGAAAGTCCAAGATCAAAGTGCTGGTGGATTAGGTTCTCTAGTGAGGGTTTTCTTCCTGGTTTGCAGCCTGCTGGGTTTTGTCTGCATCCTCACAGTGAGCAATGAGAGACAGACAGAGAAAGAGAGCGAGAGGTGAGAGAAAGAGGGAGGGTGGGAGAGGGACAGACACTGTGTTCTCTGGAGTTTCTTCTCATAAGGCATTAATCCCATTAGGATAGCCTCATCCTCAAGACTTCTTCTAAATTTAACCATCTCCCAAATGCTCCATCTCCAAGTACTAGTTTGTGGGAGATTAGGGTATACCACACGAATTCTGGGGGACACAATTCAGTCCATAGCCGTGTGGGTCAGCTATCTGATAGCAGAGAAGTTGGCTGATTTGGCCCTGCTGGAGCTAGTCAGGAGTCACTGGTCAAGCAGTAGGCCACCTTCTGGAATGCTGGAGAGGAAGTAGGCCATCAACACCTGGCAGTGTGGGTGCTCTGGGTAGTCTGGGTGGTCTGGGGCCCTGGAGTGGGCAGGACCTGTGGAGTGCATGGGGCTTAATTAGTGTCTGTGGAAAGGCTGTGGAAGGGTTATCAGTCGGCTGAGACTGCAGGGTTACAGAGGGCTGGTGCTCCGAGCCCATGGCCGGGGTAGGCTACAGCGTGCATCCTTATACTCTCCCCTCTGCCCAGGAAAATGGCAGGAAAGCCTCCTGCTCCAGCAATGTCTCTCCAGTGCCTTCAGCTGAGAAGTTCACACCTTACCCACTTTAAAGGAGAAATGTATAAAGGAATCCTGTTTAGCACAGGGCGTATTTTGAAAGGTGCATCCAGAGCTGAGAGGTCATAACATGATAATGAATGCCTTAGTTCCAAATTTTAAAAAGTTATTGATATGTAAATCGGAAGTAAAAATTTCCAAGGTCTTCCACTTTACTCCGGAAAGATACAAAATTAGAGGGAAGAACGTCACTCCTTTCTTTCATATGCCATTTTCTCTCCCCAAAGGTAAAAAGCATAGTTTCCTGGGGTTCCCTCAAAAAAAAAAAAAAAAAAAAAAAAAGCGTTTATGCATTTACCCACATACACATCAATGTTACAATTTATACAAAATGGATCATTTTCCTCTATATTATTGTTTTTTCTCTGATTTGTCTTAAAAATCTTTCCCCATCAGGACATCCAAGTCTCCTTTATTGTCTTTAATCACTGCATGGTATTGTATCATGGGATGACATATAATTTACTTACTTTTAATAGACACTTTAGGTGTTACTTTTATAAAAATTGTGCCAAGAAGATTCCTGTACATATATACGGCTGTATTTTTGCACATATAACCACATGTAAATTCTTTGCTGTGCAAAAGGATATGTGCCTTCAAAACTTTGGAATTTATCACATTAACCTGCAATAAGGCACCGGTCTTTGGCCTGCTCCCATCACAAGTGGACAAGAGGATTGATTCCCTCACAGTCCAGCCGGCATCATAGAAGCCTTGTATGGTCTGACGAGTGAAGAAAAATGTTTTCTTACTATTCTGATTTGCATTTAAAAAATTATACATGAAGTAGTGCATTTTTCCGTATGTTCATCATCTTTTGAATTTGTTTTTCTACAAACTATTTCTAACCTTTGCACAATTTTCTATTGAGCTCTTCTTTTTAAAAATATTCACTTACATCAATGCTATTAAAGTTAAGTAAAAGAGCTCTTTGAGAAATATGTTTTACATATATTTTCCCTTTTTTGGAGCTTAATCTTTTGATTTAAGTTTTAGGTGGTTTTTATTTTCTTTTTCTTTTTTCTATATTAGAGTTACATTGTTATGTAGATTAATTTATCAGCTTTTCCCTTTATACCTTTTGGATTTAGAGCCTTTTCAGAAAAGCCTCTTTCTTAGATTAGTGCTAAATTAATCCACATTTTTAGATATTTTGTGATTTATTTTTTCATTAAATATTTGATCTATCTGAAATTGACTTGGGCATAAGGAGTGTGACAGGAACCTGGCTTTGTTCTTACCTCAGTAGATACTATTACAAGGTCACCATTTATTTATTTAACTCTCTCTTCCTCAGTGATTTGAAATCTCACCTCAACACCTTTAGAGTATACTAACTTCCCTTGAGCATTACAGTCTATTTTTTATCTTTCTTAGGTTCCATTAATTTCTTCTCTTATATTGAACTTCCTTAATGATTGATGTTTCAAAAATACGTTTGATACTGGAGAGCCCTAGAAGCAGACATGCTTTGGATGAGGTGGACAGAGAGGATCTCGCTGAGAGGTGACATATTTGAAGAATAGAAGTAATCAGATTCATGGAGATGGAGGCAGGAGCCTTCTGGGTAAAGGAAGTTACATATCCAACTTGTTGGCAGGCACAAAACAGCTTGGTGTGTTTGAAGGCACTAAAAGAAGACCAATGTGGTAAGCGCAGTAAACACAGGACAGAAAGGGGTGAGCTAGGGTGGGAAGGATACGTCAGATTTTGTCAGGAAAGCTTGGTTTTGTCCTGACTACAAAGGGAAGATGAGAATGGATTTGGAGCAGGGAGATGCCATATTCCCATTTTCCTGAGCATAATGTCATCACTCTGGCTCGTGAAGCTGTGAAGCTGGGTAGCAGGAGGACAAAAGCTGCAAGAAGGAACAGTTAGGGGGTCATTGCAGTGATCTGGGCCAGAGATGGTGGTAGTCAGGCTACTGAGAGACGATGTAGCTGGAGACAAATGCGCAACTCCGAGACTTATTCTGGAAGTAGAACCAACAAATTTGTTGATGGCATCTTGTTGTTGACATAACAAGGTACCCTTGTTGTAGGATAAGTCACCAGAAGGAATCATAGCTGATTCCCAGGGGACTTCTTTCCATTGTGTACCTTTCTGGACCAAAGGGGAGCTCTCAAAAAGTTGACAAAGAAAGGGAACCCTGGTCCCAGTTGCTGAACTCCAGGCCTGTGACAGCAAGAGCCCAGTTGAGGGCAGCAGAGGGCTGTCGTTCTGCTTCCTGGGATTTGCCGGGGATGGTGAGGGGAGGTGTTGGGGAGCAGGCCAAGCTGCTAGATCAGAGCCTTTAAGTTTACTCGCCTTATGCACCCTTATGCACATAGGCATCATAGCAATGATTGGGGGAAAGTGAGGGACTTGTGAAGTCTATCTGGGCTAGCTGGCATTACGGAGTCACAGCAAATGGTGCCATTTGCTGAGATGGGGAAGATTCAGAGGAGAAACGGGTTTGGGAATCAAGGTCAGGGGGTTGGGGTTATATCAAGAGTACAGAGCTGAGATGTTTGGTTTGAGACATCTGATGAATCCAAAGCAGACAGCAAGTAGGCTGTTTTATATGTGGATCTGGAGCCAGAGGAGAGGTCCAGGGGAGCCAACAACCCACATGTGAATGTTGTTAAGAATTGTGGGCTGGACGGAGAAGAGACTGTAGGAAGAGAAAAGAGAGCTAGGACAGAGCCTGGAGGAACAGCAGCATTTAGTGATGGATGGTGGAGAGGGAGCCACTGAGAGACTGCCGAGCAGCCAGGGGTATGGCTGGATGAGTGCGAGGACTCAGAAACCCACTTCCTAAATTTCTGATGACTTTCACTGTGCTGAGAATAATGTCCAGACTTCTCCCCACCCTCTGCGAGGCTCTGCCCACTCTGGCCAGGGTCTACGACCCCCATTGCACCTTTAGCTACTTCTAACCTCAGGCACCTTCTTTGGGCCTCACAGTGGTCTTCTTGGCTCTCTGCTGGGGAGACTCAGCCCCTGCCCACCTTATCCTGTTCTTGGTGTGTTGCTTCTTCCTCATAGGGGGAGCTTCCCCTTGTTATATTCTCCCCCAGCATCTTATTTATTTCCTTTATGGGATGTTTCTTTTTTGGTCCTTTTTGTATCCCTAGTGTCAACATAGTGTTTAGCAAACAGTTGGCATGTAATAAACATTTGACTCATTAATGGATGTATGAGTAAGCCTTTTAATCTTTACTGTGGCCCTTGAGGGGAGAGTTTTAAATCCCCTCCACCTCTTTTTTTATTCTTAGTTTTTATAATTGAGCATCTGACTAGCGATAGGTGGGTTAAAAAAGCGGTATCTGTGTTCCAGTGACAGGCCCAAAGGAGAAATCGGAAATATTTGGGGAGAAGAGCCCCTGGCTCCCGTTGTAGAATCCCAGCGCTGTGACAGCAAGGCCCCAACAGAGGGCAGCAGAGGGCTGTGGTTCTGCTTCATTGCACGGCGGGGGCGCTGGGGTGGGGGTGGGGGGAGGGGCTAGGCAGTAGGCCAAGCAGCTAGAACCGAGAATAAATTTAGTGTTTGGGGAGAAGGGAGGGGAGAAGTCCTTTGTAGAAATCAAAGTGCACTGATGGAGCAGTGAAGCAACCTTCCTATCTGTGCTTATGTGGTAATGATTCTTAGCACTTAAAGTGTAAGGAAGCTCCTAATACTGTGGGCCCCTTCTGTTGGGAAGGGCAAAGGGTGTCCTGGAACAGTGATGGGGGAAGAGAGAGGGCCCTGAATGAAGGCTGCAAGGGGACCGGCCTCCTGGAGAGGCAAAGCAGGGAATAATGCGGGTTAGAGCCAGGCAGAAGCTCAGGAGCCTCAAAGACAGCACTTTTGGGCAAGAAGGAGCTGACTATTGGCTCAGCAATGTACATTGTCAGAAATAACTGTATGTTTCTTATGCTTTCTGAATGGATTTCCTTTCTGGCCTCCTTTTTTATTAGCAAAGATTTTTTAAAGTTTGTAACCCATCATCTGTGCTTAGGCGAAAAGGGATTTTGCACAGAAGAAAATAATATTTAAAGCCCCTCGTAGCCTCTTCACCTTCCATAGAAAATGACATGCTTCTAACCTATAGAGGAATAAGTCTCATTTTCTATAGAAGGCAAAGAGGCTACAATGGGCTTTAAATATTGTCAGAATTTCCTTCCTTTTAAGGGTGAATAATATTCCATTGCATGTCTATACTACGCTTTGTTTATCCATTCACCAGTCAATAGACACTTGGATTGCTTCTACCTTTTGGCTGTTGTGAATAACACTGCCATGAACATGGGCGTACAAATATCTCTTCGAGACCTTGTGCAATCAGGGGTCCAGAGGTAAGTAAGGTAAGTAGGGCCCAACTCTCAGGTGCGCTGGGAGAGCTGGGTAGAAGCCAGGCAGAGACCACACCTCTGCGGCTCCTGCTGTTTCTGTAGGCATTGCCGTGGAGGGACTGACTGACCTTTCTCTGGCAGCATGAAGAGACATCCTAGTGTCCTGTCATTAGGCTCAGGGAGGCTGGTGGCCTTGTGGCAGGGGCAGCGCTGGTTCTGGAGTCAGCGGCTTCCTCCATGGCCTGGATCTTCTATGGGAAGCTTTTCTGAAAGCTCCACCCAAAGTCCTTTCTAAATGCCTCCTAGTAGTTCTACAAGACACTTAATATCCTGCCATAAATCCTTTCTCGCTTAATTTAGCTGGAGTGGATTTTGTTCTCTTCAACTAACCAGTACAAGTGGGATGGAGAGATTTCACCTGCTGAATTCCTCTTGGAGAAAGCACTGTGTGTGTGTATGTGTTGGAAGGATACTTTGATAAGCGCTTGAGAGGGTGTGGTCCCCTCCCCACCAGCCATCACTTCATTCCTCCTGCGGCCTACATGTAGGGGACGCTAAGGCTCAGAACTTTAGGAGTCGTTCCTGAAAGACAGAAGTTTTGAGAGAAGACAGAGGAACCCAGTGGATGGTTGAAAGCCAGGTGCTGTATAACATGACTCTTTTATAAGACTCCCTGTCTCATAGTTTATGAAACTTGTGGCGTGATTTAATTTTTTGTGTGTGGAAAACAAAGGAGTGACTGGACTTCATGTTGGGGAGGATGTAGTATGGGGACGGAAGTGGTGTGTGAGGAAGCCAGAATTTTGAGAGGTAGAAGGGCCAGGAGACCAGGGTCCCTACAGGGAGCCAGTAGAAATACTGGAGAGGCGGTGGAAGTCCCTAGTCCATGGGATTCAGAAGTCCGAGCCCACCTCACTTGGACATCAAGGAGCAGAGACCCTCAGCAGACATCCGGTAGCAGCCGGGACTGGCTCCTTCCCATTCTGCTTGACCCTTTACCTTACAGCTTCATCTCTCCCCCAGGAACTCTCAAACTTTACACACCACAGTCCTTCAGGGTACTGGTCATGTTCTCATCTATATTTATATATATTTTTCTTTGTTTGTTTACCTTCTCTATAAGACTGTTAGCTTCTGGAAGGCAAAGGCCTGGGTCTAATTTATGTTTCAGAAGTTATTACATGCATAATGTTGTGTGTGTGTGTGCTCCTGCATGCATTTTCCTGGGGAAGGCTACGCAGAGCTTTAACCATATTCTTTTTTTAAGGATTTATTTATTTATGACAAAGATCACAGGTAGTCAGAGAGGCAGGCAGGGAGAGAGAGGAGGAAACAGGCTCTCTGCAGAGCAGAGAGTGCGACGTGGGGCTCGATCCCAGGACCCTGGGATCACGACCCAAGCCAAAGGCCGAGTCTTTAACCCACTGAGCTACCCAAGCGCCTCTGCTCTAACCATATTCTGAAAAGAGGTCCAGGACCTAGAAAATGTTTGGAAGCTATGTGAGAGGGGTCTTTTTTTTGGACACCCCCCCTTTTATTGTTGCTGTTCAGGCATCTTATGGATAAAGAAGATGTGATATATATATATATATGGTATGATATATATATATATGTATATATATAGGTACACACACAATGGAATACTACTCAACCATCAAAAGGAATAAAATCTTGCCATTTGCAACAACATGGATGGAACTAGGGAATATTACGCCAAGCGAAATAAGTCAGTCACAGAATGACAAACATCATATGACTTCACTCACAAGTGGAATTTAAGCAACAAAACAGACGAACATAGGGGAAGAGAAGGATAAATAAGCTGAAAACAGAGAAGACAAACAGTAAGAGACTCCTAACTCTAGGAAACAAACTGAGGGTTGCTGGAGGGGTAGTGGGTGAGGGAATGGGGTAAGTGGGTGATGGGCATTAAGGAGAGCACTTGATGTAGTGAGCACTGGGTGTTATATGCAACTGATGAATCACTAAATTACCTCTGAAACTAAGAATATGCTATATGTTTATTACATTGAATTTAAATTCACAAAAGAAAAGAAAGAGTTATCTTTCAAATATCAAATTCATTTCATCCCAATGCTTGTCTTCCATCAAGGGTGTGCACCCATGGAGATCCAAGGCTCGGGGACTATGCAGGAAATGTAGAATAGGTTTCTGTAGAGTAGGACAAGATTCTGCCTTTAGGGGCTCAGCCAAGCAGTGTGTGTTTATTACCTCTTCCCCAGGATGCCTTGCCCTGCACTCAGAGGGATTTACAAGCCAGACAGACACCAGGCAAGTCCCACTGGGGGTGGGATCCATGGTGGTTGTGTGCTTTCCAGCCTGCCGTCTCTTAAGCTATAAATATTTACCAAGTTGAGCGTGGAGATGTCAGTCTCCAAAGAGTGTCTGGGTGGTGTGTATGTAGGGGGTAGTGCTGGGTGAGTGAGAGACGGAGGAGGCTGCCATGTGATGTTGATGCTTTAAAGCTTGAGGATAAGCAGTTAGAGCCCTGCTCAAGTCAGTGTCTTTGCAGCCTAGGGTGGGTGGCAGATGGGTCTGTACAACCAAGCATATCTCAGCCCAGAAACCACAGGCAAATATCAGTGAAGCCAAGTTGGCTTCCCAGCACTGCGGAGTTTATAAACTTTCTCAAGTTCCCATCTTTATCTCTTAAATGAAGCCAGCAACACCTCCATATAGCTGATAGCTTTGCCTGTGGGTATGCGGATGTGTTCAGTGTGGGAAACAGTAAAAATATGGGGAGGTCCAGATTAATTTTTTGTTTATTTTATTTTATGCTAGGTTTATTTTGTCATCTTATGGATTTTATGGAGTAATTTGTTGTTAAAATGAAATGGCTTTCAAATTGCAGTGAAGGCTCCAAGATCTTGGCCCTTTCCTAATTAAGATCACCTCTGAGCTCCTGCAACAGGGTGACCCCTCTTTTGCCTAAGGACAGAAAAGAGTTGAAGTTGAGGCAGCCAGCAGGGAGAGAGACTGAAGGGAGAGTTTAAGGAAGCTGTCCACGTGCTCTGAGTTTTTCTACCCCAGCTCTAAAAGAGGCTCTGCAAGGTCTGAGCATTTTCTACTTTCAGGAAGTCACCCGTAATTTGGCACAGCTGCCTCCCCAGAACCGCCCACACCAGCCACAATCTCATTAGCACTTTTTCGCTGGACACCCATGAGTCAGTGTCTGAACACAGGGGCCACTGCCATGGGTGTCCCAGGAAAAAACGAGCACGTCCATGGCAGACTTTGTGAGCAGAAATGACAGAAGGGATGGGAGCTTAGCCCATGCCTGACTTCTCTTCAAATCTTGCTTTTGTACATCTTACTGGGAAATGAGGTTTTATCTTATCAGCTTGTGAAATACAGGAAGGAGGTTGGAATGTGTTTCACTTTATCTAACACATTCCTACTCACAATCCAAAGCTCACATCAAATGCTCTTCCATTCAGAGACTCCTCTCCCACTGGCTCCCTTCTCCCAGTAGAAACTTCCTTCTCTGTGCTCCCACAGCTTAGGTAAAATGTTGCTCTCATTTGTTAAGCTGAAAACTTCTTGAGGGCAGGGATTTTGTACATCTCTTGTACTTATATAAGGACTGTTAGGTAACAGCTATGTCCACAAATTTTTTGATACCTCTTTCTTCCAAAAGTGAAGCCTAATTCTCCTCCCTTTGAGACTGGACTAGATTGACTTGCTCCTAATGAACACAATGTGGCAAGTGATGTGTGACTTCTGAGACTATGTCATAAGAGATGCAGCTCGATTGTTTTTGGATCATTGGCTCCCAAGGTCATGATGACACTTAAGCAGCCCAAAGGAGAGGTCCAGGTGGCAAGGATTCGAGCCCTTTGTCAAAAACCAGCAGTAACTTGCCAGATGTTTCCTTCTTCTAGGAGGGAGACTCCCATCTGATGTGGGATGCTCCCATTCAAGGACTCTACCTCTCCAGTCCATTAAAGTGGTTGACAACCACGCCTGTTGACTTATCATCCTTATTCCCTGTGAGTTGGGGCATGGTGGACAGAAGGCATTGAGAGAGGACAGGGTAAAAGTGAGAATGGGAGGTCCCTGTTTTCACTCAGAGTTTCTGGTTGGCTTTGGCTGAGTCTGACCCATCCTGCCGAGAAAGGTGAGGAACACCACCTGCAGCTCAAGGCCCCCTCACCTCTCCTCATTGATGTTCTGGTGAACCCTGTTTCCAGCACAGTTCTTGCCAGAGGAAGGAGAGCCACTCAAGAAGGGGTCTTCCAGCACTGCACCCCCCCAGACTACCCTGTGCCCTGTGTGCAGGCAAGTGGTCTGGAAAGGCTGTTCCACATAGCGGAGAGAGAGGGGCTCTTACCCAGCAGTAATTCCCAGCAGTAATACAAGATCATTAAGCCAGTTCTCCAAGCGATGCCTCCAGCAGGGGGCCTGTTTCTCAGCTTCTTGAGGCAGCTTGGGATAAGTGAACAGCTCGTCTCAAGCAAACCGGCTGAGGATAAAATTGGCTTCTTCGAAGAAGGCAGAACTTGGGTAATGCTTGGTGTGCTTTCCTTGTGCTGGTATTCTACATCTTTTTTTTTTAAACGTACATAATTAACACATTTCATTGCAAAATAAAGTTCAAACTACTCCAGTTATAGGGAGTAAAAAAGAGAAGGTTCTCTTTTACCATCCACTCCCTACCTCATCTCATTTCCTCCCACAGGTAACTAACTACTGCTACGAGTTGGGCATGTAGCCTGCCAGACCTCATGTGGGGGTCACACGTTATATATTGCCCTGCAACTTGTTTGTTTTTTCATTTGATGATAAATCACCAACATTTTGGATTATGTTAGTATGTACAGATCAAATTCGCTGTGTTTTCTAACAACTATCTAATACTCCATAGTGAGAAGAAAAATGGAAGTATGCTAAGAATAACCACTTTGCACAGCCTTCATGGAGTAGGGAGCAAGGATGTTGACAGGGCACCCAGTGGGTTGAGGGTTAGTCAGGAGTGAGTCATGGAGAGCTGAATTGCTCCTTACGGGAGCAGGGGAGGCCTTTGGAGCCTATGGCCACCTCAGGTAGAGAGGTGGGAAGGGGAGAGTGAGAGTGGAGAAGTAAGAGGTGTTGACCAGATGGAATATGAGGGCCTGCAAAGTGACCCCTCTGTGCGGCCCTCACATCTTTAACACGTTTACTAAGTTGATGAACAGATATGTTCTTGAATGTTTCCTTAGCACAGCTTCACAAGAATGCTATTCCTGGGTGAAAGGGTAGGAATTTTCTATGGCTCTTTTGACATGGTTAAATTGTTATCCCAAAGGGCTGTAAGAACTATGCTGCTCCCCTTGTGTGTTGGGGAGGTAGAAAGGAAGCCCAGTTTAGGATGCACACTTCTAGAATCTGCCAGTTATGATGCTCTTCACAAAGTCTGACAGTTCAACACATAAATATGGATTCCTGCTATGTGCTAGTCCTTGTGCTGCACTGTGATGGCAAGGAGGCTGAGCTGGCTCAGGTATACAGCCTGGTTCCTAGCTCCATGGTGTTGACAAGTGTGGGGGTCAGGGCTTGTGTACAGAGAGTGGTCATGAACACTAGGGAAGCCACAGGCCAGAAGTAGTAAATGTGTGGTATCTATGTTCCACTCCCCATGTCCATACTTTTGTCCAATGATTGACCATGAATCTTTCTTGCTGATTCCAAGTGCTTCTTCAGAATTCTTCTCAACACAGTGCTTCTCCAGGCAGCTACTAATCAATTAGAATGGATTGAATAGGACATATTTTCTCTCTCTTCTATAAGCTCAACCTAAAATGAGATTCTGAAATTTCATTTTTTAAAAAATGTGTATTAGATTAGAATATATAACTAATAACATTTTTTTAAATGCTTATCCGTGTCCCACCAAAGGTAAGTGAGCACACTTGAGAATATCCTGGAATGGTGTAAAGATGGTTGAGCAGAAGGGAAGCAAGTCCCCTGCCACCAGCTTCCTGAAGGCCAGGCTTGGTCCCTCTGCTGAGCTCAGAAGCTCATATCTGAGGCCCCAGACACTTGGGGAAGCAATGGTGGCTGGCTGATAGTTGCTAGGAAACACTCAGGAAGTGGCTGGGGCACATCTGCTAGGCCTGCTAGTACACTATCTGGTAGGAAGTCAGGGCCTGGAGTCAGAAAAGAGGAAGGTATGTTGTGCTCAGAGCTGTTAAAGGCCTTTCGTGATCCTTGGGCTTGAATTAGAGATAATAGGGGCAGGGGAACCCAAATGAAAGCCAGAATGGCTCTATGTCTATGGCTGGGTGAACGGCCTTGCACGAGATGTTCTACCATTTGCTTCATTTGCATGAGGGTAGTTATTTTTCTGGTGGTTGGGCAAGAAGCCTCTTCTCTTTTCTCCATTGTTCCCAATAAAGTTAGGCCTTTGGGAATCAGCTTCAGAAACCAGTTACTTCTGACGTTGGGCAGCATCTTTCCTTAGGGGCTCCTGTGACCACTCCCCAGCCCACCTTCTAACTAGCCCTGGGGTCCCTTTGACTTTGATTTGAAGCCTTCTTGGTCTCTATGGGTTTCAGATCTTGCATTTCTGCCCCTGTCTTGTCCTTGTTCCTCTCCAGGCTCAATTTCACAGAACTGCTCATCTGTTTCCTGCCTATCCTAGATTCTCATGGGCCTCTCTTAGTGCCCAGGACCACTCACTCTGTAGAACTGTGAAGAAGCCTGCCAGATCCATGAATATTGACCTCACCCTCAGCCTCCTGCCAGCTGGGCCTCAACTGTCAACGCTTACTGGCCTATTGACTATCCTGGTTCCTGAATGGCCATCTAGGAGTTGCCAAGTGTTGTCTATGCTGAGTGGCATGGCAGGAAGTCCATTGTGTTGACAACAGTGAATTGAGCATATTTACACAGACAGTAAAATAACCAGGCATAGTTCACACAAGCCTGGGACACATGGTAGTGTTATTCATGAGGATATCCCTTCTGTGTGAAGCAGGGCTGGATGGTGTAGAAAAGAACAGGGATTTCATAGTCAGGCAGCAGAGGTCAAATCCACTCTGCAATTGAATAGTCTGGACAATTTTTTAAATCTTTCATAGCCTGAGAGTCCTCATTTAGAAAATAAAGATAAATAAAAGTACCTAACTCATTGGGTTGTTTCAAGAATTAACGGAAATTAGTGACCATGATTTATAGTGAGAATTTTTAAATGGTAAATGTATTAGTTTATTAGTACTGTCGTAATAAAGTATCACAAAGTGAATGGCTTAATCAACAGAAATACTTACTGTGTCTCATAGTTCTGGAGGCTAGAAGTTCAAAATCAAGATGTCTGTGGGGTTGGTTATTTCTGCAGTTTGTGTGGGAGGAGGTGTTCAGGCCTTTCTTATTGGTTTGTAGATGACCGTGTTTTCCTTATGTCTCTTTACATGGTGCCCTCCCTGCATGTGTGTCTCTGTGTCCAAATTTCCTTTTTTTTTTTTTCTGTAAATAAGGATACCAGTCATTGGGTTAGGGCCCATCCCTTCCTAGTGACCTGATCTTAACTAATTATATCTGCAACAGCCCTATTTCCAAATATGGTCACTTTCTGCAGTACTTGGGTTTAGGACTTCAACATGTGAATTTTGGGGTGACACAATTCAACCCATAATAGCAAGCTATCATTATTGTCAGGAGCTCTTATAAAGCCCTGATATTGATGAGATTCTAGTGGAATTAAATGGTGACCGTTCAAGCTTATGCACAGAACCAGAGTTTACTTAAAATACCATTGTATCAGTCACTGGAAGTGGTAGTTCTATGGGTGGCCTCACAAGCCTCCAGGTTCATGTGTAGGAGCTAACTGTGAAAAGATTTTTGTTTTTCCTTTTCCCTAACCAGTGATAGCAGTGGTCATGGGGTAGTGATGGTAAAGTCCCAAGTGTCAGACAGAGTATACTTGAAACTGGTGTCCGTATTGGATCTCTAGGGCTGAGGTCCAGGGCCAGATCCTGACTTTGTTCACTTCCTTTTGTCCTACCTCCAACCCAAGTCAGTATAAAGAACTCCCTGCCTCATAACAAATTCCAAAATCACGGGAATTCATTCCTCAGGAAGTGCAGGGGAGGGTGGCTCACCACCTTCCCTGCTCTGTAGAAAAGCTGGACTCCTATGGAGGCAGGAGTATGGGCAGTACCCAGCAGCTCACAGCTGGGCCTTCTTTATGTCACGCCAATAGAAGTAGGAAAACTGAAAGCAGAGGGATGTTGAAGCATGTGCAGAGTGGGATGGAAGACCTTGCATGACCTCTATAACTTCCGCACAAATATCCATCTTGGTGCTCTTCAATGGAGCCCAGTATCATGGTTGATTCTCCCTGTCCCTCCCCCAAGGAGAGCCATATTCAGGAAGTCTCTGGCCTGAGAGTGAGGCCTGAGAGTGGGGAACTTGAGTGTCTGGGATGTCCACTTCTGGCATTGTCATCTCAGTCTCTCAGTACCCCAGGGACCTGTAGTTTGGACAGTTGTCATGTCTGCTTCCTACAAAGTCAAGGCTATGCCTCTGAATACTGTGGTAGGATTTGTGTGGCTGGAGAAAGTAGTGAGCCTTTGGGGTGTGGCCAAGCCTGGAGATACTGCAACTTCCTCCTTAGTATCATTCTTGAGGGGAGGCTGGCTTTGAGGGGGACACAGGGACAGGTCTTTATCTTTTCTCTCTTCTATTAACTATGTCAGAATTTCCTTTCTAATCTGATCATGTAGCTCAGCTCAGTTTCAACAAATTTTGAATATACACACAATGCTAGCAATTTAATACATGGTACATCTCTCAAGGAGTTTACTTCAAGTAAGGGTTAAAAAAAAAGACAAGCAAAGGAGTGCCTGGGTCGCTCAGCTGGTTAAGCATTCAGCTCTTGGTTTCAGCTCAGGTCATGATCTTATAGGTTGTGAGATCAAGCCTCATGTCAGGCTCTGAGCTCAGTGGGGAATTTGCTGGAAAATTCTTCCCTCTGTTCCTACCCCCAATCTCACTCTCTCTCTCAAATAAATAAATCTTAAGAAAAAAAAAAAAAAAGACGAGGAGAAATTCACTGGAACATAAACAGAGATAGGTATGACTATTTTTTCTATTTTTATTTTATTTTTTAAAATTATGTTCAGTTAGCCAACATATAGTACATCATTAGTTTTTCATGTAGTGTTCAGTGATCCATTAGTTGCATATAACACCCAGTGCTCACCACAACACATGCCACCCATCACCTGGTTACCCCATCCCCCCACCCCCCTCCCTCTGTAACCCTCAGTTTGTTTCCTTGAGTCCAGAGTTTCTAATGGTTTTTCCTCCCTCTCTTATCTCTTCCCATTCAGTTTTCCCTCCCTTCTCCTGTGGTCCTCCACACTATTCCTTATGTTCCACATATGAGTGAAACCATATAATTGTCTTTCTCCACTTGACTTATTTCACTTAGCATAATCCCCTCTAGTTCCATCCATGTCAATGCAAATGGTAGGTGTTCATCCTTTCTGAACAGTAGGGAAGTTCCTCAAGACATTAAAAATAGAGCTACCCTACGACCCAGCAAATGCTCTACTAGGTATTTACTCCAAAGACACAGATGTAGTGAAGTGAAGGGGCACCTGCACCCCAATGCTCATAGCAGCAATGGCCACAATATGGACATTGCCAAGATGTCCTTCAGCAGATGAATGGATAAAGAAGATGTGATTCATAGGTACAAGGGACGGCTATTTAGATGCTAAGTGCTAAGAGACAGAGAGAAATGAGGATTTACTTCCAACTAGAAAGGCTTCATGGTAGAGGTGGTATTTGTCTTGAGCTTTGAAGAATGGCTAGAATTTCAATGGATGCAGAGAGGGAGGAGGGCTTCAGAGTAGAAAGAACAGATTGAAAAAATGTAGGAAGGTCAGAACATGTAGAGCATTATGGGAGAACAAGTTTGGCTGAGAATGGGGTAGAAAGTTTATTTGGGAATAGAATAGGAGATGAAACTAGAAAGTTGTATCTAGATTGTGTAGGATTCTAGATGTCTTACTAAGGGATTTAGCTTTTGTTCTATAAGTGATGAGGATGACACTGAAGATGCTCTGACCAAATCAACAGCCTGATCCAAATTGTATCTTAATAAGACTGATCAGGTAGCTTTCTGTACCTATGAATTCTTGTGGTAGAGGTTGCAGGTTTGGCGGGGGGAGGGGAATGCAAACCTGAAGCTGGTGCAATGGTCTAGGAAAGAGATGGTTGGGTAGGTTTCACAGGTTAGAAGTCAGAGTGGATGAATGCTTAGTTAGACCAGGTTGAGCAGGAGAGTCTGGGGACCAGGAAAGCCCCTCCTATCCCAAGCTGGGCAGGTGCTGGAGGAAGTGACACAGAGGATTCTGACTGGCATAGGTGGTAAGCAAGGCGTAAGCAGCAATTGTCTCATGTCCTTCAATAGCATGAGTCTAAAGTAAGTTGGTGGTGAGCATAAGGATGGGAAAGCCCAAGTCTACAATAGCTGGTATTCTTGGCAGTTGCCCTAAAGCCAAGAGTTCTGTTATGGATCCTGCCTCATTGTGTGTTTTGACTGGGCACTTTCTCCATTCTTGTCCATACTCAGGGCTCGGTCAGATAAGCAAGTATCTGGGAGAGCTTGTCTTCCATGTTTGCGCTTATTTGCCCTTATTCCATGTTTACCTTTCTGTGTTTGCCCTTCCATGTTTGCCCTTGGATTAGAGTCCAAGAATTGCAAATTCCACCCTCTGGCCTGATCCCTGTAGCCAGAGCTTCTCCCTCAAAGCCTCTCATGTTTTCCAAGACCCAGACGTCCCCTTGTAAGAAGATATGAAAGTACTGGTACTGTGCCCTTAGGATCTTGATATCCCTAGAGATTCTTCTTCAGTCTCTTCTAACTCACTTTCCATTGCTCTTTCCATGAGATAGCAGGAATGGGGAGTGGGGTGCAGGTTTGGACAACCTCAGCATACACTTATTACATCCTAGATGCAAGGTCCAGGCACATGGCCCAGGCCAGGGCAGAACAAAAGAACAACAACCACCCCTTCTCCCAGAGGCCATGGTATCTGGGCTCACACTCTCCCATGTTTACTAGTTAAAAGATTGCTGGTTCTGCAGGAATGGCCCTATACTTGTTTACTACCCTTAGCTACTCCACTTTGCAGGGATATCCTACTCCTCAAATGCTCGACATTGGATCAGGTTTTACTTTTGTTTTTGTTTTTGTTTTTTTTTCCTTTTTCTTCACACTGTCTGGAATTTTTGTAGCTCTACTGACAGAAGTCTTGGTTAAGCATTTGGCCTTCTCCTCACACAAGCTTTCCTGGGTCTAACTCAGTTGTTAGCTGGGGCCTCCTTAGTATTTGAACTCTGGAAAAGTTTGCTCCCAATCCTCAATTCCACAGTCCAGGCAAGTCCAAAGTAAGTCTGCTGGGAATTCTGGTGCTTCTGCCTCTGGGCTCTTGCAACTGTGCAAGCCATTATGATTCAAGCTGTAGACACAATTCAGCCCTTCACTGGTGTCCACAAGAGATCCATTCAATGAATATTTGTGAACCTAGCAGAGGGAGAAAGGGCATATCACACATCCCAAAACTTTCTTGTTGGCTTCCTTCTCTTATTCCCATCATGTCTTCCTCCAAAGTATTCAGAAGTCTCCTTTCTTTCTTTTAAAGATTTTATTTATTTGAGATGAATTTATTTGAGAGAGTGTGAGGGTGAAGGAGAGAAGATGAAAGGATGGGAAGGAAGGGCAAAGGGAGAGGGAGAAGCAAACTTCCTGCTGAGCAGGGAGCCCAACACAGGGCTTGGCTCAATCCCAGAACCCTGACATCATGACCTGAGCCCGAGGCAGATGCTTAACCAACTGAGTCATCCAGGTGCCCTACCTTTCTCCTTTCCTGTGCAGAACTACCCACCATCTGACATTTCTTTTCAAGCTAACACTCATATTTTTGACACTCCACATTCTACCCTGAGTTTTCCACATGTTTTTCCCAACAAAACAGTTCTCACCCTTGAAGGAATTCCCATGCCAGTTCTTACTGTCTGATTTCACATGTATCAAACTCCGAGTAGGGTTTTTAAAAGTTCCCTCTAGCCATTAGGATACTGTTGGTGCAATTTAATGGGAACTAATTCAAAGTGTCCTAAATGTTAAAGACAGTTATTATCTCACAAAATCAGAAGCCAGAGATGGCTTCTGGCTCCATGCTCCAGGATCCCAGTTCTGACTCTTGGTTTTGTCCCAAACTTGGCCTCAGACTGGTAGCAAATGGCTATTGCAGTTCCAGGCATCAGAGCCAGACCCCACAAAGTGCAGAACAAGAGTGGGGTGGTTCTCTTCCCACATCTCTTCCTTTTTAGGGAAGACACTTTTCCCAGAAGCCCTTCAGCCGAAGTGGCCTTCCCATCTAATTGGCTGGATATGGTCACATGCCTAAACCCACCCTTAGAAAGAGGAATGGGATCTGTGACTGCTTAAATGAAGCAGAATCATTCCCTGGTGATGGGGTTTGGTGAGAATCTGCCAAAGCATGAAGCTGCATGGATGCACAAACAAAAGTGGGAGTATCTCCTGCACAGACAGAGTACTACTGTGGCTCTGCTTCCAGGTCCAGAATCCTAGCTAGCTGCTGCCTCCTTCCCCAGCTTCATTCTGCTCCTACAGCTGCCAGCTGGAGAGGCACCTGGTAAAACTGAACATCTCTGCCTTACAGCTCTTCTCCTACTTCTGCACTAAGGACAAACCATCTCCTTCTTGCAATAGACTATTCTTATGTTTTGAGGAATTATTCTCATCTTTGTTTCCTTGTTTAGAACATATTATTAATCTTTAGCAAGTACTTGAATAGACTATCTTTTGAGAGAAGTTATAGGCATTTGGGGGATTCCAAACCTTCCATTTCACATAAGCTTATTAGAATTGGTTGGGTTTGTGTGTGGATGGGGGGGTTTCTTTGTTTTGTTTTCTTTTTGCCTTTCACTAGTTAGAACAGTGGTTCTCAGATTTCAGTGGGAATTTCTTAGAAAGCTCATTAGAAATGACAGAAGTCTACATTCTACTACCTCCAATCTAAGAGCAGAATCTAGAAGCCTATTTTTAAAGAAAGCATAGTAGGTGACCACATGTTGAGATTCACTATTTTAGAAGAAGACATCCAGATACAAGCCTGCTTTGACAAGTAACTTGGAGGGGGCCACAATTCCAATTTCATGTCATTCTATTTTTATTTATAAAAGGGATTTTATTGAATGAAAACCAAATGTAATATGAATTACAGATTGTTGGGAAACTTTTCCTTTAAGTAGATTCACAAATCAGAAAAGAAACCCTCTCTTGGCGAAGAGTCTTTCTAATTTTTGGTTCAGAGCATATGGTTACTCTTCTGAGGTTAAATGTTAGAAAGCCATTTGTTCAGATGAAATGGTGATTGCTGGCACCAGATGCCAAGTGTGGAGATGCTTAAGACCTTGGATGGTCTGGGCTTGGCTCCTGGAGTGTTTTCAGTGTTTAAAAACTCCCGAGTTGTGTTCTTCACTGACAAGGTTTGCTTCTTCTAGAAATGGAGAGCTCTTCTTATGAATTAGGACAAGTTGGCCTTGTTTGGAGCACTTGTTGCAGGGTCTTCCACTCCTTCTCTAACAGAGCCGGAAGTTCCCAGTGAGCAATGGACTTGAGGCACGGAGGTGGCCATTCTTGGCAGATGAAAAAGGGGCATGAAATTCAGGACACTTCGACCTCTAGAGCTGGACCTGGGCAGGTTTACATTTTGACTTTTGGAATGTGGAGATGGAAGATGGGGGTCCTTCCCTGGGTAGGCTCTGAGCACTATAACAACAGAGGAAATGTCTAAGAGAAAAATGGACAAAGATATGAAATAGGAAATAGAGTCAAATTAGAAGAGGAAAAAAGATTAAGGAGGCAGGTATCAGATCAAGAGCCCCAGAGGGAAGCAAGTGAATGTGATTTGGGGAGAATTCTGGAGTTATATAGGCTTGGGTTTGAGTCAGAATTTGGGCACCTACTAGCCATGTATCCTTAGAAAGGATATTTCACCTTTCAAAGTTTTAGTTTCTGTAATAAAAGGAGTAATAATATTACCTACTTAAAAATTCTCATGTGGATTAAAGTAACTCATATGAAGAGTTTACCTGTGCCTGTATGGCACAGTCACTATTGATTGACTGTATACTGTTAAAGCCATAGACTACCTTCTTGATTTATTTTCTCATCGGTATGAACCGCCTCCACAACTTGGAGTACAACTACAATCACCACCCTTAAAATTTCCAAACACCCACACACGTATCTTTTAGCAGGATGTCCAATATTTTCCACTTGAGATATCCACACCCTTGAATTTTCTAATGACTCCAGTGGCTCATCTAGTCCAAAGGGACAGTCCTACAGACAAATGCTAACTAGAGAAAGAACTCTAGAATCTCATTGGCCCAATGATGATGATGATGTTGTCACTGTTTCTGTTGCCATCTTATGGTGTTGTAGTTGAAAACAGGGCCCATGTAGTTGTGGATCATTGCCACAATATTGCCTCATTGGTCTAGAACTCTATGTAGTAGATTGTTGCTACTGGGCCCTTCTTGTGAATGGATTGTATTTCTCACTCCACAGCAGTTCAGGTAGGGCCAATGACTTGCTTTGGCCAATGAGGTAGAAGTAACTTGTGCTAATTCTAATCAGAAGCTTTTCTGGGAAGGGTTTCTTTTTTTAAATTTAAATTCAATTAATTAACATATAGTGTATCATTAGTTTCAGAAGTAGAGTTCAGTGATTCATCAGTCTTATATAATACCCAGTGCTCATTCCATCCAGTGCCTTCCTTAATGCCCATCACCCAGTTACCCCCCCAGCAACTCTTTGTTTTCTATAGTTAAGAATCTCTTTAAAAAAAAAAAAAACTCTCTTTATGTGTTAGTAAGATCCCATTTCTTCAAGCCCAAGAATTCAGTCTCTTTCAAAAAATAGAAAATCCTTTGGAGACAGAACAGTGTTCATTTTGTGTATGTAACATTAGCAAATTTGAGATGTTTTCTTATGTGTATGACACCATGGTATTATTTCCATGTGGAAACACTTCTATATAAAATAAGCTGTTCTAATGGATTTGTCTGAAATTTACTTAGGGCTTGAAACAGATGAAAATAACAGGAATAAAAGATGCTTTTAAGAAAAAAAAAGTCTCTTATGGTTTGTCTCCCTCTCTGATTTCATCTTGTTTTATTTTTCCCAGGTTTGTTTCTTTTACTAACCTGACTCATGCTGTATGTATCATTATTTGATGTGCTTTTTGGAGCTGTTCTTAGCACACTCCTTTATCCATTATATATTCCACAGAATTAGGGTCACTATTGGGGCTGTTTCATTTTGCAGTTAGAATTATACCTACTTTTGTGCCCAAACTTGAGCACAGGGGCTGGAATTTGAGAGAAAGAGTGTCAATTTGAGCCTTTGTCAAACCAAGGTGGAGGCATATTGACTTGACATTGAGCAGGTGGCAGGCCATGCATGCTGACATGGGCAGGAGCATGGCTGGGGTGAATTTGGGATCCACAGGCCAGTGGCATTGTGTGTGATGGGAATGTGACTGGTTTTGCTTTTAACTTTTGTTTTTCTGAGAAACTCTACCTCTCCTTCTATTCTGAGTGAAAGCCTTGCTGGACAGAGTATTCCTGGCTGCAGAATTTTTTCCATTTAGCACTTTGAATACATCATGCCACTCCCTTTTGGCCTGCTAAGTTTCTGCTGAAAAACTCACTGGAAGCCTTATGGAGTTTCCCTTGCATGTAACTGCTTTCCTTTCTCTTGCTGCTTTAAAATTTCTCTCTTTATCACTATTTTTGACCTTATTTTCTTTGTGTCTTGGTGCAGACCTCTTTGGGTTGGTTTCACTGAGGGCTCTCCATGCCTCCCGGATCTGGATTTCTCTTTCCTTACCCAGACTCAGGAAGTTTTCAGCTGTTATTTCTTCAAATAAATCTTCTGCTCCCTTTTCTCACTCTTCTCCTTCTGGGATCCCTATCATGCGACTGTTATGCTTGACAGTTTCACTGAGTTCCCTGGGTCTAGTCTCATTTTGTATATTTTCCTCCCCTCTCATCTGCTCAACTTGATTAGTATTCTTTACTCTGTCCTCCAGGTTGCTGATCTGTTCTTCTACTTCCTCTTGTTTGCTATTTATTCCAGGTGGTCTATTTTTATTTTCATGTAGTGAGTTCAATATCTCTAATTGATTCTTTTTTTAGATTTCCTGTCTCTTGGTAGGAGGGTGTCATGGAAGTCCTGCACTCCTTTCTCAATTCTAGCGAATATCTTTATAAGCATTACTTTAAATTCACTATCAGACATATTATTTATCTCCATTTTGTTTAGGTCTCTTGCCATAATTTTGTTCTGCTCTTTGATTTGGAACATATTCTTCTATCTCCTCATTTTGTCTATTGCTGTGTCTGTTTCTATGTATTAGGAAAGTCAGCTATGTTTCCTGCACTTGAAAGTAGTGGCTTTATAAAGAAGCAGTCCTGTAGTGCCCTGCAGTGCAATGTCTCCTTTTCACCAGAAAATGGTACTTGAGGGGTGTCTCTTATGTGTGTTGCTACAGGGGTGTCCTACCATTGTGTTTGCCTTCAGTCCAATCTGTGATATAGCTGCCTGTTGTGGGCAGAGTCTGGTCCCTGTGGTGTTAGTTGGCTGGTTCATGGCTGCCTTGAGCTTGAGTTGAGTAAGACCCGGTTTTTGCCAGAGATGAAGTAGAACCAAACCACAGTACACTTCGCCTGTGTTGTCTCCTGAGAAGGTTTTATTGTGGGTGAGCACTGCAGTCAGAACAGCTGCCTTTTCCCAGCCCACTGTTAGGGTCACAGTTCTCTTCCCCTCCCCTTGGAACAGGACTCACTTTGGAGTGGGGCCGGCCCTTGTCCGAGCTGCACTCACACTGCCTGGCTTGTGGCATTGCTTTGATGAGATCTTTCCAAGAGTGAACAGAGCGGGTGGATCTGCTTTGCTCTGGCCTCTCGTCTACATCTGGCTATGGAGAGTCTATTCTGCCAGTCTTCAGGTTTCTTTCTGGGTTATTTATGCTGATGTGGGTGTTACCTAGGTGGCCACATGGCAAGAAGTGAGCCCAGGGTCCTCCTACTCTGCCATCTTCTCAGTAGCCTCTGCTCTCTAATCAGAAGCTTTAAAAGCCATTGTAATCTGTCTCTTCCTCTGTCACAAAAATGGCACTGTTCTATGTAGGAATTAATCCCCAGTTTGAGGCTTGGAGTGAAGAGTTCATGGTGTAGAGCTATGGCCAAACCATAGCCAGCATGTAATATGACTAAGACTATTTACTACTGTAAGCCACCTAGGTTTTGGAGTTGTTACTATAGCATAACATTCTTTACCTGGCTGATATACACACCTGCATCACAGGAGAGCCTCATATTTAGGTTCTATAGTTATAGCTGTTTTAGTTCATTCATTCAACTCAGGCATTACACTCAAAGCATATTACCATGCTAGTGTAGGTTAGTTGAGAGGGACCTCCAGCCTTACTTCATGCTCTACCATGAAGGTATATTTCTCCATGAACACTTAGGTTCTTATTAAAAGCTGGATTACCATCCCAGACCCTCATAGTATATTCCCTTCTGGGGCAATTTTGTCTCTTCCTGATTGCACATTCCAACAGGGGCTCACCAAATAAATCAGTGAGGTTCTAATAATAATGTCCCTGCAAAAGGAATCGGTCAGGGGTCAATGCCCATGTCTCCTATGCAGGTTTACCTGAGTAGATAATTTGGTATACTACAGGCATTTGGGAGAGGTAGTCTTTGTCAGGCTCAGGAGTTTCTATTATATCTCTTTTCTGTGTATAAATGCCTGTTTGTCTTACCTTTGTTAGGGGAAGTCACTAGTTGATTTTTTTTGTCAAAGTAAGTGCCTTCTACCCCAGTGAGATTTGCTACTCCCACTTTTTTCCTACTTTTCCTTTTTCCGCTTCTAAAAACTCAAAGAATAAGATTGAACCCCAAGAATTAAAAAAAAAATTATTCCAATACAAAATAAAATGAAAATAAAAGACAGAATTGCTCAGGCTTTGATATTAGTACAACTAGAGAAGGTATGAGGGTCCAAGATCAGCACTGGATCTTGTAAGTAGGAAGGAGAAGGGTTGCCTTTCAGGGCTCAGGGAGGTTTCTTGGTGCAAGGAGTAGAATCTTTTCAGTTACTGGTATCTTGTCTCTCTCTGCCAGAGGGTGTAAACACGAACAGCACTTTGTAAGTATCTCTCTGGCTGCTATGGGAGGATTGGGGATACAAGCAAGAGTAGAGACAAATGGACTAGTTAGGGGAAGTAGAAAAGATACATGTTTATTGAATGAATGAATAAATAAATTAATATTAAGCTGTGGATATCAAGCTGTGGTTTTGGGTCCCTGCTCTGTAGCATGTGCCATCTTCCTTAAGGACTGTGGTGGGTCTTCAGACTTCTGGAAGAATAAAACATTTCCTGGCCTACTCTCCTCCACTGACCCTATACATTCATAGTCTCTCCCTTCTTGGTAGGACTCTTTGGCTGTATCGCTGAGATCCTAATCTATTTTCCCCTGAGATCTTTGGGATTTTAAAGGTTGGTCACAAGCTGGCATTGAGTCTGATTCTGTGCTTTGGTGCCTTCCACTTCTTCACCTCTGGTAGTCCAAGCTCTGTCTTATTTAATATTAGATACTATCTTTTCTCAGGGCCATTCTGGTTCACAACACATTTTAATCTCACCATAATCCCCAACATTGTATATCCACATTCAAAGCACAAGCAGGTTACTTGTGGGGTAGGGGATGACAACTTAGCTGCCAAAAAGTGTGCATTCTAGAGGGTTACCCATTCCACTGAGGCCCCTGATACTCTTGGGTAAGCCATCACCCACCTCCCCACCTGCAGGGTCTATACATCCACCACCAGGTGACTGCCTTGCAGTTTTCCACTCCCAGAATGCTTTCACATTTACATTTTTTTTAAATTTTATTTTTTCAGTGTCCCAAGATTCATCATTTATTCACCACACCCAGTGCTCCATGCAATATGTGCCTCCTTAATACCCACCACCAGGCTCACCTAACCCCCCTAGCCCCCACCTCCTTTCCTCACATTTATTTTTAAAAAGCAGGCAACATTCCTACCCAAGAAAGATGAAGGAAATCCCTAACATTGCTCAAAACTAGTTTTTGGAGAATCTAAAACAGATTTAGATGCTTTAAGAAGTTGTCTTTGGTTTTTAATCCAGAAAAAAGAAGGAAGAACACAAAAGAAGGGCTCAGATCCAAAGTGAATTCTTTTGTCCAGTACATGGTTTATTTTAAATGTAAAAGTTCAAGTTTACAAAAACAAATGGATTGGATGGAGCATTTGTGAATTCTGAAGCACAGACATTTCTCCATGTTTGGAGGATGTGCTCAGATATTTGTGCAATTTTTGCTATTGTTGAAATAAAAGAGATATTGAGACTGTGTAACACTGCAAAATGTTGTGAAAAATAAATAAATGCTAGTACAGGGCACAGAATCCCAAAGAAAGAAAGAAGAGAAAATATGGTCCTGATTGGTATTATCCTCCTATGGTCCCAGGACATTTTGTTGAAAAACTTTTTCTGACATATCAACTCAAAAATTGGATGAATTCACTGACTGAATGGAATAAATTGAGCAAATATGCTACTATCAAGACTGGTATCTTCTACAGAGGTGTTATTTCTGCTTTTCTTCCATCCTTATCTATTTATTTTTGTTAAAGTCCCTTTTCATGAACTTGACTTTAGATGGTATTGACTTGATCAGGCAGCTTTGAGAAAGGGATTTTCTAGAGGTGGGGGAGAATGGAATTCTTTTTTTTTAATTATTTTATTTTTTTTAAAGATTTTATTTATTTGAGAGAGAATGAGAGAGAGTGCAAGGGGGGGGGAATTCAAAGGGAGAAGCAGACTCCCTGCTGTGCAGGGAGTCTGAGTCTGATGTGGGACTCTGATCTTAGGACTCCAGGATCATGACCTGAGTCGAAGGCAGTCATTTAACCAACGAGTCACCCAGGCGTCCTGCCTCCCTCCCTCCCTTTTTTTTTTTTTTTTAAAGATTTTTGTTTATTTGAGAGAGTGACCGAGAGAGAGAGAGAGAAAGAGGACACAAATGGGGCAGAGGAAGAGGGAGAGGTAGACTCCATTGTTGAGCAGGGAGCCCAACGTGGGGCTCAATCCCAGGACCCTGGGATCATGACCTGAGCTGAAAGCAAATGCTTAACCGACAGAGCCAACCAGGCACCCCCCCCCTTTTAAAAAAAAGATTTTGTTTTATTTATTTATTTTAAAGAGAGTGAGTGGGGGGAGGAGCAGAGGGAGAGGATCTCAAGCAGACTCCCTGCTGAGTGCAGAGCCTGATGCAGGGATCAATGGAATGACCCAAAAATCACGACCTGAACCAAAATCAAGAGTTGGATGCTTAAATGACTGAGCCACCCAGGAGCTCTGAGAATGGAATTCTTCTTCAGCAACTGGATTGAAGGAAAAAGCATGGCCTTGGGATGCCAGGTCCAACTCTTTCTTTTTTCCTTCTTTTTAAAAAATATTTTATCTATTTATTTGTCAGAGAGAGAGAGAGAGAGAGAGAGAGAGAGAGAGCCTAACTAGAGGGAATGGGAGGCAGAGGGAGAAGCAGGATCCCTGATGAACAAGGAGTCTGATGTGGGACTTGATCCCAGGACCCGAAGATCATGACCTGAGCCAAAGGTAGATGCTTAACTGACTGAGACACCCAGGTGTCCCAGGTCCGGCTCTTTCACAGAGCAGCTGTGTGATTAGGGACAAAGTACTCTATATCCTAGGCTTTGTTCTTTTACTGAAAATTCAGACTGGACATTTTTGAAGAGTATATTTTGAGAATGAGTGATGTATAGAAATTGCTGTGTATGTAACCTATTACAAAGTAAGTCTTAAAAGATACAATCTAACTCATATTTGAAAAGAATCACTCTGCCTACAGACAATTCTCCAAAGAAGACATCCAAATGGCTAATAGACATATGAAAATTGCTCAACATCACTTGGCATCAGGGAAATACAAAACAAAGTCACAATGAGATACCACTTTACACCAGTGAGAATGGCTAAAATTAACAAGTTGGGAAACGGCAGATGTTGATGAGGATGTGGACAAAGGGGAACCCTCCTACACTGTTGGTGGGAATGCAAGTTGGTGCAGCCACTCTGGAAAACAGAATGGAGGTGCCTCAAAAAGTTGAAAATAAGAGCTACCTTATGACCTAGCAATTGCACTACTTGGTATTTACCCAAAGATACAAATGTAGTGATCTGAAGGGTCATGTGCACCCCAGTGTTTATAGTGGCAATGCCCACCATAGCCAAACTATAGAAGGAGTCCAGATGTCCATCGACAGATAAATGAATAAAGAAGATGTGATACACACACACACACACACAAATATTATGCAGCCATCAAAAATGACATATTGCCATTCGCAGCAATGTGGATGAAACTAGAGGCTTTCATATGCTAAGTGAAATAAGTCAATCAGAGAAAGACAATTACCATATGATCTCACTGGTAGGTGGAATTTAAGAAACAAAACAGGATCACAGGAGAAGAGAGAAAAAAATAAAACAAGATGAAATCAGAGAGTGAGACAAACCATAGAAGACTCTTAATCATAGGAAAATCAGTTTAAGACTCAAACTGAGGGGCGCCTGGGTGGCTCAGTGGGTTAAGCCGCTGCATTCGGCTCGGGTCATGATCTCAGGGTCCTGGGATCGAGTCCCGCATCGGGCTCTCTGCTCGGCAGGGAGCCTGCTTCCTCCTCTCTCTCTGCCTGTCTCTCTGCCTACTTGTGATCTCTCTCTGTCGAATAAATGGATAAAATCTTAAAAAAAAAAAAAAGACTCAAACTGAACATTGCTGGAGGGGAGGAGGGTAGGGGAATGGGGTAACTGGGTGATAGACATTAAGGAGGGCATGTAATGTAATGAGCACTGGGTATTGTATAAGACTGATGAATCACTCACCTGTACCTCTGAAACCAATACCACATTATATGTTAATTAATTGAATTAAAATAAAAATAATAATAATAAAAAAAGAATCACTCTGCCTGCTTTGTGGGGTGGCAGGAGAGTGGTTAGGAGTCAGTGCATTCATGCCACAGCAAGAAGTCACAGCCACCGGGACCAGGGTGGTAGTGGTAAAAATAGTAAGAATTGCTCAGATTCTGGACATATTTTGAAGGTAGAGCCAAGATAATTTTCTGATGGCTTCCCTGTGGGGCGTTTGGGGAGCAGTAAGTGGGGAATTAGGAGTGTTTCCTGTTTTGAGCTTCAGCAACTTGAAGGATGGACTTGCCATTTACTGAGATGGTAAAGGCTGAGGGGAGAGCAGGTAGTGCAGGCTGGATGGGGTAAGCTGGAGAAGTCTGTGACACACTGAAGAAGAATTACTGAGCTGACAGTTGGATGCTGACTTTGGGGTTTGGGGGAAAGGTCCAGACTAGACATATTTAAAGTCATGAGCTTGGATAAGAATCCCTTGGGAGTGAATGCAAGGAGAAGAGAATCCAGGTCTGCGAACTAAGCCCTGGGGCAGCTCTGCGTTACTTTTTGGGGAGGTGAGGGGGAAAAATGCATCCCTCCGCTTTCTTCCTCCTCATCTTTCTTCTTCTTTTATGGTTATGCAAGGGAACTGTTCTATTTAATTCAGTTAGCCTTCACTTGAACAAAGCTGCTTACCAAATTTATTTTGGGTTTGCTCAAAAAGCGGTATATGCTCTTTGCAACTTCAAAGTCTTTTAAAAAGGAAAAACACCCAACTCTGGGCTGTGGAAGAAGGCCTTGTTCATGGTGCAGTCATCAAACCAGCAAGCCCAGTGCATCTGGAGATCAAGTTCCTCTTAGGATTAGTGAAATCAAGCTTTTGTTAGCATTAATTTAATGGTGGAATGTCAACTTGAAAACCTCAAAAATCCTTTTCTGCTTCACATCCCTTCCCCTTTTTCATCCAAAAGAAAAACTATGTAAGGCCAGAAGGGAGAATCTGAGAAAGGTTGGACTCTTCCTTTGGTGAGATAAACAATCTGTTGTGTCATGGCAGCAGCACAGAAATCCTGTGTTTGAAGAACAGATTGAGATGACAGTGTTACTCAGGATAGTTTAGGAAAGGGCAAGGTAGGAATAGATCAGTTTCATGATATAGATTTGGGAGTCTCAGTGGACCGTGGGTTTTTTATGAGTCACGTAATGATGTGGTTCTTCCAGGAGCCAATACGATTATAGGTTGAATTCAAAACAAACTGGTGTTCTGGCCATATGAAATCAGAATCCCCTAAATAAAGAGACTATTGGCTGGATAGCCTCCTATACTGTTCTGGGTTTTGTACTGTGAGCCAGACTTTGGCAAAGTTTGTGCTGTTTAGTGGCAAGAGGGACCAGCATGGGACAAAAGTCAGGACAAATGACAGGCTTCTGGCCTCAGCTATCACTGTCTTCAGATATTGAAGGGCTGCCAGGGTATGACAGAGATTGGCTCTGCAGCTCTCTGTAGGGCACAAGAAGAAGTAAAGGAGGGAAAGTTACATAGATCTTTTTATTGTTGGATAAATAAATAAATGGGCTGCCACAGAAAGTACCGAGCTCTCTCTTCCTCAAGGCTTTCAAGAAGGGAGCGAATAATCAACACCTGACTAAGGGTGCTAGAGAGAAAATACTCTTAGGTGGAGGCTAAGAGGTCTGCAAATCCCATGAAAGCACATGTCAAATGGAATGGATATGTTCCATGGCTTTTATCAGATCCTCAGAGCTATGGGACCCTAAAAAGGTTAAGAAGGTCTGTCACAGCAAATACCTTTAAGCAGGGTGGGCTATAAGACTGGTTGACATCTGTAGCATTCTTTTTTTTTTTTTTTAAAGATTTTATTTATTTATTTGACAGAGATCACAAGTAGGCAGAGTCAGGCAGAGAGAGAGGAGGAAGCAGGCTCCCTGCTGAGCTGAGAGCCCGATGTGGGACTCGATCCCAGGATCCTGGGATCATGACCTGAGCTGAAGGCAGAGGCTTTAACCCACTGAGCCACCCAGGCACCCCATCTGTAGCATTCTTAGACTAAGTTCACTGGTTCTAACTAGGAGACAGTGGGATACAGACACTCAGAATAGGGGTCTCAAGTTCTGATGGCTCTCTGCTCCATTCCTTGACATTGTGGTCTGGTGGAAGAGTATTTATTTCAGAGTTGGACAGAACTTGGTTTAAATTCTAGCTCAGCTCCCCTCTACCTTAGTGACCGTGGGCCAGTGGCTTAACTTCTCTTAATCCCAGTTTCTTCATTTGTAAAACAGGATGAAAGCTGTCTCATAGGTCATTGAATGACAAAACACAGGTCATCCAGCCTGGGTTTGGGCTCATAGAGGGAACTTGGTACATGTGTGGCTTTTTCCTCACTTCTTATACATGACATCTTTTGTTGCCTATCCGCCCACAATCTCTGAAGAGGGACACTGTATTTATCACATGGTCTTAGCTATGACTACTAGATCAGACCAGGATACATGCCTCTGGGGTAGTTAATGACTTAGGAGAACTGGCTTAAACAGACAAGCTAGGCCAGTCAGAAGCTTTGAGATTCTGAAACAACAGAGTTGTCAGATGGTTTTAGAGAGGAGAGGGCTGGAGTTGACAGGCTGTATGAGCCATAGCAGGAAGAGTGTGGAAAAAAAAAAAAAAAAAAAAGAGAGGAGGGGGGAGAAGGAGGATGAAGCAGACATGCAGAGAGGAGGAGAAAGAGGGAGAGAGAGAATCACTTGGTTTGTGGGAGACAGTGGGATACAGACACTCAGAATAGGGGTCTCAAGTTCTGATGGCTCTCTGCTCCTTCAAGTTCTGGATATACTTCCTTTCTTGTCCTTGGGTTCTGTGGGGCTCCGTTACCATTGGCACAAGCCCCTTATACACTTGAGCCAGCCAGAATGGGTTTCTGTTCTTTGCAACTTAAAGAACCTACACTTTTACCCCATCTGTTCTGCCATGAATTCTGCACGCACACTGGCCCAACCTGGAATTCCTCCTTTCCCTGTTCTACTCAGCACTTGATGCCCAGCTGAAGTTCCTATTTCTCCCACAAAGCCCTTCCTGAGCAACCTCAGGTCCCAGAGGACTCTCCTCCCCTGAACTGCTTCTTTGATGGATGTATGTGAGCCTGGGGTGCAGGGGAGCCCAGAGGAGGGGACAGACTCATTTAGGCTTCTCCAAAGAACAATGCTGACTTCTCTGAAAGCCTTCTGAAAGTGGCTTCTGGTTTCTCTGTGACATCAACATTCACTTTACCTGTGATGAAAACTTTTGAGTACAGGATCCCTGCTTAGAAACCCTCTGGGGCTTCCAGCAGCTAGAGCCAAACTCTGAAGCCTGGGGTTTAAGGCTCCTTCACAGTCCTTCTCACAGACATACTCAGCCAGCCCCATGATAGAACTCCTGCCCCTGCATTCCTGAGCACTTTGCCACTGCCATACTTAGGCTCATACCACTTCTTCTTCTAGGAACATGCTCTCTAACCCACTCTGCATCTCTTGAAACTTTGACCTCTTGTAACCTTGACCTTGCTTCAAATGCCAACTTGTCTAGGAAGCAAACCTTCCTAAATCCTCCACTTCTTCTTCCTTGGAACTCCTGCAGTGACCTCACCCTGGTCCACCCACGTTCCTCCTTATAGAACAGTTTTACTAATGACATCTCATGTAAGTACGCCAAAGGGTTGTTTGCAAACCAGTTACACATACTTTCCATCATAGGTAGAAATATGAGAGGCTCTCTTAAGTCTCCTACCATAAGCTTCTAGAGGGCATGTTTGAGTCATGTTTTGCTTACTTCTGTAACCTCACTGCCACGCAGAAGGTATGTGTGCAGTGTATTTCCTTGAAAACAATGGATAAGTCACACTTGAGGCAGAGTGAGGAAAATGGATGACAATTTTCCAGCAGTTTTCCCCTCTAGGACCGGCCCAAAGCAAAGTCAGGAAGCCAGGACCCTTTCTCTCCCCCGCTCACCCCAGGACCACTTGAGGGGTTTTATTTTATTCATGGGTTATCATCATTTATCATCATTAGTTACCTGATGCTCATATTGTCTTTGATTTGGCCAGTGAGAGCCCCTTCGGGTGGCCCTCTGTCCTTTGACATGTCACCATCGTTCTGGAAGCAGTCCTTACTATTCAGCACAATCAGATATTCCAGGCTCATCTCGTACTTTCCCTACCCCAGCCCTACCAGTACTCATTTCTCTAAGGAGTTCTAGATCCTTTTATTGGAGAATGGTATTTATAAACCAATCTGTGTACAAAGTGTGCTCATTGCAACCAGAGCATGTTATTTCTGGGCCCTCTCAGTGGACAGAGCTAGGAAGCAGATGTACATTATGCACACACATCTGTATGTATGTATATAAATACATATATATACATACACATGCCCACTCACTTATCTATCCAGACCTCCCCCTTCTCTCTCCCCTTCTATTTACCAACTTGCCAATCCAGTCCATGCCAGTACCTACAGTTCCAGCCCAGCAGAACTGTGGTTTATTCTATTTTCGCTCCTTTCTGCGTTCATAGCTCCCTCCTCTTGCAAGTGAGAAACTTGATTCTCATTTTTTTTTAAATTAACATATGATGTATTATTTGTTTCATGGGTACAGGTCTGTGAATCATCAGGCTTACACAGCGCTCATCATAGCACCTACCCTCCCTGATGTCCACCACCCAGCCGTCCTATTCTCTCCCCGCCCCCACTGCTCCAGCAGCCTTCAATTTGTTTCCTGAGATTTAGATTGATTCTCATTATGAACAACGTATTTACTAATATGCTCAGTCCTGGAATGCACAGGAAGTACTTTCAGAATTGCTAATCCATAAGAAAAAGATATCTACTCAGTATTTGTTTATAGTTCTTGTTTTCCCTTAGCCTGAAGGCATTTAGTCCAAACGCTGTGTACAAAAGTTTACCCGAAGTAGTTCCTTTTCAGCCCCTTCTCTCTACAGACCTTGAATCATTTGCTTGACTCCATATCTCATTTCTGTATTTGTCACACCTAGCTCTTCAGGGGCATCAGAGCAGTAGACCCCCTTCTCCATGGGTCTTCTCCACTGGACTGAGGCTGCCCCTTCCCCCCTTCATTAGGCTCCCCTCCATCCTCTTCTTGCCAGTTCCAGAAATGTCTTCTTATTCTCTTTGTAATTAAGATTTATTCCTTTTTAAGAAGTCCTTTGCTATTATTTCAGTGGGATTCTGGGAAGGAAAGAGACACCTTATTCTCCCATTCTGCTGTCCCCGACCTCCTGGGGACTCTAGAGTCAGGAAGATCTAGCTTTATAAACTGTGAGACATGGGCATGGTCTTTGACCTCTTTGTGTGTCTCAGATTTCTCCTCCAGGAAGTGAGGGTGAGAAGCCACACATCATATGGTTTTAGTGAGGACTGATCTAGACCTTATGTGTAAAGTGGCTGACACAGTGCCTGGCACTGTGGGCAGTAAATGACACCTGTCATTGTCATCTGATTGACACCACTGATTGGCCACTTATTTGTTTGCTTACTCATCCTGGACCTACTAAGTGCTGGTCATACCAGAGTCCCCGAGCATAAAAGGGGCAGGGAGGTCTCAGTTCCCAGTGTGGTCATCCCAGCTGCCAGTCCCTGCGCTGGCAGTGTTTTTGGCAACATGCTGCTTCTCCAGGCTTGGCTTCCTTCAGTCCCAGGACAAAGGCCTGGGACTTTTAAACCTCTTCCCTGGCCTGGAGTCAAATGGTCTGTTGGGAGAGCTTCCCCCAGCTGTGTGCCAGTGTGCCTCTGCTGGGCCACTGCTTTTATGCTGAGGACACATGATTGTCCCTGATGGGAATGAGTGATGAGCTGAAGACTTTGGTAGAGTGAGGCCAAATCCCTGTGTGGCTCCAGGAATGAGGATAAAAATAGCCGGAGTAATTGCTCATGCTCTTTTAAGGATTAAAAGTCAGCTTTCAGGCAAGCTGTGAAGCTCCATGACCAGGACAGCAAGGGACACAGTTCCTTTTTTAGAGGTTTGGTCAGTACTCCCTGTGTACTGCTCGCTCCTGGGTTTCTGTGATATTATTCTCACTTGAGCAAGGGGGTCACCTTCCCTAGTCTACACCCCATGAGGGAGGGATGGGTTTGAGGTGTCCCTACCCAGGGATGGGTCTGAAGTGTCCCTAGTGTGGGTCTGGCACACTAAAGGTGCTCAACAAACATTTTTAAATGAATTTATGAGTTGTGAAAAGGCTATATTTTAAAAATAGCCTTTAGAATAAGATTTGTACTGGAGTCAATAGTAACACACCAGTGCCACCTTCCAGGTTTTCATATTGTGCAACAGCCGTCCAAGATGTCACCACTGGAGGAAGCTGGGTAAAGGATACATGGGACCTTTTGTACTATTTTTGCAACTTCCTGTGTGTCTGTAATTATTCCAAAATAAAAAATAAAAGCAACAAAAATAGCCTTTAGTTAGGCTCTTGTCAATACTCTTTGACACTTAGAGGAAGCAGTGCTGAAAGATGAATTGATTAAATCCTGTTCATAGCAATGCTTTTATTTCATTATTATTTTTGAATGTCAACATATTATTTATTCATATGATTCAAAATTTTGAATGTATAAATGAGGCTTACAGTGGATACTCTCTCTCCCAGGCACTCCGTTTCCCTCGCCATTGACAACTATTGTTATTTGTTTCTTGTGCTAATTTTCCCGAGATTGTGTGCACATATACATACACATATGTACTTGTGAACACGTATGTGTGAACTTAAGTCTATTTGTGCACATGGATATTTATAAACTGTTCTGTTATTTTACTTTTCCACTTAACCATATCTTGGAGGCTTTTTATATCACTGTACAAAGAGCTTTCTTATCATCTGTTATGGCTGTACCACATCATCTTTTTTTTTTTTTTTTTTTTTTTTTTTTTAGAGAGAGGGAAAGGAGAGATAAAGGGAGAGGGAGAGAGAAAATCTTTAGTAAGCTCCATGCCCAGCATGGAGCCAGATGTGGGACTTGATTTTGCGACCCTGAGATCATGATCTGAACTGAAATAAAGAGTCAGATGCTTAACCAACTGAGCCACCCAGGTGCCCCTGTACCACACCATTTTTTATGGTTCCCCCGTTGATGAACATTCATGTTGTTTCCAATCCTATTGCTTTTAAAGACAAAGCAGTAATGAATAATCTTGTTCATTTGTCACTTCCCAAGTGTGAGAGTGTGTTTGTAGAATAAATTCATAGAGTTGGAATTGGGTCAAAGATCCCGAGTCTTATCATCTTGAGAAGGCTAAATTGTCTTCTGTAGAGCTTGTTCCATATCACATACCCACCAGTAATATGTTTTATGAAATGCTTGTATTAATGCAGTGATTTTAATCTTTATTTGGTGTCTCCTTTGTGAGACTGGTGAAAGCTACAGACCTGGATCCAAGAGAAACAAAATCATACAGTGTTTCACATACAATTTCAGTTGGCTCAGAAACTCTGGATGGCTTTCCACGAACCCTAGTTTAAGACACTCTGCTGAAGCGGGAAGAGTTTTAGGGCCAACCGACCTAAGTTCACCCCTTAACTCTACCATTTCCCAGCTGTGGAATGTCAGTCAAGTGGTTTCACCTCTTCTTGTCTCAATTTCCTTTTGGAAGAAAAGGTACAACAATCCTATTTCTTAGGGCACTTGTGAGGGTACATACATACTTTTGTGTAGAGTATCTAATGTAGAGGTTGGAATATAGCAGGGGCTCAATGTATGGTTTGTATACACACCCACACTTCGGTCCCACACACACCCTTATGTGTACCCAATGCCTTCCATTCCTTTTCAGCCTAAGTTCCTAGTTCATCTCTGGATTAACTCCTGCTAGATTCACAAGATCAACCCTTGGAGCATCATTCCCTAAAGTGGGGTCTTTGGACCAACTGCATAAGAATCACCTGAGGGCCTTAATTAAAATGCAGATTCTTGCACATCTACTGTAGATCCATGGAATTAGAACTTTTGGAAGAGGGGTTCAAGGAACTTCATGCTTGGGGATTCTCACACACAGAGTGGAGTTAGAGAAGTAGTACTATACAGTTTGCTAAATTCCTTCTAGTTCCTATACCTGAAATTTTAGTAGTTACCACGATGTATCTTTGTTAGTGGGAACCTATACCCAGCAAATGGATAGGTGTAGACACATGAGGGAAAGCAGAACTAGTATGTGGTTCAGTCTCTTCTGGTTCTATCTACAAAAATACTATTTTTAAGGGTGTAACAGCACAAACTCTATTCTCATCAGGAATATTTCTCATAATAACCAGGGAGACCAGGACTAGATGCCTATGGTTTGGGTTAAGATTGAGGCCCAGGGTGTCAGGTTTGTTGGAGAAAGCCTGCCATGGCTGGGATGGCTGACCCATGGCCAGGAGCTAGGAATAGGACTGTATACAGCCAGGCAGTGGTCACCAGGCAGGCTTGAGGGCACAGGCTTTGAAGCACCAATCCCTATAACTCTCAGAACTGGTAGATGATTTCTGGGGTGGCGAAAGATGGTCTAGGGCTGGAGTTGCCAGATTTAGAAAATGAAAATAGATGATGTACAGTTCAATTAACATTTCAGGTAAGATATCTATATCTTACCTGAAATTATATATATATATATATATATATATATATATATATATATATGAAATAAATGTGTCCTGTATAATATTTGGGACGTACTTACATTACAAAAGTTATGTATTTTTTAAATACATAAAGTTATGTATTTAAAAGGTTATGTATAAATACAAAAGTTATGTATTTTTTAAAGATTTTATTTATTCACTTGAGAGAGAGAGAGAGAGTGCGCACACGTAAGCAGGGGGAGAGGCAGAGGGAGAAGGAGAAACAGACTCCCTGCTGAGTTGGGAGCCCGACTATGAGGCTCGATCCCAGGACCCTGAGATCATGACCTGAGCGGAAGGCAGATGCTTAACCATCTGAGCCACCCAGGTGCCCCAAAAGTTATGTGTCGTTTATCTGAAATTTGTATTTAAGTGGTGTCTTGTATTTTATCTGGCAACCTACCCAGGGCTTCTCTGATCTGCCTCCAGCTTCAGAAGACGGCTGGAGCCTCCATGTGACTTGCACAGAATCTGGAACTCTGTGACTTTGGCCCAAGGTGGGCACTGTACCCAAGGTGGGTGAGGAGCAAGCAGGGTCAGCATGTCTCCCTCTTCCAGGAGGGAGACAGCCTGTCCTTGCCTGCGTCTGGGAAGGGGCAGGAAATGAATTTGTGCCAATCAACTCGATGAGATGCTGGCACTATGCTAAGGCTTCACTATGGTCTCCTTTAGCCTTCCTGCAACTCTGAGTTAGGCATTATCGCTGTTATCCCTGTCTTGGAGATGAGGAGACTGGAACTCCACAATGCAAAGACCACAGGACTGCTGAGCGCAGGAGCAGGGATTGAAGCCCCTGGGGCTGCTGCCAGGTCTGGGATTAGCTGAACCTCCTAGGCCCTTCGCTCTGGTAATCCCAAGGGTTTAAGGTAGGAGCAGCCCCCGCCCATGAATCCCTGGGACAGGAAGTGTTCCCAGTTTCTCCTGGCTTGGGGCCAGGGTCTTGTCCAGCCTCACATGCTTGCTGGGGATTCCAGGCTGGGAGGCAGATCTGCAGTTTCTTTGGTCCCTGTCTGGCCAGGACAGTGCCCAGCAGCACGGGCTGCCCATGGGCACTGCCATCCACTGTGTGGGTGCCCGTAAGAGGCACTCAGAGCAAGCTCCTGACTCACAGGCTCAGCCTGCCCTAAGCTCTGGGGCCGGCCTGGTTAGCTTCCCCTGCTGTCAGCCCCCCTGAGTGGGGCCAGAGGGGGCTCCCCGAGGAGCTCCGGGCTCTAAGTCCCAGCCCCTCTAGGAGGAGGCGGTGGCCGCGGCTCAGCAGCCAGAGGCTTCTCAGCTCGGAGCTCCAGAGCCAGATGTAACATTGACCTTAAATGGTAAAAGCTCCCCAGAGTGAAGAGAGGCTGGCCAGAGGAGGAAAGGGGAATAACTCAGTTTTAGGTAAGTCATTGCTATATCTAAGAATAACCTGCTCTTCAGCTGGGACGCAAGGGAACCCTTCTCCTCCTTAAAGGTACAGGGTGCTGGGATGGGGGCGCTTGACTTTAACTTTTAGGGGAGTTGGCTTTGTCGGGTGCCATTTCAGCTGAGTATGTTTATTGTTGCTGTCATGATTTTTAAATAAGAAGTGAATCTTGCCAGTCCTAACTTAATTAAACCGTGCTCTGTCTGCTGCTGTTGGAAAGCATGCACAGGCTAGGGTGAAAATGTGGGTTCTGACTGGAGAGCCCACCCCCAGATTTCCCGTAGGCCCCTCTGGGGAATAGAGGGTCCTCAGCTTATGTAAGACCCCCGGCAGGGCTTTCCTCCCACTGCCTGCTACCCTTCGCCCAGCTCTGCTCTGTGCTTACTTGTGTCTCCCTCTGTCCGCTCCCCCAACCCTGTGCCACAGTCCTGTCCACTTAGGACCCTGTGCAGGCCCAGCCCTGTCTCTGTCCTTGATCCTGCCCCTGTTTCTGTCCCTGCTCCTCCTGTCCTGTGTTCTGGTCTGTTTTCATCTCTGTCTCCATCTCTATTTCTGCGTCCAGCTTTGCCCCCTGTGCCCCTTCCCTCCTCCATGGAGGGGGTACCTGTGCCCAAACTGTGCCCCTAGCCCTGCTCACCTCAGGAAGCTCAGTGTCAAAGCTATCCTCAGCACTCAGGCTGGCTTTCTCCAAAGGAGAGGCCAGCAGACAGAAAGCAGAGAAGGGCCTAGATATCTTGCTCCCTCCTGCCCAGAAAATATTTGTGAAAGCCTGGAGATGCTCTGCAGTTCGAGTCAACAGAGTGTAGGGTCTGGGAACCCTGGCCAGGACTTCTGCCTCCCAGAGCTTGGCAGCTGGTGTACTCTTAACTCTCTCAGACTGCTCTTGGGGGGTTGCTGAGTGGGGGGAGTAAAGCAGCCCACAGGCTTGTCCGAGCTGGATCTCCAGCAGGGGAAAGGAGGAAACTTCCCAGGACTGTTCTGGCTGGAAGCACTAGGGAGTCAGAGTCCGCTAAGGGCTCCATCATCCCCACCAGGGGCAATGACATGTTGGTGACACAGGTGGGGTTAACTCCCCTGAAACCTCACCCAGTACTTTTCTGGAGAAGAAATACAAGTTAAATGACTTGCCAAAGGTCAGACCACTAAGGAAGAGCCGTTCTAGGACTCAAACCCAGGTCTGACTCTAACGGCCAAGTTAACATAGCTATGAGTGAGAGGGTACTCCCATTTCCTGTGATATCTGACCAAATGGACAATACAGTTGTCATCGTCATGTTTGGTTATCCTTGGTACAGTGGTGTGTGTGTGTGTGTGTGTGTGTGTGTGTGTGTGTGTCTGTGTTGGAGGTGACTATATTCACATCTAATGCACATTTCTTTATGTTTCTAGTAAGTGGGACATTCCTGCATACTCTCAAAGGTCATCTGGGAGATATAAAGAGGTGCTAATTGCTCCAGCATGATCAGTGATCCCATAAACATATTTTCTGGAAGAAGGAGACAAACAAACAAACAAACATACCATTCTTGATATGCATCGAACCCTGTTCCAAGCACTTCCCATATAGTAATTCAGCATCCAACACCCTCTAGGGTAGGAATTATTATTACTGTCCTCATCTTGTAGATGGGGACGTTTTAGTATAGAGATGTCATACAGCTGGTGAGAGGTGACCCCAGGCCCCTGTCTCGGCAGGCTCTGTTCCTAACCACCATGCTCTGTTTTTCTCCAGTTGGTGCCACATCTGAGAGGGCGGCGGGGGAGCAACGACTGTCTTCCGATGCTCTAAGGCTATGGATTTCTTGTGCCCTCCTCAGTAGTGCCATGAGGGTGGTATCTTTACCCAGTTTTACAGGGAAGACACTAGGACTAGGGGATGTTACATGACTTGTCCAAGGTCACCCAGCCACCCCCAGCCACAGAGCAGGGAAGTTAGTATCTTGGATGAGGATTATAAATGCCTTCTTATTGGCACTGATTTCCGGGGGTGGGGGGTCGGAACCAGTGGGCTCCTAGCTTCAGGCTAACGGTTCTGAGTCTCTGTGACAGGAAGCTGGATGCCTGGCCTGATGGGCTGAACTACATGTATGGTTCTCAGCTCCTCAAATGGCCCTGCCTCTTCCCCCAGTCTTGGTAATGAAGGTGGATGGATGCCGCTCACATCTCCAGCAGGAGTGGAGACTGAGCCCTGTGAGGGCAGAGACCTTGTTTCATTCTCCACTGTGTGTCCCACATCCAGAATGATGCTGGGAGGTGCTGAGGGTTCAGGATCAATTCGTTTTCCTTACGAAGGAATGGACATGATGCTCATACAGTGTGCTGCAGTTACATGGGGCCCTGGTTTATTGTGTATATGCCTGGTGATCAAATTCTTTTAGCTTGGCCAGTTGGGGTCTCAAGTTAGCTACCTCCCCCAACCTTGCCACCTCTTCTGGGAAGCCCCCATGGGGCCACTGGGCTGCCTCTCAGCCATTCTTTCTTTCTTTTTTTTTTTTTTGAGGGGTCTTGACCAAGGAGAAGCAGAGACCTAGATGGGTTGTAGAGGAGAGATTTTGCCCCTGCCACTTGGGGAGTTCTTTGAATTAGTGGAAGGGAGATAGAGAAAGAGTTCTTGTGTAGTAAATGTAAAAATTGATAAAAATTGAGTCCCACTTGATGTCCTGCTAGATTGTTATTTCACTTAATCCTTATGATAGTGACGAGGCCGCTGTTGTGGAAAGAGGTATAGCGGTGTGCCCAAGGCCGTGTAGCTAGAAGGTGGTGAGCAGGGATTCCAGCTCAGGCTGTTTGGGTCCAAAGCAGGGACTTCCTGTGTTAGATGCCACCCTGCCTCTAGTTCGTAACATGTGTCTTGGGGAAGTTATTGGGTGCCACAGTCCAAATGATGGAAAAATCAAGAAAAGGGGGAAAGGGATATTGTGTTTTCCTTATAGACTCTGGAGTTCAGAGCCTGAGGTTCAGGGGACAGCTCAGGAGCAGCCTCACCAGATGGGATGCAGAGGCAGCAGAAACCTGTGACCTTGGACAAGCCCCGCCTTCTCTGCAAGGGCATTCTCCAGAGGAGAAGGAAAGGAGGTGATAGCCAGTCAGCCAGAAACCTCCCTCCCAGTGCGCCACCATTGTAAAAAACAATTTTTTTTTAATATTTTATTTATTTATTTGACAGAGAGAGAGATCACAAGTAGGCAGAGAGGCAAGCAGAGAGAGAGGAGGAAGCAAGCTCCCTGCAGAGCAGAGAGCCCGATGCAGGGCTCGATCCCAGGACCCTAAGATCATAACCTGAGCCGAAGGCAGCGGCTTTAACTACTGAGCCACCCAGGCACCCCATAAAAAACAATTTTCAAAGGCTGTGGTTAATCAGTTCTGGTTACTTTCTTCCTAGTACTTTTTAGATATATAATTTTTATTCAACTTCTTTTCCTGGTAATGAAAGTAATATATGTTCTGTGCTAAAATTTCTTAGAAAATATAGAAATAGATATAAATAAGAAATACAGAAGTAAATATGAAGAAATAAAAAATCCCTCCAGAATCCTGCTACACAGAGATAAATATTGTTTTTTGGTTTTTTTTTTTTTTTTTTTTTTTGCTTTTTAAAGATTTTACCCATTTATTTGACAGAGAGAGAGCACAAGCAGGGGGAGTGGGAGAAGGAGAAGCAGGTTCCCCACTGAGCAGGGAGCCTGACGCAGGACTTGATCTCTGGACCTCAGGATCATGACCCGAGCTGAAGGCAGATGCTCAACCGACTGAGCCACCCAGGCACCCCAAATATTGTTAATATTACAGTGTATTTCTTTTTTATCTTTCTCTGCATTTTAAAAAACTAAGGTCTTACTATGTGTGGTTTTGTAGTCTGTTTTAAACATTTTAAAAAAGATTTTATTTATTTATTTGAGAGAGAGAGAGCACATGCACACAAGCAGGGGTCGGGTGTGGGGAGGGGCAGAGGGAAAGGGAGAAGCAGACTCCCCACTGAGCAGGGAGCCTGACAACGTGAGGCTCAATCCCAGGGCTCTGGAATCATGACCTGAGGTAAAGGTAGATACTTAACTGACTGAGCCACCCAGGTACCCCTGCTTTAAAAATTTTTAAGACTTGGGGTGCCTGCGTGGCTCAGTGGGTCAAAGCCTCTGCCTTTGGCTTGGGTCATGATCTCAGGATTCTGGGATCCAGCCCCGCATCAGGCTCTCTGCTCAGTAGGGAGCCCGTTTCCCCCCACTCCCTTCTCTCTGCCTGCCTCTTGGCCTACTTGTAATCTCTGTCTGTCAAATAAATAAATAAAAATCTTTAAAAAAACTTTTTTTTTAAGACTTAGTTCTTCCAGGGCAGTTTTAGGTTCACAGCAGGAAGGAAGGTACAGAGATTTCCCACATACCCCCTGCTTCACATATGCACAGCCTTCCCCATTAGCAACACCCCCTACTAGAGTGGTTCATTTGTTACAATGGTCAAACCTACACTGACACATCATTAGGAGCCCAAGTCTACAGTTTACCATTGGTTTCACTCTTGTTGTTCATTCTCTGGGTTTAGGCAAATGTATTAGGACATGTATCCACCCTTATAGTATCATGCAGCGTAGTTTCACTGCCCTAGAGATCCCCTGTGCTCCAGCTACGCACCCTTCCTTCCAACCCTAACTCCTAGCAACCACCGATCTTTTTACTTTCTCCATAGTGTGGCCTTTTCCAGAATGTCAGATAGTTGGAACCACACAGTATGTGGCCTTTTCAGACAGGCGTCTTTCACTTAGCAACATGATTTGAGTCTCCTCCATGTCTTTTCATAGCTTGATAACTCATTTCTTTTCAGCAGCGGATAATACCCTGCTGTCTTGATGTACTACAGTTTATTTACCCACCCACTTACTGAGGACATCTTGGTCTGACTATTTTTTTTAAACCAGAAATTTTATCATGATCACTTTTCCCTCTCATTAAAGATACTTCAAAACATGATATTTTGATGGTTGTATAATACAGAGTAATTTTAGCTGTGCCACGGATCATGGTTCCTCTTGTTGGGCATGTACAAATATGGTTTTCCTTGGGGGACAGTCCCAGTTGCACACACATGATGGCTTTTCTGTACATGTATGTAGTTTGGAAACTCCGCCCTTAGAGGCGGGCTTGTGTGGTGGGGCCCATGGTGGGGCTTATTCCTCAAGATGATAGTAAGTAAGTGGGGTACTGACTCAGCCCTAAACACACGTACTCACATCACAAGAATGTTATTCCCTTGTCAGTTATTTTTAGTCTTTGCATGAAGAAGAAAGCCTAGATCCGAGGAAGCCTGGGAATGAGGGGGCTTACAGGACTCTCAGCACTAAAACCAGAAGTCTGAGGCCCGTTCAGGACAAGATGCTCACCGTGGCTTGAACCGAGTGTGCCTTCAACATCTTTCAGACCCAGGCGTGTCTCCCTTCCTGACAAAGTGAGAGCAAGCCTTGGGCCTGGAAACTTTGTCAGGCAATAACCAGTATTTAGTAAGTGTTTTCACTTTGCTTTTATAACTCCTCTCTTTGTGATATAAGTGGGACAGAGTTGTTCATTTATGGTAGGGATAGAAAGTTTCCTTTTTGGATAAATGTAAAGACAAGGGTAGCTGACACTTTCTGAGACTTACTTTGTGCTAGGTGCTGTGATCAGGCCTTACTGGCAGTACCTCATTTCGTCCACATGGCAACTGGCTGAAGTAGTTGCTCTGATCATCCCTGTTATACAGATTAGGAAACTGAGGCACAGAGAGCGCAAGGCACTTGTCCAGTAACACAAAGCTGGGAAACAGCAGAGTTGGGACTTAACCCTGGTTTTCTAGCTCATTGCTAAGGCAAATTAAAAAATGTTAAACCAATCAACGTTTAGGTGGCACATGGACATGGCAAAAAAAAAAATGTGATGGTGCTATGCAGGTGACCCAAGTTTAGGATACACTGGTGTGGAGGAAATCGGGATTCTATGAGCAGCGGCACTAGTGAATGCAGGATGTGGGGGACGAGATCATACACTGCTCAGAGAGGCTAGCATGCAGGGCAGAGGGCATGGCGGCGGCCCTGGAAAGAGACACACAGGACCACATGGGGTGCTGCCACTGACTGGCTAACTAGGAGGATGTTTCCAGAAGCCCAAGACATCAGGAGAGAAAGCCTGAAGACACCCTTATTGTTGCTTGTACACGTGTGGTCAAGAGTGCTGGCCCCCAGTCAGGAGGTGTCAACCACACCTACCCTCATTATCATCGTGGGAGATGTCATCTTGAGCTAGAGGCAGCACCATGTTCTGGTGGGACGTGTGGCCCCCGGAGTAACCGTGTGGCTCCACCATGGGCCGTCTGTCTATCTTGGCTGTATCTAATCTCGCAGAGCTTCAGTTTCTTCTCCTGTGAGATGGAGATAATGATGGTGATTTACAGGGCCAAATTCCTTAGCCAGGGTGTTCTTAGCACCCAATAAACATTAGCTATTATTGTAGCTAGCCTCTGTCTGTCCTCTTTCAGAGATTCCATCAGGGAGATTTCTGTATGGGGGGAGGCTTTGCCTGTAATTCTGGGTCCTATCCTCACCTCCATTAATGCCCCAAGGACAGTAGTGGACTTATTCTCTAGACGACTGTCATTGGCATTTGGTGGGTTCTCTAAGGAGGTCCAATGAAAGCAACTTATTCCTTCACTTAAGCTGTAAGTTTCGTGGAGAAGTCAATCTAACATCTCCCTTATGATGGATAAGGCTGGTATTGGAGAATGGGACTTATATTGGCAGGCAAGCAGGCTTTCTTTATTATTATTATTATTATTTTAAAAACCCAATTCCAGTTTAACATATAGTGTTTTAATTTCAGGTGTACACCGAACCCATCCTTCTACCTTCCTCACCTCTCATAACCACCAGTTTGTCCTCTATAGTTAAGAATCTGTTTCTTGGCTTGTCCCTTTTTTCCTCTTTTCGTTGTTTTGTTTCTTAAATTCCATATATGAGTAAAATCCTATGATATTTGTCTGTCTCTGAATGACTTATTTCTTTTTTTTTTTTTAACTTGAAAAGGAGAAGTCCCTCTCCCTGTCTTTTTTTTTTTTTAATTTTTTATTTTTTATAAACATATATTTTTATCCCCAGGGGTACAGGTCTGTGAATCACCAGGTTTACACACTTCACAGCACTCACCAAATCACATACCCTCCCCAATGTCCATAATCCCACCCCCTTCTCCCAAACCCCCTCCCCCCGGCAACCCTCAGTTTGTTTCGTGAGATTAAGAGTCACTTATGGTTTGTCTCCCTCCCAATCCCATCTTGTTTCATTTATTCTTCTTCTACCCACTTAAGCCTCCATGTTGTATCACCACTTCCTCATATCAGGGAGATCATATGATAGTTGTCTTTCTCTGCTTGACTTATTTCGCTAAGCATGATACGCTCTAGTTCCATCCATGTTGTTGCAAATGGCAAGATTTCATTTCTTTTGATGGCTGCATAGTATTCCATTGTGTATATATACCACATCTTCTTGATCCATTCTGAATGACTTATTTCACTTAGCATTATTCTCTCTAGATCCATACATGTTGTTGTAAATGGTAAGATTTCACTCTTTTTTATGGCTGGGTTATATTTCTTTATACATATGTATATCACATCTTATTTATCAGTTGATGGACACTTGAACTGCTTTTATAATTTGGCTATTATAAATAATGTTGGTATAAACATAGGGGTGCATATATCTCTTCGGATTAGTGTTTTTGTATTCTTTGGGTAAATACCCAGTTGTGGATCATATGGTAATTGTTTTTAATTCTTTGAGGAACCTCCACATGTTCTCCCTCATACACTCCCACCAACAGTGCTAGAGGGTTCCTTTTGTTCCACATCCTCACCAACACTTTCTTCTTGAGTTTTTTTATTTTAGGCATTCTGACAGGTGTGAGGTGATGTTTTATTGTGGGTTTGATTTGCATTTCCTTGAGGTTGAACATCTTTTCACATGTCTGTCAGCCATCTCTACGTTTTCTTTGGAGAAATGTTTGTTCATGTCTTCTGCTCATTTTTAAATTGGATTATTTGTGGTTTTCTGGTGTTGGGTTGTGTAACTTCTTTATATATTTTAGATACTAACCCTTCATTGAGTATGTCATTTGCAAGTATTTTCTTCCATTCAGTAGGTTGCTTTCCAGTTTTATCAATTGTACTCTTCACTGTGCAGAGAATTTTTATTTTGATGAAGTCCCAATAGTTTCTTTTTGCTTTTGTTTCCCTTGCCTCAGGAGACATATCTAAAAAAATCTTGCTATGGCCAATGTCAGAAAAATTACTGCCTGTTCTCTCTTCTAGGATTTTTATGGTTTTGGGTTTCACACTTAGGTCTTTTATCCATTTTGAATTTATTTTTGTGTAAGGTGTTAGAAAGTGGTTCAATTTCATTCTTTCTTTTTAAAATTCGATTTCGTTAACATATACAGTATTATTAACTTCTGGGATAGAATTTAGTGATTCATTAGTTGCATATAATACCCAGTGCTCATTACATCAAGTGCCCTCCTTAATGCCCATCACACAGTTACCTCATTCCCCTACCCATATCCCCTCCAGCAACTCTGTTTGTTTCCTAGAGTTAAGAGTCTCTTATGGTTTTTATTTTTTTTTCTTCCCTTCCCCTATGTTCATCTGTTTTGTTTCTGAATTTCCACATATGAGTGAAATTATATGGTATTTGTCTTTCTCTGACTGGCTTATTTCCCTTAGCATAATACCCTCTAGTTCCACCCGTGTTGTTGCAAATTGCAAGATTTCATTCTTTTAGATGGCTGAATAATATTCCATTTGCATGTGGCTGTCCAGTTTTCTCAACACCATTTGTTGAAGAGACTATCTTTTTCCCATTGCATATTTTTACTTTCTTTGTCAAAGATTATTTGACAAAGTTGAGGTTAAGCCAATTTACCCCATCCCTACGGAGTGCCCTCTAGTGGGGGCAGGTCCTGCTTAAATCATAGAGCAAGGAGGAGCAAGAAGAATTTTTTCCCCTGCAAGCAGCACATTCCCAAGAGAAAGGGAAGAGGAAAGGGCTGAGCTAGTCAGGATGACTCTTGTCAGAACTCACTATCAGATATCCATTTTCCTGGCAGGTGGAGGTCGGGGGGAAGCCAGGAGTCTTACACTCTTGTGGCTCTTTCCACGTGAATGAAACAATCATGTAGGAGAAGCATTATGCCCTTAATGGGACCACAGTGAGGGCCCAGGCTCTGTTGCAAAGCTGGTCTCTCAGGTGATGTACATTTGGCAGATATGTCACACCCTCGTAACACGTAGGGAGTTTTTCAGGTTACAGGGGCTGCCATGTAGTTCCAAGAGGGTGGCCACCCCAGCTCCTCCTTTTTCCCAAGGGATGGAAAAGATGGAACCCCATCCTTTCTCTTCACAAGTTGCCCAGTGGGCACCTGTTTGAAGAACAGTCTTTCTGGGGACAAGAAAATCATCCAACCAGAATTGTGTGGTATGAATTTGGTTTCATGCAAATTCCATTTAGGCAGCTCCAGTCAGACAGCAAATGATCTCCTAATCACCCCTTCCTCTGGGATATTTTATACAGATAGACAATGAAAGGAGGGGTTCAGAACTACCATTGTTTGATCATGCTATTCATGCCAGGCATTTTATATATACTATCTTGTTAAACTCAGACCATAGCCATCTAAGGAAGATGTTTGTGAGCAACCAATTCAGGCCACTAATTCAAGACAACTAAGAGTAACTAGTAAGTAAAGAAAGAGAAATTGAATTAAAAAACCATCAAACCCCTAATCCACAGCAACTTCCATCTGTTTGGCTCAAGCACCCAGGCCATAGGGCAGAGTGAGAATGTTCAGCTCCTGTCCCTGCTCCTATCGTTGGAGCCCAGGTGGTCCTGGCACTGCTGCTTGGAGCAGAGGCTTTGAGCTTTGGGGCAAGAGTCTGGCAACCTACTCTATTTGGACTTCTCTACTTTATATCTCTCTTTTGTCTTCTTTCAGTATGTGACAATCCTGATCAGGTCTCATAACCTTGTCTATGGGCAGACCCCTTCTTCTAGTAGGAAAATACAAGTCTAGAATCTCTACTGCAAGAAATGCCATGTACTACATTCTCCAACTCACCAAGACTTGTGCCCTAAAAGATCATAGATCCTGCCATGGTCACCCCGTCTGCATCAGAGGCAGTGCGAGGTAGTGGTTGGGACCTCAGCTTCTCAAGTCAAATTACCTGAATTCAAGTCTCAGCCTTGCCACTTACTGCCTGACCTTGGGCAAATGATCTAACTTTTTCTACTTTCTTTCCTAATGTACAAAATAGGGCTGACAATAACCACAATATATCTTGCTCAAAGACTTGTTATGAAGATGAAATGGATTGGTGTATTTAAATAAGTCCTGTGTGTAGGTAATTAATGAATAATAACTGTTATTCAAGCCCAGGTTGACATCAAGCTCATGAAACTCCTCTATTTTGTGGCCCCAGATGGTTGGGCTTTTCAAAGGGCTGTCCTGTCACAATATTTTCAATCTTTTTGGGGCTTGGGTCCTTGGAGGAAGAATATAATGTCTTCCTGGGCTTCTTACCTAAGTCATATTTCTTGTTCCCCAGCTGGAGTCAAAGTGGTCCCTAATGTAGGTTGAGAGGTGATGGTGATGAGGCTAAGTATGGTCAGGAGGAACCTGTATCTGGATGCCAAGAGGACCCCCTAAGGAGCATCATCTTGGAGATGTTCCAAGGTCCTAAGCCTGGTCAGTGGCCTGGAGTTGATTGTTCACATGGATATGATAATCAAACTCATAAGAGACTGAAGTATATAATTCTGAATGTGTGTGTACTAATGTATGGTGAGAGACAACACTTTCCAGTGGCAAAAACAAACAAACAAACAAACAAAAAACCAACCCTGGAAGATGAAGCTTATGCTCAGAAGGTAGAAAATTCTGAGGGGTGTTTCACCCAGACTATAGTCTGGTCTGCTAACCATCTCTGCCTACAACAGAAGAGACTTCCCCAGAGCACAGGGTCCTGGAAGCCTTAGATAAGCATTTCTCTCTGGAGTCCCCTTTTATTTTGTAGAAAGATGGGGTTTGCTGGAAGGTAGTTCAGAGAATCAAAGGAAAAAGTAGACAGCTAGGCCTCAGGAAGATAATCTCCAGGGCAATGCTGAGGGACCTAATAGCAGGAACTTGCCAACTGTTTCTCTAGAGCAAAGGTTTTCTCTAGGACAAAGGTTTTCTTGATGGCTCATATCATCAATTTAAAAAATTATTTTAGCATGTACCTTTGATTTATGTGCATTGTTTTATTTTAAATCATATTCATGAGCTACATTAGTATGCCAGTTATTTTGTAAAACATATAAAACAGAAAATTTTAAGGGTGAACAAAATGAGTTTGCATAAGAGATTTTCTCTCCATCTGCCCCTCCCACTGCTTGTGCGTGCCTCCTCTCTCTTAAACAAACAAACAAACAAACAAATAAATAAATAACATCTTTTAAAAATTATTTATTTATTGGAGAGAGAGACAGAGCATGAGCAGGGGGAAGAGGCAGAGGGAGGGGGAGAAGTAGAAACAGGGCCTTGGGGGCACCTGGGTGGCTCAGTGGGTTGGGGTCTCTGCCTTCAGCTTAGGTCATGATCCCAGGGTCCTGGGATCAAGCCCCGCTTCAGGCTCTCTGCTCAGCAGGGAGCCTGCTTCCTCCTCTCTCTCTCTCTCTCTCTCTCTCTCTCTCTCTGCCTGCCTCTCTGCCTACTTGTGATCTCTGTCTGTCAAATAAAAAAAAAAAAGAAAGAAAGAAAGAAACAGGGCCTTGATCACAGGACCCTAAGATCATGACCTGAGCCCAAGGCAGACATTTAACCGACTAAGCCATCCAGGTGGCCCCCAATCAAGGCTTTAAACCTTTCAGCCATACTTACAATTTCTTGGGTTACTTCCATTTATAACTAATCATATCCCTTGCATGTGGTTTTTCACATGGTTGTATTGGAAGGCAGCCTTATTTCCCCATGTACAGACAAGTCTGAAAGGTCTGGGGTTTACAGGGCTGTACACTGATAGAGGCAGACAGTTCTCTGGTCAGCTGGGCCCAGCAGAGAAATGGGGGTATGGGGATGGACCTCAAGGATATGGCAAATTAGACCCAGAAACACTTGGCTAGGTGTCCCAGTCCCATGACTCCTACAGTCCATAAGACACAGAAGTTGCTTTCCAACACACAAAGAAAGCAAGCTTGCCTTTTTAGAGTCCTAAAGGGGAAGACCCCATGTGCTGAAATTTCTAGGGGGCTTGTTTTGCTTGACAATAACAAGAGTGATAATAATGTACTTATCAGTTACTGTAACCGCAATCGTATGTTGGGCACCAGCTACATACTGTGTTAAGTTCTTTATGCATATTCTCTTATATTTTTGTAGCACCCTGTGAGAAGGTAATAATATCATCTCCATTTTGATGAGAAAACTAAAGCTTTCTGAGGTTCATTAGTTAACTCAGGATTTCAGTGGAAAGTGGCAAGGTCAAGGCTCAATTGCCATGGTGCAAAGTGCATGCAGCCCAACAACAGATGGAGGTAGAGGCTGTACCAGTAGGACCTTTTAAAAAGTTAGGGGGCTCCTGGGTGGCTCAGTGGGTTAAGCCTCTGCCTTCAGCTCAGGTCACGATCCCAGATAGAGCCCTGCATCGGGCTCTTGGCTCTGCAGGGAGCCTACTTTCCCCCATCCCCTGCCTGCCTTTCTACCCACTTATGATCTCTGTCTGTCAAATAAATAAATAAAATCATTTTTAAAAATTTAAAAAATTTAAAAGTTAGGTCATCAGGGATTTATAGAGCAGTATTAAGGCAAGCTAGAACCTTGCAGGTTTATAGTAGGTTCTTGATGGATACTGAGTGAGTGAATGAATGAACAAACACTCCTAGGTTTGAAGAGGGTGAATGTCTTCCAATATCCATCCCTGGTGCTGAAATGAAGACAACACAAAATGAAGGGGTGCCAGGTTCTAGGCTTGACTCTGCTTCCAACTCATTTGTGCCCTTGAGCAAATCACTTCTGCCTTCTGAGCCCTTGGTTTCGTCATCTGTGAGCCATTCATTCTCCAAGCCCCAGTGATTTACCTCCATAGTTGTATGACTGAGGCTGTATTGGAGCATTGATTGTGTTAGTTGCTACATCTGTGACAAGGAGGACTGCAGGCTTGTTAGAAGAGTCAGCTATTATTGTCTGTTTTCTAAAAGCCCATGCAGGGCCTTTGTGGGTAGTCAGAACTGGCGTCAGTCCAGAGTAAAATGGAAGGCTGTATATATAAGAAAACGTTTACTGTTGAAGGGAATGCTTATTCATTCTCTTTCTTATTAACAAGGCACTTGACTCATGCTTTGGACATTTGCTGTTCAGATCAGAGATGTGTTGTGTTTGTTGCTAACAAAAGCAGCCTCTGGAGCCTGGTTCCTCTTCCCTCACACTGCCGGGTCAGCTGCTCTAATCCCTTCGGCTCTGGGAACAGTTGGGTGTGTACTATGGAATGCAGTTGGGGGCAAAAAGACTGGAAGTCCCTTGGAAGAGATGTGGGTCACCAGAATTTGAGGACCTCCAGGAAGCACTGGGTACCCCTTCAGAGCACCCTATGTGGAGGAGATCTTGGGAACTTGAGGAGACCCCCTAAAATGATTTGAGCAGCTAGCTACCCTCTGCAGAGCATGTTCTCAGACTGTATCTCAGGAGATCCTCCCAGAGGACCACACAGCCACATTATCTGTGTAACCTCACATGGATTATCAGGATTTCATAATTTTATGCATTGTATATCGCCCTGCCCCGATCACCTTACTTTTCAGAGCACAGTCTAGGGACCAACAGTGTCAGCATCACCTGGGAGCTTGTTAGCAATGCAGACTCCTGAGTGTTGCCTCAGGCTTACTGAGACAGAATCTGCAGCTTAACAAGACCCCTAGGCGATTCATGTGCACATCACAGTCTGAAACATGTCACCTGCTGCACTGTCTGTGGTACTACTCGGAGTATCTGAATCACAGATCACATTGTTACTTCAAATTACAGCAAGAAGTTTCAAGACAGAAAATCCCATCTGGAAGACATACCTGACATTAAATCATTAAATGGCTATATAAATGCCAAGAATTCCTGGACAGTCCTGTCTGCCAAAGGCCCCTTCCTCTTACCCACCTGATGGTTTCCACTTTCCTTCCCCCCCAAACTGGAGAAATGACACTTAGGGAGGGAGAACATTTGTTTCTGAGTTGGTTCTTTCAGCTCTCCTATGAAACACATGACTTCCAGAGACATCTCAATAGGGGGAAGAGAAGAATGCAGGAGGAACCATGCCTCAACCCAGAGATGACACATAGTCTCTTGGCCAGAGCTAGTGGTAGGGCCCCCACTCAACTGCAAGAGAGGCTGGCAATGCAGAGGAACGCAGGAACACTCAGAGACCGCTAACCATCTCTGCCAGAGGATGAGGATTAGTGAGGCAGCTAACAGCAGAGCCTGAGTCCTCCCAGAGGTGAGAAATTAAAATACTATAATGTGGGCAACCACAGACTCTGAGCTTGCAGAATCCTAGAAAAGCTGGGAGAATCAACCCAGAGACAAACGGGAGAAGGGCACACGGTTGGGCAACAGAGGAGTACAGCTTTGGCAGCCAGGGTAATCCAGAGATTCTTGGCAACCACACACTCACCTATATATTCCACACAGCATTTCTTGTTATAGGTTTTTTAAAAAAAGATTTTATTTATTTATTTGACAGACAAAGATCACAAGTAGGCAGAGAGGGGGCAGGGGAAGCAGGCTCCCTGCTCAGCAGAGAACCTGATGTAGGACTCAATCCCAGGACCCTGAGATCATGACCTGAGTCGAAGGCAGAGGCTTAACCCACTGAGCCACCCAGGCCCCCCGTTATAGAATTTCTTGCTACAAGATGGAGGTGGGCATCTCAACTTGCTTTAGACTTAACTCAGGAGGATGGACATTCAAAGACTGAGGGATGCTGGGTGGCTTAGTTGGTTAAGCAGCTGCCTTCGGCTCAGGTCATGATCCCAGCATCCTGGGATCAAGTCCCGCATCGGGCTCCTTGCTCGGCAGGGAGCCTGCTTCTCCCTCTGCCTCTGCCTGCCATTCTGTCTGCCTGTGCTAGCTCTCTCTCCCTCTCTCTGATAAATAAATAAAAAATCTTAAAAAAAAAAAAGACATTGAGATTTGGGGTCTGTTGCAGCAGCTAATGTTAGTTAACCTTTTTTTTTTTTTAAGTTTTTATTTATTTACTTGAGAGAGGGAGGACACAGTGGGAGAGGGAGAAGCAGACTCCCTGCTGAGCAGGGAGCCCAGTGCCACGATCAATAAAACCCTCGGATCGTGACCTGAGCTGGAGGCAGACGCTTAACTTACTGAGCCACCCAGACATCCTTACTATTAATTATCCTAATTCACTACCCAAGCACCCTTGTCATAGGCACTCTCTCCCATTTCCTCAAAAGGGGAACACTCTTACCTCCTGTCACTGGTACTAACTTCTCCCTGCTATTTTCCTCTCCAGCCCCTCTTCCTGCCTTAGTGTTCTTTTCTGTGTCATGTCCTTGGACTAGAGCCTTGCTATAGGGAAGAAAACTGTGTTATATGTTATCGGGAAGAAAACTTGAGATTCCACTGGAAAATGAGTAAGTTGTGTATAGAATCTGGGTCTTGTGAATCTTATGTGCCTGTCTATAAGGGATTAAAAATGAAGTAGAAGGAGGTCTTTGTGGCCATCAAGTTCAGGAAAGGTTACTCCTAGGGAACTGCAGTTGGCTTTTATGGGTCTTCATGCCATCTTGGCTAAGAGGTTTTATAAACTGAGAGGCTGGTGTTGGCTGGATGTGGGGAGTGTCAGGCACAGGCTGCTGCTCCTGAGGGAATGTGAGGAATCCCTTTCTGTGAGGCTTGTGAAGGATTCAAAATGCCAGCTAACATTTAGTGAGCACTGACTATGTGTCAAACCCTGCTCTAAGAAGTTTACATGTATCATATAATGTACATGATTATCACCATCTGTATTTTACAGTTGGGGAACTGAGGCATGGACAGCTGAAGTAATTTGCCCAAGGTCACCCAGTTACTATGTGGCAGGGCTGGGATATGATCTCAGGCAGCACGGCTCCAGAGCCCATGTGCATAAGTGTTCTGTTTCTCACCTCTGGGTCCCACAGGTCCCAGAGGGTCTGGGGGCATCTTTGACTAGCGCTTTGATGAAAACACTTCAAGCTACTTCTTGAAAAAATGTTCATGGTCAAATATTCATTTCCCAAGTTTGGGAAACATTCTATACTATCTCCTCCTTTTGCAGGTTTGTCCTGCATATTTGCTTCCTACAGGCTGAAAAGCCCACGGTACAGAAACCTCTCTGTCCCCAAATGCACTGAAACTCAGAAACCTTTATTCTCATAGCTACTAACAAAATCACCCAGAACAAGGGTTGTAGAGAACACACTTTGGAAAAAGCTAGCTTGGGGCATCCTTGCTTGAGTGCACATGAGGTTGGTCATGTGGCATCTATAAAGCCTTCACTGCTTGTAGAACTGCCAGTGAAGGTTCTAAGTGAGCCAGGTCAGCCCCCAAAGCTTCTCTCTGGAGGTATGGGGGTCAGACAGTGGCCAGAATGAGTACAGCATGGACTCTGCTGGTTTCTAGTCCCACTTGGACACAGAACACTAGGATGGGAGGCTTCCAAGGAGCAGGTGGGGTCATTGTGCTTCTTTTTTCTGTTCCCAAAAGGTCAGGGACTCTCCAGTCCAAGAGATGGCCTCCTGAGAAGGAAAAGGAAATGCCCTCGGGTTGAACAAAGAAATAGGGGAGGAAATTTTGAGAACTGTGGTTAAGCCTATGGGACATGCTCAGATTTAGCTTCATATCAACATCAAAGGGAGCATTAACTCAGGATTCCAAAAGGTTCCTGAAGACCTAGAAAAGGCAAAAGCTGATCTTCTGGGTACAGGCAAATATTTAAATATAATGAAAAAACTGTTTTGCTTATACATGAAGTGCCAACTGGCGGAGTGTGGCAGAAGTCTGTGCCAGCTTTGACTGGCCACCTAGCAAAGGAACATTTCTGAATGATGGTGGATCTGAGAATAAATTTCAGAATGTGGTTATTTCTTACAAAGACCTTGGACAGAGAGGTTAATTGATAGAGGGCCTCTGTGGTTGTATGGAAAGGGCACTGGGCTGGGAGTCAGTCTCAGCCTTGTCAGCCTCCTCCACTGAAAAGCAGACATAATAGAATCTACTCGGTAGCAGTGTTGTGAGGAACAAACTAAATAGTGGATCTGGAATAGTTAGACAATAGAAAACTCCAAGTAGTAAGAGGTTAATATTAAAGACTAGGAATGCCCTTTAAGGATTGCCATCAGGAGACAACAATCAAGATGAAATAGCTCCCTTCTAAAAAGCCGACGGACACTTCCAAGATGAAGTCAGCCAAGCAGATCCAGGATGTTGATGAGAGCTGGAGATGGCAAGTGTAGGAGGCTTCCTGGTAAGCACAGAGTTCCCGTATGACCCAGCCATTCCACTTCTAGGTATATATAAGAAAGCTGAAAACAGACGTTCACACAAAAACTTGAACATGAATGTTCCATAGCAGCACCGTTCACAATGGTCAAAAGGTAGAAACAACCCAATGTCCATCAACTGATGAATACATGAATTAAATTAGGTCTATCCTTGCAACGGAATATTATTCAGTCATAAGAAGGAATGAAGTACTGATACATGCTATAACATGAATGAATCTCAAAAACATTATGCTATGTGAAAGGAGACAGTTACAAAAGACCATGTATTGCATGCTTCAATTTATATGAAATGTCCAGAGCAAGCAAATCTGTGGAGACAAAAGGCAAACTAATGATTTTCAGGGCTGGGGGAAAAAGGGAGTGGGAAACAACTGTTTGATGGATATGGAGTTTCCTTTTGGGGTGAAGAAAAAGTTCTGGATTTAGATAATGGTAATAGGTGTAAAACATTGTGAATGTACTTAATGCCACTGAATTGCACACTTTAAAATGGAAAAAACTGTAAATTTTATGTTACTTGTATTTTACCATAATTTAAATAAAAGGTTTCCTGCTGAAGAGGAAACATGATTCAAATGTTAGGATCCTCTCTCCTAAAGTGGATTTGAAGGGAGAGTGGGGGATTCAGAATTTGTGAGCAGGGAGCTAGGGTCTTGTGTCAATCCTTTGGCAGTCCCATGTGTGAGGGCTCCAGGAGGATCCAGAATCAAATACAACATGCTCCCTGCTCTCAAAGTGTTTATACATCATTCTTATGTAAGGACAGACTGACAGGTACTATATATAACAAGGGAATACATTCAGCTGAGTGAGACCTTTATTCTGCCTTGGTCATCTGTGAAGTCTTCTTGGAAGAGAACATGGTTGAGTAGGTGGGATTTTGGTAGGTAGGTAAGAAGTGGAAGGTCTTCTGGGGAAAGGCAGAGAGTGAGAGACTACGGAAGCCCTGTGGCGCAGGGGACTGGGTTGATGTCAATCAGGCACAGTACGCGCAGAGCCATGGGAGATGGTCATGAGAGATAAGCTCAAGACAAATTAAGGTTGCTAAAAACGTAGATCTTAAAAGTTCTCATTGTGGGCGCCTGGGTGGCTCAGTGGGTTAAGCCGCTGCCTTCGGCTCAGGTCATGATCTCAGAGTCCTGGGATCGAGTCCCGCATTGGGCTCTCTGCTCAGCAGAGAGCCTGCTTCCCTCTCTCTCTCTCTGCCTGCCTCTCCATCTACTCGTGATTTCTCTCTGTCAAATAAATAAATAAAATCTTAAAAAAAAAAAAGTTCTCATTGCAAGAAAAAAATTTTCGAAACTATGTATGTTCACAGATATTAACTAGACCTAGAGTGAAGATCTTTTTGCGATATGTACAAATACTGAATCGTTATGTTGCACACCTGAATCTAATGTAATGTTATATGTCAATTATAACTCACTTAAAAAAGAGAATACAGAAGAGGATTTGGGGTCAGACTGTGGAGGGCTTTGAAGGTAGAGTTGAGGAAGCTAGGACTTGCTCTCCAGTGGTGGTGAGTCAAGGAGTCCTCTAAGCTGAGCAGTATATGACTAAGCCCGTGCTGAGAATGATCAGTGTAGCGAAGACGGACTGAAGGAAAAGAGACTGAGGATGGGGAGATGAGCTGTGGCAAAATCTCTGCAAGGCTCAAGAAGGGCCCCTCCAGACCAATGGCAATATAAAGGGGGAAGGGTGAACCAAATCCGGTGAGCTTTTCATTAGCCAAGATTCTTGTCTGCATGGAACAGAAATTTATTCAAATTAGATTAGACAATAACCAGAATTTTCTGGGTTACATAACTGACAAGTCTAGCGCAGGCTCAGATGTAGCTGGATGCATGGGGCTCATCCCCTCTACCTCCCAACTGTCCTTGGTATTGGATCTCTTCTCAGGTGGCCTGTGCCTCATGGTGACAACCTGAAACTTGCAGTCCCCAACTTACATCCTATCCTCTCAGAAACCCTGGCAGCAAGAACTCCCCCAGTCATTCCGGCTAGTTACTGAGATGAATTTATCGCTCAGTCTGGGTCATATGCCCATTCCTCGATCACCAGGGTCACAGGGGATTCTGAGGGGACAGCCCTGTGTTACAGTCCCACTCCCACAGTGGGGTCAACCACCCCCACCCCAAGCATAGAGAAGATGAAGATGCTGCTGTTACCAGAAAAAGGGGGACCAGGGCACAAAGCAAGCAAAAACTGCAGGTGTTCCCCCAAAGCACTAACTCTGTGCCAAGTCATTTACACATCTCATTTCCCCCGCCAACCATTCTGAGGTAGAAACAATTATCTCCATTTTACAGGGAGGAAAATGAGGCATAGACTATCTTGTCCTCCCTTCTCACCCTATGAGTAATTTTCTGCTCTGTGCTGCATGGGAATCTCTTAGAGAGGCCAAAAGTCAGCACAAGGGTCACAGCTAAGAAAAAATGAGAACATGATCTATAAGCTGAGAGACACTCAAACTGCATTTCGGTCTGAAAGTGCAGTGGTGATAGATCCTGACCTTTTAATTGTTAGGAGATTAGAGGTCAGTCTCTATGAAGTGAGGGAGATATTCATGCCCTGCATCTACCTTGTCCTATGGGCAAAAATCTGGGAATCAGGGTTGATCAGGGTGGGAGGCTGGTGTGTGTGTTTGTGTGCGGCTCTCCAGACATGGGGTATAACCTGGTGGTCATACAGAAGCACTTATTGCAGACATTGTGCACAAAACAGAGTCACTTTTCCTGCTGAGCTGAGATTTCCTCCCATGCTGTCAGCATGTCATACTTACAGCAGTAGAGGAGCAACAGGACAGGGAAAATGGGCAACACATGATGCCTTTATTGGGCCAGGTCTGGATGGGATGGAAGCAGAGTAGAACAGAATGTGTTTTGGGAACTTTCCAGCTGAAAGCCCAGAGGAGTAGGGCTGGTGTGCTTGTAATAGATCACATTCTTCTCTATTTCCAAAGCCAGTCCTTTGACGAAGGGGAAAGAGTAGGAGGAATCTCCAAACTGAGGGATGAATCCTTTCATTGAGCCTCATTTTATAGAGACTTCAGAGTGAGAATAAAATATGCCATTCCCATTTGTGCCCGTCATTGTAAAATGCAACATATTTTTATGAATGTCTTTACTAGCAGAATTTGAAATGCCTCAGGTGAGAAATGGTACCCCTTGCAAAACGGATCTGACTTTTGGAAGTGTTGCATGTGTTGAGTGTGGAGTGGTGTGAGTGCATGTACTCGTGTGTGCACGTGTGCCTACATGCAACCTGTGTACTTCCAGAGCATCTTGAGCTATGGCATCTCAACTCTCATTATCCATTGCCTGATTGCTGCTGTGCTTCTAGTTGCTGAACTCAGTGCCTCGGTCTACCTGGTTTACTCTTGAATACAGAGCTTGGCTTTGTAGGTCCTCAGGAAATTTTTGCTAAATGGAAGAATGGATGACTGATCTGCCCATGCATTTTGGTGAGTTTCTTTCTCTTTGAGCATAGTCTTGCCTCTGTGTCTCTATATGTCTGTCTCTCTGAGTTCACATCCCTTGTACCTTCATCTCTGTATCTTTTAGTCTTTTTGTTTGCCCTCCCTCATTTCTCGCCACATGACCCCATCCTAGAAACATATACCCAGACTCCATCTTTTTTCACCAACCTGTTTTCTTAAATTATATACACTCAGGAATTTTAGAGATGGAAGGAAACTTAGAAATCAGGTAGCTGAATTTTCACATTTTCTGTTTGACGAAACTAGGTCCAGACAGATCACCATGTAGTAAGAACCAAAGGTAGTTTCTATGTTGTTGTTGTTGTTGACGTTTTGTTTTTAACAGATTCTTAAACTATGGTTCACATGCCCTACAATTCACCCACTTAAAATGTACGATTCAATGGTTTTTAGCACATTCAGAGAATTGTGCAGCCATCACCACTATTTCATTCCAGACAATTCTCATTACCCAAAAAGAAACCCTACACTTATGAATAGTCACTTCCCATTTCCCCCATTCTTCACTAACAACCACTAATCTACTTTCTTTCTCTACAGATTTCTCTATTCTTGACATTTCATATAAAGGCAATCATGAAATCATAGAACATATGATCTTTTGTGACTGACTTTTCACTTATCATAAAGTTTTCAAGGTTTATCCATATTTTAGCATGTATTAGTACTTCATTCCTTTTTATGGCTGAGTAATATTCCACCATATTATTCCACCACATTTTATTCATCTGTTAATTACCTGGACATTTCATTTGTTCTCACTTTTTGGCTATTGTGAATAATGCTGCTGAACATTGTGTGCATGTTTTTGTGTGAACAAACGTTTTAATTTCTCTTGGGTAAATACATAGAAGTGGAACTGGTGGGTCATATTGCAAATCTATGTTTAATATGTTGAGGAATTGCTAGTATGTTTCCCAATGTAGCTGTATGATTTTACATTTCCATCAGCAATGCATAATGGCCCCAAATTTTCCACATCCTTACCAATATTTGTTCTTCTCTGTTTTTTGCATTTTAATGGATGTGAAATGGTATCTTGTTGTTTTGATTTGTACTTCTCTGAAGGCTAATGATATTGAGGATCTTTTTGTACATTTATTGGGCATTTGTATATCTTCCTTGGAGAAATGTCTATTTGATTCTTTTGGCCATTTAAAAAGTATTTGTCTTTTTATTATTGATTTGTAAGCATTCTTTATATATTCTGAATACAAGTCTCTGATTAGCTATATCATTCGCAAATATTTTATTATAGTCTACGGGTTGTATTTTCACTTCTCAGTGGTATTATTTATGGTGCAAAAGTTTTTAATTTTGGTGAAATCCAATTTATTTTTTCTTTTGTTGCCTGTATTTTTGGTATTATGTCTAAGAAAGTATTGCCTAACACAAGGACACAAAGATTTACTCCTATGTTTTCATCTAAGAGCTTTACAGTTTTACCTTTTCCGTTTAGGCATTTGATCCATTTTGAGTTAATTTTTATATATGGTATAAGGAAGGGATCCAATTTTACTCTTTTGATGTGGATATCCAGTTGTTCCAGAACTATTTGTTGAAGACTATTCTTTCCCCATTGAATTATCTTGGCACCCTTACTGAAATCAATGACTATAAAAATGGAAGAATTTATTTATGGACTCTTGGTTCTCTTCCATTAATATGCATGTATATCCTTGTATAATATCTAGTGTCATACTGTCTTACAGTAATTTTATATATTAAGTTTTTAAATTGAGAGATATAAATTATCTATTTTTCCCCTTCCTTTTTCAAGATTGTTTTGGTTATTCTTGGTCCTTTGCATTTCCATATGACATTGAGGATCTATTTGCAGTTTTTGCAAGAAAAAAAAAAGGCAGCTAGGATTTTAATAGGGATTGTGTTGAATCAGTAAATCAATTAGGGGGATATTTCTGCCTTAACAATGTTAAGTCTTCTGATCCTGGGGTGCCTGGGTGGTACAGTTGGTTGAGCATCTGACTCTTGGTTTCAGTCCAGGTCACGATCTCAGGGTTATGGGATCAAGCCCTGTGTGAGGCTCCACGCTCAGCTTGGAGTTTGCTTGAGTCTCTCTCTTCCCCTCCTATTGCCCCTACCCTCTTTTAAAATAGACAGATGAATTAAAAAAAAAATGAAGAAGTTTTCTGATCCATGAACATGGGATGGTGTTCCATCTCTTGAGGTCTTCCTTCATTTCCTTCAATAATGTTTTGGGGTTTTTTTTCATAGTATTCATTTTTAATTTCTTTTACTGAATGTATTCCTAAGTATGTTAAGCTTTTGATGCTAGTATTATGTTCTCTTAATTTCGTTTTAAAGTGTTCATTGCTAGTGTATAGAAATATAGTTGATTTTTGTATATCAATCCATATTCTGCAATCTTGTTGAACTCATTTATTAGTGCAAATAGATTTTTAGTGGATTCCATAGGATTTTATATACACAAGTTTATGCCATCTGCAAGTAATAGTAGTTTTACTTCTTCATAACTAGAATTTTGGAGCCCTAGTCCAGAACATCTTTATTTCTTCAGAGAGTCCTGCAAGGAGCTTTGTGGTTGTCTTAAAAAATGTTAAAGCAGTTATTCCTGCAAATTCATTGATCCCAATTTCCAAGATTAAGTGTTTGAAAGAGATTTGAATTCAAACCTGATACAGCTAAGAAATTCTATTAATAGCTGCATTAGTTTGCTAGGGATCCCATAACAAAATACTGTAGACTGGGTGCCCTAACCAACACAAATAATTTTTCTCACAGTTTTGGAGATGTCCAAGATCAAGGTGTTGGCAGATTTGATTTCTCCTGTGGTCTTTCTCCTTGGGTTGTAGATGGCCACCTTCTTTCTATGTCAGTATGTGGTCTTTCCTCTGTGCGGGCACATTCCTGGTGTCTCTCTATGTGTCCAAATTTTCTCTTCTTATAAGAATGCCAGTCAGGGGGCTCCTGGGTGGCTCAGTGGGTTAAGCCGCTGCCTTCAGCTCAGGTCATGATCTCAGGGTCCTGGGATTGAGCCCCACATTGGGCTCTTTGCTCAGCGGGGAGCCTGCTTCCTCCTCTCTCTCTGCCTGCCTCTCTGCCTGCTTGTGATCTCTCTCTCTCTCTGTCAAATAAATAAATAAAATCTTAAAAAAAAAAAAAAGAATGCCAGTCAGATTGGATCAGGGCTCACCCTAAGAGCGTCATTTTAACTTCACTTGGTCTTAGCCAAAAGGCTGAGAAGCGATCAGCTTCGTTTTAAATCAGTCACCTCTTTTAGGACCTATCCCTAGATATAGTCACATTCTGAGGTACTGGGGAGTAGGGCTTCAATATATGAACTTTGGGACACAGTTCACCCCCAAAAAATAGCCTTATGAGTGTTCCCCTGAGAGATCTGATCTCTGGTTAGCTGCAACTAGGGAAGCCAGCATTTGTTTAAATAACCCATTCACATGACCACTAAATGACATTGGCTTGCAGCCAGAATTAAAAGGCATTGCCTATGGTTCCTGAGATAAAGGATCTTCATGTGTAGTTTTGCATGTTCCTTGAGCTCAGTTAGTCAATCTTCTCTACAGCCACATCAAGGAAGGTCAGTAACCAGCCATCAGACACAGAACTCACAGCACCTCCATTTATACTGACTACTGGAAAACAACAACAACAACAACAACAACAGGGGCACTTGGGTGGTTCATTCAGTTAAGCATCTGCCTTCACTTCAGGTCATGATTCCAGAGTCCTGGGATTGAGTCCCAAGTCGGGCTTAGGAGTCTGCTTGTCCCTCTCCCTCTGCCCTTCCCCCATTTGTGCTCTCCTTTTCTATCTCCCTCAAGTAAATACTTAAAATCTTAAAAAAAAAAAAAAAAAAAAAAAGCAAAAGTAATTCCAAGTTGTGCTGTTTGAATGAACAGTATGGTGATGAACTTGCATGAGGAGTCCTTCTGTGAAGTAAAATTTGAAGTTCTTAAATGGAAAGACTCCTGTGAAGTGAACTTTAAACTTCTTAAAATGTTCACTCGAATTTTATTCTCTTTTGAGTGAAGGGTCCATTTTGGAAGCTCAAGATGTAAGTATTCTTTGCTCTGTACTTCTTATAGTAGCCGAAAGCAAGATGCTACTGATCTCAATCATATCAGTAGGAACTAAAAATCAAGATTACTCTCCAGATCATCTGAGTTAAGGCATCATCCTACCTTGGCTGGTGCGCTTATCTCCCTCTTTCCTTTGCACAGTTTATGTTCCCCTTTTCAGTCTTATTTTTAACACTCTTGCCCTTTGAGTGTTTTTATTGACATCTGGCCACAAACCCTTTTAGGAAGCAGGCAGTTATAAATCACCTACAGAGAAATCAATAAAAACCAGTTCAATCCACAGTAATACTGATTTGCCCCCAGATAACCAAGACCCTTCAGGCTCAGCAGTTATACTCATGGGGGTAGGGTGAAGGATAAGGGGGTATATATTCTGAGAGAGGCAATGAGCTGCCAGCTCCCAGAGGCTCAAGAAAGGGATGGACTTGGCTTCTATCCACACACTTCTCATCCAGCCTCAGGGGAAAGCTCTGTGTTTCCATTTCATCCAGCTCAGATTTTTCCAACCACATCAGTGGCATTTTCTTATCTCCTGAGGATCTGCTTCAGAGCTAAAGTATCTTCTTCGAGCCTCAAGAAAGGGCAGAAGGAATGAATTGTTGTATTTTCAGGGGGGTGGGGGAAGTTGGGAGAGTGTGTTACTGTAACACAGAGGCATGGAGGAAGAAAGAAGCTCCATCAAGCTGTCTGTTGTCAGCCCACTGCTTTTCATCAGTACAAGTTGGGGAGGCCACCCCTCCAGCCAGAACTCCAGAGAGTCAAAAGTCTGAAAGTCATTGTACAGAAGCTGAAAGCTAGGTCCAGAGATAGGCATGACTGGCCCAAGGTCACAGAGTGGTTTCATAACCAGCTTACAAAGAAATAGCCCCATTGCTTTGAAATCCTAGTTCTCCTCCAAAAGGAGCTGTGCTCAGAAAATGAAAATTCATTTGTCAAAACAAAACAAACAAACAAACAAAAAGTAAATCTGCATAGAAAAGATATCCATAAGTTTATTTATTAAAAATGAGTACGGGGCGCCTGGGTGGCTCAGTGGATTAAGCCGCTGCCTTCGGCTCAGGTCATGATCTCAGGGTCCTGGGATCGAGTCCCACATCGGGCTCTCTGCTCAGCGGGGAGCCTGCTTCCCTTCCTCTCTCTCTCTGCCTGCCTCTCTGTCTACTTGTGATCTCTCTCTGTCAAATAAATAAATAAAAATCTTAAAAAAAAAATGAGTACATCAAATTGCCCACTGTAAGGACCATGAGGGTCATCAGACCATTTGGACCAAACCAATTATGCCCTCTTGGAAAATGGGACTATACTAAAACCTTCAGAAGAGAATTTCCTAAAAGGGGGTTTCCTCTCCTCTCCGTCAGTGAAAATATTCCAACAGTAAGGCCCAGGGTACTGGGGTCAGGTAGTAGGAGCCAGTGAGACTGTTCATAGTACGCTGAGTGCAGGGCCTCCTTGAATCAGGAACACAGAACCAGGGCTGCAGTGAAAATCTCACAACCCATGAAAGCCTGATTTTACTTCCCAGTAGTACCTTGTTTCTCCAAGTTGGATATCTCTATTAACTCAGTCCTGGTCCTGCAGGGAGTCTTCCCCCTTTCCCTTCAGGGGCTTTTCTGGAGATGTGTGCCTTTCAGCTGGGTTAAGGAATTATAAACACTAATTATGTTTCAAGTTCCAGGGATACAAAGATGAGAAAGATTGGGTTTTAAAGGATAAGTAAGAATCACCCATGAAAACTACTGAGTTGCTATCAGTCAAGTGGGAAAGACCAACCTGCAAACAAATAATTGCTATTACGTGACAGCAGGGTTGGCAAACCTTTTCCTGTAAAAAGCCAAATAGTAAGTATTTTAGGCTTTATGAGTCAGATAGAGTCTGTCTCAACTACTCAACGCAGCCCTTGTAATGCAAAAACGGCTATAGGCAATACATAAATGGACGACTGTGGCTATGTTCCAGTAAAACTTTCTTTATATAAAAACAGTCATTTGGTCATATTTGGTTCACAGACCGTAGTTTGCTGAACCCTGTGTTAGAGAAATGTCACGACAATATCCAAAACAAATAATAATAACAACAGTGATAATAATAAAAGCTACCATTTTGATAGCTAACTCTGCTAGAGACCCTACACCAGGCAATGTCTCTACAATTCACATATATTGGCCTGTTTATTTTTCATAACAACTTGTGAGGACACTGAGATTCAACAGCCAAATCACAGAGTTAGGAAGTGACAAACACAAGGTAAAACCCGATCTTGTTTGGCTCTACAGTCTATGTTCAAATAAACCACTTACAACTCTGAAAAGAAATGGGCAGAAGGAGTTCATCTGGGGAGGAGCCTGAGGATCCTACAGGAAGATCCCTCATCCTACAGGTGAGGACAGTCTTCCTCGGAGGCAGGTGGGAGAGAAAGGTCTTTGAGGCAGAGAGTGGTATGGAGGTTTGAAAGTACATGGAACATTTGGAAACAGGATCATTAGGTGATGCTGGGGTGTGGGATACCTTGGTGATTGTGGCTAGAGAAGAAACAGGATTGTAGCTCAGAGCAGGAAATCTGGCATATGTGCCAGAGAACCTGGACTTTATCTAGGGACCAGAGATTTGCCAGCTCTAGTCTTCTAGACCGGCTGTATCGCACTTCCATGAGGGACTGTCAGCCATACAGATCCTGGGCCCTGTCCCCAGATATTTTGATCCAGTAGATCTGGGATGGAACCAGGAGAATGCATTTTATCAAACACCTCAGATGATTCTAGTAAGCATTCTTGGATTTAGGAATCCAAGTGCAGGAAGAGCCAGTAAAATGTTTTAATCAAGGGAGAAATATAACCAAAGTTGCTTTAAAAAGGTCATTTCTACTTGAAAGATTATTTGTTAGGAGAATGATCAGTCTTGGAGGTCCATTTCTGGTTAGTTATCAGCTTCTCTCATCTGAAAGTGCAGACGAGAAATTTCCAGAAGTTTCTGCATTTCCACAGGCTTTTAAAGAATGACTCAGCTTAAACCCTGGGTTGAACTCTATGCTGTTGACCAAACAGTTAATTTAAGGAGAAATAGTATATAAACAACAAACTGCAATTTAGTAGAATATATGTGAATCTGATGTTAAGGAAAATACCTTCTCCATGATGAATCAGTTGGTGAATCCTTAGCCAGAAAAATGTCGTCTGGTCCTCTGGTCCTGTGTCAAAGTTTCTTCTGTGGCGGTGGTGGTTGACAACAGTGCTGCAGGGTTCTGTGTTGCCCTCAAAGCCTCAGCATGGTGTGATGAGCAGAACCTGGGCTTAGAGTCAGACTACCCTGAACTCAAATCCTGTTGAAAGTGCTTAGTAATTATGATGCCTGGAGCAAATTATCCTTTCTGAGCTTCAGTTTTCTCACCTGTATAATGAGAATAATAATTTCATGCAGGGTATTGTCATGACAGAATTAGATGAAGCATATAAAGAGTCGGATAGAGAACCTGGCATAATAAATATTGGTTCTCTTCTGATGATGCCTCAAAATTGTTACTAATACTCAAAATTGATGCATTTCCCATCTTTCCATAGTGGAAAGATGACAACTCCCTGGAGAGAAATCCTCTGTGGTTACTTCCTGTCTCATATTATCAAGTAGCCACTGTTACACAAGCCTGTTTATGAGGAACACACTGAAATTCATGTGCCTCAGGCCACCAGAGTTTGCTGTTGAGAGCCATTCCCAAGCTCCTGCCTTCCTCTTCCTCACCACCATTTTGCAACACTGTTTATCATAGCCTGTTCTCAAGTGGTGCCTGAAGACCCAAATCCTGTGGCTATCTGCATAGATTTGGTTGCTAAGGGAACTGGTCCACTTTACTTTGGCATGCGGCTTCTTGTGGCCACAGCCTCCGTCCAAGTTCTGAGTTGACCAAACTACAAATGCATTTCAGTTCAGATTCCCCTGATGACCCTGGCCAAGATCCACAACTCTTCCCATTCCCTCCACTGGTTTCAGTGTGCAAGGTATAATCTTCTTGGTCCTGCAAACTGGAATCCTCACTCCAAAGTGTGGCGCTGGGGTTCCAGGCAGCAAACCTGTTCACAAAGCCCCCCATTGGTCTGGGGTCTGATTTCCCAGGGAACAGTTAGCAGTCAGATCCCATCCCATCCAATGCTGAGCTGAGGAATAGATGGAGTGAGCTCCTGGTAGTCATCTGGAAGGAAGCAACAATGTTGGAAAATCATTTGAAGGTTGGAGTTGAACTCAATTAACATGTCTTTATATTCACCAGGTATCTTTTAGGCAGTAACAAGGAGGTTGGTCAAAGCTAGTTCCTCATTTGGAACCTGAGTAGATGTTTAAATGTATACATGTATAGTGGAAGGTAGGGTGGTAGGCAGGCATTGGAGGGGTGGGAAATTCAGAGGTTTGGGTTGGGGTTTCAGGGAGGACACTGATTCCATCAATATGGGCTGGGAATGCAGAAGGAGAATCAGGTTCTGAGAAAGGCACAGGGTGATACATTTAGTTAGGGAATAACTTAGGGCAAGCTCATTTGCTCTAGATCTGAGTATTCCAGCTCAGACTCTCATGTTGGCAGCAGAGCAGCAAGGTGAGAGAAGCCTCTGGTGTCCAGAAAGTCCCTGTACAGCCGCTTTACAAAGGCTAAGCTTTGTACCAGTAGGAATTCTTTATTGCAAGTGTCAAAAAAGCCAACACAAACCAGCTTAAGCAAAAAGGGATATTTGTTGGTTCTTGAAACATAAAAGGCCAGGGATTATCAGGCATAGCTTGATCAAGGCATCAGATGACAGCCTCAGGGCCTAGTTTCTAGCTCCTTGCTATCTTCTCTTTCACATTGATTTCATTCTTAGACAATAAGGATTCTGTTTTCACCATCTTACGTTTAAGATCTCAGTTAAGACTCTCTTTCCCATGGAGATTCCTCAAGAAATTAAAAATAGAACTCCCCTATGACCCTGCAATTGCACTCCTGGGTATTTACCCCAAAGATACAGATGTAGTGAAAAGAAGGGCCATCTGTACCCCAATGTTTATAGCAGCAATGGCCATGGTCGCCAAACTGTGGAAAGAACCAAGATGCCCTTTAACGGACGAATGGATAAGGAAGATATGGTCCATATACACTATGGAGTATTATGCCTCCATCAGAAAGGATGAATACCCAACTTTTGTATCAACATGGATGGGACTGGAAGAGATTATGCTGAATGAAATAAGTCAAGCAGAGAGAGTCAATTATCATATGGTTTTACTTATTTGTGGAGCATAACAAATAGCATGGAGAACATGGGGAGTTAGAGAGGAGAAGGGATTTGGGGGAAATTGGAAGGGGAGGTAAACCATGAGAGACTATGGACTCTGAAAAACAATCTGAGGGGTTTGAAGTGGCGGGGAGGGGTGGGAGGTTGGGGGAACCAGGTGGTGGGTATTAGAGAGGGCACAGATTGCATGGAGCACTGGTTGTGGTGCAAAAATAATGAATACTGTTATGCTGGAAAAAAAATAAAAAGACTCTCTTTCCCAGCAAAATCACATTGTGTCTCATTGGCTCTGGGTAGGTCACATGCTCACCAATCACTGTAACTGGGGGGATGTGATGCAAAGATGTTCAAAGGCAGCCTCCAGCCTTGGGGGTCACCAGTTAGACCCCCTCACCTCTGATTGATGATTGCTCTCCATAGGCAACATGGACCCCAAACTCATAGGGTAGAAAGTAGGGCTCAGGCTGGCAAATTAGCCCAACCCACTACTGTGGATATGGGAAGACTGAGGCCTAAGTGGTAAAGGAACCCACTGTGACACAGGTGGATGGCTTCACAGTTTGCTCTTCCCTCCCCCAGAAGACCTCTGTCACTGAACCTCTGTAATCCTTCCTCTGGCCTCCTGAAGCACATATTAGGCCATGCTGTGCCCTGATGCCCAGCACCAGGGTTTGGGCCTCTTTCCACAGCTTCTGAGAGCTGGGATTCAGAAAGTAAATAGGGGGCAAGGAATTGAGCCGGGGCACTCCATCCCAGCAGGGAAGAGCTATCTCTTCTATTTGTTTTAGCTGATGCAGCTTTTTCCTATGGACTCCAGGGGATGCTGGGAGAAAGACTTTCCATTCTGTGCCTCAGCCACAGTCCTTGCTGTCCCTGAGGTAGGGCTGTGATCTGGAACAATCAAGATCCTCCATAAGGAGAGTTCTCCCAATATTTCTCATTCTGTCTCTACTGGGGTTGGAGGAGAACAAGAATGGTTTCTCACTCAAGCAGGGTCAAGGACACCATTTTGGGTATAGGAAACTTGGGTTTTAGTACTGACCCTGTTTCCTGACTGTGTGATCTAGAGCAAATCATTTTATCTCTCTGAGGTTTGGTTCACCTCATCTGTAAAATGGAGATATACCTACTTCACAGAATGGAGAGGGTTTAAGAGCTAATTATATATTGTGCTTGGAGTGTGGTAGGCCATATGAAAAGTGAGGTTTGATTTGTAGAGTCTTTGCTTTCAAAGGAGGGATTCACCAGACACTGAACAATTGCTCTGGACCTATGCTATGTTTCCACAGCTTGGGGCACAAAAGAAAGCTTTGTGTCATCAGACTTGGCAGAGGCAATTAATGTAGAGGAAACAGAGACCACTGTGTGGCAGATAGGGGGTAACTGCATCATGCTGTCATAGACCAGAGAGCACACAGTATCCTGGAGAGATCAGGGAAGGCTTCCTGGAAAGGCAGCCTGAAGGACTCAGGTCCTCAGAGCCCAAGACCTAGCCTAATACCTGACACTAAGGAGATACCCACTAAGCATTTGTGGAATGAATCAATGAGTTAGGCAGGCACTATGAAAGCCATCTTTTTCTTTGGATTTTCTGAAACCAGTTCCCACATTCAGAGTTCTATGGTCACTTCCCAGAACAAAGCTGGGAAGGGAGGGGGAGAAGAGGAAAGAGGGAAGGAGGGACTGACAGAGAGAGGACTGGTATACTGGGATAGTTATTTATCTATTTATTTAGTCATTCATTCATTCATTCATGTTGGGGTTAATGGTCTTGTTGAGTTAAGAAAGAAGTTTTATTTTTAGGGACGCCTGGGTGGCTCAGTTGGTTGGACGACTGCCTTCGGCTCAGGTCATGATCCCGAGTCCCGGGATCGAGTCCCACATCAGGCTCCCAGCTCCATGGAAAGTCTGCTTCTCCCTCTGACCTTCTCCTTGCTCATGCTCTCTCTCACTGTCTCTCTCTCTAGTAAATAAATAAAATCTTAAAAAAAAAAAAAGAATTCAGTATTTTAAAAAAAAAAAAAAGAAAGAAAGATGTTTTATTTTTATTTGGAACAGTTTCCAAGGTAACAGGGTTCTGATCCTGGTTTTTTCAGACAGGCTGCTCCTGGGTAGTCCTTGAAACATCTCATGTCTTAGACAAAACACCACTTGTCTCTCTCCATCCTTGTCCTCATCCTGAGGAATGAATGTCTTCAGACACAGAAGCCAGAAGCTCCAAGGAAAAGGTTGTTAGCTGAGATCTGTCCCCACTTTTGGCTTCTGAGAGTCCACATGTGCAGTGTGGGCAGGACTAGCTGTTGCCACGGTCCCATCAAACTGGCCCAATTCCTCTGGCCTTCTCCCTGAAATGAAACCACAGTTCGCAGAGATTCCGGGTTCTGGATTCCCAGAACCCCCAACATCAGCATCTGTCCCCTCATCAGAGCAGGAGTTAGGCCACGTGTCCAGGTTTGGCTTCGAGACTATGACCATTTTGCCAACCCTCATGGCTCAACTCTTTTGCAGGGGGAACTAGTTTCAGGAACAGCAGGGCAGCAGACACTAGGGTAATGGCATATTTGAGCGCATACAACTGGCAGCAATTTGGGGACCGCATTAGCCATTTTTCGAAGTGGAGCTGGAAGAGCCAGTGGGGTCGCTCTGTGGCTTCCTGCAGGATTTAAGTGAAAGCCGCAAGTCCCATTGATAAGAAAATCCTAAAAGTGGCTTTGCAAAGTACTCCCAGATGGTCAAACAGAGGCATGTAAGTGGCAGAGGAAGAGGCCCTGCTCTCTGTGAGGTTTCAGTTGGTAGAATCCTAAGGGGAAAATTTGCACACCTGTGTGTCAGAGAAGACAGGAAACCCACTTACATCATCAAGAGAGAAAATGGAGCTGTTAACCTGGGTAAGCTCAGTAGGAACAGTGCAGGTAAGGCTGTCTACCTACAGATGTAGCCGCCTGGGTGATGTATGCTCAGATCACATAAATAAGAGGAAAATGGGGCCTTGTCTTCCTCACTTCTCACATGAGGAACTCCAAGGCCATGATGGGGCCACAAGCAAAATCAGCCCTGGAGGGGCCATTTGACTTCCCAAGGGTTCCTAAAAACCAGGGTTTGGACTCTTAACAACTCTGTATCAGTCTGTGACATATTTCCTTCTACTGTCTCACCTACTCATTTATTTATTCATCTATTCAAGAAATCCTGGAAGATGAATTATATGCTGCCCACTGTTTAGAACATGATTCTTCATGAAGTGTGTCTGAGAAGGGGGAAGATAGGTAGGAGGTGGAGGGGATAGTGTACCCAATGCAGGCAGCGGGGCGGACCCTCGTCAGAGTTCACTGGGGGACAATTCATGCTTCTGTACCCTGAAGTTCAGTTAATAGTTAATAGATACTTGCCATACGCTATAGGGGGACTGGGTAGCAGGAAGGTTGAGAACCGCCTGTGCAGTAAATAGATAATTACAAGACAAGAAAAAGAGCCATAAGGCAAGGGAGAACATGTGCCTATTGGAAGTCCAGAAGAGTGGCATCAGAAGATGGAGTCTAGGAGGCTTTGTGGCAAAAGTGACATTTGAACAGAGTATTAAAGGATGAACAAGAGTTGGCCAGGGAATTCCCAGATTGGAGAGTCCACAAGAAGGTTCAGAGCCTCAACTAGCACATACTGAAACAAGGACTATTAATGCCTAAGTAGTCCATGATCAGGCATAAACTGTCCTAAGTAATTTTTCAGAACACCTTCAACAATCCTTCATTTATTATGCAAGTAAGTCATGCTCATTGTGGGAAAATAATGAAAAAAAACCCACAGATACAAATATTTAAAAGGTGTTAAATTGATTTTAATCATAATTCCTTTTGAAGATGACCACTTTTAACAATTGGGTTTTAACCTTCCAGACTTCTTTCCCTAATATGTAGCCATAATCTATCTATATCTATTTCACATAAAAATATTTATAATTTTGAAATGAAAGTACAATCATACTACCTATTTTTCCCCTCGATCAATATATTGTGAACAAAAATGATTATGTCTAAAGTGTCAAACTACGCATTTTAACCATCTTGGATAGAACTGTTCTGAAATGGAACTTGCTCTCCTGTCTTTTCCAGGGAGCCAACATCAGAGCTTAGCTTCATTCATGCCTGCTAGCTTCCGGCTGGGCTATAAGCTGGGGCTGAACTCAGCTGACAAGGAAGGCGTCAGAAAGTGTATGCCAGGCTGAGAGCTTATATCTTCTCTTCAGAATGCAGCTGCTTCCTTCCTGTAGTCAGTTGTCCCTTCTCACTGCTTTTAAGGGCTGGGCAGAAAACCGAGCCTTTCAAGTGCATGGGAAGGAGTACACCTACGTTGTAAGCCCTGTGTGACATGAAGCAAAGTGACTTTTGTTAATCGATATTCTCTTTCTCAGAGGCGAGTGAAAGAACATTTCCTAAGTACTATGTGCTGGACACATGCTTTATTTTATTTAAGTCTCCTAACAATCCTTTGAGAGAAGTATCTTAGCTCCATCTTCCAAATGATAGCCTGATCCCAGAGAACATTCATTGCTTTGTCAAGGATCACGGAGCTGTAAGGGCCAGAGCTATCCTGGAACCTGGTCTATTTCACTTCCAAACCCCTCCTGTTTTCACTGTACCATAGCTCTTGCTTGCTACCAAATGTTGTGCTGAGTTTGAATTGATGACATTGTCAGAGGCATGTCCACTGGACTGGCGGGGTGCTTCTGTGTGGAAAGGCCTTGGCCTCCCACATAATTTTTCATGACCTCAGAACTGAATAGTAACTGCTCTCATTAGATGGCACCAGTATTCCCTGGCCTACCACACTCCATCTTCCTTAAGAAGGGGCAGGACAGTCCAACTTATATGTTGGAGGGGCTTCTCTGGCATCATGTAGAGTGTGGTTGGAAAGGGCCAGACCAGAGGGAAAGAGAAAAAGAAGGTTTTTGCGGTGACACAGTTCATCCAGATCCATGGCAGGGATGGTGGCCAGGGGAAGGAGAGAAGCAATCAAAGACATGTCTGAACTAAGACTGACAGGACTCGGAGTCCAGCTGATTGTAGGGTGATGGAGAGGGGGTAGTTATGATGACTTCTGGGTTTTAAGTCTGAGTACCATTCACTAGGGTACAGGAAGAGTGGGCTTGGGAGAAGGCAGGGTTGGGGAGGGAAAGAAATGATAGGACTTGTTCAGGACATGGTACACCTAAGCAGCATTGTGCAAAGGTAACTGGCCATCAGATCTCTGTAATTCTGCTATCATGGGGTGATATTAAGGTCATCTGCATTCCTTCTGCACCCTGGCAGGGGCGAGGAGCTGAGCCCAGAACAGAGAGGCTCATTGGTGAGCTAGTAAATGTTTAAGACAAAAGCCTTGACATGGAGCATTTGCTGATCTGCTGATTTCTGTGACACCATGACGAAGTTCAGCTACTAACTCCACATTCACTGAATGTGAAGTTGGAAAGCAATGCACAGTAGCACATCATTATATAGAGTTTCCCTCCACAGATAAAAGAAAACTAAATAATCTCAAGAGATGATTTAACAATAAGATGTAGCAAAATAATTAGGATCATTGTGGGTGTTTATTTCATTTTTAGTGTCATTTAATTGTAACTTAATTCTTAATTAGCAATAATCACGCCTTGGATAAACCTCATTGACTACAATACTTCCACAGCACAAAGCTATAATTCAATTTTTAGTGATGTCTGTGTTTAACAACCAGCTCACAAAATTCTTAACAATTAGTACACCACTGGAGAAGCTCCAAGAAAGGACAAGTTGGAAGAGCTATAAATCTACCTCCTTGTCACACAGGCTGAGGGACTACCCCGGGTCACACATCTGGGAAGGCAGATTCAGACCCAGGACCTAGGAGGAGGCTCTTGGTCTTCTATGCTTCCTGATGGCCCCTCAGTGCCCTGGTCAGTCACACAGACCCAGGGAAAAACCGTGTGGTCCTTGACCCTAGGGTGATGATTCATGTCACCCTGGAGTGAGTGACTCAGGGAAGAGGCTGCTGGGCTGCCTGGAACAAAGAGAACTGGGCAAGATTTATTTCTGCTGGGAGCTAAATGGGAGGCTCAGATACTTTTTTGCTGTTTCCAGTGCCTTTGAACTGCCTCCGATTGAGCAATTGCACATATTTCCAAGAAGAGAAAATTTTTTCAAGTGGACTTATTTTTAAAAAAGAATTGCTGAAGTGAACAAGCTGGGGAGGAAACCTGGGGAAATGTTTTGGCTGACTTCCTGTCATGGCTGGGGGTTGGGCTCGGCTGGAGTGAGATCCGGCCCTGGCTTGGCCATTTTTCAGGGTACCTAGAACCCGATCCCAGGAATTTGAGGGTTTCACCAACCCACTTCCTCCAAAATGGTACCCAAGGTCCAAGGAGCTTCCTGAGTGCCAGGGAGTTAGGTTGAGAAAGGTGCGCTTGTACCTGACATCATTTGTCCTGGCCTACTTGACAAGATATCCACCATGCTTTCTGTGAGTCGTTGGTCAGTAGATGACCCCCAAATCAGCCTTCTCAAGGCACCTTCAAGTCTGGCAACTTTGCTCCTGGCTACATAGAAATGAGTGTGCCATGTGCCCCCCTGCCCACACACACCCATCCCCTGGGATGAGAAGAGTCTTGTGAGGCTGTCCGAAGGCCTTGTCTATCAAGTCATTCCAAACAACCATTACTTCTCTTTGGGGTCTTTTCCTCAGGGTTCTGTCTGGGAAACGGGACCCAAGACCTCTCTGCTCTTAGAGTTTGGGACTTTCCCCCCATTTCTCCAGGGAAGCAGGGCAAAGGCTCTTTTCTAGTACCTCACCAGAGTCCATATTTTCATTGCTTTTACATGGCCTCTCCTGTCTGCTCCTTGCCCCATAATCTTTTACTAGTCCTGGGGATGAGGGGACAACTATGCTTACTTAGGGTGCTTTCCCCAAATCTCTTTTCTGAATCCTGAGCCTTCTTCATTTCCCTAAGGTCTAGCCCCTCACTACATATGAGGCAGAGACAGACTCCCTTTTCCATACGTCTTGCTTCTACACCTCTCCCCGAGGCAATGAGCACAGAATGGCCTCCATGTTTGTGTGAGGGGAAAGGCAATGGGGGGAAAGGAGGTCTGAGGGGAAGGGAGGGGTCAGTTACTATTTTTGATATCTCAGGTGTCCCCTACTCCACCCCCCTGCTTAGCACATTGGCTGCCAAATTTTGCACTCTTCCTATTGGGGCTGGTTTAGCATCTCCTCCTGGACATGGTCATGACACTGGTCTGAGCAGAAGCTGGTTCACTCCGGGGCTGAAATGGGTCTGAATTGGGGGAGGAAGGTACCCCCAGCCAACAGAACCTATAAGAGATCCTCAGGCTTGGAGAGCATGGCTAGAGGGTGGAGACATCCATGGGGTGTTGGGAAGTGCTCAGGACCTGACTGCAGCCCCTGTTATCCCCCCTGGCTCCGTGGACCAGAGAGATTGTGTTGAGGGCAAGAAGTCATTGGGAAGTCCCTTCCAGCCCCTCATCTTTCCCTCTCTGTTGCATCTTTCTTCTGCCCTTCTATACTCTACCCTTGCTTCCCTGGGACTGACCACAGCACAGATCGAGGGCTGACCACAGCATAGACCTGAGATGACCACAGAACAGGTTTGAGATGACCGCAGCACAGATCAATGGCTGACCACAATGCAGACCTGCAACTGACCACAGCATAGCCCTGGGATGACCACAGCATGGACTTGGGATGACCACAGTACTTACCCCCTCTCTCTAACCCCATTGGTTGCCCAACAACAGAGTATGTTTGTACAATAAGAGTAAATGCCAGGGTGTAAAGCCCCTGATGGGTTTAATTCCAATCACGTCTAACTGCCTTTTATTTACAAGTTTGTACAGAGAAGTCCTGGCAAGGTCAGGAATATATATCCTTTACCTGCAAGAGACGAAGCTTGAGCTCTGCTATTCAGGATTAATGGCAGACTCTCTGGACCTGCTTGGATTTTGATGCCATGACTCAGAGAACTCAGCTGCCCTATTCAGAGAGGGGGAAAGGAACTCGTTGAGTACATACAATGTGCCACCATATTGCTTGTATTCTCTAAGTTAATTCTTATAACAACCCTAATAGAGAAGATGAAGAAACAGAGGCCAGGGGAGACTAATCCAGCAGGGAAGAGGCAGAAGAGAATTAGAATCCAATCTTCCAGGTTCCACAGCCCTCTTGCAGCATCCCAAGGTTAGGAAGCAGGATGGCTTTTTCCTGAGTTGAACCCTGCTTAGGCTTGCTTATGGGATCTAGGACCCAGTTCTGCAGTTAGCCAGGCCTAGGGACCCACAGAAGTGCCTATCAGCACTTTAACCTGATCTCTGATGCCCCAGATTTTCTAAGTGTGTGGGGGGACAGCCCTGGAGTGAGATCAGGAACCAGGGAGCACCCTCTCTCTCCCATGAGAGTAACCACAGGAGGAGGAAGATTGGGAGGCACTGCCAAAAGATGCCTGCTTTCACAGGATGGACACATTTGTTTATCATATACCAAAAGCAAGCCCTTCAAAATTAGAGGTAGAAAGCTGATGTCTGTAGCAAGTCCTGGGGAATAGGGGTTCTGGGACCTTCTCTGATGGCCCCTCACTCACAAGTATGGCTTTGATTAAGTCTTTGCCCCTGTCTGGATCTGTAATATGGGAGCAGGAGGCAGGATCTGCTGATCTCCAGTGGCCCTCTCCATCATCCTCTGAATTTGCAGAGGGACTGAGAGAGATGTGTGTGCACTCACCCCAAACAATTTCCTTCATCAAATTCTTCATCTAGAGATAGACCAGTGGTATTAATAGCAACCTAATCTCTTTCAAATTCTTTGTGTTGCTAAAATGAAAGCAAAAATTCAAAGCTGGAAGAACAAAAAACCTCCCTTCTGAGAATTCTGAGTCACTCCAGAAAGGTCAGTGGAGTCTGGATTAACCCGTTTTTTTTTTTTTTTTCCCCAGAAGGGCCTCTGGCTTTTCCCCGGACATCCAAAGATTAACAAAGAAAATGTGAGAGCCACTCAGTTTGTAGACTGTGCTCCTGGGTCACTGTGATTCAGAGAGCAGTATGGTTTCCTCTGGGCTGATGGCAAGGCTCTGGGAGAGGCATTCTTGGGGCCATTATAAAGGCCACTACTTGCCAAGACCACTACCCATGAGCCAGTGGCCTTGACCAGTTGGGGACTGGGGAGTCAGACAGACCTCATGGGTTTTGTGACTTTGAATAAGTCTTTAGGGCTCTTTCCTCACTTGTAAAATGGGATTAATAATGTTCATAATAATATACTGGGTCATGATCCCAGGGTCCTGGACAGAGCCTGGTGTTGGGTTCCTTGCTCAGCCAGGAGACTGCTTTTCTATCTACTCCTCTCCCTTGCTAGTGCGCTCCTTCTCTCTCCCTCTGAAATAAATAAGTACAATCTTTTTAAAAAAAAATTTTTTAAATTTATTTTCAGTGTAACAGTATTCATTGTTTTTGCACCACACCCGGTGCTCCATGCAATCCGTGCCCTCTCTAATACCCACCACCTGGTTCCCCCAACCTCCCACCCTCCGCCCCTTCAAACCCCTCAGATTGTTTTTCAGGGTCCATAGTCTCTCATGGTTCATCTCCCCTTCCAATTTCCCTCAACTCCCAACCTTTTAAAAGAAAATAGTACTTATGAGGTTTCTATAAAGGCCCTTGCTAAATCATGAGCAGTGATGGTGCTTGTAGGGACATGGGCAACCACCACAGGAAGCCAGTGTCCCTCCCACAGGCTTAGGGGTGCAGGATGGAGGTGTTCTGCCAGCTGTGGGTGGGCATGCCTATGTTTGAATGGCTACTCCATCAGAGCAGTCCTCTCCTGCCCTCCTGCACTCTCCCCACAGTCCACAGGACCCTACAGTGATTTTCCAGGGGGGCAGAGCCTGTGCAGCTGATCTAACAAGTGTAGGACTTTCTGGAGTAAAAGTTTCAAAGCCAAACAAATGGACAGTTGTATGAATGGAGAAGTCAAAGGCATGTGGGTGAATATATAGCCTGACAGATAGATGGATAGGTAAATGGGTGCATTTGTTACCCTACAGTGGGAATCCTGAAACCTCAAACTGTAGGCCCACACCTTTGCCCTCATAAGACCCCTGCCTGACAAGCTGCTGCTTCCTCTGCCCTGCCTCCCCCACCCACCCACCCACAGCTCCACTGGGAATGTACATTCCCGCTCTCTGTGGGGCAGGTTCCTCTGTTGGGTTCTACTGTACTTTAGCAGAACTCCAGGTGGAGGAGATAGAGGAGAGGAGTGGGGAGATGGGTTTGGGGTCAGACTAGCCTGCATTATATAATCCTTGACTGTGGGAGCTCATGCAAGTTACTGAACCTCTCTGATCCTTACTTCTTTAATATGTAAAATGGAAATAATAAAACCCATCTCACAGGGGTTAAGCTAGATAGCACTTGAAAGCACCTAGCATGGTATGTGACACTCAGTAGGCAAACTAGAAATATGTCATGAATGGGAGAATGAAGAAAAGTATAGTAGTTTTGCTTTCTTTCATGAGCATGGTTGGGGGCCGATAAAATATTTAAATATGGATTAGAGACGTTTGGCCTTGTCAGTTACACAAATGATTGGAGAGTTATCCCAGCAGAGGCTTAGGTAATTTGCACTAGGTACAAAGGTTACTGGACCCAGTTAAGTTGTTTCCCTCCTTTGCACCTCAGTTTTCCTTCCTATAAAATGGGCCAAACTATGTTATAAAGCACTGGCTAGGGACAGAATGAGTAGAATCCAAAAAGCTGACTGGCTCTTGACAATGACCTGTCTAACCCTTTACCCACCAGGCTAAAGAGGTAGTTAGAAGGGCCCTGAAAACAGGTTAAAGAAGGAGCAGCTCAGAGACCAAACATTACTAAATATGTTTTCCTTTTATGGGTCGGTGCTCTAGATCACCACTTCCTGCAGATTATATTCCTAACTTTGCTGTGATGGATGCAAGGTCCATGTGCCCACAAGCTCCAGCAGAACCCAGATGTCACCCTGGGGGAAGGACTCTGCTGCTACCTTGCTATTTTAAGCAGAGAGTTTATAATAATGGACGGGAGAGCAAGCAAACAGGGCAGGAGCAGCGTGGGAATGGCCTTGGCAGGCCGGGTTGCTGGGGCTCCCCCTGAGGGGTTCGGGGTTCTGTCTTGTCAAACGTGGGGCCACAGCCAGCCTCCAATCTGCTTTGTCCTGCAGCAACTTACATCTCTTAGTGCTTGTCTCACTTAATTCATTTCTGTTTTGCTTTGCTTTCTGACCGAGGGACTGACTTAAATTAAGGTCTTTTTTGAAGAGCAGGAGGTGAGGAGGAACAGAAAATGAGATATTTTTTTTATGTGACTTTAGGATACCATGATCCCAGAATCATATGAAATGGGACCATTACATTCGTGGTTTCTTGTCCCTAGGAAGAGTCAAAGAATTCAGTGACACCTAGGGTTGAAAATGGCCCCTGGAGTGTGTTAGGAATCCTATGACCATTACCCTGGACTTGGCTGGAACTCTCCCAGGAGTAGGGAATTTATTACCTTAAAAAGTAGCCTGTTTCATCTCAAATAGTTTCAACCACTAGAGAGGATTCCCTTGCCTTGATCTGACCTTTCATTCATTGGTCATGCACTTATCCTTTGGGGACAACAGAATTACAGGAATGAATTTCAAGTATCTGAGAAGCACTTTTATTTTTCCCTGCACCATCTGTTTTCCAGGCTAAAGATTTTTAGTTCTTTAAAGACAAATTCTTGCTTCCTGCATATTGCTTCCCCTTTTAGGAACATACTCCAATTTGTCTGAATCCTTCTTACCACTCAGAGTGCAATACACTTCATATAGATTAAGGTGGAAAAGAAAGTAGAACTGTCACCTCCCATGTTTTGGAAACCATATTACTATTAAGACAGGATGAACCTTCACATAAATCCATCATCACTTAAGAGGTTTCTAGGGAGGTGCACCAACTTTCCCAGTATAATTGGGGTTTGTGGATAGTCTTTTGCTAATGTCAACCCCTGTGACCATATACTTTGTCCAACACGACTGATACACTGCTGCTGAAATCCAAGTAAAGGTAATAGAAATTAATCACAGAGCCAACCTTTGGGTAGATCTGTTGCTTATTTCATCCATACAGTGGCTGGTTGGGAAGAGACACATAGTATGCCCTGGCTTTATATTCTCATTCCCAAGAGACAGGTTGAATCTGTTCAGTAGGGCTTCTCCCTTCTTGTTTCACCTTCCCCTCTAGCAATTCTGTTCAGAGAAATTTCACTCGGCATTTCAGTATTCAAGGTTCAGCTCAAACACCATTTCTAACATGGATCTAGTCTAAAACTTTATCTCACCTGTCCCAATTTTCAGAGTTGGGGATCCTTTTCTGAGATCCTGCCACTTCTCTTACTTTCAAAGTCTTAACAGTTACATTGTTTTCATACTGCCTCCAACCACTGGACTCTGCTCCCCAAGGAGTACCACATCTTCATCATCTTTAAGTCACCAGCACCTGGCACAGGGCCTGGTAGGGACTGTGTAAAGTCAGTGTGGTGAATGAACGAATGATTTAGTTCATGATTTCCTACTTGAGATGAGACTTCTTGAGTTGACCAGCAGAGGTCACCCCAATTGTTTGAAAGCTGAACTACCATTCCACTGCCGAGACTGATGGAAGTCAAGATGGTGGTCACATTGACCAACCCCGTGGCTAAAGTTCTCTAGTTCTTTAAATACCAGTCGACAAGCAATTTCTCTTCTAGTTGTCAATGATGAATCAAATCCCTGCCTTCCTCAGGAAGCTCAGTCAATGGTGTGTATGTTGGATAGGGGCATCTTTCAGAGTTGTGGCTGATGTCAGATCTGAGCCTGCCTACAACCCTCTGGCTCTAGGCCCTTGGGCCTTCCCTGTGGGACCAGAAGAATATCTAGTATCATGGGAGATGGTAGGGCTTTCTGACTTCCACCTATAGCTTCCTGCAGCCCGCACCCTTACATAGGACCTAGGACATAGTAGGTACTCAGTAAATGACAGTGTTCTTTATTTTTCCTGTGTGTGTCCCAGAAGCCCCTGACTGTGTCTGAGGGCAGGGTCTGCATCTGGTGGCTTTCATCTGCTGACTAGCAGATCAACAACTTTAGGAAATCTCTGAAGTTATAGAACGAGGCTGGTTGCTTGTTCTGCAGGTCCCTGAAGGCTTCTCCCACGCCATTAGGGAAAGAGGACTTGGAGGAATTTAGTGGGGGAAGAGGTTAGGTAAAGGCCTATGGACTCTGGCTGAGCTTCCTGGGCTGAAGATCTCCAATCAGGTGGTCTCTGTGAGCACCTACTCTGTGCTGAGTGCTGTATATTATTTCATCCTTAGAAGATTCCTGCATGGGAGACATTCTTATCTCTGTTCCTCTGACAAGGAAAGTGAGGCTCAGAAGTAAAGCCAATGTTCAAGGCCACACAGCCTATGAGTGGCAGAGTAGGAACTCAAATCCAGGTATAACGTTCCAAGACCTGTGTTCTTTCTACCTTGCTATCCTTCCTCTCCAGACTGAAACTTCACATTACTGGCCTTTTCTAAGAAGAAGCAGAGGACCCAGGCCCACTGGTTCAGGTCTGTTGGCGAGATCATGGTCCTAGACCTCTTGATTGGTGAGAAACATGAAAAAATAGTTAGTAGTTATAAGTAACAGTAGTTAGTAGTTATAAGTTAGGACAAGTAGTTATAAATTAGTAGGTATAAGTAAAACCAACCCAAATTTACTTAGACACTAAGAAATTTAATTGTTTGTTTAACTGGTGTGTACAGAAAGAATTCAGGCTTCAGGTGAACTTTGGTCAGAGATGAACCTTCTTTTCTTCTGTAAGTGTCTTGGCCCTACTGCCTTCTCTATGCCTGTCAGTTTTAGCCTTAGTCTGGACTTCCAAATGGAAACAAAATGGCATCAGGTCTTACATCTGTGTGTTCTACCACCCAAAGCAAGATAAAGCACCTGGGTCCCAGAACACTGCAGTGTGCTCACTGGTTTACAGTGGACCTATTTTATTTTTAATATATTTTTATCCCCAGGGGTACAGGTCTGTGAATCGCCAGATTTACACACTTCAGAGCACTCACCGTAGCACATACCCTCCCCAGTGTCCATAACCCCACCCCCTTCTACCAACCCCCCTCCTCCCTGCAACCCTCAGTTTGTTTTGTGAGATTAAGAGTCACTTATGGTTTGTCTCCCTCCCAATCCCATCTTGTTTCATTTATTCTTCTCCTACCCCCTTAACCCCCACTGTTGCATCTCCACTCATATCAGGGAGATCACATGATAGTTGTCTTTCTGCTATTGACTTATTTCGCTAAGCATGATACCCTCTAGTTCCATACAGTGAACCTATTTTCTATCCCTGAGCCAATCACTATCGTGAGATAAGTGAGATTATGTTGACTGGGTCAATACGAGCTGGGCCTCAAGTTTGCTACACCATGAGACAGGATAAGCCTGGTTTCTGGGGAAGCAAAGAAAGGTTGCTCCAGGTGGGCACTGCAGAAGGCACACAAGATCCACCCTGGCGGAGCCTCCAGAATCACAGGCCTGTTGAGGGTTGTCCTCAAGGGAGAGAGCCCCATACCACGGGTCAGAAAAGATGTTGATGGACATGAGGCCAGCCATAGGGTACAAAGTCCAGAAACAACCTCCTCTTACTCAACCCAGGGAAGGAAGGCTATGTAGTAGAGTGAAAAGAGCCTTCGCCGCAAAACTGGAATATTGGGATTCAAATGCTTGGTTCTTTATATGATTTTGGCAAATGGCTACCACTCTCTGAAGCCATTCACTCTTCTATAAAATGTGAATACTAATACCTACATCAGAGATCATTATGAGGATTAAATTAGGGGATGTTGGAAATGCTCCTAGGATAGTGCCTGGTATGTAATAGGTGCTTAATAAATGATACATAAGTACAAATCTGATCCCCATGGAATGTCCTCCATTAGCTATGGCTTTGAGGAGTTTGAAGCAATTTTCTCCCTTCTGGGATAGCTGTGTTTACTCTAAGGACCAAATTAGATGGAAAATCTCTAAGGTCATCTCTGACTTTGTAAACAGAGCAAATGAACAGGAGGAAATGCAATTCCAAATGCCCTCTCCTAGCCTAGTCCAACCTCTGGTGTTGATGCAAACTCAAGCAGGCTTTTTCTGCAGCTCATGGCTCCTGGAAATGGAATCCAGCCTGGGTCAGGGATGGGAGTGGATTTGACTTGTCCTTTTGGCGTCTCCTCAGCCTGCGGAGCCCAGGCCTCTTGGAGCATCTTGGGGCTGACGCCGTGGAGGTTCCGGGCACACGCGGCCACTCCCGCCAGGAGGCTGCCATGCCCCACATTCCCGAGGACGAGGAGCCCCCTGGAGAGCCACAGGCAGCCCAGAGCCCCACCGGCCAAGTAAGTGCCCCCTCCTTGCCTGCAGTTAGTCTGGCAGGGGCCAAGCCAAGTACCCTGGGCTGGTGCCACATCATTCAGCCTGACTAGAGAGTTTGCTGACAGCCTGTGCAGGCTGCAGTGGGCACCTGGGGGAAGGTATGTGGCTGCCACACTGAGGAATAAATACCCAGAGTCCATTTGAATTGGCCAAGCCATACTGAGAGTGGAACCTCCATGTCTGACTGAAGTTTCCTGGGAGGTCCAACCACCCTAACCCTGCAGGCACCCTCCTAGAATGGAGAAAGACTTGGAGGAGAACTGTCAGCACAGAGGGCCTTGTCATGTCAGGATTATGGTCACCAGCAAAAGGCCATTTAAACTGAGTCTACTTAAAATGAAGATCAAAATTTTATAGTAGATAGTGGAAAAGATTTTCAATAAAATTGTATTGCAAAAAAAATGATGAAAAGAAATAAAGGGTCTTATTGTGATTGCATTGTACAAATGAAATTATGAAAACAAATTATTTTAGCTGTACATATAAAAAAATTGATTATGTGCTACTTTTTTTAGAAGGACAAAAGAATTGTGTTCATTTTGGCATTGGTATATTCTTTATGCCAACATGATAATTGATTCACATGAACCACATCCCTCACATTTTACTTTACAGAACCTCAGTAAGAGACTATGTGTTTAATATTTAAGGGTTTCATTCATTTTCCCAAGGACATCTATGGATCCTTCAATATGCAAATCATTTTCTCATAAAGAACCTATCTTGTCTCATCATCCTTGTAATTTTTTCTTTGTTATCTACTCCAGCTCCATTTGCTCTTTACTGGTCCGAGACCTTCCATGTGAAGTTTTCCAACTCTGTTTTCTTTGATTTTATGAACTTTGCAGTTGGTTTGCACTTGTACTACCCCCGTCCTATCTGACAGATGTCCAAACTGAACTCAGCCTGAAGGGACTTGTTAAGGGAGGGAAGGATGTATGAGTGAGCATTAATTTAGTAAGCGGGCAGACTCTCAGTGAACATTTTCATGTTCGAATGACATTTGTTTTCTTGCATATCATAATTGTGGGAACTCAGACAGTAAATACTTAGAAAAGAATGGCTTCTTGTAGCTCCCTCTCCCAAACTTGGATTGAGATGTTGCAGAACTTGGTACCCTTGGGGAACCCTTGAATTTCTAAGTGGTGGTAAGCCAAGCCCCCATGCATTTGGCCACCGGTAGTCAGCTCAGTGTTTTATTGAACCTCTTCCAGGAATGTCATGGGGCTGGTGTGTGCTGCATGTCAGTTGGTCTCAGTGGCAGGTTGCTCTTCTATGGGTGATGTATGGTCTTCCCCAAATTGGGTACTCTGTTGCTGCTGCTTTTCTACCACTGTTCCTAACCAGGCATGGACAATTCCCTTAAAACACTGGTAATAGTGGGCTATATGTTTTAGCCAACAAAAAATTTAATACACTGAAAGTTTGAAGATGAAAGAAGGGTATGACAGCATAAAGCAAAAGATCGCATCTGGATTCAAATGTGACTGCTCCCTCTTCTCAGTCATGACTTTCCCAGGCTCTGTCCCCTTAGCATCCTTACTCCTTAGCCCTGGGTTCCTTCTTACCATGGCCCTTCCTGACCCCTTCCACCTCACTAATAACAACAGTGTGCTGAAGTCAGATTCTGATGTAAAATATGGCTCCTGAATCCTAACCAGCTCCCCCAAACAGCTGTCATGCTATGCTCCCCAAGAATACAAGTGCTCTGAAAGAAAAAAAGAAAGCATAATTAATTGGCAAAGCTGCAACTCCACTGTTAGTGAAGAGATCTTTTTACACTGAGTTCAGTTTACCTTTAGTTCATCATCTCATTTCTCTAAATAACCTTTAAGCCTTCTCAGGAGACTAAGACAAGATAGCACAAAAACCTGATAGCCCTCTTGACCATTACGACTTCGGAGCACACCTAGGTGCAGCTCCAGTGGGTCAGAGGTGAGCATGAATTTCCAGGCACAGCCAAGCCAGGGAAGGGAATCCATGAGCTATCACACACTTGAGGGTCAGAGAACAGCAGGAGCTCCAGATTCCAGCTTTCCACAGGCTCATTCTCCTTGTGACCTTGAACCAGAACCAGACTTCTGTAACATGAGGGCATGGACTCCCATGATTTCTGAAGGGCCTTCAAATGCCATGATTCTATCTCTGTGCCTTTGGGAAGTCAAGACAATAAAGGAGATGTTTGTGATACCCTTAGCCTCTACATTGCTGGAGCCCAGCCGGAGAAGAACCCATAAGGACTTCAGGTGAAATGATGCCCAGGTCCTTAAGGGAGGACCATTAACACAGGATTTAAGAATGTGGACTCTAGAGTCAGACCAAGCTGGGCTCCTCCACATCCCGGTCAAAAGACTTCCTGTGAGCCTGTTAACTTTTCTGTGCCTCTGCTTCCTCATCTCTTCCTCTGGGCAAGTGTTAGTGGCTGCCTCCTAGACTCTGATCAGCACAGCCCTCTAGTACCTTTTTTACTTGCAGGACCATGGGGCTGGGGCAGATTAGACCCTAAACTGAAGACGACATCAGATGCAATATCTTTTTATTCTCTGCCCTTACTGATAGGCACTAGGCATCCCTGAGTGCTCCAGAAGTCCATGGGCATTGTCAGTGAAGAACACCTCCCTCTTTGACCCATCAGACAATCTACACTGGGCTTCTCAGGCAGCCACAGCCTCAGGGGAAGGTCAGGCCTTGTGAATAGGGCTGGAGCCTCCAGGGGCTGGAGTGCAAGTTCCTGGGAGCAGCGGAAATCAGGCAGCCAGGAAAGCAGGGTTGGCTAGGAGGATTTGGCTGAAATTCCTAGCACCGTGTGAACTCCTTCTCTGTGAAGCGGGCAAAGAACCAGAGCATCCTTCTGAGTTTACAGCTCCCCCGGGTCCAGTCCTACTTCTAGTTCCTCAAACCCCAGCCCCCATTTCCCATCACTGACATGAACACTAGCTGAGACCTTCTCACACAAAAACACAAAAGCTGCAGACCTAGATCCTGTTTTTCTCTCTACATGCATGCGTACACACACACACACACACACACACACACACACACACCCTTGAGGTCCCTAATCAGAAGCTGTAATCAAGACCCACAAAGAAATAAAGCTTCTGGACAATGCACTCAGTGAGGTTATGTCCTGAGTGTGTTTTCTGGGTTGGCCCTAGAACAGGGAGGAGCTCAAATGAATAAGCTTATAGCCAAGAGATTTTGGCAGCAATAAAAGCTGTCAGGATACAAGCCTGGGACCTTAAGGGACCACAGAATGACAGATCATCAGAGCTAAGAGCTAGAAGGAATACTAGATCTCATCTGAGCCCCTTACCTCCCAGGCAGGCAAAGTTCTGCATAGTGTGACCCCCCAGACAGTTACCTGGAAGCTTGTTAAACCTGGATTCCTCTGCCAACCTAGGCCTATCAAATGAGTGTCTTCTGGGTTGGGTCCTGGGAGTTTGTAGAAGTAGCTGTATACGGAGGAACTCCCCACCTCACAAGGATATCTGTGCTGTGGTTGGCCAGTTTGGCTTACTGGTCAAGCTGGAACTTCCTCCCTGTGACTGCCCCTCAGTTCTGCCCTCCACAACTGCCTATAGTGGGTGAAAACCTACCGATGGAGGAAGGCAGTTTATGCATCCTTCCACAGTCCCTTTTCCTCTCTTCCTCCAGGCATTGCTCCCAGATCTCTCCTTTGGGCACATACCTACCTGTCTCCCCTAATCATGGGGCACTAGACCTGGCCCTGGGCCCGAGAGGCAGCAAGACCAGGACATCAACCATTTCCTGGCCTGTGACCAGCAGCCATGACAGAAAGCTGACTTGTTGGAACAGCATGGCTTCCTCAGAAGTGCCTTGTAAACCTGAATGTGCAAAGACTTTCAGGTTAGCTCTAACAGCTGGCTCTAGTTTCCACCCAGACAATCCCCATCCTCTCTCAGGGCTTTCTGGAAGTCCCCAGGTGCACGTCAATGTGAACTCATAAGCAGACCACCTTTCATATCGTCTGTTTCAGTAGCTCCCTTCCACCACCCCCTGACGAACTCCCACCCCCGTCTCCATTGTCCACAACACTTAATAATAATGCCAGGCACTATTCTACTGTATTAAATTTTTAAACTTTCAATCAACCTTATGAGGTAAGTATCATCATCCCCATTTCAGAGCTGAGGAAGCTGAAGCACAGAGAAGTTAAGTAGCTTCCTTCAAGGTTGTATAGCTCATAAGCAGCAGGCCCAGGATTCGAAACCAGACAGCCTGGCAGCTGGGGCTTTGCCTCTGGGGCCCTCTGTGGGAGCCCTGGGTGCCTGAAGACAGGCACTGTCTTGTTCTTTTGAAGTCCTTGTCTGAGATAGCCAACCTGGGCCCCGCAAACGCACTGCCATACATGCTCCAAAGCACTATAGGGTCTTACTTCTGCTTGCCATCCTCTCCGATGCCTGAGCCCATGGGGCCAGAAAATACAGCTCAGTGTTACACATCCTGCTGAGAAACTGTGCTGCCTATGCCTTCTTCCTTCTTTCTCAACGATCAGACAATAAAACAGCCCAACTCGATGCACATCGACTCCTAGAAACACAGATCACTATGCAATTCCTGGTTCTGGCCACACACGAGTTACTCCCTCTGTACATCTCCCTATATGCCTACTTTGTACTGCATTTTCTGATCCTCTAGACAACTTGATGCTTACCCATGTTATGCAGCAGCATCTTTTTGACTTAAGATTACTGAAGCACTCAACTAACCAGTAGCATCCCTGCTCCCACCGCTATCCCCACCTCCAATTTTTAATTAACTGAAAATTAGGTTGGCATGTGCTCTGGAGAATCCACCCTTTGTGTGTGGCCCTAAGGGATTGGTTGTGGAGCTCCTAGAACCTCTGACCACAAAGCTGCTGGGCCTCCTCTTTTGGCTCAGAATTGGGGATCTTGATATCTGCTGCCATAATGAATCTGGAATTCTCTCCCTGTTTGTGTCAGAGTGTGAGAGACCCATCCTAGCTTACCAACATTAGTCAGTGGGACAGACCCAGAGCTGAGCGTGCTCAGCTGTCCTTTTAGAAGAGAAAAATACCAAGTAGGCTTCCCCAAGCAGCCAGGGAGTTCTAGAAGGGACAGGAAATGCTTCTGTTCCATAGGAATGCAAGGTATAGGTATTACGGCAGTGTGGAAAGAGCTGGGCTTCACATCCTTGAGTGGGACCTGGGGTAAGTTACTCATATTGCCTGTTTCCTCATCTGTAACCCGAGACTTACAGTAATAGCTGCTAACAACAGTGAACCTTTAAGGAAACTTTCCTATGTTCCAGACACTTTGCTAGGTTTGTGGGACACTTTATCTCATTTGATTTTCAGAAGATCTCTGAGGGATACGTATTGTTGTTATCCGTACTTAGGGATGAAGATTTGAAGCACAGTAAAGCAAAGTAATGTGTGCTAGCTAATACAGCTAAGTCACTGAGCCTAGAGTCAAACCCCAGGCAGCTTGACTTTAATTACCAGAATAATATATCTAAAGTGCCAAGCAAGGTCCTTATCTCAAAATAGGCCCTCAGTCCCTAATACAGCACAAAACAGTTTTTAAAAAGATTTTTTATATATTACTGCAATCAATGCCCTAATCCCACTGTAAGAACAGCAATTATCACCCCCAGGGAGCTGGATGTTCGGAGCAGTTAGGTATCATATCCAGATGCAGGGAAAGAAGCTAAACATGGGGTGCCTACCATGTTCTAAACTAAACTCTTTATATTAATTATCTCAGATAACCTTCATGATGTCCTTTAAGTTAGCTATGGCTATACCTAGTTTATGGATTAGGAAAGCAGGCTTGGGAGGTTAAGTCAGTTGTCCAAAGGGCATAACAAGGAAGTGGCAATACCTGGATTCTATTGCCTCGTGGCTGTAAGCTGAGGAAACAGGGCTAGAATTATTATTTTTTTCTTTCTAGTCCAGAAAATAGCCCACTATACCATAAAAGAATTTGAGCACACAGGAAAGGCACAACTATTCACTCATACATGATAGGCACCCAATAAATATGGAATTGAGTTGAATTTACTTAATACAGTTGACCCTTGAACAACATGGGAATTAGGGACGCTACTCTACTGCACAGTTGAAGATCCATGTATAACTTTTGACTCTTGGAAAACTTAACTACTAATAGAAAACTGTTGATTGGAAGACTTTCTGATAACATAAACAATCATGAACACATATTTTGCTATATTATACATATTATACACTACATTCTTATAATAAGTTAGCTAGAGAAAAGAAAATGTTATTAAGAAAATTATAAAGAAGAGAGAATATGTTTAGAGTACCATACTCTTAAAAAACTCCACATATAATTTCTAACCCACATTCAAGAGTTAATTATAAATGTGTATTGAATTCATTCAAGAAATGTTTATTAAGCACTATCTAAGGCCCCACTCTCAACGAGTTTACCTCCCTGTGGGTTTACAATCTAATGACAACTACTTTCTGATCTAATTTGCTTTGTGTTCTCTTCTCTGATCAGGAATATGAGGATCCTTGGTCTTGCTATCCCCAGAAATATCTAGAGCTTACCAACATGCTTTACCATATAAGGTAGATTGCCAGCTTTTCCCTTCGTTTTATCCCCTTGGCTGTCCAGGCCCTGTGTTCACTGGCCGGGAGACTGGGGTTCTGTCTACACCTCCCCATAGACCCCTTGGGAAATGTGTGAGAAAAAGGTTTGGGACCCAAAGAATCAATGGTCTGTAAGGAATGGGATTAAGACAAAATAGTGCACATAAAACCCTAGGAACCTGGTGACAGCTGTGTGGAGTGGGGACATGCCCTCACCTCACTTGATGAGAACCCTCATGCCAGGCTTCCTTTGTGATAGGCACCGCTCTAAGCACTTTACAAGCAGTAACCTCACAACAACTCTAGGAAGTAGTTATGATAATTATTCCATTTTACAGATGAGAAAACTGAGGCAGGTAAGGAAGTACACTCCACACACTAGAAACTGGCCAGTACCTTGAATGTCCAATTGAGGGTTTTGAATTCATCCTCTCTGAGCTTATCTTCATTTATCATTACCTTTTGCAAGAACAGCCTCAATTACAATCTTCAATGAAATATCTTCAAATGAATTATCAGTAAAACATTAGGAGATAACGTATGAGATATTGAAACCATCTATTGGGCACCTGCCATGTGGTCTCATTTCCTTAAAGTAGATATTATTTTCTTTATTTTATAGAAGAAGAAACTGTGTCTCTGTGAGGGTAATTGTCAAAGTCCACATAGTTGTGTTGTGGTTGTGTAGAGATTAAAACCTGAGTTTCCTGCTAAAGTGTTTCTGTTGGCTTTATCTCCTTTCTTGTCCCCACTTGACAATAAAGCCAGTGTCCTGAGTATCAAAGGCCCCACACATGGGGGGCAGTTTCTTGATATCCCATCCTTTATGGAAAAGAAGCTTGAAAAGGGCCAAGAGGACAGTTCCACCAGGATGGCTTCTAGTGGTTCTGGTCACAGAGTAACAATGTGAGATTGTAGCTGTGGAAGCACCAAAGAAAAAGCAGAGAGAGTGTTTTGGGAATTTTGATTGTTACAGAAAGTCAGGAATGTATATTAAAACTACTTGTCTTTATTTCCTATAGTGATCAAAAAGAAGTAGTTTACTATTTTTTGTTTTTCTGATTCTCCTGTCTCCTATCTTATGCTATACATAAGCTACTTAGGTCAGGGCTGTGTCTTTTATGTGTATATCTCCAGTTCTCAGCATAGGCTCTAGTATGTGGTGGGAGCTCAAGGAAGGATGGATGAATGACAGATGGGCAGGTAGATGGATGAGTGGATGGACAGATGGATGGATGGATGTGTGATAGGCTGGGTGGGTAGGTTGTGTGGGTAACTGGCATGATTAAATGCCTGATTGGAGAGAGGAAAAAAATGGAGGAACAAAAGGAAAAGAAGGGAGGAGGAGAGGATAGAAGATGGTGATGAATGAATGGCTTATTGGGTGATACATCCTCCACTAAGTAGGACTAATAGGCATTGCATATATTTCCATGCTCCTTGGGTCTGTTGGCATGAGAGTGAAAGCAGTGATGAAGAAGGCAGGATTATCCAGTGGTTGTTGATCCCAGGCTTCTAGGAATAGAGTGGACAATGGCAGAAAAGAGCATTCACCAGAGGCAAGGCAGGCCTTGGGTGCACAGAGGGATCCACAGGGTGGGCACTAAGGAACTTAAGAGAGCCAGGAACTAGTCCTCAGTGCTTGGCAGAGAAGAGCCCCATGTCCAGCAGACTTCAGCAGAGGAATTTCTGCTCTCTCCCATGGTCTTAGGACTTGCTGCTGGAATAATCATTTTCTCGAGAGTCCCCAGAGTCCTTTTATCCTATCACAAGAGGATTAAATTTTCTCTGTGGCCAGGGCCCCTTTCTACAGAGATAGTCCTCCAGGCTATGAGAGGTACCTGGGGATACAAACCACCACAAGGCCCAACCTCTACCACCACCCTCACTATCTTCATCATCATCATCACCATCATCATCATCATCACTATTATTGCTTTATCTTGTCTAATCCTTACAATAAGTCTGGAAAATAGGAATTATTAGCTCCACATAAATGTTTGAGAATATGTAACTCAGAAAAGTTAAGTGAAGGTCATCTAGGTGGAATTCTGGCTAGGTTTCTCCAACTTCATTACCCCACACTGGCTCCTAGTAGGGTCCGTCTTTCTCAGGCTGTCTGCCAGGGCCCAAGTACAGGAACTAAACTCCCCAGTCCTGCCAGGGCTAGGGCTGGGGCTGGAGCTATTGCTTAGAGCTTCTTAGTCCAGGCCTAGTCATGTGACATTGGGGAAAGGAAGATAATATTCCCGTCTATGACACTGGCCTATATTTATCCCTGCACCCAGGCGGTTAGGAAACTGTTGCAAATTCCTGGGAATTTATGAGTGAAATAAACATTTAAATGTTTCTATAAGGTTTATTTAAGGAGAACAAAATGTGACCTGCTGGCTTATTATAGGGTGAACTTGTGGGAGATGGCCCAGGCGCCGAGTGCTTGGCTGACTCCAGGGAAGGGAAATGGATCCCTGGGGAGGCTGGGCCCATGGAAAGGTAAGGGGATGACCCTGCCATCTCTCTTCCAGCTGTGTGTTCATACTTGTGCTGGCTGGAGGGCTTCCTAGAGGAAGGGGTTTGTAAGGGAGGGAGCAGCTTGGAAGAATAACAGAAGAGTGTCAGGGTAGTCAGGGTATCCTGCCCATACCAGGAAACAGGGGAGGTAAGACCAAAGAGCAGGGGAAACAACTATAAGAGTAGCATGGTGGAGTGGGAAGGCCAACAGGCCTGGTCTGTAGTCCTTCTTTCCCACTATTTACCAGCTGTACAGCCTTGGGCAAATCTGTTTTTTCATTGATCAAGTGGGGATTGAAGGGGAGAAAAGAGGGAGGGAAAAGAAATGTATCCATAGCCTATTCCATGCTTAGGGACTTCACTTTCCTCGTCATGATTTGATGACATCAGGAGGCATTATCACCCCCAATTTGTGGATGGGTATCTTGTTCATTTGCAGAATTGCTGGAGAGGATGAAATAAGGAAACATATCAGAAGTGTCTGGGACAGGGCCCCCCACACAGTAGGTCTAAGAAAGTGTCACTGCCCTCGACCCACATTTGTTCCTTTGCTTCTTGTGTCTTTAACCCACACAGGGAAGCTCTACTTGATCTGAGGGGCAGGTGGTAAGAGAGGAAGTGGAGCCAGGTAAAGGTGGTCTTGGAGATGGGCTTCTCTGAGAGTCAATGATCACAAGACCACTCTGGGAGTCATTGATTACAAGACCACGGGAGCTTGGGTGGTCAGATGCCCTGGGAGATTCTCTGTGGCTTCATGACCAGAGGCCCTCCTAACTTAACTCCAAGTGGTTGATCAGACTCAAAACTAAAAACAACAATCTTCTCAGAACCAAAACTCCAAAGTAATTAATTCAACCACAAAGGTAACAATAACAGAATATAACATCTGACACGTAATGAGCAATTTACTAAGTGCCAAGTGCTTCTATTTGGAGCTTTCTACTTCGAGCTATAGACCTAATGAAATGAAAATACAGTTATGTCCATGCAATATTTGAGACACACACAACACTAAACAAATTATTTGTTGTTTATTTGAAATCCAAATATAACTGGACATCTTGTATTTTAACTAGCAATCTTATTTCTGTATTAATTCATTTAATTACTGTAACTACCCTGTGAGATAGTTTTTTTACAGAAGAGGTAACCAAGACACAGAGAGGTGAGGTAACTTGCCCAAGGTCACACAGCTAGTAAGTGAGTAGCTGTGTCATGCATGAATTACTGTGGCTCTCAAGCCCAAGGCCCTTGAAGTCCTAAAGTGAGTAACTTCACTGGAAGACTGTGTTTGAACATGCTGCACGGCAAGCTTCGTTGAGGCCCTGTCTTCTGTTTGGCAGCTCAGGGTGGGAGCAGGGAGGAGTACTTACATGCATCACACACACTAAACTCTGGCAGAATTCACTCCAGAGGGTCCCTGGAATCTCCCACACTCTCCTGGATTCCTGTCTCCCTAGAGCTTGCTGAACTGAAACAGCCCACAGAAGACTGAATGTTCCCCACAAAAACAGTTTTGCCCAGAGCTTGTTCAGCCATTCTTTGTACCGATTAGGGAAAGAACACTTTGATTTTATTATTGCATATTCTGCACACGTTGGAAGGAGAGAGTAAGGAGCATTCCAGGACATTCCGTCAGGGGATTAGAGGATTTCTCCCTGATTGCTTTATGCCTCCTGGTTTTTAAGCAGCTTTGAATTGTGTGTGTTTGTGGTTACATGCTTGGCACTTGCCACCCGTGGCTTGTTTCAGCCTTTCTGTGTGAGCGCCTCTGCCCTTTTCTGAGTGAGGATGCTTACAGCCCCATACATGACAGCCACCTCAGGAGAACTTTGCTGAAAGTAGTCTTTAGCCAGGAGGCAGAGAAAACTTCCACCAGAAAGCTGCTCCTCCAGTGTGTTGCAGACCATTTATGTCACAGTCAAAACTAATGGCACCAGGCCCTGGGTGCTACCTGGGGTGGGTGTGGGGGGTACTTTCCTCATTGCCCATCCCACTGTGCTAACTGAGAAGCATTTCAGAGACCTGCCTAATTCACTTTTCTCTTCCCAGGCTCTAGCATTGATCATAGCACGTAATAAGCATTCGGACGTTTGCTGGATGAACGTGGAGAATAAAGCATGATAGTGTGCGAAAGTGTACACAGTGACCTCTCTTACACCCTAAGACTTTTGAAAACTAAGTCAATCATAAGGAGAAAGTTTAGACAATCTGTACAATAAGTAAATGGATGGAGCTGGAAGAGTAAGTTGAGGGAGGGAGAAGAAGAAAGGCTTCAGGTGGGGAGGGTAAGGAAGTGAGAAGTCAAAGGGCAGGCGTGAGAGTGAAGAATGGAGTTCTTCTATTGCCTTTTTGTATTTGCTGAATAATTCTTTAAAGCAATTTTTCTCAGAGCCTGGACCACATGGATCACAGATTCATTAGGTTTCAGGTCAAACAGTTTAACTTCAGAGACAAACCATGGATTGTTAGAAGCATGCATTTCTCTTTATCTCCTAGGGATGATTATAATTATCAAATTTTCTCCCCAAAAAGCCTCCTTTTAAAAAATCATAGATCTCATTGCTGGTTACTTCAAATTGCTTTGGAAAATAGGCAGTGTGTCAAGAAAATTTAATCAATAAATTAATTATATTCTACTTACTTAGCAGCCTGAATATATAAAATTGTTGGAGGTATATATTATAACCCCTCAGCACTAGCACAAGTTTTCTTTCAGAACGCAACATGAAGAAACTGATGTTTGGGTCTCCTGCCCCTTTTATGCAGACCTACCCCATCTGCATTAATGCCTGCTGGGAATTAAAAAAAGCCTATCCCAAGGGATGGCAAAAACCATATGATATAATAAAATGAAAATGACATGTTAGCCAAAGTGCATTTCTTCCTGTTCCCTCATGGATTCATACAAGATAGAAATTCTCTCAATCTGAAGGGGAACCCTCCTACACTGTTGGTGGGAATGCAAGCTGGTGCAGCCACTCTGGAAAACAGCATGGAGGTTCCTCAAAATGTTGAAAATAGAACTGCCCTATGACCCAGCAATTGCACTATTGGGTATTTACCCTAAAGATACAAATGTAGTGATCCAAAGGGGCACATGCACCCGAATGTTTATAGCAGCAATGTCCACAATAGCCAAACTATGGAAAGAACCTAGATGTCCATCAACAGATGAATGGATCAAGAAGATGTGGTATATATACACAATGGAATACTATGCAGCCATCAAAAGAAATGAAATCTTGCCATTTGCGACAACATGGATGGAACTAGAGCGTATCATGCTTAGCGAAATAAGTCAAGCAGAGAAAGACAACTATCATATGATCTCCCTGATATGAGGAAGTGGTGATACAACATGGAGGCTTAAGTGGGTAGAAGAAGAATAAATGAAACAAGATGGGATTGGGAGGGAGACAAACCATAAGTGACTCTTAATCTCACGAAACAAACTGAGGGTTGCCGGGGGGAGGGGGTTTGGGAGAAGGGGGTGGGATTATGGACATTGGGGAGGGTATGTGATTTGGTGAGTGCTGTGAAGTGTGTAAACCTGGTGATTCACAGACCTGTACCCCTGGGGATAAAAATATATGTTTATAAAAAATAAAAAATTAAAAAAAAAAAAAAAGAAATTCTCTCAATCTGAAAGTCACAAATAAAGTAATTTCTAGAGATCAAACAGTCATGGTCAAAATAAACTCCACCCAGGGAAGGAACTTCAAACATACTGTAAGCACAGTCAGTGTTTCAAATGGAATTCCCCCATGAGGCTGTATGGAAAGAAACCTCATCAAGATGATGTCGGAATTATACAAGATGATTAAGTCCTAGAGATCTATTGTATAGCTTAGTGCCTAGAGTTAACAATATTGTATTGTATACCTAAAAGCTTGCTAAGAGGGTCGATCTTTTAAGTGTTCTTATCACAACAACAGCAACAATAATAATAGTAGTACATAAATAAAAAGACAGGAAGAAACTTTGGGAAGTGATGGATAGGTTTATGGCATAAATTATGATAAGTGTATATTTAGCTCTAAACTCGTCAAGTTGTATACATGAAATATGTATAGCTTTTCATATGTCAATCATACCTTAATAAAGTGGTTTAGAAAAGAAAAGGTGTTATGAGTGGAGGAGGCTTTAAGCATAAACCTCCTGTGCTCCAGAAAACCAAGATAGGTTAAGAACTGTGCACACAGGGACAGTAACCTGGATGCCTTCAGGGCCAGGCAGGGAGCACAAATGATTGAATCAAGCCAGCAGAAGCAGACCAAAAGTTACTCTGCAGAAATGTAGACCCAAGATTGCTTGGTTTCTTGGTTTTTTCAGGAAAAGCAGGAAATCCAGAACTTAGGGAATTCCAATTATAGAACATTAGCAACTAATATAAAAACTTATAAACACTACTCACATCAAACAGCCCTCTAGGTCTCTGATTTGTACCACAGAGAATTTGTAGCTCAGAGAAAAGGCTTATTCCCTAGTTGAGATCCAAGAAACCACATCAATAACAAGCCCTTGTAGTGACATGAAGAGAAGCCTCTGGATAAACTTCAGCCCTTCTTTCTGCTCACTGGAGAATCCACACAGTAGAAAACCTCCCCATTCCTCCCTCTTTATCAGTTTTCCCAGTAAAGAGGCACCTGCCCCTGGCCCTGCCTACACCAGCTCCAGCCCATGACCTGCCATTTTGACACGCTGATTCCCCTTTTTGACCCCAGCAGCTCTTCTGGATACTGTTCCACTGTGTGTCATCAAGACCCACAACATGACCCAAGATTCTCCTGCTTCCCTCCTGGCCCCTTGGAAGGCCCCAGCCTCTCTGCTGCTTGCTGGCCTCCTACCAGGGGACAAAAGGTGGGGAGAACTGAGTAGAGCCATTGTTCATTTTAATGATAATTGTGATTAATGGGTATTTGTATATTATATGAGACTTATCAAAGCATATACACATTCATCATTTCATTCTATTCACACAAACTTCTTTTGAGACAGAGCAGGCCTTTTGGCCATTTTATAGTTATGGGTTATGGGGACTAAGAGATAAGGTAACAGAAGGACAAATCAAGTGACCATCAAGAATGATCATCACTAGTTCATCAAGTTTATACAACCCATCGAAGGAGCTGCTGCTTCTTTGGAAACTTCCTGAGGATCTCTTACAAGAGGAGTCCTTGACAGAAGAATGGATATCTGTGTTCTTAGAGGGACTGGAGCTCTGGAGTTATAAGGACAGTCTGGCCAGTTCTGGCTCCAACCATAAGCATCAAGCTGACTCTCTGTCACTCTACTCTGGCCAACTGTGGGTGTCCAGATGGAGAGTAACACAGTTCCAATTTATTGAAAGTTCCTCAAAATTCCTAGAAGGATGATGCTGTAATAACTGGACATTTTCCTCAACTCAACCAATGTGTGCCATGATGATCCATAAATGGAACATCCGTCAACATTTCTATGTTCTCTCTTTTGTTGGTCAAATTAATCCCAAACCCAACCTTCAGTGTTCTCCATCTCCAAAACCACAAAAATCAAACTCACTGGAGTAATGCCCAATGTTAACAGAAGTTGGCTCAACCTTTTATTCTACTTCCATTATTTGCCCCTAAATTAGCTTTCTGGACCTAAGTCCAACATAGGCATGTTTGTATGTGTTGTAGGCTTCCCCCTTAACAACAAACAATTATTTGATACCAGCAGGGTGTCCAAGAACTCACTCAATTCTGACACTATCTACCTGGAGATGGATCCATAGGTAAAGGGTTCCGTCCTACTGCCCCCACATCAGGCACCAGTCACAAGCCCAGGTTATCACCTGTGCTTCTGATGGATTGGCTAGAAATTAGAGGTTCCCATAATCTCCTCATCAGGTGTGGTAATTTGCTAGAGTGACTCATAGAACTCAGGAAAACCCATTTATTCGCTAGATTAATGACTTATTACAAAGGATATTAAAGGATATGCATCAACAGCAGATGAAGAGATATGTAGGATGAAGTCCTGAATAAAGGAGCTTCTGTCCTTGTGGAGCTTGGGATGTGGCACAGTGACATGTGGAAGTGTCTTGGTTCCCCAACATGGAAGCACTCTGAAACTCCTCCTCTTGGGTTTTTATAGAGGCTTCATTATTTAGGTATGATTAATTAACTCATTGGCCATTGGTGATTGATTCAACCTCTAGTCCCTCTCACCTCCTGGGAAATCAGCGGGTGGGACTGAAAGTTCCAACCCTCTATTCATGGCTGTTACCCCCTGGCAACCAGCTTCCATACTTAGGTGCTTTGCAAAAGTCACCTTCATTAGTGTAAACCCAGTTGTGGTGGAAAGGGTTTGTTATAGGTAATAAGTCACCCATTTCACCTTTATGGCTCTGAAGGGAGTTTAAGAACTAAGGAAAGAGACCAAGTATTATAACAAAAAATCTTCCCATTGCTCTTATCATTCAGGAAATTCTAAGGATCTTGGAAGCCATGAGCCAGGATCTGTGGATGAAGACCAAATGTCCATGAAAAATGTATTTTGGTCAAATACATACTGAATACCAAAAACATATAATTTCTTATAAATTATAAGAATACTGAATACATATAATACTGAATGACCAAATACATATAATTTCTTATAAACCACAATACTGCAGCACCCATCCTTGAACTTTCCTATCTTAAATACCCCAGAGTCCATGCTCCAATAACACTGATGAATCCCCAATGCCCAGTTATGCCTTTTGCTAATGCTTTTCCTTTTGCCCAAAACCTCTCCCCTAATATCTTTGTCTTACAGGCTCCCATTCATCCCTCAAAACCTAGCTGAAATGTCTTCCTGGAGAGTCTTTTCCAATTCCCCTGAGGAATTTTTTTTCCCTTTCCTTTGAGCTTTCACAGAATGTGGTCCATATCTTATCACCTTAAATTTATTATATTTCATTACTTCTCTCTATCCCTTGCTTGGCTGTGAGGTCTTGAGGGTCTTCGTTTTTCAAGCTGCGCCTGACACATGATGAATAACTGAAGTGTCTCTGTTGAATGAGAGAGAAAAGTAATCTCACAGTAATATAACTATTGAAAACAGCTAGTCATGTGCTAGTATTTCTCAATACTATTTTTAATCCTTACATCAACCTTGTATATTGAATTTTATGATCATGGGGCCCAGAGAGGTTAAATAATTTGCTCAAGAACACACAGCTAGTGGATGATGAGCAGAAATCTGAGCACAGTTCTGTAGGATTCTTATAAGAGGCAGTGCTGCTTCCTATTGCTTCCTATCCAGCCAAAGTCCCTGTTTCAACTTTCTTTCCATGTGTCCAGGGATTCTGAATGCTTCCTCCTCCTCCAGTCCCTACACCTCCCTCCAGCTGAAGAGGTCCTAGACCATAGGGATCTGGCATTCTCTGGTGGGACTCAGAGACACTTCTCCAGCTTACCCAGCCTTATGTTTGAGGCTAAGCAAGGGAGGAGATACAAATGAAAACAGGAACAGTTGGTTTCACTAAAAATTGTGGGATTTAAGAAGCCTAGATAGCACTGTATGGGACCCACTTAACAACAAGTAATAATGTGAAAAGGAGAGAGAACCTCTTCCCCACCTTGCACAGTAAGTGCTCAAGATGACACAGCTCAACCCTGGGCAAGGGCAGCTCCCAGGCGACAGCTTTGGCAGGGCCAGTAGAATTGAGAACACTTTGCCCAGAGGCTCCAGGAAGACATAGTCCACCACCAGAGGAAGTGGCAACGGGGACCTACTGCCCTGAAGCTCCAGGAAGCCACTCCAACTGTGGGAGTTGGTGTGACATGCTTGAGAGTGCTAGGAGACAGGCCCTGGCAGGGACGTTAGGGTGTTCACAGAGAACCTTGACAATACACACCAGTAAGGAAGGCAAGGAAGAACAGAAGGAAAATGATGAGAGGATATATAAGTAAACCCCTAGAGAGATTCCAGGCATAACTGGGAACGATTTTTTAAATTAACATATAATGTATTATTTGCCCCAGGTGTACAGGTCTCTGAATCATCAGGCTTACACATTTCACTGCACTCACCATATCACATACCCTCCCCTACGTCCATAACACTGGTAATGATTTTTAAAAGGATGTACTATAGCAATAGGTGGCAAAAGAACCAGAGAGACTGTGTATTACTGTTACCTAGTCCTATTTTTATCCTCCGTACAGAGTTGTAGGGAAATGCAGACTGATGTACATCTTTTTTTTTAATATAATTTTTTATTTTATTATTATTTTTTTATAAACATGTATTTTTATCCCCAGTGGTACAGGTCTGTGAATCACCAGGTTTACACACTTCACAGCACTCACCAAAGCACATACCCTCCCCAATGTCCATAATCCCACCCCCTTCTCCCAAACCCCCTCCCCCCAGCAACCCTCAGTTTGTTTTGTGAGATTAAGAGTCACTTATGGTTTGTCTCCCTCCCAATCCCATCTTGTTTCATTTATTCTTCTCGTACCCACTTAAGCCCCCATGTTGCAACACCACTTCCTCATATCAGGGAGATCATATGATAGTTGACTTTCTCCGCCTGACTTATTTCGCTAAGCATGATACGCTCTAGTTCCATCCATGTTGTCGCAAATGGCAAGATTTCATTTCTTTTGATGGCTGCATAGTATTCCATTGTGTATATATACCACATCTTCTTGATCCATTCATCTGTTGATGGACATCTAGGTTCTTTCCATAGTTTGGCTATTGTGGACATTGCTGCTATAAACATTCGAGTACACGTGCCCCTTTGGATCACTACGTTTGTATCTTTAGGGTAAATACCCAATAGTGCAATTGCTGGGTCATAGGGCAGTTCTATTTTCAACATTTTGAGGAACCTCCATGCTGTTTTCCAGAGAGGTTGCACCAGCTTGCATTCCCACCAACAGTGTAGGAGGGTTCCCCTTTCTCCGCATCCTCACCAGCATCTGTCATTTCCTGACTTGTTGATTTTAGCCATTCTGACTGGTGTGAGGTGATATCGCATTGTGGTTTTGATTTGTATTTCCCTGATGCCGAGTGATATGGAGCACTTTTTCATGTGTCTGTTGGCCATCTGGATGTCTTCTTTGCAGAAATGTCTGTTCATGTCCTCTGCCCATTTCTTGATTGGATTATTTGTTCTTTGGGTGTTGAGTTTGCTAAGCTCTTTATAGATTCTGGACACTAGTCCTTTATCTGATATGTCGTTTGCAAATATCTTCTCCCATTCTGTCAGTTGTCTTTTGATTCTGTTAACTGTTTCCTTTGCTGTGCAAAAGCTTTTGATCTTGATGAAATCCCAATAGTTCATTTTTGCCCTTGCTTCCCTTGCCTTTTGCGTTGTTCCTAGGAAGATGTTGCTGCGGCTGAGGTCGAAGAGGTTGCTGCCTGTGTTCTCCTCAAGGATTTTGATGGATTCCTTTCGCACATTGAGGTCCTTCATCCATTTTGAGTCTATTTTCGTGTGTGGTGTAAGGAAATGGTCCAATTTCATTTTTCTGCATGTGGCTGTCCAATTTTCCCAGCACCATTTATTGAAGAGGCTGTCTTTTTTCCATTGGACATTCTTTCCTGCTTTGTCGAAGATTAGTTGACCATAGAGTTGAGAGTCTATTTCTGGGCTCTCTATTCTGTTCCATTGATCTATGGGTCTGTTTTTGTGCCAATACCATGCTGTCTTGATGATGACAGCTTTGTAATAGAGCTTGAAGTCCGGGATTGTGATGCCACCAACGTTGGCTTTCTTTTTCAATATCCCTTTAGCTATTCGAGGTCTTTTCTGGTTCCATATAAATTTTAGAATTATTTGTTCCATTTCTTTGAAAAAGATGGATGGTACTTTGATAGGAATTGCATTAAATGTGTAGATTGCTTTAGGTAGCATAGACATTTTCACAATATTTATTCTTCCAATCCAGGAGCATGGAACATTTTTCCATTTCTTTGTGTCTTCCTCAATTTCTTTCATGAGTACTTTATAGTTTTCTGAGTATAGATTCTGTGTCTCTTTGGTTAGGTTTATTCCTAGGTATCTTATGGTTTTGGGTGCAATTGTAAATGGGATTGACTCCTTAATTTCCCTTTCTTCTGTCTTGCTGTTGGTGTAGAGAAATGCAACTGATTTCTGTGCATTGATTTTATATCCTGACACTTTACTGAATTCCTGTATAAGTTCTAGCAGTTTTGGAGTGGATTCTTTTGGGTTTTCCACATATAGTATCATATCATCAGCGAAGAGTGATAATTTGACTTCTTCTTTGCCGATTTGGATGCCTTTAATTTCCTTTTGTTGTCTGATTGCTGAGGCTAGGACCTCTAGTACTATGTTGAATAGTAGTGGTGATAATGGACATCCCTGCCGTGTTCCTGACCTTAGCGGAAAAGCTTTCAGTTTTTCTCCATTGAGAATGATATTTGCGGTGGGTTTTTCATAGATGGCTTTGATGATATTGAGGTATGTGCCCTCTATCCCTACACTTTGAAGAGTTTTGATCAGGAAGGGATGTTGTACTTTGTCAAATGCCTTTTCAGCATCTATTGAGAGTATCATATGGTTCTTGTTCTTACTTTTATTGATGTGTTGTATCACATTGACTGATTTGCGGATGTTGAACCAACCTTGCAGCCCTGGAATAAATCCCACTTGGTCGTGGTGAATAATCTTTTTAATGTACTGTTGAATCCTATTGGCTAGTATTTTGTTGAGTATTTTCGCATCTGTGTTCATCAAGGATATTGGTCTATAGCTCTCTTTTTTGGTGGGATCCTTGTCTGGTTTTGGGATCAAGGTGATGCTGGCCTCATAAAATGAGTTTGGAAGTTTTCCTTCCATTTCTATTTTTTGGAACAGTTTTAGGAGAATAGGAATTAGTTCTTCTTTAAATGTTTGGTAGAATTCCCCCGGGAAGCCATCTGGCCCTGGGCTTTTGTTTGTTTGGAGATTTTTAATAACTGTTTCAATCTCCTTACTGGTTATGGGTCTGTTCAGGCTTTCTATTTCTTCCTGGTTCAGTTGTGGTAGTTTATATGTTTCTAGGAATGCATCCATTTCTTCCAGATTGTCAAATTTATTGCCGTAGAGTTGCTCATAGTATGTTCTTATAATACTTTGTATTTCTTTGGTGTTAGTTGTGATCTCTCCTCTTTCATTCATGATTTTATTTATTTGGGCCCTTTCTCTTTTCTTTTTGATAAGTCGGGCCAGGGGTTTATCAATTTTATTAATTCTTTCAAAGAACCAGCTCCTACTTTCGTTGATTTGTTCGATTGTTTTTTTGGTTTCTATTTCATTGATTTCTGCTCTGATCTTTATGATTTCTCTTCTCCTGCTAGGCTTAGGGTTTCTTTCTTGTTCTTTCTCCAGCTCCTTTAGGTGTAGGGTTAGGTTGTGTACCTGAGACCTTTCTTGTTTCTTGAGAAAGGCTTGTACCGCTATATATTTTCCTCTCAGGACTGCCTTTGTTGTGTCCCACAGATTTTGAACCATTGTATTTTCATTATCATTTGTTTCCATGATTTTTTTCAATTCTTCTTTAATTTCCTGGTTGACCCATTCATTCTTTAGAAGGATGCTGTTTAGTCTCCATGTATTTTGGTTCTTTTCAAACTTCTTTTTGTGGTTGAGTTCTAGCTTTAGAGCATTGTGGTCTGAAAATATGCAGGGAATGATCCCAATCTTTTGATACCGGTTGAGTCCTGATTTAGGACCGAGGATATGATCTATTCTGGAGAATGTTCCATGTGCACTAGAGAAGAATGTGTATTCTGTTGCTTTGGGATGAAATGTTCTGAATATATCTGTGATGTCCATCTGGTCCAGTGTGTCATTTAAGGCCTTTATTTCCTTGCTGATCTTTTGCTTGGATGATCTGTCCATTTCAGTGAGGGGAGTGTTAAAGTCCCCTACTATTATTGTATGATTGTTGATGTGTTTCTTTGATTTTGTTATTAATTGGTTTATATAGTTGGCTGCTCCCACGTTGGGGGCATAGATATTTAAAATTGTTAAATCTTCTTGTTGGACAGACCCTTTGAGTATGATATAGTGTCCTTCCTCATCTCTTATTATAGTCTTTGGCTTAAAATCTAATTTATCTGATATAAGGATTGCCACTCCTGCTTTCTTCTGATGTCCATTAGCATGGTAAATTCTTTTCCACCCCCTCACTTTAAATCTGGAGGTGTCTTCGGGCTTAAAATGAGTTTCTTGGAGGCAACATATAGATGGATTTTGTTTTTTTATCCATTCTGATACCCTGTGTCTTTTGACAGGGGCATTTAGCCCATTAACATTCAAGGTAACTATTGAGAGATATGAATTTAGTGCCATTGTTTTGCCTGTAAGGTGACTGTTACTGTATATGGTCTCTGTTCCTTTCTGATCTACCACTTGTAGGCTCTCTCTTTGCTTAGAGGACCCCTTTCAAGATTTCCTGTAGAGCTGGTTTGGTGTTTGCAAATTCTTTCAGTTGTTGTTTGTCCTGGAAGCTTTTAATCTCTCCTTCTATTTTCAATGATAGCCTAGCTGGATATAGTATTCTGGGCTGCATGTTTTTCTCATTTAGTGCTCTGAAAATATCATGTCAGCTCTTTCTGGCCTGCCAGGTCTCTGTGGATAAGTCAGCTGCCAATCTAATATTTTTACCATTGTATGTTACAGACTTCTTTTCCTGGGCTGCTTTCAGGATTTTCTCTTTGTCACTGAGACTTGTAAATTTTACTATTAGGTGACGGGGTGTGGGCCTATTCTTATTGATTTTGAGGGGTGTTCTCTGAACCTCCTGAATTTTGATGCTCGTTCCCTTTGCCATATTGGGGAAATTCTCCCCAATAATTCTCTCTAGTATACCTTCTGCTCCCCTCTCTCTTTCTTCTTCTTCTGGAATCCCAATTATTCTAATGTTGTTTTGTCTTATGGTGTCACTTATCTCTCGAATTCTCCCCTCGTGGTCCAGTAGCTGTTTGTCCCTCTTTTGCTCAGCTTCTTTATTCTCTGTCATTTGGTCTTCTATATCACTAATTCTTTCTTCTGCCTCATTTATCCTAGCAGTGAGAGCCTCCATTTTTGATTGCACCTCATTAATAGCTTTTTTGATTTCAACTTGGTTAGATTTTAGTTCTTTTATTTCTCCAGACAGGGCTTTTATATCTCTCGAGAGGGTTTCTCTAATATCTTCCATGCCTTTTTCGAGTCTCGCTAGAACCTTGAGAATTGTCATTCTGAACTCTAGATCTGACATATCACCAATGTCTGTATTGATTAGGTCCCTAGCCTTCGGTACTGCCTCTTGTTCTTTTTTTTGAGTTGAATTTTTCCGTCTTGTCATTTTGTCCTGAGAAGAGTATATGAAGGGGCAAGTAAAATACTAAAAGGGTGGCAACAACCCCAGGAAAATATGCTTTAACCAAATTAGAAGAGATCCCAAATCGTGAGGGGGGAGAAAGGGGATAAAAAGAGGTTCAAAAAGGAAGATAGAAAAGAAAAAAAAAAGAAAAAAGAAAAAAAAAGAAAAGAATTTAAAAGAAAAGAAAACACCTAAGAAAAATATAAAAAAGAAAAGATATATATATTAGATAAACTAGTAAAAAATCGTTAAAAAAGAAAAAGGTAACAGTTAAAAAAAAATTTACCCGAAGGCGAGAAAAAAAAAACAAAAAATCAAAAAGAAAAAAATTAAATTAACCGCAAGACTAAATAAAAATCACAGGGAAAAAGCCATGAGTTCCGTGCTTTGCTTTCTCCTCCTCTAGAATTCTGCTGCTCTCCTTGGTATTGAAACCGCACTCTTTGGTAGGTGAACTTGGTCTCGGCTGGATTTCTTGTTGATCTTCTGGGGGAGGGGCTTGTTGTAGTGATTCTCAAGTGTCTTTGCCCCAGGCGGAATTGCACCGCCCTTACCCGGGGCCGGGGTGTGTAATCCGCTTGGGTTTGCTTTCAGGAGCTTTTGTTCTCTGAGCGCTTTCCGTAGAGTTCCGGAGGACGGGAATACAAATGGCGGCCTCCTGGTCTCCGGCCCGGAGGAGCCGAGAGCCCAGGGCCCCACTCCTCAGTGCGCGCTCAGAGAACCGGGCCCAGTTACTCCCGTCTGCCTGACCTCCGGCCGCAGTCCGAGCTCACCGAGCCTGCGACCGGCTCAAGGTCACCCCGAGCTGCGAGCTTACTGTCGGCTCTGTCTCTGTAGCCGGCTTTCCCGTTCCAATACCCGCAAGCTCTGCGACACTCAGACACCCCCGATCCTTCTGTGACCCTGCGGGATCTGAGGCCACGCTGACCCCGCGTGGGCTTCACCCCGGGTAGCCTCTGGAGCGATGTCCCTCAGCGGAACAGACTTTTAAAAGTCCTGATTTTGTGCGCGGTTGCTCCGCCGCTTGCTGGGAGCCGGCCCCTCCCCCCGGGGTCTATCTTCCCGTCGCTTTGGATTCCCTTCTCCGCCGGTCCTACCTTTCAGAAAGTGGTTGTTTTTCTGTTTCCAGAATTGCTGTTCTTCTTCTCTTCGATCTCCGATGGATTTTCAGGTGTTTGCAATCTTTAGATAAGCTATCTAGCTGATCTCCGGCTAGCTGAAGTAGTCTCAGCCTGCTACTTCTCCGCCATCTTGACTCCTCCCCCCCTGATGTACATCTTTATGGACCTTGCTCTATATTCTATATTGCTTTCATGTTATTCTTTCACTCACTCATTCAATCAATATTTATTACAGCCTTGATATGGTTTTACCATTCACACAGCCATCACAGTACACCGATTTCACTACAACTTTACTAACCTAGAATGGAATGACTCATGTTTGCTATTATTAGTTTTATTTTGTTTAGTGGTTTTGAAATACCTCAAAAATCTAAGGACTGGCTAATAACATTTGTTCTAATTTCAGAAATGTGTATTTCTTCAGATAAACATTTTTCAAGGTTACACAATCAAACTGCATATTCCATGACCCATTGAACACATCACCTTTATCCAAATGTCACGATTACCCAAGTGTGGGATCTCACTGTATACCCTGTATACCCCGCTGTAAACGTAATTCATAAAAAGTAGACCACATTAAGCTCAGTGAGTGTCTGCTGGGGAATGAAGGAGAAACTTCCCTCTTTCTTTCTCTTTCTCTTTCTTTCTTTCTTTCTTCCTTTCTTTCTTTTCCCCTGAACAATCCAAATAAACTGTATTCAACCTTATAAATATGGTTTTGAGTGTCATAATACTGGAGTAAATGCTCCAACTCTAGGTACTGGAAGTTTCCACCATCCTAAGCCTAACTCCACCTGTGTTTTGTTCTGAACCACCAGGGCCCTCACACTGCAGGAATATCCTGCAGTCCACCTACCATCATCCTGACTGGGGATGCCAGTTCACCGGAAGGAGAAACTGACAAAAACTTCGTCAACAGGTAAATCTCATGTGCCTAATCTTTGCACTGTGAAGAATAATATTTCCTAGCATATGAGGATTATATGGCTATATATACTTTTTATAAATCTTCTTTCTTGATCATTTTATTGATGAAACAGAATCAAGCAGTTTTTCCAAATGAGAGCAAGAGCTTGAGATTTGTCCGTTATCTTTCCCTTCCTGCCCCCAAATTATTTTTCTTTTCCTGGATTTGGTTCTTGTACATTGCTAGCCTTTAAGCACAAATCATAGCAGGGTAGTTTCCCATAATAACTGCCCAGATAGTTGCAAACAGACCTGAGAGATAATAGTCTTTGACCAAAGAATCCTGCCCCTGGGAAAATGGGGTCCTGGGAGGAAGATGACCCCTTGGGAAGGACACTGGCTCATGTACACAGTGATGTTCCTGCCTCAGTTTGACCCAGCACTAACATATGCATTGGTCTGGCTGGAGTAAGACTAAGTGTAATTTTCAAAAAGCTACAAAGATCATTCTCACACAAAAATACAGTGAGCATGTGTCAAAGATTTTTTAACTCATTGATGAGGAAACCATCAGGATGACAAAGTCAGTTCAAAAGAGGATACAAGAAATGGAAATACATATATAATCAGTGGGGAGGAAAAGAATGCTGGAATAAGATGACTAAGTTTGATATAAAATAGGTTACTGTTCCACAAGACAATGAAACCTTGTTTTTTATCTTTCTTCCCCAACAGAAATAAATCATCTATATCTCTATCAGACAATTATTCATATTTTATGAGTTTTCTACAGTTAGATGTTCATTCAAAGTGGGGGCCCTAATGAAAAGTAAATAACCAAAGTTACATTTCCTTAGAGCAGTTTTTCAAAAACGTTAGCAAGCATCAGAATCACCTGGAGGCATGTTCAATCACAGATGGCTGGGCACCATGTCACAGAGTTTCTGATCTGTTTGGTCTGGAGTGGAAACTGAGAATTTGAATTTCTAACAAGTTCTCAAGCGTAGGCTTATAAGATGATGCTCTAGGATGACTTTGAAAGAATATACAGGTATCTATTTATCTATTTTACAAGCTATGGACAAATTTTCTTAACAAGATGACTCTGTTCTGTCTTTCAGAGCTCACAGTCCCCACAGGAGGCTTTCTCACCGACACCTGAAGGTTTCCACTGCTTCACTGACTTCTGTGGGTAAGGGTTAGTGTAATTATCTTATTTCTGCAACCAGACATAGGGGTCCAGCTGAATGTATGTTTGAGCAGGAAGACCGAGATCTGGCAGCTCCTTCCCTTCTCCTAATTCTCAGGCAGGTCTATACCTACAAGCCCAAGAAAGCAAAGTCAGTCTGCCCCTCTGTGTTTGGGCCCAGAAGAAGTATGATATCTAATTTTAATTTATTTTGGTAAAAAAGACAAGGCAAGAGGGTAAAGAGAAGGATGAGGAAGTCAAAGAGACAGAACAGCAGGGTGAAGCTCAATTCTGGGCCATAGGGTGCAGAGTCCTCTACCTCTGGCTAGAAAGGCCCAAATCCAGGTAGGCATGTGTTTGAATGCACAGGTCGCTGCCCCAATCACCAACTCATTACCCAAATGATTGGGCAATGTTCTGGGTCTATTCTGGACCATTGGAACACAGATATTTTATATATATATTTATATATGTATATATATAAAATATAGATTTGGTCTCTATAAATATATAAAATATAGATGGTCTCTCTCTATATATAAAATATAGATTTGGTCTTCATGTTGCTCATAGTCTATAAAGAGACTGAGAAGTGAACAGATATAATCAGGACACCATATTATAAGGCCCTTTAAAGAAGCGTTAGGGAAACTGAGGCAAGAAGGGGATCAATTCTGTCTGGGGAGGGGGAAGACTGTCCAGAAGACAGCATATTTGAGTTGTGCCTTAGGAAGTTGGACAGATAGAAAAAGAAAGAAAAATTATTCTGGGTAGAAGAAACAACATAGTAGGGGAGCAGGAACCATAAGAAAGTAACTGAATGCTCTGCTGCGTGAATTAGTTAGGAGTCTTCCAAATGATAGAAAAACTCAAACTATCTTACACTAAAAGTACATACATACAGAATTTGAGAAACAAGGCAGAGGATCATGGGGGAAGAGAGGGGAAAATGAAACGGGACAAAACCAGAGAGGGAGACAAACCATAAGAGACCTTTAATCTCAGGAAACAAACTTTAATCTCAGGAAACAGCAAACAGGGTTGCTGGAGTGGAGAGGGTGGGAGGGATGGGGTGGCTGAGTGATGGACACTGGGGAGGGTATGTGCTATGGGGAGTGCTGTGAATTGTGTAAGACTGATGAATCACAGACCAAAAGATAAATTGTATGTTAATTTTAAAAAAGAAAGAAAAAATACATACACACATACATACATACAAATAAAGCCAGAGTTTGTGTTTTCAAGGAGTGCTGAATCCAGGTGCTCTAGTTGGGTCATTATCAATCGGCTCATCCCATCTCTCAAATTTCCACCCATGCGTTAGCTTTCTTTTTGGCAAATGGCTACCAGCAACTCCAGGCTTATATCCCATCAGTGGAAAGAGAGTCCTTCTTCTGTGTACTCAACACAATTCCCAGACTTGCCTCTCCTTGGCCTTCTGTGGTGATCCCTGAGTCAATCACTGTAGACAGGGGGATTGAACTCACCTATTGGCCAAGGCTCGGGTGAGTTTGGAGGATAGGGTTTAGCTCCTTCTTAACTAACATAATTGAGACTCAGCGGGGTTTCACCCAACGCAAACTGAGGCTTCACCCAATGCAAATGACTGAAAGAAGCGGGAAGGGGAGCTAGAGAGGCACAGTGAAAGATGTTCACCATCAGGGGGGAGGGGAAGGGCCTTTGGAGAAGTATGTGGGATGGGTAAAGATGCTGGACCCAGTCTGGCATTGGCACATGACTAGGGACCATGAGGAATCCTGATGATGTGAGGTCAGCAGAGAAGTGTAAGGTCAGATATGGCTCTTAAGAAGGTCACTCTGTGGGCGCCTGGGTGGCTCAGTGGGTTAAAGCCTCTGCCTGCAGCTCAGGTCATGATCTCAGGGTCCTGGGATCGGGTCCCGCATCGGGCTCTCTGCTCAGCGGTGAGCCTGCTTCCCCCTCCCTCTCTCTCTCTCTCTCTACTTGTGGTCTCTGTCTGTCAAATAGATAAATGGGAGTCTTTAAAAAAAGAAAAAAAAAAAAAAAAGAAGGTCACTCTGTGGCAGTGGGAGATGGCAGGAGGGGATAGCGTGAAGGTAGAGGACCTATGAAGCAGCTGTTGTAATTGTGCAGGTAAGATGTAAGGAACAAGAGTGGAGAGGAGACACAAGTTCCAGAGATATTTCTGAGGCAAATCATGATCAGGACTTGATGATCAGTTGATGGGATGGATGTCAAGAGACCGAGGAAGGAGTGTGGAGTGATTCCCATGGTTCTGAGCAGCTGGGGAAAGTGGTGTCATTCACCCAGAGAAGCGCTGCTGGAGAAGAGTCAGTTCTGGAGAAAGGTAGGGGTAGATAGTGTGAGTAGAGGAAAGAAGGGAGGGAAGGTGGCCGTGATCTTTGGAGTGCTCTTTATCCACACACCTTAAGCTCTCTAGCTTGTTGAAATAGAGACCAGAAAGAACAACACTCTAGGGAAAGATCGCATGGAGGAGGAGCTCCTGATGGCCTTCCTAATGGCAGAGTTTAGGACAGGACTGGAAACCTAGGTGGCTTCATGACCATTTGTTACAGAGGACCTGCCACAGCCACAGATGACAGACCTGTTGAGGCAGCCCTCAGTGGGCTGAGTTTGCTCTGGGCAGCTTCCCTGGGCTAAGGTGTGAGGGGCCAAGGATTGTGTGGTTCTCGCCCTGAGTTCACCCTCCCGCTGTAGACCCCGCAGGGCACGTTATTGACCTGGTCAATGACCAGCTGCCGGATATCAGCATCTCAGAAGAGGACAAGAAGAAAAACCTGGCACTGCTGGAAGAAGCCAAGTTGGTGAGTGAACGATTCCTGACCCGCCGTGGGAGGAAGTCCAGGAGCGGCCCCGGAGACTCCCTGTCAGGTAGGATATACAGGTGGCTGCCCTGAGCCCCTCCGAGGTGGGGTAGGGGATAGGGAGGGCCAGGATCCAATTGTAGTGGGAGGCCTGCTTCCAAGGGGTGGCCTTTGATTTGCCTGCCCCCAGGCTAGGTGCCAGGAGGACTGATCCTTGTGAAGATCTTGTTAAGAGAGGGCATCTTACCCTATTTCAGAAGCTCTAAAATACTGATCCAACTCTAGCCCAGAAAACACCGCTTTTAATTTTGGGGACCTATTGTGGCTTTCTGTTTCACCAAGAAATGTCAGCCCTTATGATACCCATGAATTTAACATGGATTCCCCATCCCTTAATCCTACATAGAGAGAAATCTCTGTGTGAGGCCCACGTGCACAGGCTCTTGGACCTTCCTGCATGGATGGAGTCCTCCTGTGGTAGTCACATGGCAGTCCAGAATCAGCCCCTAACCTGACAAAGCAGTCCCAGTTCCCAGGGGTCAAAATTGCCCGAAAGGATATCTTTTGTTAGGCTGAAGTCGTAAACCTTCATGAATGCTGGCCAGTTTGTGTCTGTCTCCACAGCTGCTTTCCCGAATCTCAGTCCCGGAGCTTCTCCAAACTCCTCCCAAAGCAACTCGCTTATTGTCTCCACACCACCTGGTGAGGTTCAGTACCAGGTTTCCTGTCCTGGCTTCTCCCTTTGGGTGGCAGCTGAGTCCAACCCCTGGTCCGACCAGGATGCATCCCATCTTGCAGGCTTTCTAGTCAGGACCCCTGTTTGGTCTCCTCCCCAGAGGACTCCCACCTAGGCCTGGTCGGGCTGCCTCTGAGGAGGTAGATGTACTTTCTATTGGGGTTTTGAGCTAGTGTGGGGAAACAGGCCTTGCCCCAGATGAGTCTAGGTAGGTGAGGACAGAGGCAAGGTTGTGGGAAAGGGGCTACAACTGGTGCTTTCTCTGCTAAGAGAGAACTCAGAGAGGGGCTACCCCAGAACTTATTTAAAAAGGTCTCTATTTGAGCCACTCTTTTCTTTTTGGTTTCTTCCCTTTCATTAGACTGTGTACAGGGCCACACCCTTAAACCAGTTCGGAAAGGGGCATGGTGCCAGGGAGAACAGCCTGCCCTTGTCAGAGATGTTGGGCAAACTCGGGCTCTGACCAGGCATCCTGGGTTCAATTCCCAGTGCTGAGACTTCCTGGCTGTATGGCCTTGATTTCCCTCTGCCTCAGTTTCCTCATGTGGTTTCTGTGCTGATTAAATGAGGGCTCCCCATAGAATGTGACATGTGAAATGTACTTAACATGTCAGGCATTACTGACAACCATAGCTGGGGAACCAAGGGAGGGCATTCTGGGGAGGTAGATATGTTTTTGCTAAAGGGACAGCTGATGGTCTGAGGGGCTAGACATCACTCACCAGAGTCTGGACTATTCCAGGTTTGGATGCATGCAGCGACCCACAGTCCCCTTTGCCTGGAGCACCACCACAGGTAACAGGGGTCCTGATTGGGGTTTCTATGCCAACTGGTCTCTCCCCTTATCCCTTAACCCCTGAGAGGCCCTCATGACCCACTGAGATGACAGTGCTGGGAAGGGAAAGCGTCTATACCACTTTGAGGGTATTTAAGAAAAGATATGGTCTCTTTGCATTGCTGTCTGACATGTGTTCACTTTCTCCAGCAGAAGGGGGATGAGGCCGAAGTCTCTTCACCTCACTTTGGCGAGCCTGTGAGTGTGAACTCTATCCTATTTGGGTGATTTGGGTGGGAAACACTGTTCCAAAAGTCTAGGCTAGCCCTGGGAAGTCTTCAAGTGAGTGTGAGTGGAGTGTCATGGCTGGGGAGGCTAGAAGTTTCCTCTGTTCTATGATGACTGGAAGTCTAAAGTATGGGGGGGCTAAGGAGGCAGGATTCACCTTCACTTTAGCCTTATAACCTGGCACCTTCACTAGGGCCACTGGCCATAGACTAGGGGGACTGCTGGGCCCAGGAACAGTCAGACAAGACAGCTGCTTTTGTCACTCTCGTAAAAATTACAGTAAATTTCCAGTTCCTGATTGGGATTCCTCTTGGCAGCAGCCTGGAAAAATCTCATCTTTGCTGATGAGCACTCGGGTCCCACCTCTGCTTAGAGTAAAGTGCTCAAGGTGATGCTGAGGGCAGCATGAAATATAATCTCATCTAGAACTGGGGCTAGGATAGAGTCCTCTGGCAGAGTTTTGCCACTCACACAAGATAGCCATACAAATCCTCCTCACAAAGCAGGTTTCCCTTGAGAAATGAAATAAGAGTGCAGAATCTTAGAACTTCTGAGTGGTAAGATAGTCACCTTTGCAAGAATCACCTGATCCAGAGATCCGTAACCGTCTTTAGATCATGGAATTCTCTGCAATATTGCTGAAAGCCATGGTTTCTCTTCCCAGAAAAATACATACCATATGCACACATAAACACACATATACATTTGCAATAGTTTCAGAGGGCTCACAAATCTGATGAGAAATCTGAGTCCCTAAAGAGTTAAGGGCCTTGCCAGGAAGAGTCAAGACTAGAAACTGGGGCAACTGAGTCAAGGCTGAAATTTGTGACTGCCCCCAACCGGTCTACTATTCCGCTGTCTTCCACAGCCCCTAGCCCTTGGGAAGTCCTTGGAAGATTGTGAATGACAGGTCCCCTTGTCCTATCTGTTTTATAGACCTCAGGCTTGCCTGTGCATCCTCCTTTACTGGTTTATATTTGACTGAGAAGCCCTCCCCTTCCACTCAGTGCACACACATACACACAGCCACCTTAGCAGGGTCTGTGGGGACAGAGGCCCCACAGTGGAAGTGGCCCCACCTCTTTCCTCTCCAGCCTGCCTCCAGAGTCCCAGCTCTACCTTGTCTCTTTCAGAATGTCTCCAAAGGGTTAGCTGACCGGAAGCAGAATGACCAGAGGAAAGTGTCTCAGGGCAGGCTGACTCCTCGTTGTCCCACAGTTGAGAAATCCAAAGAGACTGCAATTGACCAGAAGGAAAACTGCGATCCCCTCCAATGCCCTGAGGCCACACCCAAAGGCCCAGCTTCTGGCATAGGCAGTGGTGGGAAAATGGCTCTGAATAGCCCTCAGCCTGGCCCTGCTGAAAATGAGCTGGGAAAGGCACTTCTGAAGACAGCCAAGGAAGGCAACCCTCTGCCTAGAGGTCCAGCCCAGGGCTCTGGAGGGGTGGCTCCCCTGAGCCCCCAGGGAAAAGGTACAGCTGGAGAGCCGACAGGGTCAAAATTTGGCTCAAAAGCAGAGTTGCGGCCCCCTGCTTCCCGGCCACCCCTACAGCGGGGAGTCTCCTGGGACAGCGGTCCTGAAGAATCTGGCCCCCGGCTGCAGAAAGTGCTTGCCAAGCTGCCTTTGGCAGAGGAAGAGAAGCGTTTTTCAGGCAAAGTTGGCAGCAAGTTGGCCAAGGCACCCGGACTCAAAGACTTCCAGATACAAGTGCAGCCAGTACGGATGCAAAAACTGTCTAAGCTCCGTGAGGTAAGTTCCTGGGGGCCAGCTGGGCAGGGTGTGCCCTGGGCTGGAGACCTCTAGGCTGAACTGCTAGGCAGGGCAGCTGTGGCCTGGACTGGGGCCTTATGGGTCCCAAAACTTCCCCATCCTGATAAATCAGGCCCACTGTGTAGCATCTTCTTCATATATGTTTCAGGTGCTTTTACCTCCCTTCCTAGGGTGAGATCAGTGGGATGTAGTTGCCACACAAAGTCACATTTTAAGGGGAAGGCAGGTGGACAGATGGGCACATGGGCCCTCAGTACTGGGCTGTGTTTTCCCCTCCAGTCAGAGCTGGCAGCTCATAAACAGGAAGCCCTTGATAGAGTGCCTTGTCATGCCAAGGATGGCATAGATTTTCCCTCTGTCAGGCCCCTGAACTTTCCTTCCTCATGCCTTTTAACCAAGGGCTTCAAGTCCATCTTCAGGTATAATGATGGCTATGAGGGGCTGCTCCCCCTGTGGGAATTTCTTCCACTGTCCATGATGGCCCCATCTTTCACTGGCCATCAAACCAGGCACAGTAGTCTCTCATGGGGAGACAACCCTACGCAAGGGGTGATTGGGAATATCCAGCAATGTATGGGACCGAGATAGGATGTGAGGGTGAAAAGAGATGAACAGGACAAGGAATTGTTATCCAGTCCCATTTCCCCAGAGGACCAGCCCAGGCCACAGGCCAAGGCAACTGGGACTCCATGGGGTGGGTCCTGGCACCCTCATGGCTAGAACTGGACAAGGTTCCCCTGGCTCCCCTACAGAAGGCATGTGAGCTGGGGAAGGAAAAGAGGCATCTGATAGCAGTCAAGCACAAGTGAGGAGGTTTCTGTGCTAGCAGGGACACATTGCAATGTGTCCTATTCAGAAACCTTTATTCCTATTCAGAAACTTTCCATGATGCTCTGAATTGGAGGCTCCAGGGAGCTGCTAAGGGAACAGGTAAAAGGCCATGGCCAATTGCTTCCATTTGGGCCAGGAGCACCCTCTGCTGGCCCCTCCCTTTTTCTTCTTTATCCGGGGGACAAACCACTCAAGTGGCCCCTGCTACACGGGAGACTGAAAATCCCCTCTTACGCACAAGTCACAGGCGTGAGGAGATCTCTCAAATGTTGGAAGTGCTGGTCTGGTGCTGACTAACCTGTGGTCAGCATCCCCATCTCTCCTGGGCTTCGACTGCCAAGGCCCCAAGCAGCATAGTGGGGCAGCAATTCTCAGGCCTCATTTGTCTGGAGAGTTTAACAACTCTAGGGGTGCCATAACCAGCCCCTGACGAAACTGGGGTAGGAGAGGTCACAACTCCTAGAAATGGGCATTCACTGCCTTGAACAACAGGGCAGGAAGCTCTAGCTAGCTTGAAGCACAGTCATGGGCTCAACAAAATTTCCAGCAGAAGCTCCATACACATCTAGGCGACCATCCTGTCCCCAGAGCCCTGGGCTCTGCTTCTGTTTGTCATATAACTCTCAGCCACAGTGTGGCTGGAGCTCATTTGCCCTGAGGCCCCCAGGCTTACTTAAAAGGCAGACCATGCCAAGGACAATTCTTAACCCAAGAAATGTGGTGCTAATGGTGGGGTTTGGGGCACTTTTATGGGCTGGGAGAGGAGCTGTCTTCCAGGTGCCCTTCATATGTCACCATGTCATGGCTGTCCACCCCCCTTTGAGGCTGCCCTTAGTACCTCCCACATAAGGCTGGGTGGTCACAGAGGCATAAACAGAACCAAGAGAAGAGCTCCACCTGATGTTATTGTCTGAAATGTTGTTTTCTTCTTCCCCTAAAAAGGAGCACATCCTGATAAGAAATCAGAACTTAGTGGGGCTCAAGCTTCCAGAACTTAGTGAAGCAGCTGAGCAGGAAAAAGGTAGGTGGGGTCCGGGCAGATGCTCTCCTCAGGCCAGGGCTGGATTCATTTCTACCAGATAAAAGAAGGTGAATGTGTGAACTGGAGACTTCTGTCAGGGCTTTGGTCTCAGTGGCGAGTATGGGCCAAACACAGAGGAGGCCCTCAGTAAATATTTGCAGATAAATGAATGAATCAGATCATGTTTCCTGCCCAGAGAACCTCTAAACTTGTCTCCTCCCAACCAGCACCCACTTCCGGACCCTGCCAGCCCTCCCTGAGCCTTGTTAGCACCTAGAAGGCCTGGAAGGGTGACCTAGGCCTCAACTTTTGACACTTCCTTTTCCTCTCACACCCAGGAAGTCACTCAAATAGAACAGTTCCTCTTTTCAAGACATCAGAGTCATCTCTTGCTTTCTAATCTGCTGTCACCACAAAGTCCAGACACCAGCCCTTTCCTCCCTGGCCCTGCAAGTCCCCACCCATCCACCCTGCCAGACTCATCTGGAAAATAAGACTTTGGATCTCCTGCCTCCCTCCTGCCCCCCATCTCCTGGCTCACCTCTTCTCTGGTCAGTCATAGCACAGAAGCCTTCTGCTTAAAGATTGTTGTATGGGCAGGACCAGGGTGCCACCAACTTTGTTGGAAGCCCTGGTCTGAAATATAGTTAACTAACAGCTACCTATTCAACATTAACAAGATTCCCAGAAGAAAAATTTCTAACAACTTTTTAAAGTACTAATTAAAGAAAATTAACCATCTTTAGAGGAAAACTTCGGGGAAAAATATGATATATTTTTCTACTTTTAATTTTTATTGTGCTTATTAAAGCAGCTTCAAAACACTAGGAAAAGATTCATCTTAAAATTTGCCCCACAATCCCCTAAATTCTGAAAAAAAATGCAATTTTTATTCTTTCCAGTATTTACCTGCATTTATAATTTTTTTCACAATTGATTTGTATAGCTATATCTTCTTATTTCTACTTTTTAAACTTATTTCATAACTGATTCCATATATTTTGACCTGTCCTGTTGTTTATCATTGAATAGATGTACCTTTTCACTGATGCATTGACTGCTGGGTATTCCAAATGTTTACAGTTCTCTTAGCTATGATTAACCACCCTGCTCTAAATAACTCTGTACTCATAGTTTTTTTCTTTCTTCCTTCAAGTTATTCCCTTGAACAAATTCTCAGGCTTGAGATTCACTGGGTCAAAGTATAGAAACACTTGCATTTGCCAAATTGCCTCCAGTGTAGACTGCTACCGGCAAAGACAGAGGCATCTTCCTCCTAAGAACTACCAGCACTGGACTTTGCTTTGCTTTCACTCCTTACGGGCCAGAATATATTAAGAATCAGATAATCAATAAATGCCACTTTGTTATTACTTCAACTAATTTGCTAGCAAGCAAGTTCAAATTTAAATATTTTAAATGTTTATTTACTCTGTTTTTTCTTAGTGGGCAGATTAGCTTTGCATTGCTCTACCCAAGTGTCCATATGGGTATTAGGGTTTTTTGTTGGTTTATTTTTTGTTGGTAATATATGTAAACTCTACAGACATTAACCTTTTACAATATTCTTCTTTTGAAATTTATTTCTAGTTTCATACCATAATGCTTGGAAAAGATGCTTGATGTAATTTCAGTCTTCTTAAATTTATTGAGACTTGTTTTGTTCCTAACATATTATCTATTCTAGAGAATGTTTCATGTGCACTTGAGAAAAATATGTATTCTTTCGCTTTTGGGTGGAATGTTCTGTATATGTTTATATGTTTCTAATAGTCCATCTGGTCTGATACGTCATGTAAGGCCAATGCTTCCTCATTGATTTTCTGTCTGGATAATCTCTCCATTGATGAAAGTGGGGTTATTAAAGTCCCTTACAATTATTGCATTGCTGAAAATTTCTCCCTTTCACTCTGTTAATATTTGTTTTATATTTAGATACTCCTATATTGGGTGCATAAATATTTGCAAATGTTATATCCTCTGGTTGAGTTTGTATTTTTCTTAGTACTTTTTCATCCCATCATTTTTTGCTTTTTAACAAGTTTTACTTTGGAGATATTGTGAAGTTTTTTTTTTAAGATGTTATTTATTTATTTGACAGACAAAGATCACAAGTAGGCAGAGAGGCAGGCAGAGAGAGGAGGGGAAGCAGTCTGCCTGCTGAGCAGAGAGCCCAATGCAGGGCTCCATCTCAGGACCCTGGATCATGACCTGAGCTGAAGGCAGAGGCTTTAATCCACTGAGCCACCCAGGCGCCCCAAGAAATTGTAAAGTTTTTATGATAATCTTTGCCTATCTTTTCTTTTGAGAAGTCTTCCATTATTTAAATTGCTATAAAAACATTACTTCTCCCTAATTGGGATAGCAAATCTATTTTCTAATAGTTTGATCTATTTATATTTATTTTGCTAATACCTGTGGAATTTATTTTAAGATATAGGTATTTGGAAATTTAAGATCCTTAATAATTTTTTATTAGTATGTATATTCTTATTATTTTGTGGCTTAGACAATCATATACTACATTCTTTTTTATATATACCAAACACTAGTTCTGAGCACCTTATTTTCTTTTATTCTAATCAATACTGACCCATTTTAATTACTGCTGCCTTAAAATATATTGTATTATGTAAGACTACTTCTCTTTTACTATTCATCTTTTTCAGAATATTCTTTATGTTCTAGATATAAAGATTCAGTGCAAAATAATGGAAAGAACAACTGCACAAAAAGTCAGGAGATCTGAGTTCCTGTCTCAGCCCAGGAACCAACTGACTGAGTCTTTTTTTTTTTTTTTTTTTTTAAGATTTCATTTATTTGACAGAGATCACAAGTAGGCAGAGAGGCAGGCAGAGAGAGAGAAGGAAGCAGGCTCCCCACTGAGCAGAAAGCCCAATGCAGGGCTCGATCCCAGGACTCTGGAATCATGACCTGAGCTGAAGGCAGAGGCTTTAACCCACTGAGCCACCCAGGCACCCCTGATTGAGTCTTTAAATGCATTCTTCAACCTCTGTTCCCTCTTATACGAGCTGACCTCAGAAGGCTCATAGCTCTAAAAAGTAAGATTCAAGGGTTACAGGTCCTTTTTGGTTTTGCCTCTTAACTACCCATTTCTTTTTTTTTTTTTTTTTAAAGATTTTATTTATTTATTTGTCAGAGAGAGAGAGCGAGATCGAGCACAAGCAGACAGAGTGGAAGGCAGAGTCCGAGGGAGAAGCAGGCTCCCTGCGGAGCAAGGAGCCCGATGTGGGACTCGATCCCAGGACGCTGGGATCATGACCTGAGCCGAAGGCAGCTGCTTAACCAACTGAGCCACCCAGGCGTCCCTTAACTACCCATTTCTTTAAGTGAGATTTATACCATTCTATACAACATTTTAATTGTGATTGCTCTAAAGCTACACACTGGATTCAGAAGAACTGTCCTAGTGTTGTTTGTTTTATAGTTTATAGACTTTTTAAAATTACTTACTTTGAAAAAATTTAGTTCTCATTCCACATGGTGTGTCCCTCTATAAATCTGGGTTTTCCTTTCTTTTTCCTCTAAAAGATTTGAAGCTCTTTGTACAGGTCTCCTTATCTCTCATTAGGGCACATTCTGTACATTCTTACCTATTCACGAAGAAGACTCTTTTTTTCATTAGATTTTCCTAGTTGACAATCAGTGGCATAGATGAATACTGCGTGGTATTATATGTGTTTCTTTTATATGAAGAAATGATACATGGATTACTACAGTGACTAACTAGCACAATTACTATAACTAGAGTGATTACTGCATGCCAGGTACTGGATTAAGCATCTGATAATATTTCACTTAATGCTATCGCAAACCTAGGAGGCAGGCCTTACTCTTCCCTTTTACAGATGAGGAAATTGAAGCCTGGGGAGATTAAGTTCACATGGTTATTAATTGCTGAAGTCAGGATCAGAATCCAGAGGTGACCAAATCCAAAGGCTCTTGACCACTTTGCACAATACTTTTTTCACATTCACAATTTGTTATTTTTATTTTATTGAATTCACTGTCTTGGTTGTATATTTGTGCATATGTGTGTGTGTACTTGTGTATCTGTCCAAGTTTCCTACTTTGGCAACATTCTCTAATACAATAATGGTGATAAGGAGAATACTTGCCTTGTTTCTGTTTTTAATTGAATTGTTTTTGTGCTTTTCTTTGAAGGATCATGTTGTGTCTGATTCTTAAATAGATGTACTATTTTAATTTATTATATTATTTAAGTACTAAATATTTTATATTCCTAAATAGAAAAAGATATGTAATAAATTTGTAGAATATAAAAATACATTATTTCATCATATAGTATACCATTTTACGTATTTTATGTTATTTTATATATATTATGTTTATATATTTTTATATATAGTGTATTATTTTACATTTTTATTATTTTAAGGAAATAATCTGGTCTTTAAAGCTTCAATATTTATGTTGAATTTTATCAATTTGCTTTGGGCATCTATTGAAGAATTACATAAATTCAGTCATTTAATATAGTAATAATTTTCCAAATTTAGAAATATACCCTTGTGGTCCTGGAATAAAATTCATTTGGTCATGTTGTAATTTCTTTTATGTGTACTACCAAATTTTCTCCATAAGTATTTCTTTTAAGGTATTCTATAACGTTCTAGCATTACTTAAGACAAAATTCTACGTTGCTTTAACATAGAGGCCCAGAAGTATGCTAACCTGCAGGGTAGAGAAGAATGTGTCAGCCTCGAGTAATGATTCTAAGGCAAGCTGTCAGGTTAGCAGGTGGCTCTGCTTCACATAATCATTCAGGGACCTTAGTTTCTTCTCTGCATTTCTATACATTCTCCTAGATGTATCTTTATAGAAATATATAACTTTTGCCATGGGATATTATCTTAGAAGTGGAACTGCTTGATCAAAAGACATTTATATTTAAATACATATACATACTGCCAAATTAACTTATAAAATGTATACCAATTTTGGGGCTCCTGGGTGGCTCAGTCATTAAGCATCTTCCTTCAGCTCAGGTCATGATTCCAGGGATTGAGCCACCCATCGGGCTCCCTGCTCAGCAGGAAGCCTGCTTCTCCCTCTCCCACTCTCCTGGCTTGTGTTTCTCTTTCACTGTCTGTTTCTCTGTCAATTAAATAAATAAAATTTTTAAAAAATATATGCCAATTTAGATATCCACTACATGCCCTCCCTCCCATTTTTCTGTCATTTCTAGGATCTGGGTGGTTAAGAGTTTAAGCTTCAACACTGATTAGCTGCATAGCCTTGGGCAAGTTTCTTAGTCTCTAGATGGCTCAGTTTGCTCATCTATATTATAGGTATAATAATAGTACTATAGTACCTATTTCGTTGGGCTGATATTTTTTTATGTGATACTGGTCTTTATTCCAGCAGAAAACTGGCATACATTTTTAATTCCTCTAATCAAGGTTGTGGAACTGTGTCACATGTGGGATGTTGTCCTGTATACTCTACAGTATATGTAGGATGGTGCTGGAGATGTGGTGAGCAGCCACATGTGTTTGATTGATATCTGCAGATTTGGGACTTCCTTTTCCTACATTCTGAATCAAAGAGCTTCTTCCCCTCTCATATCTAGCATGAAAGACTCTGGGAGTCTCCGTGAAAGCTAAAGAGGCCAGCTCTTTTTGGGAGCTCTAAATACAACAATGTATATGAGCTCATAGGAAAAACTCGAGTCTCTTATGATAATTGTTGGCTGTCCCTTTGGGAAATGGGAAAGATCCTTATCAGAACATTCTGGAATCTTAAGAACTTTGGCTTTCTTTCAGTTTCTGAGGATTGGGAGGCTCTTTCCTGCTGCATCTGGTCTTTCCAACAATCCAACAAGTTTTCTTCACAGACCATTTGTAGGATGTTTGGGTCCTAATCATTTGCAGGTCATTTCATGCCAAAGATGTGAGGCTGATTGTGGGCTAGTTCCCAGACTGCATGCTGGGAATGCAGAGGTGAAAAAGACTCAGGCTCTGCCTTCAAGAAGAGGGCCTTGTCTTGGCTGTCATTATTACTGGTTCCTTCAGTTACCTCAACAACGTCCATCCCATCTCTCAGCACTCCTAACCTCCTCATCCAACTCAATTCACTGCCTATACTCAGCCAGAGGAAATCTCTGAAATACGCATCTGGTTCAGCATCTTCAGGGCCCTTTATTCAGCTCTTAAGATGAGCACTAAAATCCTTAGTAGGATGTACAAGGCCCTGTGTAATTAACCCCCCTTCCCTTTCCCACATTTTCAATGGCCACTCTCCTCACTCTCAATATCTTGGCCTTCCTTCAGCAACCCACTCCTCCTCCTTGGCTTGGCACGGGCACAGAACCTGGAATGTTCTTCCTCTCATCCTCTTTGCCTAATGGACTCTCATTCAGTCTTTTCTGCGCAAATGTCACTTTTCTAGGGAACACTTTTCCAGTACCTCCAGATCCTTCTGTCTTATAAAATCTATCACAATATGAAATGAAATGTTTGATCTAAATGTAATGTAATTAATCTCTGTCCCATGAGGTAACAAGCTCCCAGAGGACAGTAACTTGTCTATTTTGCTCAGCATTATATCCCTAGTTCCTAGCCCATTGTCTGAATCATAGTAAGCACTCAATAAATACTGGATAAATGAATGAGTTCACCTTCACCTTCTAGGAGAGGAAACACAAGGATGAAAACATCACTATAATATATTGTATCAAGACTTTACAATACAGGGCGCCTGGGTGGCTCAGTGGTTTAAGCCGCTGCCTTTGGCTCGGGTCACGATCTCAGGGTCCTGGGATCGAGTCCCATATCGGGCTCTCTGCTCAGCAGGGAGCCTGCTTCCCTCTCTCTCTCTCTGCCTGCCTCTCTCTCCATCTACTTGTGATCTCTGTCAAATAAATAAATTAATTAAAAAAAAAAAAGACTTTACAATACAAAGTACCTAGGAACACAGGGAAAGAAGCAGCCAGCTCAGTAGGGGTGAGTGAGGGCAGGATTCCAGGAGCAGCTGCTTTGAGCTGAGGAAAAGAAAGGCACTGGAGACAGAAGCAACAGCAGGAGCAAAGACACACATGCATCTTCCAGTTCTCGGCATCCTTCAGGAACAGAAGTAATCCTATGTAAACCAAGTGTGGGTCATGTGTTCTAGAGAGATGAATATGAAGGGTGGAGTATGAGTAGGGAGTAGGGGAAGTGAAGGCTTTGAGGGACAGTTAATGAGTTTGAACTTCATTCAGGACCCCTTGGAAAGCCAGAGAAACCTGCAGATAAGGAAGCATCAGGATCAGAGCTGAATTTGAGAATAATTCTTCTTGACAAATTATGAAAGCTGGCCTGAAATGGGATAGGCTGGAGGCAGGGAGACTGGTAAAAAGGGTATGGAAACAGCATGGTGAGAGGTGATAAGACTGTAGATTGAGATGGACAAGAGGGGCATGTGAATGACAGGTTTGAGAGCTCTCTGGAGGTCAGCTTGCCAGGACTTGATGAGGAGACAGGGTAGAGGGGAAGACCAGAAAGACCACCAAATGTGTGTCTGGATGGCCAAGGTGGGTGATGGCATCATAAATGAGGATGGGGAGAACAGGAGGAAGAGCTCACTGGAGGAGAAAGACATCAGGTTTGGATTTGGATATGCTGAATGCTCATGGAGAGCAGCTTGGATGCCACAGTCTGACAGACCTAGTTTTGCATCCCAGTTCTACTACCAATTGGCTGCAACACTGGGAAATCTACTTAACTTAGCTGAGCCTAAGTTTCCTAGAATGCAGAAAATTAGCTTAGCAATATTTATCTTGCAAGGCTATTGTAACAGAAACTACAGCTAACACAAGTTGATGTTTGATAATAGTGGCTGCTGATATTGTTTTCATCATCTTGATCCAAGTGACAACATCTAGGAAGTAGTTGGATATCTGGACATGGAGGTTGAGAGAGATATGGGGAGTCCCTCTAGCTACCCCAGTCTGAGCTCAGAGCCCTCAGATTTCAGGCAGGGAAAAGTCCTCCTTGAGAAGATCAATCTGAGGAGAGTTTATCCCCAACCAATAGCTTTGGCCTTTTGGGGGTCATCCTGAGTCTCAGAGCATCTTTAATCAGAAGCCCCAGAAGTTATTTTCTAAGTCTTGGAGATTTCCAGAAACAAATGCTTTCATTGGAATGAGCTAATACAAGCAGATATGTTTAAAATAATTCTGTTAAAATGCCTCTTGCATATTATAAAAATATTTAAATAAGAGTGAAAAATGCAAGAAAGTAAATATAGCTTCTAACAAATGCCCTCTTCCCACAAATACAGGGGGAGGAAGGGAAGAAGGAAGAAGATTATGTTAGATTGCTAGATGTACTTATTTTAGATAAAAAGTATGAAAATTTCATTGAACTTGAATTAAAGCAGAGTGAAACTGTAGGAATTGCTGAATTTTGGCATTTTCTTCCTCTAGAAAACAGAGATTAGTTTTTTAAAGTTTAAAATATACATTATGAAATGCATTAAGAGTTTGGAGTCATTGAGGTACTTTTTTTACATTCCATGTTTTAAATTTGGATTATTGACTTCCTACTGAAAAAGCTGAAAGTGACCGCATTTCTTCCCACCTTCATATTTCTTCCTATCCTTCCATCTCCACAAATACAAATGATAAATTATACTTTTTGTACTGTCAAGGCTTTACCATCTACGTTCCTTTCTGTAAATATAATTTCCATAGTTAGCCCTAAACTTACATGTAAAAGGATTTTACGCTGATCATCATTCCCTTTACGATGGCTCACCATTACCTAGTTTGTGATTTTGATTTATGTTTTGTTTAGCTAGATTTTATTATCCAATAGTTTTTCTAGAAGGGCTCAAAGGTGCTGTTTCCTGAATTTTAGTACGTTTAAAAATGTTATCTTTATTCTTGAAGGACAGCTTGCAAAGTTTTAAATTTTGGGTCATTCTTTTCCTCAGAACTTGGTAGATGCTACAGTGTATTTAATGTTGTAGAGAAGTCTGAGACCAGCTGATTTCCAGCTCCCCTCAACCTCCACCTCTCCCTGTAGATGGCTTACTCTTTCCACAAGGGCAGTTGGAGAAGCACTTCTTTATACATACGCGCGCGCGCGTGTGTGTGTATGTATAAATGTATATATGAATTGTTCCTTTTGTTCACTAGTTCAAAGACACCACAATCTGTAAATTTCTCACCAGTGTCTCAACTACAGGTCCATTATTTAATCTCTAAATAACTTCAGTCTGTCTTTCTCAGTTGTCATGTAGTTGCCATGCCATTGTTCTCATTTTATTTCTTTTTGATATGGACATTTTCACCTGGATTTTCTCTTTACCTAAACAATTTGTGAAGGTCAATTTTCATTGACTCCTTCCAACCTTATCTGAGATCCCTGTTCTCCCTTCAGTGCTTAGCTGAAGACTGGATATTTTATGTTTGCTTTATTCCTGCTTTGGTGGTAGGGAAAGGGGAAGTTCAGATGGAACTGTGTGTAGTGGTGTTTGTAGGATTGGTTTCTGCTCTTTTTTCTATAACTTTGTTCATAGTCCAACATATGAATTTATTACACTATAGTATGGGCATATCTTATGCTTTTAGGCGAGTAGTAGTGGATTATAGATTATTCCCCAATTTAGGGTAGAATTATAGAGACAATCAGCCCAGGTGTTTATTTTCCAGACTTGGCTCAACTATTCCCAGCAGCCATTCTCACTCCTCTGTCAGATAGAGGAAAGGAAAAATAGACAAAAACCAGGTGGTGGGTATTATAGAGGGCACGGATTGCGTGGAGCATTGGGTGTGGTGCAAAAAATAATGAATACTGTTATGCTGAAAATAAATAAATTTTTTTAAAAAGATCTAATTTGGATTTTTGAAAGGGAAAAAAAGATCTAAGGATTTTGGCCACTATGCTATTTTTCAAAAGTGGTGGTCAGGGGTAGGGAGCAGCTTCAACTGGGGCTTTCCATGTGTCTCCTGCCCACACTTTATTGGATGGGCTTGTTTTATTTTTTTTTAATTTTGTCTTACATTCTGGTAAATCCCTCCATATTGTTTGAGATAATCAGCTCTGGTAAAATGCTGTGCAATCATTCTGCTTTTCCTCTCCCCTCTTACTCAGTAAGAAAAGCAAATAGTAGCACAGGAAGTTTTTTCTCTTGTTGGGAGTATTGTTGTAGTAGCATGGAGATCCTTCCTTTCTGAAGAAACTTTCTGAATCTCCTGTGGAGGCTGCCTGCTCACCCCCTCAGTCTACTTCCCTTCTCATTCTGTGGTATTATACTCTTGCCAGAATTCTTCCTCTTAACATCTTCCCCTCAGTAATGATTCTTTGAGGGAAGAAAAAAGAGCTATGAAGGGTGGGAGCTCTACATTTATTCCTAGCAAGTTCTGTCTTTCTCTAGCCATTATTTTTTTTCTGCATATAACTTTTTATTAAAAATTAACATATTATATAATGTATTATTGGCTTTGGGGATACAGATCTGTGAATCATCTGTCTTACCCAATTCACAGCTCTCACCATAGCACATACCCTCCCCAATGTCCATAACCCAGCCATCCCATCCCTCCCCCCTACCCCCCAGCAACCCTCAGTTTGTTTCTTGAGATTAAGAGTCTCTTATGGTTTGTCTCCCTCCCTGGTCCCATCTTGTTTCATTTTTTTCCCCTCCCTACCCACCACGACACCCCACCCCACCTCTTAAATTCCTCATATCAGAGAGATCATATAATAATTGTTTTTCTCTGATTGACTTATTTTGCTTAGCGTAATACCCTCTAGTTCCATCCACATCATTGTCTAGCCATTATTTTTTTTAAAGATTTTATTTATTTATTTGACAGACAGAGATCACAAGTATGCAGAGAAGCAGGCAGAGAGAGAGGAAGGGAAGCAGGCCCCCTGCTGAGCAGAGAGCCCGATGTGGGACTCGATCCCAGGACCCTGAGATCATGACCTGAGGCGAAGGCAGCGGCTTAACCCACTGAGCCACCCAGGCGCCCTCTAGCCATTATTTTTAAAGATGATTGCTTTTTCTTATATTTGAGAGTTGCTGGTATATTTATGGTTTAAAAATTTTTGTAATTGTTGACTTAATGAGGAGGATAACTGGTTCTAGGATCTACAAGTTCTAGGATCACCCTTCAGATAGCCATCTTATCAGGGCTAGAAGGCCTCACTAGTTATTTTTTTGGTGGGGCAGGGGAGGCTCAACCTAGGCAACTTCTCTTGGCAAAAGCCCCTGTTATGGCTTTCATTTGATTATTAGTTCTTCTTTGGTTCAATTAATCATATGGATTTCTCAGGAGTCCACTGCTTAATTATCTCTCTGCTGGGTGCAGTGTGGATACATAAAGGTATAACAAGACCAGAGGGAACACAAGGTTTATCATCTATCACACTGAAAAGTCAGAGAGCAGTAAGTGCCAGGACAGAACCCAAGAGATGACTGGTAGCTAAGAGAACATCTAGTTCAATCTTATATTCAAAGAAGGATCACTGACTACCCCCATTTCTGACAGATCGCTCTCCAGACTTTGCTGGGATACCTTAAGTACCAGCAAACTCCTGAACACTGTTCTGTTATTGGAAAGCTCAAAATATTTAAATAATCTTTATCTTGAACCAAACTATGTAAGTCTTCTTCTTTCTGCATGTTCTCCTTTGGAGAAACTTCTAATTCACATGACTCCCAATCTTAGCTGCACTTAGATGGCTACCACAAGTATACCTCTAGTCCCAATCTCTGGCCTGGTGTACAATTCTGGAAAAAGAGCTGACTGGAAACCTACCCATGAGAGATGGTAGAACATGGATGACTAGAAGTCCTGCATGTGAATGGAAACTAACCATTGTATGGGATGAAGATACCTGATTTCACCCAAGTAAAAGAGATTTGAGGCTTTTAATCCTAAAGGTACCATAAGCCCATAGGAAGGTACAGTGAGTCTATGCTGCATGAATAACAAATGTCAATGCCAGGGACATTTGCCCATGTCTTCCTGAGTTAAGCACTTGTTAGAACGTATCTGGGACAGCAACAGTCAGAACGTGTGCAGGAAGGGAATGATATCTAGAGGGCATAGGCCATAGTGGGTGATAATGAACAGATGAAAAAACAAGGGTAAAGCCTGGAGAAGGGAAGCTTTAGAGAGCTACAAGAGCTGTCTTCAAACCGGAGAAAGATTTATGGGAAGGAGAATACTTGGTTGGTTCTTTCTGCTCTCAGAGCACACACCCAGGATAGTTTCATGAGATTAAAAAAAAAAAAAGGCTGTTCATTGGTTCTTTTGGCTAAGAGGCATCTATTTCTGGGATCTGTAAAAGATCTAATGACCCTAACTTTACCCTGGAAAAACACTGTTTCTATTTCTATCTATGGGGATATGGAACAAGATTTCTAGGTAGGACATCAGTGATTGAATCACTGAGTTCATTTGAGAAAGAATAATTGGGCAACAGGCCTCCTGAGAAGCCTGCCAAAAAGAGGGGACTTTTCCAAATATTACAGCTAAAGAGCAACCAGCTTTCAGTTGCCAGAAACCAACCCTGAACCCCAGACACGGGAGCCTGCTTGGTACTGTGGGGAGCAATGGGAAAAACTAGAATTTAAAGCAGATGAAATTGATTTGAAATCTGACAATGAGTTACTAGTTTTGTGACTTTAAGTTATTTACCTTGCAGAGTCTTGACTAACCTACCTGTAAAATAGGATGATTAAGTTCTAGCTCACTGGATCATTGTGAAGATAAAATAAAAATTATAAAGCCCCTAGCATATAATTAGGTTCTTATAAACTGAAGCAAGTTACCAACAGTGCTACTGTGGTTTCAGACATTTTATAAGTTAAGCACTTTGTTTTTTTTCAGGGCTCCCTTCTGAACTCTCCTCAGCTATTGAGGAAGAAGAACCAAAGACTGGCTTGGATGTCATGCCTAATATTTCTGACATGCTGCTGCGCAAACTGCGGGTCCACAGGTCTCTCCCTGGAAGGTAAAATGAAGGCATGGGTTGCATAAGACACTGTATTGGGTAGGCCCTGTGTTAGATTCTAGATGGGACATAGGACAGCATGGGCCTTGATTTTTGGCCCCAGAATGTTCAAAGTCTAATGGTCCAGACAGGGCTAATGCAGCAAAAAATAAAAAGAATAATAAAGAGCCACATAAGGTGCTTCTAACTCAAACAGCAGATGGGTTTCACAGGTGGGCATGAGGTATCACCAGAGGCTCATGGCAGCAGAGGGTGGTAGACTTTGGCCCAGGAAAAATGGTTTCAGTCTGAGATCTATCATTTACCCATAACTGAGAGATTCTAGGTCTGATTTATGCATAAACAGAGATGTAGAACATTTGGAACCACACGAAGAAGGATTGCTTGGGAAATCTACCAGGCTCTTCCACACACGGAGAAAGTGACTTCACTTGCCAAATATCATCCTCCTCACCTACACAACAAAGGTCATAAGTGAGCTGTCATTGGTAGGATGCTGCACTAGCTAAAAGAGACAGTGTGTAAGCAGGCATGTCAGCACATGGTACACCCTTGATAACTGGATTGAAAAATGAATGGAGGAGATAAGAGAGGATATCACTAAGGAATAAGAATTGAGGAGTCAAGATGGCGGAGAAGAAGCAAGCTGAGACTGCTTCAGCTAGCCGGAGATCAGCTAGATAGCTTATCTAAAGATTGCAAACACCTGAAAATCCATCGGCAGATCGAAGAGAAGAACAGCAATTCTGGAAACAGAAAAACAACCACTTTCTGAAAGGTAGGACCGGCGGAGAAGTGAATCCAAAGCGACGGGAAGATAGACCCCGGGGGGAGGGGCCGGTTCCCGGCAAGCAGCGGAGCAACCGTGCACAAAATCAGGACTTTTAAAAGTCTGTTCCGCTGAGGGACATTGCTCCAGAGACTAAACCGGGGCGAAGCCCACGCGGGGTCAGCGTGGCCTCAGGTCCCGCAGGGTCATAGAAGGATCGGGGGTGTCTGAGTGTCGCAGAGCTTGCGGGTATTGGAACGGGAAAGCCGGCTACAGAGACAGAGCCGACAGTAAGCTCGCAGCTCCGTGTTACCTTGAACCGGTCGCAGGCTCGGTGAGCTCGGAGCGCGGCCGGAGGTCAGGCAGACGGGAGTAACTGGGCGCTGTTCTCTGAGGGCGCACTGAGGAGTGGGGCCCTGGGCTCTCGGCTCCTCCGGGCCGGAGACCAGGAGGCCGCCATTTGTATTCCCGTCCTCCGGAACTCTACGGAAAGCGCTCAGGTAACAAAAGCTCCTGAAAGCAAACCCGAGCGGATTACTCACCCCGGCCCCGGGTAAGGGCGGTGTAATTCCGCCTGGGGCAAAGACACTTGAGAATCACTACACCAGGCCCCTCCCCCAGAAGATCAACAAGAAATCCAGCCGAGACCAAGTTCACCTACCAAGGAGTGCGGTTTCAATACCAAGGAGAGCAGCAGAATTCCAGAGGAGGAGAAAGCCAAACACGGAACTCATGGCTTTTTTCCTGTGATTTTTTTTAGTCTTGCAGTTAATTTAATTTTTTCTTTTTCATTTTTTATTTTTCTCGCCTTCGGGTAAAATTTTTTTTTTTTTAACTGTTACCTTTTTCTTTTTTAACGATTTTTTACTAGTTTATCTAATATATATATTTTTTTTCTTTTTTACATTTTTCTTAGGTGTTTTCTTTTTTTAAAAATTCTTTTCTTTTCTTTTTTTTTTTTCTTTTCTTTTTGTTTTTTTTTTTCTTTCTTCCTTTTTGAACCTCTTTTTATCCCCTTTCTCCCCACTCACGATTTTGGATCTCTTCTAATTTGGTTAAAGCATATTTTCCTGGGGTTGTTGCCACCCTTTTAGTATTTTACTTGCCCCTTCATTTACACTTATCTGGACAAAATGACAAGACATAAAAATTCAACACAAAAAAAAGAACAAGAGGCAGTACCGAAGGCTAGGGACCTAATCAATACAGACATCGGTAATATGTCAGATCTAGAGTTCAGAATGACAATTCTCAAGGTTCTAGCCGGGCTCGAAAAAGGCATGGAAGATATTAGAGAAACCCTCTCGAGAGATATAAAAGCCCTTTCTGGAGAAATAAAAGAACTAAAATCTAACCAAGGTGAAATCAAAAAAGCTATTAATGAGGTGCAATCAAAAATGGAGGCTCTAACTGCTAGGATAAATGAGGCAGAAGAAAGAATTAGTGATATAGAAGACCAAATGACAGAGAATAAAGAAGCTGAGCAAAAGAGGGACAAACAGCTACTGGACCACGAGGGGAGAATTCGAGAGATAAGTGACACCATAAGACGAAACAACATTAGAATAATTGGGATTCCAGAAGAAGAAGAAAATGAGAGGGGAGCAGAAGGTATACTGGAGAGAATTATTGGGGAGAATTTCCCCAATATGGCAAAGGGAACGAGCATCAAAATTCAGGAGGTTCAGAGAACGCCCCTCAAAATCAATAAGAATAGGCCCACACCCCGTCACCTAATAGTAAAATTTACAAGTCTCAATGACAAAGAGAAAATCCTGAAAGCAGCCCGGGAAAAGAAGTCTGTAACATACAATGGTAAAAATATTAGATTGGCAGCTGACTTATCCACAGAGACCTGGCAGGCCAGAAAGAGCTGGCATGATATTTTCAGAGCACTAAACGAGAAAAACATGCAGCCAAGAATACTATATCCAGCTAGGCTATCATTGAAAATAGAAGGAGAGATTAAAAGCTTCCAGGACAAACAACAACTGAAAGAATTTGCAAATACCAAACCAGCTCTACAGGAAATCTTGAAAGGGGTCCTCTAAGCAAAGAGAGAGCCTACAAGTGGTAGATCAGAAAGGAACAGAGACCATATACAGTAACAGTCACCTTACAGGCAATACAATGGCACTAAATTCATATCTCTCAATACTTACCCTGAATGTGAATGGGCTAAATGCCCCTGTCAAAAGACACAGGGTATCAGAAAGGATAAAAAAACAAAACCCATCTATATGTTGCCTCCAAGAAACACATTTTAAGCCCGAAGACACCTCCAGATTTAAAGTGAGGGGGTGGAAAAGAATTTACCATGCTAATGGACATCAGAAGAAAGCAGGAGTGGCAATCCTTATATCAGATCAATTAGATTTTAAGCCAAAGACTATAATAAGAGATGAGGAAGGACACTATATCATACTCAAAGGGTCTGTCCAACAAGAAGATCTAACAATTTTCAATATCTATGCCCCCAACGTGGGAGCAGCCAACTATATAAACCAATTAATAACAAAATCAAAGAAACACATCAACAATAATACAATAATAGTAGGGGACTTTAACACTCCCCTCACTGAAATAGACAGGTCATCCAAGCAAAAGATCAGCAAGGAAATAAAGGCCTTAAACGACACACTGGACCAGATGGACATCACAGATATATTCAGAGCATTTCATCCCAAAGCAACAGAATACACATTCTTCTCTAGTGCACATGGAACATTCTCCAGAATAGATCACATCCTCGGTCCTAAATCAGGACTCAACCGGTATCAAAAGATTGGGATCATTCCCTGCATATTTTCAGACCACAATGCTCTAAAGCTAGAACTCAACCACAAAAGGAAGTTTGGAAAGAACCCAAATACATGGAGACTAAACAGTATCCTTCTAAAGAATGAATGGGTCAACCGGGAAATTAAAGAAGAATTGAAAAAAATCATGGAAACAAATGATAATGAAAATACAACGGTTCAAAATCTGTGGGACACAACAAAGGCAGTCCTGAGAGGCAAATATATAGCGGTACAAGCCTTTCTCAAGAAACAAGAAAGGTCTCAGGTACACAACCTAACCCTACACCTAAAGGAGCTGGAGAAAGAACAAGAAAGAAACCCTAAGCCCAGCAGGAGAAGAGAAATCATAAAGATCAGAGCAGAAATCAATGAAATAGAAACCAAAAAAATAATAGAACAAATCAACGAAACTAGGAGCTGGTTCTTTGAAAGAATTAATAAAATTGATAAACCCCTGGCCCGACTTATCAAAAAGAAAAGAGAAAGGACCCAAATAAATAAAATCATGAATGAAAGAGGAGAGATCACAACTAACACCAAAGAAATACAAACTATTATAAGAACATACTATGAGCAACTCTATGGCAATAAATTTGACAATCTGGAAGAAATGGATGCATTCCTAGAAACATATAAACTACCACAACTGAACCAGGAAGAAATAGAAAGCCTGAACAGACCCATAACCAGTAAGGAGATTGAAACAGTTATTAAAAATCTCCAAACAAACAAAAGCCCAGGGCCAGATGGCTTCCCGGGGGAATTCTACCAAACATTTAAAGAAGAACTAATTCCTATTCTCCTGAAACTGTTCCAAAAAATAGAAATGGAAGGAAAACTTCCAAACTCATTTTATGAGGCCAGCATCACCTTGATCCCAAAACCAGACAAGGATCCCACCAAAAAAGAGAGCTATAGACCAATATCCTTGATGAACACAGATGCGAAAATACTCAACAAAATACTAGCCAATAGGATTCAACAGTACATTAAAAAGATTATTCACCACGACCAAGTGGGATTTATTCCAGGGCTGCAAGGTTGGTTCAACATCCGCAAATCAGTCAATGTGATACAACACATCAATAAAAGTAAGAACAAGAACCATATGATACTCTCAATAGATGCTGAAAAAGCATTTGACAAAGTACAACATCCCTTCCTGATCAAAACTCTTCAAAGTGTAGGGATAGAGGGCACATACCTCAATATCATCAAAGCCATCTATGAAAAACCCACCGCAAATATCATTCTCAATGGAGAAAAACTGAAAGCTTTTCCGCTAAGGTCAGGAACACGGCAGGGATGTCCATTATCACCACTGCTATTCAACATCGTACTAGAGGTCCTAGCCTCAGCAATCAGACAACAAAAGGAAATTAAAGGCATCCAAATCAACAAAGAAGAAGTCAAATTATCACTCTTCGCTGATGATATGATACTATATGTGGAAAACCCAAAAGACTCCACTCCAAAACTGCTAGAACTTATACAGGAATTCAGTAAAGTGTCAGGATATAAAATCAATGCACAGAAATCAGTTGCATTTCTCTACACCAACAGCAAGACAGAAGAAAGAGATATTAAGGAGTCAATCCCATTTACAATTGCATCCAAAACCATAAGATACCTAGGAATAAACCTAACCAAAGAGACACAGAATCTATACTCAGAAAACTATAAAGTACTCATGAAAGAAATTGAGGAAGACACAAAGAAATGGAAAAATGTTCCATGCTCCTGGATTGGAAGAATAAATATTGTGAAAATGTCTATGCTACCTAAAGCAATCTACACATTTAATGCAATTCCTATCAAAGTACCATCCATCTTTTTCAAAGAAATGGAACAAATAATGCTAAAATTTATATGGAACCAGAAAAGACCTCGAATAGCCAAAGGGATATTGAAAAAGAAAGCCAACGTTGGTGGCATCACAATCCCGGACTTCAAGCTCTATTACAAAGCTGTCATCATCAAGACAGCATGGTACTGGCACAAAAACAGACACATAGATCAATGGAACAGAATAGAGAGCCCAGAAATAGACCCTCAACTCTATGGTCAACTAATCTTCGACAAAGCAGGAAAGAATGTCCAATGGAAAAAAGACAGCCTCTTCAATAAATGGTGCTGGGAAAATTGGACAGCCACATGCAGAAAAATGAAATTGGACCATTTCCTTACACCACACACAAAAATAGACTCAAAATGGATGAAGGACCTCAATGTACGAAAGGAATCCATCAAAATCCTTGAGGAGAACACGGGCAGCAACCTCTTCGACCTCTGCCACAGCAACATCTTCCTAGGAACAACGCAAAAGGCAAGGGAAGCAAGGGAAAAAATGAACTACTGGGATTTCATCAAGATCAAAAGCTTTTGCACAGCAAAGGAAACAGTTAACAAAATCAAAAGACAACTGACAGAATGGGAGAAGATATTTGCAAACGACATATCAGATAAAGGACTAGTGTCCAGAATCTATAAAGAACTTAGCAAACTCAACACCCAAAGAACAAATAATCCAATCAAGAAATGGGCAGAGGACATGAACAGACATTTCTGCAAAGAAGACATCCAGATGGCGAACAGACACATGAAAAAGTGCTCCATATCACTCGGCATCAGGGAAATACAAATCAAAACCACAATGAGATATCACCTCACACCAGTCAGAATGGCTAAAATCAACAAGTCAGGAAATGACAGATGCTGGCGAGGATGCGGAGAAAGGGGAACCCTCCTACACTGTTGGTGGGAATGCAAGCTGGTGCAGCCACTCTGGAAAACAGCATGGAGGTTCCTCAAAATGTTGAAAATAGAACTGCCCTATGACCCAGCAATTGCACTATTGGGTATTTACCCTAAAGATACAAATGTAGTGATCCAAAGGGGCACGTGCACCCGAATGTTTATAGCAGCAATGTCCACTATAGCCAAACTATGGAAAGAACCTAGATGTCCATCAACAGATGAATGGATCAAGAAGATGTGGTATATATACACAATGGAATACTATGCAGCCATCAAAAGAAATGAAATCTTGCCATTTGCAACAACGTGGATGGAACTAGAGCGTATCATGCTTAGCGAAATAAGTCAAGCAGAGAAAGACAACTATCATATGATCTCCCTGATATGAGGAAGTGGTGATACAACATGGAGGCTTAAGTGGGTAGAAGAAGAATAAATGAAACAAGATGGGATTGGGAGGGAGACAAACCATAAGTGACTCTTAATCTCACAAAACAAACTGAGGGTTGCCGGGGGGAGGTGGTTTGGGAGAAGGGGTTGGGATTATGGACATTGGGGAGGGCATGTGATTTGGTGAGTGCTGTGAAGTGTGTAAACCTGGTGATTCACAGACCTGTACCCCTGGGGATAAAAATATATGTTTATAAAAAATTTAAAAAAAAAATAAAAAAATTTAAAAATAAAAAAAAAAAATTTAAAAATAAAAAAAAAAAAAAAAAAAAAAAAGAATTGAGTGGGTGCCTGCAATTGAGGCATCCTGCCAGGCTCAAGCAACCTGGAGACTAAATTGTTGGGGGCCTGAGAAAGGCCATTAGGAGAAATCAGATGTAACAGAACTCCCTGACTTGGGGGAAAGGAAAACAAGTTTTGTCCAGGGGATGTGATATTCAAACTGCACACTATCATCACCTAAAACACTGACATCAGGCAATGCTCAGAGGGGCCTAGAAATTAAGCCAGCATCAGGAAAAGTGCCAGAAACAGGTCAGAAGCGGGTTGCATTCTGGAGAAAGAGGAGCCCTCCTACATTGTTGCTGGGAATGAAAGCTGGTGTGGCCACTCTGTAAAACAGTATGGAGGTTCCTCAAAAAGTTGAAAACAGAGCTACCCTATGACCCAGCAATTGCACTACTGGATATTCACCATAAAGTTACAAATGTAGTGACCCAAAGGGGCATGAGCACCTCAATGTTTATAGCAGCAACGTCCACAATAGCCAAACTATGGAAAGAACCTAGATGTCTATCAACAGATGAATGGATAAAGAAGATGTGGTGTATACACACACACACACACACACACACACACAATGGAATACTATGCAGACATCAAAAATGAAGTCTTGTCATTTGCGATGACATGGATGGAACTCGAGGGTATTATGCTGAGCAAAATAAGTCAATCAGAGAAAGACAATTATGGTTTGATCTCATGTATATGAAAAATTTGAGAAACAAGACAGAGGATCATAGGGGAAAGGAGGGGGAAAATCAAACAAGATAAAATCAGAGAGGGAGACAAAACATAGGAGATTCTTAATCTCAGGAAACAAACTGAGGGTTGCTGGAGGGGAGGAGATGTTAGGGATAGGGTGTCTGGGTGATAGACATTGGGGAAGGTATGTGCTATGTTGAGTGCTGTGAATTCTGTAAGACTGATGAATCACAGACATGTACCCTTATAATACATTATAGGCAAATTTAAAAAAAAAGAAACAGGTTGCATCCACAGCTGAGGAAGGGCATGGGTGGGGCCAGTTCATCTCAGGGAAGGCAGAGAGAGGCTGTCCAGAGGCAGGAAACCAAAGGAGAAGCATGGCAGCACACTGCAGGTTACAGAGCATGTTTATATGCTGTGCCTTTTGGTGTTTGTAACAACCCAGTGAGGCAGAAAAGGAAGATTTTGTTTATCTTCAGTGAGAGAAAAGAGGCAAAGCAACATGATAGTAAGTGACAGAGTCAGGAATTGAACTCAGGGTGGGCTGAGTTGCAGACTCAGTGCCTTTCCATTATACTAGGGGCCTGTTACAAGTACCCAAACCAGCAGAGAGCCTGATGCGGAACTCTATCTCAGGACTCTGAGATCATGACCTGAGCTGAAGGCAGAGGCCCAACCCACCGAGCCACCCAGGCACTCAGCACTGGTACTCTTGTCTGTAAGGAACAAGGCTGGTGAATAGTATTATTGACTTCTTTTTCCTCAATAAAGCTGAAGATAATTAGTGTCATTACAGCTCACCTCCAGCTAATTAAATTCCCCCAGCTTACCTGGGTGAGGGAAACTGAGCAGTTCTATCTTTTATGAGTTAATAGCTACTAGCTACAAACCTTGAGGCCACATTGGACCTGCATGGGCCTGCATGGTCAATGAATTAAGATCAGCATCTGAACCTGTGATCCAGGCTCTCAGATTGTAGTCAGTGGCTCTCGTGCATTGAGAGATACATTGCCCATCCCCAAACTCTCTGCTCCAACCACTAAACCAGGCTCCCTCCTCCTGGCCTCAGTAAAGGCTATTTGCAGCTTAGGCTCATGGCTGGGCCCAGAACGCTCTACTCCTGTTTTGGGGCTTGGGATAGATGGGCAAAGAGTTGCCCAGCAGAAGGGGAAGCCAGAATTTCAAGAATCCTTCACTTAGAAAAAATATGGGGAAATTTAATTTCCCCATGAGTTTTAATATGAAGTTTTAATATGAGTTTTAATATGAAGGATTTGGTTTCATGATCTATGTGGGCTATGTGAATTGGGACTGGACCATACCAAGAAGGAGCTCAGAGAGTCAGCAAATTGAATAAATTCAGTAGAAAAATCAGGTCTGGTGATGCCTGGGTGGCTCAGTCAGTTAGGCATCTGCCTTCAACTCGGATCATGATCCCAGGGCTCTGGGATCAAGTCCCACATTGGGGATCAAAAACCAATAGGAGCAATAAATAGGCACTTAATCAATAAGTAGTCATTGGAGTGCCTATTATGTGCCAGACATTAGAATGGAGAACAAACAGACACAGTCCCTGTTATTAGGGCACTTACATTCTAGGCAGAGAGACAAATAATATTCAAGTAACTAAATGTACAGTTCCAGGCAGCAAAACTGCGAAGAAGACCATAAGATAGTCACATACAGAGAATAACATAGGGATGGAACATTGGGTAGAGGGTCAAGGAAGGCCTCTATGATAAAGTAGTAATTAATATGAGACATGCAAATGACAAAATGAAGTCATCCATGCAAAGATTTTGGTGAAGACATTTCCAGACAAAAAGCACAGTAATTTCAACAAATGGTGTGGATGACTTGATGCAAAAGAGTAAAGATACAAATGTAGTGACCCAAAGGGGCCTCACACAATACATAAAAATTGACTCAAAATGGACCATAGAGCAAAATATAGAGCTAGTGCTATCAAACTCTTAGAAGACAACATAAAAACAAATCTTCAATACGTTGGGTTAGTCCATAGTTTCTTAGATATGACACTAAAAGTACAAGCAATTAGAGGAAAAAAAATAGATGAATAGTATTTCATCAAAACAAAAGTTTTTTGATGCAAATAATACCACTAAGAAAGTGAAAAGATAACCCACAGAATGTGAGAAAATATTTGCAAATCATGCATTTGATAAGGGATTTATTTCCAGAATATATCTGGAACTCTCTAATTCAATAAAAAGATAACTAATTTTTTAAGGATAAAGGATTTAAGTAGACATTTCTTCAAAGGATATATATGAGGGGTCAGTAAGCATTAAAAGGATGTGCAACATCAATCTTTAGGGAAATGCAAATCAAAATGTTAATGAGATACAATTTCATATCTTCTAGAATGGCTATAATAAAAAAGGTGGATAATAACTAAGTATTGGTGAGGATGTGAAGAAACCAGAGTTCTTGGTAAAAGGGTGCAGCCACTTTGGAATAACAGTGTGGCAATTCTTCAAAAAGTTGAATATAAAGTTACCATATGGCCCAGCAATTCTACTCCTTGGTGTATAACAAAGAGAAATGAAAACATGTGTCTACACAAAAACTTATACACAAATGTTCAGTCACAGTGTTTTTCATATTGGTCAGAAAGTGGAAATATCCCAAATGTCCAATGACTAGATAGGTAAATTGTGATATATCCATATAATGGAATATTATTCAGCGATAAAAATGAAGTATTGCTATATGCTACTACATGGATGAATCTTAAAAATATTATGCTAAATGAAGGAAGCCAGCCACAAAAAGCAACATGTTGTGTGATTCCATTTTTATGAAATTTCCAGAATAGGGACATCCATGGAGTGAGAAAGGAGATTAGTATTGCCTTGGCTGGGAATGGGGCTAGGGGAGATGGATCACTAATGGGTACAGAGTTTCTTTTGAGGATGATGAAAAGTTTTAAAATTAACCATAGTGATTGATGGTTGTATAACTCTGTGAATATATTAAAAATTATTGAATTATAAATTATAAAAGGGTAAATTTTGTGGTATGTGGATTATATTTCAAATAAAGCTATTATGAAAGAAAATGGGGATTAAAAAAAGAGGAACGAACAGTAAATGCAAAGCCTCTGGGACCACATTGAAGTGAGTGTGAGGAGCAGAATGGTCAATGGAGAATAGGAAAAGGAAAGTCTGGTAGAGGCTGGTTCACAAAAGATCCTGATTTTACACACTTCACAGCACCCCTGGGGATAAAAATATATGTTTATAAAAATAAAAAAATATATAAAAAATAAAGAGTGGAAATTGAAGTAAAAAAAAAAAAAAAGATCCTGATTTTATTCTAAGGGAGTTTAGATTCTACTTAAGGGAGTTTAAATTCTGAGGCAGGCATTGCCATCCCAAATAATCTCATTTTACAAAACCTGCTGGGCTTCCTTCTTTTTCGAAGGCCCATGGCTCTGCCCCCTAGCTGTCTATACCAGTTCATAAGATAGAGCTCTCTGTCTTGGTGATCACAGCTTTGTAGTAAAGCTTGAAATACGGTAACGTACTGCCCCCAGTTTTGTTTTTGTTTTTCAACATTTCCTTAGCGATTCGGGGTCTCTTCTGATTCCATACAAATTTTAGGATTATTTGCTCCAGCTCTTTGAAAAATACCGGTGGAATTTTGATCGGAATGGCATTAAAAGTATAGATTGCTCTAGGCAGTATAGACATTTTAACAATGTTTACTCTTCCGATCCAAGAGCATGGAATGGTCTTCCATCTTTTTGTGTCTTCTTCAATTTCTTTCATGAGTGTTCTGTAGTTCCTCGAGTACAGATCTTTTACCTCTTTGGTTAGGTTTTTTCCCAGGTATCGTATGGTTCTTGGTGCTATAGTAAATGGAATCGATTCTCTAATTTCCCTTTCTGTATTTTCATTGTTAGTATATAAGAAAGCCACTGATTTCTGTACATTGACTTTGTATCCTGCCACATTGCTGAATTGATGTATGAGTTCTAGTAGTTTGGGGGTGGAGTCTTTTGGGTTTTCCATATAAAGAATCACGTGATCACCAAGACAGCATGGTACTGGCATAAAAACAGACACATAGATCAGTGGAACAGAGTAGAGAGCCCAGATATGGACCCTCAACTCTATCGGCAAATAATCTTTGACAAAACAGGAAAAAATATACAGTGGAATAAAGACAGTCTCTTCAATAAATAGTGCTGGGAAAACTGGACAGCTACATGTAGAAGAATGAAACTCAATCATTCTCTTACACTGTACACAAAGATAAACTCAAAATGGATAAAAGACCTCAGCGTGAGACAGGAATCCATCAGAATCCTAGAGGAGAACATAGGCAGTAACCTCTTCGATATCAGCCACAGCAACTTCTTTCAAGATATGTCTCCAAAGGCAAAGGAAACAAAAGCGAAAATAAACTTTTGGGACTTCATCAAGATCAAAAGCTTCTGCACAGCAAAGGAAACAGTCAACAAAACAAAGAGGCAACCCACGGAATGGGAGAAGATATTTGCAAATAACAGTACAGACAAAAGGCTGATATCCAGGATCTACAAAGAACTTCTCAAACTCAACACACACAAAACAGACAATCATATTAAAAAATGGACAGAAGATATGAACAGATACTTCTCCAATGAAGGCATACAAATGGCTATCAAACACATGAAAAATGTTCATTATCACTAGCCATCAGGGAGATTCAAATTAAAACTACATTGAGATATCACCTTACACCAGTTAGAATGGCCAAAATTAGCAAGACAGGAAACAACATGTGTTGGAGAGGATGTGGAAAAAGGGGAACCCTCTTACACTGTTGGTGGGAATGCAAGTTGGTGCAACCGCTTTGGAGAACAGTGTGGAGATTCCTCAAGAAATGAAAACTAGAGCTTCCCTATGACCCTGCCATTGCACTACTGGGTATTTACCCCAAAGATACAGATGTAGTGAAAGGAAGGGCCATCTGTACCCCAATGTTTATAGCAGCAATGGCCATGGTCGCCAAACTGTGGAAAGAACCAAGATGCCCTTCAATGGACAAGTGGATCAGGAAGATGTGGTCCATATACTCTATGGAGTATTATGCCTCCATCAGAAAGGATGAATACCCAACTTTTGTAGCAACATGGACGGGACTGCAAGAGATTATGCTGAGTGAAATAAGTCAAGCAGAGAGAGTCAATTATCATATGGTTTCACTTATTTGTGGAACATAACAAATAGCATGGAGGACAAGGGGAGATGGAGAGGAGAAGGGAGTTGAGGGAAATTGGAAGGGGAGAATATGGACATGAGAGACTATGGACTCTGAAAAACAATCTGAGGGTTTTGAAGGGGTAGGGGGTGGGAGGTTGGGGGAGCCAGGTGGTGGGTATTAGAGAGGGCAAAAACATGAATACTGTTACGCTGAAAAGAAATTTTTTAAAAATAGGCAAAAAAAAAAAAAAAAAGTGCTTTCTGTATCAGGAGCTGACCATGTTATGTGGCCTTTTTTTTTTTTTTCTTTTTTTTTTTTTAACTTAAATCACACCTCCTTGAGTCCTCAGGGCTTTCTTTGCACATTTTGGGAAAAAAAAATGTGTTCTATAGAAGAAAAGCAGAAACTGAATTATCAAAATAGTAAGTTTGGTTAATAATGAAAATATGTATATTTCATGTACTATCCAAATAAAGCCAGGAGTCAAAGGCAAGCTGAGCAACATCTGATAAATTCGTTTAAAGCAATATGTGCTCTATATGACAATCAAGATTATGTTGGCTGGCCCACAGAGGAAAGCGCCTGATGGGTGGGGTTGTGACAAGCATTGTAATACAGCATCAAACATCTTTGCAGTTGTTTGTTCCATGCTCTGTACTCTGCTGACTTGATGACCATGGGGTCTTGTTGCCTCATCCTCACAGGAAGGCTCTCACAGTCCTTTGTCAGGGGTGAGAACCAGCCCCTTGCAGAGATAACTGACCCCTACCTTTGCTCTTGGGGTCCCTTCACACCCGTCAAAAGGAGGAAGCTGTGTTTCCTGAGAATCTTATCGATGGCGTGCTCTGTTGCCAAGTCCTATGACGCTGGTAGGACCCCTCCCAGTCCTTCCACCCCAGCACAGGAAAGGGCCTGTGCATTATTTACATTGTCTGGGTTTCAGAACAGGACTAGCTTTAGTCAACAGCAAGAGCAGCAGAGGCAGAGTGAGCATGCAGAAAAAAGGACTGCTAAATGTGCGCATTGCACATGAAGAGGAACCTCTCAGAGTGATCCCTGTGTAGGGGCTGGGACTTTCTTGCCTGGTCTCTAATTCCAACCATCAGAGGAGGTTCTCACTGTAGAGAAGGACTCTGGGCACCTTTTCCTACCTTGTATTCTCTGGCCCAAACACACTCTTGTCATAACTCTCAGAGACAGAAGGGTCAGGCTTTACAGACCAGGGTAGGCCTGAAAAAATTATGAAGACTACTCAGATGTGTACAGTTTATAAAGTATGTAGCACATGCATTCTCTTACTAAGTCCTCACAATAAGCCCGTGAGTTAGTTATAACAGCAGCTAGCATCTCCTGAATGCCTACTCAGTGTGGATGTCATGTATACACACACACACATTTACACATGTATGCATACATAAACACATGTGTGTCATATATGTGTGAATATATACACATATATCTATATATACGTGTGTATACATATTTATAATGTTCCTGCAAGGTAGATATTATTCCCATTTTACAGATGAGCAAATTTAAATAACTTATCTGAAGTCACAGAGAGTAGTGGGTGCTGATGGAGGACTGATGCCAAGATCTAATATTTTCTACCACCCTTCCTCTGTAAGAGTCCATATCTGGGCAAATGTCTTATGATTACAGAGCTCACACAAAGGGTACCCTGCATCTTTTCCAACTCACCAATTCTTCTTACTACATTCCTGGAAAGACATGGTCTGCTGGTAGTTCAAAGTCACTTTTTGGTTTTATTTCATAGGTTGGATATAGTTCATTTGCATGTCTTTTCTTTTTCACAGTGCCCCTCCACTCACCGAAAAGGAAGTTGAGGTAAGTGATTCCAGTGCTTTATGAAATTTAGTGCCTAAGCTTGACTGGGTTTATCGAAAACATTCCATTTTCTAGCCTCTGCCCCTGACAATTTTGTACAAAAATGAGAATGTGTGATTGTGGGATAATATGGAAATTGTGATCAGCCCTACTGAAATGCTGAGACTCCCACCCCAGGTGATGGAAGATTCTGGCAAATTTGGTCAGAAATGAGAAGGTAGCTGGAAATTCTACACTTCTTCAAGAATGGTTTATGCTCTTTAAAAATATGACTTAGAAATGCAAAGTTACTGAGAGGCTGCAGAATTGAACCAAATTTATTTCAAAATTAATCACAGATGGTCAGATTTCACGTTTTAAACTTTGGTCCAGAGGAAGAAGGTACTTCCCTTCTGAGGGTTCCAGACACAAGGAAGGTAGCTCAGCCAAGGTGGGAAGCTGTGCTGTCAGCTCATCAGCCTTCCCTGATTCCTCCTTTACTCCCCTTGGGGCCTCCTTGTCTCTGTAGAGATGCTATCCCAATGGGGTTGGTGGGTGAGCTGAGAGGAACTTCTCTGCATTTCATTCTGGTGAAGGGGTAGGGGAGATGGACAAAGACAGTGCATCCCAGGTGAGGTGGTAAGGTAGTGAGGACCTCTGATGCCAGCACCTAGTTTGTTTCTAAGAAATTAGGTTGGAGTTGATAGAAGGAAGAGGGTAAGAACCTGAATGAGTCCAGAATCTTTTACTCCAGGTTGGGAGGTTAAAAGGTTTTAAAAGTCTTTGTAGCATTGTTTGCCACTGACCATAAGAAGATGAATATTCCCTTTCTGAGACCCAGTGGACTGGACAAGTAGAGGAAGACACACAATGTGAAATGTCTCCCAGAGACAGTAACAATTACCTTGTACACAGATATTGCACTTAGTTCATCACACACTCACATCCATCCTTTCAACAGATCCTCCAATCAGCTCAGTGAAGTTGGTAGAGCAGGAATTAGAACAAAGGACGAAACCAAGTGATGAACTAATTTACCCAAGGTCCCAGACCCAGTGCTTAGCAGAACCAACATTTAGACCCAAATATTCTAACTAAATACAGGACTCTCTCTATATCACACTGCCATGAAGGGGACAACTCAGGTATAGAAAAATAAACATTGAACATTATTGATAAACTTGACTGGACTGAGGCTTGGGTAGGACAGAAAATCCCCACCCACTGACACCGGTGAAGATGGGCTATGGGCAGTTTGTTTAATGACCAGCTTCTATCTGCCGGTGTGTACTGACACAATTAGTGTTCAGCATGGTAACAACAGCACAGGCTTTGAAATCAAGTAGTGTAATATTTGAATCCTGGTTCTACTACTTCATGTCACCTTGAACAAGTTAATGACCCCTCTGGTCTCAGTCTCTTTACCCACAAAGTGACCACAACAGTTCCTATTGCAAATGCTTTTTGCGGAGTAAATGAGTCAAGGTGCACAGAACTCATAGCAGTGCTAGCATATTTGTACATGCTTAATGAGGAGTAGCTTCCAGGGTTGCCATCATTGTTGTTATTGGGTCAGTTCAAGGCCTTTAGTTCTGTCTGAAGATGTCTACCCACTGTAGGCCATATTACATGAACTCAGAAGATCAGACAGTGTTAGCTCACCCCAAGGGTGTAAATCTTCTACCACTTGACTCAGGGCAAACGAATGGAGTAAAAATGAAAGCCATTGCTTCTTCCTGTGTAGAGTCCATCTGTTTATTTCTCCTCCCCGGTAGTTTCCTATCATGCCAGGAGTTTCATGTTTGCTCAGTCCACCTTGCAAAGTTTCATTCATGCATCCCGTATTTTTGGCATGGAATATTTGTTCCAGAAAACTTCTCCTAACAGAATCATACCTCGATGTCTTTAATATCCTGGCAGCTTCTTAAAGCTGCTTTCTGTGCAGGATTTATAATACTCAGACAAGATGCTGGTTGAAATTTGCTTTAAGTCAACAGTGCTTATATTTTAAATGGAGTTTCTTTAAATACAGTGGTTCCATGCAAAACCTCCAAAACGCATGTGTAAGAAATCCTAGCATGAATCGAAACTGCTTCACAATCAGCTATGTTGGGCTGAGTTTACCTAAACCTAAATACAGGATGTTATTTTCTTGAAAATAACAAGAAAAGGCAAAGTGTTATTCTTTTTCAGTAAAATGTAAGTAAATTTACTGTTTTTCAGTAAAATGCATTTGGTCTTCTGGTTCTAGAAAGGACCTAGCATGGACCTCAGGTTACTATTTCATCATCTTTTGTGCAGTTTACTATGAAAGGAGAATTTCACTTGTATGCAGCTGTTTTGGTGACTGGCTCCAGGAGCTGATGTAAAACGCTCATGCAAGAAACACACCTGTGACCTTGTTCCCTGTAATAATTCCTCCTAGCATCTCTCCTACACTCTTGTTCCCAACAGAATGTGTTTGTACAACTGTCCTTGGCCTTTAGAAATGACAGCTACACTCTGGAATCTAGAATTAACCAGGCTGAAAGGGAACGCAACCTAACAGAGGAGAACACAGAGAAGGAACTGGAAAACTTCAAAGCTTCCATCACGGTAATTGTGGATCCTGATGGGGGAATCCTTGACTGTCTCCGAGGGCTATGCCAGGTGTCCTGATTTACTCAGTCAACAAGTAGAGTATCCTGACATGAGAAATCAGGCCAAGGCTCTGAGCCAGGGAGAGTCTTCCTCAGAGAGCTTGGAGGAACTAAGGCAGAGACCTGAAGGCCTGGTTACCTTGGGGGCTGTGAATAAGGCCTCTGAGTCCTTGGAAGCTTCTCAAGAGTAGGCTGGGTGACCTGGGATGGCAAAAGGAGCTCCTTAGGAACTAGAGACCTGGATGTGATTCTCTTCTTTCATGTCAGTCAGGTATAGAGTATCCACACTGGGCTTTTCAATCCCCAGAAGGTATAGCCCAGACCCTACAGAGGCCACTCTTTTCAGCCAGGATGAGGACCAGGGCTTGTCTTGTGACAGCTCAAGTCAAGTCTTGGTATGGACCCCAGCTGATGTTCCTTCTCACTTCCCAGTCCTCAGCTTCACTATGGCACCACTGTGAGCACCGAGAGACCTACCAGAAGCTGCTGGAGGATATTGCTGTCTTGCACCGCTTGGCTGCACGCCTCTCCAGCCGAGCTGAGATGGTGGGGGCCGTCCGCCAGGTGAGCCTCTTCAGCTCCCAGCCATCTGACTAGCTCAGCTCTGCCCACAGTAACTAGAGCACGAATGTAATGTAAGCAATGACAACTAGAGATCCCACTTACTGACGGCTTCCTCTGTGCCAGACATCCTGTGTACATTATTGTGTTTTATTAAGGTATTTCTGGTGGACCTCTAAACCCTTGAGGTGCTCCTTGGGAAAGGCTTTCTGTGAACATGTAAGTTTGCAAATTGCTGCCTACTACCTTCTTTTCTTGGAAATTTCTGACACATATTGGTACCATCAAGGCTTTGAGAACACCTATAGCGAAGAAGCCTATTTAAAACTACCTGTATGTATGTTTCCTAAACGTATCTGACTGAAGAACCACAAAATACCTATTCAACTTCCATGGAACTAGTATTTGGCAAATATGCTTTTAGGAAAAACTGCTTTGTTTCATTTAATCCTCCCAGCAACTCTGTAAATATCTTTTCCCCACAAAGACACGAAACTTCAGAAAGGTAATAGCACTAGTGTGTGGCACAGCTGGGATGCAGACCCAGGTTTTGCTCCCTCTTAGCCACTTTGAAGTCCTGAAACACACAGGGCACCACCCTGATCCAGGATGGTGTCATGAGATCAGACTGCCTAAGCCCAATCTTGGCTCCATCAGGATTCACTGTGTGACCTCAGGCCATTTATTGAGCTCTCTGTGTTCCAATTTCTCCAGCCAATGCAGATGATGATAGCGTCTGTTATATTGGCTTACCATAATATTTGCTAAGCGCCTAGATGTTATTATCACTGCTGCTAGGACGGTGCTCACCTGTTATGCTGCACTGGTTACATCAGCAGGGTGTTCCTGGGACAGAGCCTAGAGCAGTTCTTGTCAAATGAAGGAAGAACAAGCCACTGGGCGGTCCCACCCCTGTGTTCTTCTGGGGAAAGGGCACCTGACTCAGCAGCACACCCAGGAAGTCACTCTGATTGGAGAAGCAACAAAGGGAGAGCTCAAGGGAAGTGGCTACCTCCAGGAAGCTTCCCTGACCCATTCTCTCAACATAGAGGACTTTCCTACCTCTCATCTCCTGAGGCATTGTGGCTGTGCTTATTCTTGTCCTCCGTGAGAGCAAGTGCCTGAATCCCCCTCCCTCAGCTCACATCACAGACAGCAAACCCTTAGAGGGCAGAGCTGCATCTTTTAATTGTGTCCTTTTAATTCTTCCAGCCCACAGGTTAGCTCAGAGCAAACAAGTGCCAACAAGCCTTTCCTCCAATTGCCCTGTGTGCTCACGCTCTCCTTTCCTGCAGGAAAAGCGCATGTCAAAGGCAACAGAGGTAATGATGCAGTATGTGGAGAATCTGAAGAGAACGTATGAGAAAGACCATGCAGAGCTCATGGAGTTTAAAAAACTTGCAAATCAGAACTCAAGCCGCAGCTGTGGCCCCTCTGGTAAGGAACTGGGCTCCTGCCCCCATCTTGGCCCCGCAGTGTGGGTCCCTGATGGCTCTAGGCAGGATCACATCCATCAATGCAACCTGAGGAGTTCTAGTTGAGCAAGGCTCATTGTCCTTGCCCAGTGCTGCCCATAGGGGCCTCACAGCAGCTGTTCAGGTGAGACTAGGGACCAAGAACCAGGAAACAAGAATAGTCCCAAAGCAACTCCTGACACAATAAACCACAGCAGTTGACCACTGATATGAAGCCATAGGCTATAAGAGCTCTCTCTACTTTATGAGAAGGACAGACCCCAGATCTTACAGTCTTTGTGTTTTGGAATACATACTAAGGAATTTAGGCCTTATCCTAGAAAGTATTAGGGATCCAACCAAATATTTAAGTTCACACACGGAGTTTAGAATGTTCCCTCATTACAGTGTGGAAGTTACATTAGTGGGACAGAGCCAGAGACAGGGAAACCCACAAAGCTGCTATTACAATAGTCCAGGTGAGAGACGAACCTGGGCAGTGGGAATGGCATGAGATCCTAGCTAAAAGAGATATTCCTGAGATAAATAGCAGACTCATGGGCAAGACAAATGTTTTAAAGAAACTCTTTTAAAAGTGTTCTGTACAATTGCTATAGGAGCACAGAGGTGATTCTTCCTGAAGGAGTCAAGGAAGATTTTACAGAGGGATGGCATCTGGGCAGTTTTTCAAAGTAAAAATAGGCATTCTCCAGGCAAGGGGGAAATAGACTCCAAGTAGAGGAAACAGTGTGGACAAGGATGTAGGTTTGGAATGGAAAGGGTATGGAACAAAGAATTTGATGAGGTTACAGTGTTGGGAGTGTGATGATAACAGTTTGAAGGTAAGCCTTGGTAAGCCAGGGCCATATGCCAGGTCATTCTAATAATTTGGGCCTTTGTCCTTGAGGCTATGAGGAAACGCTGGTGAATTTATACCATCTAACATGGTCAGATTCTATTTTCAGAAGATTTGTCTGACTTCAGAGTAGACAATACATTAGGAGAGTATAGACACTGAGGTCTGGAGGCACTTGCTGCAGTCCAGCATGAGAAGGATGGTGCCTTGGACCAGGATCTCTCCTTGAGAGCCAGGGTCTAGGCTCTGGCTGATGAGGATGGTTTTAGCAGGAGAAAACAGACGTTTTAGTGACAGGAATCCCTGTGGAATGCAAACATCCGTGTTACCAAGAGCAGGAGGAGGGAAAGTATAACAGATGGAGGAACCTTTATAAACAGGAGGTTTCACAAGTTTCCTGGGGAATATCAGTGACACTTTCCAGAGTCCAAAGGCAGTGTACAAATGCTCCCAACTGTCTGCTTTTGATCTTGGCAGCAAGACTCCTGACCCACATGCATCTGGGCCTACAGCAAACTAGTTTCTGTCAGTGCTGGGAGTTGGGGAAGTTGCCACCAAAGAAATCGTAATATGTGAGCTCTTGCATTATTGCTCTGGAAGGTGCAAGGTCTGTTGTAAACTGTCGTATCCAAGATTTATGAAAGGAACAGTTACCATGAGTTTCATTCATTCATTCTAAAGATATTTATTGAACTCCTTTGCTGTCCCCCACATGATACTAAATATAGAAGTAAAGGGCACATGGTGACTGAGATCCAAAGGAACTCCCAGCTGGCGCAGAGGGCAAAGGAGTATAACCAGCCCAGTGACAAAAGTAAGCAGATTTTTATAGGGAGCATACCACAGAGTCCCACATTCAGTCTGGGGACATGAGAAAGTGTTTACAATACGTAGGGAGATGGTAGCTGAGTCTTAAATGGTGACTAAATATTTTTCAGATATTTGTTCCCATACCACTCTTTCTCAGCCTGGTCTGATGTAGAGGGTCCAGCATCCACCTAACAGGTGTGTCCATTGGATATCCTGTGACCATTCCCAAATAACGTTAGTTTTTAAGCCTTTACATGACTTCTAGCAATCTTTGTCTGAAGACTATAGTGAAATAAAAATAACTTTGATTTAAAGAAAGGTTATACACATTTAAAAATATCCATTTTTTTTCCTGAATATGAAACACTGATTGTTTACACTTTGAATTATTTCCTTAAGATGGATTTCTAGATGTGTAAATACTGGCTTGGGGGAAAGAAATTTTTATAAGGCTCTTAAAGCAAACTATTTTCAAATAACTCATTGATATTTCCATTTAATGGGTAACAGTATAGCTCAGTTCATTGTGCCATTAAGATTCTTATCCTTTCCTTTAAAAATATTTTTTACTTTGATGAGCCAAGATTCTATCTCATCATTTTAATTTGTATTATTTTTTACCTTTTCAATTGTTTCCTGGACATTTGTAGTTCCACTTTTATAAATTCTCTAGTTATATCTTTTGCCCACTTATAAAATTGGCATTTTATTCATTTGTATGAATGCTACAATATATAAAAAATATTTTCTGGTTCTGCTATTTTGGCTGACTGGAAAACTTGAAACTCCTTGACCACAAGTACTTAGACATTTCTGCTGGATAAAATAAAGCAAGCTTTAGTCTAAAAGAATAGCTGAATCTACAGGAAAATAAATTGAAATACTCAGATACAAGAAAAGAAAAGAGAACTGAAACCTGCAGCTTCCTTGGGGACACAAGTCAGCTTCAGTTATCTGGGTGCTGAGCTTCTGCACTTGCATGCAATCTGAGATATCTCGGACACCTATGACAGAGAGTTGACTTGAGACTCCCACAGTTAAGATTTTCCAAGGACTGCATCTTTAGACAGAACTTAAACAAGAAAAAAACAGTTGCCAAATAGCAGAGACACAAATCAGGGAAGTCCATTTCACCCCGTTGTAGGAAAAATACTTTCTGCTTTCTCGTAGGAAAAATGTATGCCATGACAGAAGTTGTGGTGCAATATGCAGAGACTCTGTAAAGAACATCACAATGATGTCTGTAGGAACACTGTCAGAAACAAACATAAAGCCACTGTGGAGAGGCACACACTTCTCCCGGGGCACACAAGATTCCTCTAACTGAAGCCTCACTAAAGGTGATTTTACAGTATAGAATTATAAAATACGTAAGAAAACCATCCACCTTGAACAAGAATCATCAGACACACTAAACAATAGGGTTATATCCTAAGGACTGCAGAAAATAAAACAATCTGATAATTTTTTAAAGGTATGTTTAAAAAACTACTAAAGGCATCAAACAATGAATCAAAACATGAGAATAAAATACAGTTATCAAAAAAGAATAAAATAGAACTAGAAATGAGGAACAGAATCATGAAAATTAAAAACTCAGTAGTTTAGGTGTGGTAGGTACTATAGTGGTGGCAATTATTCTAGTGGAGATTCCAAATTTCTCCTTTCAGGCACACTTCTCTATTCCCTTGAAGTTAGGTGATGCCATGTGATTTGGCAAATAAAATGTGAGCAGAAGGCCTTTGAGTTGAGGCCTTTAAAAAACTAGTGTGCAGTGGGTGGTTCAGTTGGTTAAGACTCTGCCTCAGCTCAGGTCATGATCAACCCCATCATTGGGCTCCCTGCTCAGCAGTGAGTCTGCTTCTCCCTCTCCCTCTGCTGGCCCCCTGCTTGTGCTCTCTCTCTCTCTTTCTCTCAAATAAATAAAATCTTAGGAAGGAAGGAAGGAACGAACGAACGAACGAATGAACTAGTGTGCGAATTACCACATGTTTCTTCCTCTTCAGATGACAATCATCACTGCTCCAGAATGGACATGTAACATAAGGAAGAACTAAATCTTTATTGTCATAAGTGACTAAAACTTTGGGGCTGTTTTTTATGGGGCTGTTTATTAATAAGCATAACCTAGCTTACTGGTATAACATTTAAATCAGATTGGGCACAGTTGAGGGGAAAATTTAGTTAACTGAAGGTAGATTTTCAGAAGTTGCCTAAAATGCAGTTCAGAGGGATAAACTGATTAAAAATATGAAAGAAAATATTGTATTATAAGATATGGGTACAGAGTATAAAATGAGAAAGTTCCAAATGCATCTATTAGCAGATCTACAAGAGGAGGGAAAGAGAAAATACTCAAAAAGATTTTCCAAAATCTGAGAATTTGCCCAAACTAAAGACAGACATGAATCATTGGATTCAGAAAGAACAGTGAATTCCAAGAAGAAATAAAAACACATCGAAGCAAAGTGAAAAACTTTAAAAGTAACCAGAGAGAGAGGAGAGAGGATTTACAAAAGACTGATAATTCTCAATAGCAATAGTAGGACCAAAAGACAATGAAGTGGGGTAGGGGAATGGGATAACTGGATGATGGACATTAAGGGGGACACATGATGTAATAAGCACCAGGTATTATAATAAGACTGATGAACCACTGAACTCTACTTCTGAAACTAACAATACACTATATGTTAATTAACTGAATTAAAAAAAGAATGACGTTAAAGTCTTCAAGCAGCTGTGAAAAAAATAACTGTCAACCTAGAGAAAATATAACCAACTAAACTATGACGCAAGCTTGAAGTCTAGATAAAAATATTTTGAGAAAAACTGAGAAAATTTACCTCTCAAAAATCCTTGCCAACCTTTTATGAAGATGGCGCCGAAAGCTAAGAAGGAAGCCCCTGCCCCTCCCAAAGCCGACGCCAAAGCAAAGGCTTTGAAAGCCAAGAAAGTGGTGCCGAAATGCATCCACAGTCACAAAAAAAAGAAGATCCGCACATCACCTACGTTCCGACGACCCAAGACTCTGCGTCTCTGAAGGCAACCCAAATACCCTCGAAAGAGCGCCCCCAGGAGAAACAAGCTTGACCACTATGCCATCCTCAAGTTCCCCCTGACTACTGAGTCAGCCATGAAGAAAATAGAAGACAACAACACACTTGTGTTCATTGTGGATGTCAAGGCCAACAAGCACCAGATCAAACAGGCTGTGAAGAAGCTCTATGACATTGATGTAGCCAAGGTCAACACCGGAATCAGGCCTGATGGAGAGAAGAAGGCATACGTTCAGCTGGCCCCTGACTATGATGCTTTGGATGTTGCCAACAAAATTGGGATCATCTAAACTGAGTCCAGCTGGCTAAATCTAAATACAGTTTTTTCATGATAGAAAAAAAAAAAATCCTTGCCAAAAGAACAAGTAAGGATGGACTTGGGGGTGGGGAATTAAGATAAAAAAAAAAAAAAAGATGGGGCACCTGGGTGGCTCAGTGGATTAAGCCACTGCATTCGGCTCAGGTCATGATCTCAGGGTCCTGGGATCGAGCCCCGCATCGGGCTCTTTACTCAGCAGGGAGCCTGCTTCTCTCTCTCTCTCTCTCTGTCTGACTCTCTGCCTACTTGTGATCTCTCTCTCTGTCAAATAAATAAATAAAATCTTTTAAAAAAAAGAGTAGGGTGCAAGAAGGAATGATCAGACATTTATAAATGTGGGTAAATCTAAATAAGCATTTACTATATAAAACAACAGTCATAATAACATGGGATTACCAAAACAAAGTGAAACAAAAATACTGAAAAGCAATATAATCTGAGATTCAAGGGAGTTATTGTTTTAAGGTTTCATTAAGAAAAAAATAGAAATCTTGATTAATTTAAAATTTAAAGTCACATAACATAGCACAAATTTAAGTGGGCACGTTAAAGATTAGAACTAAATAATAACAATGAAATACTACTCAGCCATCAGAAAGGAAAAATACCCACCATTTGTACTGACATGGATGGAACTGGAGGGGATTATGTTAAGTGAAGTAAGTCAAGCAGAGAAAGACAATTATCATATGGTTTCACTCATATGTGGAACATGAACAATAGCATGGAGAACCATAGGGGAAGGGAGGGATATCCAAAGGGGGAGAAATCAGAGAATGAGATGAACCATGAGAGACTATGGACCCTGAGAAACAATCTGGGGGTTTCCGAGGGGAGGCGGATAGGGGAAAGGGGTAACAGGGTGTTGGGTATTAAGGAGGGCACATGCTGTGATGAGCACTGGGTGTTATACTTAATTAATGAATCACTGAACACTGCATCAAAAACTAATTATGCACGGGCGCCTGGGTGGCTCAGTGGGTTAAGCCGCTGCCTTCGGCTCAGGTCATGATCTCAGAGTCCTGGGATCGAGTCCCGCATCGGGCTCTCTGCTCGGCGGAGAGCCTGCTTCCCTCTCTCTCTCTCTGCCTGCCTCTCCATCTACTTGTGATTTCTCTCTGTCAAATAAATAAATAAAATCTTAAAAAAAAAAAAAAAAAAAAAAAAAAAAAAAAAAAAACTAATTATGCACTATACAGTGGCTAGCTGAACATAATAAAAGAATAAATAAAATTAAATAAATTTTTAAAAGTAAATAAAAGATTGGCGATTCCTATATGGTTTTAAGCAAAGCAAATAAAAATTTGTAGTTTAGTGTAAAAAATTGAAGATTAGAATTAAAATGTGCAACTTCTAAACCAATGTGCAGGGTGGGAAGGGGAAAAAAATCAATGAAGTGAGATAAATAAAAAGGGAAAAATTAGCCATGTGTTTCTTTCTTTCTTTTTAAAGATTTTATTTATTTATTTGATAGAAGACACAGCAAGAGAGGGAACACAAGCAGGGGGAATGTGAGAGGGAGAAGCAGACCTCCCATTGGGCAGAGAGCCCGATGCGAGGCTCTGTCCCAGGACCCTGGGATCATGACGTGAGCCGAAGGCAGACGCTTAACAACTGAGCCACCCAGGCGCTGCTAGCTATGGGTTTCTTAAGAAACACATCTAATATACATGGATAAGAAGGATAAATAGATATATAAGCCAAATGATATTAATCAAACTGAAACTGAGCTTTTAAAAACCTTTCTTTGTACATATTGGTGTTTTCTGGTGGCAGTATTATCCAGATGTGGTACAAAATTTCTTTATTAATATATAATGTATTCTTTGTTGCAAAACATTTTATATAAACTATATCACTTAATGTATGCATAAAGGAGATTAAAATCCCAGGGTGTTGGTTTCCTTTGTTCCAAATTGTTTTATAGATGACTTATTGAAACCATTCTGTCAACAAGTTTCCATTCTCTACTTATACTGTACCTTCCCTGCTCATAATTTCCCTGACTGTACATCTCTTAAATGAGCAAGAAATGACCCAATAAGCCTTGGTATTGCTACAAGTAGTTTTTTGCACACTCTCCAGGGTATAACCAGAGACTGTGCAGTGGATATGAGGTCCAAGATGGGCTTTTCATAGTGCACAGAGGAGTTAAGATAAAAGTTCTGTACAGAAAGCCCACTTTGCAGATAATTGTCTCAGGGGATAGCGGGAAACTTAGTGTTCCCAACACCTAGGCTCTTGGACTAACACTTGAGGGTCAGTTCTGACGAATCACTATCTCAGCTTAGTTTTGGGATACCCATTTTTTGTTGGAGCCTACTCTGAAAACTTACCTGAGTTCTCTTCTCTTTTCCTTCTTGCTGCAGAAGATGGGGTCCCTCGAACAGCGCGATCCATGTCCCTCACACTGGGAAAGGTATGCACTTTCAAGGAATACCAGGGCTCCCCTGGGATTCCAACAGAAGTTTCCATAGTCACCAGAAAGCCATTCATCCTTGAATCCACAGGTGTCAAGAGAACCTCTAGACAGATTCTCTAATTTGACTTACCACACTTGCTAGTTCATCCTTCAGCCTTCCCTTATTCATGGTTTCCCTGATCATACCATCCCCCAAATGAACATGGAATGATGCATAAATCTTGGTGTAGTCTTATCCTTTTCATATACTTTCCAGGGTGTTACCCAGAGCCTGGGAGTCATTTCTGTTCAAATTTTTTCAGCTATAAGCTAAAATAAGAACATTTTGAGAAATCACTCACCACTAACAGAAAACTTAGGTCAACTCTGGCCAATTTTTTCACATGAACCCTCAACACCATCACTAACCCAAAACCAAAATATACAGTGAATGTAATTATAGCATCAGAAACTAGTAGGCATTTTCCAGACCTTTCTGAACTGTGGCTGCTGCCTCCCTGACAGTGGGCCTGGTCACTTCTTTTCCCACAGAACATGCCCCGCCGGAGGGTCAGTGTTGCAGTGGTTCCCAAGTTTAATGCCCTGAACATTGCCAGCCAAACTCCCAGCTCATCACCCATCCCGTCCTTACCCACCATGGTGAGTATGATGATGCCTACCTCCCAACCCTTTTCAACCTCTCCCTCAGACTCACTACTATGGGGTAACCCAGGTGGGGGCAGGGTCAACAAGGAGATGAAATTCCCAGCACAGATTTTGGAATATGGGCTCAAAAAAGCTCAGTATAGACCAGGCCCCCATGTCTTCCATTGCCCTGAGAAGACTCCGTATCCTTGAGAAAGGTGCTGGCATCTCAAAGACTGTTCTTTGAAAATGTTATCTCCTTCCATGCTTAAACCAAAATCCTCCAAGATGGGTTTAGTGGGTTTTGTTCCCACTCTGCAATGGATTTAAATATCTGAAGGTTGCATTGTATAGTAAGTGGTAGGGCTGAGCTTTTAACTGTAGGGTTTCTGATTCCAGAGCCTGAATTCTTAAACCCACTGTTACCCTGCATCGATTCATTGCAGCATTTAGAAATGAAACTACTAGACTGCCCATTAATAAGAGCTTGGTTAAATATAGACAGCCCTAAAAAGGGCTTTCTGTGCAGTTGTTAAAAATAACATGAAATATGTCCATAATTTATTATTAATAAAAAGGAATTAAAAACAATATATACAGTAGAATTGTTTTGTAGGTTTTTTTTGAAGAGTATTTTTTCTATGTGTAGACATAGCAAATTCTGGAAGAATATACGTAAAACTATTAATAGTTATCTCTGGGCAATGGTAAAGCCACGGGTGATTTTTATTTTCTTCCTGATGCATTTTTATATTTCTATAATAATCTATCACCAATAATCAGAATAAAATTTTCATTTCAATTATTTTAAACATACCTGGTTCCTATTTAGCAGAATATTTTCTACATCCCAGTCTTTTGTGGATCTGGTTAATATTATTTAAAACTTTTCTAATTCTTTCTTCAGTTACTTCTCTATTCTCTGTCCAGGAGCAGCACTACTCTATAAGCCAATCTGATTGTGTAAGCAATAGGTAAGGTAGATTCAAGCTCTATTGTTCCAGTAGGTAGCAATAGCTTCTTTCACCTCTTTTTCAATCATCTATGAAATTATCCTAAATTCCCAAATCACTCACTAAAACAAGCCAATTTAAAAAAATTTTTTTGAAGGAGCTTAGGAAGGGCTAGCTAGTATGTTTGATAGATCTATTTCCAGTACTATGCTACATATAAGAATATTATTTTCAAATATGCAGTTGGCTCTTGAACAATGCAAGGGTTAGGGTCACCCACCCCCAGGCAGCTGAAAATCTGCATATAACTTTTGACTCCCCCAAAACTTCTGATGATCAGAAAAACGTACCAATAACATGTCAATTAATACATATTTTGCATGTTATATGTATTATATATTGTATTCTTATGATAAAGCAAGTTAAAGAAAAGAAAATCATAAGGAAGAGAAAATACATTTATAGTATTGTACTATATTTAAAATCCGTATATAAGTAGACCTACATAGTTCAAACCCGTGTTGCTCAAGGGTCAACTGTATATTCCTTTAGACTAAAAATTGGCAACCAGGGATATACATTAAAATCACACAAGTTACTTCTAAAACATTGCTCAGGCTTCACCCCAAGATTCTGAATTGGATCGGTGATTCTAAGTGATGCTAAGGTACAGCCAGAATTGAGATCCATTTCTTAAACCAAATCTGTTATTAAAAAAAAAAGTACCTCATTGTTTATTTTTTATACTTATATATTATATTTATATAATTTATTATAAAGACATTTCTTATGGCTTGGGGTTTTAATAATGACAGGCTTCTCCTGAGGATTATGTTTGGAGCTACAGCTCGAAGGCAGTGATGGGCTTATGTTTGCTAGGAGGTCTGCTGGTATTTAGTCCAAGTCAGTAAACCTGGGACTGAGGAAAAACTGAGGCTCTGCTCAAGAATAGGGCGTCAAAATACAAATTCTTCACTCGGGGAAACTTAAGAGGGGAAGGAAAAGGTGCAAGCTGTATGGGCCTCAAGGGGCACTAAGGAATGGATGACAGGGAAGGCCCCACGCCTGGGTTCAGAAGCAGATCAGAAACCATGGTGGTGGGAGAAGAGCTGAGAGAGCAGCAGTCCCCTCCCCGTATCATTAGAAACGTAGCAGCTCTGACTGCTTCCTTCCTAGCCCATCTTCAATTGTCTGTCTCCTGTTTTTCATCTAGTCAGAATCACCCAATGGGAAAGGCAACCTACCGGTCACCTCAGCACTGCCTGCACTTTTGGAAAAGTAAGTTGGTTTATCTTCCTCTTAACTTTGGGGATCTCTGAGAAAACTATCCCTAAGTCACTTTCCCTCCCATCCTCACTCCCAAAATGTGATGGAAAGCAAATTAAGTTCTAAGGGAAGGAAATAAGAGGGACTCTGAGACCCACAAAGATTTCAGAGTCAGTTTGCTGTCTGGACCAGGAAGATGCTACGGCTGAGTCCAAGTGTACCTCAATCTCAGAAGAGCCTAGAGGAGAGAGACACCTTCTCTGTTGGTTAGGATTCTTTGGGCTACAGATACAAGAAATCCCCAACTCGAAGGGGCTTAAATAGTAAGTTCAGAGGTAGGGCTTTCCCAGGTATAGTATATCAAGGCCCCAGCTCGGCCTCTACGATTTCCTTGCTTGCTTCTGCTCACTTTGTATGTTGACTTTATCAGCAGCTTGTGGCAAATGGCTACTATTTTCAAGTATTCTATCCAGACATGAAGTATTTAGAAGAGGGCTATCTCTTCCCATGCTTCTTTTTTATGAACAAACCCAGAAACTTTTTTTTTTTTAGACTTCCTTATCTTGTTAGTAAATTTGGAACGTAATTCTTTTCTAAATCAAACACAGACTTTGGAAATGGGATTGTCATCATGGGTTTACACTGTACCCTGGAGATGGGGACAGATGGTCAGCTTCCCATGAAGCAAAGTGATACACTGAAGAAGAGTAAATTCCTGAGCAAAATTATAATCTTGTAAGGAAACAGGCAGGAGATTGAGTACTGGAGTGGCAATAAATAGTGTCTGCCATGCCTAATTGTTCTAGGCATCTGTGCAATTTGTAGGTCTTTTCATCCTCAGCCAGAGCAAGGCAGGCTGTTTTTATACTCAGAAGAGTTTATAACTTGCTTTTCAAATTTTTTCATTTGCTTGCTGGGAAACATCTGGATCACAGCTGTCACCTCTCAGAACTTTCACCTTGTGTCTTTTCTCACTTGGTAGAACATACACCTTTATTCTTCCTTCTTCTTTGCCTTAAGACAGCTTTAGCCCTCCATTTTTCATTGTTGTTAGAATAGTTTTGTTTGACCTGACCAGGAAACTCTATGTGGGTCGCTTTTCAGTAGAGACAATCTCCCAAGCTCTCCATCCCCACCCCTGCTGACTCAGCCTGTTTAACTCACTTCTCAGTATACCCAACCACCCACCTATCACTCACTGACTCACCCACTTTAGTCTTGAAGTTTGTCTAGAACTCCTTACTTGGACACCTCACTCTGTGAAAGCTTCAAGGTCCTTTGTGTTGTGTAGGACATTTTTGTTTCTATCTTTGTTTCCTTACTTTTTTCAAGCATTACAAAGAAATTGTAAAGGGTACAAACTAAAAACCATGTGGAAGTAACCAAGATTACAAAGACATATCAATCCTTAGAGCCATAATGTCTACTCCATGATCTCTGAATCTCTCCAGTGATGTTTACTTGTTGCCCTGAGTGAAAAGCATGCTAAAAGTCTCCCTTCTAATTCTGCCTTTGGATGCACAAACCCTTTCTTCAAAAAGGCCCCCAACAAGGCCCCATCCTCTATTCTTGGCCTACAGAAGCAATCAAGGACAACAATCTCTGTCCTTACTCTTTGAAAAAGACTAATCATGATGGAGCTGGGCCTGGGCTCTATAGAACTATTGCTCATGCCAGCTGAGAGCTTCCCTCTCAGACAGTGGAGATTATCAAGAACCTGAGTTATCCTTGGTAGGAGAGAATGAGATACAAAATTAAGGACAGCAAGCATTGGCCCCAAATCAGAAGTGACAATGAATGAGGATCAATAATGGCATCACCATTCCAAGAGTTTAGAAGCAGGAGAGACAGGGACAGAGTGAGGATTGAGACAAGTCAAGGAATAAGCTCAAGGAAGGTATCTGTAGCTCACTTTTTTCTACCCAGAGGGACCACCATGATATACTTCCCATGCTGTGGCTGACTTGCCTATTGGGAATGCACCCAGCCTATAAAAATGGCTGCAAAAGGGGGAGGACATATTCAAAAGAGGAGGATTCTAACTAACAGTTGCTTCTTCCCTCCTGGATTTATGAAAGGCGCTAAGTGACTTTCATCTGAATTCATGAAACTGGAAATATTAATAGATTGCCAAGAGACAATCTGTGAATTAAAATAAATTCATATCTTGTTTTAATACAAGTACAATAAATTCTAGCTACCTTCTCCATACTGTTAAGGAGAAAAAAATGCATTATAAGTTAATATACATTGCTTTCTAGATTGTTATATTTAGCTAGATTTAAAGTGATTTCAGATTTCCCTAAGCATATTATGACTAGGCAGGAAGGGAGCTGGCTATGCATGTGAAAGATGATCAGAAGATCAAATTACCTATGGCTAGTTCTCAAGCATATACCTGAGGGCTGATTGCCCAAGGTGATTTGAGAGAATTCTGAGTGTTGCTGTTGTAGGTCACTTCATAGTAAATTGTTCTTCACTCAAGGAATATTTAGGTCTAGGTTTAGGGATATTTAGAATTATAGGAAAATATGCAGAGTAATATTTGAAGTTAATCTTAAGGATTAAAGCAGAATAAAGCTCATGATGAGTTCCGTAAGTAGGAAAAGCTATTTATAGACTTATTCTCTCATTCCTTCAACAATTAATCACCAAGGTATAGGTATCTAGAATACACTCAGGAGTTCACAGTGTAATGGAAAAGGCAGATGGGAAACAGCCCATTACAATACAATGTGATGGATGATAGCATAAGGAACTATAGTTTGCTAAAGCAGTAGGAGAGAAGAAAATGAGTACCTTAACCCAGACTGGGTGTAGGTGGGGGAGGGGAGCCTCAGAAAATGTTTCCTCTAGGAATTTACTTTTAAAGGGAAACCTGAGAGACACCTGGGTGGCTCAGTCAGTTAAGCATCTGATTTTGGCTTAGGTCATGATCCCAGGGTTCTGGGATCGAGTCTTGCATTGGTCTCCTGGCTCAGTGAGGAGCCTGCTTCTCCCTCTGCCTGTTGCTCCCCCTGCTTGTGCTCTCTTTCTCTCTCTTTCTCTGACAAATAAATAAGTAGAATATTTAAAAATAAATAAATAAAAATAAAATGAAACTTGAACATTACATAGTTTAACCAGGTGAAGTGGAGGTTAACAACCTTCCAGGCTCTGAAGCAAGGAAGTATGGAGTGGTCAAGAAATAATAATAAGATGATAGTGATACTTACCACTATTATTTACAGTATGCTTGCTTCATACCAAGTCCTGTTCTAATTGCTTTACATTAATGATCTCATTTAATCCTTATAACATACCCAAGAGGTAGGTATTAATATCAATATTAACTACTAATATAAAATATTAACATCGCTTTCTTATAGATGTGGAAACTGCAACTCAGAGAAATGACTTGCCTGAGGTTACACAGTAGTGAGGAACAGAACTTATGCTCTTAGCTTCTTAATAGACACTCCAACTAGAAGAAAGGAAAGAAGTGCAGTATGACTGGAGACAAGAGGATGCATTTAAGCACTATTTTTATAAGAAGTCTTATGAATGATTTTGAATGACCTGTTGACCTTTATGGTTGGCCATGAAGCAGAGTGTGGGATGGGAGCAGCATGTGTACACAGAACAGTGCACTGGGGAATTAGCAAAGCCATGGATGTGAATGATGCACAGTATTGGTTTCATAAAAGGGGCAATTTAATGATATATCACTGAGAAATTTTCACTATAATCTCTAAAATAACCATTTTCCTACTTTTTCATTTTTTTTATAAACATATAATGTGTTTTTATCCCCAGGGGTACAGATCTGTGAATCGCCAGGTTTACACACTTCACAGCACTCACCATAGCACGTACCCTCCCCAATGTCCATAACCTCACCCCCCTCTCCTACCCCCTCCCCCCAGCAACCCTCAGTTTGTTTTGTGAGATTAAGAGTCACTTATGGTTTGTCTTCCTCCCGATCCCATCTTTTTTTTTTTTTTTTTTTTTTTTTAAAGATTTATTTATTTATTTGACAGAAAGAGATCACAAGTAGGCAGAGAGGCAGGAAGAGAGGCAGGCAGAGAGAGAGGAGGAAGCAGGCTCCCTGCCGAGCAGAGAGCCCGATGTGGGACTCGATCCCAGGACCCTGAGATCATGACCTGAGCTGAAGGCAGCGGCTTAACCCACTGAGCCAGCCAGGCGCCCCCTCCCGATCCCATCTTGTTTCATTTATTCTTCTCCTACCCTCCTAACCCCCCATGTTGCATCTCCTCTTCCTCATATCAGGGAGATCGCATTTCTCTGATTGACTTATTTCGCTAAGCATAATACCCTCTAGTTCCATCCACGATTTTCCTACATTTTTGAAGCAGCCAGGGTAAACTGCTTCAAGGCTTTGTATGGCATCAAATATTTATAGCAAATAACTCCCCTTTGCTGATAATCTGGAATTAATTAGCCCTCCATCAACTAGCAGTGTATCCCAGGCATCTGAGACTGAGTAACACGAGTAAGGAAGGTCTTCTAGCTCAGTTCCCCTGGACTGGACTTCTCTAAGGGGTTCAAGGAAATGGGAGTGGTTTAGAGACATCACTGAACCCAAAAAGGTAAGATCTGTCTACTAGAAAGAATTGCAGTCACTTTCAAATATTGTTTACCACATGGGAAAAAATAGACTCTAACATAGCTCCCAATTAAACAATACATTTTGACTGAAGGACCCCTCACATTAATTAGAACTAAGCACAATGACAAACAATTTTGACCTGGTGGACATGAGAAAACAATGAACTTCATTTTAATGAATCATCCCAGAAAGAAGCATGCAAGATTTCAGGCTGGGAATAGATGCCAAGATCCATCTGTGTTTGGCCCAGAAGTTTCTAGGGTGGGCACAGGCTGTGCTCAGCTCCATGTTTATAGCCATGAATAGGGATTCCTGTAGCTCAACCCAAACACTGGGTCCTCAGGAAATAGCCATTTACAGAAAGGGCCTGCTCACTTCACAAAATTAATAGGCAGACTGGATAAGCCATGGTAAAGTCAGTGCAACTCAGCCAACACTTAAAGCACTTACTTTATGCTAAGCATCATCATAACTCAAGCAGTCTCTCTCTATGATCGCAGTCATGGAAGGACGGTTAGGTATATAAAACATAAAAATGCGCTCTCTCAGAGTTAGGCTGAAATGAGGAGTGCAATGAGGACATGATGGGAAGAAGTGATCAACTTTAAACAGAAGATGTGGGAGTGGGGAGAACACTGGCAAATATTCCACAGAGGAGAAGGTATTTGAGCTGAGTCTTAAAGATACACAACAAGAAGCTTCCAGGTAGTTAGAAATATATATAAGGAACTATTAGCTCAGTCTAGGGATCAGGAGATAACAGCAAATATTTTACAGATTATGTGTCCCCTACTTCTAGTATTAAACCAAAGGCTGTCTCAGCCTACTTTACATTCTAAATTAAGTACCCTTTACAAGAAGACAGCATCATAAGCCATGGCCAGCTGAGCGGCCAGAATGGCTTCACTCAGCAGATACCCTGGAGCCCCATACCACTCAGAGCCCCAGAAAAAGACTTCTATTGAAAGGGAGGGTTCAAGGAAATGTGAAAAATGCATCTTGACATGAATTTAGAAGACCATGAGAATCCCAGCCAGGCCCACTACATATCAATAATGTGAACTTAGGCAAGTCACCTAATCAATCTGAGCTTGGGTTTCTCGTCTCACAGATGGGATAACACCCTGCCTGGGTGGCAGTTAGTGCAGTCAAGAGCATGGGCAAGTGTCAGACTGCACACGGTCAAAGCCAAACTCGATCACACATAGATTGTGTAATCTTGGGCTGGTTATTTAACCTCTCTGGGCCTTGACTTGTGGTTAACTTGACCACAATAGTATTGCCTATCTCATGGGTGATTCATGAGTGTTAAGTGAAATCTTACCACAGAGTCTGATACATAAGATAAATATTAGCTCTTCTTATCATTGGGAGGGTCAAGTGAGGTAATATATGTAAAAGCACTTTAAGAACTGAAGCCCCATTGGTGAGTGCGTTGGACAAGGTGATCAACACAACCTGGGACAGTTGGACCCTGGACAGAAGATCCTTATGTTAAGGGGCCACTGAAATAGCTCTACAAGGGAAATGTTTTAGTCTCTAGAGAGCGGTGGTGACCTGAGGATAGTGAAAGTTCGGTTCTTCTGATTCTGAAGTGTCAGAAACAAACTGAGGGTTGCCGGGGGGAGGGGGTTGGGGAGAAGGGGGTGGGATTATGGACATTGGGGAGGGTATGTGATTTGGTGAGTGCTGTGAAGTGTGTAAACCTGGTGATTCACAGACCTGGGGATAAAAATATATGTATATAAAAAATATATGTTTATAAAAAATAAAAAATTAAAAAAAAAATATAAACCAAGTTCTCCTTTAAAGATATAAATAACCACCTGGTAATTTATTAGCTTGAATTTTTTTTATGGATCAGGTTTGGAAGAACCTCAGATTGCTCCCCAACATAACTGATAGTGATGAACATCATTTGTTGAGTACTATATTCCAAAACATTTACTTATATTTTTCATTAATTCCTACACTACCATCATCAGGTCCATATTATTACCCTCATTTTACAATTGGGAATCTAAAGTTCAGGAAGGGTTAAGAATTTGCATGCACTGCAGCTGGAATTTGAACCCTAGTTTGCCTCAGGCAGGTTCTTTTCCTCTATACTCCACTGTCATCCTCCATACTATTTGTCACTAACCTCTTAGGTTATCAGCTATAGATAAAAGAAACTAAAAGCCTGATACCAGTATTTCATTTCTAACATAGAAATGTACTTCATTAAAGAATTGCTTCCCTACCCTGGGCTGTAGCAATGTTTTTCTGCTCTGTTCCAATCATTTGGACAAATAGGAAACCGCACATTAGGCAAAGGCCACATGGAAGGGAGTGGATAATATAATTTGCAAAAGAAGAAATGTTATGAATAGCTGATATTTTTAGAGTGTTATCTTTCTTGTTCACAATGGGTTTTGGTTTCCAGCCTGATGAAATGTAAATTTTACAAGGTCTGAGGAAAAACTAAGGGATGAGAAGCTGATGCCAAGAAAGAGAAAATATAAGGCTCACTGATAGAGCCTATCTGAGTGGTTGTAGAGGGTAGCAGCTACAGTCTTTCAGAGTCCTGGGTGAAAAGCTTCTCTCACTGTTTTGCCTTGTTCAAGGGCTCTTCCATGGCATGACTCCCAGTGAGATGTCAGACACCTTAGGTGGGCTGCAGGATTTACAGGGAAGGCATGGCCATCAGGATCCTTCCTTTAAACTCATGCTTGCATACTTCAGATGGACTCCCAGAAATGCCTAGCTATCCTACTATGATTTTCTAGCATTTTTGATTCCCTGTTTCTCACATGACTCATGCACACCTTCTCCTCTCTTCTCAAACCTTCCTAGGGTAATCTACCACTCACTCTCAGCGTATGATCTTGTCTTCCATTTTAAAGAGAAAATTTATGCTATCAGATAGGAGCCCTCCTCTTCCTTCACCAGATCTCCTACCCACCGTCTTCACCTCCATCCCCACTTTGTTCTCACTGAGAAGTTTCTCCACCTTTCTTTTTTTTTAATTTATTTTTTATTTATTTTCAGCATAACAGTATTCATTATTTTTGCAACACACCCAGTGCTCCATGCAATCCATGCCCTCTATAATACCCACCACCTGGTACCACAACCTCCCACCCCCAACCCCTTCAAACCCCTCAGATTGTTTTTCAGAGTCCAGAGCCTCTCATGGTTCCCCTCCCCTTCCAATTTCTCCACCTTTCTATCCCTACTTCACTTTTCAAAGAATTTGTTTCTTTGGTCAACCCTTTCTTTCATCCCCTCTACTGGATCATTTCTATCCACATTCAAATGTGCATTCATCCCTCCACTTCAGCTATGTATCCCAGAACACACTTTTCTACTTCCCTTTCCAGTCAGATTACTGTGTCTAGATCTTCTTTTTCTTGCCTCTCATTCTCTACTAAGTCCATTCTAATCTGTCTTTGGCTCCCACCATTTCACCAGAGCTCCTCTTGACCTTCGTATTATCAAATCTAATAATCTATAGATCTCTGTACTCATCTGACTTGGACTCTCAGAAGTGAAACTGTGATACAATTAACTCCTCCTTGACATGCTCTCCTCTCTTGGGTTCCAGGAGTCCATATTCTCCTGGTTTTCCTCCTACCTTTCTGGCTTCTACTCCTCTGTAGGTTTCTTCTTCACCTGAGCTAAGGGCAGAGATATCCAGGGCTTGGTCCTGGGTCTTCTTTTCCTATTTCCTCATACTGTCTTCCCTAGACAATCTTATCCATCCCCCTGGCTTTAAATGTCATACATATTCTGATGATGCCAAATGTTATCTCTAGCCTCTAGAGTTCTTCTCCAACTCACTTTGGTGTATCCACCTACCTATTGACATCTCCATCTGGATATTTCACTGGCATTGAAAATTTACCTTGTTCAGAAGTTAACTCCTGCTTCATTGCCTCTTTCAGTTCCTCAAATATATCTGCATATTCTGTGTCTCGGAGTCTTCACACATCTGCATCCTCCCCCTAGGATGATCTTCCCTCTGCTACAGATATGGCTGACTTTTCATCTTTCGGGTCTTTGCTCCAGTTAAACCACTTCAGAGAGGTCTTTTCTAACCACTCAATCGAAGTAGATTCTCCCCTTGTTACTTTCTGCATTGCACAGAGTTTATCTCTTTCAATAAAGTTATCACAATTTGTAATAACTACATATTATTTTCTTTCCTCTTTTTGGGCATTCTCTCCTGCTAAGCTCCATGTTGGCAAAGACTGTTTCTTTCATCATCTAAAGTATTCCCAGTACATTATAAGGTGCCTGTGACTTAGTCAGTACTTAGTAGATACTTAAATGAATGGAGCAAAAGATGGACTACTGGAATGGAATGATTCCAACTGAACATTTGGCCCACCTCCATCTTCCTCATCTTAGTGCTATGGAGCTCCCAACAGCTGCCTGTCCACTCATAGAATCTCCTGGAATAAGAATAAAGATGGATTTAGGTGCATGAAGAAAAAGAGAGCTAGCATAGTATTTGATGTTTAGAGGTCTGAGGAGGATTTTTGGACCAGGGCCTTTGAAAAATCTTGTCTCAGGGTAGAAGGATTGAAATGAACACCGCCTAGAATGAGTTTCCTCACTTCCGAAAAGGAATCAGGCCAAAGACATGGTTCGGTTTTCAGACACCCAATCTGGCTGAAAGGACACCCTGTACTTCCCTCTTCTCACTAGTGGAAAGACAAATGGGGACCCAGATTGTGAAGCCTCTGCTCCCATGCCGACTTTGAGTTGCCTGGAGGAGATTAGCCAGGAGACCAAGGCCAGGATGGAGGAGGAAGCATACAACAAGGGGTGAGTCAGACTTCATCCACCCTGAGGTCACCTGGTAGGTCTCAGAAGATACCTTCCCACGGGCCTTTCCTGTTTCTTAAGAGGATTTAAGGAAGCAACCTGTGGCCCTAGGACCGCCTCACCTCAGTAAAGAACTACATAAGAAAGAACAGTACTGTTCCACAGGAAGGAAAAGAGGAAGCAGGGTGAGAGGGTGTGGTTAGGCAATAATTAGACTGCCCTCTTTTTAGGCAGAAAGCCACCAGAATGCCACTGCCCAGAATGGTCTGGAAATAAAGCCCCTGGGTGGATTCCTCTTGGTGGTGCCTGAGGCTTACTGACACATGCTCAGAGGAGTGATGTTGCTATCAACAATGCCCAGGAGTAGCTGTAACCCTGCTTCTTAGAACTGCCCCTGCCATCCCTTCCTTCTGTAAACTGGAGGCCCCCTCAACTTCCAACTGTCCCCTTTTTTGATTGAGATTCGATAACACCTTTGGCTCATTGTCAGTCACTAAGGGGACAGAGCACTGAGCAGGGCCCAACCCTAGACTGGTAGAAAAGTATTTCTGACCAGGCATAGCATCCTGAGCTTCTCCTTTCTCCACAGCTCCTAAGGGAGACACAGCTTCCCATTATAGAACCTGTGGGCTTCTGTGTAGCAGCCGTATATACTATGGTGAGGTTGTCCTAGCCAAACTATGCTTGTCTTAAACATTCAGCTATAGGACAAGCAAAAAGAGTACTGATCCTGGGCAAAGGACATCAGAAGGGTATCTCTTGGGATGCCTGTCTTTTCATCCACAACTATCTTTGATACTAAGCCTGCACAGAAGTAAACATCTCCATTGGCTTTGTAAACATTTACTGAGTACTTTTCTAAGCCTAGTATGTGACTGCCACTTCCATAAAACTTCCCAACAAGCCAATGTGATGGGTGTCACCTTTCCTTGGTCAAGCTACATGCCTGGCACTTCCTCAGAACATTCACATACCCTGTGAAATAGGGTATTTCAAAATGCCATCCTTTCCACTTTATAGGTGAGAAGCTGAAGCACCCAGGTTACACAGAAAGCAGATTTTTCACTCTGCTGAACATTTTGTAGGATAAGAACCCAGTCAGGACTCTGTACTCACATTTTTTCCTTGTCAGTTTTGTCACACATTCACATATAAACAGGAAGGATGACCGAGGAGTGAGGGGAAATTGTACTGACATGAGCCACCTTGGGATTCAGTAGAGCCTCCCAGCTTTTTCCTGTTGTGTAGAACCACAGGAAGTGTATAATTATTGGAGGTGTTCGAGTCCCCACCTCTAAGAATTCAGGAAAGGATGCTCTGTGCCTGGCCTTTTTAGACTCAATTGTTCCTTTTTGCCCTGCAGATACCAGGAAGGTCTAAAGAAGACCCAAGAGCTTCAAGACCTGAAGGAGGAGGAAGAACAGAAGGGTGAAAGCCCTGAAGAAGCTGAAGAGGCAGAAGAAACTGAGGAAGAGGAAAAGGACCAAAGAAGCAGGTTGGAGCCCTTGCCATTGCTAAAATGGGTCACAATTCATTTAATTGCACAACATCCCTAGAGGTGCCAACTACAGGGCAGCAGTGGGTCTGGGGCCCAAGTGAACAGCTAACAGCAACTAAGGAGGGCACTCATGTTGAGGGAGGAGGCAGAGGAAGGAGCCAAAATAGTTAATAAGAGGATGTTTGCAAGATCTGGGAGGTCAGAGGTGGTCAAGAGTGAGGTCAACAGCAATCAAGAGCTCGTAGGAACTGAGGAACTACAAGGGCCCTTACTGGAGTACCCCCTAGCCCAGCCACAGTTAGCTCATTTCCCAGCTATCCCCAAGAGCCAAGAGCCAAGGTCAAGGGAGCTGGTCTAAAGCCCTAGAGGGGGTTTATTACAAGAACAGGGGCAGAGAGAATATATGAAAGTAGGGGAGAATTCAACTTGTTGGCAAAGGAGAATTTCCAACAGGTTCCATGCTGACCAGATAAGTTTGGATTTTCACTTGGATTAGAAATATCTGGGCTTTTCTTTTTTAGTTTACTTTATATTTCAAGTGTTTTTTCCCTCAATAGGGGGAAATATATAACATGTAGATAAAGGTAGTATACATTCTGCATTTTGTCATATCTGTGCCCTCATTGGGTGTCTTGGATTTTAACCATACCCTCAATTCCATACATTCTGCCTTATTGTCTCTTATTCGTTTTTAATTTTGATTTTTTTAAATGTGGTTATAAAAAACTTGGAACACCACCAAAGTCTTTGTTTTTAGACCCCCAGGCTATCTTGAAGCCCAGTGTGACCCCAGCCAAAATAATTTTCTAATCAGCTGTTAAAACTTCAAACAGGGTATGTGTCTGTGCCTCATGGCTAGCAGACTCAAAATCACATGCATGCAGTGAATAAGGTAATAAAATGAAGATTAGAGGTGAGAGGGATATGCTTCAAAGCACATAGGAACAGCCAGTAGAGCCCAGCTGGAGGAAGATTCAGCCAGAGAGGTCTCAACCTACATGGGTCAACCCTAGTGTTCAAGGGAAAAAGGGTCTAGGAGAGCTGGAGAAAATGCTTCACTGTTGAAAGCAAACCTATGCTAGGATGTACCGCCTCTTCTAGTGAAAGAACCCCCAAGTTTTAACAATGAAAGTACAGTCACTACTCCAAGCAGCTGAATCCTATTCTCCTAACATCTTCCCTCCCTCTTGGGGGTCCTCTGCTCTTATATTTTAGAGGTCACTATAACTGTCTTCCTCCCCTTTAATGCAGTCAAGCCCAGACCTGGACAACAGCTTTTTCTTTGGCTTCTTTTCATATAGCCAAGACAGGCTAGAACTTCTAAAACTTCCACGTACTGAGAAAGAACAAAAGAGAACTAAACAGAGTACATGGAATATAAACAGTCTGGTTTACAAAGCACAAGACTGGAATCCTTATCTAGCTAATTCTATCTCAAATTTGAGCGGCTAACAACAGCTCCCTCCCATTTTGTGAAACTGCAGGGAAAGTAAGGCTATGCCTGGATTGCTCCCTGTCCAGCTCCTGGTCAGCAGCACATAACAATGGCTGCCTTTCACATCCATTGTCCAAAAGTATCCTCCTGGTCCTGCTGATCCTGAGAAGCCTCATTCTCTCTCCTAAACTTTGCATCCTCTCAGATTTACTTTTTGATTTTGAGAACATGCCTGTACCTCAGGTGGTGAATACCAGACATCAGCACAGCCCTTACTTAGAAGGGTGCTTGTTCCAAGTGTAGCTCTCCCTTTTCAGGCCCAGTAGTGAGGCATCATCTTCTCAATAATAAGTGACACTGCTAACATATGAACTGTTCACTCACAGTGACAGGGTCCTCTCCTCTGTCACCAAAGCCAGGTTGGTCCTAAGAGCCTGTTGTCTTTAATTTCAGGCAATCTTCTCATTCATTCCTGAGTTCTGTAGACACACAGTTGCCTGCAGGCACCCGCACTCAAACATGATTTTCCCCCATTAAATTTTGGCATTGCTGCAACTGACTCCTTATTTAAGAGATTCCACATCAAACACCAGAGTCTTTGTGTCTGAATTTCTCTTCTGTTATAATAATGTACAGTTGACCCTTGAACAATGTGGGGATTAGGGGCACCCACCCACCACAGTCAGAAATCTAAGTATAACTTTTGACTCCTCAAAAACTTACCTACTAATTGTATACTGGTAACCTGAAACCTTACCAATAACATAAACAGTTACACATATCTCGTATGTTATATATATTGCATACTGTATTTTTATAATACATTAAGCTAGAGAAAAGAAAATGTTATTAAGAAAATTATGAGAAAATACATTTACACTACTATATTTTCTGAAAAAAATTACATTAAAGTGAATCTGCACATTCAAACTCATGCTGTTCAAGGGTCAATTGTATAATAATGTAATCTCTTGTAAGTATTACTTTCTGGAGGATCAGCTTATTTTTTAAAATGAACTTTGGGTGAATCAACCCAACATGTTTTAAGTAATACATTAAGAAATACATTAAACAAGAGAGACTCACGAAGTGCAACAGAAAACTTTAGCCTTTCTGCCCTTTAGACAATATTAGGCTGATTCCTTTACTTATCCAGTAACTCTCAGAAAGCAGAAGTCCTCTGGTCATGTTTAAGTCCCAAGAATAATCTCATTTCATTAATTAAAATGGTCAGTTCTCTAAAATAGTAAAAAACCTGAACTTTTAAAGTTTATCCTTCTTTTTTCCTGCAGGTCATCTGCTTCAGGAAAGAAGCTTATAGTAGGCATGGGGAGTGTGACTTCTTTCCCTCTATCCCACTGGCACTTCTACCTTCTCCAGTTTACCAGTGTAGCATCTGACCTCTCTAGGATCAACACTAGGAAAGGGAGTTGAGATGAAGGGGTTGGGAAGGTATTAGTTGAATCGTATGATGAGCAATCTGCAGGGCTTGGCAGGGGTTTGAAGTTGACTTGCTGACTTTAGTTAGTGTGTTGCTTTATAGGACCTCTAGAGAAAACCGCTCCTCCCATCTCCCACCATACATACCATTGCCCAGGTCCTCTCAGCTGCTGGTCCCTTTATGAGGTCAAATGCATGTCTCCTAACTAGTCGCTCAAAATCCCTCTCAATCCTTGGGCAACTGGAAGTATACCTTCACTGTTCAGCTTCTAAGTAGCATTTCTGGGCAGAATCTGTGACACCCCATGTCAGCTCTCCTTCTCCTGACTATAACCAGTTGAGGTGAAATGTGCCCCTTTGGCTCACTATTGGTAGAAGGACAGCTTTCCATATCATGTCCCACCATTCTGATGCTATCAAGCATGTCAGCAAGATTCTTGCTCTTCTAACTGCTCATGTGTGAGGCACACACCAGTCTACTATGTCCTCCAAGCCTCAACATATCAAGCTCTCCAAGCAGCATCTCTGAAGCCCCTCTTCCCTAGGCCCATGTGAGAGAGAAGCCAACTCATTCTCCTTTATGGAAGGTCAAAAATCAAAAGCTGATTTCTACAAAGATTCTCTTTCTAATCTAATTCTATTTCTAACTCCTTCATAGGCTATAAATGGGGGACCAGCTAAAAGTCACAGAGCCAGATGTTGACCTCCTGCTCTTAAATTCCACTTCAGAGTGGGATGACAGTGGGATTCTCCCCACTCTAGAAGCTTATTTTGAAGCATGGAGACACAGCCCCAAAGAAAGACTGCATTTTAGCATCCAGTTATATCTAAATAGAACTAAAGAATCTAAACAAGGCTGAAAGAAGATAAGCTTCCATTTCCAAGGTGTCCCTTCCCAACAGTTGTGAAATTAATTTGCCCCTCAACTAATGTGCTCTCTTTTTTGCTTTGCCTAACTGTTCCTGAAACAACCATCAGATGGTTCCTATGAGAACGAGAAACCAATCGGTACCTTAGCATCTGAGGCAGGCACTCTCAGCCTCTGGTCCCTTTCCAAGGAAGGTATTGTTGAGTCTTTCCAACAGTCATAAGGAATCTTTTTTCTACTAACTAAATTAGAGCTGTCTACTTCTCAGCAAATGGCCTGCATATTACAGTGTTTATGTGTGCCTCCAGATCTTCATAAAGCCCTCCTGTCATTTTTCTCACCTCCTCCATTTGGTGATCCTCAGTATCCTTACTTTTTATATTATTTTAAAAAATAGATTAGAAATAGATTAGGGAATGGATTAGGGATTAGAAATAGGAAAAAATTCCAACCTAGTGAATGTGTCCAGGATTTCACTAGAAAGCTAGAAGAATGGACTCTGCAAAGAAGGTCATATGACCAAATGTCTTTTCACTAGGCTACAAAGAGAGAGGGGAAAGTTGAAAAGCAGTTGGGAAGAAAGGAAGAGGGAAAAAGGGAATGAAGCAGCAAAAAAATGGTGACGGGGGAGAGGAAAGGAGAGAGAGAAAAAAAGGGAGAGTGAAGAGGGAAGAAAAAGGAAGAAGGGAAAATAGAGAGTGAAGATTACTGGGGTTGAGAAAACATCAGACTAAGCCACTGAGAGGTTGCTGGAGGCTACTAGTCCTCTGGTTGCCCCTGGGATGGTTTGAGGTGAGCTCCTGAGGTTGATCTGGCTCCTTTTCATTTACCTTTGAACATGGAGAGTCTTCTAGGGGTTTAGCACAGTTCTTCTACTCTGAATGCAGTCCGATAGGGAACTGAAGACAATAAAATATGCATCAGAACATGAAGGCAGGGGACAGATTATAACTTGGAACTGATCACTAAATACCACTAAGTACAGAAAAGATGCTGGTCCCATCTTCATGCATGGGAGTGTGGGTCAGCCAACCTTGTATCCTGGGGATTGAGAGAGAGTTCAGGTACCAATGAACATCTCATGAATACATGAGGGCATGTATGAATGACTGAATGAATGATCAAACAAGAAGAAGGAGGGTTCTAGCCCCGTAGCTCCCAATATCAAGGCTATGGACTGGTAGCATTAAAATCACCTGGGGAAAAATTTTAATGTTCCTAATATACTAAACCCTTCTCCTATTTTTTCATTTGACAGCAAACTTGAAGAATTGGTTCATTTCTTACAAGTCATGTATCCCAAACTGTGTCAGCACTGGCAAGTCATCTGGATGATGGCCACAGTGATGCTGGTCTTGACTGTTGTACTGGGGCTCTACAATTCCTATAACTCTTGTGTGGAGCAGGCTGATGGGCCCCTTGGGAGATCCACTTGCTCAGCAGCCCAGAGGGACTCATGGTGGAGCTCAGGACTCCAGCATGAGCAACCTGCAGAGCAGTAGGAAACCTGACACCCAGTGGGTGCCCTGCTCCAGCACACAGCTGACTGCCCTTTCCCCAAGCATAGTGTTTCAGGCCGGGTGTGGGTATGCTGCCACTAACCCATCAGGAAATGAGGAGGGTTCTTTCACATTCAGCACCCGTGTGGGAGTTGTGCATACACAAAAACTGATGTTCTCAGAAGATCAACCAAACTGCCCTCGTAAAGCATCTTGTGGATGAAGTCACCTTTACCAAGGAACTCGAACAGAAGGGAAATTCATGTGCCCCTAGCTCAGATGGCGGGGGAAAATAAAACACCTTCACTGCAGGAGATAGTAAGAAGCTCACTCTCCCTCCCCTTTTTCCCTCTCTGTAGTCAGAAATCAAGAAGAATTAATTATGTCCACAGGCTAACACTCACCCTGATGATCAGACCCAGAATTTGGAGTCACAACATGAATATCATCCCATTTCCTATCTCATCCTCACTGACTCTCCTCCAGCCTCCCCTTCTCCCCTTTGGAACCAAGAGTTTCTCTTACAGAAGTAGGAAAGTTTTCTCAGAAAAATATTTAGGCTGAATTTAGACCAGTGCTTAAAATGAAATGGGAAGATATGAGTTAATATATATGCATCTGTATACACACACAACACATACATACATACACACAGCATGCATGTGCATGAAGCCATCAACCCTCCAAACATGTGCTCTCAGTGTGTGTTCTGTATAAAGCCAACCCACAGAATTTTCACTAGGTGTGGGGCAGTCACTAGGCACCTGTTCAATGAGCTCTCCACATGGATTTAAGATGTTTGAAAAACACTGAAAACTCATGATTTCAACAGTGAACTTGCTGGTCTCCATTTCAAGTGCTAATTCTAAGTTTTGTACAACACAGTCTATTCCCTATTTGTCCTCTCCTATTGAGAGCAGTTAACCCACCCTCTCAAGTGAAGGAGGAGACACCTTATGCTTTCAGCTCCTGTGTGCCCACATGCAAATGTGCAGTCGCACCTAAGTGCTTTAGTTCAAATGGGATTTCCAACCCAAGTATATTTCAGAGCATTCCCAATTGTTTAGCATAAAACTGAAGGAGCACATCCCACCTCCAATTTGACTTCTTGCTCCACGTTTAAAGCCATTGTTTTCATTCATCCCTCATCTGTTGTGTGTGTAGGGTGGGGGGGTGTTGGTCTCTTGTGGGTTTTTATTGTGGTTGTTCTGCTCTTGTTTTTGTTTTGTTGTTGATGTTGTTTTGTTGCTAACACTTACATAGAACTTACTGTGAGCCAAGCACTGTTCTAGGTATTATATAGGTATTAATTCATTTAAACCTCAAAAAAAAAAAAAAAAAAAGGAAAAAGTATAAGGTGGGTACCAATCTCCCATTTTCAGATAAGGAAATTGAAGCCCAAAAACACAACTTGCCAAGTACATTCAGTTAGTAAATTATGGACCTGGAATTCAAATCCAAGCAGACTGGCGCTGGCACAAAATTGCCTTTTCCAGTGGTCTCCTAACTGTATACCTTACATTTCAGTCCCACTTACCCCAAGTAGCCCTCCAGCCACTCCAGATTATTTCTGGTTCCCAGACTAAATCATTTTCTCATAGTTCTGTTCCTCTACTCACCAGTATTTCTACTGCCATTCTCCTCTTTTTTACTGGTAACTCTTCAGAACCAAGTACAAAAATTATCCCCTCCATACAGGCTTTAATTACCTCTCTCCAACTCCCTACCATACTCTACATAATGGGCCACACCCTACTTTCTGACACTTTTTAAACATCTTCATTATTGACAGTTTGTGACAGTATATCACAATAACTCTGTGTGTGTATGTACTATTTTTCCTCAAAGACAAGAACCATATCTTACCCATTCTTTGGGGTAAGTACCTAGCATGGCGGCTGATACATGGGAGGGTGTCACTGAATGTTGGCCAAAACAACAAGTGAGAATTCAAGGTGGTAGAGAGAAGCCTAGAGACAGCTGACATTTTGCACACTTCTCAGTCCCAGCACCACCACTGCTACTATCTCAATAAGAAAAATATCTTTATTAGCCTAGACTTACTCTATTATTTTTCAGCCTACACTATGAAAGAGCAGAAATGAGACTTAATTGGCAACACCATTTCCAAGCTCAAGGACTGGGCTTGATGCAATCAGTCCTTTCAAAAAGACCCACCTAGATCAGCCCTTCTCTAAAATAGTGTGTTATTTTAAGGTAGGGTGGGGGGCATCCTTTACAGTGGCTAGAAAACCACTGTGAGAGAAGCCCAAGTCAGGGTTGACCAAGAATGTGCCATTAAGGTAAAGAGGTACAGATCAAAGCAGAGGGACTTCAGCGTCCTGGAAGAATGGTTTTCCCTGCTGTACCAAGGGACTGGACACACTGAAAAATCTTTTAGGCCTTCAGAGTCATCGGCAGGATGCAAATGGGGCCCCAGAGACAATAGCTGTGGGGCAGAACTCTATGCTGGCAATGTCTAGTCTCAGCCTCCCTTAAAGAAGGATCAGGCTGAGCTGGCCCACAGTCCACTTGGCCACAGGGTTCCCGCCTTTGTTACCATTTAAAACAAAGGCCAGGAGAGCAGCTACAGTGAGCTCCTAAACCTCCAGCTGCTCCACAGAAAAGCCTGCAAGAGTACTTCCAGACATAGGCCCTCACTCAAAATATACTATGAGTAAGAGAGGTTGAAGAAAAGAAGAACTGTAAGAGAAATCACACTTCCAAGGGCATTCCTGAAAAAAGTACTCTTTGGCATTTCTTTTCTGAAAAGCAAAGTTAGATCAGAAGCAGGTGGAACGTTACCAAGGCTGGTGAAATGGAGAGAAATGAGCCCTGTCTTTCCAACAGTGATATTGATCTAAAATAAAAGTTGCCCTCCAAATGCCTCCGGTCTGACGTTTCTGCTTAGCCCTAAGACTCTGGTGCCTATCTTGAGTTTCAGTGATGTGTAGTTTGTGTCATTGTTGATATCACCTCCTAAAAGGGCCTTCACCTTCTGACTGCCACAAAATCCATATATATCATCCCATGTGTATAAGCTGGCAGAGTAAATGGAGAGGGAGATGCTGGATTTGTGTATCACTGGCTGTCAGTTCTTAATGTTGTTAAACCTCACACAGGTGTGTTAGCATTGAACTATATAGTGTCACATACCTGAGTTTGAAAATAAAAGCACATTTCCAAACCTCTGGCAGTAGCCAAATGCCTTCTCATTTTATGGAGCTGAGCCACAATCTTGCCCTAAACCTGAATTAGATCCCCTTAGATATTAGGGTTTCCCAGAACCAAGCCCAAAGTCCCTAGGCCTTGGTCATTGTACTATAGGCTACCTCTTGGGGGTTGGATTGTTTCCTTTCTTTCTCCTTCATCCCTGACTAATCTTAGTTTCCTAGAACTCCTCAGCCTATAAATTTTTTCCAGGTATACAATATAATGATTCAACAATTTTCTTTATTTTAGGATTTCTTTTTTAATTTTAGAGAGAGATCGAGCATGAGTGGGAAGGGCAAAGGGAGAGGGAGAGAGAACCTCAAGCAAACTCCCCACTGAGCACAGAGCCCGATTCAGGGCTTGAGCTCACAATCTTAAGATCACAACCTAAGCCAAAACCAAGAGTATGATAGTCAACCCACTGCACCGCCCAGATGCCCCTGATTCAATAATTCTATAGACTTCTCAGTGCTCATCAAAATAGTGCCCTCTTAATCCCCTTGATCTATTTCACCCATCCCCCTACCCACTGTTCTAGTAACCCCCAGTTTGTTTTCTGTATTTAAGTTTTTTGTCTCTTTGAATTTTTAGAATTAATACACTTGCTGTGCTAGAGACTGCTGTATTTTCACCAACATGATTTCCACAGCTAGACTATATTTTTCAGTCTTTCTTGCAGCTAGATGTAGGGGAGTGGAGACCCTTCAGATGTAATGCCCTAAAGTAGACTCTCCTGCCCAATATTTCACACTGTCTTTATTTCCCCACTTCTTACCAAATTCAGAGGATTTAGTTGAGGACCTGCGGCCTGAGAAGATGGCAGAACCACTAGATGGAAGCTGGATCTCTGAATGGGCACTCACAGAATACAGCTGTGCCATGAGCAAGAAATAAAATTTTAGTGTATTAAGCTACTGAAATTGTTATATTTTTTATAGCAGTTAGCCTACTCTGATTAATACATAGATTTGAACCATAATGGGGTGCTTCAATTTCAAGTTTTCAAAATGCAAGGCACTGGCTTAGCAGTCAAGCAGCAGAAAACAAGAAAACTAATTTCAGGAGCTAGAAATATGGTGACTCATGTGGTGAATAAAACAAAACAAAAAAAAAAATTGGCAAAGTATTTCCCATGATAACTTGAAAGGCAGACCATGGGCAGCCTATAGTCCTAGGAGAAGTGGCTGGAATAAATCCATGTGAAACTTTATTGGCAACCTTTGGCACATATTGTAAGAAAAAGAAGCACTTGGGAAAGAATTGGCTTTTTGGCAGTAGAAAGAAAAAAAAAATACAGAGGGTTCAGACTGAAGACTTAGAAAGCCTGACTATTTCTAAACTCTAAACAGAAAGAATAAAAAGAGCTTTCAGTGGGAAAGAACCAATAAAATTTTTCAGTTGAACTCAGATCAACTCAGCCTATGGGAAAACCAGATTAAGGATATGTGTGGTTTGAAATGAACTCAATGTAGGCACCATTAAATTAGAGAAAGAGAGAGAAGAATGGAGCTGAGAAAATAAAGAAATACATCTTGATAATTATGACTGGGAAAGGATTTGGGGTATGATTATTGGCACATAGAATCAAATAGAAGAAAATAGGACAGAAGTCTAGGTTTGTGAGGGAATTATATTTACAAAGAAACATAAGCCAAAGTGAAAAAGTTCAACTGTTCAAATTAGAAAACAGCTTTTGGGATCTTCAGCTTTATACTAACAGAAGGTGGACTGCAAAAGCTGTACTACTCCCCAGGAGGGCATATTCCTTAATTTCTACTCCAAATGTGGCCAAGAAGATTGTAGACAATGGAGACCTACAGAGATCAGTGGACACATGGGACATGGGAGTTTTTCCCAGGAAGCAGATTCAAGATCTAATCAAAGGTAAGTAATTGTAGTAGGAAGAATTTCAAAATACATGCCTCCAAGATGTCCCACCCCAATCCCTGAAGCCTTTGAATATGAAATATTACTCCTGTTATATTATACAGTAAAGTTGACCTTAAAATAGGGAAATCATCTCAGTGGGCCCTATGTAATCACATTAGCCCTTAAAAGCAGAGAGTTTTCTCTAGCTATTGGTAGAAGTAGAAGTCAAAGAGATTAGAGGTATGACAAGGACCCAAAGTGTCACTGCTGCTTTGCAAATAGAGTGAGTCACATGAAAAGAAAAGCAGACAGCCTTTTGGAGAAGAGAATAGACCCCAGGTGACAGCCAGCAAGAAACAAGAACCTCATTCCTACAGCTTCAAGAAAATGAGTTCTGCCACTAACCTGAGTGAGCAAGAATGTGGGCCTTACCAGGACCTCCAGGTAAGAGCACACCACTGCCTACACATTGATTTTAATTTTGTGAGAACCACAGCAGAGAACCCAGTTGAGCCCACCCAGACTTCTGACCTACAGAACTCTAAGACAGTAAAAAGGTATTGTTCTTTGAGAAGATCAACAAAATTAATAGATAAGTAGCCAGACTCAGAGAGAGAGAGGACTCAAAATCAGAAACGAAAGAGGAAAAATAGTATGATTTCACTCATATGCGGAATTTAAGAAACAAAATAGATGAACACAGGGGAGGGGGAAAAAAGAGAGAGAGAGGGAAAAAAACATAAGAGACTCTTAATGATAGAGAACAAACTAAGGGTTGGTGGAGGGAGGGGTCTGGGAGAGGGGTTAAATGAGTGATGGGTATTAAGGAGGGCACTTGTTATGATGAGCACTGGATGTTATATGTAAGTGGATGAATCACGAAATTCTACTCCTGAAACCAATATTACCCTATATGCTAACTAACTAGAATTTAAATCAAAAATTTTTTAAAAGAAGAGAAGTAACAACCAACACCTCAGAAATACAAAGGATTATAAGAGAATATTATGAAAAATTAATATGCCAATAAATTGGACAAACTAGAAGATGGATAAATTCCTAGAAAACTTATAACCTACCAAAACTAAATTAGGAAGAAATAGAAAATTTGAACAGATCAAATACCAGCAATGAAATTGAATCAGTAATCAAAATACTCCCAACAAAAAAAGTCCAGGACCAGATTTTCCCAAATTTCCAGAGGAAAATTCTACAAAACACTTACAGAAAAGTTAACACCTTGTCTTCTCAAATTACTCCAAAAAAATAGAAGAGGAAGGAAAACTTCCAAATTCATTCTATGAGACCAAAATTACCCTGATACCAAAACCAGATAAAGACAGCACAAAAAAAGAGAACTATAGGCCAATCCCTGATAAATATAGATGCAAAAATCCTTAACAAAATTTTAGTAAACCAAATCCAACAATATATTAACAAAATCATTCACCATAATCAAGTAGGATTTATTCCCCAGTGGTTCAACATTTGCAAATGAATCAATGTGATATATCACATTAACAAAAGAAAAGATATAAATCATGTGACCATTTCAATAGATGCAGAAAAAGCCTTTGACAAAGTAAACATCCCTTCATGATAAAAACCCTCAACAAAGTAGGTTTAGAGATAATATACTTCAACATATTAAAGGCCATGTTTGAAAAACCCACAGCTAACAACATACGCAATTGTGAAAAACTGAAAGCTTTTCCCCTGGGATCAGGAACAAGAGGAGGATGTCCTCTCTCAGCTCTTTTATTCAACATCGTACTGGAAGTCCTAGTCATTGCAATCAGACAAGAAAAAGACATAAAAGTCATTCAAATCAGTTAGGAAGAAGTAAAATTTTCACTGTTTTCAGGTGACATACTATATATATAGAAAACCCTAAGAGTCCACCAAAAAACTACTGGAACTGATAAGTGAATTCAGTAAAGTAAAAGGGTACAAAATCAATATGCAGAAATCTGTTGCATTTTTATATACTAATAAGTAGCAGCAGAAAGAGAAATTAAGAAAACAATGCCATTTACAATTGCACCAAAAATAATAAAACACCTAGGAATAAGCATAATCAAGGAGGTGAGAGACGTGTAGTTTGAAAACCATTAAACAGTGATTAAAGAAATTGAAGATAATACAAGAAATGCAAAGATATTCTATGTTTGTGGATTGGGAGAATAAATATTGTCAAAATGTCCATACTACCTAAAGCAATCTACAGATTTAATGCAATCCCTATCAAAACACTAACAGCATTTTCACAGAACTAGAACAAATAATCCTAAAATTTGTATGAAGACCCAAATAGCAAGTGTAATCTTGAAAAAGAAAAAAAAAGTGGAGGTGTCATAATCCCAGATTTCAAGGTATACAACAAAGCTGTAGTAATCAAAGCAGTATGGTACTGGCGCAAAAATAGACACAATAGAACAGAATAGATCAATAGAACAGAATAGAGAGCCCAGAAATAAGCCCACAATTATATGGTGAATTAAGCTACAACAAAGGAGACCAGAATGTGCAATAGGAAAAAGACAGTCTTCAGTAAATGGTGTTAGGAAACTGGACTGCTACATGCAAAAGAATGAAATTAAACCACTTTCTTACACCATACAGAAAAATAAACTCAAAATGGATTAAAGACCTAAATGTGAAATTTGAAACCATAAAAATCCTTGAAGAAAACACAGGCAATAATCTTTTTTTTTTTTTTTTTACATTGGTGGTAGCAACATTTTTCTACATCTGCCTCCTGAGGCAAGGGAAATAAAGGCAAAAATAAACTATTGGGACTTCTTCAAAATATAAAGTTTCTGGACAGCAAAGGAAATAAACAACAAAACTAAAAGGCAATCTACTTCTGTGGAATGGGAGAAGATACTTGTAAATGATATATCCAATAAATGGTTAGTAACGAAAATATATAAAGAAGTTATACAACTCGAAAACAAAACAAAATAATCCAACTAAATAATGGACAGAAGACATAAACAGGTATTTCTCCAAAGAAGACATACAAATGATAAAGAAGTCTTAGAATATAAGTGAGGTTCGGTGTGGTGAGGTCCTGAGCCAATGACCAAGAAAGAATTCTTGAGACATCTTTGTGCAAAAGGATGGTTTATTAAAGCATGGGGACAGGACCTGTGCGCAGGAATTGCTGCTGCCCTGGGGCTGTGAGGAATGGTCTATTATATGCTTGCAAGCTGGGAGGGGGTCAGGGATGGCCTAAGTCTCTAAGGAATTTTGGAAGCAAGGTTTCCAGGACCTTGAGGGGCTAGCTATTGTTGGGGAAAAGTTATTCATTAATGGTAATAAAACCTTTGTGGTGAGACCTTTAAATGTATATCAATGGGCCATATGCTTGGGAATGACTGTTAACTGGCATCTTGGAAGGTTTAGAGATAGTTTCCAAAGGAATTGTTAAAGTAGATTTAAGGATCCTGGTTGGGGGTAGGGGTCCATCAGGCTACGATTGCCCTTTGCCCTTAGCAAAGTGTTAAGGTGGAGGCAGTTGAGTCTCTAGAGGAATGTCACTCTGCCTGTTTTAAGGGCTTGTCAGTGGGTAAGGAAATTTAATAATTTTTCTTCTGCCTCTGTTTCCCACATCACGAAGATAGCCAACAGATCCATGAAAAGATGCTCAACATCACTCATCTTCAGGGAAATGCAAATCAAACGGCAATGAGGTATCACCTCGCATCTGTCAGAATGCCTAAAATCAAAAACACAAGAAACAAGTGTTGGCGAGGATGGGGGGGGGGACCCCCCCTGCACTGCTGGTGGGAATGCAAACTGGTACAGCCACTCTGGAAAACAGTATAGAGATTCCTCAAAAAATTAAAAACAGAACTACCCTATAATTCAGTAATTACAGTAGTGGATTTACCCAAAGAATACAAAAACCCTAATTCAAAAGGATAAAAGCACATCTATGTTTGCTGCATTATTTACAATAGCCAAATTATGGAAGCAGCCCAAGTGTCCATCAATAGATGAATGGATAAAGATGATATGGTGTATCATTCAACCATAAAAAGGAACAAAATCTTGTCATTTGCAACAAAATGGATAGATCTAAAGGGTATAATGCTAAGTGAAATAAGTCAACCAGAGAAAGACACCATATGATTTCACTCATGTCTAATTTGAGAAGCAAAACAAATGAACAACAACAACAACAAAAAAAGATTTTTAAAAAACCAGACTCTTAAATATAGAGAACAAACTGATGGTTATTACAGGAGAGGTGGGTAGAGAATGGGTGAAATACATAATGAAGATTAAGAGGTACATTTATCGTGATGAGCATTAAGTAATGCATGGGAGTGTTGAATCACTATATTGTGTATCTAAAACTAATATAACACTGTATATTATAGTGGAATTTTAAAAACAGATTAAAAAAGAAAATGGGTCTGGATATTCTGTTTCCTACTCTCCTTTACAACTTGATTGCTGTTATAACTTTTCAAATTTCCCTTCTAATTCTACAAATTTTTTCTTTAATTGTTGATTCTCCTTGATTATACCATGATCTATCATTTTATTTATTTATTTATTTTAGGGCAGATCGCTACTTTACTTTTTCTTTTTCTAAATTTAAATTCAATTAATTAACATGGCATACTATTAGTTTCAGAGGGAGAGGTCAGTGATACATCAGTCTTATGTAATACCCAGTGCCCATTACACCACATGCCCTCTTCAATGGACATCAAGCATAAGCTGTCATTTCAGAAGTGGATAGTGCTGCTGGGTTTTGTTTTGTTTTGTCTTGTTTTCCATATCTTAAACACCGTTTCTCAAAACAGTGAAGAGAAATTAGCTGGCAATATTTTTTGTATAGCTCTCCAGTTTAGCTTTTAGCTCCTGGCGACTAACTCTTCAGAAACTTGTCTGGAGTGAGAGGCCTACAACTGAAGATTGAGAATATTCACATTTAACACAGAGGCAACAATTCCTGTCAAGCATTCTCAGTCACATTCCAATGGTGGCTTAACTTCTTTCAATATGGATATCCAAAAAATAACCTACCAAAACAAGCAAGAAGAATTAGAAAATTTAAACAGATGAAATAAGATTCTTTCCTCTTCCAGAAACTCAATATTAAGCACCAGCACCATCATGCAGACTCCCTTTATCTAATAATTCCTCTTCTAGAAATTTGTTTCCAGAATTTGGGTCCTTGCCTTCCATGTTTCATTTTTCCCTTCCTGTCTTCCTTTCTTCTTTCTTTTAGAAATGCTTTAGCAAATGCTTGAAGGCTAACTTTCTTTCATGCATGGTGTTAGGCTTTAAGGTAAATGATAAGACATGACTCCTGCCTTCTTGTCTACCTGGTTCCATGGTGATAAATCACATACGTTTCTGAGGTACCTGTAGCCTGCAGGTTGTGCTCACCCAGGTAATGAGGTCTACAGATATTTAAATAGTAGAGATACTTAAGAGTTGTCCCCTGGTCTCTTGCAAGTTACCTAGGTACAGAGCAAATTTCTTCTTTCATTATGAGTATTTTCTGTACAGATATCTAATTTTATGACTGATACCACTTGTACAGAAAAGGAATTGTTGTGCATATACTATTCCTATAAACGACTTTCATTTTGGAGAAAACTCATAATCCATTGTTCAAAGCATTATTCACAAGCCAGAATTCCAAAATTACCATAGCAGACAAACCACTGGATATCCAGCTGGGAAAGAGAGTGCAGTCTGCTCATATATAGTACAGATAAACCTCACACTCATCAAAGAAGAAAGGGGAAATCTAAACTGAATTTTGGTCTATCATAACACAAGAGAATTTTTAAGGAGAAAGTTATCATATAAAGGACCCCTGTGGTGATTACTATTATAAAGTCAAAAACCCTTTTGTAAAATGAAAAATGACTAAAATTTCATGAATTGTCCCCCAGCTGTGTTTTCTAAATATGAACTGTATGTCTTATTTTTTGAAGAAAGAATCAGTGAGAGTGGTGTAGAAATTTCAAGTGCATAAAAGAAAAGGGAGGCATAAACACCCTGCACTCAGTATTTAAATGGGCATTTGCTTTCATGAGCCTTGGCATCATTCCTCCCCAGATCACAAAGATAAGCAGCTGGAGGAGAAAAAAAAAAAAAAAATCACTGACTGTGGGAAGAAAGGAAACACAACCCATGCTCAATCTCCTTTAGAGATGGACACTCCTAGGAGTACATAAATGAATAGGCTCCACAGGTAATAACAATGAATTGTGTGAGAATGAGTTGGTGAGGGAAGTGGGAGGTGGCAGGGAATATGGGAATTGGGGAAACCTCCAGCAGTTCATGCTGTGCTATCTGCCTTCCTCATTTGTCTGTTTTCTGAGTCAGCATTAGCTAAATTTTCCAGAAAGCAATCCACAAAGTACAGCCTGGGCATTTAAGGGACGTCACTCATTTCCCCCAGTGACCAAGTCAGAAGCTTGAAAGCAGGGAAATCCGGATGTCTCAGTTATGAAGTGGAACAGTGGGGCTCCAACATATTTCCAGAAGTCTCCATCCAGACTGGTGATTGTCTGCTTCCATTACAGCCACTGACCATCCAGGGTGTTTCTCTGGCTCAGAAAGGGTTGGCATAATGGCCAAATGCTTCAGCCTGGTGTTGCTTCTCGCCTCCATCTGGACCACAAGGCTCCTGGTCACATCTCTCCGTATAGAAGGTACGTTTCTTACCAGATTTGCAACCTGAGGCAAGGCAAGATCTTGCAAATTGTCCTAAGCCTACCAAATTCTTAAGTGTGGAATGCTGGGAGTAGGGGTTATCCTCAATGTCAACAGAAGATCTAGTTGGTAGGATTGCTCTGCCAGAAATGTTTTCATCATATTGTTGGCTTCACCAAAAGGATTTACATTTACCTTTATGTTATCTTGACTTTCATTTTTGGTTATGGAATCTTTTTTTAATGGGAATATCTTGAATCAAAACATTGAGGAAAGATCATTTGTTTTTAAAAGTGTTTCACTGCAGAAACAAACCATGATTATAATAAATTTTAAGCTTGGGGAAAATGGCCAACTTGTGCTAAATACTGACCTATTTTATATTTTTGGAAGTGTCAGCAATAGTTGCCCAGAACAATTATTTTAATTACAATTTTACTATACTGCATATATGTTTTTAATATGAAATAAATAGCCAATTAACTGGAAAAAAAAAAAACCTGTGAAAATGTAGGTTTGAAAATTGGTCATTAGCTCCCTACCAAAGGAATGACTTCAAGTGGTTTCTGGGCTTTTGAAATGCTCAACCAGTAACCTCATGTGCAATGTAGGCAAAAAAATTGTAACCACAAATCACTCAATTACAGCCCTAGGCAAATGAAAATTTGAGCACTTTAAAAGGAAAATCATGTGTTCCTATGCTGGAAGATGCTCTGTGATATAAAATATTTTGGAATCAGATATCCTGAGTTGCTTCATTTATTGCTGTATTTAATTTTATGAGAGGTTACAGCTATATAATTGATTGTTTTCAAATACCAGAACTGTTATTTTCAAGTTAGTTTTGTCCTCTTTGAAATTCCTCTGGAGATATTATTCACTTTTTCCCACAATGCTGCCATTACTCAAACTTTAAGTTTAAGTAGAACTCAAAATTATTCTATGACAATGATTCCATTGCATTCTTTTTTTAAATTATTTTTATTAACTTATAATGTATTACTTGCCCCAGGGGTACAGGTCTGTGAATCATCAGGTTTACACATTTCACAGCCCTCACCATAGCACATACCCTCCCCAAACCATCGCATTCTTTAGACCATCTTTGATGATGGCAAAAATTTCCTAAGGAAATTAAACTATTTTATATTACATATAATTTTTATGTATGTAATATATAAAATTTCACTTAATCTTCTAAGAAGACTTTTATAGATGAAGAAACAGGCTCAAGTAAAGCCAAGTGACTTGCCTAATGCCATATAGATGGTAAATAATAAAGCTTGGGTTTGAATTCAGCCCTGTCCGATCCTAAGCATAGGGTATTTCTATTATGCCTGCTGTTTCCTAAAAAAATTTTAAGGGAAAAATAAAATTTTAAGGAGGGGTGCCTGGGTGGCTCAGTCAGTTAAGCAGTTGCCTTTGGCTCAGGTCATGATTCCATGGTTCCGGGATCAAGCCCCACATTAGGCTCCCTGCTCAGCAGAGAGCCTGCTTCTCCCACTCCCTCTGCCTGCCACTCTGCCTACTTGTGCTCTCTCTCTATCTCTCTGTCAAATAAATAAAATATATATTTTTTTATATCTTAAGGAAGAGATTAGTGGAGTAGCTCTTGGATTCCAGCTCCTTCTTTTTGTCTTTAAATGAAATAGGAAAGCATAAAAATGACCACTATTTGTTGACTACCTATGATGGAGACCCTGCTAGGTACAAGTTATCTATTCTGACAAAAATTCTGTGAAGAAGATATGACCATCTCCATTTTATAGATGAGAACACTACCTTGCCCAAAGTCCCAGAGCCAATTAATAACAGACAAAATAATCAAGGCTAGGTCTATTGCCCAGAATAGGTCTATCATTATTCTAAATGATAACTTTAAGGTAAAAATAAGTTTTGATGAAAAAGTAGCAAGACCACTTGATAGTGTAATTAATAAACCTTTGCAGCCATGGGATTTGAGCATGACTCAAAAAGCTCATGGACTAAATAAGCCAAATTCTAGGGAAAATGTGTGTTTGGAGAATCCAGTTCTAGTTGTATAGTGTGTAGGTGTGGGTGTGGGTGTGTGTTCATCTCCCCTATAATACAGCAGGAAACAGAATAGTGTCCTAGTTAAGAACTGCAGTTTTTGGGTCAGTCATAATTGGGTTTGTGCTCCCAATCTGTCCTATGTCTTTGGTGTATATCCTTGGACTTGGGAAAGTTACTTAATCTTCCTGAGCTTCCACTTTCTATTAAAGGACACAGGGTTTGGCACAGAGCAACATAAACAGATGATAGATGTTAGAATTAATACTAGCATTAGTATTAATACCAGTATTGGTATAGGTATTCGTGTTAGTGCATAGTCATAAGTGGCTGTTTTGTCACAAACACTAATATGGGGTATTGGCACTCTAGTGTCTCTTTTGGTGAGAGCAAGGTCTGGAAGCAAATAAAGCCATCTGTAATTATTATACATAGTATACATATCCCCTCTTCCAGCTTCCTGGTCTGAGCATTGCAAGGTCAGTGGAAGACTTAGAAATGTTCCTTTAACATTTGCAAGAAGAAACTTTAAATACTAACCTAGAAAGTGGTCAAATCATTTAACTGGGCTTCCAATGCACAGATCTGTGTACAAGCAACTTCTTAGAAGATTGTAACGTCCTCTTACGCCTCTTGTGGATAAAGCCCGATAGGAATAATGTACCTGAATGTGATACAAAGATCTGTGTACAAGCAACTTCTTAGAAGATTGTAACGTCCTCTTACGCCTCTTGTGGATAAAGCCCGATAGGAATAATGTACCTGAATGTGATACAACTTTGCAATTTTATACAGGTCTATAAATCCCAGAATCAATAAAGGGGATCAAAAGATTTCTTGGATTCATTAACTTTGAGTAAAATATATTTACAACATATCTGTTCAACTGCTTCAGCTTCCCCAGGGAGATCAATCATAAGCTGACTAAAACCAAAAAGCTTTGAAGAGAATATAATGATGTATTTATGATTTGCTGAGCATCTACTATGCAGCAGGCACTATGCTAAACATTTTTATTTGAATGAACTCTTTCAACTCTCATTACCCTATAAAATAGATAGTTACTTTCTCAATTTTATAAATAAGGAAACTGAGGCTCAAAGAGATGAAGTAACTAGCCTAAGATCACAGAGCCAGCAAGGCTCTGACATAGGCCAGATTTAAATACAAGTCTAACTCTAAAACTCAACTTTCTTTATTTAGGTTCCTCACTATGCAAGGTTTACTGCCCAGTTCCTCCAGGAACTTCAGAGTAAGCCTGCCCCCCAATGGTCAGAGAAGACCTGGAACTGAGAAGGCTCACATTCTGTTATACCAAGTGCAACATTTTTCAGCCCATCTCAGAAATAGTGGTATTCCCAAGCCACATTGGTTTGGAGTATTGTTAATTATTCTATTAACCAGAGCCCCGAATTCTATCTTTCTCAAAGTCTCAGACCTTTTTTTTTTTTTTTATAGACTCCAAAATGGTTTGCCACAACTGCATCACCTAAAACTAACCCCAGGAACTGGTAGCCAAAGCCTCCACATAAGGAACAAGGCAACTATGCAGTGGGGCATGATAGACTCCAATCTGATGAGAGGTATAGCTTGGACAAGAGCAAGCACCCAGCTAACCCAGAAGTATTTACCTTGTGGGAAATGCCTGGCTTATGTTCCATTATTTCTGAACTTCAGTCTCAGCCACAAGGGCTTCATTGCTGTATCAAGACAATAATGCTCTACTAGGAAGAAGAGCCTAAAGGCTGGGAACAAGGACATCAGCAAATTAAGGGTTTCTGTGATTCCTTTGCAGAGCTTTCCACCTCAGGGCCATGCAGAATTATGGGGGTCACCCTTGTGAACAAAAGGGCAGCCCAGCAGCTGAATTTTGCAGAAGCCCAGGAGGCCTGTAGGCTGATGGGACTAACTTTGGCCAGTAAAGACCAGGTTGAAGCAGCATGGAGGTTTGGCTTTGAGACTTGCAGGTGAGAAACAACTAGATTCATAAACACTGCTGGAGCTCTTTGAGCACTGTGTTCTTGAGCAATAGAAATAAATGTATCCATTCAAATAATGTGTATTTTCTTATAGCTATGGATGGGTTGCAGATAAGTTCTTGGTCATCCCTCGGATCCTGCCAAACCCCAAGTGTGGGAAGAATGGGACAGGTGTCCTGATTTGGAGAAATTCAGTCAGCAAAAAGTTTTTGGCCTACTGTTACAACTCATCTGGTAAGTCAAATCTACAGCCTCTGAATGTTTTCTCTAGCTCTATGATCCGTCTTAAGAAGAGTAACCCTGGACAGCACTGAAGAAATCATGGTGATGGTCATTTAATACTCCCAAGAATGCCTCGGTGACCAACCTAGAGGTGGCCATGTGCCCCTCAGAGGAAAAAGTTAGGGAAAGTATTACTAAATGGCAATATAGGGAGAGGGTATTTCAGGAGGCTCCATTACCCACGCCCCTCCATCTTATAAGGTAAGGAAATACCCACTCTAGACAAAGCAATGTACTGAGTTATCACACTGAAACTTGACAATCTTTCTCTAGAGTACACTTTGTGACCCCCATTTTGTAGAGGGGGAAATTAAGCTCAGAGGACATAAGTACATCTGTCTAAGTTCTCACTACTACGAAGATTTTTTTTTTTAAAGATTTTTATTTATTTATTTGATAGAGATCACAAGTAGGCAGAGAGGCAGGCAGAGAGGAGGGGGGTGGAGAAGCAGGATCCCCGCTGATCAGAGAACCCGATGTGGGACTCGATCCCAGGACCCTGGGATCATGACCTGGGCTGAAGGCAGAGGCTTTAACCCACCGAGCCATCCAGGCGCCCCTACTACGAAGATTTTAACAGAGATCTAACTCTCAAACCATGCTCTTTCTTTTAACCTTCTTTTTTTTTAGAGAAGAAATTCAGATGGTACACCTGACATCTTCAAGGATTAAGATCATTTTATGAAGGAAGGAGTTAAAGCTAGAAAATAGAATTGGTTTGCTCTTGGTCACACAGTTGTTCTTTTAACCTTGCTTGGAAACCACAACCATTTTAACCCAAGTGCTCTACCTAAGGAACATCTCAGAAAGTTTTTCCTTCACTAAATACTTGTTCTCAGTTTATCATAAGAACCTCTGCTGATTTATTACCCTTCACACCTACTCATAAATCTGACCTTCTAAAGATCAGACAGCTAAGTGGTCACATACAAGGATAGATTCCAAAGTCATACTCTACGATCCAAGAGATCTTATGTGCACTAGCAAAATTATGTTGCACAAAGGCAACAAAGGGTCCAAGCAGGTTCTCTGAATCAGGCGGCTTTGATCTAGAAAGGGACTCCAAAGATACTTTGTCCACTTTCCTCATTTCATGTATGAAATGATACTCAGACTGGAGATCTGGCTGGTTCAGTTGGTGGCAGGGTCAAGACTGGAACATAAAGCTTCTTCCAACATTTGCTTCACCATTATCCTCTTCTCTGCCTCTTCTGCCCACCACTTCTGACTGGGGAATTGGTGGTTCACATGCCTGTATCACTCATAGCCAGCTCATGCCTGACAAATGACCTGGGGTTTTAACTTTCTTGCCTTCCTCCTACCTGTCAGTGTGATGATATGATACCCAGTCCTCTGGACGTCACAAAATGGAGTCACAGGAAGAGTACTTGGATTTGAGTGTTTCCTCATGGTTTCATTTAACTTGTACTTCAATCCCCTATATTTCCTGTATAATTGAAGTTAGATCTGGAGGCTTGATTCAACTCTTGTTCAGTATTTTTGGCAAAAAGACTACATCAAAAAGTAATGATGTACTATATAGTAGCTAACTGATAATAATTTTTTTAAAAAGACTTCATAGATGATACTGTGTACTTTAGATCACTTCTCAACAAAAGTCACTTAATACCAGTATGTCCCATTACTAATGTGCTAACTTTGATCATTTCAATAAGATGCTAGACCTTTCTATATGAACTCATAAAGATATGCTTTTCCCCCTTGCAATGAGTAGGTAATCTACACTGTGATATTTTGGCACCATGCAAATATTCTGACCCCAACCATCTTGTACCTAGTAGTTTAAGCAGCCATTGGTAATTATTCCTGGAATCAGTTATTATATGTAGGACCACAAGATGGTGACTTTCTAAATCTTCCTTCTGCATTTGTTAGCCAGCATTCTTTGATAAAGAAGAATTTCTCTCTCTCTCTCTTTCTGACACACACACACACACACACACACACACACACACACACACTTCCCTCCTCCTTATACTACTATGGACACATGACATTTTACTTATTTTGTGTGTTCAACATGTTATCAACTTTATAATTATTATCCTTCTATTCTTTCTGATGCTCAAATTGTCTCAAATTTGATGAGTAGGAGCCCCCCAGTTGACCTTTGTGCCCTTTATTCCATTAGTCTTGGAGCGATTTCTTTCTAACATAATAATAGCATGTCCCAGACTTACTTTGTACTTTCTCTGCCCCTGGTGGAATCAGCCATTTATTTCTCCAAGAAGCCCTGGTTCTTTGTAATGGAAAATGTTAAGTAGAAACCAAGATCTGAATTCAAGTAATTCACATTACCAAAGGAGTTTTCATTGCTTCTCAGTAATTTTAGTGAATAGCTATCCAGATATTTACACATACATACATATATCTAAAATCATGAATTTGTATTGATATTTCCAACTCAAATTTAACAATTCAAATTTTTCCTAGTTTGTTTTACACCTGCATCTTTTTTCTCTTACACAGAAGATCTTAGTTCCCAATAAATAACAGTAATATACTTTCTTGTCCTATAATAGTTTCAAAATTATAAAACAAATATTATTAGGAATAATGAACCTATTGAATGAAATTTGATATTTCTTTGCATTTCTTTCAATCCCCAGAAGATAGCCCTCTAACAGCGTATTGTCGAAAAAACTATGTGCAAAAACAAGCAAACAACTATGTGCAAATGTGACTAGAAAAATTCACAAATCTATGTGGTTATATTATCATTTCCAAATAAATTGGGCTCACCTGCTTCTGTTTGCCATCTTTGTGAGGGTCAGAGTTAACCTAACCCTTATCCAAACTCTACTCCTAAACTTACCCTATGTTTCTTTGTTTTTGTAACCTTTTTTTTTATAGCTATCTTGTGAGGTCTGAGGATTAAAATAACCCTAAACCTGACCTGAACACCTTATCCTAATTGTCTTTTTTAATTGCTCTCTTTGTAAGCTTTGGGAGACCAGACCGAAGTGCCTTGACAGTTCGGCATGCACCATCTGTTTCATGCTGTTCCTCTGCCACAATGCCTATCTTCCTCCCCACTTAGCTAACTGCTACTCTACTCAATTTTCAAATGCCAGCCTCTTCAAGAAGCCTTCCCATACCCCTTACTCCTATCTTTCCTCTTGGAGTCCAACCACACTCTGTGTTTAATGTCAGAGTACTTGGCATATTTTAAAGAAATTATATTCATAGTTTGGAGGGGAAGGAGAGCTAGGTCCTAACACTTCTAGGTGTGCCCTCAACCCAGTAGGGATCACAGGATCAGACTGCTATTGCTCCCTCACACTGTGGCTCTCTGGGCTACATTTAATAAACAGAGAGGCAAAGGAAACAAATTCTTAGATAGAGCCTATCTATCATGCCCATACATTATGCTAAGCCCCACACATTTATTATCTCATTAATCCTCAGTGAAATGACACAAATGTATCATTTATATTTCCCAGAAGAAATAACTGATGCTTAGCATGTATTTTGCTACGGTCATAGTCAATAAGGGAAAGAGCCAGGCTTTAAACCTTGAGTCATACTACTTCCGCATAGCTCCTTCCATGATGATGACTATACATCAATAACACACCAGGCCCAGGTTGGGTGTTCTGGGCATCAGTGTTTTTTAAAAGCTCCACAGATGATTCCAACGTGTAGCCAGAGTTCAAAATCACTCTTTCCTAGGAGATCTCTAAGATCTAAGTTTTAGGATTCCAGGTACTTCTAGATTCCTCTAGTTCTTTGCAATTGCAATAATCTCCTTTCTTGTTCCTGGACTGTACTCTCTCCCCACTGCATTTCATCCTCCACATGCCTCCACTGATAATTACATTACTTCTCTGCTCCACAGCCCTTGGGTGACTTCTTACTTGAGAATATGATGTAAATTATGAAGCCTTTTACACATAAAAGTGAGCATGTATGAGAACTCCTATATATTAGTTGGGAGATTGGTGGACCCAGTTGAAAATTCCATCTCCTACAAAATACATTCCAAATGCTTTAACATGGCAATTATGAATCTCAAAACTCTGCCTCCAGCCTATCTTACCAGTCATCTCCTGCTTGCAGTCTTTCATGCTCCCAACCATACACACACCCTACTCTCCAACTACACTGTACTCCTTGTCATTATTTGGTATGACTACATTTTCAAACTTCTGGATTCTTGCATCATGCTATTCCTTTGACTGGAATGTTCTATTCCCTCTTCCATACTAGAGGAGCTACTGCTGTGTTCCAGTCATAGTGGTCTTTTATTCATCAAACACACTGAGTTCATTCAACTTTGGACTCTTGAACTTCCTGTTCTCTTTACTTGGAATGCTTTTGCCCTAGATCTTCAATGACTGACTACTTTTTAACATTTAGGTTTCAGCTTAAGTATCACCTCTCTACTTTCATCATCCTAGTCGAAGTATCCATCTCATATTCCCCACCCCTATTGGTTTAATCTTTATCCTATTTTAATTTCTTAACATTTATCACCCTCTAAAATTCCTGACTTTTTTTTTTCTTTTTAGGAGAGATGAAGAGGGTCAAGGGATGGTGCAGAAGGAAAGGGAGAGAGAGAATCCTAAGCAAGTTCCATGCCTGGCATGGAGCAATCTCAAAACTCTGAGATCATGACCTGAGCTGAAATCAAGAGTTAGACACTTAACTGAGCCACCTAGGCATCCTGGCTTTTTTTTTTTTTTTTAAATTTTTTTTTTTTGTAATATATCCTTCCATTAGCATATAGGCCTCTTAAAAGTAAGGACTCTGTCTTCTTTGTACCATGACCTTAGCACTTAGAACAGTGTTTGGCACATAGTTGGGGCTCAACAAATATTTGTTGAACAAACATATTAACCCTCCATATCATCTCCTCTGTGAATCCCCAGTGATTTCCTCTCACCTTTATCAAAATACGTCTGTCTTGGAAATTGAAACTTTACTCTATGTCTCTGTACTTTCAGTTCCCAATGTGATCTATTATATCCAGTATTTCTTTCCCCTGATATTAAAAATTTTCATTTTTTGAAGGAAAAACTTAGCATGTGCTCAAAAATAAGAAATGAAACTAAAAGTTCAAGGCAAAAGTCAAGGATGATATGTGTTTGAATACAGATGTTTTCAAAGTAAAAAAATAAATTATAAAATTCTGAATGTGTGCAGTCAAAATGTTTTATCAGTAGTATCCATGACCTTGATTGGTAATTTATTATATTTTTCAAAAATGAATGGAATAACTTTTTCTTCTTAACTAACAGTCCAGCTGATGTTACCTACTGCCAGAAATAAGTAGGAATTTAAAATAGATGCAAACTCATACTATAATATGTTACATGGCTCTGTCATTTACCAGCTATGTGAATTTGGGCAAGTTATTCAGTTTCACTAAATTTCAGTCTCCTCCTATAAAATGAGAGTTGAATAAAATCATTAAATGAAGTGTCATGATCAACTCAGATATGAGGCTCAAAAAATGTTGTTTCCTCTCTATCACATTCAACAGATTGGAAAGCAAATCTATATCCCTCCTCTGCTCCCCTCCTTAAAACAATTTTTTATTTTGAAGAGTGCAGAGAAATCTGGTTTTTTTTTTTTTTTTTTTTTAGATCTTTGTCCTGAAGTGTACATTGTCATGTGTGTATATTTGGTGTCATTTACTCCTTCCATCCTGTTGCTTCTCCATCCTTTCTTTATTTATTAATTATTGATTGAGCATGAACTCTGTGCTAGGCACAGAAAGCATACCATAATGACTAAGACAGGCAGGGTTCCTGCTTCCTGATGAGATCAGTCCAGTACAGAGCAGTGCAATGAGAACCTTGACAAGGGAAGTAGAAAGAGGTATATAAAAACATGCCTAGGGACACAATCTCGTCATCAAATCTGCCTAATAAAAAGACATTCAATCTGAGACTTAAAGAATAAGTAAGAGCTAAGTAAAGAAGGGGCAAAAAGACTTACAGGTAAAGAAAGCATCATGGTCAAAGCCTTGGATATGAAAGAAAGAGTATCAAAGAACAGAAAAAAATCTGAGAAGGTAAGAAGAAAGACACACTGATCAGATAAGGCTAGCCATGTCAGCAGGGGACAGATCACAGGGGGCGTTATATGTCATGCAATAGAGGCAGTCACTGAAGAATTTTAAGGAAGGAAATGATATGATTAGATCTGTATTTCTGTAAGATCATTCTGGCTGCACTGGAGGAAGATTAGAGAGGACTAAGACTAGAGGCAAGAATAAAAATTAGGAGACTGTTTTAATACTTACTTGTTACCTTATTTTTCCCTCCCCCAACAGATATTTGGATTAACTCATGCCTTCCAGAAATTATCACCACCAATGATCCCATATTCAATAGTGAAGAGGCAACATACACAACAGAAACTGTCAGTGACAATGCATACTCCGCTTCAGCTACTGATGTACCTTACTCTGCTACACCTACTCTTGCTCCTACTTCTGCTCGGGCTTCCACTTCTACTAAACGGAAAAGAAAATTGATTTGTGTAACAGAAGGTTTTGTGGAAACTAGCACCATAGCTACAGCAACAGAAACTGAGTCATATATTGAAAATAAAGCAGCATTCAAGAATGAGGCCACTGGGTTTGGAGGTAAAAGCTTTCTATGTTTGCATTGCATCGTGTGTGTTTGTGTGTTTATGTATAACAGACAGTACATAAAAACCATGTTGTCTCCAGAGTAGGCACTCAGGACCTGCCAAATACAAGTAAGACCTTAACGCAAACTCAATTTTCATAAAGTCGTAGAACTTGTGGGCTCTAAAAAACATTAATGATTAAACAGAAAATCATGAGTATAAAATAGCTTCACTTTTTTTGGTTCACATATAATGTATTATTTGCCCCAGGGGTACAGGTCTGTGAAACATCAGGCTTACACATTTCACACCACTCACCATAGCACATACCCTCCCCAGTGTCCATAACCCAGCCACCCTATCCCTAGCCCCCCAACCCCCCCCAGCAACCCTCAGTTTGCTTCCTGAGATTAAGAGTTTCTGATGGTTTGTCTCTCTCCTGATCCCTTCTTGTTCCACTTTTTCCTTCCCTACCCTCCACAACCCCCTCACCCTGCCTCTCCAATTCCTCATATCAGAGAGATCATATGATAATTGTCTTTCTCTGATTGACTTATTTCGCTCAGCATAATACCCTCTATCCTTAATATCCTTCCATCCTCATCATTGCAAATGGCAAGATTTCATTTCTTTTGATGGCTGCATAGCATGAAATAGCTTCACTTTTAAAAACTCAAAGCCTTTTAAAAATAAATCACTATCTATTAATACATCAAAGTTCTTTTAAAAATATATACCTTAAAGGCCTATGATTTAAAAGTTTGTCTTATTTAAAAGGAAGGGTTTACAATTGATTAGCTCCAACATATCATCTCAAGGTCACAGAGAGGAAATGGACTCCGTCATATTGCAATTTATAAAATATAGAGAGGATGAGAAGCAAGGCCAAGGATTTCTATAGGCAAGAAGCAAAGAAGCAAATGTGGACCCAACATTCTAAGTAGCCCCTTTGTGGTCACAGAGAAGGATTTTCTCCTGCACTATCTGTTGTCTGAATCTGTATAAAGAATCATTAGAAGAGCAACACAAAGAAATGGAAAAACATACCATGCTTATGGACTGGAAGAACAGATATTGTGAAAATGTCTATGCTACCTAGAGCAATCTACACATTTAGAGCAATCTCTATCAAAATACCATCAACTTTATTCACAGAAATGGAACAAGTAATCCTAAAATTTGTATAGAACCAGAAAAGACACTGAATAGCCAGAGGAATGTTGAAAAACAAAACCAAAGCTGGTGGCATCATAACCCTGGACTTCAAGCTCTATTACAAAGTGGTAATCATCAAGACAGTATGGTACTGGCACAAAAACAGACACATAGGTCAATGAAACAGAACAGAAAGCCCAAAAATGGACCCTCAACTCTATGGTCACCTAATCTTTGACAAAGCAGGAAAGAATGTCCAATGGAAAAAAGACAGTCTCTTCAATAAATGGTATTGGGAAAATTGGACAACCACATGCAGAAGAATGAAACTGGATCATTTCCTTATACCATAAACAAAAATAGACTCAAAATGGATGAAAGACCTAAATGTGTGACAGGAATCCATCAAAATCCTCAAATCCTTGAGGAAGAGGCAGCAACCTCTTTGACCTCAGCCGCAGCAATGTCTTCCTAGAAACATCACCAAAGGCAAGGGAAGCAAGGGCAAAAATGAACTATTGGAACTTCATCAAGATATAAAGCTTTTGCACAGCAAAAAAAAAAAAACCAGAACAAAACCAAAAGACAACCGACAGAATAGGAGAAGATATTTGCAAATGACATAGCAGATAAAGGGCTAGTGTCCAAAATCTACAAAGTACTTAACAAATTCAACATCCAAAGAACAAATAATCCAATCAAAAAATGGGCAGAAGACATGAAAAGAAATTTTTCCAAAGAAGACATGGAAATGGCCAACAGACGTATGTAAAAGTGCTCAATATCACTCAATATCAGGGAAATACAAATCAAAACCACAATGAGATATCACCTCACACCAGTCAGAATGGATAAAATTATCCAGTCAGGAAACGACAGTTATTGGCAAGGATGTGGAGAGAGGGGAACCCTCCTACACTGTTGGTGGGAATGCAAGCTGGTGCAGCCACTCTGGGAAACAGTGTAGCGGTTCCTCAAAAAGTTGAAAATAGAGCTACTCTATGACTCAGCAATTGCACTACTGGGTATTTACTCAGGAGATACAAAGATACAAATGTAGGGATCCAAAGGGGCACATGCACCCGAATGTTTATAGCAGCAATGTCCACAGTAGCCAAGCTTTGGAAAGAGCCTAGATGTCCATCCACAGATGAATGGATAAAGATGATGTGGCATATATATACAATGAAATACTAGGCAGCCATCAAAAATGTAAAATCTTGCCATTTGCAACAACATGAATGGAACTAGAGTGTATTATGCTAAGTGAATAGGTCAATCAGAGAAAGACAATTATATGATCTCATTTTTATGTGGAATTTGAGAAGCAAGGCAGAGGATCATTGAGGAAAAGAGGGAAAAAATGAAACAAAATGAAAGCAGAGAAAGAGGCAAACCATAAGAGATCCTTAATCTCAGGAACAAACTGAGGGTTGCTGGAGCGGAGGGATGGGGTGGGTAGATGATGGACATTGGGGAGGGTATGTGCTATGGTGAGCACTGTAACTTGTGTAAGACTGATGAATCATGGACCTGTACCCCTGAAACAAATAATATATTTTATGTAAATAAAAAATTTAAAAATTAAAAAAAAAAAAAGAACAACAACAACACAAAACAATGCATAAGCGAAGGACCCAATAGGTCATGTGTCTGTTTCCTCCAGGTGTCCCCACGGCTCTGCTAGTGCTCGCACTCCTCTTCTTTGCAGCTGCAGCTGGTCTGGCAATTTGCTACGTCAAAAGGTGGGTTTATTGGCACATTGTTGGCCTTATAATCTATGTCACATCCCTATCTTGTGTTTTTCTAAGGTTGTTGTGGTCAAAACAGAAATGATAGTCTTCTTATATTGTAAATTTTCTCCCTCATCTCACCTTTCCTCCCACCACCCAATCTTTCCTACTATTTCAGCTCACGCATGTCACCCAGCCTTTACAAACAGGTCAGTGCAACCCCTTTGAAAATCAAGAGATAAAAGGGACAGACTGACATCTAGAGGAAAAACATAGGTTTTGTTTTGATTCTCAATTCTTTGTTCTTGGTGGGAGGGTTATGAGGTCAGCCTCAAGTATGGCCTGCAAACTTACTGTCTCATGTAAATGAATCCACTAAAGTGGGGATGCATTAATGTATTTGAGTGTGCATGTGTTCGAATCTCTCTGAAATAAAGGTATCCAGTGTGCTGTGCTAATACGGGCTATGACAAAGTGTTATCTATTGCCATATGTGTTACATATAAATCTCTCACTTTAATTTTATAATTATGCTTATAGGTATGTGAAGAACTTTCCTTTTACAAACAAGAATCAGCAGAAGGAAATGATTGAAACCAAAGTAGTAAAGGAGGAGAAGGCTGATGATAGCAACTCTAACGAAGAATCAAAGAAAACTGATAAAAAGCCAGAAGAGCCCAAGAGTCCACCCAAAACTACAGTACGATGCCTGGAAGCTGAAGTTTAGAAGAGAAAGAAATGAGAGGACACACCAAGGCTGATTTCTTTCCTGATACATATCCTGGCCCCAGATGAGGAAACTTAAAAGGCTGAAGAACCAAACAAGAAAGTCCACCCTTGGTTCCTAAATGGAATCAACTCAGGGCTTACCTTTGGACTATGGAGTTCACCAAATGAAATTCCCTTTTTCTTACTGCAATCCTTTCTGGATCCTATCCTCCTACCTCCAAAGCTTCCGACAGCCTTTCTAGCCTGGCTATGGCCTAATAATATCTCTGTGGGAGAAAGGAGCTTCGCAAAGCACAGGGACCTAAAACAGCTAATCAGAACACATTTATAAAGAGGCTTCTTGGTTGGCTGAGAATAGGTGAGTTGAAAACCAAGAAACCACCTAGACCAAGGCTTTCTCTATTGATTCCACAGGCCAGATCCTTTCTTCACTCTGGAAACGTAATACACATCATCTGGCATGCCCTTCTGAGCCAGGCAAGAACAAAAGAAGGAAAGAAAAGTTCAGCAGCTAAAGGCCAGGGAGATTCCCATGACTTGAGACCTGATCTCTGTAAAGCCAAAATAAGTAGAGAAAAAAGAATGAGGCCAAGGATGTTGCCAGCGTATTGTCAGCAGGGACTAAAACTACAGATAGGGTCAAAGTAGTCATCTTTAAATAATCTGAATCGGAATCACTTTTTAGAATACACACACACTTTTCTTTTTCTTGCTGCTATTTTCTCTAGAAGCATACACTTTTATAAGGAACCAAAACAAATCTATTATAATTTTTTACTTTTATCGAATTTTATCTGAGAAATTACTGAGGAAAATTACTGTGTTAAAAAGCAGTAAAATTTGACAAACATTTATTGAATATGTCAGGTGCTGGGTAAGGTATTACATTCTATAATTGAATGTTATTTATCAAAAACTTGTATACAGTAAAATGTCTGAAGCTAATTTTTTCAGTTTTGATACCCCTAGCTTATCTTCTGCAAAACTAATATTTTACTAAGACTAATCTATTCATTATTTTCTCTAACATGGCAGCCATTATAACCTTAATTTATTATTAACACCTAAAAAGTACATTATTACCTCTATACACTGAAGCACATTTTTTTAAATGTCATTAACAAATGTATCACCAGCTCTCCTTTTTCAGCAAAAAAATCCCAAGAGATACAGAGATATTTGTGTCAAAAAAATAAAAGTATTCAGAAAATTTCTTTGCTCTCTTATTTACATAGATACATTATACGTTTCACACAAAATTGAAGTAACCTGTTTTTTGCAAAACAAAAGAGGGACAACGAACAAATATTCGTTGTTGAAAAATGAACATTTACAAACCATTTAGGACATATATCACCATATGGGGCTATTCTTGCTTATGATCTTATTTTAAGTCAGTCAGGTAACATGCACATAAACAGTCCTTTACTTAGCATTTGGGTCCTACATTACAATCCATTTCAGAGTTCACAGGGAGCTGAGGATGCAGGATTGTTATTTGTCCTATTTCTCTAGCCTTCTCTTTCCCTCTCTCTGGTTTTCCCTTTTAGACCACTAACATCATCTTCCCCTCACCAGTGACACCACAGCTAGCTAGCCCCATGACCCTTTCAGCTCACGAGCCATGAACTGCTGGCATAGCCTTTCGCTGTTGGCCCACAGAGTATTATCTTAAATTTTGGCTTAGTTGCCAAGAATGAAAAATCAAAGGGTGCCTGCCTGGCTCAATCAATAGAGCATGTGACTCTTGATCTTGGGGTTGTGAGTTCAAGCCCCCCATTGGGTGTAGAGATTACTTAAAAATAAAATCTTTTTAAAAAGTCAAGAGTTTTCACATATTTATATTCCTGGTTCCCTTGAAAAAATGGGAAGATCTGGAGATAGAGAGCCCATATTCCCCCACAGCGATAATTATCTCAGACTAAGCAGTGGCTGTCCTCTTTAAGAGGGCTTTGCTTGCTTCAGTTTACCACAGTCTTCCATGCTCTATTGCATCTTCATTCCAAACCAAAGGTGCCCTGTGGATCTCAAATATATTCCCTTTTTCTTCACATCTAGCCCATTTCACTCATTCAGTCTTCCTGGCACTGAGGTCGGTGAGTCTGAAATTCTGGTTTGTCATTCCTTAAGTTTTATCAGCCTCATCTAGTTCTTAGGGAGTGAAGGAAAAAAAGCAGAAAGAGCCTAAGTAATGGCTTTCCTTCTATGTATGTTAGCTGAAAAATAATCAGATCTTCCACACTAGATATGCCATCTTGTGGACATCTACTATATGTCAGGATATTATCATCTACTATTAATTTAGACAGGTATATGCCCTACTCAGGAGGAGGAAGAGGGAAGGAAAAAAACCTCACCTATCCACTAGATAGCCCAGGTGCCTATTGCAAACATACTGATGAAATGTAATTGTCATTATTATGAAAGAAAGGAAAGGAGGAAAGGAAGAGGGGCACCTGGGTGGCTCAGTGGGTTAAAGCCTCTGCCTTAGCCCCGCATCAGGCTCTCTGCTCAGCAGGGAGCCTGCTTCCCCTCTCTCTCTGCCTACTTGTGATCTCTGTCTGTCAAATAAAATAATAAAATCTTCAAAAAAAAAAGGGAGGGGGTAGGGAGGAAGAAAGAGAGGAAAAACTTTTACTGAGTAACTACTAAGTGGTAGTCATTTTCTTTTTTTTTTTTTTTAATATTTTATTTACTTATTTGACAGAGTAAGGGAGCACAAGCAGGAGGAACTGTAGAGGGAAAGGGAGAAACAGACTCCCCGTTGAGCAGGGAGACTGACACAGCGCTTGATCCCAGAACCCTGGGATCATGACCGAGCCGAAGGCAGATGCTCAACCATCTGAGCCACCCAGGCACCCCATAATGGCCATTTTCACATGTTGTCCTATTTAATCATTATGTTTCCTCTGAGAAGAATTATTACTGTCATTTTTTTTATTAGTTAGAAAATGGATTTAGAGGAGTTAAATCACTTTTCTTTGGTCACAGGTCCACTTAAGCACCAAAAGGTAGGATTTAATCCCAAGTCAGAATGACCACAGAGCCCATACTCCTTTCCCTACACCACAACAGTTTTTCTGTAAATGACAATATAGCGATGTCAGCTATTCCAGTACATAAGCTTGAAATCAGTCACATGCCAAAAACAAGTAAGAAAAATAACTCAGGACTCCCATCCCAACTTCAGAGAATTTTTCTTAAATCCATTTGCAATAACAAGGAAAAAGGGAGAACCACTAAAAACCTTTAAGAACTGTTCACTCGGGGCACCTGGGTGGCTCAGTGGGTTAAAGCCTGCCTTCGGCTCAGGTCATGATCCCCGGGTCCTGGGATCAAGCCCCACATCGGGCTCTCTGCTCTGTGGGGAGCCTGCTTTCCCCTCTCTCTCTGCCTACCTCTCTGCCTACTTGTGATCTCTGTCTGTCAAATAAATAAATAAAAATCTTAAAAAAAAAAAAAAAAAAGAACTGTTCCTTCATTGATGTAGTCACCAACTTCAGCAAAGACTTACCTGGTCCAGCTCATATGGCCAGAAAATATGTGTCTCACAAGGGTCAAAGATAAGTTTCTCAAAATTCTTCACAAAGTTAAAAAAAAAAATGAAGCCAAATGTCATAGATAGCTAGAAGTACAGCCTGGTCTAAAAGTCTCCTTCTTCCTAATCAAATTCACTTTATTCTCCATTAAACAAAGAAAAATTGTTACTGGGCCCTCTCCCAGACACCCAGGCAATAGCAGTCCCAGTAGTTTATAATTTCATAGACCATTGATTCTTTTTTAAAGTTGGGGTCAAAATGGGCTTTTTAACTTTTTAATGTTTTCAGATAAAGACATTGAAAATTATACTTCCATTTCTATCATTTTACAAAAGATAGCAAAGAGCAAGGATATAAAAATCAGAATAAAGAAGTCACTAAGTAAGTCTAGTTTTTTAAAAAGCTGACTACATGGACCTTATTTTCCTCATTTTACCAGTGACGATTTACTCATTGATAAATACCAATCAAAGGAGTGTCCTTTAGCAATCAACTGGAGAAAATAATTCTCTGAGCTGTACTTAAGATAACCTTTTAGGATAAAGTAGACATGCCGAGAGCAAGTAAACAAGTCCTACAATTGGGATCTAAATCCTTCTACCCTCCCAATTGTCTCTCCTTCCACATTCCATCCCCCCTACCCCAGCCATGCCCACTACATACACATACCATTACCATTAAGCAAAGAAAGAGTTCCAAGTCTGGAAGGAAGGAGAGACAATTTGCAACTCACAGTACTTTGAACCTAACTATACTAAATGCCATAATTTAGGCCCAGATAACTAGTTATATATTATGGCTGCAGGCTAAGGTTTCATGGTAATAGGGAAGAGATGGGGGAAAAATGAAGCTGGGAAGATATGCAAGTGACCAGTACTGCAGTGTTTTCATTCCTAGGCTCCTGATGGGCAAAGGAAAATATCATGGCATTAAAGTCATCAGAGACATAATAAGATTTGGGGGATTCTGAAATGATTCTAGTAGTAGTGGTATAAAATATGGACTAAAGAAATTGTTTAGGCACACCTAGACCTAGCTGATCATCAAACAATGGAGATTTGTAAAAGCTCAAAATCATGGGCCCCCAACCCAGCCCAAAAGAATCAATATTTTTTTTGTTTTTGTTTTTGTTTTCATGTTTAGGACCTAGAGAGCTGTACTGAAGCAAACAAACAAAAGCAAAAAATCCCAGAGACTCAAATCTAGCTGGCCCCAGGATCAGTGAATGGGAATTGCTGAACTACAGAAAAGAGGGATTAGAGACAGTAAGACAAAGCATGCCAATGTGAAATGATAAGGGTTCGGACTATGGCAACACAGATAGGATAGAAAATGTATTCCAGAGATATTTCAGAGACTAGCCAGAAATACTGGCTCATTGATGAGATACCAAAGGAACTCAAAAATGACAGTGGAGTTTTCAACTTGGGCAACTACACGAATAGTTATTTCACTAGCCTAGTTAGGGTATGAGGAGAAAGTATATTTGAGATTAGAAGATAATAATCTTGGTTTGAGAATGTGTTGTTTCTGGTACAGAAACAGAATATCTGGGTGGAAGTATCTAGAAAGTAAATTTTTAGATTTGGGGAAAGGCAGGACTAAAGATAAAGTTTTTAAAAGGCATTAACATGCAAGTGTTTTGGTAGGGGAAAAGGAGAAATTAGTTTGGAGGTAAAAAAACGATGAAAAATATCTAATAGCTGACGGTGAAAACTGTCGCAAGACAAACTCTAACATGCAAACTTTACTTCTCCAATTGCCAGTCTAATTTTCCCTGCATCTCCCTCTCAAAAAAGGAAAGGCTTACTTTGCTGGAGAGAATCTAAGTTAACCTTGGGAATGAGAAAGAGGCAGGGATACAAGGGAAATGAGGTAAAGAAAGAATCACAGGAGGGTAGATGTCAAGAGAGATTGGGGGAATTTATGGAAGGTAATGCCCCAGAGTCGTTGGGGGCGTGATGGAAATGGATAGGGTAGGAAGGAAATTATTACAAACTTTGCTGTGGCATATGTATGATCATAGTTTTTGAGAAACAGGAAAAACAGGATTATTTTGAAGCTAATTTTGGTTGTTGTGCTGTATTTCTTTCACTTCAGCATCACTGCAAGCCTGAATCATGGAGACCTATACTTAGTAAAGGATAAAGAATTATTAGATTTGATAATACAGTAAGTATTATTCCTGTACTATCATTACATTAAAAAAAAATCCCTAGAGTAGTATCACTGAGGGTACATGAAATAAGGGACAGAGTTTAAATGGTGGCATTAGATAGTAACTGTATTGGAATGAATTCAATTTATTTTGTCTTACACATTCTTTGACCTCTCCTTGCTTATTTCCCAAACCTGAGTTCAAGCTCTTATCTATCACTTTTCTTCTATACTCTTGCTCTTTTTCCAGTCTCAGCAAGCTCTCTGTCACACCTACAGTCCACCCTCTTATACTACATAAATAAATTTTCTCAGATGCAGAACTTATTATGCCATTCCTTGAACCTTTGAGGGCTCCCCTTTTTTTCCAGAAGCAAACCCAAACACATTACTATACTAAGAAGATTGGTGAGTTGACATTCAGCATCCATTTCAAGTGTGTGCCTTCCTAAACTGGAGAGGATGAAAAACTGAAACTACTCTTCCCAGACTGCCTATAGTTGGACTTCTGAAATCAAATAAGTTCTACCAAATATTGCATGACCACATGAGCAAGGAGACAGAAGAACCAACTTTATGCTACTTCAGCCACTGCTACAGGCAAGCATGATCATGGAGATACTGGGCTTTTCTGCAGCAAAGTTCCAGAATCTAGCCTCACAGAGTTGCAATCAAAATATTGGCCAGGGCTATATTCATCTCAAGGATCTATTTGAAAGGAATCAATCCCAAGTTCATTCATATTATTGTTGGCAAGATTTAGTTCCTTTTTTACTGTTGGCCAGAGTTTGCCCTCAGTACTTTCCCATGTGGAACTCTCCATTGGGGCAGCTTAGGAAATGCCAATTTCCTTCATCAAAGCCAGCTAGAGAAAGAGCCAAAGATAGAGGGTAACAGCATGAAGGAAATCATATTTTAGACCTAATCTTGGATGTGACATCCCATTACTCTAGCAATTATTCTATTCATTACAAGCCGTACTACGTCCAGACCACACTTAAGGGGAGGAGATTATGCAAGACCATAAATACCAGAAGACAGGGATCACTGGGATCCATTTTATAAGGCTGCCTCCCACCACATTAATGAATCTTTCTCATTCCTTTTCTTTGCAATTTGTTTATATAATGCTACATTGTATTATATACAATGTAGTTGTATATAAAGTTATATACATACTTTATTTTTTCCTCTTATCTCTAGCACTTGTGTAGTACATGCTAAGCTAGCACTACTTAGTTGGCTCTCAGTGAAAGTTGCTAAATGAATGAATGCATATATTCTTTGGGATTTCATGAGTTCTGAGTCTTACCTTTATCCAGCTATCTATACTGAGTGTTAAGATCATTCACTATAGGGCCAACTGCTTCTGTCTACCTAAATATTGTTCATCTTGATGTTTTACCTTTAGTATAGAATGCAAACTAGAAGAATACATAAAGGCGATTGTATTTGAACTTAACTCTTGAGGAGGTTACTGACTCACTGCTATGAGCAATCTCATTTAGTATTTAACAATTAAACTGCAATGTGTTTTGAACTGCAGTCAAGTCAAAGAAAGCTGAGGTGCCTCAGCAACCACAAAGCCAATAAGTATTGACAAAAAATTGGTTTCCTGATCTCTAGATTTTTATTTTAGTCTTTGAAATCTAGGATGTTTTCCTGGCAATCTGGAATTCTACATACTTAATACAATCATTTTCTAGAAGTTAGATCCCCTTTGGAATATTTCCACACTTTTATTTTTTACTACTCCAATTGTGTTCTTATTTTTTTTGGATTTGGTCTTTAGCTAAGTTGAAGACATTCTGGTCAATTTTTTTTATGATAAAAAAAGAAAAAATTAAAAGTAAAAATCTCTATGAATATGCAAAGACCTAATAGAACCTCCATATACATTACATATTCTTTATCTATAAAGATCATCATTTCAGCAAAAGTCAACATCATAAATCACAATAATAATAGCAAAGACTTAGATATTACAAATTGCATAAAACTCCTGTATCATAACAAAATATCTTAAAATCATATTATGTTAATCTTCATTAGTAGGTTTTTAAAAAGAATCTATTAAAAAGAAGCAAGACAAATATTTTAGAGAGAGAGTGGGGAGGGGCAAGGGAGAGGGAGAGAGAGAATCTTAAGCAGACTTGACGCCCAGTATGGAGCTCTACATGGGGCTTGATCTCACAGCCCTGAGATCATGACCTTAGCTAAAACCAAGAGTTAGATGCTTAACTACCTCAGCCACCCAGGCACCCCTAATTTGTGAATACTGAACCACCTTAAATCCCAGGAATAAATCCTACTCGATTGTGATGAATGATTTTGTCAATGTATGGTTGGATTTGGTTTGCTAATATTTTGTCAAGGATTTTGGCATCTATATTTATCAGAGATATTGGCCTCTTTTCTAAGATTGTTTTCATTTTCATTTATCTGCATGTAATTTTTTAAATTTCTTTTTTGGTTTCTTGGTTGACCAATTCATTGTTTAGAGATATAGTTCTCTTTTTTGGTGATGTCTTTATTTGGTTTTTGTATCAGAGTAATGCAGACTTCATAGAATGATTTTGAAAGGTTTCTTTCCTCTTCTATTTTTTGGAATAGTTTGAGAAGAATTATTAACTCTTCTTTAAATGTGTTGTAAAATTTACCTGTGAAGCCGTTATGATTACTGATTCAGTTTCATTGCTGGTATTTGATCTGTTCAAATTTTCTATGTCTTCTTGCTTCAATTTTGGTAGGTTATATGTTTCTAGGAATTTATCCATTTCTTCTAGTTTGTCCAATTTTTTGGCATATAATTTTTCATAATATTCTCTTATAATTCTTTGTATTTCTGCGATGTTGATTATTTCTCCTCTTTTGTTTCTGATTTTGTTTATTTGGGTCCTCTCTCTCTCTCTTTTATGAGTCTGACTAGAGGTTTATCAGTTTTGTTGATCTTTTCAAAGTATCAATTTCTGGTTTCATTGATCTTTTATTTTTGTTTATTTATTTATTTTAGTTTCTGTATAATTTATTTCTGCTCTAGTCTTTATCATTTCCTTTCTTCTGTTGGTTTTGGGTTTTGTTTATTTTTCTGATTCTAGATGTTTCAGGTGTAGAGTTAGTTAGATTGTTTATTTGAGATTTTTCTTTTTCTTTAAGTAGGCCTGTCTTGGTATAAACTTCCCGCTTAGAACGACTTTTGCTGTATGCCAAAGATTTTGGACTGCTGTGTTTTCATTTTCATTTGTCTGCATGTAATTTTTTAAATTTCTTTTTTGGTTTCTTGGTTGACCAATTCATTGTTTAGTAAGTTGTATGTTATTTAATGTGCATGTACTTGTGCTTCTTCCAGATTTTTTTCTTATGGTTGATATCTAGTTCCATGGTGTTGTGGTCAGAAAAGATGCATGGAATGACTTAATATTTTTTAATTTGTTGAAGTTTATTTTGTGGCCTAATATGTGATCTGTTCTGGAAAATGTTCCATTGATTTGCAAATATATACAGATATATATTTGCTATATATTTAACAAAGTACAACATACATTCATGATAAAAGCACTCAACAAAGCAGGTTTAGAGGAACTATACCTCAACATAATAAAGGTCTTATATGTAAACCCATAGCTAACATCTTATTCAATGGGGAAAAACTAAGAGCTTTTCCCATAAGTTCAGGAACAAGACAAGGACATCATTCTTATTCAACATAGTACTGGAGTTCTAACCACAGCAATCAGACAAGAAAAATAAATAAAATGCATCCAAATTAGTAATAAAGAGGTAAAACTTTCATTATTTATAGATGATATACTATATATAGAAAACCCTAAATACTCCACCAAAAGACTACTAAAACTGATAAGTGAATTCAGTGAAGTAACAGGATACAAAATCATTGTAGAGAAAACTGGTGCATTCCTATACACTAATAATGAAGCAGCAAAAAGTGCAATTAAAATAAGAATCCCAGTTACAATTTCACCGAAACCAGTAAAATATCTAGGGATAAACTTAACTAAGGAGGTAAAAGCCCCGTACTCTGAAAACTATAAAACAATGATGAAATTCAAGATGACACAAAGAAAGGGAAAGGTATTCCATGCTCATGGGCTAGAAGAACAAATATTGTTAAGATATCTATATTACCCAAAGGAATCTACACATTTAATATAATCCCTATCAAAATACCAATAGCATTTTTCACAGATTTAGAACAAACAATCCTAAAATTTGTATGGAACCACAAAAGACCCTGAATAGCCAATCTTAGAAAAACAAAACCAGAGGTATCATAATTCCACTCTTCTTTAAATTATATTACAAAGCTGTAATAATCAAGACAGTACAGTACTTGAATAAAAATAGACACATAGAGGTACCTGGATGGCTCAGTGGATTAAAGCCTCTGCCTTTGGCTCAGGTCATGATCCCAGGGTCCTAGGATCGAGCCCCCATCAGGCTCTCTGCTCAGCAGGGATACTGCTTCCTCCTCTCTCTGCCTGCCTCTCTGCCTACTTGTGATCTCTGTCTGTCAAATAAATAAATAAAATCTTTTTTAAAAATAGACACATAGATCAATGGAGCAGAACAGAAAATTCAGAAATAAACCTACAGTTATATGGCCAATTAATCTTCGACAAAGGAGGAAAGAATATTGGGAAAACAGGAGAGCTACATGCAAAAGAATGAAACTGGACCAATTTCTCACCATACACAAAAATAAGTGCAAAATGTATTAAAGACCTAAATGTGAGGGACGCCTAAGTGGCTCAGTCAGTTAAGTGTCTGCCTTCCACTCAGGTCATGATCCCAGGGTCCTGCGATCAAGTACCATGGGAATCCTCACCAGAAGCCTGTTTTTCCCTCTCCCTGCTTCTCCCTCTGCTTGTGCGCTCTCTCTCTTTTTTTTCTCTCTGACAAACAAATAAGATCTTAAAAAAAAAAAAAAAAAAAAAAAGACCTAAGTGAGAACTGAAACCATAAAATTCTATAAGAGAGTACAGGCAGCATTTTCTTTAACATTGGCCATAGCAACAATTTTCTAGATATGTCTCCTGAGGCAAGGGGGAAAAAAGCAAAAATAAATTATTGGGACTACATCAAAATAAAAAGTCTCTGTACAGAGAAGGAAACAATCAATAAAACTAAAATGCAACTTACTAAATGGGAGAAAATATTTACAAATGACATATCAGTAAACAGTTAGTATCCAAAATATATAAAGAACTTACACAACTCAACACCAAAAAAAAAACCCCAAATAATCCAATTTAAAAATGGGCAGTGGGCGCCTGGGTGGCTCATTGGGTTAAAGCCTCTGGCTTCGGCTCGCATCATGATCTCAGGGTCCTGGGATCAAGTCCCACAGTGGGTTCTCTGCTCAGCAGGGAGCCTACTTCCTCTCCTCTCTCTGCCTGCCTCTCTGTCTACTTGTGATCTCTGTCTGTCAAATAAAGAAATAAAGTATTTAATAAAATAAAATAAAAATGGGCAGAAGACACACACAGATATTTCTCTGAAAGAGACATACAGATGAACAATAGACACATGAAAAGATGCTCAACAGCACTCATTGTCAGGGAAATGTAAATCAAAACTACAATGAGGTATCACCGCACACCTGTCAGAATGGCTAAAATCAAAAACGCAAGAAATACAAGTATTGGCAAGGATGTGGATGAAAAGGAGCCGTTGAGCGCTGCTGGGAATGTAAACTGGTGCAGTCACTGTGGAAAACAGTATGGAGGTTCCTCAAAAAGTTAAAAATACCTAGTAATCACATGACTGTTATTTACTCAAAAATACAAAAAACACTAACTCAGAGGATACCTACACCATCCCTATTTTTTTAAAGATTTTTATTTATTTGTTTGATAGACACACAGTGAAAGAGGGACCACAAGTGGGGGAGTGGGAGAAGGAGAAACAGGTTTCCCACAGAGCAGGAAGCCCAATGCGGGGGTCAATCCCAGGACCCTGGGATCATGACCTGAGCTGAAGGGAGACATTTAATGACTGAGCCACCCAAGCACCCTGCACCATCCCTATTTTTTATAGCATTATTTACAATAGCTAAATTATGGAAGCAGCCCAAGTCTCCATCAATAGATGAATGGATAAAGAAGATATGGTGTGTGTGTGTGTGTGTGTGTGCGCGCGCACGTGTGTGTTAGAATATTTTTCAGCCATAAAAAAGAATGAAATCTTGTCATTTACAACAACATGGTTGGATCTGGAGGGTATAACGCTAAGTGAAAATGCCAGTCAGAAAGATAAATACCAGAGTATTTCACTCATATGTGGAATTTAAGAAACAAAACAAATGACCAAAGGGAAAAGAGAGAGAGACCAAGAAACAAACTCTTAACTACAGAGAACAAACTGATGGTGACCATCAGTTTGCCACCAGGAGAGGTGGGCAGGGGGATGGGTTTCCACCATATTTAAAACCCTGTAATATTAAATTTAATTTCCAAGGGAGATGGAGATTAAAGTGTGCACTTATCATGATGAGCACTGAGCAATGTATAGAATTGCTGAATCCTATATTCTACACCTGTAACTAATATAACACTGTATGCTAACTATACTAGAATTCTAAATTTAATTTAAAAAACAAAAACAAAGCAAATCTATTAAAGACATACTATCAAGTGGAAAAACGTAACAGAAATTTCTATGTAGTAGAGCTATGGGCAGGCGATGTCTCAATCTAATTGGATCAAGTCAGAAAATATGTTTGGGTTGTAAATCTAGAGAGGATGGCACAAGGTGTATACTGTTAGTAGACAACAGAGACCATGTGAACTTACCATGGGTATTGACTAGTATCTGAAGAAGCAAACCTGATCCCAATTTGGACTGAAACATGGCTTTGCCTGTGGGGGATCTAGCCCTATTTCTGACACCCCAGTGCAGGTAGGTCAAAGTATCAAAATACTCCGTCAAATTTCACTTTAATAACACTTAGAGTAAGTGGGTCCCCTGCATCTGCGAGAGGAAAAAGTCATGTGGTGGCAACCAGAGTTGAGGAACAACTCAATCTTTAATATAAGCAAGAGAATATTCCCATCCTTGCTCCCACTTCTATATGTCCCTTTCTTAATACCACCCCCCATAGGAAACCCAATTGGTAATAGCCAAGATCTCTTCTGGATCACATTTCACTGGTAGGTAGAGTTATTTTGTTTTAAAGCCCAGTACTATCCCTAGCACTCAATGGTCTGCTTTCTATCTCAGACCCTGGCAGGGCCTGGTCCCTAGAGGCCAGGTACCCATCCTCGTCTATCGCTTCCACTTTATTTTTGTGGTTAGATAAGTGGACTTGTGGTTCTTATTGTGTTCTTCTCTTTCGGGATCCTACGTAAGCCTCCAGGTTTAAAGCCCTATGCTCAAAAGTTCTGCAGAGAGCCCTGAACTGGAGGTTATTGGCTGATATCTACCAAGTCTGGGTAGGGTCAAACATAATTACCTTATTACAATGCCTATATTTCCTTTATTCTCTTTTACCAGAATGATGACTTGGGAAGCACCAATGTAACCTGCATTTCTCTAGGTCTGTTAAAGCAGAATCCTGCTTCTTGAAAAAGAGTAACTCTCTGGGTTATTCCAGAAGTAGGACACTCAGATGTGATCACAAGCAACTATGGTCACCTTTTACATGGCATTAAGTTTCTTCCCATTGCTCTTGGCCTAATTACACTCCAGTGTACTATCATGTCTTCTACTAGATGCATTCACCACGTCTGCTTGTTACTTTCTTTCTGACCAAACATCATGACTATCTCCTCTAGGTATCACCACAGCTACCAGGTACCACTGCCTCTGCTAATCCCTGCTTCTATATCTTCTGGGAACTGCCACACTCACAAGGAACCACTGACTATGCCAAATTCTTCTGTTGTTTCCCTGGTTATATTCTAGTTCGCATCCACCAAGTAACAATGCTGCTTCACCAAATGATGACTTGTCTACTAGAGACTGCTGCCTTTCCCTTCAGTTACCACAAAAGTCTTCAGGCACTGCCATCTCTGCCAGGTATTACTGCAGTTAACATTGCCTGACACTAGTGCTGATGCACTGGAATCCCTGAGTTCCCAAAGTTAAGAAATGTGTCTAGATAGGTTTGTGGGATTTAGCAAAATAAATACCAGAAACATCCAATTAAGTCTGAATTTCAGTCAATAACAAATAATATTTTGTTGTAAGTATGTCCCATATACATGTGTGAAGTAGCCATACTTGAGGCATACTTACACTAAAAAATTATTTATTGTTTACCTGAAATCCAAATTTAACTGAATGTCATGTGTTTTATCTACCAATCCTAGTGTATGACAAGATAAGAATTAGTACTTCTTGTTCCATTTGTACTTAACTCCATTAGAAATGGACACAGCAGGGGTGCCTGGGTGGCTCAGTTGGTTAAGTGGCTAATTCTTGGTTTTGGCTCAGGTCATGATATCAGGGTCCTGGGATCCAGCCCTGCATTGGACTATAGCAGTACTTAACCATAAGCTAATATACTGTCATTTTAGTGCAAACAGCTTTGCAGATTTTACGAGCATCCCTAGATAAATTTGTGACTTATTTAGTTTCATGGGAATTGGTTCATGGACAAAATTTAGTCAAAATTGCCTTGTTCCATCTAACTCATCTAAGGATTTACTCCTCATCTAAGTCTTTATTACATGGTCATTCATAATGGCCTGACTTCTTTTTCCCTTCAGATGACCTCTCTTCCAAGGAGGAAAAAAGAAAAAAAAAAAAAAAAAGAGCAATAGAGGAGGAAGTTATCCTTTTGAGGTATTAAAATGTATTATAAAATATCTATAATCAAAACAAGTGCACTAGCACTAGTGCATGAAAAGACCAGTATACAGAATAGACATCTCACAAATAGACCTAAATTTGTATAAGAATGCAATAGATGGTTTTAAAGATTTTATTTATTTGTCAGAGAAAGAGAGAGAGAGCACAAGCAGGGGGAGCGGTAGGCAGGGAGGAAAGTAGGCTCCCCGCTGAGCAAGGATCCTGACATGGGACTTGATCCCAGGACCCTGGGATCATGACCCGAGCCGAAGGAAGAAGACTAACCAACTGGGCCACCCAATATATGGTTTTTAAAAGGGGACAAATAAGATAGGAGGGGGAAAGATGGACTAAATTGTATTGGAACAATGGAGAATTGCTTAGTAAAAAGGATACAATCAGATCTACCTTTCACATAGTATGCCAGGATAAATCCCAGATGAGTCAAAGATTTAAATGTAATAAATGAGGGACGCCTGGGTGGCTCAGTCAGTTAAGCTGCTGCCTTTGGCTTGGGTCATGGTCCTGGGGTCCTGGGATTGAGTCCCGCATTGGGCTCCTTGCTCAGTGGGGAGTCTGCTTCTCTCTATGCCTCTCTCTGCCACTCTTCCTGCTTGTGCTCTCTGTCTCTCTCTCTCTCTCTCTGACAAATAAATAAATAAATAAATAAAATCTTTAAAAAAAAATAAATGTAATAAATGAAACCTTATAACTACTAGAAGAAAATATGGGTGCATTCCTTTATAATCTAGAAGAAAAGAAAATCTTCCTAACTATCATGCAAAATCCAGAAGCAATAAGGACATGATTGGTATCTTTATGAAGCCTAGACTATATATATATTTTGAAAAATCTGACCATATAAAAATAAAAAAGTTTGCATGGCCCCAAATCCCAAAGTCAAAAGACAAGTGATAAAGTGTGAAAAGGTACCTGTGATTTAAAACATAGTAAAGGGCTAATATATTTAATACATGAAGAGCTCTTAAACACACAAAAAAACTTAGCCCACTGCGGAAAATAGACAAAAGAATAGACAATTCACAATAAAGACAAAAATGGTTCTTAAATATAAGAAATCAGCTTGCTATCACTCATAATAAGAAAAATGAAAATTAAAACTAATTCCTGCTATACCATTTTACAGATTGGCACAAATTAAAAAATGTGACAGAATATTCTTCTGACCCAGGTGCACAGAGCACTCTTATACATTGCTGCTGAGAATTCTTCCCCTAGAGAGAACTTGGGTAATACCTGGCAAAAAAAAGTGAAATTACTTACATAAAAGATCATTCACTGTTCAACTCAATGGGTAAAATCAATAATGTCCATCAAAAGGGTTTTAGTTGAAGAAACTATGATAAATCCATATGTTGGAATTCTATGTAGTTGTCAAAAAATGAGGCAAATCTCTAAAATATCTATTCTTTAATTACTCTAATTACTAAGTGATCTTCAGGATATATCCCTAAGTGAAAAAAAAAAAGAAGTCACTGAACACTATACTTTCTGTAGAAATGGTGTGGAAAACACAAACATGTTTTTACTTCCATTTTTATTTGTGTGTGTATGCATTTGTTTATATTTGCAAAAATCTTGTAAAGAAAGACCAAAATGTTTAAATATAGGAAAATGAGGTATCAGGGTAGAGGACTGGAAATTGGCATGGTACTTCTCCAAATGTGCCTTATTATGTAGTTCTAACTTTGGAAACAGTGAAAACTTTAACATTTCAAAAGTGAAGTAAACTTAAGAAGCAATTTCTAAAAATAAAAAAACAAGCTGCCGAACCACTAAAAAAAAGAATTATTCCAAGGGTCTAGAACACAGCTATTTTGACTCTATATTTTAGCAATACATATTTTAAGGACAAATAGAGAGTAAGTACACGTAAACTTTACTCAGTAACCAAATAGTCAGTAGTAATACTGTTATTTTTATTTTGAATCTATTTTCTACACCTTATAATATAAATAATTACTTAATGTTATTAGGTAATAATATTTTCAATGTGAGATTAAAGAGATAAAACTATTAAAATAAATGTTATATTTAAAACCCTATAATATTAAATTTAATTTAGGAATAATAGTATGAATTCTAAATTGTTATTTTCTTTTCAAACATATATATTCCCAAAAAACAAATAAAAAATATATATTCCCTAGCTCTGTCCTTTGAAAAGGACTAGAAGTAAGGACAATCTAATAACTATGAAATATATCTAGAAACCAGAGTGTAGTCTCTAAATATCATTCCTCATTGAAAGGATCCAGAACTCCTTGGAGGAATGGCTCATTCCAGGTCTAGAAGATAGAGGATAAGACAGGGAGGGACCAGAATGCAAGAAAGTTGTCTTGTCAAAAAGATACTATGATATGATTACAGTTGGCTAAAGATGGAACTACACAACAAAAGTAATATTAAATGCAATTGATCAGATATATAAAACCCACAAATTTATAGTTATACTAAAAAAATTTTAAATTCCACACATTGGACATGATTGCTAGTAATTAGGTACCAAGTCCTTAAAAGTAAAAAATTTGGCATTTTTCTTGACTTTCCTATATGGACAGTATTTCAAGGTAACCAAATAGCCCTAGTTCATTGAAAAGTTGTGTTTTGGGTTTTTTTTTTTTTACAGAAATGACACTGATAAATAATTAGAGAGCCACCATTTTGTAATTCCTAATAAAATGGATTCAGACTACCATCCTAATAGATACAATTATTAGATAAAATATTGATGAGAACCCCAACGATCAGTCTTAAAGTAGGACAAGCAGATATTGCGGGCACGAAAGTAGCAAGAAAGTATTCTTGCCAGAAGAGTCTGATGGAATCTGAATCTAATCAAACCTCTAAAGCCAAGCTTCATTTCTAGAAAATGGGGTGGAGGGGGAGACAAAGCAAATGGCACTACAAGGAAGAAAACACATAAATCCAGAATGTAGGAATAGTCTATACAACAACTGACCTAATGTGATAGTCTGTACATGTCAATGTGGCTAGACTTTAGTCCCTAGTTATTTCAAGCAAACACTAATCTAAGTGTTGCTATAAAGGTATTTTTTCTATGCAATGAAGTCCATAGTCAAGTGACTTTAAGTAAGGGAGATTATCCTACATAATCTGGATGGGTCTTTTTCATCAGTTGAAAGAATTTAAGAGCAGAACGGAGGGTGTTCAGAAAAATTCTGTGCATAGTGGTTTCAGCTCATGCCCACGAGTTCCATTTCTATCTTGTCTTTCCAACTCTCGAAACTGAATAAGCCAATTCTTTGCAATAAATCTCTTAGTATGTATCTCCTACTTATTCTGTTTCTCTGGTGAACCCCAATACACCCAGTTTCTGCAAGAAGGTATTAGTATGATAAAAAGAGGGGGAGAAGGACTATTCTCAATTAAAAGAAATTTCAACTATAACAATCAAAAAGTAGTGAGAGTACAGGGGCGCCTGAGTGGCTCAGTGGGTTAGGCTGCTGCCTTCGGCTCAGGTCATGATCTCAGGGTCCTGGGATTGAGTCCCGCATCGGGCTCTCTGCTGGGCAGGGAGCCTGCTTCCTTCTCTCTCTCTTTCTCTCTGCCTGCCTCTCTGCCTACTTGTAATCTCTGTCTGTCAAATAAAATAAATAAAATATTTTTTTAAAAATAGTAGTGAGAATACAAATTATTTTTTTAAAGATTTTATTTATCTAATTGACAGACAGAGATCACAAGTAGGCAAGAGAGGCAGGCGGGGAGAGAGGAGGAGGAAGCAGGTTCTCTGAGGAGCAGAGAGTGCAATGTGGGATCATGACCCAAGCCGAAAGCAGAGTCTTTAACCCACTGAGCCACCCAGGTGCCCCAAGAGTACAAATTTATTATCTGTAAAGGACATATTTTAGATAACCTGGGAAATATAATTATGAACTTGCTGCTTCTAGTCCTTGTTTTCCATGTAGCAGAGTGATAAACTGACCCCGGTTTCTGTCTCTGGGAGAAAACTTTGTCATTTCCCATTGGTCTGTCTGTGGCAACAAGGACCCAAAAGACCAAGGTGGATAGCTTCCAGGCTTGGAGTAAGTATTCTCGTTGTTGTTCTTGAACTTTCTGACTTCATTACCCCTGGCCCTGTCAGTATACATTGGCTTGATCTTTCCTTGCATTATACATGATAAAGGTAAGGTTTGAGTTTTGCATTTGCATAAGGAGAAACATGACTTCTTTGTTCTACAGTTATTAGGCCTTCCTGGCTTAGGGAAAAAAACAAACAAAAAAACAGACTTCCAGCTAGAAGATTTTAAAGGAGAGAGGCAGCCGACTGATAGTATTACAACACTGATGTGACAGCTAGGGAAGAGAATGTTAACTTGTCTCCAAGCCAAAAAAGGTTGTCAGAGAAGTAGATTCCTCTGATTTCAGTAAGGCAGAAAGTGTTCAAAGGAAAAGCAAGTAAGGACAGAGGAGTTGTTGGCAGGAGAATGGGAATTCCTGAGGTCAAACTGAGGTAGCTAAGGGAGAGAGGAAGCTAGTTTGGAGTGAGTGAAGATGAGGTATGCCAAAGCAGAGTGAACTATAAAGAGTTGCAGAGATCAGTGACCGTAGGCCATAGCAATAAAGGATTGTGGGGGAGAGTGTTAGGAGGTGGTTTGAAATGACACGGTAATAATGGGAATAGGCAGTATATAGAATGACTCTCCTCAAGATCCAGGTAGATCTTTGAGGCAATGGGATGGTAAAATCATCCATTTAAAGTAACTTCCCAAACACTGGGTTCCATTTTCTTGATATGTTCTGGCCTAATACTGAACACCAGCACCTTTATGGTATAGACTTAATAAAGACAATGTTTTAAGTTGCTTGGTTTGGCAGCAAGATACAGGATGGACTGAATAAATATGTTTCAGAATAAGTTGATTGGCTAAGATGTTGTGATACTAATCTATCTATCAGATACCAAGGAACTTATATTGAGATGGTAATATGGAATGGGTTAAGCGCAATAGTAGAAATATAATGAAGTAAATAAAACTTGTGGTTCTGAAATCAGATAGTGGATTTGAATCTCTGCTCTACCATCTATGAGCTACATGAACTTGGGCAATTTATTTAACCTTTGTAGGACTGTTTTCTATAAAATTGAGATGATATTGATATCTTTTAGGGCTATTGTGAGGCTTATGTGAGATAATACATATAGAATACTTTTGGTACCTGGTACACACTAAGAACTAAAAAAAAAAAAAAAAAAAAAGGATAAAAAAATAAAACTAGAAGAAATTATAAAGAAAGTACAGAACAGCATGACAGAATGCTTTAGGAGACAGAAAGAAATCTCTTCATAAGTTTTAGCCTGGGAGACCAGAAGGTATACTGAAGCTCCTTTGATAAGGAGGTTGTTGAATTCAGGTGCCCATTACTGTAGTTATTCATTCCTCTGGGAGATACTCTATATAAATACAGAAATACAGGATTAGAACACTGATGAAGGATAACAACAGGCAATGTTGATTAGGAAATTATCTGAATACAGATGATAATTGAAGTTATGAGTGCCTGAGTTCCTCAAATTTTCAAAAATAAAAGCAGAAAACTGAGGACAAAGCTTGAGAAGAAACAACCAGAAAAGACATAAAAACCTTAAAAGGGGGTTACCTGACTGGTTCAGTGGGTTAAGCCTCTGCCTCGGACTCAGGTCATGATCTCAGGGTCCTGGGATAAAGCCCCGCATTGGGCTCTCTGCTCAGCAGGGAGACTGCTTCCCCCTGCCTCTCTGCCTGCCTCTTTGCCTACTTCTGATCGATCTCTCTCTCTCTGTCAAATAAATAAGATCTTTTAAAAAATAATAAATTTTTTAAAAAGCTCAAAATGCATCATCCTAGAATATGATGAAGCTCTAATCTTAATTACAGGTAGCCAGTTGTTCCTCTGTATTCTACACTAATATAATTAAAAGCAGTAATGTATTGAGGAAAAGCACTACACTAGTGGCCAGGAAATCTGGATTCTAATCCAGTTTAGTTAATTTGCTCTGTGTTCCTTAGGTGAATCACTTGTCATCTTTGGAGCTCAATTTCCTCATCTACAAAGGAAGATTGTTGGACTAAATGATGTATTAGTTCTTTTAACTTCATGATTTTTATGAATAAATATAGGAAGTTTAAAATGTTTATAATCCAAAATCACTCAGGGCCTTCCTCATATTTTCTCACGATCCTGTCACAGGTGTTTAATAACCTTACAAAAAGCAGGAAGCATTCAACATATTTTCCTAGAAAAAGAGTTTCAAAAGTCTCTCAGATTTTCCTGGTCTTCACTACAGGGCTGTGTTTACTACAATTTTATTGAAGCCTCTATATTTTTTTTAAAGGTTTTGTTTATTTATTTGACAGAGAAAGAGCACAAGCAGAGGGAGCAGCAGGCAGAGGAAGAGAGAGCAGCAGGCAGAGGGAGAGGGAGAAGCAGGCTTCCCACTGAGCAGAGGGCCTCATGCAGGACTCTATCCCAGAATCCTGGGATCATGATCTGAGCCGAAGGCAGCCACTTAGCCAACTGAACCAGCCAGGCATCCTGAAGCCTCTGTATTTTAATGGATAAATACCTGTGTAAAATATGAAAATATGAATACATATTACAAATTATAAGATTTATTGCAAAAGGATCCACTCCTCTTATAAAAGAATTAACTTAGTGGTTTCTTCTTCCATAACTCTTGCTATTCATATTTACAGTTCCCTACAAACACTTTCCTATACCTTTTTTATATGTAGGAAAAATAAAGGTTTCCTTAGCTTGCTACAAAATGACTTTGTAATTCCTATCTCAGAATTTCTAATCTCTTCTATTACAATGTTTAAGATAATCCTTATTACTCTCTTAAGGTTTTATTATTTTAGTTAAATCATTATGCTTTGGCAAATTCAGGGGGAAAAGCTCTTATGATGAGAAGAAATTATCTAGAGATGTTGATAATAATACTAATTTTAAAATATATTAATCTTGTAATCTCTCCTATAGTGCAATCTTCACTATACTCTCTATGAAATATAAAAAGGACTACTTGAATTTTAAAGCAATGCAGGGATATTCTGACTCCCAGGCTCAGATTAGGCTGGAACATAAAGCCTTTTAAACTTTAAATGGGCTGTTTTTCCCTCCCAAATTTATGAGGTATAATTTGCATATAATAAACTGCATATGATAAAAATATACAATCTGAGAAGTTCTGACATATGTATTCATCTGTGAAACCATCACTACAATCAAGAAAATTAACATGTCCATTGTTACAAAATGTTTCCCCTTTGTGATTCCGCCCTCCCTCCCATCCCAACACCTCATTTTTCATCCCTCCCATCCCACTGATCTCCTTTTATCACTATAAATTGGATTTTTCTAGAATTTTAAATCAAAGGAATCCCACAGTTTGTATTATTCTTTTTTGCCTGGCTTCTTTCACTCAGAAATCTATTCTGAGTCTATCATTTGTTCATTCCTTCTTATTGTCAAGTAGTATTCCATTGTATAGATATACCACAGTTTGTTTCCATTCACCAGTTGATGGGTATTTGGGTTGTTTCTAGTTTGGACCTATCACAAATAATGCTGAAATGAGTATTTATAGTCTTTGTGGGTAAATACCTAGGAGTGGAATGGCTTTATCGTATGGTAGGTGTTATGTTTATTTTAGCTTTTAAAGAAATGGCCAAATTTCCACTTTAAGAAATGGTCTGACTTTCCAAAAATAGTTATATGATTTTATATTCTTAAAATGCAGTATATAAAAATTCCAATTGTTCCACATCCTTGTCAACAATTTGTATGATCAGCCTTTTTAATTTTAGCCATTCTGTGACCAGGGTGCATGGTGATACTTCATGGTACTTCTACTTTGCATTTCCCTGATGACTAATGATGTTAAGCATCTTCTCATGTGTTTGTCATCAATATATCTTCATCAATGAGGTGTCTTTTTTAAAAAAAAAGATTTTATTTATCTATTTACAGACAGAAATCACAAGTAGGCAGAGAAGCAGGTGGGGCGGGGTGGCGGGAGCAGGCTTCTCGCCAAGCAGACAGCCCAATGTGGGGTTCGATCCCAGAACCCCAAGACCATAACCTGAGCCGAAAGCAGAGGCTTCAACCCACTAAACCATCCAGGTGCCCCGATGAAGTGTCTTGTTTAAATTTGATGGCCAATTTTAAAATTTTGGTTCTTTGCTTACTGACTTATAATTACAAGTTCTTTGTATATTCTGATAGAAGTCATCAAATATATGCCTTGCAAATACCTTCTCCCACTCCATGGCTTGCCTTTTTACTCATGTTTTGAAAAGAAGTTTTAATTCTGATAAAGTAAAATTTGTTAATTTCTCCCTTCTACGATTTATGCTTTTTGTGCCATATTTAAGAAATCTTTGCCAAATCCAAAGTAACTGTGTTTTTTTTCTTATACTGTTGTCTATGAGTTTAGAATTTGGAGAATTTAATTGATATTCCTGTTTCTTCAACTGTAAAATGAAGGTATTAATAATACCTACCTCATAGGATTGCTATGAGGTTTAAACTAATACCTTTAAAGTACTTAGAATAGGTCTTGTTCTAATGATCAATAAATATTATCCATTATTAGAGGGCAGGATTAATTCTTCACAGGATAAATCTACAAATGACTGAAGGACGGGTGCCCAAACATTAAGAATTATAAATAGTTTAAATTAGTTGCTAAGTAGCTTAATTTAGTTTAATCTACCTTAAGTAGTTTAAATCTGAGTTTAAGTCCTTGCTCTGCTGTTTACTGGCTATGTAACTTTGAGCAAACTACTTAAACAAGAGCAATGCCTGGAAGGTGACCTAGTATATAGTGTGTGGCCCACAACACACTGTGTGTGTGTGTGTGTGTGTGTGTGTGTGTGTGTGTACACACACATACTATACATGTTTAACAGACAGCGACAGTATCACCAGCATGTGTTCATAACAATCGCTGCCACCTATGAGATGCCATCTGTGAGATGGGGACCCTGTGCTAATTACTTCCCATACAGTCTTCTACTGTATAAATTGGATTTTCTGGAATTTTAATTTTTTCTAGTCTTCTACGCTTCCTAACTGCAGCTAGGTGAGTATAACCAGCCCACTCCGGGTCAAGTAACAAGATTACCTTTGTGTAGCTACGACCAGTGGGAGGTTGGAGGCCTAATAAGGCGGGGTTTGGACTCCAACCCCGGACCAAACCCGGGATTTACAGTGCGGCCTTTGTCAACAGCTGGGCCCTCGACAGCTGCTGGGGAGATGTCTCCAGGAGAGGCGGCAGCCGGCCAGGCCAGAGGCAAGTCCACCTCACAGGGCCGCGCCTCAAGGAGCCTGCCAGGCGAGGCTTCACCCGCCCCCTCCTGGGCCGCCACCCTCCCCACTCAGACGGCCTCAGGGAGCTCGGGGGTCGAAGGTTCTCAGACAAAGCCGCACGAGAGAGCGGGAGCCAAGGACTGTCGGGAGAGGTTGGCCACCGTTTCCAGGCAACACGCTGGGGGGGGGGGGGCGGGGGCAGAGCTGCTGCGTCACTGAGGTGCGACCGGGTCGCTGGCCAAGGGGGAGTCGCCGCCGCCTGCGGGTCTGAGCGGCGGGCTGAGGCGGAGCTGCCACTGCCGGAAGCGCGATGCCTTGAACCTGGGGTGAGCTGCCCAGAGCCGTCCTTTCGCCATTTCCCTTCCTTGTTGCTCCAAGACCCTAGGGCTGGGAAGAGAGACACCCGCCGGTCCTCTGCTGCCGGGAGGCGCTTCACTGGGGAAACAGGCCTGGCCCCGCCACCCTTCCTAGGCCTCGGCTTAGGGCGCAGCGCTGGTTTGGGAGGCCCTTCCGTGGACGCTATGTCCCCAACCAGTTTCCAGTGACCGGGGCTGCAGATGTCTTGTCCGGTAGGAAGGGTGATTCTGGGGAACCAGGAGAGAGTGTGTCCTCCTCGAGCCGGGAACCGCTTTTGAATATTGCCGCCGGCGCAGTCAGTGGGCCAGCGGACGTAGCTGTTGGTTAAAAGTGCAGGTGCGCTTGCGGAGGGGCACAGGCGGCTAGGATGGCCAGAGGGTGGCGGGTGTACTTAGCAAACACACCGATGCTGCGGAAACCTGTGTGCCCCTGCCGCACTCGACACCCCAGATTAGAAACCCTTGCCTCGGGCGATAGCTCAGAAATGGCCAGGTGGGTCTGCGGAGCCGGTCCCCGGTTGCTAAATTACCTTACACTGCCCGTCCTCCCAAAGGGCTTGCCTGATCGAACCGGCTACCTTGGCCCGATAGGAGACAAAAAGTTATCTTGCTAATAATTGTAGTAACTATTCTTAGAAAGGAAGCCTTCTGTGTTAGCGTTTGCAGTGATTTATTCTTTTATGTGTATTGTGTTACCAAATGTGGATTTACTGCTGTTACTCAAATTTATCCCTAGCCCTTTTATTAAATTACAGTCTACGTTCATATTCCAGCCCTGTCCTATTTCATGTTGCCAAATGATTTAGTTCTTTCCTCTGGTATATTTATAAAGCTGCCTTAACACTTACTGTGGTTTGTAAGTCTTAGATCTTCTGCATAAAGTTATTTTTCTGCTCTTGTCTGTCCATTCAGAATTTCACCTGGGCTATGAGGTGCCATGGATCAACAATCCTAAATAAGTAACCTCTATACTGAAGTCACTCCTAAGAAATGATGCTTTCTGAATTGAAAACTCAAAAGTAGTATGGATTTTTGTTCTTCCCTTTTATTCTCCCTGACTGTGGTTTCTAAGTGGTTTCCTCCAGAATATGATCCTAGGTTTCAAAATGTGTTCTTTGTCATTTGGTGTAAGTGAACTGTGTAAACTGATCCTGATCCTTCTTACTTCATGTCTAAACACTTAACACCCTTCTGTTCCCCTTCTCCCAAAAAGGCAGGGGAGGTCCAGAGAAAGTTCTTACAAGTCTAGCTAGTGTGTTTTTCTAAATATGAAATGTATTTAGCAAGCACAGCAATGCTATCAAAAATCCATAGTCTTAATCTCAAGTACTCTCTTTTGGTAGTTTTTCTTTCTTTAATTTTTTTTTTTTCTTAAGATCTTTGAGGGGCACCTGGGTGTCTCAGTGGGTTAAGCCTCTGCCTTTGGCTTGGGTCATGATCTCGGGGTCCTGGGATGGAGCCCTTCATCGGGCTCTCTGCTCAGCGGGGAGACTGTTTCCCCCTCTCTCTGCCTGCCTCTCTGCCTACTTGTGATCTCTCTCTCTCACACAAACATAAATAAAAATAAAATCTTAAAAAAAAAAATCTTTGAGCCCAGAACAAGTATTCCAGCTCCTATAGTAACTGGTCTAATTGTTTCCTTATGAACCTGTTAATAGCTGCTATTAATTTCTTGTCTTGCAGACCAGCTAATATCTGGTTACAGATCTAGAATTTGATTAAGCAGTGAGTAGTAAAATAAATAGTACCCTTAAGGATCTAGTTTTTAGAACTTAGTTTTTACCACTGATGTTAAAGCTAACTTAACAATGAATGTAGTTGATGATTATTTCAATTATAAATATCATTTTTGTGAGTAAAGAAGTAGATACAAAAATTCATGGAGAACAGGTTTCAGAGAGGTTTTCTAAATACTACAATACTTTGTCATCTAGTCATTTTACTGTACTTTCAGGCTTCTTAGCTTTGCTTTAATCCTTTTTATGAATGGATATGGTTTAAACATTCATGGAGCTTTTTGCTTTGTTTCATTTTTTTGTTTTGCCAGTTACCCATGATGTGATTTTTATATCTTTGTAATGAATATTTGAACTACAACAATTCATTTGTTAGAAAAAGAAGTGATTAAGTGTATTTTACCACCCACTAGAGAATGTGGCATTTTTGGAATTCTTGATATTCTTATGAGTTTCAAAATAACATTTATTCTTTACTTAGAAAATCCTTCAATCCTGGTTTTTTGAAAGCACATTACAGGCATACCTTGGAGATATTGCAGGTTCAGTAACAGACCACCACAGTAAAGCAAATATTGCAGTAGAGCGAGTCAAATGAATTTTTTGGTTTCCCACTGCATATAAAACTTACGTTTATGCTATACTATAGTCTATTAAGTGCAACAGCATTATGTCTAAAAAAAAAAAAAAGTATATGCCTTAATTTAAAAAATACTTTATTGCTAAAAAATGCTAACCATCATCTGAGCTTCCAGCTAGTGATAATTTTTTTTTTTTTTTTTTTTTTTTTTTTTGCTGGTGGAAGGTATTACGTCAGTGTTGATGGTGGTTGATTGGTCAAGGTGATGGTTGAAGGTTGGAATGGCTATGGCTATTTCTTAAACTAAGAAATAGTTTATTTCTTAAACTAAGACAGTAATGAAGTTTGCTCATTGATTGACTCTTGTTTTCATGAATGATTTCTCTCTAGCTTGTAATGTTATCAAAATTGGAGTCAGTTTTCAAATTGATTTCTCAAATCCTACCATTGCTTTACCAACTAAGTTTATGTAATATTCTAAATCCTTTGTTTTCATTTAAACAGTCTTCACAACATCTTCGCCAGAAACAGATTCTATCTCAGGAAACCATTTTCTTTGCTCACCCATGAGAAGCAACTCCTCATCCATTGAAGTTTTGTCGTGAGATTGCAGCAGTTCAGTCACATCTTCAGGCTCTGCTTCTAATTCTTGTTCTCTTGCTCTTTCCACCACATCTGCATTATCTCCTCCACTAAAGGCTTGAACCCCTCAAAATCATCCCTGACCTTTAGAATCAACTTTTTTTTTTTTTTTTTTTTTTTTTTTTTTTTGACAGAGATCACAAGTAGGCAGAGAGGCAGGCAGAGAGAGAGGAGGAAGCAGGCTCTCTGCTGAGCAGGGACCCTGAGATCATGACCTGAGCCGAAGGCAGTGGCTTAACCCACTGAGCCACCCAGGCGCCCCTAGAATCAACTTCTTGCAAACTGCTGTTCACACTGATACTTTTATCTCTTCTACATATCATGAATGTTCTTAATGGCATCTAGACTGGTGAATCATTTCCAGAAGGTTTTCATTTGACTTTGCCCAGATCCATCAGAGGAATTGCTGTCTTGTGGTGTCTTGTCTTATAGCCTCACAAAATGTTAACAAATAAGACTTGAAATTACTAATTGATCCATGAGCTATAGAATGGATGTTATGTCAGCAGGCATGAAAACAATATTAATCTCACTGTACATCTCCATCAGAGCTCTTGGGTGACCAGGTGCTTTGTTAGTGAGCAATAATAATTTGAAAGGAATCTTTTTTTCTGAGCAGTACCTCTCTAAAGTGGGCTTAAAATATTCAGTAAGGCATATTGTAAACAGATGTGCTGCCATCCAGACTTTATTGTTCCATTTTTAGAGCATAGGCAGAGTAGATTGAGCATAATTCTTAAGGGCTTTAGGATGACTGAAAAGGTAAATGAGCACTGGCTTCAATTTAAAGTCACCAACTACAGAGGTTCCTGGATGGCTCAGTTGGTTAACCATCTGCCTTCCACTCAGATCATGATACCAGAGTCCTGGGATTGACCTTCTCCCTCTCCCTCTGCCAGCTGCACCTTCTTGTACTCTTTCTCTCTCAAATAAATAAATAAAATCTTAAAAAAGTAAATAAAGTCACTAACTGCACTAGCCCCTAATAAGAGAGTCAGCCTGTCCTTTGAAGCTTTGAAGCCAGGCATTGACTTCTCCTTTCTAGCTATGAAAGTCCTAGCTGACATCTTCTTCCAGGAGAAGGCTGTCTCATCTACCCTGGATGTCTGTTTAGTGCCGCCACCTTCATGACTTATCTGAGATCTTCTGGATAACTCCCTGCAACTTCTGTATCAGCATTTGCTGCTTTATCTTGCACTTTAATGTTACAGAGATGACATCTTTCCTTAAACTTCACAAACCAACTTCTGCTAACTTCAGACTTTTCTTCTGCAGCTTCCTCACCACACACAGCCTTCTTTGTAGAATTGAAGGGGGTTAGGCTCTGGATTAGGCTCTGGCTTAAGGGAATGGTGTGGCTGGTTCGATCCTCCATCTAGACCACTTAAACTTTCTCTTATCAGCATTGAGGCTGTTTCACTTTCTTATCGTTTGTGTTTTCCCTGGAGTAGCACTTTTAATTTCTTTCAAGAACATTTCTTTTGCATTCATAACTTGGTTAACTAGTACAAGAGGCCTAGCTTTTGGCCTATTTCAGCTTTTGGCATGCCTTCTTTGCTAAGCTTAATCAGTTCTAGCTTTTGACTTAAAGTGAGACAAGTGACTCTTCTTTCACTTAAACACTTAGAAGCTGTTGTAGGGTTATTAACTGGCCTAATTTCAATATTGTTGTGTCTCGGGGAATAGGGAGGCTAATGTACAAGGAAAGAGATGGGGGAACAGCTAGTCTGTAGAGCAGTCTGGATATACATAACATTTATCAATTGAGTTTGCTATCTCATATGGGTGCAGTTCATGGCACCCAAAAACAGTCACATTAGTAACTTCAAAGATCCCTGATCACAGATTATTATAACAAATATAATAATAATGAAAAAATTGGAAATACTGCAAGAATTACTAAAATGTTACAAGAAATGAAGTGAGCAAATGCTTTTGCTCCAAATAGATTTGCCCAATGCAGGGTTGCCACACACCTTTAATTTTAGGGTGGGGAGTAAGAGGCAATATTTGTGAAACACAGTAAAGCCATGTGCAGTAAAGCAAGGTGTGCTTTTATATCCTGCCAGAAAGTACAAAATTATAGGTGGCATAGTAGTATGAGACCTGCTAGTTCTTTGAATCTTTTTACTGGAGATTAATCTTTTGCTGAATTCTATGTCAGTAATTGGCAAATTATATTCCTATTCTGTATAGCATGATCTGCTGCATGATCTAGAGGTAATTATTTGATAATATCAAATAATGAATATTTCTCAACTTATATACATGTTAATTTAGTGATATATTTTTTCAATTTTATATTTTTCTTATATTTTTAAAATTTCAACTTCTCTCCAACTGATTAATAGATGAATGAACAAATTAGCAAGTCAAAAGAATACTAAGTGAACAATAATAAAAAACTGTCAACAATATTTATTGTATCTGTTCATAAACATTTATTGTATGTTTATGTATCTACCAGAAGAGAGAACACAGCTTCTGTCCTCAGGAAGCCCACAGAGAGGGATGGTCAAGTGACCTAACTGATGATATGTGCTCTTTTATAAAAGAATGTGCCGAGTCACCAAAGAGGGGCACTGAAAAACCTGTGGCGGGTGGCTAGAGGGTGGCCACAACAGACTGTTTTTGTGAACATGCCCCCTTGGTTTGTTTTTATAATGCATATAGATCACAGAGCCATATTTTTATGCTAGTGATACATATTAAAATTAATCATTATCATTATTGTATGGTATTCAAAATGAATTGTAAATCCAGACCCTGTCCACTGAAGCAGGTTAAGAACCATTGCCCAGGCTCTCTTAGTGTCTAAATAGTGTCACCTTTTAATCAAAGGAGTTAGTGATTAGGTTTCCCAGATACCAACTGCAATTACAGGATAAAAAGTTAATATGCTGCCTCAGATTTTAAACCTTATTCAAAGTTAGACCATCAGATCAAAACAATGCAGAAACAAAGGAATCATTTTCTAACTCAATAAATAAGTGACCGTGGCTTCTTTTTAAATATCTGTCTGGTAGGCACATTGGTTAAATTATTACATGTTTTCTTAAATATTAAGATCATGTATTTCAAAAGTTTAATTTTTTTCTTTGTTAAGTGTGTAGGTGTAATTTAAAATTTTCAGTCTAGTTAGTTAGAATTTTTTACAGCATCTGGATTGGATTCGTACATGAAAGCTGGAGAGAATTTAAGTTTCACTTTGGGAATGAAATACTAGGTTAGAAGTCACCTACTCTATTTCTCACCCAAGCAAAAATCTTCTCTAAAACTTTCTTATTAGATGAACTTCTAATCTTTAAACACCTCCACACTTCCAATGAAAACAAACTGACATACAAGAGGGCCCTTAATACCTTTGGATAATTGTGGATGATAGGAACTTTTTATTTGACCTGAATTTGCCTAATTCATACTTGCCATTCTTTTCACTGTAACTATATAAAATAAATCTTTCTTCCTCTTCTACATGAAATATCTCCAAATGTTAGAACAAACCTGTTGGTTGTTACTGAATTATTATCTAGAATAAGTCACTTTTTTTCCCCTTTTCTAGATCCATAGCATCTTGTATACTCTTCCAGTTATGTTAAAATGATTAATGTCCTTTAAAAATGTAACTGCCTGGGGTGGCCCAGTCGGCCAACTCTTTATTTCAGCTCAGGTCATGATCTCAGGTTTGTGAGATCAAGCCCTGCATCAGGCTGTGGACTGGGCATGGAACCTGCTTAAGATTTCCCTCCTCGGGGCGCCTGGGTGGCTCAGTGTGTTAAGCCGCTGCCTTCGGCTCAGGTCATGATCTCAGGGTCCTGGGATTGAGTCCCGCATCAGGCTCTCTGCTCAGCAGGGAGCCTGCTTCCTTCTCTCTCTCTCTCTCTCTGCCTGCCTCTCAGTGTACTTGTAATTTCTCTCTGTCAAATAAATAAATAAAATCTTAAAAAAAAAAAAAAAAAAAAAGATTTCCCTCCTCTTTGGTCCCTCCCTCACCTGCCCCTGCCTTAGAAATAAATAAATAATTTAACTGTCTAGAGCTGATTACAGTACTTCACTGTAGTAGACCCATTACAGAGCACAATAGGACTAGGGTCTTGATCTGGACATCTGCTTCTAGCAAAAGTTTAGGGCTATTTTAACATCATCTTGTCCTTATTTTACTGCTGACTTATTTTAACTGAAACCTTCAGACTTTATATTTTAATTGCTTTTAAGCACATGTTATCTGTGTGTTTTTGTGCAGTTGACTTTTCAAAACATTCAGGGTTTAACTTTTAGTCATATATGACACAACTTATTCCATTTCAGAAAATCATTATCAGTTTCAATCTTGATCCTAGGACTCAGTGGACACTATTCATTCAGACCAATTTTAGCCATCTACTTTGATGGACAGGCTTGCAGGCTTGTTTCAGGTCGTCAGTATAAAGGTAAACCATCTCTTGGTACCAGTCTCCCTCTCTCTCTGCTTTAGTCACTCTAGCCCTTTTTATTAACTCTCAGGCACCATGCTCCTTCATACATTAGACTTCTGCCTATAACCTCTGCCTAAAATGTCCTTTCCTCTCCCTGCTTTTGCCCCTCTTTGGCCAACTGATCTCAAGTAAAATGTTTACTTAAGGATTTCCCTGACAAAACACTAAGTCAGACCTCCCTTTTATAGGCTTTTGTAGCACCCTGTACTTGTTTGGCTTAGCTTTTTTCATCTTATAATGTATTTATTGGTGTGATTGTTGTCTCTTCCCTGCTTTATCATATGTTCCATGATGGCAAGAACCGTGTTTGTTTGTTTGTTTTTTCTCACTATTGTATCTCCATGGCCTTAAAAAGGCCATTTACCAACACCAGTTTACAACCCCAACTCCTAATGATGTTTTAACACATTTTATACATTTATATTTTATACATTTGAAATTAGAACAAGAAAAATAATGACAAAATGTACATGTATATGTGTGGTATATGTCAGTGTGAAGTTACTGCCTTCTTGGGAAAGACTTATTTTAACATTCTTCTACTTTCCAAATTATAAATGGTTCTTTTTAAGTTTTTTGTTAAGTTTTGGGGTATTTTGTCTATTTTTGGAAATTGTCTTTACTGAGAATAAAAATAAATGTGTAAACCATGGGACTTTGGTATTTTACTAGACTATGAAACCAGAAATTAATGTTGAATACCCTAGAGACCATCTCTAAACTAAGATCTTTCTCTTTGGATACAGTTACTATGAATCCACTTGGCTATATTTAAAATACATAATTTCGCCTTCAGAGATTTTTTTGGTGACATGGGTCTTCCTCAATGACTTCCTTTCATTTAACTCTGTAATGTAATATTTATTGTTGCCAAGTAGGTTCAGATTCAAAACAGTAATTGTTGGGTTTTCTTTTTTAGGTATAATTTTACTTTTCCTTTATTTAATGTGACTGAAAGAATAAATCTCAAGAACAGTAACTTAAATTTTAATACCAAAAGCAAATTTACATATTTATGGTTATTGAAAACTCTTATTGTAAATGGTTTTATATTTTAGAGTTAAACACATTTCATAAATATGTATAAAAATATAAATATAAATAAATAAAATATATAAATAAATAAATTTTATTTACTTATTGTAACTAAATAAAATATAAATAAAAATATAAATCAATAAAATATGAATAGGTATTAAAAAGAGTTAGACCTTTATTATTTTTTAATTAAATAATAACAGATTTCCTGGTAAACTTTTCCTATAAAATTGTTACTATTTAACCAGCTTTATATGAGCATTAATTTGTGTGCAATAAAAATGATAGTTTTTGGTGAGTAGATAAAATGGAATTTCTTGGGGAGGGGAATCAGATAATTTTAATTGTAATTCTTTTTTCTTCTCTTTTTAAAAATATTTATTTATTTATTTTAGAGAGATAATGCACGTGCGAACATGCAGGGGCGGGGGCAGAGGGAGAGAGAATCTCAAGCAGAGTCCCTGCTGGGGAGCAGGGCTGATCTCACCACTCTGAGAAAATGACCCCAACTGAAATCAAAAGTCGCAGCTCAATCAACTGAGCCACCCAAGCACTCCTTTTTTCATCTTCTAACTTTATATTACAAAAAAACCCTATCAGCTATGTGACTTTGTTATTTTAACCTCTCTGAGCTTATTTCCTTAACTATCCTGTTTCTTCATCTATGAAATGGTAATTATGGGGATTTAAATGACTGTTCATGAATACATGTAAAGTGCTTAGAAGATTGTCTCTTCAGAAGATCCGCAATGGGAGTGATCAAAAGTATTAGCTTTTACTATTAGTAGTAGTATTTGTGATGAACAGGGATTTTCATATTAAGTTACAGAATAAGTCAGCATAAACAAAAGTACTAAACTTTATTTTCTATTTTAACCATATTCTCAATACTTAATATTCTGATAAATCATTATTTACCAAAGGAAAAAACTTTGTGGAATAAACACATTCAGTTCTTCTCTAGCCACAATTCATAGACTTACATCTTTCAAGACTTTAGTTGTTCAATAAATGTTTTGTGATTACTTTTTTAAGTTAATTCAACAACTTATTGATCTATATTGATAGTAGATTATTAAAGTAGTAATCTAGCCTTTTAACTAGAATATCACCTTCATACTTAGAAAACAAATTTTATAAACTCAAAGTTTAAAACACCTGGAAAAGTTGAAAAGCAAAAATGCGGTCTTTTTTTCTATCCTAACAGAAAATGGGAGGTGGTTAAATTACCTAATATTTTAGGGGCACCTGGGTGGCTCAGTGGTTTAAGCCTCTGCCTTCGGCTCGGGTCATGATCTCAGGGTCATGGGATTGAGCCCCGAATCGGGCTCTCTGCTCGGTGGGGAGCCTGCTTCCCACACTCTCTCTCTGCCTGCCTTTCTTCCTGCCTGTGATCTTTGTCTGTCAAATAAATAAATAAAATCTTAAATAAATAAATAAATAAATTACCTAATCTTTTAATTTTCTTTGGTTTTCAAACCAAAAACCTGTTTAATTTTATATATTTTACAATCAAAAGTAAGCTGCACATTTACAAATAAAGTAATTCAACAATAAATGTTATCTGGCTGATGTAATTATATATGATTATATATCTTCATATATCATAGTGGTCAAGAATATGAACAGTATATCCTATGACCCAGCAATTGCACTATTGGGTATTTACCCCAAAGATACAAAAGTAGTGATCTGAAAGGGCATGTGCACCCCAATGTTTATAGCAGCATTGTCCACAATAGCCAAACTATGGAAAGAGCCTAGAGGTCCATCAACAGATGAATGGATAAAGAAGATGTGGTATATATACACAATGAAATACTATGCAGCCATCAAAAGAAATGAAGTCTTGCCATTTGCAATGATGTGGATGAAACTAGAGGGTATTATGCTGAGCAAAATAAGTCAGTTAGAGAAAGACAGTTATAATCTCACAGATATGAGGAATTTGAGAAACAAGACAGAGGATCATAGAGGAAGGGAGGGAGAAATGAAACAAGATGGGACCAGCAAGGGAGACAAATCATAAGAGGCTCTGAACCTCAGGAAACAAACTGAGGGTTGCTGGAGTGGAGGAGCGTGGGAGGGGTTGGGTGTCTGGGCGATGGACATTGGGGTGGGTATGTGCTGTGGTGAGGGCTGATGAATCACCTGTACTTCTGAAACAAATAATACATTATATGTTAATTTAAAAATATATATATGCATTTTAAAATAAATAAATATATATATACATACATACATATATATAGTCATTTAGGGACACCTGGGTGGCTCAGTCCAATAAGCGTCTGCCTTCTGCTCAGGTCATAATATGATCCTTGGATCAAGCCCCAGAGGGAGGCCTGGGGCGAGGTGGGGGTGGAGGGGGTTTCTGGAGGTGATCTCTTTAAAACAACAGTGGCTATGAGGTTAGACCTAGGGCACCTGCTTTCAGAGCTGCCTCTCCCTTTATCCCCAGGAGGCAGGAAGTCCCCGTGCCTGCAGATATCTGAAGATACCTCCTTTATGCTTTTCTTGGAGTGGGGAAAGAGCTTCCCCCCCTGAAGCCAGTTCCCCTGCCAATGCAAGATGCTCCCTTGTCTGGGTGGGAGTTCCTGCTGTGCCACTTCCTCTCTGCAGCTCTGGGTGGGTTTCCTACACTCTACACCCAGTTCTCCACATTTAGAGGGATAGCATCTACCTCTCAATGTGGCTGCGAGGGCTGCCTGATACACGGCAAGTGTTCAATAAACACTGGTTGTGGTCATTAGTGTTCAAGCCAAAAAAAAAAAAAGAGAAGCCTGTTTCTCCTTCTCCCGCTACAGTCCCCCTGCTTGTGCTTGTACTCTCTCTCTTTCTCTGTCAACAAGTAAATAAAATTTGTTTTAAAAATCATTAAAAAATAAAAATATAGTCATTTAAATAAATCCCACCTTAGACACATTTAAGTCTACCGAACTCTCACTTAAAGGTATTCCTAGTTTTTCTTATTTTCTTGAAGTGATGAGTATATTGCTGTTTTTATAGTGTATATAAAAGTAACTTTTGTATATATTTGACAGATAACTATGTGAAGCAACATTGTTTCTGGATTTCAAGACATCCTTTCATCATGGGACAGCAATTTTCAGATCAGACACAGTTGGTTCTTAACAAGTTACCAGAAAAAGTAGCAAAACATGTCATATTGGTTCGAGAAAGTGGCTCCTTAACTTATGAAGAATTTCTTGGGAGAGTAGCAGAACTTAATGATATGTAAGGCTTGCTCTTTTTCATTTTATTTTTTCTACCTGACATGCCCCACATGCTATTACTGTGTAAGAGGTAACCAGAAATATTGATTGGTAAGACTGAATGGTTCAGTAGCAACAGGCAATTATATATTGAGTACCTACTGTAAGACCTGCTATGTGGCTATTTTAAAACATATATAGGATCAATGAACAAAACAAACTTCAAAACCCTTTTAAACACAGGCTTATAAATTGGTTCTTATTTGAAAGCACTAAAGGTATGCAAAATAGAAGAGAATAAGCTAATTAGCCACTCTAGAAAAAGCTTCCAGGTATAGTCAAAGGGCACTCAGGTTTCTATACATCAGCCAATTCATCTAGTTAATAAATCTTCTGTGTTTGTTCACTGAGCATTATTTTTGCCAGAGAAACACATAAGTAGTAATAATTCATTTGTCACCACCAAGGAATAAGGTATTTTTAATTAATATTTTCTAATTAGCTATACCATCTTCAAATCTCTTTAACACTTAAAGAGATTTTAACACTTTTAGAAGGCAGAGAAATTTAAATTCCATCTTAGAATTTAAATTTCTCTGCCTTCTAAAAGTACGTATCTAATAGAACTGTGCCTTTTCTTTGTGAATTTTTCCTTTATTATATCAGTTTTTATACTGATCTCTATAGAAGCTATTAAAATAGAATCTACTGTTACTATCCAGTCATGAAGAATAAAGAATGTCTTAAAAGCTAGTTATCTTAGAAGATAGTTTCTTTTAGAAACATCAGATTTCCTCTGAAACTAATAATACATTAATGTTAATTAATTGAATTTAAATTTTTTTAAAAAGAATTTTAAAAATAAAAAGAAACAGTAGATATCATTCATTTAAAAAAAAAAAGGAGAAAGAAAGAAATCCTGTATGGATATATGGATGGATCCTGTATGAATATACATATAAATTCCTAGAAAATGAACTGTTAAGTATACACACTAAGTTTCTGGGAAATTGGTGAAAAGGGAGGCAGGAAAGGGAGATTGTACATTTTACTGTGTATAATTATGTATTGTCTGATCTTTTATAACAAAAATATAGTCATAAAACTCTGGCATTTTATTTATTTATTAAATTATCCAAATGGTAATATTTGAGGCATTACTTCTGGGACCATATTCTTAAGGAGTAAAAATGGATTAAGAATTTAATAGTATCGTGAATGGAATGCTTTTTTAAGTTTATTGTTTTGATTCTGATGAAGAGTAGTCAATGACATTTGCCATCCCTTTAGAGTTTTGGAACTTATCTACGTAAACCATCTGTTCTTTAAATTTTTGCCTTTTGGCTTTAAATGCCAGGTAAGTATGTCATGTAAAAGGATACACAAGGTAAGCTTACTGTGTAGTACAAAAATGACGGTAAAGAATATCTTCCTTTTATTTATTTAGCATAGGACCTTGACTGGATTTAGTTCTTAAAACTGATTTCCATGGGTCATATTTGGGCATTTCAACAAGGGCAGTGCTGCCTGAGAATTATAAAGCTAAATCTATACAGAAAAAGCATGGCTTAAAAAAAAAAAAAGAAAAAGAAAAAGCATGGCTTGATAGCTAGAAATAGCTGGGTACTGGCGCAGATAAATTACTTCCACTGGCAGACTTTGCTACCTAGGGCTAGTTGCTTCATTGTCAGTGGCCTCTAGTTAGCTGTACATCGTTTAGTTCAAAGGTGATATCGCCACTGGTGCTCAAAGAGAAATGTGACTAATGATAAAAGGGAGCCACAATACTTAAGTATATATTTGATCTAATTTAAATTGGCATTAATAAGAAGATACTGAATCATCTTCTAAAAGTTATATTTTTATGCTAGAATCCTATGGCTCTCTAAATTAAAATTACTCTGCTAGAGGAAAACAGCAAAGCTATATTTAAGGTGTCTCAAAATCATTTGTTTTGATCCAGTCCCAAATTGTAAAAAAAAAATTTCAGAGTGGTGTGTGTTGTTTAAATTAGGACTCAACCAAGAGTAAGATTTTTTCACACTTTATACATCTAAGGCAATAGTCAAAATGTAGGTAAGTGAAACTAGCTAAATTTCTTCTTTAAGTACCTGATTCCTTGGACATGTTTTTTCTAGATGTCTTTGTTAAACATTTAAAAAGCCGTTGAGAGAGGCACCTGGGTGGCTCAGTTGGTTGAGCAACTGCCTATGGCTCAGGTTGTGATCCTGGAGTCCTGGGATCGAGTCCCACATTGGCCTCCTGCTCAATAGGGAGTCTCCTTCTCCCTCTGACCCTACCTGGTGTCATGCTGTCTTTCTCATTCTCTCTCTTTCAAATAAGTAAAATCTTAAATAATAATAATTAATAATAAATAAAGTAAAAATCATTAAGAAAGGGCATAAAAAGATTTGTAAATATCCTGTCAGCTATGCTGTTGATGTTAAAAACTTAGTTGTATGTTTATAATCAAAACATTTCCATCCCAGTGTTTAAGAATCTACTATGATCATTATTGTTATCTGTCTCTGTATTTTCTTCAAATTTTTTTTCTCTGTTTTAAAGTGTTTCTTGAATCTGGTTTCATAGCTCCATTGTTTTATAAGACTTTTCATAAAATTAGCAAATGTGTTTTCTCTTTGCAGAACTGCTAAAGTGGCTTCTGGCCAGGAAAAACATCTTCTCTTTGAGGTACAACCTGGGTCTGATTCCTCTGCCTTTTGGAAAGTCGTTGTACGTGTGGTCTGTACCAAGGTGAGAATGATAGAGACTTCCAACTCTGAACTTAAATTCTTTTGGTGATTAGAACCACATTTAATAGTGTAGTATACTAGAAGTAAATGTTAATAATTTGTTAATTATTAACATTTATTTGTAAAACTCTATAAAACACAGTTTTGTTAGTGTTATTGCCTTCCCAGTTAACTGTTGGAATCTCATTGGTTATACAGTTGCCATATGCAGAGATTTTTATAATCAAAGGAGGTGGTAGTAACCTCTTACTACCTCTCTTTTCGGATTTTAGCTGGCTGTGGAATCCTAAGGTAATACCCTACTTAGCTCTAAGATGACTCCTTAAAAATTAAAGTTACCTTGGGAGATCATTTCTTTTAAGAAGAATAGTTTTTGTGTGATTTTTCATTTCTGTTTTTAGAAATATTTAAGTTACAGACTGGATTTTTCACCATCAGTGTACTGTCTTTTAGTTGGTTTTTAAATCTTAGGTGATTGAGTATTGCTAAAAAAACATAATAGCAGCTGTCATAGAGTATGAGTAAGACTCATCCACCAATGGGTAGATTAGAGAGGTGGTAATTAATCTTTTTGAGGCCATAAACCTTTTGTTGAAAATGAAGCAATGCATTTTATTAGGCCTTTTCCTACCCCAACTCCTGCCCTAAAGCCAACAATAAAACCACCCATATGCATTTAAATAATAAATTGAGCATTCATGAGTGCCCTGAATTCCATTCCTGATCAATCTGTAAAGAACTACTGGGTAAGAACATTTTTTTTTTCTTTAGTGTCATGGACCCTGGAGGTTACCCAAATAATATGCCATGTTTTCCCAGTGGGTCGATTGCCAGTACTATGCTTTAAGTGTAGAAGGATTGATTATGGATATTTGATCAAATTAGATGTTCTAATCAACTTAAGTAGTAAAAGAACTTTAAAGAGTTTAGAGAAGCAAAGACAGAGAGATGTTAATTCCATACTTGGCTAAGTGCCTGAAAGTGAATGGCACTTGTTAAAGTTTACAGTTGATTTAGAGAGAATACACAACATAGTTTAATACCATTTAGCTCGGTCTATCCACACTAAACATTTACTTATGTTGATTATTTTTTTATAAACAAATAATGTATTATTAGCCCCAGGGGTACAGGTCTGTGAATCACCAGGTTGACACACTTCACAGCACTCACCATAGCACATACCCTCCCCAGTGTCCATAACCCCACCACCCTCTCCCTACCCCCCTCCCCCCAGCAACCGTCAGTTTGTTTTGTGAGATTAAGAGTCTCCTGCAGTGCTCGCTTCGGCAGCACATATACTAAAGAGTCTCCTGCAGTTTGTCTCCCTCCAATCCCATCTTTTTTCATTTATTCTTTTCCTATTCCCTAGACTCCCCACATTGCATCTCCACTTCCTCATATCAGGGAGATCATATGATAGTTGTCTTTCTCTGATTGACTTATTTCGCTAACCTTAATACCCTCTAGTTCCATCCATGTCATCGCAAATGGCAAGATTTCATTTTTTTGATGGCTGCATAGTATTCCATTGTATATCTATACCACATCTTCTTTATCCTTTCATCTGTTGATGGATATCTAGGTTCTTTCCATAGTTTAGCTATTGTGGACATTCCTGCTATAAACATCCAGGTGCACGTGCCCCTTCGGATTACTACATTTGTATCTTTAGGGTAAATACCCAGTAGTGCAATTGCTGGGTTGTAGGGTAGCTCTGTTTTCAACTTTCTGAGGAACTGCCATGCTGTTTTCCTTATGTTGATTATTTTTAAATCCTAATGTTAAAGAACAATATGATAGCTGTCAGAGAACCATCATTAAAAATTTTTGTATTTATTACAGAGGTAGCTAATGTGGTACTAGTGTGGGCAGCAGTGTAACTTTATACAGTGTATAATATGTTACAAATCATAGTAACAGAACTCACACTGAAATACTGACAACTTGATCCAACATCCTGTTTGCTATTTATACTTGGATTCCTAGACTCAAAACTTGTATACCAACCACATATTATGTCCATTTTCTGGGGTTTTTTGCTTGTTTTTGTTATTGGGTTTATATTATATTTATATTAAATTCATTAGGGTTTTTTCTTTTTACAGTGTTATTAATTCACATACTCTCTAAAGAACTCTGGGAATCCTCAGCTTTTGACTTTGCAAAGGAATAATGTAAAGAAGAAATGAAGAACTGAGCTAAAAACCTGTAAAGTATATTCAGACAGGCTCAGTATCTTCCATACTCCCATCATCCCACAGCTGCAAATTTACATGGCACATAATGTTCAGGATTATATGAAAGTAAACTTCAAAGGACACAAGGGTGAATTTATAAGAACTCTGGCCGTAACGGTTGTTTCTGAAAAACAAACATTCTAGCTCCTTTTCTTGCCTTATCCATAGTAATTAGCTCTCTGATCTTGTCAATTTTCTCTCTACCGGGTTTCACTTTCAGATTATCCATAAAACAGATTCCATGCCCTGTAGGGGGCTGTAACTATAGTTCAGGCTTCTCTTCTCATCCAGATTACCTTAGATTCTGTGATTAATCACCAGACTTCCAGACTCTTCTCTTAATTCTAAGATAACCTTTCTAAAGCACAGCTCTCATCAGATCACTTTCCTGGCTAAAACTCAGCAGCAGTTCTTCACTGGCGACAAAATAGTCCCAGCTTATTGACCTGACATTCAAGGTCCTGAACAATCTACCAACCTAGACTATTTTTTCTGTTTCAGTTACCACTATCACCTTTTGCACTCCAGTCTCACCAGGGTTAACTAATTGAAGGTTGTATAGCTGTTACTTTCCCACCCGGTGGGAAATGAGCCTCTGCTCATTGGTTCCTTCAGCTAGAAAGTCCATTCCTCTCTCATTTAAATTGCTATCGGTTACAAGTCAGAAAACTCCTGTTACACTAGTTTAAAGAAGAACACTATGTATTTTCTCACTTTTTAAGAAATCCTTATACAAAGTGGCTCCCAGATTGGTTAATTCAAAGACCTAGCAGATCCCTCTTCTCAGTTTATTGGATCACTATCAGCTCGTGTCCCCTTCTTATACATTGACCCAAGAGCTACAATTACCATGATTGGTTTAGGTTAGACTAACAAGGACTGACTTGAGTCATTTCAGGGAGTGAGAGACACAAAAACAAAATCAGGGCTCTGCTGGCAATGAAAAGTGGGAATGGCTTGTGGGTAATCAGGTGATAGTTTCTCCCACATCTTTTTTTTTTTTTTTTTTTTTTTTTTTTTTTTTAAAGATTTTATTTATTTATTCGACAGAGAGAGATCACAAGTAGGCAGAGAGGCAGGCAGAGAGAGAGAGAGAGGAGGAAGCAGGCTCCCTGCTGAGCAGAGAGCCCGATGCGGGACTCGATCCCAGGACCCTGAGATCATGACCTGAGCCGAAGGCAGTGGCTTAACCCACTGAGCCACCCAGGCGCCCCTCCCACATCTTTTTATTCCTGCATGGTTAGACTTAATGTCTCTAAAGGTCCGACTCAAATACCATCTCATCCATAAAGTCTTCCTCAATAGAAATTCTCTTGCCTCTTCCAAACTCCAATAGCATTTTATTATACTTCATAAACTAAATTCTACATTAAGAATAAAATTATTTAGGTTCTAAGCTCCCCTAGTAAACAGTAAGTTCCCGAGGGCAGGAGCTCTGTCTAGATTTATCCTTTTATCTCTTATGGCCTGTACTGCTTTGCATCTGGTAGGAACTCAGTATATGTTGAGTGAACAAAAATCTGTAGAAGTACTCTCATTTTAAATGACTGGGATAGGCTGAAGTTTTCCTTGTTGATTGATACAGTACAATACCTAAATTACATTCTCTCTCCATCTTTACCTCATAAAGTACTCAGCTCATGTTGAAGACGCAAGTATAAACTGTAGAGAACTGTGGGAATATGAATATCAGGCTTCCGAACCCTTGGTATTCTGTTACTCCTCTTTGGCAAACATAGGATTAATATTTAAGATGTTAATTTACTGTTAGTCAAATTCCTGTCACCTCAGTATCTCTAACCATTACATCTGTATGCACTTAAACATCTTCCCTAAGATTCTAAATAGAAAAGCACAAATATTAAAGACCTATACAGGGGTGCCTGGGTGCTCTGTCAGTTAAGCATCTGACTTTTGATTTCGGCTCAGGTTATGATCTGAGGGTCATGGGATCATGCCCGGCGTCAGGCTCCACGCTGACAGAGTCTACTTGAGATTCTCTCTCCCTCAGTAGGCAGGCAGAGTTCTCATTTGTGTAATTTTTTTTGATTTTTAGATCTACTCCAAAGAAGTGTTTTATTTGCATTCCCTAGGTTCTTAATGAAAGAATCTATGAGAAGTCAATGTTAACATTAGGAAAAAAATTGAAATCCTATAGGAAAACCTGATTGAGAGGAAATTTCTAATTTCTTAATCTTAAGCAACTAAACAATTGTACTATAACCTGTATTTACAAAAAGACCTTTTCTTTACTGTCATCGGCTATCATTATTACCCTCAAACAATATTTAATTCATTATAAAAAATAATCTAAATGATGTTTGAATGAAATATTTTGTGGGAATAATATTAGAAAAATTAATGGGGGGGCGCCTGGGTGGCTCAGTGGGTTAAGCCGCTGCCTTGGGCTCAGGTCATGATCTCAGGGTCCTGGGATCGAGTCCCACATCGGGCTCTCTGCTCAGCAGGGAGCCTGTTTCCCTCTCTCTCTCTGCCTGCCTCTCCGTCTACTTGTGATTTCTCTCTGTCAAATAAATAAATAAATAAAATCTTTAAAAAAAAAAAAAAAAAAAAAAAAAAAAAAAAAAAGAAAAATTAATGGGTTAATTAAAATTATAGACGAAGATGGCTATTAAGAAACTTTATAAATTATACTATTTTCATCCATCTTGTTACTTAGACCAAAACCGTGGCGCCAGCCATCCTTGTCTTCTCTTTTTTTCTCCTATCCCACAGTCAATCCATAAATGAATCCTGATGGGTTTCTCTTCAAAATATATTCAGAATCTGGCCAGTTGTCACTATCTCCACTACTACTGCCCTATTCTTAGCAACCATCATCTCTCACAAGGCTTATGCTAATAACCCCCTAACTGGTCTCCCTGCTTCTGCCCTTGCCCCCATAATTCTGTCTAGTCTCAGCACAGCAACCAGTCTGTTCCACATATAATCTGAAATGAAATCAAATCATATTAGTCCTTGGCTCAGAACTCTCCAGTGACTTTCCATGCACTTATAATAAAAACCAAAATTAGTACTATGATTAGTGAAGTCCTATATGTTCTGTCTCACCTCATTCCCTACCCTTATCCTCTACCACTCTCATTCCCTCTCTCATTCTAGTCCAGCCCCCCTGCACTCCTGGCTGGACTCCTCGTGTTCCTCACCTAGTGCACTTCTGTGCACTTCGAAATATTCTTCCAACCTGGAATGATCTCTCCTCCGATACTCAAATGACTCATTCCTGCTCCTTTTCCAGTTCTTAAATATCACCTTCTCTGTGAGGCCTTCCCTACAACCCTTCAGTGTATCTTCTCCATTTAATTTCCTCCATAACACTTATTTCCATTTCATCTGATCTGTACTTTGTCTCTCCTGCCTATAGTGTAACCTCCGTTAGGGCAGGGATTTTGTTTATACACAGTAGGCCACCAGTGCCTAGAACAGTGCACACAGTACATAGTTATGTGCATAATATCCATATAATGGGTACTTAGTAAATATTCGTTGCATGAATCCTATGATTATAGTAGCTTAGTTTGATCAATCTTGCTATTAAATACCAAGTTTATAGGAATTATTCCCTTATTTCTTCCAAACTCTGCAGTTCCAAAGGAGGTCTCGTCTATTTTCCTCAGCTCTGAAAGTCGGTTGTAATGGCCTCTATGATTTCCTGTCACCTTTGATTCTCTATTCTTGTCCTCTATCTCACATATAATCTTTTATTACAAAGAATCTTACATATTTGCATCTCCAGATAAATTTTACCTTCCCAAAATGTCATCAGTTTTAGAGATTGTTCCACTATCTTCACAGTACGGAATCTGACTCATAATTGATTCTTAGTTTTTTTCTCACTGCCTTCTCAAATAATAAACAGGTGATACATGTTAGTTACAACTATTATTATTTTCACTCCAAATTGAAATGTTGATATAATTTTTTTAAAATGTAACCTATCTACTTCACCTTCCTATATGCCCAGTTCCATGAACACATTTCAAAACCTACTCTGGGGGCGCCTGGGTGGCTCAGTGGGTTGAGCCGCTGCCTTTGGCTCAGGTCATGATCTCAGGGTCCTGGGATCGAGCCCCGCATTAGGCTCTCTGCTCAGCAGGGAGCCTGTTTCCCTCTCTCTCTCCCTCTCTGCCTGCCTCTCCATCTGCTTGTGATTTCTCTCTGTAAAATAAATAAATAAAATCTTTAAAAAAAAAAAAAAACACCTACTCTGCACAATTTTAAGGCCTTCTCCCCCTCTTCTTGCATTCATTTCTTTGTAAATTTTTTCTGATATTGTTTGTCCTGTTAACTTTGATATGTACTTAGTAGATTTCATTGCTTCTGTTCCCATAGTCTTCCTTACCATCTCCTGTGCTAAAAAAACAGTCTTTGCACCACACCCAGTGCTCCATGCAATATGTGCCCTCCTTAATACCCACCACCGGAACAATGAATACTGTTAACGCTGCAGAGAAATTTAAAAAAAAAAGAAAGAAAGAAAGAAAGAAACACTTAAAAAAAATACAGAAAATATTTGAAGAAGAAATAACCAAAAATTTTCCAAATTTGACTAAATTTGGCATATAATAGGTGAAAGAACCCATAACCAGCTGACCCACACTGCAAGAAATCTAAAAGGAGGTCCTTAAGGCAGAAGAAAAATCATACTAGATGGAAATATATATCTACACAATGGACAATGAGTACTAGAAATGTTAGCTATGTCAAAAATTTAAGAATATTTTCTGTTATTAAAGTTTCTTTGAAAGATAATTGATTTTTAAACAAAAATAATATGAATGTAGTTCGGAGTTTATAACTTGCACAAAGGGAAAATGCATGCCAACAAATGCATAAAAGTAAAGGGGGGGAGAATGAAAGTGTACTGTTTAAGGCTATCATAGCTGAAGTGTCATACCATCACATCAATGTAGACTGGTGAGATAAAGATGCATAGCTATAAAGCATAAAGCAATAAACCATATAGCAGTTACTAAAATAACATAGTAGAGATCATAAGTAGTGAGTTAACTAAGAAAATAAAATAACATGATGAATGGCTAAAATGAATAATAATAATAATAGATTACATATATATATGAAATTGAATATTATAATGAGTAAAGTGAAGCATATTTACACAATGGAATATTGTAAAGCAAGGAGAATAAAGCATACTATATGTAATAATATAGATGAAAAAAAAAAGTCTTTAACATCTCTAGCCTGTCACTGATTACTTCAGGTTCTTCCAAGAACAGTCCCCTTTCAACCCTATTTACTTTGATTACTTCAAAAGAAAATATATGACCCACTCTATGACTCCCGAAGTCTTATGAAAGCAATAGTTTCTCTCCTTACCTTGTACCTCACACTTGCCCCAAATATATCCTCACATTAAGAATGTAAGCTCCAGGGATTTGTGTGGGTGGCTCAGTTGGTTAAGTGTCTGCCTTCGGTTCAGGTCATGATCCCAGGGGCCTGGGATTGAGTCCTGCATTGGGCTCCTTGCTCAGCGGGGAGCCTGCCTCTCCCTTTCCCTCTGCCATTCCCCCAAGCTTGTGCTCTCTGACTCTATCTCTCTGTCAAATAAAAACAATCTTAAAAAAAAAAAAAAAAAAAGAATGTAAGCTCAAGTGAGGAGAGGTACAATCTGTAGGCCACTGGTTCTACTTCGTATTAAATGAATTTTTTGCCAAAACAAAGAGGGGTGCTTGCCAAAATGCAAAATAGCCTCCTGGGAAGAATTCAACCACTTTTTGTTAATATTTACTTTAATGTAATTTTCTTGCTTTAGTTTGGAAATTCTAGCAAAAACTAGAACTTATGATATTCAAGAAAACTAGTAGTTGTTTCAAGTATAGTAGAATGGCATGTGAGTGTTGGATTCAAATCTTTTAGTTAAATTCTTTAAGAAATTAAAAAGAATTGTCAATACTGATCTCTCAAATTCATTTTTTAGGTCTGGGAGAGTTATCTGACCTCATCAACTCTAAACAGAGTGATGCCTAATCAACCCTACAGGGTTATTTTGAGTATCAAATGAGATAAATGTGTGCAAGTACTTTGAACTCCACTCACTTGCTCAGACTCTTTCTCTTGTTAGGTAATTTGCAAACTTTGAAAACTTTTATTTCCTACGGTGATTGACTAAATTTTTGTTCCCCCTTTTTGGGAAAAATTGACCAGAGAAGAGGGATGGGTGAATTAGGTGATGGAGATTAAGGAGGACACTTGCGATAAGCGCTAGGTGTTGTATGTAGTAAATTCTACACTGACATTAATATTTCACTGTATGCTCACTAACTGGAATTTAAATAAAAACTTTTTAAAAATGGCCAGAGAAATTATGAACTTTTTTTCTTCTTTCCCTTTTTTTTTAAATTTTATTTTTAGATCAACAAAAGCACTGGCATTGTAGAAGCATCACGGATCATGAATTTGTACCAGTTTATTCAGCTTTATAAAGACATCACAAGTCAAGCATCAGGAGTATTGGCCCAGAGCTCCACTTCTGAAGACCAAGATGAAAACTCATCATCTGTAACATCTTGTCAGGCTAGTCTTTGGATGGGAAGGTATAGAATGCATAAGAACCATATTTCTCTTGTTTTCTAATACACAAGCTACTGAAATTGCAGTAATACGTTTGCTGGTCCCCTTGTGATTTCTGAATCACATTACTTTTTATCTCAGTTGTATTGTATCCCAGATAAGCTTTTGGATTATTCTGTGCTTCAGGATGTTTTTAGAATGCTAAATTAAAGAAAAATTAAAGTGGCTCACACCAGCTAATGTTTCTTTTAATCCAGTTTCCATGAATGCACTCTCCACTCTACATGCTTGAATTTAATAACAGAGGATATTAATATCTCTCTTATAATAGGTATTTATGTTATTAGACAGTCAAAGCTTTTCAGGGAATTAGGTCTAAGAATCTGGCAAAATCATTCCAGTTTTCCTTTAAAATATCTGACTAATTGGAGCATTAAAAATTGTAAATATTGGCAGACCATTCAGGAATGAAAAAGTTGGTGTATGAACTGCATATACTGAATTACCAGAAGGAAATGAAATCAGCCAGAGTTTTCTTTGATGGCACTTGTTTACTCAGGCCTAATGTATTATTGTTCTATCTAAACTTTCTTTTCCTTCTCTGTAATGCTCTTGGCATGTGAAAGCTTCCACCTGTTGCCATTTGACAACCATGACCATAATTTAAATTGTAAATGCCTCATTGGAAAAAGTCTTACGTGGGTCCAAACATGTTGACATCCTGTCTTATTGTCATACTGAATGGACAGCAAAAATCTGTATTGACAGTATTTTTTACCTTAAAATTAAGAATATGCTTAGCAAGAATTTCTCTTTTATTGCTTGATTTACAGTTGCATTTTCTGGTCCATTCTTAGCCAACTGGTTTCCAAAACTATACTGTGGTAAATCTATATCTTCATTTGTTATTTTCTGTTTATCATTATAGGATTGTTTGGTTTTCTGGGTTTGGGCTGTACAAGTGGTACTGAAATGCCAAGTGAGTTTTAGAACATGATAGGCAGTGTTTAGGGTTTAATTTTCTGTATTTTGTAAAGTTAATCTTTCACAGACAGGTGTCTGATTTTCTGCTTTTCTTCCTCTCCCTGTTCAGAATGGCAGTTTTTGTTGTTGTTGTTGTTGTTGTTATTGTTTTGTTTTAAGTATCTTGAAAGCTGAGAATAGGACTTACCAGGATATTTAAATTGTGTGGTAGCAAATGAAAGTAATACTTTTTTCTTGTTGTAGTCATCTCAATGAAAGAGGTAAGGGTGTTATCCCTGGAAACTCAGTGCCTCATTGGTAGATTAGGGCTGCTTCTTGCCTTTGTATGTTTTTTGGTTTTGAGTTCTACCCTGATACTCTAGTTCATAGAAAAACAGACTTTTCAAGTTGAAGGTGTTTTAAAGGATATTTATTTGGTTTAGTCTTCTATCTCATACATGTGTTTGTTAATGGTACATTTATTGAGTACTTACAGTGTATTGAGCGTTTTGATGAGTGCTTTACATATAAACTCATTAAATCCTCAAAACAACCCCATGGGGATACAATTACTGGCCCATTTCAGAGAATCTGAGGTTTAGACAAATAAATGACTTGGCTAGAAATTAACCTAGCTGAGAGTCACATTCAGATGAGGCTGGCAATACAACCATGCCCCTAACCTCTGCATTATTACTCTCTAATGAGTAAAGACTGTACCACAGAGCTTCTTAAACTTTGTAGTCAGTGGTTTCGAGGAGGAGCTGGAGAGTCCGTCAAGCTCCCACATGGAGTCACTGCTGCTGATCCACCAGTAAGACTTTGAGTAGTAGTCTTGTCACATTTTGTCCAGCTCTACTTGAACATCTGAAGGTATATGGGACTCAGTACCACACAAACACAAGCACTAATCACTGTGAAATGTTCCCTTTCGCATTATATTCCTCAGGACAGCTAAAATCTGACTCTCTCAAGGCAGCATAGCACAGACTCTAGAACAAAATTGCCTGTGTTCAAATCCTGGCTCTACTCCTGTGTGACTTTGGACAAGTTATTGAGCAATTTTTTCTCTTTTCCCTCATTTTTTTAAGAGAGGATGATAACAATAATACCTGCTTCATAGGATTCTTGAGAGAACTAAGTGAGTCAAGATATGAAAAATGCTTACAACAGGGCCTGGCATGTAATAATATGTAAGAGTTCACTGTTATTATTTTTTTCATTATTTTAAATTTACTACTGTATTCTTATTTCAGTAGCAGTGCCCTCTGGATCCCACCAAACAAATCTGTTCTCTCTTCAGCCCTTCAAATATTTGAAAACATTAATCAAATTCTCACTGGTCCCCTGTTCTGCAGGATGAGCACCCCCACTTCCTTTGGCCTTTGTTCTCTGGGTCTCTTTCCTATCCCAGAAGCTTTCCTGGAAAATCCTTTATCTGTCAATATATCTTTCAGGGTAGAGGGCATAGAACTCAATATTCCATTCTACAAGCGGTGTAACAAGGACAACTAGAGCAAGACCCTTTCTCCTTCCTTCTTCTAGTTCGTGTACTGCTAGGAAGGTAGCAAGAAATCAAGTGAACATTGTACAGGTTCTGCTGGCTGCTTCTGTGTTTCCTGTGCTTTCTTTTACTTCTGTCCAGAGCAGTGCTCTTCTTCACAGCCTTCTAACCTTCAGAACTCTGTCCCTCTTTTTGGATTCAGTTAAGTCTTTGCTACTGACACATCCTTAGCCAAATTGTAAGCTGCTCAAAAGCAGAGACCCCAGTTTATCTGGGTCTGGTCCAGAATGTAGCACCTAAGAGATACGGAAACATTGAACCGAATAGATCTAGAAAATGAGGTGTGTGTCCATCTACATTTCATTCAGTTTCCCCACTTTGATTCAGGGGCTTCCTTCTTTTGCCTGGAGGTTTAACCTATCACCCACATCCTAACGATTTGTCTTTTGTAATGTCCCTTTACTGGTCGCTATCTCCCAAGTGAATTGCTGAAGTAAGGATCTGAATGATTTTCCTCCCTCTAGAATGTCCCATACTGCATTCCCAATTAGTCTTCCTAAATACTATTTCAGTGGGGATTCACTTTTCTTTTGATCAAACTCTGATTCTAGTTTGCCAATCAGAATAAGTTTAAACATATTTTGACATTCAGGGATCAGATTGTTACATATATACTCCAGAAGTATTTTTTTTCCTACCTCACCAACTTTTATTCACCCACAATGTCCTCTGTCAAAGGTATGTCACTTTTCAACCTCATCTTTCCAACAGATTTGAAATGCTCATTAATACTCATTTGTTCCTTCTTAGTTAGCACTTACTACTTGCATATTTGACATTTGCTTATATTCTTTCTTATGTTCAAATTGACAAATTTTAAAGTGGTAATTCTTGTGTGTGTGTGTGTGTGTGTTCAGTTAGCCACTGTATAATACATCATTAGCTTTTGATGTAGTGTTAGTGATTCATCAGTTAAGTATAATACCCAGTGCTCATCATAGCATGTGCCCTCCTCAATACCCATCACCCTGTTATCCCCTCCCCCAACCCTCCTATCCTCTGAAACTCTCAGATTGTTTCTCAGGGTCAATAGTCTCTCATAGTTCATCTCCCTCTCTGATACCACCACCCCCCCCCCCCCCCCCCGCTTTGGATTTCCCTCCCTTACCCTGTGGTCCTCTGTGCTATTGGTTATATTCCACGTATGAGTGAAACCACACGATAATTGTCTTTCTCTGCTTGACTTACTTCACTTCACTTCACTTCGACATAATCCCATCCAGGTCCACCGATGTCGATGCAAATGGTGGGTATTCATCCTTTCTGATGGCTGAATAATATTCCATTGTGTATATGGACTACCTCTTCTTTATCCATTCATCTGTTGAAGGGCATCTTGGCTCCTTCCACAGTTTGTCTATCATGGACATTGCTGTATGAACATTGGGGTACCTGTGCCCCTTCTTTAAACCACCTCTGTGGTTTTGGGGTAAATACCTAGTAGTACAATTGCTGGGTCGTAGAGTAGCTCCATTCTTAACATCTTGAGGAACCTCCATACTGTTTTCCAGAGTGGCTATACCAGCTTGCATTCCCACCAACTACAGTGGTATTTCAATGTCTTGTATATAGTAGTACAAGCACAGCGGGGAATCAAAACGTCAGAGATACCTTCTGCCTTTAAGAAGTTTATAGTCTAGTGACTATACTTTGAAACATTTCGTTTTTGCATACTTATGAAAGTGATACATGCTTGATAAAGAAAACCTAAAAACTGTAGAACAACATGAAGGATAAAAGCAGATTAAAATCACTTTAAGAAACATTTATTGAGAGGGGTGCCTGGGTGGCTCAGTGGGTTAAAGCCTCTGCCTTCGGCTCAGGTCATGATCTCAGGGTCCTGGGATCGAGCCCCGCATCGGGCTGTCTGCTCCGCGGAGAGCCTGCTTCCTCCTCTCTCTCTGCCTACTTGTGATCTCTGTCTGTCAAAAAAATAAAAATAAAAAAAGAAACATTTATTGAGAACCTAAGACAAACTGTCTGTATTCAAAGAACTTTGAGTTAGTAGCTAGACCAATTAGCAGCCAATTAAAATGCAATATATTTTTTAATGCAATATTTTAAAGTCCTTTAATTTAGGCAAATATTGGTTTTGAGAGCGGAGAGAAGATATTCTGAGCTGAGTTACTTGGGTTAGAGTTTACCAGACTCACAGGGGTATTCCAGGAAAAGGAAATACCACATGCAAAGGCACTTTGCTGACTTGGGGCTGCTGAACACTGGGGCTGGAATAGAAGGTTCAATATCTCTTCCCAAGATGAAAGAGCTCCTTAAGGACAGAGAAAGATAGGAAGCAAACTTCCTATCTTTTGTATTTCCTATAGCCCCAATTATTCAGACTAAGTTATTCTTTCATGTATATGCCCATTATCAGCATCAGCATGGTAATGTCCAAGGGCAAAGTTCATATTTTAGAGAGCTTTGTATTCTGCATGGCAAATAAGTCTTCTGACAGTTGAGTTCATTTATATAAATGTGATATGATTAAGATGGACTATTATTTTCAGAAAGACGAGTATTTCCAGTTTTTCTTTGTATATTCTTTTTGATCTTCACAGTATTTATGACCCAGCCTTTCTTTATGAAATTTGTCCCTCTTAGTACTTCTTCCCTAAACATATTTGTTAACCCTAAAATTTAGTCTGATTTTGCATGAGTCATGTTTTGCTTTATATTGAGGGTTACATTGGTTTTTGATAATGCTTTCTAAGGCATTGGAGACAAAGTTAAAGCATAATGACAACAGAGAAGATTTATGCTTTCACATTGCAGGGTGAAGCAGCTGACTGATGAGGAGGAGTGTTGTATCTGCATGGATGGTCGAGCTGACCTCATCCTGCCCTGTGCTCACAGCTTTTGTCAGAAATGCATTGATAAATGGTAAGTTATCTGCTGCTGTCATGGGATAGGCAAAGGTCAAACGAGAAAGTGTATATGAATAAACTCCAAAAAATACAAAAATATTGTATTTAAGTATAAGATTTTGTTCTTTAGTACTTTGAATTGTATGACATGCTTCCTTCTTTGTTTAAAAATACTTTTATATTTAAAGTTTATAAAATTTGGCAATGTGTCTTAGCTTTGGCAGTTTACTATTGGTCTAAGATTTGTGCCTGACTTGGGCGCCTGGGTGGCTCAGTGGGTTAAGCCGCTGCCTTTGGCTCAGGTCATGATCTCAGAGTCCTGGGATCGAGTCCCGCATCGGGCTCTCTGCTGAGCAGAGAGCCTGCTTCCCTCTCTCTCTCTCTGCCTGCCTCTCCATCTACTTGTGATTTCTCTCTGTCAAATAAATAAATAAAATCTTTAAAAAAAAAATCTTTAAAAAAAAAAAAAAAAAGATTTGTGCCTGACTTGAGTCTAGAATCACGAATTTCCCTCTTTCTTTGTTTTTCTCCTCATTTCTGTATTTTTCCTCTATCTTTGATTAAAAGGAATAATATGAATCATTGAATACTGATTATTGGACCGGGAGGGAACTTTAGAGATCAGCTAGTCAAGTTCATTATTTTATAAAATAAGAATGAAGCATTTAGATGACTTTATAATTGACATACCATAAACTACATACATTTAAAGTATAATTTGATACATTTTGACACATGTACACACCCATAAAAAAAAATCACAACTATAAATGAACAAATTCATCACCCCAAAAGTGACTCTGTGCCTCACTGTAAAGTCTCCTTCCCAGCCCTTCCTTCCAGTCCCCAGATAAGGATTAATCTGCTTTTAGTCACTACAAAAATAATTGGGATTTTCTAGAATTTTTATAAATTAAATCATACAGCATGTGCTCTTTTTTTTCATTCAGTGTAATTATTTTGAGATTTATCCACGTTGTAGCATGTTACCAGTAGTTTCCCCTTCTTTTAGGATTTTATTTATTTATTTTTGGAGAGAAATAAAGAGCATGAGTGGGAGGAGGGGCAGAGGGAGAGGGAAAATGAGAATCCCGATCTCATGACCCTGAGATCACAACCTGAGCCAAAATCAAAAGTTGGATGCTCAATGACTAAGCCGCCCAGGTTCCCCACAGAAGCTCCCTTTTTTTGTTGCTGAGTAATATTCATTGTATGATATACCACAGTTTATTTATCTAGTCACCTGTTAAGGACATTTGGTTGTTTCCGATTTTTGGCTATTACAAATGAAGCTGCTATATACATTTGTAGGCAAGTCTTTTTACGGACATTTATTTTGGGGTTTTTGTTTTTGTTTTGTTGTTGTTGTTGTTGTTGTTGTTGTTAAATTCTTAGAAGTAGAATGTCTAGATCATGTGGTGGGTATATGTTTAACTTTTTAAGAAACTGCCAACTGTTTTCCAAAGTGGTTGTACCATTTTGCATTCCCACCAGCAATGTCTGAGGGTTCTAATTGTTCTACAACTTTGCCTATACTTAATAGGGTCAATCTTTTTTTTTTCTTTCTTTTTTTTTTTTTTAATTTTTTTAAAAGATTTTATTTATTTATTTGACAGACAGAGATCACAAGCAGGCAGACAGGCAGGCAGAGAGAGGGAGAGGAGGAAGCAGGCTTCCTGCAGAGCAGAGAGCCCGATGCGGGACTTGATCCCAGGACCCTGAGATCACAATCTGAGCCAAAGGCAGCGGCTCAACCCACTGAGCCACCCAGGCGCCCCAATCTTTTTTTTTTTCTTTATTTTTATTTAATTTTAATTCCAGTATAGTTAATAACAGTGTTAGTTTCAGATGTGCAATATAGCAATTCAACAGTTTCATATACTACTCAGTACTCATCAACATAAGTGTGCTCTTAATCCCCTTCACCATTTCACCCATTCCCCACCCATACCTCTCTGGTAAGTATGGTCAGTCCTTTTAATTTTAGCCATTCTAATAGATGTGTAGTGTTGTCTCATGATAGTTATAGTCTATTTTTCCCTACAGACGGATGATGTTGAGCATCATCGTATATGCTAAATCTGTATGTCTTCTTTGGTGAAGTGTCCATTCACATCTTTTGCCCATTTTTTTATTGGATTGTTTTCATATTAAGTTTTAGAGTTCTTTCTGTATTGTGAATACATGTCCTTTATCAGATATTTGACCAGCAAATATATTCTCCCACTTTGTGGTTTGTCTTTTCATTCTCTTAAGAATGTCTCTGAAAGAGTAAAAGTTTTTAATTTTGATGATGTCCAGTTTATCAGTTTGTGATTTATGCACAGTGATTTATCTAAGAAATCTGTCTAACCCGGGTCATAAGGATTTTCTTCTGTTCTTGGGAAGTTTGATAGTTTTAGGTTTTACATTTAGGTCTATGATCCATTTTGAGTTACTTTTTTGTATATAGCTTGAGGTACCAATTAAATTTCTTTTTTTTGCCTATGGCTATCCAGTTGCTCTAGCACGTTTTGTTGGAAAGACTTTCTTTTCTTCCCTAAATCGCCCCTTCACCTTTATTGGAAGTCAGTTGTTGAAATACACATGGGTCTATTTCTGGACTCTGTTCTGTTCCATTGATCTGTTTATTTCATACCAATACCACACTACCTTGATTAATGTAGCTTTCTGGATCTAAGTCTTAAAATCAGGGACTGTGAGTTCTTCTTTAGTTTGTTCTTCTTTGTCATTTTATTCTGATTCTTTTGCATTCAGAATGAGTTTTAGAATCAATCTCAGTATCCACCAAAAAAACCTGTAAAGGTTTTGCATTAAGTAAATAGATCAATTTGGAAAGTATTGACTTTTTAACAATATTGGGTCTTTCAGTCTGCAAACAGTATACATCTCCATTTATTTAAGTCTTCTTGCATTTCTCTCATCAGTTTTTGTAGTTTTCAGTATTGCATATCTTTGACAGATTTATCCTTAATTATTTTGAATTTTATACTATTTTAAATATATTTTTTATTTCAATTCCTGATCATTTGTTGCTAGTGTATAGAAATACATTAGACTTTTGTGTATCAATCTTGTATTCTACGAACTTTTACTAAGTCCATTTACTAGTTCTGATAGCTTTTCTGTAGATTTCATAGGACTTTCTTGAATGTCTGAACATCCTTTTTCAAAGATAATTTTTTCTGGATATAGAATTCTAGACTGATAATGTTTTTCTTTCAGTACTTTAATGATGTTGCTCCACCCTCATTTTTCTTGCCTTGTTTCCCATGAGAAATATGCTATCACACTAATCTTTTTTCCTCTGTAGGTAATCTTGTCTTTTTTTTTTTTTTAAGATTTTATTTATTTGGGAGAGAGAAATCATGGGGGTGCAGAGGGGAAGGGAGAGAGACAAGCAGGCTCCCTGCTGAGCACAGAGCCCAACGTAGGGCTCAATCCCAGGGCCCTGAGATCATGACCTGAGCTGAAACTAAGAGTTGGAGGCTTAACTGACTGAGCCATCCTGGCACTCCTGTTAATATTGCCCTTTTTCCTGTGGCTGCTTTTTTCTTTATCATTGATTTGAGCAGTTTAATTATGATATGCCTTTCAGTAGTTTTCTTCGTGTTCCTTGTGCATAGGGTTCATTGAGCTCCTTGGATTGGTGGGTTTACTGTAATACCAATTTTGAAAAATTTACAGCCATTATTTTCTTAAATTTTTTTTTCTGTCCTCTCCCTTCTTCTTGGACTCCAGTTACACACATATATTAGACCATTTCTAGTTGTCCCACAACTCACTCTTGCTATTTTCCTTCTTGAAGTCATTTTCTCTGTATTTCATTTTGAATAGTTACAATTGGTCTGTCTTTTCCAACTCACCAGTCTTTTTTTCTGCAGTGTCTAACTTGTCATTAGTTCCATTCAGTCTATTTTTTACTTCAGACATAGTTTTCATGTCAAGAAGTTTGATTTGAGCTTTTAAAATATCTTCCATGTCTCTACTTCATATGTTGGGTCTTTCCTCCAGTGTTTTTAATACAGAGAATACAGTTATGATAACCATTAATTTTCTCGCCTGCTTGTTCTAACATCTGTATCTGCTCTGGATTGGTTTTGATTGATTTTTTTCCTCTTTATTTGGGGTTGTATTTTTCTGTTTCTTTTTATGCCTGGTAGTTCTTGACGGAGTGCCAAACATTGTGATTTTTACCTTTTTGGGTACTAGGTATTTTTGTATTCCTATAAATATCCTTGAGCTTTGTTCTTGAATATAGTAACTTGGAAACAGTTTGATCCTTTTGGATCTTGCTTTTGTGATTCATTAGGCAGGACCCTTCAGAGTCACTCTGCTCAATGCTCCAGGAGTTAGGAAGCTTTCCAGTCTGTCTGGTGAGAGAAGGCAATATCCCAAACCCTGTGTGAGTTTTGGGTACTCTTCCTTCAAGTCCTTTTGGATGATTCCTGAGCCTCAAGTAGTTTCCTTACATGCAAATGTACTCTAGGGGGAACTTCAGTAGATTCCAGAATTCTCCCTTTGTACAGCTTTCCGCACTTAAGTACTTCAGTACTCTGTCCTATGAACTCTAGCTGCCTTGGCCTCCTGAGAGTCTCAGCTGTGTCTCTGCAACTCAGAGAGTCTGCCAGGCTTCATCTGGGCTTCTCCTGCTTGCTCCACAGCCTAAAAACTCTCAAGGCAATAAGTTAGTGATTGGGGCTCACCTTCTTGCTTCTCATCCTCAGGGATGTCTGTCCTGTGTTGTTGATGATGTCCAGTGTTGAAAGTCTTGTTTCATGTTTATTTCCAGTGTTTTAATTAAGTGGGAAGATAAATTTGGTCCCTTTTGGCCAGAAGCAAAAGTTAACCATCAAAATTGTGACTTTTATGCACAGAGAAGAACATATAATTATCTTAATAAAATATCTCTGAGGAACCAGAAATGAATCTGAATAATATATGCCAGCTCTAGCTTTCACATTTAGTTTTTGGAACAGATTTCTAAATTTTTGTACAAAAGCCAAAGCAATTGATATAATTTAATTACTTTGGTCTCAGATTTCACTGTGAAATGAGGAGAAAAACATTTTCCCTGCATGACATGTTTCTGGCTCAAATGTGGTATTTTTGAAATTTCCAAAATAATATTTGTCAAGACAAAAAAAAAATCCCTTCAGAAAACATAATCTCATTCAAGTGATCATATATAAGTTCTTTCCCTATTGGAATAATTATTCTGCATTTAAGATTCATCTTCTGGGGCGCCTGGGTGGCTCAGTGGGTTAAAGCCTCTGCCTTCGGCTCAGGTCATGATCTCAGGGTCCTGGGATCGAGCCCCACATCGGGATCTCTGCTCAGCGGGGAGCCTGCTTTCTCCTCTCTCTCTGCCTACTTGTGATCTCTGTCTGTCAAATAAATAAATAAAATCTTAAAAAAAAAAAAAAAGATTCATCTTCTATTTTAAACTTTGAATGCTTCCATTCCCTTATTTGTAGCTGCAAAAGATAGGGGAAAACTGAAATGTCCTCTGCAGGAGACTAATTAAATGAATTGTGGCTTGTCCGTACAGTGTTATGTTTAAAAAGAACAGATAGCTCTAACATGTACTGCTACATAATGGCCTATAAGAGATATTGACAAGTTTAAAAAAAAAAAAAGCAGATATATATATATATATATATATATACACACACACACATATGCTTAGTCTTTTCCTAGAAGAGTATGTAAGAACCTACTAACAGTAGTTGCCCCTGGGGATAAGAATTAAAGATCGGGGTGGAAAGAAGAGATTTATTTTTCACTGTATACTTTTATTGCTATTCACTTTTTTTTAAACCACTTTTTTTTAAACCATGTACATTGTACATGTATTACTTTTCAAAGACACCGGTTTTTTTAAAAAGAAGAAAAAGAAAACAAACTGTTCTTTATTTGACTTCTCTGATAGGAGTGATCGACACAGGAATTGCCCCATTTGTCGCCTGCAGATGACTGGAGCAAATGAATCTTGGGTGGTGTCAGATGCGCCCACTGAAGACGATATGGCTAACTATATTCTTAACATGGCCGATGAGGCAGGCCAGCCCCATAGGCCATGACCTTGGGGTGAAGGTCTTCTTTTGCTATTATGAGCTACAAACGTTTCGGTCATGGGAGAAGAATGCAGGGATATTGTGGTACAGACACAGAGAAATCAATTTTCCCTTCCCTCTTATTTTCGCTATTCTGACGATTTGTTCCATTTCTTTTGATAAACTTTCCATGTCTTCCATTTATAGTAAACTAAAATTTGCTACTGTTTTAGACCATATTTTTCTATTATTTATCTGTTCTAATATATATTAGAACTAATAGCTCTTGAATTCTTTGCTGAGGTAACAGCAGCATTTCCAGAGACTTCTGAAACACTATTTTTCAGGGCAGGAGTATTCTGGAATCTATTTAGTTAGGTTTAAAATAAACCTTGAATGTCAAAAAGTTGTAGCCAACTGAGAGAAAATTTGAAGTGACTGAAAATGTAGACTACATCAAAGTGCATGTTACTACTTAAATTAGTCTTTCTGCTGGAATCTAAGGAGTGTGTGTGCCCCCTTGTGGTTAATTATTGCTCCTTTAATAATTTTTACTTGAAATGATCCACAGTTGTTTCATAACTTTAGCAGTGTGTTTGGAACTACATGTTTGTTACTCAAATCTTTTTTGTTTGTTTGTTTTTCATGCTGTATAATTTGGGTGAGGCGTGATTTTGCCTTGTAAATGGATTTCTGCTGGGGAATCTTCTTGGCTATTCTGGAAATGCTTTCCCACAGCGGGGAAACTGTTCTAAGTAGCTTTTGATAATGCTCATGCACCTTGGAGTTTCAGAAGGAAATTTTTCTTCAGTTCAGATCCTGAATTTTGTATTTCCAAATTATGATAAATCATTCAATATTGGTTCATGGTGCTTTTATTTTCTTAACTTGAAGGCATCTTTCTGAGGTCTGCAAGTCTTCAAATTTCTAATATTATTAAGAGAGAAAATAGGGTGTAGGCTTTTAAACATATGTACCATAAACATGGAGAAAATGAGGAGATAAATTGGCTTTCTGCTGTTTCATGGTACTTTGAAATACTCAGAGAGAGTACAGTCATAATGGATTATGATTTTCAGTGACACTTCATTTTTTTTACTAAATTCTGCTTATAAGGTAAAATCTTTGTTTTATGTTAAGCATTAACATTTTAGCATATAATGAAACTAGAACCTGATGTCTCCTTTAAAAGGTGTGTTAAATTCCATGTAACTTTTCTGACTTATTATTGGTAAGTTGTGATACTATTTTCCAAAATACCAAAATATGCAATTTAAGTTGCTGCTTATTGATGGCAGAATTTTTGGATACTAGGGGTTTAATAGGCATGCAGATTAAATAATTCATTTATTTAATGTCAGAATGTCTGACAAAGGTAGCTTGATTTTACCCAAAAAATATTGATAATTGGTTGACATTTATGATGGGGACAGCTCAGTATCAAATAGCTGAACACTCACTATGGATGTGTATACAGGCAGCGTACCAGGGACTCTAGCATACCAACCTGGCAATGCACTTGATAATTTGTGTGACCTTAAAAAAAGTCCCTTCTGCTGGTTTGTAGGTTCCTTTAGAAACTAAGATTTCATCTGTAGTATTTTCTTATTTTATTTCAGAAGTACAGCCTCTTTTTTTTTTTCAGATAAAATCTTACTCAGAAGCCCTACACACACATGCTATACCCCCAACACACACACACACACACACACACACACACACACCACCCCTCTATATGAAAGTCATATTTTATTGATAAAAATTTCCTTATGTAAACTTTATATACCATAATAAATATTATAAAGTCAACCGATAAAAACATTTATGAATGCATTGGCAATATCCAGGATATTCAAATTTAGTGAGTTATGTAGTCATATGATAGGAGTTGTTTTTTAAATTATTTTTTTAATTGTTTTAATTAAATTCAAGTCAGATTTGCAGAACTTTGACTCTCCTCAATGAAGTCTTAGTATTCCATGGGACATATTTTGAAAATCTTAGGGTAGATGTTGTCTGAGATCTTTTCCCAGCTCTAAGATTCTAAACTGTCCTTTTGGATTAGACTTGCTGAGTCTAACTCAGATTGCCTAATTAAAGAATGTTTCTGAAAATGAACAAAGTTGCTGTATGTGTTTTTGGATCTTTCCAGGTATAGCCAATGATCTTATCCCCCAGAATCCTTCACCTTTCTAGGAATTATTTAGCACTAAGCCCAGTGACTTGATGTTGCCCAAACCTTTTTACTTTCCAATATGAGTTCCAGGATACTAACTGATCTACTGTGAAATAGAAAGTGTTTTTATTAGTCTTATTAAATAAATGAGCACAGTTTTTTGCTCACTCCATTAAACTGGGTGATAATTCTTTAGATGTGAATGTTAGGTAGGTTCTACTATTATAACTAATCATAAAAGTTGTAAATTTGTTTAATGGATGAAATGTACACTTTTTGTATTCTGTACAGCTTTGTCTTTTCCAAATATGAAATATTTAAATGCACTTACTAAGATAGGAAATATGATGTGTGCCTTGTAGGATCTGTGAAATGTTTTCATGAACTGTAAGGAATTTGTTTTGTAAGTTATGAAGTCTTCCCTATCCTAACTCAGTAACAAGAAGTTTACTCATACTGTAATGCTATAGAACTTTAGTTTGAGAAAATTTAGTTTGACTAGGTACTGAATTTAGAAGTTGAGAATAATAGTATCTGCTTTATTCTTAGAACAAACTGATATATTGTGCAATAAATAGTCTTTAGCAAGTAAATTTTAGCTTACTGGAGAGACTTTTTTCTTACATAGTTTCACATTCTTATATACTAAATGTTTATATTTCTTAGAGGACCGTTTTGTATTGTGGTCTGGGGAGTTGTAATGTTTGTGTGCTATGTTTTAAAATTCATTTCAAATTGGATTCAATTTCCTTACACCTAATATATATCTGGGTTATAAGGCGGCTTGAAAATATCTTTTGGTTCCATGATTTTTAACATTGGAAAGTTGGATTCATTAAAAGGCAGTCTGAAGAATTTGCATTTTTAACTGTTTTTTTTCTTCATGAGAGAAAGTAAGACAGGCTTACTTTATCTACCCAGGAATTTAAAAACTGGTTGGGAGATGAGGGAAGTCAGCTGATCACCCACATTATGATGGGCAACATAATGACAATATAATATAAATAGTTGGCAACAGACTTTCATTTGCGCTCATACCTTTTTCCCTGTAGGACAGAGAAAATTATAGATAAAATACTCCACTGTGAATTAGTTTTAATGTTTACCTTGTAAAATCACTTTCAAAATGATTATAAAGAATATCATTAGAGAAGCAAGGTAGAATCTTAGTACTGAGAAGAGGAAAGCCTTTTATAAGAAGGAATGGTAGTTTATAATTGAATTTGCTGATGTACATCATCTTGAAGAAGTACACATTTTGGTATCAAGAGACATAAAAGCCTCCTCAGAAATATATTGATAATCTTGCAGCTCTGTATAGCCTTACTCTCTGGCATCCTTGATCTTTCTGATAAAATGCTTATTTAAAGGTTGAGGATTTTAAAATTTCCAAGAAACTATGTTTTTTTGATTAGTGTTCCTTTCATTGCGGTTAGTTACACTTGTCCTTTGTAACAGTCATAGTCAGGCATCGAGTGCTTAGGTATATTACCAACATTCCACTTTGAGTCGTGTCTAAAACCCCAAAAAAGATGAATATTGTTTCACCAGTGCAGCGCTCAGAAACAAATAAAGAGGAAGCCAGAAGGATGTGCTTGCAACTCTGTTTTAATCCAGGATAAGAGGAAGTAAAGGCCAGGACAGGCCTCGGTACATACCAACCCAGGAGCTGTGATTTGTTTTCATGTGGCAAAGAGCAGTATCCTCAATCATTTCAAACAGTGCAGTCTGAAGGAACACATACATGAACCTGAGCCTGTTAGAGTAAGGGATACATGCCTCAAAATTTGTTCTTCTAGAAATATGAGCTAGTGTACACTTGCCTTTGATTCCAACTGTGAACACAAAAGAAAGTAGGGATTTTACCCCCCCCCAAAAAAAGGCCAATTAGGTATACAGATGTGATAAAAATGCAAAGTGCTATTGAAAAAGGTAATCTGAAAAGTTTGTAGGACAGGTAAAATCGAACACGTGTTAGCTGAATAGACTAAAGTAATATCCAGGGGAAAGGAACACATGTGGCTTTGCTCAGGAACTGTTAAGAGGGCTGACGTTTGAGTGAGAAAGATGGTAAAGGTTTACCTTATGGGTCTAGTGAACTTCAGTTTAAAATTTGTATTTACTGTGAAAGTCATCCATGTCTGAGTCTTAGTGAAAGATAAATTAGTAGTTACTGGTAACTTTTCATGATGTCCCTTTTTTCTAATGTTTTACTCAATATAGTTGACACACAATGTTACATTAGTTCAGGTGTACAAGGTAGTGATTCAGTTTCTCTGTACATTATGCTTTGTCACAAGTACAGCCAGCCACCATCTGTCACCATACAATGTTATTACAGTATCACTGACCATATTCCTTATGCTGTGCCTTTTATTCCTGTGACTTACTCCGTAACTGGAAACCTGTATCTCCCACACTCCTTTCCTGTGTGACCCACCCTCCCACCCCTTCCCTCTGGCAAGCATCTGTTTGTTCTCTGTATTTAATGGTCTGATTCTGCTTGTTTGTTTGTTTATTCATTTGTTTTGTTTTGCTTTAAATAGTATTAACTTGAAATAGCTTTAAATTATTGAGCCACAGTCCTAACAGACTTTATTTAATAATTAAAAATAAATACTTGGTACAGATAAAATGACAATGAAAAACTGTACAATAATTGCTATGTTAGGACAAATGTATACAAATGGGGGTTTTTCAAAAATAATGTGTAAGATAAATGCTAGGTTTTCAGTCAGTTTCATCATTAGCTGGAAGAGCACACATGTCTGCCTAATAAAAAGACTACATTTACTGTTCTGTATGCTAAGTTAACCAGTGGAAGGGACGAGCATTATAAAGTCACAGGACAAGACAATCTAAAGTCAAAGAAGCATCTTCACAAGCAAAAATAGAATTCTTCTAAGTCTATAATAATTCAGAAGGGCTTATCATAATCTGCATTTGCCCACAGAAATAGACAGAAAGGTCTTTGAGCAGCTTGTTGAATACTTGGAGCACATGTCCTTAAAAAGTTGCCAAAAGAGAAATTCATTCAATGTACATTTATTGAGCACCTACTATGTACCAGGCACTAGTAACACAGATGAAGAGTACATTGGTAAAGCTTAAATTCAGATTGGTCTTAAAAAATGCTTTCTGATGAATCACTAAATTCTATCTCTGAAACTAATAATACACTATATGTTAATCAATTGATTTTAAATTTAAAAAAAAAAAAAAGAAGAAGTGCTTTCTACCTGGCCCCTGGGACCACCTATGTCTTCTGAAGAAGTCTGTATGTTAGAGAAGGGAGACATTTTACCTTAAAAAAAAAAAAAAATGCAGAGGTTATAGTGATTTAAAAAACTCTTAACATCTGTGAGATCTAATGGAGTAGTGGGGAAAGGACTGGATAAGGAGTGGGGAAACTAGTTCTGCTCCTATTACTTATCTGTGTGACCTCAAACAGATTTCACCTCCCTGGCCCTCACTCTTCTTAAGTAAAATAGTAATTGGGCTACCATCAGAATACTGGAACCGAGATCATCTAATCCTATGTCTTCCACAGTCCTGAGTTCAAATGAAAATATGTAGAAGGCCCAGTGTAAGTGACGACAGCAGAGTTGCTTTGAAGAAGGCAGCACCCAGAACCTCCCCCAGCCCTGGAGGGGATTCACATAACAACATTTGAAAACGACTCATCTAGTCCAAACCCTCACTTTTCAGATAAGAAAACCAAGACACAGAATAGGAGCGATTGGTTCGGTGTGCACATTTGGCTTCCTAAATAGAAAGGAGGGTGGAGGGCTAAAGAAAACAGTGTACGAAATTCATAAAAAATGCAAATTGTCAAGAAGGAAGTTTTCTATTTTCATTCTTTCAAAGTAGTTCCTTTATGAAAGGGAGCTTTGAAATTGGTTTTGTTTAAGGCAGCCAGCCAGCCAGAGGCTGAAATGAACAACTACCAACCAGCTTGCAGGGTCTATAGAGGATTTTGGCAGAAAACCACACAGACCTCATGTCAGTAGGCACTGGACCTTGGAAGATCCTGGCCCCAACAGTGCAAGCACTAGCGGTTTCAAGAGAAATATTTGGAAAATTTGGAATGAGTACAGACAAGTGTCCAGCTCCCATATCCCCAAGGAGGAGTCACCATCTATTACTCAGAAATACTAACAGAAGTGGGCATGTTAGATCTTAAAGTGAACGGTGCAACCAAAATCACTAGTTTGAAAGTTCTTTAGAGGCCTCCTCTCCATGGAGGGCGGTCCTAGTTTGGTAAAATGTTGACCACTGTTAATCACAGCAGACTTGAAATTAAACCAAAAAGTTAAGATGCATGTCCACTGCTGGACCTATTGGGTCAGAGCCGTGATCTCTTCTGATTTCATGGCATCAGACAGGAAGCTGAGCTCATTGCATAGGGTCTCATATCGGAACGCCATCCGGATCTGAGCAACATTCGTCTTTCGAATATCATTTCCTTCAGGTCCTTCTTTATAATAATTTTGTCCCAGAAACTTTTGCTTCTCCTGTGGAACCAGAAAAGTACAAATGAAACCATAAACCTTAGGTTTGATTTCTATAACCACATGGCAGCTTTGACATTGGCCATGCCAAATGAAACCAGTACCCCTGAAGCCAATCCTCCGCCAGGACATGGTTCCCCATGAGGTTCTTAAAAATTCTCCCGGCCTCTGTGTCCTCAAGGATGTCACCCTGACACCCACATTCATTCCCTTCATTTCTGACTGTGCTTTCCTTGATCAGGAGACAAAAATAAGACGCTCCCCCCAATGCTGCTGGCAATTAAGAAGGCAAGATGAAGGCATGAAGACTCAGTCCCTCCTGAGAGCTGATGGGGCCAAACAGGTGTTTCTGGGGAGGCCCGGTCTTAGGAAGCAGGCCTGCACAATTGAATCTTGAACCGTTAGCTCTTCTCTGCATCAGCATCCGATAAGAGTGGCACCAAAGCAGCTTCTTCCTGTACCAGTGATGTCACGCAGGGAAGGGCCCCGGGAGCCTAAGACACCATGTTCTCAAACCTGGCTCCCTATCATATCCCCTCAGGAGCTGTAAAAATGCTGATGTCCAGGTTCCATCCCTACAACTTTTTATTCACTAGGTACTACTATTCACTATCCAAGAAAGACCAAGTGTCTTCTATGTGCACTATGTGCCTATTCTAGGCCCTAGGGATATAATGCTGAACAGAACAGTCCAATGGAACTACTATAATGGAACTCACCTTCTGGAAGGAAAGACAAAACACGTAACTACATATTACCATGTGAGTAGTAATAAATGTTGAAGGAAACCAGATCAAAGGGATAGAGACTAATGGCAAGTATGGGGCTACTGTAGAACGGTGGCCGGGGAGGGCCTCTCAGAGGAGGTCATGTTTGAGGAGAGGTCTGAAGGGTCAGAGAGCTGCCCTGAAAATTCAGAAGTCTCCCCAGGTTTCTCTAGGACATGAGTTTCAGTGTGACAGACACACTGCTTGTTGTCTTCACGGAATCTCAGTGCCTAGAAAGTGCCAGGCCTGCCGCGGGCACCCACCAAATGTGTGTTGGACAGGAGGGATGGAGGACAGCACTGTCACTGCCCATACCTGATGCGACAGTCCGCTCTGCAGCACGCTGTTTCTGGCAATTTCACACAGGTCACAAGTGCTCAGCTTCCACACTTGAGCTGCAATCGCATATTCTTCCATAAGGGCTTCCTAGATCCCCCCCGAAAGGAAATGTATTAGACAGTAGGATATCCCCTTTCAATCCTTCACACATCTCCAAAGCTAGAAACATCAGACAGACATTGCAGCTCTACTTTTTCTTTAAAGTCTGGCACCTGGATAACCAAACAACGTTCCCACCCCACCGCCCCCTTAAATGATGAATTCCTAAGAGCATTTTTGGCAGATTCGCAGGTTTCCCAAGAGAGATGTCTTAGAGAATGCCTCCACGTGGATTTGTTGACCGGCACATCCTTGAAGCCCTGGGGCAGGCCTGGGGATGCCTGCCTCTGCTCTCCTGCGACAGTCTCCCTGGCCACGCACATGTTAAGTACGTGCTCTGTAGCTTTGCCTTTTCACATCACTTTCTGAAGATTGTCCAAAAATCAAAGTTAATCTGAATAAAGTATGACAAGTAGAGAATGAGAAATGATCAGGCGGTGAGACAGTAATCCAAGGGGATTTAGGTTTGAGTTGTGCTTTCACTTTATCCCCTAGGATTTGAGATGTCTGCCATTGGTCACAAGCTCTTGGACACCCCACTGCCTCTGTAACCGAGAGCAGTGGTTCTCAAAGTGAGATCCAGGGTCCCCGAGGCCTTTTGAAAAAGGACATCCCTCTTCCAACCATTATCTTTGTGAGGCAAGATTTTCATCATATGCTTTGATAAAAACAAGGCATCACAACAGATTGAATGCAGATGCAGAGACGAGAATCCTGCTGTCTTCTATTAAACCAGACATTAATGAGGGTTGCAAAAATGTGAAACAATGCCATTCCCAATGCCATTTTTTGTTTGTTTGTTTTGGGAAAATGTGACTAATTTTCGTAAAAATTGCTATTTATGTTACCATGTAATAGAGTTATTAAAGCTATTTTTAAGTGAGTTAATATTTTTCAGTTTTGCATTAGTTTCTATAATACACTTAAAAATCACTAGATATAACTTATGTAATCAACAGCTTTCTGAAGATCTTTAAGGTCCTAAGAGTATAAAGGGGTCCTGAGCCCCAAAGCTTGGAGAGCCTGTGAGGCACTTCTATTTTCACTAGTCAATGGCTGGTCCGCAGGCATGGCCTCATCTCTCCCTTCCTCTTCCCTTGCCCTGCAGATCCCAAGTATTCTAATAATAATAGTGTTAACCAAATGTTAGCTTTTTTAGTATGTGCTATATTCAGATACTCTATTAAACAGACTATGGTTCATTATCTTATGAATCCTCACAATAAAATAGAGATAGACATAGAGACAATTGCATCCCTGTTCTACAGATGAAGAATAAGATAGAGATTAAGTAACTTAACCAAGATCACAGAAATAGTAAATGCTAAAGAAAGGGAAAATTGAGAGGGCAAAAAATTAAACTGTGCCTTCAAGGGTCCAAGAACTCCAAAGACAGGGCTCCTGGAAGGAACACTTTTTGCTCACCAGGAGCTTACCTCTTGCCTTCACTGGGCACCAAGCCCCACCCCAAAAGCAGAACTGAGTTTGCGCTCCAGGGCCTGCAGTGTGGGGGACGGGCCAGGACTGGGGCCTGCTGGGACGCCTGACATCCTCACCTTTGTGTAGTGGAACTGCATGGGGTCGTCGGTGGAGAGAGAAACATGCAGTCCCTTGTGCAGGAATTCCCTCAGAGGGTTTTTGGAATATTCAAGAAACAGACTGTTGTTGCTAAGAGGAGACATGGCAATGGGGATCTGAGCAAGGTAGTAGAGATACTGCAACACCGGACTCTGCAAAAGAACCACCAAACTCAGTGATGAGTGCCAGAGAGGGGAGGGAGGAAGGGCGAGCAGGAGCCTCGGGGTCTGGGTAGCATCTGTGCAATTCCCTCACCAAGCCCAGAGTTCCCCAAGGGCGGGGCACCCAGACCCCACCCACCTCTCCCTCCCTGCAAGTTCATCTCGTGCCCCTCTCTTCCTGGGCTGCCCTCTGCCCCAGTTGTTGGGAGCCAACAAGATCCCGCTCAGGGCAGGAAGGCAGCTGAGAGGCCCCAGGCTGCCCCCAGCCCACCCACACTCTGCTCCTCCTCCCCCAGGACTTCCCCCAGTGAGTCGGCCTGAGAGATCCCAACTTTGGTGGTTCTGCTGCTTTGACCACAAACATACAGGCTGAGTCTGTAAACACTCCAGCTCCTCAGAGATGGGAAGGGCAGGCCTGACGAGGCTAGAGTGGTTTTCTGATGTACTGCCTGCCCCTCACAGAACTGGGACACCCCCCTCCCCAGGATCAGGGCACAAGAAGAGTCTGAGCAAACATCCTTCTTATGGAAGTGATCCAAACTATGGAGAAGACCAAATGGGCAGAGTTCGTAGCTGCATTATTTACACAAGCGAAAAATTGGATGGACTCTGTTCAACAACTGGAGACTAGTTGAATCAATTATAAACTGTCCAAGCGGTGGGCCATCCTTCTAACCGCCTTTAGAATGAACATAAGTACTATGTTGCAGCACAGAAAAATGCTTATTCAAAGAGCAGAAACAAACAAAAAACCTGTGCTCATAATAACAAGCATGTTAGAAGTATGCTTTTGGAGGGCGCCTGGGTGGCTCAGTGGATTAAGCCTCTCCCTTCAGCTCAGGTCACAGTCTCGGTCCTGGGATTGAGCCCTGCATCGGTCTCAAAGCCCAGCGGGGAGCCTGCTTCTCCCTCTCTGCCTGCCTCTCTGCCTACTTGTGATCTCTGTCAAATAAATAAATAAAATCTTAAAAAAAAAAAAAAAAAAAAAAAAGAAAGAAAGAAAGAAAGAAATATGCTTTGGTAAAAAAAAGATGGGAATTCTAAATACCAAAAAGCTAATAATAGCTATTTCTTTTGAAGTAATAGCAGTAAGGATTTTTTTCCCATTTCTCCATCTTTTGGAAAATCCAAATTGCAATGTGTTTGATTATATTCCTTTCATAATTAAATATGAAACCAAGATGACGATGGACAGCCCGACCCAGAAAAAAGCCCCAGCCTTTTAACGTCACTGGCCAGAGCCTCTCAGGGGCAGACAGGAACCCAGGTGATCCCAATCCTCCCCGGGGGGAGGCCAGAGCAGGACCAGCCTTGTAGGGTACGCTTCCGTGAGTCGCCTGGTTACCTTCTTGAGGAGCAGCCCGTGGGAAATGTTGTCAGCGGTCAGGAAAGCAGACACCAGGTGGGTGATGGAGCCAGCCTCCCCACAGTGAGGCCGGAACAGGAAAGTGCTCAGGCCCCGTTCCCTGCAGAAGTGAGGCACTTGGTCAGCAAGGACCCCCTGCTTCAACCTACTAGGGGCCCCTACTAGGAACCCACAGGCCTGAGGCCTGCACCCCTAGCCCAGGGCCTGCTCCAGGGGGAGAGACTTGCCCATGGCAGAGTCAATACAGCCATCACAGGCACTCTGGAAACCACCTCTTCCAAAATATAGAGTGCCAGGTCCAGGGATCTTCAGAACCAGGGGATGCCACCTCCCTCCCCCTGCCCCTGGGGAACAGATAAGGGACGGAATGGTGGAAAGAGACCCTGCTCTGTCCCCGTTCATTCCTCACCTTCTGCTCTTCACCAGGCCTTGGAGCCCAGGCTCTCACAGACCTTCAGAGCAGCAAGGGCCATGAGAAACCATCAAGTCCCACTTCGTGGTCATAAAACTGGTTAAACCCAGAGGGTGGAGTCAGGCATTAGGAACCCCTAGGCAGGTCAGCAGCAGAGCTAGAACTCAAGCCCCAACCTCCAGAAGCTCAGTCTGGACTGCCCCTCCCCCATACCAGGCCATCTCTTTTCAATCCCGGTCCATCCAGAACCTTCCTACTCACAGACTACACTGGGTTAGCCTGAGCCAGCGAGGCCCCATGGCCCAGCAGGGGGCGGGAGGGAGGCTAGACTTGCAAGGGGGTAATGAACAGGTCCGTGTGGGCTGCCCTGGGCTCCCAACTCCTGCCAGAGTCGCCCCGTGTGTGTGTGTGTGCACTGGTGGGAGACTGTACAGGTGAGGCCACTGGCCGGGAGCTCCATGTGGGCATGGGTTTAGTCCGTGTTGTTCCCTATTCCATGTCCTGGGCCTGGGACAGTGCCTGTCACATAGAAGGTACACACTTGTTACACACATCGTGCATGAACACCGCTGGTATCGTGGAAAGAACGCAGGCGTGTGTTGGCACGTCCCGTGTCTGTGTCAGAGGCCAGAGACAGACAGGTACACACAGGAGTTGGGGGGCACACGGATGCACCCGTGTGTACAGGCACAGCCTGGCCACACTGTGTACGATTGTGTTCGCAGTCCCATGTCGTGTGCCGGGCGCATCACGGGTGTGAGGCGAGGGGCACGCGGGCTTGTACGGGGCCGGGCCGTGCCAGGCCCACCCACCTGCGGAGGTTGTTGAGCACCATGATGTTGGCGTACATGTAGTACAGGTAGTAGCTGTACGGCGGGTTCTGCTCGCTGGTCCAGACATCCGGGCTGGGGCTCTTGTCTGAGAACATGTGGTCGCTGTGCTTGGACTCGTCGTCCACGCTGTCAAACCCTGTCACCTGGGCGGGAGGAGCAGTCCTGTCTCAAGCTGAGGCCGATGAGCTGCCAGAGGCCTTGAAGTCCTGGCATCCCAGGCTCATACCTTAGCTGGGGACTGTGCAGCCTGAGGCCATGTCATCCCAGGACAGGGAGTGGGCACAAGCCCACAGTCCGTCCCTCTGTGGCCCAGGAAGCCAGCCTGGAGAGTACCAAGCCCTGGTGTGATCATGGTGATGGCAAGGGAAAACTCGGGCTGCACCAAGTGACCAGTGGAAGCCATACCCACCACCCACCTCTCTGCTGTGCCAAGGAGGAGCACCGCAGGGTAGCTAGCAGAAACAGTCATCAGCAGCATGGCTATGAGGGGAGTGGGACCGGTGTTTCCCATCAGCCTACTAAATGCCAGGCCCTAAGCACTTACCACACAACAGCTAACGTAACCATCAGAGCCACCCTGTGAGGGAGGTCTTGCCTGTGAACAAACCAGGCCCAAAATGCTCAGGGATCTTGCCCTCACAAGACAACCGGGCTCTGAGCCTAAATGGGCTCCAGGTCTAGACTCTGGGGCTGTAAGTCGAGGACACCCCTGTGATGCACATTTGGGCCCACAGGAAACCAGTCTAAATGCTTCACAGACAAGTCCCACCCAAGAGGGCCCCGTGGAAGGTTGAGCTGTGGTCCTCAGGAGGGAGGCGCTCTGCCCTCTGAGCCCTCTGTCCTTCCACAGCAGCTGCTCCTCAGCTGGGGCCCGAACTTTGCCTTTAGTCACTGGCTTCCTGGTCACCTGGTCCCAGACCTTGACCATAGTGAACCCACAAAAGATGTAGCTTCTCAGCCACAGCGGCACTTTGAAGGGGCTTCTGGAAGACTGTCCATCTTGTTCCACAGCTGGCCCAAACTGGGGAGCCCCAGCCAGGTCTGCCAGTCCCTCCCATTCGAGGGGCCTCGAGAACAAGGGACCTATGAGGGCTTGGCAGAGACTTCTTTGTCATAGAAACACGTGTCAAAGGCAATAAGAGGACTGCCACCACAGCTCCCAGCACAGCCTGGATGGGGTTGGGGGCCAGGGAGGCTGGGGGAGCCCCCCCCATGCCCTCACTAGCCCCATGCCCTATCTGGACTCTCCAGGACCTGGCATGGAGGTAACATCAGCCCCTCTCCTGAGCTCTGTATCCCACAGATGCAGTGTCCTCAAGCACAAGATATGTCCAACCCCCAACTCCTGCTCCATGAGCCTGCTCTTCCCCACTTGTGGTAGTGACCCCCGAAGGCACCCTGGACTCTTCCCCCAGCCCACCTTCAGGCTTCGCCCAGGCCCTGTCAATACTACAGCGATGCCCACCTCGTGCCCAGAGGCCCTAGCCTGCCATCCGCCTGTGCCTCACTTTTCCTACGTGGGAGGCCCTGTAGCACATGGACAATACCCTGCTCGGGATCAGACACCCGCCTGCGAATGCCCACTCGGCCAGCTCCTAGTTTCATGTCTCTTCCTCCTGTGTGAACGGGTGCTGGTAGCTTCACAGGACTGCTGTGCGAATTAAATGAGACAGTCCATGGAGAGCACTTAACAATGCTTATCACAGAGCAAGCACGTGAGGATTCCGTTTAGCACTAATACCAACAAAAGGACGTGACATAAGGTTGTCCTGAGACTGAAATGAGATCGTGTTGTAGCGAGGACCCCGGGAGGAGGCACCAAGCACTCAACAACCCTGAGCTGCTATCGCGGCAAGAAGCCCCCAGCATCTCTCTCCAGGGCTGGAGTGGGGCCCCTGACTCTGCTCTTGCCCCTTTCCACCCATCGCCAGCCAGCTTCTGTTCCAGGCCTTTCTCCACACAACAACCAGAATGATGTTTGTCTAAAACATAAATTCAGTGATGTCCCCCGGCCTGTTTAAACCATTCCCGGCAGCGGGGCTCCGTAGCTCAGGGGTTAGAGCACTGGTCTCGTAAACCATTCCTGGCAGACTCAACACAAACACAGACTCAACAGCCCTCCCCCATCCACTTAGCTCTCTGGAATCTTCTCTCCTTCTTCCCCGTCAGACGCCCAGAACCTCCATGGAACTCTGGGCTCACTTCTCACTGTGACAGCCACCTCCACTCTGGGAGGGATCAGCTCCTGCTCCACTCATACCTTTTCTGGGTATCCTCTCCATTCCTTCTTTCCCTCTCCCGTAACTAGTCAGAAAAACAAATGTTGTCCGTCACCGGTACTCAACCAAACAAGCCGGGAGGACCATTATTTCAAGGTAAAAGCAGGACCATTGAAATGTCTGCATTTCTAAAGACCTGGGGCAGCTGCTGGGTGCTGCAGGGCACAGGAACCAGTCTTTCCAGCCCCACCGGGCCAGGAACCGACTCCACCCCAGTCTTTGCCTACTGCTGTCTCCCTGACACCCTACCCACACCCCAGGGCTGAGAAGGGGACTTCCGCTACCTGGAGCAAACTCATTATTTTAGAAATTCCGTTTCTTGCCCATTCCTGAGCACATGAGAGAGAGGATCTGAGAAGGGAAGCCTGACCCAGCCCCCTTGGAATCCTCTCTCCCATCCACCGCTGAGCACATCGCCTGCAGCACCACCCACACTTACATATTTGAGGAAAAGATGAAGCTCTTGGTGATCTTGGGGGTTGATTGTGGCCTCAAAGAGGGGAAGGAAGATATTCTCCAGCATCTTCCCAAAGCTTGGCAGCAGCTTCTTTGCCCTAAATATGTCACTGGGGGAAAACAGAGACTTGCTAATTAAAGTGAACCCCTTGGCCTACGGGAGGACAGCCCCATCCTTTGCTCAAGCAGCTTGTGTTCCCATAGAAACACCCAGAGCAGAGCGAGAGATGCAGCTTGAACACAGGTCCTTCCTCTCCTCTCTAGCTCCCAGCAAGGTCTGCAACACTAAGCACTGGTTTGAAGCTCAACATCCACCCCTGCCCATCCAAGAGCTTTCCCAAGCTACAGACCATGCTGGGAGTGGGGTCTGGGGACTCAGGCTGACCCAATCTCTAAGAGACGAGTTCACCAATTTATCAGTGATCCAGACTCTCTGCCCCTCAGCTCACTTCCCCTACACTGCATATCCCAGCCCACTGAGGGACCATGAGCCCCACACCGGCCAGATGGAAGAAGCCAGTGGTTGTCTGAATCATAGCCATGGAGAGAGCCAGCAGTGTAGGCTACCACTAAGCTTCTCACACCCAGGGTCTCAGGCAAAAGGATCACCCACCCTCAAACCCCAGTGAGAAGATGGGTAGTGGTTCCTACTAGGCCTTGCACAGGCTTGTTTGTCAACAAACAAGGGTTGAAGTGACGCAAGGAGCTTTGCCAACTACCCCTTGCTATGGGACAATGTCTAGGGAGGAGAGGCCCAAGCCGGTACCAGCACCAGCCCCACCAGAACAGTGCAGACCCAGCAGCCCATGAGCGATGGGCTGTGTCCCCCGAGGGCACAGCACACAGCAAGCCACCTCACTTACTAGATCCGGGGCACTTGGATAATCCAGCGCATGTTGGGCGAGTAGACCTTGTGCTGGATGAACCAGCGAGCCAGGTTGGGCCATTCCTCAGGACTGCGGCCGTAGATGGAAAGCCGTGGCTCTGAGTACTGGTACTTGCTCTCCTCCAGCTCCCTGGCCACCTCCTAGCACCAAGAAGAACTCGGGTCAGCCCAAGAGCACGCCAGCTGCTGGATCCAGCAGCTTCCTCCGTCACCAGCTCCCAGGCTGAGGAGACCTGATCTGTATCCCCTAGCTGCCATGTAACTGCTCCTCCACCCCAGGAAGGAGAGGCTCCTTCTTGGGGGAGGGAAGGCCTCTGCACGGTGCTGTGCATAACCAGGCCAGGCAGCAGAAGCATCTCCAGATGCCCCCAGCCAAAGCCAGGCTGCAGACAGACAGGGCGGTGAGCCTGGACACTGTGAGTACCCTGCCCTCTTGCGGCCTGCGGTGGGCACCTGCAGCACCAGCCCGCCTGTGCTCAGGAGCTGGTAGCCAGGGCACCCTAGGCACCTGGGCCTTGCCCGCGCTGGATGGTGGACCCGCAGGGATTCGGGGAGGGGAAAACAGGAGGCCTGCAGCGCCCCCACCCTCCACAGGCAGGTGCTATCCAGCATCTTGGGTCAGTGGGGAGGCTTGAAGAGGCCCAGGGCTCACTTGCCTTGACCATCCGAGCGAAGTATTCTCCTCCCAGGTAGTTCTCAGTTTTCAAATAGAGGTCACGCAGCTCACTGGCCCCCACAGGGTTGTATTTGGAGTTGAACTTGTCAAAGCGATGGAAGGTCTGCCGGCCCTGGAGAGAGGAGACCACCAGGCAGGTCGCCATATTGTTCCTATTCACGCACGTCTCCCCCTCCAGGCCTTCAAGAGGTGGCCTTATGTGCAGCCGCGCTGACCAATGTCTTCTTTGTCCGTTCTTGCGTGAGCCCGTGGGAAGTCCCGGAGCCAGGCCGCGTGTCCTCACTCAGCCAGCCTGTCCTCACTGAGCCAGTCCTCGAGTGGGGCCCTCTGTGGGGACCAAGGGACCTCGTGCTCCAAGGCACCATGGCTAGGAGCCCAGCTGGCTGAGTGAGCAGAAAACACCAGACGACTGAACAATCAGTAACACAGTGTGTCTGTTCCTGCTTGGACTTCGGAAGGCACCTTCTCCACATCACCTCATTCCATGTTTTTTTTTGTTTGTTTAACAAAGATTTTTTTTTATTGTGGTAAAATATACCTAACGCAAAATTATCATCTTAACCATTTTTAAGTGTACAGTTCAATGGTATTAAATGCATTCATCACATCGCGCAACCATCACCACCATGCGTCTTCAGAACTCTCTCTCTCGTAAAACTGAAACCCTGTGCTCATTAAACGATGACGGCCCATGACTCCTTCCTCCTGCCCCTGGTAACCACCAAACTCCTTTCTGTCTCCATGAATTTGCCTACTCTTCGTGCCTCGTACAGGTGAATCATACATTAAATGTCCTCTTCTGTCTGCCTTTTTTGACTTAGCGTCATGTTTTCAAGGCTCATCCATATCAGAGTATCAGTACTTTATTCCTTTTCAGGGCTGAATCATATTCCATTGTACGCATTTACCACATCTTGTTTGCCCTTTCACCTAGTGATGGACACTGGGGTTGTTTCCCCCTTTCAGCCATTGGAGACAATGCTGCTGTCCACCTGGGTGTGCATGTATGTGTGTCTGTCCCTGCTTTCAGTTCTTCGAGGTATATTCCTGGGAATGGAATTGCTGCAATACATGGCAATTCTGTATTTAACTTTTTCCTAGGACACTCCATACTGTCTTCTGCATCATCATTTAGTCTTTTAATAACCGTCCCATCAACAAGGCACATGGCGGGACGCCTGGGTGGCTCAGTTGGTTAAGCAGCTGCCTTCGGCTCAGGTCATGATCCCAGCGTCCTGGGATCGAGTCCCACATCGGGCTCCTTGCTCGGCAGGGAGCCTGCTTCTCCCTCTGCCTCTGCCTGCCATTCTGTCTGCCTGTGCTTGCTCTCGCCCTCTCTCTCTGATAAATAAATAAAATCTTAAAAAAAAAAAAAAAAAAAAAAAAAACAAGGCACATGGCATTCCCCATTTTATAAGCAAGGCAATAAAAGCGTAAGTGAATTGCTTAAGGGCCTATAACTCCCAGCTGGCAGAGGGGAGTTAGAACTGGGACCTGTCTGACCCCAGGTCGCATACCCTTTTCCCCTGTCTCATGGCCCTGTGATTCCCTGAGGCCAAATTCCCTGTCACCTCTCCATGCCTAGAAGCCACAGAGCCGCAGCATCTGCCAGGTACAGCCACTGGGCCGCTTTCCTGGGGGCAGGACACCCACCCAGGATGGTGGGAGGCTCACTCACCGCATGGACATCCAGGGAGTCCACGGTGAGGTCGTACGGGTCCATGTGCAGGCTGTCGAACACCTGCCGCAGGGTGATCTTGCGGCCCCGCTTCTCGGCCACGGTCCGGTCGGGCTCGGTCTGGTACGTGTGCTTGATGAAGCGTAGCAGGTGCTTCTGGTTCATGCAGGCCGCCGCGTGGATGTGCGTGTCCACCTGCAGCACAGCGCCACCAGCCATGAGCCAGCCCCACCCCCACGCCCACTGGCAAGGAGATGGGGAGTCCCAGCCTCAAAGTCGTGTGCGAAACCTCAGCACCCATAGTCCCGCCGATACCTGGACCTGCACCTCTCCCCCCAGAGTCTCCTCTAGACTTTGAAACTTGTCCTCCCTCTAGCTTTGCTGCCCTCTCGACCTCGCCAGAGATCTTTCTAAAATGTAGATTGGATCTGGCCATTCCCCTGCTAACGAGTCATCACTGGCCCCCAGGTCTCCCCAAGAGAAAGACCAAATGCCTTCACCTGGGGCTGACTTCCAACCTTAATTCCCTCCTTCCTGCTCCCAGCCTGTGCTCCCGCCATGACCCAGCACTAACAGGGGCCCGAGGCACCATGCTATTCTGCACTGTGTCACTTGGCCCACATGTCTCTTCTGCTGGGCAGGCCTTCTAGCCCCTCACCAGTCTCATCCACCCACGTGGGATTCCTTATAACCTCCTCCACTTGGAAGCCAGTCCTGATCACCCCGGGACACTGACCAGCTTTTCCCCCGCCCAGCCAGGAAAGCTAGCACACACACTCCCATTACCGTACATGTCTTCCCAATTCAGTCTACAGACTAGTCGACTCTGCCACTAGGCCAGGAGCCCAGGCCTCAAAGCACAGGGGCTTCAGCTGATGCACCTAAGTCTCCAACGCCTATCCCAGAGCCTAGTATGACTTATTTGTTGAATCAATGGATGGACAAATGAACAAATGATGATATCCACATCCTCATGTAACCCCAAGGGCCCGCCAAATGCCCCACAAAATGCCATCCTTCCCACTGACCCCTCTTGGAACATTCCCTTCAGCGGGTAGCCCTGATGCAGTGGTGCCCTGGCCAGGCTGAGGGATGGCCTATGGTCGAAGTGCGCATCCTGACTCCCCTGGCCTGAGCCCAGGGGGCCTCAGAGAGGTGCCCAGGGAGATGGCAACAGCCTCCCAGGCCAGGACTGTGCTATTCCTTCCTGCTGCAGCCAGCTGGGCACTCTGCCATGGCTGGGATAGGCAGGCGGCTGACCTGTGGCCAAAGAATGTGGTCCACAGCTGGCCAGCATCTCCAAGTCATGCCAAACCGGACATTTGATCTACTGAGTCTCTGTGAACATTATACAAGCCAGTCCATGTCACTGGCCACATCACTGACTCATCGGGGCCCTTCCTGCCATTCATCCTGCCCTTCCAACAAGAGAGACAGACCACTAGCCATTAAAGATATAAAACCACTCAAAGCACCAAAAGCCAGAACATCACCCAAAACACCATGTAGGGATTCAGTCACCTCAGGGACAGGCGGGGCTTTTGTGGGACGCCCAAGTAGCCAGCCAGGCTTAGCTCAGCCGGACACAGCTGGACTCAACCACCTCGGCATGACATAGCACATTCTGGGTTTTCTGGTTCCGTCCTCTCGCATACCAGTGACACATGGCAGGGGATGCAGGCTGTCCTCACCCCCACAGGTCACAAGATGAGGGAGAAAAACAACTGGACAATCCAGAAAGCATCCAACCCAAACTTTAGAAGGTCCAAGGTGATTATTTTAGGAACACGCAAAAGAGCCCGTCATGGGATGTCCGTGTTTTCAATTCACCGGAAGATACCAGTGTGTTCCTGCTTTCACATCGGGTCCCGGCTTTCACAACAGGACAGTTTACAAACAGGGCTGCCCAGCCCCCGGTCCCTGAGCCAACACTGGCCATTCCCCCAGCCATGTCAGACATCGGTAACCAAATGCAGCATTTTCACTAAGCCATGGGAGTAGCCACGGCCGATTGGTCGAGTTTGGCACAGAAGATGAAGCCAGTTTGCTCTGCTTGATATGACACTTAAACCGACGTGGAGAAAACCCAATCTTACCCAAGTCCTCGGCAGTAAACACACTAGGCTCTGGTTCTTAGCTCTGAGCAAAAAACAAATGTCTCAGTTACACAGTCCCGCCGGCTGGGCCACGTGGTGTCCTAAGCCATGCGGTGTTGTGATGCTGTGATGCTACAGACACATTCACAAAGACCAGCCCCACACACCCGTGGCCACTCAGAGCCTCTGCCTCCGAGCACAGCTCCAGCCTGCCCTCCCAACACTGACAGCTACCTTGGAAATACAGAGCCACCCTCGCAGCCCACCCTGAGTTTCAGAAAACTGGCTCTCTTCTCACCGAAGAAGCTTCCAGGGCCAGAAAAAGCAGCCAGCAACCAGGATGCAGGGAAGGGCAGGCGGAGGCCTGACTTGGAGCAGATCTGGGCCCGTGTTTATGGACTGCTGTGGTGCCAGAGAACAGGCCAATGATTCACAGCACAGGGGTCAAGGTCATCCCTATCCAGAGAACACATTCACCCCAGACTGACAGGGAACACCTAGGGGTTCATAACCAGGACTCACTCCTGTATCACAGCCAGAAAGTAGCTAGTGGGCCTAGGAACACCCACGGGGGCCCCACCTCAGAAGCAAACAGTGTCTGAGCCAGTGCAGTTAGCAAGGAGCCCTTTAGCCCCAGAAAGCAGGAAGCTACCAGGACCAGAGTGTTCATGCAGAGGGCGGGGTTGCACAGGCCAGGCAAGGAGCTTCCCCAGGCACCCACCTGGGCCTGTAGTGCATTTCAGCAGAGCTGAGAGGAGTTGGCATAGTGCCTGAAGCACCTACCTGTCTGAGTACCTAAGCCTCACAGAGAAGGAGCAAACAGTGCTCAGGGGTGAGAATGCCAGGTGGCTGATTTCTAACACAACCCCTCACTTCTACCTGGAACGCCTGAGACATTTCCATAAGCCTCACAGCCCATGTGCTGAAGCCACCTCCCCCTCTTAAGGTCCCTTCCAAGTGGGAGTCCATGCCAGACCCCATGATGCTTAACAGAAGTGACCCTGGGGCCTACCTCGGGGAGGCTGTCTATTCATTACTGCAGAGTGTTCTCAATCAGGTCAGGGAGGCCTGGGTTCCACAGATGAGCCATATCCTCCCCTAACGCCCGCCTCTCAAAGCTGACCCTGGGGAGGGGCAGTCATCAAAGGGTCACATCTTGAACAGAGGCCCCTCCAGAGATGAGGAGCCCACTGTGAGTCAGCTCAGGTTGGACCATGAGGCAAAGCCTAATCCCTACCCTTCACCCTGAGCTTCTCTCCCGGAGTATGACCATGGCCCCTCCCTGCTTCCTCTGAGAAACCCAGGGGCCCCCACATGGTCCAGAACCTCACATACCTCTCACTTCGCTCTCCCCACTGCCCAGCACCACACTGTCACTCACACCTGAGTTCCTGTGACACCACTGGACATAGTCTGTCCTCTCCCATGGCACAGCACTCTCTCCTCTCAGTCTTTGGCTGTGCCCTCTGCCTGGAACGCCATCCCTTCCATTCCCTTGCCCTCCGCCCCTGCCCAGGCTGAGTCTTATGCACTCTTCAAGTTGGCTCAGTTCTAGGCTCTTCCTGGAAGCCACTCCTGCCACAATACTTCACACTGACAGGACTGGGCTGGGAACTTCTCAGGAACAGGCAGTGACTCCCGTTCAACATCAAACACCCCAGGCTTATCAGTGATATTAGTTAAGTGTAAGAAAATGGAAAAGCTGGAGGCCAGGACTATTTAACACACACACCCGAGCCCAGGCTACGGCTCACGCACCCTAGCAGAGGGGCAAGACAGGAGCACATGGGATCCTTCCCTACTCCTAAACCACAAGTTCCCAAATCCAAAGATATTTTAACAGCCTTTTCTCTCCATGATGAATACATCCTCCACCTTAAAAGGAGCCTGGCCTCAAGTCTTACGAGCAATTAACAGACTGTACCATATTTTTCAAGTCACAGGGTGCACTGCAACAGATACAGAACACGGACAAAAGTTCCCACCTAGAGTCATACCAAGTACGGTCTGAGGCATGGCCTGACAGCAGGCAGGCAACCCACCAGTCTAGCTTCCACACGTATACGTCACAATCTTCTGGCCAAGGAAGGCCACATAGGGGACCAGCCCCAGACTGACTCAGGGCATCCCACTGGATTGGGAGGGCACCCGGGAGGGGTGGCTCTCAGTAGTGGGCTACTGACGCACCTTTCTCACGTTATAGAAGTCTCGGTGTGGGTTACTCTTCAACTCTTTGAACTCAGACATTTCATTTAACATCTCATGCAGGCTGAACTTGGATTCCAGAAAGTTCAGTCGCCGGTGACAGTATGTTTTCCTGCGGGTGGGGAAGGGGGAGAAACCACAGCTGAGGAGAAGTCTCACGGAGCTCTTCAGTTCGGAGATCTCCGGTGGCTGTGGGGACGGGCCCTCAGGTGGAAGGTTAGGGGGCAGCAGGGAGGGGTGTGGCCATTCCAACTTTCGGCAGACCCAGCTGGACGTGCCCTATGACAGGAGTGGACAGTCCATTCGGGGCATCGCAAAGCTGACCTTGCGACCTCATCCAGGTTCTCTGACTTCCAGCTTCGGCAGTTTATCCCAAACCTCTGTTTCCCATGAACACATATGGAAATGGCAGTACCCAGGACTGAGCAGAGAGGATGCTCGATAAAGGTTTCCCTCCTTATCCAACTTCCTTCCTTCTGTCTTCCCACCAATCCTCAGCCACCTTTAAGTCCTTAAAAGGAATTCCACCTCTGCCAGAACCTCAGTAATACAGCCAAACTGTGAGGCGAGTCCCACCTTGGCATGGGGAGGAAGCATCCTGTGACCTAATGCCTTCCCCAAACCCGAGACCTGAAGACCCTTCAGCTCTGAGGTTTCAGGACAAGCGGAGGAGGTGTTTGTATCCTGAGCAGATGAGGAACGTACAGATGTTTGTTACTAGGATGGAAACCTCTGCAGGGACTAATGCTCCTGCCAGCCAGCAAAGGCCGCCAAAGGTGGGAAGGCTCACGGCTCCTGGCCAGCTCCAGGCCCACACCCAGCCCAGGGGCCTGGCCATGTGCCACAGCCACACGGAACCTTCAACCACAAGTCACGCCACCCTCCTTCCTGTGACCCCCAAACAAACAGCAGCTTTCTTGGCATGAAATCACTCAGCCTTTCATAAGGAGCAGCTGCCCACCCTGGGACAGTGTCGTCATGGTGACCAAGCCAAGCCCCAGTGCAGAGCTCAGAGGAAGCAGGAAGATGCAGTCAGAAGGGATTTCAAAGGCCATCTCACCTAGTCCCTTTCCCTGCTGGACTGGCCTGGACAACCTCCTGGATAGAACAACCCTTCCCCCCCACCAAACACACACCAAACCTCCTGGAATAGCCGGGGTCCTGCCCCTCCTATCCCTCCCCAAGCTTCCCAGCAAAGCTCCTCCTCACATGGCAGAGGCAAGCCTCCAGAAAACTGTTCTTTCCTCCCTGGTTCTTAGCTCTGCCCTCAGATCAGTGAGGCCTGAGACCCATTCTGCCCACCCCCCTGGGACCCACTCTCCTCGCTTGGAAACTGGCATCACTGCTTTCCCAGCAAACCCTGAAGGCAGGGCAAGAGAGGTTCCTGGGCAGTGACCGCACCCTTTCCCTGCCCCCTTCCCGCTCCTGGCCCAGCACTTGACCCAGCACTCAGCCCAGCACTCAGCACAGCCACACCCTGGCTCAGGGGCCAGGCCTGCCAAACCTCATTTACTGATGAGCTGAAGTGCTCACCAAGAAGGGAGGGGCCCAATGTAGGGAGACAACAGCCGGCCAGCTTAGCTCAAGCCGAGCCTGCAAGCATCCTGGGGGTCAAGGCACAAAGCTCCCAGGCTCCCTGCACTCTCCCCTCCAGAAACACAGAAAACCCAACAACCAAAGCAACAGTCTTCTCTCCTCCACCGTCTATGATGCCCTAGGCTGGATCCTGGCAAGGATGCCGCCCTGCCTGGGGAGAGGGAGAACCGTCACTGTAAGGTGCACAGGTTGGCCCTGATGAGCAGAAGCTCCAACTCCAGGATGCAGAAGAGACAGGTAGTACCGACTCTAAGAACATGCCAGCTTATGATGGAAAACTGTTACAGGAACCCACAAAGCACGGGGGAAAGCGGGTGATTTAAGTGCAGGAAAGCCAGGAGTAAAAGGGGGACCTGATTGGCCTTTGACAGCCCCTTCCTATAGGACAGCCGCCATGCAGAGAGGTGGACTCAGGGAGAGCGGGCTTACGTGGGGCCATCCGTGATGAGAGCCAGGATGTGGCTCATGTCCACGGTGTAGGTCTCCAGGTCAGGGTAGGGCAGGCTGTGGGGCTCCTGGCGCTCCAGCATCTTCTTGTTATCATACACGAAGAGGATGCCCCCCCGCATGCGAACCAGGTAGCCCAGGTTGGGGGGAGCATTGTCCAGACAGTAAGGATCTTCCTGGGGCAGAGGGGGAGGGTGGAAATCTGCAAAACAGGATTGAGTGATGGCAACGTGCCCTTGACCTCATGAGCTCACGTGAGCTCAGAAGTCACCTACTCAGGGAGGGCTATCCTCATCATCTCAGCTAAAACCTCATCACCCCAGCCACCCCTACCTGCCCTGACATCACCTGTGGCCCTCGCTCCTCTGTATCGTCTCTGTGGCATTTGCCGCTATGGGCAATAATTCCACTTACTTATCCTGGGACCTATCTGTTTGTCTGGTTTAGTACTGTATCCCCATTTCCTAGAACAGTCCCTGGCACATGGCTGGCACGGCAATAAATGTTTTTAATTTAACTGAAATGAGCTTCAGCCTCCTGGGGATGAGAGGGACACCAGGCACATTAGAAAGGGCCGCTGTGTCTCGTAATAAAATAGTCCCAGGCAGCACCTGGGACTGCCCAGTGGGAATAATTGTCTCTGTCCTCCCACATCTTCCTGAGCCCGGGGCAGCCACGGGGCTAAATAGAAGGGGGGTCCCCCTCCTCCCCAGATAAGCACAGACTAGGCAGCCCACCCCCCCCCCCCCAGAGCGGGGAATGGCAAGGACAGAGCTCTCAGTCCCCAGGGCTGTTAGCCCATGGGAAACCAAAAATGCCCTTGGCCATTTGCCAGCTATGAGACTCAACAAAGCACTTCACCTCTCTGGTCCCACCCCTGAGACTAACACCCCCTGCCTTCACCAGCTGTTGTGAAGGCTACAAAAGTCGGTATAAGAGGGGCTTTGTAACAGTAATTCCTGACCCATCAATTAGACAACATTATTCTCATCACTCTTCCTATGATTTCTCCTGACTCTAGATGAGCTCTGCCTTTGGCCAAGGAACAGAGGTTATGCTAGATGGCAATAGATCTGGGGGCTCCGACTCTGCACACCAGCCAACCCTCCACAGGGTCCAGCTGCTCAGCTGCCAGCCCAGGCAGGGGGAAGCCTGGGACTCTTCATCAAAGAAAGCAGCCAAGGCCGAGTGACCTGCTTGGGTATCCCCCCGGGCACTGCTCGGAACAGACCACCCCAGAGCAGATGTGAGGCATCACAGGGGCTAAAGCATGTGCCCACATTAGGCACAGCCCCCGGCCAGCTCAGGAGTCCCTAAAGTGAACCAGGATCCTGCAGGAAGACACAGCCTCGGCCTCACCAGACTCATTCCCAGGCCCCCTGGGTACTCTGTTGGCCCTTGTCAAGACTGAGGCAGGCGACATCGACTTGCCTCAGGGAAATGGAACCAGAAGGGCTGAGATTTAATCAGGGTCCCAGGAAGTCACACATGCTCAACATCCAGGTCTCAGAGCTTCAAGGAAAACCCAGACGGGAGACCCCTTGGCACCTATTACACCCAGAGGGCAGCCAGAGTCCTGGGCACAGGCACAGACCAGCAGGCCCTTGCCTGGTCCTCTGGTGCCAACTTTGTAGATGGTGGCTTTTTGTTGTCTTCATTCATCTTACCCAACTTACAGCCTCTACTGCTCCTAGGTCCTTCTCAGGCCAGAGTCCCCCAGCAACCACTCTGCCTATCTCTGATCTCTTCTTTCTCCAAATTCTTTAGCATAAATGCAGCTACCATTGACTCAACACTCACTCAGAGTGTTCAGTCATGCCAGTACTGCACTAAGTACTTCACGTGCACTCTCTCATTCAATCCTCAGAACAGACCCAGGACAGAGATATCAGTCCCATTTTACAGACTGAGAAACTGAGGTTTGGAGAAATACCTTGCCCAAGAAAGTTGTGGAGCTAAGACCAGAATGCAGGTGTGTTCGACTCCAGAGCCTACTTTCCCTGCTCCCAGAACATGCACTCTGCATCTACCCCCCCACTCTATCCCACTCCGTCGGCAAATTCAGCATTTACTGTCTAATGGTGTTGTTGTAAATATCCAGGATGAGACTGCCTCTCTCTGGGGGACTATCAAGCTCAGGGACTGTCCTTCACCTCTCTCTGAACTTCTATAGCTCAGTTCTACCCAGAGCAGAGCACACAGTGCGTGCAGACGCAATGCTGGGGGAAACCAGCAAACATGGGTGTAGGAAGCCCAAGCCAGGGCCCTCTCCTTAAAACACCATCTGGGCCAAATACATACAGCCAGTAAGAAGTCCTGACCAACTCTTGAGCTGTGCCCCACTTAGGACCCCCATGCCCCACACCCACAGTGCCCTACCTGGGAGGCCTTCTTCCGGAGGCACAGTGTCTCCCCGCCGATGACCCAGGTAGCGGGCAGTGGTCCGTGGGAAGCGGTGGTAGGCAAGCCTGGCATACTTCTCCCGTATCATCAAGGCCTTGGCCAGGCTCTTGGCAGCCTGCTCATAGTCCTCCACAGTGATCTGCATAAGGGGGTGGGCAGAGAAGAGTCCACATAGTAGGACTGAGATGACTGTCCATAGCAAGATCTCCTGCTAAGTTGGCTTTCAGCTGACGGCTGAGAACTTGCGTTTCAGGTGTATGCCCACCACTCACTGACTAACAGGAGCGGCTCATCTGGCCTCAGTGGTTTGTACAAACACTACGGTTTATGCCAAACACCTGGTTTTTTCTGGGAGTCTGGAAGACAAGGTTATTAACCTTGGGTGCTGAGTCTCTGATGAGCTTCCAGGGTAGACGACACTTCAAACATGTCACACGGCTATGGTGAAGGAATGAAGTGTGTTCTATTGATGCCACCGGGAGAGGCGCCTGGGCTCCTCCAGACTCTCCTGTCTGTACCTTTTCTGTACCTTTTCCCTGTGCTGACTTCACTCTGCATCTGATCACTGTAATAAATCCTAGTCCTGAGCACCTCTGGGCTGGGTCCGAGGTGTCCTCCTAGTGAATGACTGAGCCCGGGGACTCCCGGCCCAGGTGGAGAATGAGGGCTGCTGGAGACCCAGAAGTGCTCCGGCCTGCAACCCCAGGACGGGCATCAAATGCAACTGGTTAAGCCACAGATGATTAAGCCACCCGCTGGTTAAGCCACCCGCTGATGCACCCTGAGCATGAAAAGGGCCTGGACCACATCCCTGATGAGGGTGAGGCTCACCACTTTCATCTGCGAAAAACCAGGGGTCCCCCAGACATGAAAATAAAAACTCTGCAGGGCTCAGTCTGCTGCTTTGCCATCCCCTGGCCTCTGCTTCGTCTGTGAATCACCAATTCACCCAGTCCACAAGCACTTATGGCTAAGTGTTGGATTTCGTTTGGGTCCTCACGGCAACCCATCCTACTGAGGGGGAAACTGTGAGCCAGCAAGGATAAATCACTCGCCGGAAGTTACAAAGTCAGACTTCAGATTCTGATCTGACTGGTTCCCAGCACCTAAGCATGTTCTGTCTCCCCAGAGCTGCCTGTTTCTCAATGAAGGAAGAGAGAGATACATGCCCACCTTCTAGTGGGCTCCTTCGTCCCCGTCTGTCTGGGAAGGAGGTATGTGGCAGAAACCCAAACATGTCTGGGGAGACAAGAAGCTAAACAGACAGACATAACAGGACACAAGCGACCCACAGCAGAGGGAGGTCCAAGATGCGGGTGGAGCACAGGGCGGGGGAGAGGGGTTCCTGGCAGTTTCCTCACTGCTTTAATTAAAAATCACTTTTAGTTTGAAAATATTTTAAATACACAAACAAGCACTGAAGATAATACAACAGACACCCATGTGTCTACCTTCCAGTGCTAAAACTTTTAATGTTTTTCATGACTGTTCCAGACCTCTTATATATTTGAATAAATAAATCACCACAGATACAGCTAAAACACTCCCCTCCCCGCTCTTTCACTCCGCTCCGGGCTCAGAGGAAGGAAGTTGGTACATAGCTTTCCCATGCATGTTTCTATACTTTCACTCAGCGTTGCTCCTAGCTTTTGTTAAAAAAGTAGCTTTTCCTGGATTGCCTGGGTGGCTCAGTGGGTTAAGTCTCTGCCTTGGGCTCAGGTCATGATCTTAGGGTCCTGGGATAAAGCCCCGCATAGGTATCTCTGCTCAGCAGGGAGCCTGCTTCCTGCCCTCCCCCACCTGCCTCTCTGCCTACCTGAGATCTCTATCAAATAAGTAAATAAGTAAAATCTTTAAAGAAAAAAAAAAAGAAAGAAAGTAGCTTTTCCTTTCCTGTTTCCAAGTATCCCCATGAGGGCGTGTTAATTCCATTTTAGACCTTCTGGTGGATGACTTCTGAGAGCAGCAGGAATAGGTGAATAGACACACACATCTTAGAACCTTAGACAAAAATATGTCCCTGCCGATGACAAAGCCAAACACTTGGCAGAGCCAATGGACTCAGCAGGGCAAGGGGCTCAGACCATGGCTGAAGGCATCAGAAAAGGTGCTCAGGATCCCAGTGGACCAGCAGCCACCAGCTAGCTCATAGATACACGGGCCCCATGCCTGGAAGTAAGCCCACTGGGAGTCAAGGTGATCTGCAAGGTCAGCCTATCTCTCATTGCTCATAGCTCTCTGGGGCCAACTGTCCATTTCAGGGGCTCTGTGCCAGGGGACCGATGGAAAGAAGCTAGTTACTGCACCAGGCCAACATCATCCCATTCAGCTGGCTGCTAGCCTGCCTCTATTTCCCCCTTCTCCCATCCTGCCCACATGTCAGGGGCCAGATAGACACCAAGGACTCCTGGTCAGGAGGCTGTGACTTCAGAGAAGGCCTGCATTGTGTCCAATCCAACAAAATTCCCATCGATAGGAACTTCAAGTGTGGTATACCCACACAGTGGAATATTAGGCACTTGTGAAAAAAAAAAAAAGAAAGAAAGAACAAGAACAAGGATGTTCTTTATCTATTGATATGGCATTATCTCCCAGATGTACTGTTAAGTGAAAAAAGCTAGACTCAGTATGATGTGTATAGTAAACTACCATCTATGTAAAGATAAACAAATTATACATGCCCAATTAATTGTAGATACACATAAGAAAACCAAAACCAAGGGTAGCCTCAAACAATAAAATATTTCAGGGGCGCCTTCGTGGCATGGTCAGTTAAGTGTCCAACTCTTGACTTCAGCTCAGGTCATGATCTCAGGGATGTGAGATGGAGTCCCGCATCACGATGGGCTCCACGCTCAGCAGGGAGTCTGCTTGGAACTCTCTCTCCCTCTCCCTCTGCCCCTCTCCCCACCTTTCATGTGTGTGCACCCTCTCTGAAGAAGAAGAAGAAAGGAGGAGGAGGGGGAGGGGGAGGGGGAAGGAGAGGGGGAGGAGGGGGGAGGGAAGAGAGGAGGAGGGGGAGGAGGGGAAGAGGGGGAGGAGGGGGAGGGTAGGGAGGGGGAGGGGGGACGGGGAGGAGGGGAAGAGGAAGAAGAAGCAGGAGAAGAAGGAGGGGGGAGGGGGAGGTGCAGGTAGCAGGCTGAGGGCCAGGAAGAGAGAACCAAACTTACAACTGTACCAAGAGATACTTCTCTTCAAGAAGGAAGCAATAAAAATGCATCATCCAACCAGGAAAATTAGCACATTTTCAGTGACTGAGCTAACCAACTTGGTTACATGTTCACTTTCTCATCAGGAGCCCTCTTCCTGGTTGGGAGGGTCTAGCCTGTATTTAAGGATACTGAGCCGAATCTCATGGAGGAGCTGAACCGGCAATGACTGATTCCATGCGAACAAGCCAACGCCTGGACGTGGAGTCCACTCAACATTTGGAAACACTCAAGGGTCCAAGCTGGCATCTTCCTCCATGGCTTGCAGGGACAGAGAGCAGCCTTCTGGACCCACAGAACACAAGGAACCTGCAGGCCACAGGCACAGCATGCCAGCCCACAGCCCTCAGCCCCCCTCACAGGGATGAGCAGTGCCCTAGCCACACCTGCACCTCACAACCTCCACTAAGACCCTCCTTGTCTTCAGACTCCTGTGCCTCCTGCCCACCACCTCCCAGGCCCCCGCAGGCAGACCAGGCTTCAGCACAAGGGATGTCCCCGGTGGCCCAAGGACCCTGGCCTCTGCACAGGCACAATGGCCTTCATGCGCAGGGAGAGAGTGGGGAGCGGGAGATGCCTTACCCCGGCACAGTAATCTCCACTGATGGTGACCCGCTGGAACTCGGGCATGGCATAGGGCGCCGGCGTGGGCTGGGAAGTGGCACCAGGGAACACAGGAGTCGTGGGAGACATGACCGGACTGGCTGTCGGGGGGCCCTTCCAATCTTGCTGCGTCGGCATTTGCAGAGACAGGGACTGGGACCGAATCATCTTGAAACTTTTCTTTCTAAAAGCCAAGGACAAGGAAAAGTGGGAAACATCAGCCAGGAATTGGGGCAAGTTATAGTCTTTGTTATGTACATGGCAGAATTTCCTCTGATTCGTCATTGGTGCTGGCCCTACCATGAAGAAGTTGCTAATTATGCCTTCCTCTCATACACATCACCGCCTGAGATATAGAGCAGCCCTCCAGACACCCCTCCCTGGAATCACTGGGCATGGCCCTGGCCTGTTTGGACAGCACACAGAACCCTGGAGAAAGCAACTGTCTTGGGAGACAGAGGACAGACCACACAGGGTCTCACACCAAACAACCAGGTCAAGTCACCCAAACTCTAAGTCCCAGCACATGAACAGCCCCAGGAAGGACAGTGAATAGGGTCACAGGTGACACCCACCCTGTAGTTCACAAAGTTTGAAACTGGAACCCAGAGAGAGCATGACCACCCACTAGTCCCACCTCTTTTTTTCATGAAGGAGTTAGGGGCCCAGAAATAGAAGAGAGCTTGCTCAAGGTCATATGGCAAGGTGGCAGCTAGCCCTCAGCCTCCCAAGGACCTTGCTCCATCCTGTCACTTCTGTCGCTCCTTCCTCAAGCCTGACATGGGCCATCCTAGCCACTCCCACTGCCGGGCAGGCACAGACCTATATCTCTATTATGGGAAAGAGAGTGGTCAGCATCAAGTTCAGGGCCCTCTGGACCTGTCACCTTAGCACAAAAAGACGATTTCACCAACTCTTGGGGAAGTGGGCACAGGTGGTTTACAAGGCCACAAGCTTATGCTTATTTGCAGTGATTCATGAAACTCACCTTCTTCATTAACTAAAGACATCACCCCAAGTCCTAGGATCCCCAGGAAGGGAGTTAAAAGTGAAGGAATGAGGCGAAGCCATGAGCACTCCCTCTCCCTGTCTTTTTCTCTGTCTTTAATGACCCCGGTCCCCTAACACTGCCACCCAGGAGTATCCAATGCCAGGAATGAGCTAAGGGCCCAGCAGGAGAACCAGGGCCCATAGCCACCAGAAAAGGACCCAAACACCCATCAGAGCCCATAGAACCACTCTCTTCTCCAGACACCATGATTACCCAGAAGGGGTGGGGAAACTGCCTGATCTCCAAAGAGGCCTTATGAGTCACCTGGAAGCAGTTATCTACCTCCTGACACTTGGCCAGTTCTCCTCACAGGCCCACTGCCAATTTTTCAGGAACCACACTGCCCTCCTCTGTCTACACACCTACCACTTGCCATGGCTCCCTGGTCCTTATATTCCCACCTGTTGTCATCCCTCGTTTGCGGCCAGGCTGTTTATACTTGGAAAGTAGAGGCAGCCCCTTTTCCGGAGTTGTACTTTGCCCATCCCGTGGCCCTGCACAACAGAGGCACTGAGTCATTCCAGAAACTCTGCCTAACTCCAGGAGCCTCCAGCTCAGGCTCTCTCCAGCCTGCCATCCACGCATTCCACAGAGCTGAGCTAAGCATCCTGCCCCAAGGAAGATGTCCACTCTTGCCAGTCAATCATTCCTCAGTGGTTTCCTCAAGATTCACCTTGAGCAATAAAGTTCTCATTTTGGCAACTTCTGGACGTTCATACCTACAGGAAGAGCTATTCCTCTGGGCCCCCTCTAACATTCTGACCTGTTCAGCTGGATCCCATGAGACTCTGGCATTTGTGTCACTCACATGCCTGCCAGCTCATGGTTTTTATCTCTTTGCCAACATTCCCCTACCACCCACCCCCATGCCTCAGCCAACACCGCCCGAGGGCTGGTCTCACCAAGCAGAAGCAAGATGACGTCTGAGGTGAGTAACAGGTAAGAAAAGTAATAAAGCCTGCTGCGTTCAGGAAGTTGGAAGGCTGCCTAAGCCAGGAGCCCACCAGGCTTGTCCTAGGAATATCCATATTTTTCTGCCATAGTGGGGAAGCCATTACCCCCTAGCTGCCCAAAGAACTCTTCTTGAAGACATCATTATGGCTCCGCTAGGCCTTCAAGTGGTACCAGATTGTCACATGTGAACATCCCTGGGCTGAGAGCCCCGACTGTATAGGTGCAAGGGACGGGTTTGTCAATGGATGGGGCAAGGGCTTAGAGTAACCAGAGCCACGCACAAAGCTTGTATCTCAGCAAACTGGAAAAGCTAAATGGAGACCAAGGAGAGGACCTGTATTTATTTTCTATTGTTGCATGACAAATCGCCACAAGCCTTAATTGGCTCCACAGTTCTGTAGGTGAGAAGTCTGGGTGGGTTTGGCTGGGCTCCGTGCTTGGGGTATCAAAAGGCCAAAGTCAAGATTCTGGCTTCACTGAGCTCTTATCTGGAGACTCGAGGAAAGAAGCCACTTCCCTGCTCACGCACGGGGTTGGCAGAAACCAGCTCTGTGCGGCTGTAAGGCTGCTGTGCTGTATTCTATAGCCTAATCATGTTCAGAGGGTCTGAAGATTAGAGAAGACCATCTATGGCGGGGGCATTTCAGAAATTCTGTCTACCATAGGCCCATATGTAACATCCATTCCAGCCAACCAAGGCTCAGCCAACAAAGGTGGAGAGCAGCAACTGTGTGACTGAATGTGTGTGTGTGTGTGTGTGTCCCCACACCTGTCTTTCTCTCCCTCTCAAGACCATCTGAAGCCCCACACGCATAACAAGAATAAAAGAAGGAAGCATAAGCTTTATCTGAAGTAGAGAACCATGGTCTGGGCTGAAAAGGATTTTAAACTACACATCCCAGTCCCCTCACTAAGGCAGCCTCTGCTTAAACACCTCCACTGACAAACAGCTCATTACATTTCTGAACAAGACATCAGCCATCAATCATTTATTCAAAATATATTCACCAAGCACTCACTCTGGGTCAGGCCAGTGCTAAGCACGCAAACAAGGTGAACAAAACATGATCTGTTGTCACTGTTAGAAAGCACTTCCTTACGATGGGCCAAGATCTGTCTGTCCACAGTCCCATCTGTTGTACCTCGTGCTAGCCCTTGGGGCACCAGAGCCAGCCAGCTCTGTCACAGCTGGCAGGCCCCCTCCTTCCCCCACCCACATATCCACCTGGCAGAGACTCAGTCCTACCAAAGAGCTGGCAGGGTGTGGGACTGGGAGGACACCAGCTCCAGGCCAGGCCTGAGGGCCCAAAGGGCCAGGAGCAGCTTTGTCCTCTTGGAAATGGATGATCCTCCTGGGCCACAGAGACCTTCTTGCCCAAACAGGCCCTCAACACAAGGACGTGAACCGGTCACATGGGCTGTTATGACAGCACCTCTCAGCACCTATCTGGTACCATTCCTATCCCAGCTCTATGGCCCTTTGCTGCCCCTGCCATTCACAGTGTTCCCATCCCTTACCCTGTGCCACTCTCCAGACCTCCTTAGCTCGGGGCACCCCAAAACCTTTCTATAACAACATTTGGTTCATATGCTAAACCCAAGTTAAGAACTCAAGGCCCTCCTCAATCTTCTAGAGAACAGCCAGTGTTTTTCCAGGGACCCTCTGAAGCACATGCCCTGTGTGGTCTGTCCAGAGGGCTTCCGGGGAGGGCCAGTCAGCAGAACAAACCTTTCCCCGAAGGCTCTCAATTGTGTACAGTGAGTCAGAGGGCGACATGCAGACCTCACTTTACTCAATCAAGTACCAAGTGCCAGGCCCCAGGGGTAAACAGAGAGAAACTCTACCCTGGACTCCAGGGGGCTGGCTGATGATGGCATAGATGGCCAGACCACTCAACAGGCTGTCATCACACAACATGGTTGGTGTGTGAGATGCGCTGGAGATCTGGGGATCCCAGAGGAGACACCTGGTCAGACTGGGGGTGAGAGCAGTAAAGCAGCAGGGACAGAGAAGTCTCCCTACCTCATTCTCAAAGGGAGAGGAGAATACTCAGAATGTGCAGGCTTGTTTGAACCACTCCCCCACCCCTCCCCACACACACTCAGATCACTCTGGCAGCCTCTACCCCTCCAGATGAGAATTACCCTTTTAAAGGTTTGGCCCCAAACCTTTAGTCCCAAACAACATGGAGATTTATTAACAGTGTGAATCTGAATGCCATTAGGTGGACAGGCATCTCCCACTGTCCCCCATTGCTTCCACCATCACTGCACTGATTCCTGGGGAAGTGGGGACCCATGGTCTAAAAAGGGGAGCAATGATTGGGACCTGAGGTCACAGTCTATCCAGAAAAGAGAAAGCTGATACAGTTGACTATACTGGTGCATGCCCAGGAGGGGCGAGCACTCTGAGAAGGGATGCCAGGCCCTTGGGCCCCGTGGACAGCTCTTACTCTTTGCACACACCAAATGGCCAGTCGCCTGCCCAAGTGGTGTAGCTTTGGTTTGCACACTTGAAGCCTGTCAGGCATAAACACGGTCTCTCCCTTCACTTCCCTCTGATAACCTGCCCTCAACTGTCACTGTCTCCCTTGGCTCCCTCCTGACCAAATGTGGGTCTCCATTGCCTGCCTGCTCCCTTCTTCCCTCTCCCCAGTCCTTCCCAGCTGCCTTTCCTCCCAAAAGACCTCAGAGGTCAAAATGAAGTACAATCTTTGCTATCTTTTACAACAGGCCTAATACTCTCTATTCCTAACGTCAAAAACAAATGAATCAAACTGTTTTAAATGAAGCTCTTTGGGCCACCTGGGTGGTTCTGTCATTTGAGCACTGGACTCTTGATTTCAGCTCAGGTCTTGATCTCAGGGTCCTGAGATGGAGCCCCATGTTGGGAACCATGCTGGGCATGGAGCCTGCTTAAGATTCTCTCTCTCTCAAATAAATACATTTTTAGAAAGGTGAGTGCTGTGAAGTGTGTAAACCTGGTGATTCACATACCTGTACCCTGGGCGATAAAAATGTATGTTTATAAAAAATAAAAAATTTAATTAAAAAAAAACTTTTTAAAAAAATAAATGAAGCTCCTTTGTTAACAGCCCTGAATTTAAAAAGTTACCTACCCCTGATTTTAGAAATTTCATTAAACAGAATGATTTAATAACACCATAGCTGTACTACGCTCAATTCCTAACAAATACTGGTTTATCTATTTGACTTGGGAAAGTAGCTGTTCTAGAAAGCTATATTTTTCAGACAAAATCTAGTCCCCTTATACTCAATTAAAAAAAAAAAAGCCAGTTATGGTGTGGGTTTTCTTTTTTTAAATGAAATTCATATTTCCTATATTTTAATCAGTGCATGCTAAACACAATTTAAAATTCTCTTGATGACTCATAGTCATCGTTGTGTTACCTAGTCATGAGCTTAGAGGCATTTTGTCCCAAGACTACTGTGCTTCGAATTCTTGTGTGGCTTTTCATGACTTCCTCCTTCACTATTGACTGTCAGGTAATAACAATGACAAAACCAAACCAAGAATGCTGATGATGTTCCAAGCACTGTCCTAAGTAGTCATGCGTATTAGCTCACTTAATTCTTGCAAAGTAGGTGCTTTATTATCCTCATTGTGCAGATCAGGAAACTGGGGCCTGGCAGTTAAGAGCCTCGCCCCAAGGCCACTCCGTAGTCAGAGAAGGGCCGTCAATCTGAACTCCCAGGCCTGACTGCCACGCCTGAGCTCACAATCCCCACATGCCCCTTCTGCGCCCCTGCCCATGGAGATCCCTCTCCCCACTTCTAATCTCCCCCCTTAAATCTGTCACAAGATAAGAAACAGGACAACCACGGTTATTAGAACTCTCTGTAAAGAACAAATAGGAGAAGGGATGGGAGTATTGGGGCGATCACGGCTGAAAACGACAGGGTTTCTTTGGGGGCTGATAAAAATGATCTACAGTGGATTGTGGGGATGGCTGCCTAAGTCTGCAAATATAATAAAACGCATGAATTGTACACGTTAAATGGGTAGATTGTATGGTATGGGAATTATATCTCAATAAAGCTGCGTAAAAGGAAGAAACAGGAGAGCTAGGGAGCACTAATGTACATTTTGGCTGCATATTCTTCCTGTGGCCATCAGTATTGCCCTAAGTTGCAACTTTGTACTTTCGCTGAGTAGGTGAGCTCTGACTAGGGAGATGATAGGATTCCGTGTGGACAAAGGGACAGCTTCCGGGTACCTCTTGCTTCTCCTGTCTGCTTTTCTCTGCCCCCCCACTTTGATTCCATAGATTGCCCGCCCCACCATCTCACCTTGACCTGCCCCCAAGACCCAACAGGGACCTGGGACTCCCAACAGCCCCAATGTCATCTTCCTGAGGAGGCAGGGCGGGTGGCAAGCTGCCCTCGTTGCTCTCCTCATCCGGTCCAGCCGGCAAAAGGAGAGCTTCTCTGAGCAGCCCAGAGCACTGGCTCCTGGAGTCGGCCCCCTCCTAGAAGGGAGATGCCTGAACCCAGCTCGGCTCTTAAGAGCCGCTGCCATCCTGGACAGCCAGCCTCCAGGCCGCAGCACCTCATCTTTCCTACTCACCGTCCAGTTTTTCCTCTTTTACAAGAAGCTGGTTTACGTCTTGGTTTTAGTTTGTGCCCTCACATGAGACCTACAATTAGTCCTTTTTTTTTCTTTTCTTCTGTTTTCTTTTCTTTTCTTTTTTAAATAAGAGAGAAAAAGGCAATGGTTGTAAAGAAAGGCCTTCTCAAGTGCCAGAAATATTCAGGCTTGTCGGAGGAGCCAGGATGGGGAAGGGCTTCTTCCGAACTGGATGCCCTTTCTCATGCCGCAGTTCGAAACACAGAGCCACAGACTCCGGGTATCTGGAGATGTGCTGCTGGCTCTGGGCCTGTGGGCTCCTTGCAGAATGGCTCCATATGACCATTAATATCCCAGAATGTCAGGGAGGCACCAGAAAGAAAGAGGAAGCTGAGGAGAGAGCTCCTCCAGGGACGGCTCGCCTATGAGTATTTGCATAACGGTGCCTGTACTGAGCAGCCAAGCTGAAAGATGAATTAGGGCCATACAACTCTGAACACCACTGGGCTCTCCCACCGGTAAGTGCAGGGACCAGTCTAACCTTTGGGAGAAAAGCCAGTGGGCAGTGAAGAGCTTTGGCCCAGCTTCCCCTCCTTTCATTCAAAACCCAGCAATTAGACCCTGGTGAGGGGTACCCAGTGTCATTCCAGCACCTATAGGTGGAAACAAAGACCTCACCCCTGGCCGGGGATGGAAGAACCTCGTGATCGAATTTGGGGTTCTAGATTCCAAAGACACAAGTTCTAGTCCCTGCTCTGTCACTTCCTTGCTATACATCCTCGTGCAGGTTAATTTCACCTCTCTGAGCCCTAGTTTCCTCATCTATAAAATGAAGTCAGTAAGAACATCCAGCTAATCAGCTTGATGTGGGGGTTAAAGAAGGCAAAGCCCACTGAGCAACCCAGGACCGAGCATCTACTGCCATCGTCTCCTTGGTAGGGAATCGGGCAAGCCGTGAACAGCGACATGGGGCTTGCTGTGTGTGACCCAGGCACTGTCCTAAGCCCCTTCCATGTCAATCCCCTCATTCCTCACAATACCCTACAGAAGTAGCTACTGTTACCATTCCCACTTTATAGGAGAGGAAGGGACTAGAGCACAGAGAGTTTTCCTAATTTTCCAAGGTCACAGAAAATTCTAGTGAGTGGCAGAACACAGCAGTCCAGAGAGCTGTAGCTGCTCTCATGTGGTATCTGCAGCAGCAGTGAAGGAATAGGACATCTTTTCTCTGCCACCCTCCACTGCTCGCCACCATGGCTAAGTCCCCGGGTAGATCCTGGGGATACAGTGGGAGCCAGAGGCCAATCTCAAGGAGCTTCCAGAGAGATGCAAACTGAGACCACCGATCCTAGTAAGGAGGGACAGAACATGATTTCTGGAGAGGAGCCTACAGAAGAATTTCTGGAAACTTCGGAGCACCATGGGGACCGGAGTAAGAAGGTTTCCATTTTGCTGTTAGGCTGGGCATCCATAAGAAGAGAACCACCTCATTTTGCAGATGTCACCCTGTAATGGAAAGCGGCCTCAGAAACCCACTATTCGGGGCGCCTGGGTGGCTCAGTGGGTTAAGCCACTGCCTTCGGCTCAGGTCATGATCTCAGGGTCCTGGGATCGAGTCCTGCATCCAGCTCTCTGCTTGGCAGGGAGCCTGCTTCCCTCTCTCTCTCTCTCTCTCTCTGCCTGCCTCTCCATCTACTTGTGATTTCTCTCTGTCAAATAAATAAATAAAATCTTTAAAAAAAAAAAAAAGATTAAAAAAAAAAAAAAAGAAACCCACTATTCCTAGTAACAAAAAAATGCCAGGACTTCTTCTCTTCTCATTATTAAGGGTCTAAAATGCACGATTCATAAAACACAGAGGGCCCTGCACACCATTCAGTTCCTAGAGCCAGCCCTCTGTTAAGCCAGTGCAGGGGGGGAGGGGATCTCCACAGTCCTGCTCTTCTTGACCCTCCTGGGATGCGCACACTGCGGGGCCAACAGCCACACCCCCTCACCCAGCACCGGCTGGCACTCACAGCTGACAGATGGCACCCTCTACCCCTTCACTTCGGGGGCTCAGAGCCCCTCAGAGGAAGGAAAGCACTTCTTTTGCACGGTGAAGCTGTTCTTGCCTTTATACCAGTACTCAGCTTTTCACTTCTTTCCCAACACATTAAGGTAAGACTGAAATTCTCAGCTACCAAGAAAGCAAGGGGCTTGCCTTTGAAAATAAGGAGGCATCTTAGGAAGGACCTGATTGCTATGAGGTCCCAGGTAGGGCTCAATATCCACTATGTTCGTTAGCTCTGGGGTCTGCCATTGCTGGCTAGGCAAGCGCCCAGCTAAAACCCCACCAGACGCTTTCTCAGAGCTCTTTTCTTCCTCAATCGCACTCTGCTGGGTGAGATAAACTGAAAGAATGAGGACTTCACATCTCCCTTGAACTAAGATCCAAACTTCTTCTCAGGGAGCCCAAGGCCAGCCTGACCTGAGTCCTGACACTCCCTCCAGCGTGAGATTCCTCCCTCCTTCTCTCTGTCTGTCTGTCTGTCTCTCTCTATCCTTAAACTCCTTATTCATCCACATCATAGCACCCACACTAGGCCTGTTTGTCCTCAGATCCACTCCTCATCTTCCCCTGTGTTTCCAGCATTGTGTCAGCTGGCTTCTGGCTTGATCTGACTGATGGTAACCACTGGGAGAAACTGGAAGATGCCAGAAGGATTAAAGCCAGGCATCTCCTGCTTCCATCTTGGAAGCATCTCATGTCTCTACCCCCTCCGTACCCATGCCCTGCATTAAAATCCTATTTCCAGTACTTCCATGGCTTCTGTTTTTTCTGGTTAGACCCTCACTGATACAGCCCTTATCAGAACTTGCTATATTTTATCTAATTTTTCCCCTTACTTAATTATGGTCTAGACCAACTAACTGTAAGCTCTACAGGGCAGGGACTGTATCTATTTTGTTCTTTAGTGATCCCCAGTGCCCAGCACAGCACTTGGCAAATAGCAAATGGACTCATTTAAAAACGCCAAGCACTTGTCAAGTGGTGAAAAGAAGTGAAATTGGTGTTTCCCAAGAAATCCTCAAATTCCAGTAAGAATGTGGAAATATCATTTGCAAATGATGTGTTATTCAAACAGCAGCAGAGAAAATGGCGGTTTTGATCTTTCCAACTTAACCCAGGCACTGAAACTTTCTTCAAGAAATGAGTGGTAAATTGAGTGGTCTTGGTTAAGAAACAAACTCAGCTCCCAGGGAGTGGCCAGCTCATCTCAGGACACACACCCACAGCCTGCAGGGGCCTGCACAACTGTGCATATGGGCACTGGGCCATGGGGACAGACCTTTTCGCCGTCTCCACAGACTTCTGCTCCGCGAGCTCCTTCTGCAGCTCCCTCTCCTTGGCCTCCTTCTGCCCGATGGGGCAGTCCTCAGGGACGGTGAAAAGGGACAGGGCATCTTTGCTGTCCTCTTCCCGGAGCACTTTAGCAAAGACCTTCTCCGCCAGGAGCCGAACCTGCTCATCCACCTCAGAGATATTCAGCTTGGGAAACTGGCGTGGCATCTCGGCTAGCAGAAAAAGAAACAAGCGTTAACCTTCCTGAATTCCTGGAAGGCCTGAGTCAGCGGGGTGGGGGAGGAGAAGGTACTAAAATAAGGGCCTGACCCTTAAGGTCAGTTGTCTTGCTCAGGAATTCCCCAGAACAAACTCAACAGCCCAATTTTAACAACTAGCTCCATAGGGCGCCTCGGTGGCACATCCCGTTAAACTTCTGAGCCTTGGTTTTGGCTCAGGTCCTGATCTCAGGGTCATGAGACTGAGCTCCGCATTGGGCTCTACGCTTAGCAAGGAATCTGCTTAAGATTCTCTCTCCCTGTCCCTCTGTCCCTCCACCCACTCTCTGTCTCTATCAAATAAATACATAAATCTTAAAAAAAAAAAAAAAACTAGCTTCATAAGTCATTGGATGTGAAGAGGGTAGCACCACTCACATTTCATGAGAAAACAAATTCAGAAGTCCAAGAATGAATTGTCTATGTGCGCTTCTTTTGTCCAGAACTCAAGGAACCCACAGCACCTGGGCAGTCCCACCTTTCCCGGCTTTGTTTCCACGACGGGGAAGGGAGAAGAGAGTTTAGGCTCCCTCCTGCAGACGGTCCAGAGGCCATCTGGGAACAGCAATGACCAAACCTCACTCCCTCCTACACAGAGGGAAGGTCTGTGACGAGCCTAAGGTCCTACTAGATGACCACAGTGCTCAGGGGAATCCATAGCTTCATTCTTCCTCACATGCAAAAAGGCCTTTTTTTGAAAAGCAGCAGTCTACTGCCATGGGTCTACCATCTCCGAGACTTTGTGGAACTTTGAAGAAGACACAGCAAATAAAAGAAAGTTCTCGAGTCAGGAATACTCTTTACCTTTCACAGCCCAACTGAAAACTCACTTCCTCAAAGAAGCTTGCCTTATCTGCCTACTACTTCCTTACTATCAGTAGGTGGCCTAAATTACCTGGGTGGTTCCTTTCTTTCGACGGGTACATAGGACGTATTAAGTACACTCTGCCAAACGCTTTCTATTTATTCATTCGGTTAATCCTATTATTCACATTTTACAGATGAGAAAGTGAAGGCACAGAGAGCTAATGTGCCCGGGTCACACTTTCATTAAGCCGGCGGACTTGTGCTGTTCTCAGCCTTTGCCACGCCCCGCGCCCCCTTTCTTCTCTGAGCCTCTGCTCAGGGATTTGAACCCAGGCACCTGGTTCCCACGTCTGTCTTCTTAACCACTGCACCCTAGAGCTTCTCCTTGTCCACCTGGGCGTCAGGGAGGTCTCCTCACTGTCCCCAGCATCACATTTATGGAATGGGTGAATACTGCATCCCGTCAACGAGCCCCCTTCACTAGGAGCAGCTCTGGACAAGGAGTGTCCTGTCTACCTATTACCACAGTTTCTCTGAGGATGGTTTAAAGAGAGAGGTGGCTTAGTTAGTGAGAGAGGAAGCTGAGGGTAAGGCAGGACCCAGATGCTGTGTGGCCAGGAGGGGAAGCAATTACGGGGGAGGAGGGGTTCACTGAGCAACCTTAGGACAGTCACTCTCTGGGCCTCACAGTTTTCTCCACTGTGAGATAAAGACTAAGCAGTCTCCCAGGCCCTCTCAGTTCTAAGTGCTGTAATTTCTAGGTACCAGAGGGGTTTCCAAAGCTCAGGGAGGCTTGCTGCTCTGGTCTTCTCTGTGGCCACTGGGCCTCATTCATTATACAGACAGGAAGAAGAAAGCAGGCTAGCAACACCTGTCAAAGTACATCTGTGGTCCCTTGATTGTGAAGCCAATTTCCTCCTTCCTTCCACCCACAGGGCCATGCCTTTCCTGGGCCTCTCTCCCCTCCAGCAGGTTCAGTGAGAGGGCACTGCTGAGGAGGAAGGAAGTTGGCACACAACTGTATCGGTCTGTGGGGGCAGAAAGCAAAACAGCAAAGGCCTGACCTGCACGGAGGAAGGGGACCAGGGCTAACTGTGAAGATGTCCACATCCTGATAGCAGACAGAAAGGGAAGCTGGAAACCATCAGAACGGGGCTTGGAGAGGAAGGTGACGGGAGAGAAATAGAGAGGAAGACAAAGAACTAGAGCCAGGAGGAACTGGAGGGTGAGAACAAAGCTGGACCCCTGTCCCCCCTACCCTAAGGCTGCGGGTCAACTACAGAATTCCAAAACCTCACAGGGCATCTCCGAAGTAGACATCAAACAGGCCCCAGGCAAGGGGCAGCGAGGGCCATCAAGTATCTACGCCATTTGATAGAGTAAACCCACGTCCAGAAATGGCTTCTAAGAAAAGAATCTGCAGGAAGGAAAGTGCAAAGACGTTTACCTGCACTATTCGTATGTAGCTTTAAAATGTCCAAATGAGAGGGCGCCTGGGTGGCTCAGTGGGTTAAGCCGCTGCGTTCGGCTCAGGTCATGATCTTAGGGTCCTGGGATCGAGTCCCACATCGGGCTCTCTGCTCAGCAGGGAACCTGCTTCCCTTCCTCTCTCTCTGCCTGCCTCTCTGCCTACTTGTGATCTCTCGCTGTCAAATAAATAAATAAAATCTTTAAAAAAAAAAAAATGTCCAAATGAGAGCATGCTCACTTGGGAAAAAAAAAAAAGTTAAACAACCAAAATTATAACTATGAGGAAAATGCAATCACATAAAAAAGTGCCATGAAATGACAGTACATGAAAAAATTAATACATAAAACTGTACCCATGCTTTGAGTACAGTGATATGAAAATACCTCCCCTTAAGGATAAAGGGCTGCAGGAGAGATACTCAAATGACCAGATGGCAGGATTGCCTGTGTGTGAGGCAATATCTGATTTTTATCACTAATGTTGTTATAATGCCGTTTCTTAAAAGATTTACTTATTTATTTTAGAAAGAGAGAGAGTGTGTGCATGAGAGGGGGCGGGGAGGGCTGGGGAGAGGCAGAACCCCTGTTGAGCAGGGAGCCTGATGAGGGGGTTCTGTCTCAGGACCCTGAGATCTTGACCCAAGTCAAAATTAAGAGTCAGAGGCTTAACCGACTGAGCCACCCAGGTGCCCCTAACACTGTTATAATGTCATTTTAACGAACACAAAGAAGAGAGAGAGAAAATAGCCTAAAGAGTTTCTTAAAGAGAAAGGAAAATAGGAAAAAAATTGTGAACTTCTACATCCCAGGTTTTGGTAATTAAGGTCTTCTCCCACTTAACCCACATCAGAAACAGGCCAGCTAAGGGAATTATACCATTGAGACCCATCTCTTCCCTGGACAGAACCTGCCCACCACCACCTTCCTACCCCTAACCCTTACCCTATAAACACACCCAGGCATGAACCAGCCACAGCGTACCAGGCCTCCTCAGAAATGGGGTTAGGGTGGGGGTGGTTCTTCGTGTCTGAGGACTCTTCTGCCAGATCCTGCCATGTCTTTACACAAAATTGACTTTGCTGAAGTCAATTAAACATACTTTCCTGGAGGCAGCTTTCTACAAAAAATCTTCTTTTTTCTTTAAATAGTTTAAATCAGCCTTTTCCAAAGTGGGTCCCATGAAAAGTCGATACTTGTTGCTGGTGAAACAGGTCTTGTGGTCAATTATCAGGGAGATGCTCCATCCCATAGTTCCTGACCCTGGATTCCCAAGACACATCAAAGGCCCGAGGACACTTCCCCATCTAGATCCCTTTTGTCGCAGAACCCATAACCATCTCCTGCAGAATTACTACCAGTGTCTTAAATAAGTGGGGGAGACTTCATTCCGTACCACAGTATGGACCGAGGAACCCAGCTGGGGTGCCAGGCTAAGTCAGTGGGCCTCAGGAGCCAGTTATAACCCTGTCTTCTGGACATCCTGGGCAGACAGCTCCCACCTGCTGACCCCTCCCTCCATGGCTCGTCTCTCTTCGCAGACCCAGAGACACCTGGCAGGGCAGACATGCCCAGAAAAGCCAGCTGTGTTGATGCTAAGCAGAGGCTCAGCTACAGCTGCTTCTTCAAGCCTGGTTTTCAACCGTTTGTCAACCGTTTGTCAGCTGAAGCCACCGGCTTGGAAGGCTTAACTGTGAAGTCAATCAGCTAGGGTATAGCTTATCCCGTTGTTACAAATGACACCCTCTGATGGGCTTGGAGAAGTGGCCCAAGGTTAGAAAGCTATAGAATGCCACCAGTGTCAAGAAACAGCTTTTTCATGGCTCTACAACCCCTTCAGAAAGGAAGCACAGGACCCCTTAAGTCCCCTCCTGACAAAAGAAGCCGTCTCTTGCTCTTGCCATATTCCCACTGTCAGCACCCATGACACAGACCTGAGCCTGCTGCTGGAGTCTCCATGGCTGGCCCCAAGGATGCCACACGGGCGACACGCTCGGGCCATGGGCCGTGTGCATCCGGGAGGCTGAGCTGAGTCAGTGTGACAGCAGCTAGCCTATCCTGCCTGCCGCGGCTGGGGTGGGAGGTCTCTGCTTTGCATATCTGTGCGCAGCCTTGAGTAAGAGCAGGAAACGTCCGGGCTGGAAATTCTTCCATGAATACGAAATGTAAGTGGAAAATTTCCAAAGGTCCTAAAGGGCCCAAGTGATGCCAACTCTCCTCAGCGGCTGCGTGCGGCGTGTGGCATCCTGGCGGGGTTCGTGCCCCTCTCCGGAGCCAGAAGCTAAAGCCGCTGCTGCCCGACCCAGCTGAACATTTGGCCTTCCTGACCAAGCACAGAAGCCACAGCTTCCCTCTGCGGACCAGACCCCTGACAGCCCGGCAGGAACAGGCCGTACCGTCCCCTCGGCTGATTCCATTCGAACCCCGCGGCAGGCCTGGCCTGGCCACCAGGTTCATTTTACCCAAGGGATGGCCTAGGCCACAACCTGCCCCGCCTTCCCTCAGAAGGCCCCCCCAGGGAACCTCCCAGAAAGCACCCCAGGACTGACGGGGAGGTGCTGAGCCCAGCTGCCAACAGAGTTCCTCCTTCCCCTGCTCCTCTAAAAGAGCCGAGGACTCTGACCTGCTCCCTGGTTCCCAGGAAAGGACAGGGACTCTGGGAGAGGAGACTTCTCAGTACAGGAGCAGGCTTAGGATGAAAGGCTGGCATGCCTTGTCCCTCTGCTTCCTTTCTTCCCTGAAAGGACCTGACGTCCCAGGTGACTGGGCAGCCTAACAGGCTCTACCAGAGCATGAGTGCAGCAGCGCACGTGTGCACACGCACACACACACGCACACATACACACGCACATACACATACACACATACGCACGCACCAGAACGGAAGGCCATCCTTCCTGACCCACCTGCTTCCCCCACCCCGTCCTCCTCCTCTTACTGCCACTCTTGACTCCCACGTGGGCCTCCAGCTCTGAGGAGCCTTCTGGGCACTGGCTGCCCTCGACCCCCTGGCCACCGCGGCTGCTACTCTCCCTGGGGACGGTGGTGTGGCCTCAGGCAAGCCACAGAAGCAGTCCCCTGAAAGCACGGCTTAGAACGGTACCGTGACTTAGACAAATGGTGTGGGTCTGAGAAGTAACCGTGAGCAAAACAGCTATTTCTGTGATGCTGTTGACATCCTGGGGACAAGAGCCCAGAAAGGATGGGTCAGTTGTTTACCAGGAGGCTAGTGCTAGTCCTGACTTGGACCTGAGTCACCTCCTCGTGTCCAATCCTGAGATTGCGCCTTCCTGAGCCCACATAATGATTCCTGTGTGTGCAGAGTGGGATTACAGGGTTGACACATGATCCTCGGGCTGCCGCTGGGCTTTAGCTACCCAGAGATTACAGCCCACCTGTCCTCACAGCTGTTTCACAAACAGTGAGATCAGCAAGCTACAAGCAACCTAGAGGGAGGGTAATATTTATTCATTAGATAATTAAACGAACTTAAAGCATATGGGAAAAACATCCAGGTCCTTAGTACGGTTCTGCCAGAAGGGAAGAAGGGCAAGTGAGTCCTTCTGCTGAAATGTTTTGGGGAGGGGAAGGTACAACAGGGGTCTGCAGTGGGAGCATTCTAGCCCATGCATCTGAGAATCTACCTGGATTCAGTTCAGGGAATTCTATTCTGCACCTGTAACCGGACCGTGGACAGCCTCAGTCTAAACAAGCACTTTCCAAAGTGTGGTGTGTAGAACATATAAGGTCAGAAGGCTTAGAAAATACTGCATACCATGATCACTTATTGGGATTCATGCACAATTTCTACTAGCAGATTCTAAACATCAGAAGTCCTTTAGTAAAGCAAGCTGTTTGACTCTGTTGAGCCCAACATACTTACTTGAGCCTCTCACTACTGCCACCATAGGAAAAAAGACCTATTAATATCTGTGGCACAGACTTTGGAAAATGCCTTCCACCTGAGCCTTCATTTTCCGGCATAGAGAAAGCTGCCTTCCTGACACTCAGGTATGGATGTGCGATCCACACCATCAGGTCTGGACAGAGATGGGCAGCAGCTCAGTCAAGATAATAGAGGTTAGGGTGCGCCTGGGTGGCTCAGTGGGTTAAAGCCTCTGCCTTCGGCTGGGGTCATGATCCCAAGCCCCGCATCAGACTCTCTGCTCAGCAGGGAGCCTGCCTCCTCCTCTCTCTCTGCCTGCTTCTCTGCCTACTTGTGATCTCTGTCTGCCAAATAAATAAACAAAATCTTAAAAGAAAAAAAAAGATAATAGAGGTTGGGACAATGGCCAAGGGTCCTGCTAGAGCCAAAGAGATAGAAGAGCTTCCAGAACTGTGGCAATGTAGGCGCCAACTGTGACTCTCTGCCTTGGGAGGGCAAACTACGCTCATGACCTCACAAGTCCATCTTGAGCCCAACATGTGGCCTAGAAGTCTCCTTGGACTAAGGAGCACGGGTCCCAAGCTCAAAGCCTTATTTCCTTTTTGAACAAAAATTAAGGCAAGATGTGATAACCAGGCCCAGGGCCTGTATTCTCCTGCCCAGGAAACCAGACTGCATTCACAAACACCAGGACAGGAAAGGCTGGAATCGAATTGTGTCTCACCGAGAAAGATAGTACTCTCCCTTCCTCTGAAAGGATGCTTTGGGCTTGCCTCTAAGGGTTCATTTTTCCTTCTCATCTTTCTGAGGTGTGCATGACTCTCATGGGAGTGGGACAAAGGGGCTTAATGGCCAAATAACAGCTTCATGGCAAACCCTGACCACCTCATTCACTATTATATCTCTCTGTTGCCTAGAAAACAGTAGGTATCAATATAATCATTGAATGAATGAATGAGTGAATGAGTTAAGTGATTAATCTATCTATAGCAATCTCAAGAGTCAGTACAGTATATGGTTAAGTATATAGGCTCAAGCCAGACTACCCAGGTTTAAATCCTATCTTACAGCTTAGTTGCATGACCTTGAGCAAGTTACTCAGTTTCTCTGGCTCGGTTTTATTCCCTATAAAATGGGGATAATAACAGTACCAACCTTGTAGGTTGCCATGGCAATTAAGTTAGTTAGCATGTGCAAATATGCTAGAATAGGCTTAGAATAGTACCTGGCACATAGTATATGTTTTATAAGTATCATTTATCAACGTCATCGTCATCATGGTTTCAGGTACAAGTAACCAAAAGTGAAGTTTCATCTAGGCACTGAATCCTTCTATTCAATATTACTTATGGAGCACTATTATGTGCCAGGCACTCTCTCAAGCTCCTATTTGGGAGCAAAGAGAGGGAAACCATGTTTAAATGTGAAACCAGATCAGGAGAAACAGCCTTCTCCATGATTGATACTTCTTGCTGACTCTGCATGGCCAGTGTTCCGGCCATGAGCCCCTCTTTCTACGCCCCAGGCCCCTTATATATCAAAGCCCAAAGACAGGGTCTCCTCTCCTCCATATGCAGCCAGCACACAGAAGATCTAAGGGATTAATATATTTGGGAGAAGAACCAGAAAGGCCAATGAGCTTTAGGGGAGAAAAGGTATCTTCCTGCTTCATCCCATGGTTATATTTTATCTATATTTTATCTGCCCGTGATATTTTCACGATCTGGGTTTGGCTTTGAGGCCATTTGAAGAGCTATGTATTTACCTAGTATCAGGACAAGAAAAAGAGGCCTCACCTCTCAAAGAACTTTTTGACCTAGCTGAAAGCTACTCATCCATCATCTCGGATCTTAAAAGGACTAAAGGTGTGCTGAGGCTGGGGCCAAGAGATCCAAGAGGCTCCCAGGAACCCATTCATGCAAACTCCATGATTCTTAGGGCAGCTCAATTCCATTAACTACACAGCAAGCCAGACCCTCAGAGTTTCACCCAGGGAAGTAGCCAGCCCAGGCTTATGACTCCAAACCTGCAGCCAACACTCGGAGAGGTGAGAGCTAATAGGAGCTCTGTCTTTCTGACTCAGTAGCTCAACTACCACTCAGCCAAAATGCTTCACAGCGAGGGCTTCAGCCACCATCAGCTTTTCCCTGAAGCTGACCAAATGTCAGCCACCACATCATAGGCTCAGGACCATGCTAAATTTTTTTCCTTCCAGCTTTCACCTGGCTCCTTTGCTAACTTGTCACCCCCAAGCTTCCAGACACATGCAAGGACCTAAAGTCTGGGGTAATGACACTGTAGTTAGCAAGCCTCTCCTACTCCAGGGTCTCTCAAAACTTCCCCCAGAGGCCTCTGCCAGGGGAGAGGAGCCATTAGGAACTCTGCTGGCAAAGCAGCTACCAGGAAGTTCAAGGGCAGAAAGCAGACTTTCATAGGCCAGTACACCTCCCATGCTGGGAGGCAGCCAAAGAGGTAAGGATGAAGGCCTCAAATGAACCCACACCCTGTCATTCTGTCCATCCCCCTGCCTTTTAGGTGGAAAGCCGACCTCAGCAGTGGGCATCTGGCTGAACGTCAAACACCTAGAAACTTGTACCGGACCTTAAGGGGCAGCTTGTCTCAGGTCCCTCAATTTCTATAAACCTCTCAAATCCAACGTAGGCCGCCAGGGAACTGAGATGAGGCTGGCTCACCTGACGTGTCTGGAGCCCAGGCCACCGCAGAGACAGCAGCAGGAGCACAGGGAAGGGCCAGGACAGGGCTGAGTCCGGGGTTGGCGCCGCCGCCAGGGTGGCCTGGGAAACCCAGAGCCAAGGTTCCGACCTCCGGGGGCTCGGGCTCCCGTCCTGGGCAGCAGGGGCCGCGGGCCGCTGGCCCAAGGTCAGCAATGCAGCATCGCGCGCACTCATGGGCTCCGGGGCCGGGGCCAGGGCCCAGCCGTGGGCCTGAAGGGGGCGGCCTGCGGGGCTGGAGGGCAGTTGGCCACGCCGGGCAGGGCGCACCGCAAGCGCCGCGGAGGGGCTGCCCCGCACCGCAGCCAGTACGGGCCCGGCCGGGGCCAGGCCGCGCCCCCAGCCAGCTGAGCGGGCGCTGGCCGTGCAGACCGCGGCGGGGGCGGGGACCCAGTGTTCTGCCGGCTCAGCGCCGCGGCGCCGGAGCGCCCGCACCCTCGTACCCCTGAACCCCCGGCCGGCCCGCCGGGAAGAGGTGAGCCGCCTCCTCGCAGAAGAAGCCCGCCAGCCGCGCGCCGCCCGGGTCGGTGCCCTACCTGGGCGCGGAGCCGAGAGGCGACGAGCGGGCAGCAGAAGGGCGCGGGCCGGGCCGCCGCAGCCGCGCAGGTCCGCCTGCCCGCCACCCACCAACCAGGCCTGCCCGCCGCTACCTGAGGCGCCCGGGCGGCGCTGCCAACAGGAAACTTGAGAGCGCCGGGGGCGCGGTGGCCGCCCTGTCCCCCCCGCCGGCCGGAAGCGCGCCCGCCGCAGCCCGGGGTCAGCCTCCAGCCCGGCTCCTCGAACTCGCCTCCGCGGCCACACGCCGGGCCCAGAGAGCGCTCGCCGCGGTGGTTGGACCTGCCCGAGCCTCCTCCCTCACCATGACGTTTCCCAAGGTGAGAGTCTGGGGTCACGGCCCCCAAACAGGTGACTTACTCCCTGTAGCTGAACGAACCCGCAAGCATCAGCCGGGTGTCAGCCTAGTTCCTTGGATCACCTTCTTGCCCCTCCCAACACGCGCGCGCCCGGGAGCGCGCGCGCGCGCGCGCACACACACACACACACACACACGCGAATACACACACGCCCTCACACTCCCATACTCACTCCTTCCCCCTGCTCTCCGGCTTGTACACCTGCTCCTCTGAGTCCCGACTGACCTCCTAGTTGCTAAATCCAGCGGGTGCCTTGTAGCCCCTCGGCTCTCTCCAGGGTTTGAGCCTGCTGACCACGCCTTCCTTTCTGGATCGCTTGAAGTACAAAAGTTTCCAGAGTTGGCGCCCGCCGCTTTCTCTCCAAATTTCCTACATACCTTGGTGACTACACTTCCGGCCTTGGAGGCCCAGCTTTTCATTGTGGTGTTCCGCCAGGTACCTGCGCAGCCTGTCCCCTCGATCACTCTGCAGGCCTCCCCAGCAACCTCCTTCTGCCTAATGACTTTTGAGCCTCACCTCCAACACAAAATGTCCTAGAGCTGCAGGTGGCAAATCCAGCTTCCTGGGGGCCATCTCCACTGGAGATTTGTAGTCCCAAACTCAAACTCCCAATTTCCGCCCAGGAATGTGCCATAACCTGCTCCTGCTCCTGTGTTTCCAGTCTTAGTGAATGATAGCACCACCTTCCTCTCCAGGCCCTATCGGGGAGCCATCCTTGACTCCCTGCTTATCATCTCTCCCATCAAACCTATCACCAAGGGAGGAGATGGAACCAGTCATTAGTCATTAGCACCCACTGTGTCTTCCCTGTGCCAACTGCTGTCACTAAGTGGCCTCCCTTAAACATCCAGTTTTATTCCTTCTCCCCCACAGACTGGTATTTACAGTTTACTTATTTATAAATGATATGCACATACAACTGTATTAATATTATGCAGCATACCTAAAACGGATGTCAAACAATGTGGTTAAGATAATACTTCATGTTTAAAAAAAAAATACTTCATGTTTAATGAATGGTACAATAGACCTTTTTCCTTTCGCTTTAAAGTTATTTGCAAAAATCTGTTGAGGGAGAGCAACGTGATTAAAAATGGTCTTAATAAATCTTAGTTTAATATCTTGTGAATCTACAAAGTATGTTCTTAAGTTCAGTTAATGTCAATACTTAGTCCTAATGCTGTTGTTGCCCCCCCCAAAAAAGATAGCTCAAAAGATAAGTAGATGCACTAAAATCACATGACAATGGAAACAGTTCCAAACATCAGTTTTCAAAACTCTTTCCCTATAACATGATTCCTTTCAAACACAATTATATTCACGGCAAAAATATCACCTTTATCTGAAACGATACACTCTGTGTGTGTATGTGTATGCATGTATCTGTGACAGTCACAAGCCAGCACACGTCAAAGGTCAGCACATTTGGAATCCTTGGTCCTTCTGTTAAGCTCATCTTAAATTCCACAGTGTTTAAGTTCTTCACCCTGAGATAATCAGTAAACCTTTGAGTAATATGAAGGATTTCATAGTCTCATTCCATATTTCATTACGAAGTATTGTAAAGATGCTACTGTACTTAAAATTTTGTTCAGGGCGCCTGGGTGGCTCAGTGGGTTAGGCCACTGCCTTTGGCTCGGGTCCTGATCTCAGGGTCCTGGGATTGAGTCCCACTTCGGGCTCTCTGCTCAGCAGGGAGTCTGCTTCCTTTCCTCTCGCTCTGCCTGCCTCTCTGCCTACTTGTGATCTCTCTCTGTCAAATAAATAAATAAAATTTAAAAAATACATATTTTGTTCAAATTAGCCATGTGATTGACATCATATAGTATTATGTGCCCTTCCAACTTCAATTACAATCAAGAATTTATTTATTTATTTATTTATTTATTTAAAGATTATTTATTTATTTATTTATTTGACAGACAGAGATCACAAGTAGGCAGAGAGGCAGGCAGAGAGAGAGAGAAGAGGAAGCAGGCTCCCGGCCAAGCAGAGAGCCCGAGGCAGGGCTCGATCCCAGGACCCTGGGATCATGACCTGAGCCGAAGGCAGAGGCTTTAACCCACTGAGCCACCCAGGCGTCCCCACAATCAAGAATTTATGAATGAGTAATGCAGTGGATGAGTTTCGTGTGTAGACCCTCGCTGCTCCCAACTCCCAGTTTTGTGTTCCAGTCAGGGCAGCCACTCCCTCAGTGGTTCCTATTACACATAAAACCCATAGCATGTTGGGCGTCTGGGTGGCTCAGTCAGTTTAGCGTCTGACTCTTGATTTTGGCTCAGTCGTGATCTCAGGGTCCTGGGATTGAGCCTCGATTCTAGCTCTGGGCTCAGTGGGGAGTCTGCTTGAAGATTCTCTCCCTCTGGCCCTCCCCCTGCTGGTTCTCTCTCTCTCTCTCTCTCTCTCAAAGGTAGAAATTATCTTTAAAAGAAAAAAAAACCCACAGCATGTTCTAAGCCATTCAGGTTGTAAACATCTTTCCTTTAGTAGGTTACAAAAATTATTTCTTTATGAATATCATCATTGAAAAGTCTGGCAAAAGGGTAAGGAGAAACATGTCAGCAATGTGTACACACATCATGTATTCTAAACCTTTTCTTCAAATCTTCAATAGTGTTTCTTGTGTGTCTTTCAACAGAACACATCTTTTGGTATCACTTTCTTCTCTCTGTACTAATTCCATCCCCCTTAACAATGGCAAATGCAACAGAGGTTTTTCCCAATGACACTAACTGACATTTTGCCTTTTACTATTAAGTAAAAGGGATTTTGCTCAAAAGAAATTTTTAGACATGTTTATTGCATTTAATGATAGCTCACAAAGTACACAACTAAGTGCCACAGGACTTGGAATATTCCTCCTCAAAAAATTGTAGAGATTATGGTGCATCTGGGTGGCTCAGTGGGTTAAAAGGCCTCTGCCTTTGGCTCAGGTCGTGATCCCAGGGTCCTGGAATCGAGCCCCACATCGGGCTTTCTGTTCAGCAGGGAGCCTGCTTCCTCCTCTCTCTCTGTCTGCCTCTCTGCCTACTTGTGATCTCTGTCTGTCAAATAAATAAATTTAAAAAAAAAATTTTTTTTAATTTGTAGAGATTTGTCTTCAAGCTCTGGTCACGTAGAATTCACACATCTTGTTGATTATGAATGGAGCATTTATATTATTAGCCGATACCTCAGGGCCCAATACAACCTTAGGTTAGTTAATCACAGTGATGTAGATCAGTATTCAAAGCAGTCTCTTTCATAAATTTCAGCTTTTTCTGGTCTACTCCCTTCTCTGATATATCATAATGGATCTCATAGGAGTAGTTGGAAACTGTTAGCCCTGCCATGTTTCTGAGTTTGATTTCACTCACACTGTTCATGTTATTTTCTTTTTTTTTTTTTAATTTTTTAAATTTTATTTATTTATTTGACAGACAGAGATCACAGGCAGGCAGAGAGGCAGGCAGAGAGAGAGGAAGGGAAGCAGGCGCCCTGCTGAGCAGAGAGCCCAATGCAGGGCTCGATCCCAGAACCCTGGGATCATGACCTGAGCCGAAGGCAGAGGCTTTAACCCACTGAGCCACCCAGGTGCCCTGTTCATGTTATTTTCAATCTGTGGATGTCTTTGCAGTACTCTTCTCAAGCCACTTGTTCCTTTTGTGAGAATTAACTTAGTTAAATGATAATTAGATGACATAATCTATCTTTCTACCACCTGGGATACAAATAATTCATCATACTTCGGGATTCACTTAAAAGCAACTGAACCAGTGAAAGCACCATAGTCACCTCTTCCCCTGGGGAATAGAACCCCCCTCTTCCTTGAGGACACCTTAACTACATGATGTGGACACCACCGGAAGCAAGGGATAAGTTATGGCCCCTATGTCAATCCACATAGTAAGTATAGGTGAACCTTTATTTATTTATTTTGAGTCTCAAACATAAATATAAATAGAAGCTTTAATTTTTCTTTTACATGCCAGTGGATCATCCTAACACCCACTTTGAAGACCATTGATTTAATCCATCCCTGCCATTGCCTCGGTTCCATGTGAATACCACGTAACTAGTCGCTGCCCATACAGCCCCCTCTCCCATCCCTAGCAGACCCACCACCAGTCTCCAGTCTCTCTCCATGCTTCTGCCACCAGTAGCAGACATCCGGAGTCCTCTCCTGCTCTCTTCCCATCTGCTCCAGTCATTCAGACTTGAACGTCCTGGAGAGCACTGGGATCAGAGCTGCGGATTACCTCCAACAGTGCTCTGAGTCCTAATACCACTGGGGGGTGGGTGTTATTCGAGCATTTTTGGCAACCCAGAGGTGTTTGGGATCTGGCTCCACCCTCCACCCCCACTAATGCTCTCCTCTGGGTGATTGTTACATAACGTACACCCACATCCAAGATGGCCATAGCAGCCTCCAAATACCCAATTTCTCTGCCTCATTTTATAGTCTCCTGGGTTATAGAAGCCAAAACCTCCCCCCAGGGGACAGTGAGAAAGGGGCTTTGCTTCTGAGTGTGTTAACAGAGCCTCATCAAATACACCCAGTTTTCAAACCAAGTGCCTCACCCCTAGCTCATTCCTACTACTCATTGAGTGGACTGAAATCATGGCATATGGTCTAACAACGGATAGAAATAGGTATATCAGGAGTACATGGAGGCTGGAAGAAGAGTGCCCAAGGCAGTTCTCCTGGCTCTGGGCACAGAAGGGGCTTGTGGCCCCTTGCCAGTGTCGTGCCAGTGCCTCTCGCTCCAAGTTGAGGTTCATATCCTTCCCCCAGGAATTTAAGTCTCTGGACATCAATCAGCCCTGAGCAAGCTGGAGATGGACAGTTGGCAGAACAGTCCCCTTACAGTTAACAGCTGGTTCCTTCTTTCTGAAATGGGTTTCTAGAAAGGAGAAAGTCAAAACTGAGTACTTCAAAAGACTAGTGTGAATGAGAGCTGGGCCCTGGACCCAGAGCACATGTACTCAGTCGTGGAAATGGAGCTGTTGTGACAGGAAGCAGAGGGAGAGAGGAGAGCTCAGGGGTGGGACTGGTGTTGAGTCTGGGGGTGACTGGAGACCTTGGGCTTAGAGTCACTCCTGTTGGCACTGCAGTAAGGAGGGTCAGTTAGTGGATGTTTGAGGTGCGAGCCCCCAGCATATGGCCACAGAATGCTCTCTCTCTCTCTCTCAGTAGTCAGGGGGATGACACTCCCCAGAACACACCTATGTGCTCATAGACACATGATCTCTGGCAATTAGCAGTTCCCTTCCCCATCTAAGAATGGCCTGTTGTCTCTGCCTTCTCTCCAAGACTCTGTACAAGATACTCCTAAGCAATTGCTCCAGCTCACCCCTAGCTCATTCCCATGTCGTGTGTCTTTCATACTCTCCAAAACCCCCCCATGAGCCATAACACCATTCTGGTGAGACTCTGCAGTTGAACTTCTACAATGAAAGTCACAGCCTCAGACAGCCTTGCACATTTAACCCATTGTCGGAACTCCCCAAATCATCTGCCCCCAACTCCCTTCATCTTTTACCTTATAATTTGAAAGTCAAATGTCAAATTCTAGCATGACTGTGGTCCTCTAGAATTATCTGGGAAGGATAAGATGGTGGTGGGCAGAATAGTCTCAGATGAGGCTGTGACCTCTGTCTCCCAGAGATACAACTTCCCCATTGCCCCCTGCACATGCATACACACACACACACACACACACACACACACACACACACCCTTTAGGTCATACTCATTCCCAAGACCCCTCCTGCCTGTAGCTTCTAGCATTCTGCTAACTCAGGCTGTCCCCTTCCCAATCCCTGGCTTGGAACTGCCCGCCCAACCATTCAGTGAGTGACAGGGTCAAAGGCTGAGCCGGGAGCACAAGTGTGCAGCTATCCTCTCCCTCCATGTCTGCTTACCAGCTGAGCATCAAACTCCAGACAGTACTCAACACCCAATCCACCCTCAGCTCCATGGGTGCTACCAGGAACATCTGGAGGAATGGCAGTAGCTGAAATTTTATCAGAGGGAAGCATAGGGATTTTTCCAGTTCCTGAATTCCTGTCATTGGAATGAGCCTAACTATGATCTCACTAGGGATAATAACACCTTGGGTGAGAAAGGAGGACTCTGTATGAGAATTTGATTGGAAGGGCACCTAGGTGACTCAGTTGGTTGAGCTACTGGCTCTTGATTTCAGCTCAGGTCATGAGATCAAGCCCCAAGTGGGACAAGAAATCTGCTGAGATTCTCTCCCTCTGCCCCTCCTCCTGCTCGTCTGCGTGCTCTCTCTCTCTCTCTCTCTCTCAAATAAATAAATAAATCTTCCAAAGAAAAGAATTTGATTTGGGAAATCAATAACTTAAAAATTGGTGATCGTTGGGATGCCTGGGTGGCTCAGTCATTAAGCTTCTGCCTTCAGCTCAGGTTACGATCCCAGCGTCCTGTGACTGAGCCCTGTATCAGGCTCCCTGCTCAGCGGGAAGCCTGTTTCTCCCTCTCCCACTCCCCCTGCTTGTGTTCCCTCTCTCACTGTGTCTCTGTCAAATAAATAAATAAAATATTTTAAAAAATTGTGATGGTTGCACAACACTGTGAACCTAATTCATGCCACTGAATTATGCATGTCAAATTGTACATGTTAAAAATAGCAAATGTTATGTTCTATATGTTTTACTACAATAAAAAATAGTTGAAAAACTAGGTGAAAGAACAAAAAAATCAAAAATTGAATTTTAAAAAAACTGTTACTTCACAGCTTTGGATCATTAAGTGTGAACAAGGCAAAGGGCTCTTAGTCAGCTATCTGACTCCACAAATCTTCAGGCAAAACTGCTTAATCTCTGAGGGAACAAAGAAGGAAGAGTTCTGTTCCACCCTGAAAGAACCCAGAAAACAAAAGAAGGCAGTTGTCAGAAGAAAAAAAGGCTTATCACATAACAAGGACAGAGAATCCAAAGGTCATTATGATACAGAAGCTCTTCCCAGAAACCTTCAGAAATCTTGGGACACATTACTAGACAAGCCCCTTAACGGCTCAAGGTGGGCAGAAGTTCCCATCACTCGTGATTTTTCTCAAGATTGAGCCTTTGAGAAAGAAAAATAAATCATCTGGAAGTCACCAGTATCTATCATCTGTCAACTGTCCCTGAAAGAGAAGTCCCAGTCACTGGCCCATCTGCATATTTCATGTCTCCATCACATTCCAGAGAATCCCCCCAGTTTTGATTTGCATTTCCTTGATGATTAGTGATGTTGAGCAATTTTACAGTTGGCCTTTCGGAGGTCTTTTTTGGAGAAATGTCTATTTAAGTCTTCCCTTTTTAAAATCAGGTTATTGGTAGGAGGGAGGGGGTTGTTATTAAGTTTTTTACCATATGATCCAACAATCCCACTTCTACATATTTATCCAAAATAATTGAAATCAGTATCTCAAGAGATATTAGCACTCCCATGTTCACTGCAGCAATAGCCAAGATACGGATAAAATCTAAATGTCCATCAAGGGATGAATGGGTGAAGAACATATGATATACACATCCACTGGAATATTACTCAGCCTTTAAAAGAAGGAAATTCTGAAATGGATAACAACATGGATGAACCTTAAGGACACTGGGCTGGGTGACATAAGCCAGACACAGATGGACAAATACTACATATATAAAATTTCATGCAAGTCAGAAGAATTCTAGAGACCTGCTGTTCAACATTGTGCCTATAGATAATAGTACTGTACACTTAAAAACCTGTCAAGACTGTAAATCTCATGGTAAGTGTTCTTGAAAGAAGGAAAGAGAGAGAGGGAGGGAGGGAGGAAAGGAGGGAGAGAAGAGAAAGGAGACGGAAGGAAGGGAGAGTTAAAGTCAGAAAGCATATGCCAAATGTCTTTTAATGAAGCCACCATATCACACGTCCACTTAACTCCCATGGGCCACACTGAGCAGCTTCGTAGCATCACTGACCAATGACCCTGGTGCTTCTTCTTTCACATACAACTCTGCCCAGGCGTAGCCTTCCTTTCCAAATATAACTGCCATAGACTTTCGTGATTAACTAGATGATAACAGGCCTAAAATCTCACATCAAAGAAAGCAGGAAACGTACCAACACAGTGCAGTTTGATCTCCTCACCACCTCAGAACTTCTCTGGGTCAGTCAGGACGCCATGATGTTTGCATAGTTGTGGCAGCCATTCCAAGATCCAAGACCTCTGAGTCAAGTGAAAGCCTTTTGGCAATTTGGGGGAAATCAAAGGAGTTATTTGTGTTTCATGCTACAAGGGCAGGATTCTACCCTCACCTCATCAAGTCCCAATGTAGGCAGTTACCATGCTGGTATAAAATGCTCCCATTTTACTAGTATGGTGTCAGAAGAATGTCTTTACATGGACAAATGCAGACAACATAGGCCCAGGTTACCAAAATTATGTTGTGTTTTACCTTCTCTTACTTGGGAAGCCCATCTTAACTTGGCATGCTTTAAAAGTTCTTCAGGTAGTCATCTGTGAAATACCTATTAAGCATCTGGCAGGTGTCAGGCTCTGGGTTTTAGAGCAACAATGGTGATCAGCCCTTGCCTTCCTGGAGGCTATTGACTATGGAGTAAAAAATGCCACTGATCAAACAACCCCATGAAAGCATGACTTCCAGGCATCTGGGTGACTCAGTTGGTTGAGCGTCTGCCTTTGGCTCGGGTCGTGATCCTGGGGTCCTGGGTTCAAGTTCTGCATCGGGCTCCTTCCTCAGCAAGGAGCCTGCTTCTCCCTCTGCCTGCTGCTCCTCCTGCTTGTGCTGTGTGTGTGTGGGGGGGCAAATAAATAAAATCCTTAAAAAAAAAAAAAAGAAAGAAAAAGCATGACTTCCAATAGTGCTAGTTCTGTAAAGGAAAAGTATAAGAATTATATCAGGGCATAACAAGAAACCCTGACCTGAGGAATGAGAAGGTTCCAGACATTAGGAACAGCATGTGCAAAGGCCCTGGGAGAATTTAAGGGAATAATACTGCAGACATTTCCCCCCATGTTATTTCTGTCATGTATTCATGATGGCATGTTCTAAGTTTACACAATAAAACCTCAATTTCCAATGTCTATAAATTCTTTAGTTTACTAAGGGAAGTACCACATGGCCTGGGTAAATAAAACCAGATTTAGTGCTCCAGGGTGGTTTTTTTTAATTAACTTTTCTAAATCCTGTCACTTTTCCAGCATTTATTAAATTTATAACAAAGCTGTCTTAAAATTCCTCATGCCCACCCTCGCCAACCCCTTGGGTTTTCTGAGTATTTCCAGTAACTGTCTCAAACATTCCTCCATGAGAGTATATTCTGTAGTCAGTGGAGAAGAATGTCCTCCCTATGCTGTTTTGTACGTATCTTCATTTCTCTCTCTCTTTTTTAAGATTTCATCTGTTTATTTGTCAGAGAGAGAGAGAGAGCATGCACAAGAAGGGAGAGCAGCAGCCAGAGGGAAAACAGACCCCCTACTGAGCAGGGAGCCAGATGCAGGGCTCAATCCCAGGACCCTGGAACCATGACCTGAGCCGAAGGCAGATGCTTAACCAACTGGGTCAACCAGGTGTCCCTAAGCATCTTCATTTCTTCTGCCAAATCTGAAGAGGGGCCCACGAGTGCCAGACCCCGTCAGGGAGCTGCCAACCCACCCTACTCCTTCCTCATGAGCTCTAACTTTAATCACTCATCCAACCCAAGTCTAGCATTCTGCTCAGCTCTTCTCCAGAGAGCAAGTGGAATAAAATCTGGGTGACCAGTGATCCTGGGCTGTGGTCTTGCTTCATTAGCTTTTCTATCGTCCTCTCCCCCAGAGGCCTGTTGCCAGTACATGTTTTTCTTAAGGCTGAATCTAAGCATGCTTGATGGCTAGTATAGTTTCTCATGGGTTATATTTTATGCAGTACGTTGTTCTGAGGGACGGTTACACTGCCTCTTAATAGCACCACCTCACCCTGCTTCCAACTGGTTCTATCTAATCTCTACCTATCCCGATGTGTCCTGCCTAACTGCACTGCCAAATTCCATTCCTAACAGGGATCTCTGGAGTATGACAATGAAATCAGTCTCTCTCCTTACCCGCTGTGTCTTCCTCACACAACTCCCCTGCAGGGGTCCACCACTTAAACCTCGGCCTCATCCTGTCTCCAGAGCTGGTTGCTGAGAACCAGAGTCCCAGGGGGCCTTCCCAGTGCCATCAACAGAATAGCCCTGTATCAGTAGTGTCCTAGTAGCAAATGGATGGTACATTCATATTGGGATAATTGATTTAACAGATAATTTAATAGAGGTGTTACCTTCCTGGGCCTGAAAGAACAAGTCTGAAGAGCAGAGGCACTAATTACATGGCAGGCTTCCAGGAAAGCCAGACTCCAAGCCAGATTCTCCTCCTCACAGCCTTGTCTATGTATGCAGACCCCTCGCTAAATCCCTACTCTTCTGCACGGGGGTTTTCCTGCCTCTAACTTCAGGCCTTCCTATGAACCTGATGGCCGCAGGCACCTGGCTGAGCCCACCTGCCCCTCCCAGGTTCTCTCTCCTCCTCAGCTGAGGATCTGGGAATGGTGCTGAGTTACCACTTTGGTCCTCTGACCTCCCTTGCCTTTTGGTTAGCTGGTGACTGGTTCTCAGTCAGACTGAACTTGGAAGTCATGGCCAGTTTGGTTAGTTGGTTTTTTGTTTTGGTTTTGGTTGGTTGATTTTTTTTTTTTAATATTTTATTTCTTTGAGAGAGAGAACGAGAGAGGGAGAGCATGAGCTAGGGGGGAAGGGTAGAGGGAGAGAGAGAAGCAGACTCCCCCACTTAGTGGGGAACTCCATCCCAGGAACCTGAGATAATGACCTGAGCCAAAGGCAGATGCTTCACCAAATGAAACACCCAGGCACTCCTATCCTGCCAGTTCTTAAGGCAACTCTTCAGAGACCCTGCTTTTCCATAGGCTGGTTCCGTTGACAGCTTCGGCAGCTGTGTCCAATAAGCCTGCGTCCCAGGCTTATCCATCAAGGGGGTGGGGGTTGGGGGTGGAGGATCTTTCCACCATCCCTTCCCTCCTCTGTGTGTCACTTTTGCAGAGAACACCAAGGAAGAAGTTTTGATACCCCCACAGAAATTTCAGTGAAGCTGCCCTGCTTTTATTCACTCACCATTATAGAGCCCCTGCCTCTGAGGCGGGGTCAGGGCCATGCGAGACACATTCACAAGCTGGACCCTTTCCCGGGTGTTCCTAGGGAAACCCTTCTGACAACAGACTGCTGCCTGGTCCCCACCCCACCCCCCACCCCCGCCAAAAAAAACTGCTCCAGACATACCCAGATGCATCTGAATCTGGCAATCCTGGTTCTCCGGACACCAGGCTGTCCCACCAGGAGCTGGATGGAGGGCTCAATCTCACAACTGCCTGATCATGACCTGAGATGGAACCAAGAGTCAGAGGCTTAGCCGACTGAGCCACTCAGGTGTCCTGTCCCACAGACTTTCTAATATTCTTTCTGATCAGCTGTCAGTGCCAAAGTCATGCAGCCCAATTTGTTAAATGCTCTCTGTCCAGTGGTTGGGATTTCAGGAAGTTGGCAATTCCTGCCTACGCCCTTTAGGACTGATCATTGGGTTTTTAAATGGGAAAAAAATGTGAATGTAAAATAATGTTTACCAAGATCATATAGTAATACAGTAAATACTCATGATAGAACATTAAGTCATAAAAGTAGGGTGCAGGGCAGGATTTCAACTAAGTGAAAAATAAAACAAATGAAATAAGTAAAAACTTGAGCATGTAAAAAAAGGTGGTGAGAAGACCTTTTTTTTTTTTTAAAGATTTTATTTATTTATTTGACAGAGAGAGTTCACAGTAGACAGAGAGGCAGGCAGAGAAAGAGAGGGAAGCAGGCTCTCTGCTGAGCAGAGATCCCGATGCAGGACTCGATCCCAGAATCCTGAGATCATGACCTGAGCCGAAGGCAGCGGCCTAACCCACTGAGCCACCCAGGCGCCCCGAAGACCTTTTTTTTTTAAGATTTTATTCTTTATTTGACAGACAGATCACAAGTAGGCAGAAAGGCAGGCAGAGAGAGAGAGAAGAGGAAGCAGGCTCCCCACTGAGCAGAAAGTCTGATGCAGGGCTTGATCCCAGGACCCTGAGATCATGACCTGAGCCAAAGGCAGAGGCTTAACCCACTTAGCCACCCAGACACCCCAAGAAAACCTTTTTAAATACAACTCTGGGTTCTGGGGGAAAGTCCTCTCAACTCAGAGTGCCTCTTCTGATTTTCTGTCAGGCGGCCCCCAGCCACACTTCTGTCCCAGACCTCTGGGTGTGCCTTGATCAGTAGAAAAGACACCATTACTAGGAATTTTATTTTATCCAAGGTAAGGAAAAGCTATATGTAAAAGTTGGAGAGTTTGGGGTGCTCTGGAATAGGAGGGATGGGAAGAGTCTAAACAGAGAAGGGAACCCCAAAACCTGACAACAGGGCAGGGTCAGACTGAAAAGACAATGAAAAAATCCTTAGGAAAGGGAGGGGGAGGCATGTTAAATTTATCAGTGTTTCCTATTATCTTCTGTACTAATACAGTACAGTATTAGTACAGTATTAGTATCTTCTGTATTAGTATAGAAGATAATAGGAAACACTGATAAATTTAACATGCCTCCCCCTCCCTTTCCTAGGGATTTTTTCTGTATTAATACTTCTTCTTTTTCTGTATTAATACTTCTTCACTACCCTCCCCCATCTTCAGTAAAATTGTGTGACAGCAAGAATCTCCTAATATTGATATTTGGGGATGTAAAAGAGAAAAGGTCTTGGAAAACTGTGATGTGGACCAACACAGGCGCTGATATAAGACAAGTCCTCTTGTATCAGGTAAAACGGGCCAAGCTACAGCAAACTACAAAACAAACAAATAAACCAGATGGAAAACTCAGCAGCCAGATACCTCAAAGTTGTTTCTTATATCACAAGCCAATGCAGGCCAGGCAGCTCTTCTGCATGGCTTTCCTCCAATGACTCAGAGATTCCTGCAGGTCCCATCCCACATTTCCACCATTAGGAGCCCCTGACTACTTGATGTGTGGCCAGGGACACTACTAACGCAGTACCTAGAAGAAAGCATAAACCTTTAAATTTATATACTAAAAAACAAGAAGGGTTGAAAACCAATGATCTAAGATTCCAACTCAAAGGCTAGAAAAAGAACAGCAAAGTAAAACCAAAAAAAGCAGAAGGGAAGCAAAAAGGTAAGAGCAGAAATCAATTTAAGGAAAAAAAAAAAAACACAGGGGCGCCTGGGTGGCTCAGTGGGTTAAGCCAATCTCAGGGTCCTGGGATCGAGTCCCACATAGGGCTCTCTGCTCAGCAGGGAGCCTGCTTCCCTCTCTCTCTCTCTCTCTCTGCCTGCCTCTCCATCTACTGTCAAATAAATAAATAAAATCTTTTAAAAAAACAAAAAAAGACACAATCGAGAAAATCAACAAAGCCAAAATCTTAATCTTTAAGTAGATTAATATAATTAATAACCCCCTAGCAAGGAGCACCGAGGTGGTACAGTCGATTAAGCCTCCAACTCTTGGTTTCAGCTCAGGTCGGGATCTCTAGGGTTGTGAGATTGAGCCCCATGGGAGGCTCTGCAGGCAATGGGCAGTCTGCAGAGTCCGCTTGGGATTCTTTCCTTCTTCCTCTTCCTACCGCTCTGTTCCTCACCTCCTCCCCCAATCACATTCGTGCTCTCTCTCTCTCTCACTCTCTCCTTCTAAATTAAATCAAAAAATAAAATATTAAAAAAAAAAACCTTAGCAAGACAAATCTAGAGGGGAGAAAAAAGCGGGGGAGAGAGACAACACAGATACCAAAATCAGATATTGAAAATGGGATATCACTATGAATCTTACATACATTAAAAGGACAGTGAGATGATATCATAAACAACTTTATGTTAATAAATTGACACTCTGCCCATATTTATGCCAATAAACTGGAAGATTAAGGTGAAATATACAAATTCCCTAGAAACCCATTTACCAAAATTACTGCAAGAAGAAATTTAAAAATGCCGAATGTCTTATATCTATCAAAGAAATTGAATCTGAAACTAAAACTCTTCCCACAAAGAAAACTGCAGATCCAAATGGCTTTACAAAAATTTAGTCCAAATAATGCTGATCTAAACAAATGTATCCATAGAATAGAGGAAAAGAAATATCCAAACTCATTTTTATAAGGCTTGCCAAACTTGATACCTTGGTATCAGAAAGACAATTAAAGTAAAGACAAGTAAAGAAAATTATTGGCCAATATTGCAGGCCGGGAAATGTAGCGGAGTCCCTCGTGAACCCATGTGGTAAGCGACAACAGTCTCCACCAGAGTATACTCTTCTGGTCTTTAAACACTTGTTTGTTCTCTTCTTCCTACAAGTAAAACACCTTCAACTGGTCCTTGTGGAAGACAATGCAAAGTCCAATCTGCCATTGCCTCTCGTAGTCCTCTCCATCAAGATCAGAGGCAGTTTCTCTTGGGCTGAAGCCCTGGGAACTAAAAAGGCAAGTCGTCTGCTTCAAACCCATGCCAACACACAAATGTACAATAATGGATCAGGAATAGGATAACTTCAGTAAACGCTCCCATTCAGAAAGGGGAAGACTGAGGGTCGCATGGGTGGCTCAGTAGGTTAGTAGATTTCAGCTCAGGTCATGATCTCGGGGTCATGAGATTGAGCCCCATGACCACAGGGCGCCCATGTGGGCATGGAGCCTGATTCTCTCTCTCTTTCTCCCTCTCCTTCTGCCCCTCCACCACCACCCCCCAACTCATGCACACGTACTCTCACCCCACCCCATAAATAAATCTTTAAAAAAAATGAAAAAAAAAAAACAAAAACGAAAAGGGCAGGGGTTGCCTGAGAGACCTACAGAGGTCACTGTTCCACAGACACACTGGTATTAAAATTCTGAAATACCAATGGGCAGATATCAAAGCTGCCTAGCCTGGGGCACGAGCTGTCTCATCCTTTATGATCCTTGGCTCCTTCCTGGACCCTTATTCTCCTTGGCTACATCTAAAGAGAGAGATGGGGGAGAATGCTGTCCCTAGGGACTGTGCAACTTCCTGCCAGAGGTTGTTTTAAGGCTTAACTAACAAATTCAGGCTTTTCACACAAATTTGGGTTTCTTTAACAATACAATTTTCTCAAAAACTTGTAAAGCTTCTAGTCTGTTGGCATCCAGACCATTCCATTTGCCCATATCCATACTCAGTGTTCTTTTGTAACACTCAATCTTCGAATTTGCTTTATTCTTATGCCTTCTTGCCCCCAGGCTCTCTCTTTCAACGTGATAGTGATTTTCTTGAAGCTAGCTAAAATAAAGAACACACGTTTAATCAGATATTTTCCATGATTCACTTTAATCAGCTGAAACATCTTCTTGGGCCTTTGTCACGCAAAGCCTTTTAAATTTCCATCTCTTACTATTTGGGACCTAGACACGGCCAGCTTTTCTAAGTTGACTGACCTCAGTATTCTGGACTTTGTCTATACCATTTAATTTCTGCTGACAAAACAGCCAAATACATTCTTTTTTCATTTTAAATTGAGATATGCTTCTCAAATCTTATACATACAGTAATGTTTCCCCATTTTAGAATGTATAATTCAGTGGTTTTTAGTACATTCACAGAGTTGTGCAACCATCACTACTATCTAATTTCAGAATATTTTCATCACCCCAAAAAGAAATATAACTGGGGTGCATGGGTGGCTCAGTCACTTGAACATCTGCCTTTACCTCAGGTCAAGATCTCATGGTCCTGGGATCAAGCCCCACATCAGGCTTCCTGCTCAGCAGGGAGCCTGCTTCTCCCTCTTTCTATGTCCCTTTGCCCCAAAGAGCTCTCTTGCTCACTCTCTCTCTCTATCTCCCAAATAAATAAAATCTTTAAAAAAAAAAAAAAAAAAGAGTTTGATGCTTAACCAACTAAAACCGCTCAGGTACCCCAGAATTGTTTTCTTAATTTCATTTTTCTTAACTTTATTTTTTCATTACTAGTATATAGAAATACAAACTAATTTTGTATATTGATCTTATACCCTATATTCTAGAGATTTTTTGTGGATTCCTTTGGATTTTCTATATTCAAGAATATGTCATCTGCAAACAGAGATCATTTTACCTTTGTTCAAATCTAGATGCTTTGCATTTCATTTCATTTCATTTCATTTTCTTGACTAAGTCCCCTGGCTAGAGCAGCCCACAGTACAGTGTTGAATAAAAGTTACAAGAGTGGACATTCTTTTTTTAATTCCTGATCTTAAGGATAAAGATTTCATTCTTTTACCATTAAGTACTGTGTTAGCAGTGGGGGGGGGGGGGTTGTAGGTGCTTTTGAGCAGATTATGAAATTCCCTTCTAGTCTTAGTTTGTTGAGCATTTTTAATCATGAAAAAGTGTTGGATTTTGTCAAATGTTTTTCTTCATTTGTTGAGATTGATGAAGTTCTAGAACCTAGGTGAGGTTTGGTGGGCTGAGGTCCGGAGCCGATGACCAAGAAAGAATTCTTCAGACATCTTTGGTGCAAAATGGTGGTTTATTAAAGCACGGGGACAGGACCCGTGGGCAGGAAGAGCTGCTGCCCCGGGTTGTGAGGGTGGGCATGTTATATACCCCACGGTTGGGGGGAGGTGGTGAAGGAATGGGAGATTTCGACAGAGTTCTCACATCCTAGGGAGGGCCTACAAGGTGCCGGGGGGAGTCTTTGCCCTTATGGCTTGATCAATGTCATCTTTAGGTCAGGCACTAACATCAAAATAATTGGGGGATTCTTGGTGGGGTATTATGATCTGGCTATCATTTACATTCCCTTCTACCCCAGTCTCCTCCAGTTTATGGTGGGAGGGGGACATTAGGGCTTCAGGAGCCAAGAGTTATTTGCCTCTGGAAATTTGTGCTATTGATAAGGTAACCTCCCTGTTTAGGTCTCTAGGACATCTTGTAGAGCAAGGGAGATTCCTGTTCTGCAGGATTGCGATCCCTGCAAGTTATCTATTTATCGTTTTATGGCGATCAGGGGTGCCTGAGGAATGCTACACATATGGAGGGGAGCGGGTGAAGAGGGGGTGCAAGGCGCCAGCTTTTGCTTTGTCCTCAGCCAGCCTCCTGCTCCCTCATCAAGATGATTACATGGGTTTTGTCCTTTATTCTATTAATATGGTATATTATATTTATTGATTTGGTATGTTGAACCAATCTTGCACCCCTGAGATAAATCCCACTTGGTATATAATACTTTGTACATACTGCTGGTTTAAGTTTGCTGGCATTTTGTTCAGGATATTTGCATCTATATTCATAAGTGATATTAGTCTGTAGTTTTCTTTGCTTGGAATACCTTACTCTACTCTGCCTTTGCCTTAAGAATAATACTGGCCTCATCAAATGACTTTGAAAATATTCCCTCCTCTTATATTTTTTGGAAGTATTTGTGAAGTATTGAAGTTAACCCCTTTTTTTTTTTTTTTTTTAAGATTTTATTTATTTATTTGACAGAGAGAAATTACAAGTACACTGAGAGGCAGGCAGAGAGAGAGAGAGAAGGAAGCAGGCTCCCTGCCGAGCAGAGAGCCCGATGCGGGACTCGATCCCAGGACCCTGAGATCATGACCTGAGCCGAAGGCAGCGGCTTAACCCACTGAGCCACCCAGGCGCCCCTGAAGTTAACCCCTTTTTAAACATTTGGTAGAATTTACCAGTGAAGCCATCTGTCCACTGTTTTTCTATGTGGCAAGTTTTGTTTCGTTTTGTTTTTTAATTACTAATTCAATCTCTTTACTTGTTTGAAGTCTATTATGGTGTTCTATTTCTTTTTGGGACACCTGGGTGGCTCAGTTGGTTAAGACTCTTGATCTTGGCTCATGTCACAATCTCGGCTCAGCATCATGATCTCAGGGCCTGGGATCAAGACCCTCATCAGGCTCTGTGGGAGAGTCTGCTTGCAATTGTCTCCCTCTCCTTCTGCCCTTCCCCACAGCTAATGTGCTCTTTCTCTCTCAAATAAATAAATGAATCTTTAAAAATTGCTTTCTGTTTCTTCTTGAGATGTTCTCAGTAATTTATGCCTTTCTAGAAATTTGTTCATTTCATCTAGGTAATTTAATTTGTTGCCATGTAAGTGTTCGTGGTGTTCCTTTATATTCTTTTTTATTTTTGTAAGGTGGGCAGTAATGACCCCTCTTTCATTCCTGACTTTAGTAATTTGAGTTTTATTTCTTTTCTTTTTTTTTTTTTTTTTTTTTTTTTTGTCATTCCAGGTAGAGGCTTGTCAATTTGTTGATTTTGTTGATCTTTAAAAAACAAATCAGGGTGCCTGGGTGGCTCAGTGGGTTAAGCCGCTGCCTTCGGCTCAGGTCATGATCTCGGGGTGCTGGGATCGAGTCCCGCATCGGGCTTGCTGCTCAGCAGGGAGCCTGCTTCCTCCTCTTTCTCTCTGCCTGCCTCTCTGCCTACTTGTGATCTCTGTCAAATAAATAAATAAAACCTTTAAAAAAAAAAAACCACCTTTTTTTCTGTTAATTTTCTTTATTTTTTTTTAGATCCCAGGACGCTGGGATCATGACCTGAGCTGAAGGCAGAGACACTTAATGACTGAGCACCCAGGAGCCCCTTTTTATTGTTTTTTTCTTATTTATATTTTATTTATTTCTGATCCAATCTTTGTTATTTCCTTCCTTATGCTTGCTTTGAGTTTAGCTTGCTCTTCTTCTAATTCCTAAAGATGAAAGCTTAGGTTCTTGATTTGACATCTTTTTTCTCTTTCAATAAAGGTGTTTATAGCTGTAAATTTTCCTTGCGCTATTTTCATTATATCCCATAAGACTTTAGTATGCTATGTTTTCATTTTTACTCATCTCAAATCATTTTCTAATTTCCCTTTGATTTCTTCTTTGACCATTGACTATTCAGAAGAAATATGTTTCATTTCCACATATTTGTGAATTTCCTTCTGTTACTGATGTCTAATCTCATTCTATTGTGGTCAGGGAATGTGTATTCTTCTAAACCTTTAAATTTATTGAGACTTGTTTTATGGCTTGACATATGGCCCATTATAGAGAATGTTCCATGTGCACTTGATAAGAATGTATATTCTGATGTTGAGTGGAAGATATTTTGCTATTATGTTAGGCTTAGTTTGTTTATGCTGTTGTTCAAGTCCCTATATCTTCTTTTTAAAAAAAAAAAAAAAAAAGATTTTTTTTTTTTTTTTTAATTCATGAGAGACAGAGAGAGAGGCAGAGGCAGAGGGAGAAGCAGGCTCCCTGCTGAGCAGGTAGCCCAATGCAGGACTCAATCTCAGGACTCCGGGATCATGACCTGAGCCAAGGACAGATGCTTAACCACCTGAGCCACCCAGGTGCCCCTATCCTTCTTTTTTTAAAGTAGTTTTTTTAGGGGTATCTGGGTGGCTTAGCCTGCTTCTCCCTCTCCCACTCCCCCTGTTTGTGTTCCCTCTCTTGCTGTCTCTCCTGTAAAATAAATAAAATATTTGTAATAAATAAATAAATCAAACTACTTTTATAAAAGTAGTTTGATTTATTTATTAAGACAGAGCATGCATTGAGATATTTCCAGTCTCCAACATTAGTTTTCCTCTCAGACCAATAAGCTGTTATAGCAGTGGCCTGAGAGATACCACTTTGTGTATTCTTACAGATCTTCCTCAACTTACAATGAGTTCTGTCCCAATAAACCCATTGTAGGTTCAAAATATCAGTCAAAATGCATGTCCTATATGTAACCTACCAAACTTCGCAGCTTAGCCTAGCCTGCCTTAAATGTGCTCAGAACACTTACATGCTGCTGCCCCTCGGAACAATTTGTTACTTAAACTGTAACCCCTGGAGGATTTTACTAGTTACCAAGCACATTTAGATATGGCCTTAAGAAATACATATACTGGCAACAGGTCTTTGGGGAGAAGGACGATATACGACCGACCGTGAAGCTGGGCGGCTGGGGATGCCCGACTCGCTCAGGGCGGAAGGCCGCCCCTTCACCCAAGCCGGGCAGCCGGGAACGCCTGGCCCGCCCAGGGCGGAACGCCGCCTGCTTCAGGGAAGCCGAGCACCCGGGAACGCCCGGTCAGCTCAGGGTGGAACGAAAACCGCCTGCTTCCCTTATCCCTTATCGCTCCTTTCTCATCCCAGAAGTGCCCGCTGTTAGTTAGACGAGTCCTTTGAATGTGCTTGGTTAACTATAAACTTGACCCTCCTCCTTGCTCATCTGCAAGACAGGACTAACGTTTGACCTTCATCAATCCTTCTGTTGGCTATTGTTTTCTATCCAATAAAAGTGAGACTGTGGCGATGCTCGGGGCAGCCGTCCTTTTCGACTGTTGTCCCCTGCTCCTAATCTCTTGCAGCGGACTGGTTCGTGCCTAATTCTTCTCTCATCCCCGACTGTTAGCGGCACTTACATTAGCCTACAACTGGGCAAAATCATCTAACGCAAAGCCTATTTTACCGTAAAGTGTTACATATTTCATATAATTTAATGAATACTGTACTGAAAGTGAACAACAGAATGGTTGTTGGTGTATCAGTTGTTCACCCTTCTGACTGCATGGCTGACTGGGAGCTATGGTTCATTGCCACTGCCTAGCGGCATGAGAGAGTATTGTACTACATATTGCTAGCCTGGGAAAAGGTCAAAATTCAAAATCCAAAGTATGGTGGTATTTTTACACCATCGTAAAGTCAAAAAATTCTAGGTCGAACCACCATAAGACAGGAACCTTCTGTAAAATAATTACATTATTTGGAGTATGATAAGATACAATATAATAAACCTCAAAATTTAAGTGGTCCAACCTAACAAAAGTTTATTTCTTACTCATGTCACCATCCAATCAATGCAGGTCAGGGAACTGTCCAACATGGCTTTCTCCAAGGAGCAAGGAGCAACTTACAGGTGGCAATTTTACCATCTCATTATGACCCATTATGAGACACAGAGAGTGGCTGATAGTGCGGGGTGGGGGTGGGGGTTATTGCCAGGCTTGAAAAATAACACATATCCCTTCAGCCCACACCTAATGGGCCGGACATAGTCACATGTCCCCAACTCAGTTGCAACAGAGATGAAAACTTGATGGGAACCCATCGATATTTGAAAATTGCCAGTAGTCTCTACCATACTCCTGTTCCCTAAACATACCAGAATTTCACCTTTGAAAGGGGAGAAGCATGATCAGAACCCACTACTTTATAAATTAGTCCATCCAGAACTGAAGTTGGTATCATGGTTATGTGGTGTGGGCTCTAGAGTCAGGATAGGATGTCTGGGTTCAAATCTTAAATCTACTACTTAATATAATTACATCACCAAAGACACCAAATTAACCCCTGTAAACTTCAGTTTGCCCATCTGTAAAGTGAGGATTAAGTAGTACCTACCTTTAAGATCTACTGTCAAGGTGAAATGAGACAAACTATGTAAAACAGCGCTGTCAGTATGTAATAGATGTTACCGATTATTAGTTAAAAAGCTGGAAAATAATGAGACAGGAAATAAAACCTTACAGTGAATGTTATTGTTGTTCATATTTTCCTCTGTTTGCCTGATCGGAAATGTGTTTGTCTGAAGGCTCCAAGCAGTGGCAGGAAAGTACGTGGCCAGACAGAAGAGGCACTAGTGGGCTTATTTATATGAGATGAACAGGCGTCTGATAATGGTATTAGCTCTTACAAGTGCATGGTCCAAGCTTGTGAATGCTCCCTGAGGACTTAAAGTGGAAAAGCTTAATTGGAGTACAATTTAAATCTCATCGCAACCCTCCCCGAAGAACAGAGCTGCCAGCACAGTGGCAAGAAACTTGGACTCCACTTCAACTACCTCTGATACTCCAAACCCCATGGCTCAGCCAAGCTCGGAATGAGGGACCAGAGGGAGCCCAGCGAGTGTGACTCTATCCACTTCCCTCTGAGGGGGCTGGATTATGGACTCTTGTTGCAGCTGCAGCAGAGGTGAATCCTCAAGGAGCCCAGAGAAATAAAGGACTGACCTGAGCCGAGTGTGGTCAATCCCATATTTGAATTCAGCGTCTTCATCTGCGAGGTGGTAGAGCCCCGTGGTTAAAAGCATAGGTTCAGGAGTCAGACTCCATCTCCGACCCTGCATTAGCTGTGTGAGCCTAAACTAGTCACTAACTCCTCTACACCTACAAGTTTTTATCCATAAGCGGGTATTTATGTTATTTTGTTGGTTGGCTTCTATTTGCCCCGGCACACCTTGACTTACGTCCTAGGAGGCTGGCCCGTAACAACTGAATCAAGGGACTCCATTGCTCTCTGGCTTCTGGTTGGGTCCAAGAAATGTGCAGGTGGGAGGAGAGTGAAATCTTGGTATCATTCCCCTACATCCCACACCGCTGGGTTGCTGCAGGCCGGTTGTAACCCTCTCCCAAAGACCACAGCTACTTACCAGGAAGCCTTTTCCTTATAGCTGTTCCCACAGGTTCCAAAAACCACCACCTCCTCTTTCCTTTTCAGGCCTGGCATGGGAACACTTCCCCACTATCACTAGCCCCAGGATACTCTAACATCCCTTGTTGCTTTCCCTAAACTCTTCCTATTTAACCCCCTTATTAAGTGTTCTTCAATCACCCACTTTTGAGTGCGGGACCTTGACTGGTACAACTACATGCTTACAGTAGATATACCTTTGGGCAGCTAACAGGTTCACAGTGAGTCTCTCTGTTTGAGAACTGTTCATATACAAATGTGGTCGACCTTGTACTACGTGTCCCCTTCAACCCGACTGGTTCAAGGCTAGACACCTAACTCAAGATGGGCCAATTAGATTCTCCCTCCAAAAAAAAATGCGGCTTCTGAAACACAGCAGCAACTAGAAACCAATAGGATTGCACTAGGTTTATCCCCAAATCCACCTTCTAAAAAGCCTACAAAACCACGCAAGAGTGAGATCCTATCCTTTCAAGTTTTGACTGTTCAACTCTTCCTCCTATCCCATGAGATATCCTATTATCTATCCTCTCAGTATATTTCTTCTTCTTTAACAAGCCTGAGTTGGTTTCTGCTGCTTATATTCCAAAGAACCTCAATAAACACAATACCTCATAGAATTTTTATGAGGTAATATATGTGGCGTGGTTAGCATAATGCTTAGTGTATGGCAAGCTCCCAGTAATTTGTAGCATTTATTATCTATAAAAGTGGAACTAATAAGAGAATGGGAAGACAAGTCACAGACTGGGAGAAAATATTTACAAAAGACGTATCTGATAAAGCACTGTTATCCCAGCAACAATAAGAAAATGAACCCAATTTAAAAATGGGTAAAAGATGTTAACAAATACCTCACCAAACACAGATGGCAAAGAAGCATATAAAAAGGTGTTCAAAGTCACATTTCATCAGGGAATTGCAAATTAGAACAACAATGAGGGGTGCCTGGGTGGCTCAGTTAAGCAACTGACTTTTGATTTTGGTTCAGATCATGATCTCAGGATCCTGGGATCGAGTTCCCCATCAAGCTCCCTGCTTGACTGGAAGTATGCTTCTCACTCCCCCCTTGTGCTCCCCTCACCTCAAATAAATAGATAAAATATTTTAAAAACAAAAACAAGAACAGTGAGGTACAACTACACATGTGTAGAATGGCCAAAATCCAAACACTAAACACTGATAAAGACGTGGAGCAATCAGGGCTCTCATCCATTGCCAGTGAGAATGCCAAATGGTACAGTCACTTTGGAAGATGGTTTACAGATTTTCACAAAATTAAACATACTCATGTTATACAATCTAGTAGTTGTGGGTATTTTCCCACGTGAGCTGAAAACTTCTATCCATACAAAAACCTGCACACAAACATTTATAGCAGCTTTGTTCGTAATTGCCAAAACTAGAAAGCAACCAAGATGTCCTTCAGTAGATCAACGTATAAGTAAACTGTGATACATCCAGACAATGCAATATTATTCAGCTTTAAAAAGAAATAAGCTATTAAGCCATAAAAAGACATGGGAGGAATGCATTTTTTAATTTTTTTTAATTTTTATTTATTTGACAGACAGAGATCACAAGTAGACAGAAAGGCAGCCAGAGAGAGAGGAAGGGATGCAGGCTCCCTGCCAAGCAGAGACCCCGATGCGGGACTCGATCCCAGGACCCTGGGATCATGAACTGAGTCAAAGGCAGAGGCTTTAACCCACTAAGCCACCCAGGCGCCCTGGAAATGCATATTTTTTTCAAATGTATATTATTAACTGGAGGAGCCAACCTGAAAAAGCTTTATACACTATATAATTTCAACTACATTCTGGAAAAGGCAAAACTATGGAGACAATGAAAAGATTAGTGGTTCCCAGGGCTTGGGCAGAGGGAGAACATAGAAGAATTTCAGGGCAGTGAAATTACTCTGCATGATATTATAATGGTGGATACCTATCTTTATACATTTGTCAAAACCCATAGAGTGGGGTTCACCAAGAGTGAACCCTAAACTATGGGCCTTGGGTGATGATGATGCATCAATGTAGGTTTATCAGTTGTAACAAATGAACCACTCTGATGGGGGGTGTTGATAGTGGGAGAAATGGGTGGCAGCAGGGGGTATATGGGAATTCTCTGCACTTTCCATTCATTTTTCTGTGGACCTAAAACCTCTCTAGAAAATGAAGCTTACTAATTTTTTTAAAGTGGAAAAAAAGTGGAATGAATAATCACTCCACGGAATTTATGAAAATTAAATGAATCCATGTGGTCTCTATGAAACTTGATGGGCTCCCATAGGACTCAGGTCTGGAAAGTTAACCTGGGTAAATCTCAGCCAGTTCTAATGTCCTACAAGAGAGATAATATTAACAATGCCACAGACTGGGGTGCTGGGCGGCTAAGTTGATTAAGCATCCAACTCTTAATCTGAGTTTGGGTCTTGATCTTGGGGGCATGAATTCAAATTCTACATTGGGCTCCATGATGGGCATGGGGGCTACTTAAAAGTTAATTAATTAATTAAAATAAATTACTAAAAATTAAAAACAACAACAGTAACAACAATATCATAGACTGATACAGTGCAGACATGGTCAAGATATTTTGTCTGAGTTTCCTCATTTGGAAACTGCTCTCTCCCTCTCCCAAAGGAGCCTTATGAGACTGTCAATCAAGTCATGGAAAGGCAACTGATTAAGTGGGTCAAAGAGCCCACCATTCCCTGGCCACAAGAAAACTCGAAACACCTAAGCAAAGACCAATTAGAGGGGTGCCTGGGTGGCTCAGTGAGTTGAGTCTCTGCTTTCAGCTCAGGTCATGATCTCAAGTTCCTGGGATTGAGCCCCGCATCAGGCTCTCTGCTCGGTGGAGATCCTGCTTCCTGCTTCCCCCCTCTCCTGCCTGCCTCTCTGCCTACTTGTGATCTCTGTCTGTCAAATAAATAAATAAAATCTTTAAAAAAAAAAAAAAAGACCAATTAGAGTTTTTCTGTAGAATTAGTTGAGTTACTGGAATAATCTCTCTTCTTTTAAGGTCACAAACTTAAGGATAATTAAAGCCTGAAATCTCTGAGATTCTTTCAACATGTGGGGAAAATGTGCTAGGAAAGAAACCCAAAATAGAAGGAAGCCAGACCAAAAGACAGAGGAAAATAGAGAAATGGATTCAAAGTGAATTTGAAGGTTTCTTGATCCACCTATGCCTAAAGCTGAAACTTGGAGCCCATATGCTCTCTTTTTGCCTATGCTGATTTTCTTTTTTAATTTTTATTTATTTATTTGACAGAGATCACAAGTAGGCAGAGAGGCAGGCAGAGAGAGAGGAGGAAGCAGGCTCCCTGCTGAGCAGAGAGCCCGGCGTGGGGCTCGATTCCAGGACCCTGGGATCATGACCTGAGCCGAAGGCAGCGGCTTTAAGCCACTGAGCCACCCAGGCGCCCCGCCTATGCTGATTTGAGATGGATACTTGTTACTTGCAGCTGAGTTAGTCCTTCATTATATAAGCCTTTCTTTTAAAAAGTTTAGATACTTTCCCAGTTATATCCTTTGTCTTAATAAAAGCCCTGGAAAGTGATTAGCGGCAGAAATTTTTCTGTTCATTTTTTTGGTAGGAAAAAGCTAATATGTTAAGAAACTTTTTCAAATTTACATAAGAAGTCAATGTTGGTGCGAAGTGTAGAACAGCAGTCCTATCAGGCCCACATTATGCCTTTCATGAGTTCCAAACACTTCTGCCTTCATGAACAACTTCTTCTATAAGATGATATTTAAAATTGCATTTTATGAATGGATTGGTATAAGGTAAACATAATCCAGATTGGTTTCTTTGTTATATATTATTTTTATATTCTTTATTTTTGTTCTTTTTTTTTTTAGATATTATCTTTAAGTCTTCTCCACACCCAATGTGGGACTCAAACTTACAACCCCAAGATCAAGAGTGGCATGCTTCACTGACTGAGCCAGCCAGGTGTCCCTTTTTGTTGTTTTAATAGAAACTAAAACAGGGCACCTGAGATCAAGTCCAACCTCTGGCTCTTGGCTAGCAGGGACCCGGCTTCTCCCTCTCCCTCTGAGACTCTCTCACTGTGTCTATCTCTCAAATAAGTAAACAAAATCTTTCAAAAGAAAAGGAAAAAAAAAATTTTTGGCCCTAATGTGCCAAATAGGTGAGATGAACCTGAGTCATGTTTGCAAAAGAAAATAAAAAGTATGGAAATAAATATGTGAATATACTCGGTACCCTCTTGACCATAAGTCACTGAACAAATGTAAAGACTACTAACTACAAAAGGCTGCTCTCGGGAGGGTAATGTAAACGCGTGGCTCATGCACATAGTCATGAAATGGTTAAACACCAAAACCCCAAGTGGCTACAAAGAGGAGACGCTTAATGGTAGGAGAGCAGAGGATGGGGAATCAATGATTTTGGCAGTAAGAAGCATTTTGCAAGTCAGCATACACCTCTGTCACTGGACCCTGTGCTCATGCCCTGGCCCAGCATGAGGCACTGGCAAGGAGAAGCAACCTTGGGCACAGCAGGAAGCTGACAGACACTGTGATGGGTCTAGGTCCTCCTCTTCCACTGGACAAGCCTGGCAGAAGCTGCCAAGAGGGATGTGGGCCAGTGAGGAGCTTTGGAAGCAAGGCTGGAAAGAAAGTTTATACCCAGGTGGCCACTGGCAGGGCGAGGCCCAAAAGCCTGGACCAGATGGCAGGGGCAAAGAGGTAAAATGAGGTCAAAGGTGAAAAAATGCCAAGTCAGGAATGAGAAGGATCAGGAGTGAGTCAGAACACAGTGCTGTCAGAAGAGGATCGTGTGCAAAGTCATGGACTAGAAGGCATGTTTTAGGGACCTGTTTTAACATGGTGATGACTCCACTGCCCAAAGGCAGTTGCTGGCATCGTAAGGAGTTCACACAGAGTCAGCAGACTGGATGAAACACAAAAAAACTCAAAAACACAGTCACTGAAGATTTACTCCTTTACTGTGAACTCTGAGCAACTGTTGGAGAGCCGGGGAATTCTCTGCTTGTGATACTGGACTTCAAGGAAGTAAGTGGTTTCAGTATGGGAATGTGGTATGCAGACAGCTTCAGATGCAGAAGAGGACTAAGAAAGAAAACCAGGCAAAGGTAAGACAACAAATGAAGGGGAGGACAGCAGATTCTGGACACAGATGTTGTCCTCTGCCCCATCTGGCTCTGGTTATCACAGTCCCCTAGCAAAGAGGGATTAGCATCAAGAAGCAAACAACGCTTCCATCTCCCTTGTGGTTTCTTGTGTGTGTGCATTTGCTTCAGTCCAACTGTGTGGGTTTCCTCCCCTCGTGTCAGCTCAACCAGCCTTTGTGTTCTCATTTCCCTGAAGAACTCTGAGGGCAAGGCCTTGCCGGGACACTGCTGGAACATAAGAGACACTGGTTATTATAGAAAGACACCTTGGACAAGGAGACTCCAACAGGCAGTCGCCACTTCGATCCTAGTGCCCAGATGGAGGAGAAGGTAACCCCTCGCCACCTCACCTCCTCAGAAACTGTAAAACAAGCCAGAACATTCGAGAGCAAGGCCTGAACAGGCCTCATTACTATGTGGGTGTGCCCCACATTACATAAGCACATGGATTAATTAAGAAGCAAGGTCAGGACTAAGAACTGGGTCAGACATGAAGGGGCCCAAGAAACAACAAGTACTCAGATAACTGAGAACATGCCCTGAGAACCTGCCAGGCAGCTGCACTGTTAAGTCAATAAGAACGCGTTGCTGGGAGATGCCCCGTCTCTGGAGGATGACTGAGCCTTTTTCTCTCGCTGCCTCTTCCTGTGCTGCTGAGGGAGGGACCGTCATGGCCCCAGGACAGCAGCCATGGTGGGAGGGAGGGCGTCCTCTGAGGAAGCCCACGGGGGCGGGGGGGGGGGGGCAGGGGCTCCACATGGGTTATGCTCTCCATGGCCCCCGCAGCTCCCTCAGTTCACCTTTGGGGAGTGCCTGGCCCAAGTTGAGAGCAGCAAGGGGAGGATGCCCAGGCTTCAAGAGCTTGGCCCACCCACTCCGTGCTTCTGCAGAGACTCCACAGGAGTACTCTCGGCCCTCTCGAGCCTCAGTCACAAGCCTCAACTACTCGTAAAGGCAGCACGCTCGGGTGCCTGGCTTCTCTCTTTGCCTTCTTCAAACGGTTGAAGTTTTCTCTCTCCATCTCTCTCTTTTTTTTTTTAATAAATATATTTGTTGCTATTTTTATTTTTGTTTTTCCCCAAACCAAAACTCCAAGGACCACTAGAAACACAAAGGAAAGGAAATTGTGATAAATAGTCACTTCCCAGACTACAGCCCAAACTCCTGGGAAGAGTTTGTCTTAACATCTGGTCCTGAGTTGCAGACCACAGATCTCAGTTTTGGGATTTGGGGGGTTTGTTTGTTTAAGATTTTATTTATTTATCAGAGATAGAGAGCACAAGCAAGGGGAGCAGTCAAGGGAGAGGAAGAAGGACACTCCTTGCCAAGCAAGGAGCCCAATGCGGGACTCGATTCCAGGACCCTCAGATCATGACCTGAGCCAAAGGCAGATACTTAACTGACTGACCCATTCTGCCTTCAGCTTAAAACTGCCCCCACAGATCTCAGTTTTAAGTTGAAGGCAGAATGGGCTTCTTTTAACCACTCTGTTGAAAAAGAGCCACAAAGGGACATCCAGCCTGTCACCCTCCTGGACTCTTCTACACTGAGGAGAGCTGGGAGTCGGTACTAGGCATCAACAACACAGGCGCCAACAACACTAGGGGCCTCTGACAGTCTCAGCGCCTCCCGGCCATTCTCAGTCCCCCTCCGCACTGTTACCCTTGATAGAGCTGACTGACCTTATGGAAAATTACCCCCAAAAAATCTGTGCAGGAAAGTTTCATGGAAAATTACAGAATGTCACAATGAAAAACTGCTGCTTAGCAGGGCAGAGGAACAGAACACAATCCTTTCCAGCGCCTCACTCCTCATCTTCACCTTTACCCTTCTACCTCTGCTCACTGACCATTCGCAATTGCCTTGTGCATGAATAAGGAAGAGTTGTGGCTACAATGACCATTGCGGGCAGGAGGAAGAACAGGTGGGTAGGTCCTGGGTGGAAACGGGAAAGCAACAGGAAGGCCAATGTGGCTAAAGCCTATATAGCAAGGGAGGGTGGGGTGGGGAGTGTGGGGTCTTACCAAGACCACAGTCTTGGTGAGAAGCTCCAGTTTTATTTTATTTTATTTTATTTTTTTTAAAGATTTTATTTATTTATTTGACAGAAAGAGATCACAAGCAGGCAGAGAGGCAGGCAGAGAGAGAGGAGGAAGCAGGCTCCCCGCTGAGCGGAGAGCCCGATGCGGGCCTCAATCCCAGGACCCTGAGATCATGACCTGAGCCGAAGGCAGAGGCTTAACCCACTGAGCCACCCAGGCGCCCTCCAGTTTTATTTTAAAGGCAATGGGAAATCACTGCAGAATCCTAAACAAGGGAATGGCGTAACCCGATAGACATTTTTCTAATACAAACTCTCATATTTTATTTGCTAATGCGCACATATTTCTAAATTAAGAAGAAGCTTACAAGATGGGGTACCTGGGTGGCTCAGTCAGTTAAGCATCCAACTCTTCATTTTGGTTCAGGGCATGATCTTGGGGTCTTGCGGTAGAGCCCCTCATCAGGCTCCAGGCTTCACAGGAAGTCTACCTGAGGATTTCCTCTCTCACTCTCCCTCTGCTCCTCCCCCTGCTTGTACTTACTATATATAATAAATATTTAGTTAATTTAATAATTAATTAATTAATCCTTTTTAAAAGATGCTCACAAGAAAGGTTAGGGTTGGGGTGCCTGGGTGGCTCACTGGGTTAAGCCTCTGCCTTCGGTTCAGGGCATGATCTCCAGGTCCTGGGATTGAGCCCTGCATCGGGCTCTTTGCTCAGCGGGGAGCCTGCTTTCCCCTCTCTCTCTGCCTGCTGCTCTGACTACTTTTGATCTCTCTCTCTCTCTCTGTCAAATAAATAAATAAAATCTTTAAAAAAAAAAAAAGAAATATAGAAAGGTTAGAGTTATTCACCCTACTCCTTTAGTAAGACTAGGTTTGAACTTTTTTTTTTTTTAAAGATTTTATTTATTTGACAGAGAGAGATCACAAGTAGACGGAGAGGCAGGCAGAGAGGGAAGCAGGCTCCCTGCTGAGCAGGGAGCCCGATGTGGGACTCAATCCCAGGACCCTGAGATCATGACCCCATCTGAAGGCAGCAGCCCAACCCACTGAGCCACCCAGGCGCCCCTGGGTTTGAACTTTTAAGTTACCTTTTTTTTAAGATTTTATTTATTTATTTGACAGAGAGACACAGCGAGAGAGAGAACACAAGCAAGGGAAGTGGGAGAGGAAGAAGAAGGCTGCCCACTGAGCAAGGCAAGGAGTCGGATGCCAGGCTCGATCCCAGGACCCTGGGGTCATGACCTAAGTCAAAGACAACTGCTTAAAGACTGAGCCACCCAGGCACCTCAAGCTACCTTTGATAAGTAGTGCATCTTGGCTCCTAGATTTCAAAGGAGATACAAGAATCTGTTTGCCTTTTTTTTTTTTTTTAATTAGAATTGTGGTAAATTTAGCCCAACTCTGGAGTTTCTCCCAATAAGACAAACACTTCAAGAATTTCTTAACTCTCCGGAGGAAAATACAAGCTGACCATATATTCCTAACACCACATTTTAAATAATCTAAGTACTGAACAATATTTATGATTAGGTCAGGGGTCAAAAAGTTTTTTCTGTAAAGATCCAGGTAGTAAATAGTTTAGGCTGTGAGGCCAGGTGTTCTCTGTCACAAGCTCTTAAATCGGCCATTGCCGTGCAAAGCCGCCGTGGACAACACACAAGCAACCGCTTACAGTGTGTTCCAGCACTCCTTTATTTATAAACACAGAAATGTGAATTTAATATGATTTTCAAGAGACAAGAAGTATTCTTCTCCTTGTTTTTTTCCCAAGATGAAAACACCATTCCTGGCTTGTGGTTAACATAAAAACAGGTAGCAGGCCAGATTAAGCCAAGGGGCTGCAGTTTCTGGTCTCCTGTTTTAGATGAACTGGTAGATCGGTAAATGCCTTATAGACATTTTTATTTTTTTGTTTTATGTTTTTAAAGATTTTATTTATTTATTTGATAGAGATCACAAGTAGGCAGAAAGGCACACAGAGAGAGAGAGGAAGGGAAGCAGGCTCCCTGCCAAGCAGAGAGCCCGATGCGGGGCTCAACCCAGGACCCTGGGATCATGACCCGAGCCAAAGGCAGAGGCTTTAACCCACTGAGCTATCCAGGTGCCCCCCTGATAGACATTGTTAATGGGATCATTTGGGTTACCATGTGGATCATGGAATGTGGGGAGCAATGACAGAAGCAGGGAAATCAATCAGGAGGTAATCGGCATCACCTAAGCAAGACATGAGGGTAGCCTTGACTAGGATAATCAGCAGAGGAGTTGGAAAGAAGTGGATTGGATAGCACACTATGGAAACTCTGGCGGGATTTTGCTGATACAGTAAATGGGAGCAGAGAAGGAAAGAGCAGAGGGAAGCATGATCTTGGGTTTGGTCTTGAGCAACTGGATGTATGAACATGTCATTTACTTTGATGATGAAAACTAGGAAGGAAAACATTCAGGAGAAAATCAAGAGTTCTGATTTATCGGTGTTAAGTTCAAGATGCCTGCTAGGTATCCAAATGAGGATACCCAGGAAGGTGGAATCCCAGGAAAATATCAGGGCTGAATATATGGGGGTGAGAGACCTTTAGGAAGTAATTAGGGCCCAGGACTAGTTCAGATCAATGGGGGTATATGGAAAGAGAAGAGAGGGTCCAAGAAAGGCGCTCACAGGAATTCCCAGAGTGAGCAAAAGAAAATGAAGGTAGCCCACAGACAAAATGGACCAATCAGAAGAACGGGTTACCATAAAGGTGAGAGAAGCAAGTTATTGGTGAAGGCTGTGATCAAAGATGAGAAATTGGGCTGAGAGACAGTACTGTGAGGACAACAAAGTGATCATTAGATTTGGTGACATGAAAATAATGTATCTTTGACAAGAAGAGTCTCAAAGAACTGATGGAGATGAGAAGATGAGTTGAATTGTGACTGGGACTTCCAGTTGAGCATCAAGTTTAAACAGGTGTAACTGAGGTGCCTGGCTAGCTCAGTCAGTACGGCATGCGACTCTTGATCTTGGGTTTGCAAGTTTGAGTCCCACATTGGATGTAAAGATTACTTAAAAGATAATAATAAAATCTTAAGAAATAATAATAAAATCTTTAAAAAAGTGGATTAATAAAAAATTTAAAAATAAACACAGGTGTATCTCCATCCCCTCCCAACACTCACTAAAGTCAACATGATGAAATACAGAGGTACGAGCCCACAACAATGCGTGTGACGCAAAGGTGGCAGAGGTCCAGAGAAATTCATAAACCCCTGGAAGAGGTAAGAAGCTGGGTAATGGTAACTAACTTAGCAACACAGAAAAAGGCGGAACCAAGAGACTGCAAAGGTGGGGCGGAAGGGGAACCAGCAGGAGGCAGGCTGATTCCCATCACGGAAGCTCAGAAAGGCTCATGACTTTGAGCAAAGGTGAGAACAGGAGGATAAGAAAGTCTTTGTGAGGAAGCACTGACTCCTCCAGAGCCCCGCCCCCCAATCCTGCGTTTTCCGGAAAGTAACCTGGTGGGAAATCAATGGTTTAGTGTCTGCAGAAATTAATCCAGAGAGACTTGAGAATAACAGACAGAGGGGCACCAGGGAAGTAAAGATGAGGTATTGTCCTGAAAGCCAGGGAGGTAGGTAAAATTCACATAGAAAGTGGTGAGATTGCTCTCACCCTCCCTGGCTCATCAGCCAGCTGAACTCACAGCTGGTGCTCTTGCTCTCGCTTGCTCTCTCTCCGCGGCCAGCTGAGCAGCGGTGGACTATGCCCATGCCAGGCTGGCTGTGTGCAAACAAAGGAAGGCGGTCAAGATGAGAGGAGGAGAAAGCAGCTGAGATGAAGGATGCTGCCCCCCCCCCCCAGGAAATGGGGAGAGTTTTGGGTTTCATCGTGAGGCCAGGAGCAGGCAGTTCTTCCCATCCCTGGCTGTGACACTGCCCAGTGTGTCCTTCCCACAAACAGCCTTCCAGCAACAGCCTGAGTAGCCCTGACCTCCCCCTTGTAACCAGATGCTCCTCCAACACGACGAGGGGCCACCTATATAAGGCTGCTTTTCCAGACCCTGTCCGAGCTTCATTTGTCGTCTTCCTTGGTCTCTGGCACTCAGAGGTGCCCATCTCTTGCCACCCCTTCCTCAGGGACTTGTGGCCAGGAGCTGCCCAGCTCAGCTCTGGTTGTTCTGGGAAGGCAGGCAGTGACCCCACTCCTAAAAAGGCCAGCCTGTTGAAAATATTTGTGTAGCCAACCATTTTACAGACAGTGGAAAGTAAAGCACAGGGGAGTTAAACAATTTGCCTAAAGCCCCAAAGCTTAATAATTGCAGGAAATGCTTGGAGTAAAATGTATAGGCTCCCGACTTTCAGTCCCTGACTCTTGGTCCGGCCCCACTGGCCCCTCCCATGGTGCTCAAAGATGGCTGTAACAGGTGGGATTTGGTTATTCCCATGGCCTGACTGAAATCAAACCACTAAAACATGAAACTTTAGGGTCCCCATCGTGTAGAAGACAACACACCGCGTGCAGAGTCCAGCGACGAGTTCTAGTCCCACCCCCTCCTCTTGTTCTGTGTTATCACTTAGGCAGGTCACTGACCACCTCTCGGGACCTATTTCTTCACGTGTAAAATGTGGGGAAAGTGACAGTACTAGGAGCAGATTCCAAGGGCCTGGGAGGATAGTCTGACTACGCTTCTGACACTGGAGATTTCCGTCGGGGCTCCCCATTCATTTAAACACTTACGCTACTTGGAGGTTTTATTCCTATATGTATATTTGTTTTAACATTAACATGGGTAACAGCAGTATCCCCCACGGATAATTCACATCAAACCGATGTTTCAGGAAGATGATCCATATTGATTCCCACATTGCTTGTCCTCGGCATAGCATTACATTTCCGGATTCGAGAACCCTGGGACAAGAATGCTTAGGAAAATTGTCGGCTCTTAAAGTTCTTTAAAATGGTGCAAACTTCAACAAGTGCCAACTCCATTTGGCCGGTATGGGAGCCAATATCCCCCAAACCATCCATTCCTAGAACAGAAATCAACACCGAAGCTGTGGTCAAGATTCAGAGGGTCAATGCTGGTGCATACGCAGCCATTTTGAAGCTGTGAGACCAGACCAGTTAAGTAGGAGCCAGGCCCACATTCCTTCAGACTGATCTGTTCCCAAGAGACAACGACGAGCAAAGACTAGTGACAGCCATTACCATGATGGTGCACCTGAGAACCTTGTTTCGAGCTTCTCTCTCATACTCCAAGACTTGTTCTAGGGGCTGCACTTAGGGTGGAGGAGTTTTGGGAGATGGGGAAGTGCAGAGGCCCCCTGGAATGGAATAGCGGGATGCATGTCTAGGGCATGACAGCCAGTGGCCTCCTTTCCTGGAGGCTCTAGTGGAAAGCCATAGTATTTAACATTTTCAGGCCCTCCCCACACCTCAGAAATGCTGACCATACCTCACATGGTGGGCTTCTTGGGAGTTCTAAGCAGAAGGTGTGTGTGTGTGTGTGTGTGTGTGTGTGTGTGTGTGTTTATTGGGAGGGAGTCCAGGCTGGGTAACCTTCCCAAGCACTGGTGTCAAAGCTTCCTGCCCAAAGGGAAGGACCAGAGCTCTCTGTCACCTCCATGACTTTGCAAATACTATTCCCTCTACTTGAAATGATCATCTTCCTGCCTTCCCACCCTGCACGGACAAAAGCACCAGTTGCTCTAGGAAAGTGTCCTCCAGAGCCCCACCTCCAGGCAGAATCAGACAGCACCTCCCATGCCTCCCCATCATTTTGTACAGTTCCCTCTTAAACTGTATGTCACCTGACCCGTCAGCTGCTTTCTCACCTATCCCCATCCACTTTCCAGGCTTTGAGCTTTCTGTCTGCACCTGACACAGATCTGATGCTAAAAGATCTCTTTTTCATGTCCCCTGTGAAGGAAGGAACACACATGTTAAAGAGGAAAGCAGCCGCAACAACTGGGGCAGTGCGGCCACAGAGGGCCACGCTGTGCGGATCCACCACCAACTTTCCAAGGCCTCACAGGGCCTCACTCGATCCACAAGATACTGGACCTTAGAGAAGTCCCTTTCCTGCCACCCAAAATTGCCCTTTCCTACCACAGTTACCCTCTGGAGCCCCCAGCAGAAGAAAACTGGGGATTGAACTCTTTCTCTGCCCAGGCACCAGAGGAGGGGAAGCCTGGGTTTCTGGGCCTCCATAACTAGGCCCCCCGGGAAACTGAAGGAGCTCCCACACCCCCACTGAGAAGCATGTTCTCCCAGGAGAGGCGGCTAGCTTCTCTCCCCCGCAGGGCAGGTCCCCAGCAGGAAACCTGGGCTGGGGCCCAAATCACACTCCCCCTTCACTCTCCTTCCTGCTCGGTCTGTCCCTATCCCATGTCAACATTCCTGCCAAAGTCCCTTTCTGTAACTCTAACCTTGTTCCTCTTCCTGTCTCCATCCCTCTCCTCCTTGTGCTGTTCCAGGACTCCCTCCTTGATCCCCAGCCTCTCCACCCCTGAATGTCCTGTTGGTAAACACCACAGAGTGTTCTGGAATACAGTGACCCGCAGGCACCCTCAGTGGCCAAGGGCCCTTGAGGACATGGCAGCAGGGGCTGGCTAGAGCTCCCAGTCTCCAGCCAGACAGCTCATCCCACTAGGGAGCTGCTGCTTCGATTCCAGACAACAGACATCATCAAGGCCCACTCTGGTCTGGGCCCTGTTCTAGGTCCTGGAGGGACACACACAGCCCAGCCAAGCCCCTGAAGGGAGGTAGGCATAAGAACCCATAGTTACAATCTGTTGACCACACAGGGAAGACATCTAATGAGTGGGAAGGGCAGAAGAGGCAAGGGAAGGGAACAGAGAAGAAATCAGGGTAGCCACCCCACCCCAGGAGTAGGACCCTGAAGCCTGCCTTCCGAGAGGGGAGCTAGTGAAGGGAACCAAGGAGACTCTCCAGCTTCACTATTCCCCAAGCTCAACAGCCATATTCCCTGTTCAATTCACAAACAGTGGACCCAGGAGAGTCCCCCAAGTGTCCAGGGTGGGAGGGCCAAAACCTCTGCACAACCCCATCCTGGGGTACCGATTCCAGATTTCAGCACAAAGCCCCAGGAGTAAAACCAACAAGACTGCGCATGGTGTCAAGGAGGAAGAAGAGAGAATCAGGAGAGGAGGCCAGGTACAGAGGAGGGTGTGACACGGGTCTGGGGGGAGGAGACAGGAAGCAAAGGCTGAGCTGCCGGGGATAACTGAACACAGCATGCGCTACAGGTTTGCAGGGGCTGAGCATCACACGTGCCCTGAAAGAGGCCTCCTCAGCCCTTCCCGATGGGGGGTGGGGGATGCTGCTTACTCGGCCTCCCTCCCCTGGGGACCACCAGAGTGGCTGCAATGGACTCTCCACCCAAGGTCGAGTGAGCACTCAACTAAGGTCAAGTGGGCTCTGAAGAGGCTCCCGCCCTAGACTTTGCTCAGGTACTCACTTCACACATACCTTTTTATAGACCTCAAAACACAGAATTTGATTACTCATAACCTTCGGTCCTTACTGCATTTTTATATCAGTGTATGGCCTTCATTCATTATTTTATCTGATGTCATGCTGAAGGATTTCAAAGTCAAACTCAAATTACTGATAATCAAATAACAGGTTTGTATATTACTGATGGGGGTTAAACACAGGAAGTTAAAATATATTAGCCCCTTCAGGGACTGGGAGAACTTCTGGGTTCCGAGCAAAAAACAAATAGAGGGGCACCTGGGTGGCTCAGTGGATTAAGCCACAGCCTTCGGCTCGGGTCATGATCTCAGGGTCTTGAGTCATGATCTCAGGGTCCTGGGATCGAGCTCCGAGTCGGGCTCTGTGCTCAGCAGGGAGCCTGCTTCCCCCCTCTCCCTGCCTGACTCTCTGGCTACTTGTGATCTCTCTCTCTCTTTAAAAAAAAAAAAAAAAAATAGAAATGAAGACCATCTCAGTAAAGCTGAAGGGTATGGCTTCTTTAATTACATTGAAACTCAGAAATCCAAAGGTCATCCTTTTCCAAAAGTCCTGCCCCGCCCCTAGGATCCCTAGAAAGTTGGCAAGCTATGCCCAGCCAGCCAAACCCAGCCCACTACCAGTTTTGTAACTGGGATCCTGGGAGCTAAGAATGGTTTTTACATTTTTAAGTGGTTAGGGAAAAAAGCCGAAAGAAGAATTATATTTTGTGACACATGAAAATTACATGAATTCAAACTCCAGCATCCAAAAATGAAGTTGTATTGGAATACAAGACCCTTCATTCCCCTGTATCGTCCACAGCTGCTTTCACGCTAAGGTGCAGAATTAAGTGTAAGAGAGAGGGACTACCCAAAAGCCTAAAATATTCCCTCTCCAGCCCTTTGCAGAAAGGTATGCCAACACCTACTGTAGACCAAAGTCCAGAAAAGAAATTTACGACCCCTCGATCTGTCTTCTTTCCCTCTTCCCCTTCCTCCCCACCTCATTTCCCCTCTCCCTCTCCTTATTCCTCCTGCAGTTGTTTGGGACCAAGGAGTGGGTGTTTAGTCATTTCCTTTACGTAAGATCTTGCCCCTTTCTGACTCCAGCCTCACGAGTAAACCGGAGGGACAGGCAGAAGAACCCTCCCAAAGTCAGAGCTTTCTCACGGGCGTGCCTCCAAGGGTCACCGGTTTGCAGCAAGGCGGTGTGGTGAGGCCCTCCCCTCCCCATTCCCCCAGGGGGCAACTGGAGCACAGGAGCTTCTGACTCCTGAGGGAAACCTCACCTACAGCTCCTTAGAAGGTGACCTCTCTGGCAGCCAGGACAATGATCTTCCCCCAAGCAGTGAGGAAGGCCCCCACCCCGGGACATGTCTTTCAGCAGCCAGCTGCAATGAGCTCCCTCCATCCCATTGTGGACAAGGAGGCATGTGTGTTCTGTGTTCTCCAGGTAGGGCAGAGCACGGACCCAGAGGGGTAAAGCAAGAGAGAGAGAGCTGGAAGGAGCTCCTGGGGGGAGGGGGAGGGCAGCATCAGACGGCAGTCCTAAAGCTCTCTCCTCACACATATGTATAGAACCATACAATTTATTGTCCAAATGGGTGCAGTCTTTTCTGTCCAAATCAACTTGAATGAGGTATTATTTACATAGAGTAGAATGTACCCATTTTAAATAAAGTGTACGATGAGTGAGTTATCTACCAGTATACCATGGCTATAACTAAGGTAAAAAGCATTGCCATGACCCCCCAAAGTTCCTGTGTACCCCTTTGTGGTCATCCCTCCAGCGCCCCCAACTGCCCCAGACAACTACTCATCTGCTTTCCATCACTACAAATTAGTTGTGTCTGTTCTAGAATTTCAAACAAATGAATCAATCATACAGCATGTACTTTTTTGCATCTGGGTTCTTTCACTCCGGATAATGTTTTTAAGATTCATCCATGTTATGTGTCAACACCAAACTGATGTACTTTCTTTTTTTTTTTTTTTTTTTGAGTGAAAGGTGCTGTGAATAGTCATGTCAGGTCATAAGGCGTAAGTCAGAACCTTCAGGACAGGTCAGGACAATGGCCACTCTATGTATGTGCGCAGTTTCTATCTTTTCTGCAAAAAGATGGAAACTTTTTGAGTCAAAATTAAGCTGGTTGTGGGTTGCTTGGGTGACTCAGTCGGTCAAGCATCCAACTCTTGATTTTGGCTGAGGTTATGATCCTCAGGGTCCTAGAAGTTGAGCCCCACATCTGGCTCCACGCTCGGCGCGGAGTCCACTTCTCTCTCTCCCTCTGCTCCTCCTCCCCACCTTTTTCTCTCTCTCTGACACAAATAAACAAGTAAAATCCTTTTAAAAAAAGGGGGGAGGGTGATGAATGCTAAAGCCAGTGCCTTATCACAAGAGACTTCAACACTGCATGTGTCAAAGGACAAATAAAGAAACATATTCTTTAAATATATTATCTTCAACTACTATACATTTTTGAGTGGTTATAAAGAATTTTTTTTTTTATCACCAACTTGTACTAATAAAATTTTTCCCTCCAGCAATCATCTTGCAGCAGGTAGCAAGAATTTGAAGAAATTATTGAAAATCTTGATCAGAAGTTTTATGTTGCCGTTTCAGTCTGAAATTCGTCTAGATGGCTCAGACTTAACCACTCCGTTAAGTGGTTGCCAGGTTCCGGGGATGGAGTCCTGCATCGAGCTCCCTGTTCAGCAGGGAACCTTCTTCTCCTTCTGTCTGCCACTCCCTCTGCTTGTGCACACACACTCTCTCTCTCTCTCTCTCTCTGGCAAATAAATAAATAAAAACTTTTTAAAAAAATGCTATGTTAATGCAAGGAAGTTTATGTTTGCCAACAAAATATTTGAAATTATTTTATTTAGGATTTTACACAAATTCAATGTTAATATTTTCTTTTACTTTGTACCTTACTGTAATCACATAACATGAAGAAATGTTATGCATTCGCTAAGCCCCATATACGTGTCCCCGAGTCCCCTTCAGTTTATTCCAGGTTCCGTACACATACTCTCATCTTCCAGGAGAGCTGTGACCGGAAAAAAATGATTAGGCAGCACAGCCCCGGACTCTGGTGGCCTGGGTTGGAAACCTTTGTTTTGCTAAAGCAGTCTCTACTGCCCTCTAGTGATGATCTTTATGGCTGGGTCTCCACAGTAAAACAGTGACGTAAAGGGTTATTCAATATATGGCTTTATATTTGCAAAGATATCATCCCTATCATGCAGACAGTATGCCTGCCTTGGGTCCTGGCAGGTGAAAGCCTTCATGGCATTCCCCTGGTGCTGCATGGGGCCAGGAGAGGTCTCGTATTCCATGATGCTTCCATTCCCTCTGTCTTCATCTCCTCCACTACTACAGCATAAGGAATATCTCTACCTTCGCTGGCAAGAAGACCCCCTCTTACCATCACCTAGAACCACCAGCCTCGGAACCCCTTCCCATCCCCCAGATCCCCACTCCCACAGATAGCACCCACTCTGTCCAGCAGTCTGATAGCTACAAGCAAGCTCCTGGGGTCAGGTAGCCAGAGGATTCATGGATCCCCTCAGCACACTGAGGAAAAAGCGGCCAGTTCCACCATAACACTCCTGCATGCCCACCCCATCGCCTAAGTGGAGACCTGGCCTTTTATGCCCTAGCAGCAGCAGGTAGCAAGTGGTCACCAAGAAAAAGCACAGAATCATCATCCATCAACTGATACATAAAGTACCAGTTTTAAGATATCAAGGTAAGTTACATAAAAGTTCTATGAAAGTTGGAGCATATAAAAGTTGAGGATAATTTTTGCAAGTAGCAAAAACTTTGTTGAGGACAGCAGAGCTCATCTGAATTGAGAACTACCAGGGCACTTGGGTGGCTCAGACTGTTGAGCATCTGCCTTTGGGGCTCGGGTCATGATACCAGGATCCTGGGATCAAGCCCCATTTCAGGCTCCCTGCTCGGTGGGGATGCTGCATCTCCTTCTCCTCCTCACTCTTCCTCTCTCTTACTAGTTCTATTGCTATCTCTGTCTCTCTCTCTGAAAAAATAAAATAACATAACATAAAATAAAAAATAAAGTAAGTTTTTTTTTTAAATATTTTATTTATTTATTTGACAGACAGAGAGCACAGGTAGGCAGAGAGGCAGGCAGAGAGAGAAAGGAGGAAGCAGGCTCCCTGCCGAAGCAGAAGTCGATCCTAGGATCTTGGGATCACGACCTGAGCTGAAGGCAGCGGCCCAACTCACTGAGCCACCCAGGCACCCAAAATAAAGTAAGTTTAAAAAAAATAAAATGAGGGGCTCCTGGGTGGCTCAGTGGGTTAAGCCTCTGCCTTCGGCTCAGGTCATGATCTCAGGGTGCTGGGATCGAGCCCCGCATAGGGCTCTCTGCTCAGCGGGGAGCCTGCTTCCTCCTCTCTCTCTGCCTGCCTCTCTGCCTACTTGTGATCTCTGTCTGTCAAATAAATAAATAAATAATCTTTTTTAAAATTTTAAATAAATAAATAAAATAAAATGAGAACTACCACTGACTGCTGGGGTTATTTCAGTTATACTGTGAACACAAATCCAGCAAACTACAAATTCCACATAACACATACTGGTATTTGGTTCCAGCCCATCTCCGTCTTTGGAGCCATCTTTAGTCTCCGATCCATTTGGAGACCTCTGAAGTCCAGAGGCCCTGGCTCCTTATCTTCCCCAGCGCCCCCATATTCCAGGCTGAGACCCAGAAGTCCATCTTGGGAAGTGTTGTCAGAAGATGGAGTGTTGGGGCGCCTGGGTGGCTCAGTGGGTTAAGCCTCTGCCTTCAGCTCGGGTCATGGTCCCAGGGTCCTAGGATCGAGCCCCACATCGGGCTCTCTGCTCAGCGGGGAGCCTGCTTCCCCCTCTCTCTCTCTGCCTGCCTCTCTGCCTACTTGTGATCTCTCTCTCTGTGTCAAATAAACAAATAAAATCTATAAAAAAAAAAAAAAAGAAGACGAAAAAGAAGAGGGAGTGTTAATTTCACGACTGCTGTGAGGAAGGGCATCAGAAGGCCACAGGCTTTCTTGCCCAGCCTCTGCTTCTTAGTGGGACCTTCAGAAGCACACATTCCCTACCCAAGTGCTCTTTCCAGGAGATTAAATCCCAGTCTTGATGTCTAATAATTCCCTTTGCCCCAGACTTTGTGAGCAGAATTGCCTTGGGCTGTGCAGGTGGACAGTAATCAGCCCCATCTCTTCCTAGTCACAAATACATATGGCACAACAAGGCAGGTACAACTGTGTCCAGGTAGGCTGGCTCTGGGCATAACTCACTTGAAGCCATAAAGCAGCTCTCCTGAGAACCCCACACACATACTGGCTGCCAGTCTGTGGATTAGCGGGGACCCGCTAGGCCTACACACACACACACACACACACACATACATATACACACACACAGACACACACACATTTCTAACTAACTCAAGCATTAAGAAGGCCCATGAAGCTGAAAAGTCCAGGAATGGCTAACTTCAGGCAAGGCATCTCATCGCAGGGCTCAAATGATGGCATTATCCAGTCTCCTCTGCCTCTGCTCTGCTCTCCTTGCTGACTTCAATCTCAGATTTCACATCTAAGGGAGAACGACTGCTAGCAACTTTAGCTCTTCATCTTCCCAGATCAAAGGCCAGTGGGGAAAGAACAAGTCTCTTCCCCAAAGCTCCTGCTCCAGTTCTGGAATCCCACCTCGCTAGATAGCTGTTGAGCCCTCCTGAGCTGCACACTATCATCAGGTGATGGAACCAAACATGAGCTCAGGATGTCTAGGTTATTTTCCCCCCCCTGAAATATGGATTCTAAGGCGGCAGCAAACTCAAGTCCCAAATTCTGGGTCAAGACAACCTGTCCATGACTACTTCCTGGGGTCAAGTCCCCATTTCTACAGAATTCTTTATCCTCTTATCTTTCCTTCTCTTTGCTGGGCTATCCACCCAGGGGCCTACCCCAGGAAGCCTGTCCAGGTCAGCTGAACCTCCTTGCTTTTCATTATCTACTTCTCTGTACCTGCTTCACCACCTCCAAATTTAGACTGGGGACTGGGAGCACTTTTTTTAAAACACTTGGGTCTTTTAGCAGCAGGCAGCCAGAATTCCCAGGAAATTCTGGGAAAGACAGAGCTTCTCCATGCCCTGAGATGCCCCCTGGCCCAGGAGACCAGCTACAGCTCCAGGTGTGGTAGGTGAAGGACTGGGAATTCAGGGACAAATAAGAGCAGTACAAGAAGCACTCAGCTTCCTTCCAGATGGCTCAGACTATGGAGGGTCTCAAAGGCCATGCTGAAGGAGCTGAGACTTTATCCAACCATCCCAGCAGATAGACAATATTCAAAAGTTTTTGTTGAGTGGATAATGGATATATGAACAAACAAGTAACCTAGCCCAGAGATGGAAAGTGACTTGCCCTACATCACACAGCAAACAAGTAGGAGGAAAAGAACCAAACTCCAGGCCTCCTTCTGTCCATCCTGGGGTCCAAGCTGCCTCCATCCCAGCAGGGCCTTTTGGGAAGCCTGAAGATTATCAGCCAACAGTTTCATGTCTCAGGGGCCCTAGACCTGTGCTCCTGACCTTGGAACGAGAGCAGGAGCCTAGGGATTGGAAACTTGGACACAGTCAGCAGGAACCAGCAACTGGGAAAGTTCAGGAAGGCACAAGCTGGCACTTAACGCTTAGGCTAGGGAATTTGAGTGAGTGAATTCTCTGGGTGTGAAATAGAGGATGGGCAGAGAACCAGCCCACAGCTCAGCTACATTTTGTTCTGAGTGAGTCCAGACTCTGAGAACAGCCCATGTCTGACGAAGCTCAGACCACACACCCTTACAGGGGTACAATATCTGAAGAAGCTTTGGGAGAGATGGGAGGCAGGCATTTCTCCTGCTGAGCCTGGCCTTTTCCACCAGGCACAGAGCTCCCCACAGGCTGCCATTAAAGAGGCCAGGGACTGGGATTTCGGGTGGTGGGAAGAGCCTACTGGCCCCTGGTGTAGAGGAGCCTGAAACTAATCTAAGGCAGGATAAATCTAGACTTCAAAGGTGAAAAGAGATCCAGAATTTCCATAAGAGTAAGAACGTAGCATCTATCTCACCACCGTACTCCCTAGTGCCTGGAACAGAGCCTGACCACATAATAGATGCTCAATAAATATTTGTTGAGTAAATAATGGACTCCATAGGTTTGGGGGAAGTAATTTTTCTCCCTTTTTGCTGCCTACAATCCCCTCTCTACCACACCCCCACCACCTGATACAAAGGCCTGGCAGGAGTCAAGTCCACGGCATTTACAGTGGTTCATTGAGAACTTACCATATGAGTGGTAGCCCGCCCCAAGTAGAACATGTACCTTAGCTCCACCAAACACGTTGGATGGATGCAAAGGGTAACAGGCTGGAAATCAGGAAGTTTAACTCCTAGGGACAGCTCAGGATCTCTCAGGGACAGATACGAAAAAGCACTTTCAGAACATTTTTACATTTAATCATCTTACTATTATCCCCATTTTATGAATGTGACAAGTAAGATTGTGGGTAGCTGGATCACACAGCTGAGGAGTGGCAGCGCAAGCCACGGGGACTCCTCTCATCCTGTGAACTGACCATAGGCAGCTTCTTTGTCCTCTGGGGTCCACTTCCCAACCGTGATGCTGAGGACTCTGAACACAGTCCTGGACCTCCTGGGGTAGAGGCATCCCATGTGGGCCCTTGGGCTGCTTGCCACTGCCACCTCCTCGGGGATCCTCGGGTCCCCTCACTGCAGGCCTTTCCAGGCTTGAATGTGCCCGGGTGCTGGGCATCAGGGACTGCCTGGGCATGTCTGAGGCCACTATCCTGTCTAGATCTTTCTATCACCTTTCCCTAGAACAGAGAATGGAAAAGCCAGACCAGGAAGGCAGGAAAGAAAGAAAAGGGAAAGCAGGAGGCGGTGAAGAGACACCCAGCCCCACAGCACAGCCCCTCCCCTCCCCCTCAGTCTGTCCAGTCTGGGAGCCCCTTCATAAATCCATGGTCGGGGGAACCCCCTCAGAACACAGTTATTTAACACCCACAGAGGGCTGTGGGAGACAAGCTGTGCAGGTTCAGAAGCCCCACAGATGAGCAAGATTCACGCCTGTCCCCCCAAAAAGTCACAGATCTCGAGGCTGGGGGCCATGAGGAATGGGGGGGTGCGTAGACAAGACAAGGTCACCTTCAACCCAGCCTGAAAAGTGCCAGGAGGGGACAAGTCAAGGTGACTGGATGCACCTTGAGAGTTCAGGGAAGAAGGGGAGCATGACATCACTCCTGCCAGGATATGTCAGTGCCAGGGGTGTTTCAGCTTGAGAAAGAGCACAGACAGGGAGAGAGGACACAGTCACCATGAGAAAACCTGCCATGTCCACCGGCTCTGGAGTCCTCCTTCCAGAACACAGCCTCCAGCCCTACTTTTTATTTCTACCAGCCTGCCCCTGAGCGTCCCGGTGAACTCCAGGCTCTGGACCTCTCCCAGTTCTCCCAGGGCAGGTCCGTCATGCACCCTCTGGCTTGCCTGACTTTTAGTCCCCTCTTCCCTGATCTCAGACCCTTTGCCAGTGAGGACTGCAAGAAGGTCACTTACAGAAGTTCAGCTCCACTGTGGAGTCAGGATCTCCATTAAACAGGGAACCTTCCTGAAAACCCTCATTCAGCCCCCAAGGTCTCCCCAGTTTTCTAGCCAAATAGCAGCCCTTCACTTCTCCCCTCAAGCCCCCAAATCATCCTTTGCCAATCTCAGTATTATGAATATCCTCTCCACCTCCTCCACGGATGGGGCGGTCAATCTACAGGCACTCTGTCAATTTCACTTCCTTCAAATCTGTACCTCTCTCATCCCCCATTCTTTCCCCCATAAGTGATTCCCCCTGTCCAGTCTTAGCCAGGTCTTGTGCCTGCTTCACCCAGCTTTCTGATCCAGATGGACAGATAGACTCATACAGGTGTGTGTGTGTGTGTGTGTGTGTGTGTGTGTGTGTGTGTGTATCCTCTTGACTCTCTGTTCTCTAGAAAACTCTAATACAACCCTTCTCTCCAGTTCATCCAGGGAGGGACATGGCCCAGGCTGCCTTCCTGGGGAAATTCAAATAAGTGTGAGATCATTGTGGAGATCCTGGCAGTGCTGTGGCCTTCTTCTCTGGCACCAAGGATCCAACTTGAGCATCACCCTCCTGGCCTGGCCTGCTCCTTGCAATCCTTCCAGGAATAGACTGGCTCGTGACCCAACACTGAGGAGGTCCCTTGTACTGATGAGACAAGATTATGAGAAAATGGATCTAATTTAAAGAAAATGTTGATAAGTGTAACAAACATTCCCTCTGCAGATTACATATCAATGCTGAAGAGTCACCAAACCTCTGGTCTCATCAGATTTAGTCACTCATGCACTCACTCCACAAATATTTATTGAATTTCTACACATTCCAGACACTATTTTAGGCTTTGGGAATGCAGCAGTGAACCAAAAAAAAATTTAAAAAAAATTACATTCAAGGATAGAAAAACAGACAAGGAACAGATAGGTATAATATTTTACAGGAAGATCAAGAGCTAGCAAGAAAAATGAAGCAGGGTAAGAGGATGGATAGTGGAGAAGCCCAGGAGGGAGGTGTCTGATTTATGTAGAATGCTTGTAGAAAGTCTTTTCGTGAGGGTAGCATTTGAACAGAGGCCTGAAGGAAGTGAGGGAGTGATCCAGGCAGATCTTTGAAAGAAGAGCTTTCCAAGCAGAGGGAACAGCAAATGCAAAGACCTTGAGGCACGGCGTGCTGACATCCTTGAGCAGCAAGAAGGCCAGTCTGGCTCAGTAAAGGGAACGAGAGAGAGTATAGTAGAAGTAGTGGGAGGCCAAGTCAGATAGGATCATAAGTCTGTGATAAGAACTTTAAACTTTACTCTGAGAAAGAAGAAGAAGCCAGTGGAATGTTTGTCCAGAGTTGATAGTATTAACTCCATAAAATCCAGAAGAGGTGTACAATAAAGGAAAGGGGAGAGCTGGTTTTACTGTCCAGAGCTCTGTGCCAGCATTTCCTGGGCACCTCTGTGACTGAATTCTCGACGCCCCATTGCTTTGCCTCCAGTGACTCAGAAATGGGACCTGGTTATTCTCAGAAATGGGACCTGGTTCCACCTTAGGGAGAACCACTTGGCAACTGGAGAAGGGTAGTGAGGGAGAAGGACCACCAGGGGGCCACACATTGACCATCCTCTCTACAAGGTTACGCCACTGCTTTCAACATTGCTTCCACTAACTTTCTTCATTATAATCTTGTCATGTCAACATCCCACCTTGAAAACTCTCTTCCAGGGGCACCTGGTTGGCTCAGTCAGTCAAGCATCTCCTTCGGCTCAGGTCGTGATCCTGGGGTCCTGGGATCGAGTCCCACATCGGGCTCCCTGCTCAGCAAGAGTCTGCTATCTCTCTCCACCCACACTCATGCGCGCTCTCTCTCTCTCTCTCTAATAAATAAGATCTTTAAAAACAAAAACTGTCTTGTAGCAAATGTGGCCAGAGAGATAGCTGTTCCCCTTCTCCCTGCTCACCAAGAGTGTTCCTCTCCACCCTGCGTCTCCTCCTTGATGACTGAGTATCGCACAGCCTCTAGGCTTGAGTAAGTTCCTCCTCGGTCAGGGCACACAGAAGCTTCTCTCCTTCCTCCCTTTCGGTTCCCACTGTCAATATTCTATAGCTATGGTCATTCTATCACCCCCTACACACTACTTCATTCCGTTATGAGGTGAAGAGTCAGGAAACAATAAGAAGGGATAAGAAACAGAAAGAAAGGATGAAATAAATCAAAGAAATTAGGAGCAAGAGCAGGAGGGAGGAGTTAAAGACTTCACCCCGAAGAGGTCGCTTAGGAACCTCTGCTTTCCCAAATGTGACCTCTAAAGTTAAGAATGATGGCAGCAGGGGGCGCCTGGGTGGCTCCGTTGATTAAGCATCTGCCTTCGGTTTGGGTCATGATCCCAGAGTCCTGGGATGGAATCCCACATCGGACTCCCTCTCCTGCTCTCTCTCTGTGTCAAGTAAATAAATAAAATCTTTTAAAAAAAAAAAAGGATGGCAGCAGGAACCTCTACTAGAGGTTCCCCGAGGTCCAGGCAGTCTTCTGTCCCAGAGGGCTCAGCCATAGGGAGAGACGAGAGCCCCAGCCAGGAAACATTCCTCCTGGAGGCTAGAGAAGCACACCATGTCCTTCTGTCCCACAGAAAACATTTTCTCCTTCCTTTCTAGTTCTTTCCTTCCTGCCTTGAATATCAGACATGTCCGAGTGCCCCCCACCCCCACCCCACCATCCCTCCACATTGCGTGAAGCTATGCACGGGTTTCTCAGGGGTGAAGAATTTCGATGACTCAGCCCGGCCACCTGCATCCACTTCCCAGCTCTCTTGCCTGTGGCCCATCCTCGGGATGTCCTCCACACCACAGAGTGAGATGTGCCATCTCTGCCTTGGCTGAATCCAAATTCAAGAGAATTTTTCCATGATTTGTCACTTTCTGAGAGGGCTTACATAAAAAGTGTTGTTTCCAGGGCAAAGCAAAAAAATAATCAATGGAATTTAGAACAATCCTAGGAAAGGCTTATCCCAGTGGAGAAGAGAACATTCCTCTGCCCCAATTGAATCATCATTCTGCATAGTCCTGGCCCTGCAGGGACCCAGAAGCTCTTACTTCTATTAGAAGGGTCTTCTGGGACCCCCACCCCTGACCTCTTTCCTCAAGATAGCGTGAAAGATATTTGCTCTGGAGCAAAGCTCCCAGGAAAGCAGATCAGAAAGTGTCCCTCCTGTTTTGTCTATTCTCCATATTCTGACAATTATGATTTATTTAACTCTTGAGTGAGTGATGGTCTCATTTATCTAACTGCTTACTTGACCCACTTGGATATCTATTGGAGATCTTAACTTAACATGCCCAAATCTGGAGCACCTGGGTCGTTCAGTCAGTTAAGCATCTGACTATTGATTTTGGCTCAGGGCCATGAGATCAAGCCCCACATCAAGGTCCTCATTGGGTTCTGCGTTCAGCAGGGAGTCAGCTTGAGATTCTCTCTCTCTCCTACTCCTTCTGTCCCTCCTCCCATCAAATAATAAATAAATACATCTCAACATGCCCAGGTCTGAACTCTGGATTTCCTCCCCGAGTCTCTGAAGCTTCTCTCCTGTCTCCATATGCTGTCTCCATATCTCCCAGTTAATGGCACCACTATCCACCCAGTTTCTGAAGCCAGAAACATAGGAGCCGTATGTGGAGTCTCCCTCACCTACCGCATCTGATCTTCTTATTCTGTATCCAAAATGCAGGACATCAGATCAAGCCACCATCACCTCTCGGCTAAAAGACTATGGTTGTTCCTACTTAGTCTCTTGTTGCCACAGGATCCCTCTCCAATCTATTTTCCATATAGCAGTTAGAGTAATTTATATTTTAATTTATATTTTATATTCATATTTTGTAATTTACATTTTAAAAATGTAAACCAGATCATATCAATCCTCATCTAAGCCATTTCTCTCTCCAGCTTCCTCACCATAGCCAAAAAGATATGCCTCCTCCATGGCCCCTTAGTCTCATTTCATGCCACTTTCTCATTTGTAGGGCACACTTGGACCACACAGCCTTTCCATTTCTGGAACACATTTTCTTTCCCACCTCATGGCCCTGGCATTTTTTTATATCCTGCTGCATGTACATTTTTATCCCTCTACAATATCCTTCAGATCTCAGCTTAAAGGTCACTTCCTCAAGAGGCTTACTCTCTACATCCTTTCTAAATAGGTCCTCCCTCTCGTTCTCTGTTATTTTCTTTCGCTGTCCCGTTTATTTCCTACACAATGCTTCCCCAATTAGCAGTTAATTCTCTGTGTACATGTTTATAATCCATCTCTCTGACCTTTGTCTCTCATCCCCAGAAGAATGAGCCCAGGCCTGGAGGTAGACACATCAGTGACTCCAGCTGAGAGGCCCTGGGGAGACAGAGGCAGGGCACCCAGAAGGAAGAAACAATGGCTTGTTTGTTGCTGTGTTCTCATTGTCTTGCACAGAATTTGCAAGAAGCAGTTATTGAAAGACTGGATGGATGGGTTGGTGGATGGGTAGGTGAATGAAGGATTTTCAGCCTTGGGCAAAAGCTATAGAAACCATGTCTAAGAAAGGGGAAGTAATTACCCAGAACAGACCCTGCACCTGCAGGAAACTTAATTAGACCCAAGTTCAAAGATGTAAACAATGTCATTTTAGTACCTGCATTGAGAAAGAGGCTAGGAAAGGTCAACCGTGAGTGTGCTCAGGTGATACCTGCCCACATCATGGGAAGAATTAAAATCAAAAGAATGAAGAATATAGCCTGCTTTTCTCCTTCTTCTCCTTGAGCAGAGCTACTCATATTCAGGCTAATCCTGTTAGTCGATGAGCTGATGTAGGATGAGCCATAATACCCTGGGACATATTTATATGACAGTCTTGATCCTTGGTTCACTAGATCTGTCTCATGGAGAAGGTCTGCTATCCACTGACTCCCAGCAACCCTTGCCACCAGCAGAAGAGAAATGAATGGAAAGGAGAGACGATCAGTGCAGGAACCAGTGGGAGAGGAAGCACAGCCCGTGCCAAGTGTCACTAGAATGGATACACTGAAGTATGCAGGGCCACGGGGAGGAACAGGAGAAAAGGGAAAGAGCCTCCTCATTAATGCTGAGGCGGGAGGTTCCAGCCCAGCTACGAAATGGGTGACTGCACAGTTCAGAGGGCATTGCTACTTGGCCCTAGCATCAAAGACAGCCTGTCCAGTAGGCAGAGATGCCAGAGATGAGAGGAACATGGAACCAGGCAGAGCTGCCTCGTGGCTCACAGAAGTTCATTCATCAGTGGTCAGAGGAATGGACAGCAGGTTCTAAGTTTGTAAGTGAGTATACACCCCAGGCAGTTTGGGCTCAGGAAAGTACAACCAAGTGAATTAGGAAGAAGGGACCAAGGGAACAGACCAGTCTATGGAGATACCAACACCGTAAGGCTGGAACAACCCAACCAGGAGCGCAGCCTGGTGCTCCCCACACCCAGGCCACTGATAAGAAAATGATTTCAAGCCCCATGAATGAGAACCGAGGCTCCCATCAGTGTTGGCTTGGGCCCTGGGATGGGCTCGGGCCTGGAAATGGTAACATCAATGGCTGCAATCATGACATTCTGGAGAGATCCAAGCAGGAGCAGCGAGATGTACACGAAAACTGACAGCTTCCTTGAGAACCTGAGCATTACTTCTCACAGAAAGAGGTGAAATAAAAAAAAAAAAAAAAAAAAAAAAAAAAATGTTGCCGGGAGGTTTGAAGGACGATGAGGAGACATCAAATTTCCTTCCCCTTGGGGTCCTTCAGGAGCTAGCTCTCAGGCTTGGCTTGAAGACTTTCTTCTGTAGCCTCAGGAAAAAGCTTGTCCACCAAAGGCCATGTTATGACTCTCTGATGCCCTAGTTTGAGCCAGGACTCAGGAGAAAGAGGCCCCTCCTCCATGTCTTGCCCTGGCCTTTCCTACATTCTGTCTGCAGAAGCAGTGTCCAGGTAAAGAAGATAAGAGCAAGGGGCCTTCCTTCCCCCAGGATCCTCACACCCCTGTGTGAGGTCACCCTATCAAGAACCCATGACACACACACACACCTTCTGGGTCACAACTAGCCATACCACTGGTGTTTGGCTCCAAGCTCCCTCCAAGATCCGCCAACAACATTCTCTCTAATCAACACTGCTCATTCTGCAGTTGTTCCCGAGGGGAAACTGCATAGGCAAAGTCTATTTCACAATTGCTGGCTTGACATCAGGACCGAAGGAACAGTGTGTAGTGGAAAGAGCACGGCTGGGAGTTAGGAGCTATGGGTCCAGCCCTGTTGCTGACACTAACAGGAGAGCTTCCATTTCCCTGCCCTGTCTCCCTCACGAAGGTAGAGTTGGGGTCAGAGGAGAAGCTCTTTGTGATTTGTTTCTTACTGTAAGGACTTTGCTACGATAAAGAGCCATGGGCGTGGGATCTCAGGTTGGGCTCCCCTTGGCAACATTTACAGATGTGACGCTGCTCCCTAGCCACAGCAGATTTTTACCAAGAGTGAGCCTCTCATAACCAGGGAATTTGAAATTGGGGAAGGAATAGAGAGCAAGAGAGGAGGAGGCTCATGGGAATCCAGGAGTGATGGAGAAATCATGTTTCCTTGCCACACAGTTTGGAGAGCAGAGAAACCCAGTCTGCAGCGAGACAGGACGAGGAAGCAAATGGGCAAGCCTGCTGACAGGAGAGGCCGGCAGAGCCCGGGGACATTCAGGGGTGGGTTCCAGGTTTCTCTGAAGCCTGGCTGTATCTCTTTCGAAGCTGGCTTTTAAAAACAGGTCCCTCTTTGAGCCCAAGCCTCCTGACAGCTTCCAAGTGGTGAGCGCTGACGGGGGCTGTCGTCAGATCCTTCTCCTCGGTCAGCTCCATCTGCTCTGTCTCCTCGGGCCTCTCCCCCACTGTTCTGTGCTCCAGCAGCATAGAGTCAGGCTCAAGTTCACGTGGGCATCTCACCCCCACTGCACCACCCAGCCCAGTCCTTTGGCCCCAATAGGTGCTCTGTCCACTTCTGTTGGGTTAGGACAGATAGAATCCACAAACAGCCATTCCTGCACGAGGCGTGTTCCTCGGGGCCAGTCCAGGCAGCTCTCCCTCCCTGCGCAAGGTTGTCTCCAGTGCCGGCCTCAGGGCCAACCCGCAACCAATCCATGACCTGCCCAAGCCCTTCCGGCACTGCAACCCGTGACCCTGCGTGAGCCCGGGACTCGGCCCCTGCTGCAGCCAGCCCACAACTTCCCAAGTTTTATTTTCATTAACCCAACTGGAAAGTTGGACTTCATTCAGGATTGTGCTGAAAACCAGATGCTGGAGCTGGGCTCTGGTTTCCTAGATAAACACATTGCAATAATATGCATCTACCCGTGAAATGCTCTCTCTGTGGCGGCACGTGGCAGCTCTCCAGAAGAAAGAAAAACAGTGTCAAAGCTACATTTGAGGCTTCTCACTCCCCTTCCTGGACTAGCCAAGTTTTTTGTTGGCCCCATTGCTGGCCAGCTCCCTCTCTGCTGACTCCCCTCGCCCTCCCCATCTCTGGCCAGGATCTTAGCTTCTAGAAAGAATGTCAAACCTTCCCCAATTCCCCCTGCCCCATCTGGATGGAGACCCTTCCTCTGAGCTCCCATCATGTCCTGTGTCAACCCCAGTCCTGGGAATAATAAAATAGCATTGTGATTGTTTGACTTTGGAACCTGGTTCCTGCCAGGGCAGCTCAGAAGCTCCTAGAGGTAAAGGATGGAGCCTTGTTCTCTCTGACCCTGAGCTGGTGAAGAGCGTTATTAATGTTGCTGAATGGGTGAAGAAAAAGGAGCCAACTCAGCCACATGTGGAGGAGGTGTGGGTTCCAGAATGTTGTTGGGGTCTGCTTCTCTCTAGCCATCCAATGTTCGTTGAACTTTTCACTTTGCAGCAGATTCCATGACTCGTGCAGAATAGGAGAGATTGTGACACATCCCTGCCCTCAAGAAGCCCACCATCCGGCGGGGAGACCACCCCAAGGGATATAGTAGCAGCATGAGGTTTTCCTTCCCCCTCCTCCACTTCTTACGTACACATAACCTCACCATCTCTTGTGGGGAAAGCTAGTTATAGTCCCAGTAGAGGAACAGAAACTCTGCTAGCATAAAAACCCCAGGTTAGGGACACCTGGGTGACTCAGTGGGTTAATGCCTCTGCTTTCAGCTCAGGTCATGATCTCAGGTCCTGGGATCGATCCCCGAATCGGGCTCACTGCTCGGCGGGGAGCCTGCTTCCTCCTCTCTCTCTGCCTGCCTCTCTGCCTGCTTGTGATCTCTCTCTCTGTCAAATAAATAAATAAAATCTTAAAAAAAAAAAAAAAAAAACCCAGGTTATGGAAGACAATCAACACAAGGAAGAGGATCATTTGTTTTATGGATGCTTCTATCTAATAATTTGGAAAGACATTAAAACCCAAAGATCTTGGGGTAGGATGCCAACAGTTCTAGAATGGAGTTCAGACCCTGGAGGAGGTCAAGAAGTGGAAAAAAGAATCAAGACCATAAGGGAAGGGAAGAGAGCAAAGGGAAGGCCCATTTCCATATCTAAGGCTACTTCTGTTTGGACCCATGAATTCTTTGATGAGAAAATTAGCAAATATTTTGCTGCATGTTATGGACTCTACAGGTGTCCATGACCCCCTGACAGTAAGAGTTAAGCCTGGTGGTGGACTGTAACCACCCCACATCCACCCATGCGCCACAGGAATAATCCAAGTGTTACAGCAACACTTCTGATCTGAAATTACTGGAAATGTACAAGAGCCTTTAGGAGCACAGAGGAAGGGAGGGCTTTTTAGGGTGGCGCGTGCCCTCCTTCAGGAATATGTGTAGTCTGACATTGGGGTTCAAGCCCTGCTATTGTCCCTCCTTGCTGAGATCTTTGGCCTTTCTGGACTTCAACTGCCTAAGGTGGGCAGTAAACATCCTAGCACATTGCGAATGGGGGAGGCGATGTGGGAGGATGAGAACACGGATCCCAAGGGCAGCCAGAGGAGTCACAATGACAACCCCAGCTGTTGTTGTTGTCAGGGACGTTTCCCTCTGACCAACTCACATCACTGCAGTTCTGCTCCAGTCCCCAGGGTGCTGTTGTGTTCTGAGGACAGTCAGACCCCAGAGAAGCATTTGGCTGCCACACACTCCTGGCCCTCAGGTACCCACATGTATGACAGCATGTAGTAGCCCAGACGGGGATCAGATCTCCTGCCAAGAGAATAGGGAAAGCAGGGCAAATCTCCCAATCATCTCACAGGCTGACATAAAAGCCAGCAGATACCAATATGGGGCTTCATTTAAGACAATAAAATGTAATCCACATAAATGTTAATTAGGTCATTCACATTTTTATTTGGGGAGAGAATTCAGTGTTTAAATTAAAAAGACTGAAGTTACATTTAGGAAATCGACAATGGTGGTGGCAGCTGTGAAGACCACTTTTATTTATAAATGACGGGCAATGACACCATTTTTCATGTATGTCAGACTTCTGTGTCACTGCTGTCCTAGGAACCACAGAATGTCTTGTTGTTCCAAATACATGACAATTCCTGTAGGGGAAATCAGCTGAAAGCCACAAGGCGCCAAGAGTCCCAAAATCTGGAAGGTGGGTGTCCTGCTCTGAAGGAGGGATAGGTGGTGCACCAGTGCAACCCCCAAGCTACTAACTTTTAATTGCCTATGAAGATCCTTTCCTTTGTATCCTGATTTTCTAACACCTTAGCTTTTCTTATAGATTTATGGTTGCCATAGTACTTTGAAAATTTTAATATTTTGTTATGTATTTACTGCAAATCTTTCCCCCACCCAACTTTTTTTTTCTTATTGCTTTCTCAGTCTATGCTTTTACTGTTTGTCTGTCTGGGACCTGTTGGTGTTTCTCAAGGAAATGGACTAAGAGACAAACTCAGAGACGAGAAGTGGGGAAGGGTGCAGGGGGACCCAAGGAGGAAGAGGGAGAGCCTTGGAGAGGAAGAGCCCAGGACTCGGGAAGGTGGCCAGGGACTAGGAAGTATCGAAAGACAAGAACTCGAGAGAGGGGGACAGAATTCCAGAGAGTTTCTTTTGTGTTTGTAACTCATTAATGCTGTTTTGGCTTGCACAAAAATATTAGGCAATCAAATCTCCAAGCCTCTATCAGACTTTTAAATTTTTGCATCTTACTTAAAATGGCCTTCCCCCCATGAGATTAAAAAAACTTTCATATATTTAGTTCCAAGTTGTTTTAGTTTGTTCTTCAGTATTAAATCTATTTGAATTTTATTTTCATATATATGTGGGATAAAAATCTAACTCCATTCTTTTCCAAAGAATTATCTTTGGACTATCTAATAACATCATTTTATAATTCACACTTATTCCCTTCCCATTAGCTTCTCATTTGAAATACCATTTCCATCATATACTTACTAAACTCCCACACAGAGATGACTCTATTTCTGGACTGTATTCTGTTCCACTGAATTGACTATTCTTGTGCCCAAACCACAATGTTTTAATCATTGTAGCTTTATAGTATATTTTGATATTTGATAGGGCAAATTTTTCACCATTGTTTTTTCCAAAATGTTCTTGGCTAGGCTTGTGTTCTTTCTCTTCCAGATGAACTCAAGAGTTAGCGGTCAACTTCCATAAAAAGTTCAGAACACATCAAATAATCTGTTTCTAAATGTTCCTCTTTTTCTGATTGCTGATGCACTTCTCCTCGACCCCACCTCCACCTCCTGGAAGCAGTACATACGGTCATTAGCAAGGCACTCCCAAAATTCTAACCAAACTATTAAAACTCCCACATTCTAAATAAAAATAGAAACATATAAAAGGCAATACTCCTAGACTATTCCTGGGGTTAGAAGTAGGGAAAGCAAAATCTAATTTATTGGATTTAACAAAATTACTTTAAAGATAAAAAGAATGAAGCAATCATAAAGGGTATTGGTCAGTGATGCAAGTACCGTCAAAAAGGATGAACATGAAAAGAAACAAAGATAGTATCCACAATATGAGGACAGACAGAGGGTGTATCATATGCTCCCTGGGACCCCAAATCTATCCCCTCAACCCTATTCATTTTGGTGTCCACCAGACTGTCTTCTAACCAGTATACCTGTGTCTCTTGACCCAAGGACTTTTTCTGACCACTGGAGTCCATTCTGCCTACATAGGCAGTGGGATGGATATGTTGGCAAATTAACAACTCAACCCAAGACTGTGGTCAGCATCAACACTCAGCCAGTGATTTATGAAGGTTGGTAGATAAAGAGTCAAGCTCTCTTGCCGGGGGGTAGGTGCATTAGGTTAACACTGAGATGCATATTGTACACTGTGAGGTTAAGTTCCAGTTGCCCATGATGATAACTTCTTTGGAAAGACACTTGTATTGGCTTTCCTCCCTTCTCTGTTTCACCTCCCTATTCTGCCACCATTGTTTCCTGTAACCACTTCCCAAATAAACTACTTGCATGCAAATCCTCTTTTCAGGGTTTGCTTTCAGAGGCACCCAAAAGAGAGTCAGTTCCTTGATCCAAAGCCTAAACCTAACCAGCTCCAGTGGCCAGTTTTCCTCCTTCTTGAACATGAGAGGAATGGCTGATCAGACCTGTTGCCATCAAACCCCACCATCATAAATCAACCTCTCCTTCTTCTGATTCCAAGCTCACCAAGCAACCTTCTGATTACAACCTGGATTCCCTGATGGTTTTTCTAGAGAAAAAGAGGGGACACTGACTAGAAGCAAAGGTCCAGTCCCCAAGGAGGTCTATTTTCTCTTTGCCAATGAACAGCTGGCAAATAGCTTGCAAAACAAGCTGTTGCAAGTTTGGACATTGAAAGCTCATTGTGAGTGAAATAAGGGCACTCTCAGCGTTGACAAAATCACTTTTTAAGACCACTAGGCTGGGAACAAGGCTTTGTGCCAAGGTGACTTCCCAGGTAAAGGTGGCTTTATAAGGAGCCTAATGGAAGCTAACTAGCCTCTCCTGCCAGCACCTGACGTGGCCACATACACAAAACTTCCTACAGGCTTCAGTGGCCATCTTCTACCTCTATTTAGTGAAACAATAGATGGAATCACGCTTTTTCAAAGCTTTCTATCCACTCTTAGCAGAGAAATCTCTGTACATCATCAAGTTTTGCCCCCCAGGGTGTTCAAAATTCCAAGACCTCCTTTTCCAGTTAGACTTCTCTCTTCTACCTGAGTCATTCTAGACTGCTAGTTATGGACATGATAATCATAACTCGGGGTTTTTTGAGACATCCCAGATTTCAAATATTATAAGCGCTAGCCATAAAATATTCAAAAATCCTTGAAATTCTAAGATTTCAGTGTCAAACTAACCTCTCCCATATTGCATTAACACTGGGAACTAGCCCAAAACAATTTTTGTAAGATGATGTGTCCTTGATGTTGGTTTGGATCTGAAAGTCCTATTACAAAAGATTCCTGAGCTATGACACACATACACATGCCTGAGCTGCTTCTAGTTCAATCAAACAGGCTGTTATATTTAAACAGAGGAATCCCTTATTCAGAACAACTTGATATTCCTTTTTATACATTGTCTTGTGTATTTTGAAGAATAAAATCATTTGCATTGAAGTCCCCTTACAACAAAGTGAATTTTCTTAGGAAAGAAAGGAGAGATGACAAGAGAAAGATAAGCCGTCATTCAGAGAACATCAGTGGCCTAGTGGCCCCATGGAGAGAAGAGTCTGGTGGCAGCTATGGAGCTGTCCACCAAGGAGGTGCTGACAATATCCTGGAGTTGGACAGGGGCTGCCATCCTCAAGAATTGTGAAAGAACCCCCTCCACACCCTTACCACCACTCCCTCCCCCCCAAAATATAAAGCACTATGAGAACATAAGTAAACATAGGCCAATGTGCCCTGGTTGAAATAGGGAAGACAATAATCAGTTGCCAGAGTCTTCTGAGTCTTCTCCATTCAAATACAGACATATCTGCCCAAGACACCTTTCCTCTGATTCTAAACATTCAGTGCAATAGCTGCTATAGATGCCTCCAGGGGGTCTTGCAGTCCCTACGTGGCTAATTATGGAAAACCTAACAGGAAAACAGGACTAGTTGCTAGAAGGAGAGCTACCCATACCCTCCCTCTAAAACACCCGGAAATTCCCCTTCATTCTCCATTTTCCACTCCAAGAATAAGGACCTGAGGCCCTAACATCTCTCCTTCCTTGGAGGACTTGGAGAAAATAATTGATTGCCATTGACAGGGCAACTGATTGCCTTGGATGTATGTGACAGGCGGCTGGCTCCAAACAAGTCACTCTTCTTCTCTAGGCTTGCTCTCATCATATGAAGGGAATCAGAGCCCTTTTCCTGTCTCCTTGTCCTTGACCATCTTCCCTCAGTTATATGCCTCCCTACCAGGTTATTCACGGCCTTTTTGCAAAAGCTTTCTGCCACTCAAGTTCTCCAACACTAAAGACCCCTGACATAAACTCTGGGAATGAGGGCTTGGGGTGTCACCACCGTGGGTATTGTATGAGCCTAAAACTCCTTGTTCTGGAGTATAATGGGGGCGCAGTGAAAAGGGCAATAAATTCCAAATGTTGGGAAAACCTTAAAGCATTGTCTCCCTCTCTTTCTTAAAGATTAGACTTTATTCTTATAAAAATGATACATGCTTTTCAAGATGCTAATTAAAAAAAAAAACTAACTACATATACCATAATCCCATCTTTGTAACAAAAAAATGTGTATACACAAAATGTGTACCAATGTATATGAAAAAAGGTAGGAAAGAATGATAAGATTGTGGGTCATTTTTATTTTTCTTATTTAGCTATATTCTCTAACTTTTCTACATTGGCAATATATTGTTCTTATAATATGAAGGACTTTTTATTCATAAACTATTTTTTAGAGAAAAAATAATACACGCTTATTATAAAGAATACACACAATGTTGAAGAACACAAAAGAGATATTTAAGAATCGTCAAGATCCCACCACTTCAGAATAGTCGTGGCCAGTACAAGTGAACATCAGTGCAGCTAGTTCTGTCTTTCTACATACAGAGAGAGGCTAGATAGATAGGTAACCAATAAGAGAGAGTAGATGGATAGATGGGTGGATGAATGGGTTGATGAATGGAAGGATAGACTGATGAATGATTATAAAGAAATAGTTGATTAAAAGGGGATCATACTTTATATACTATCTAATAAAAGAAGAGGCATCTCACTGGTGGGGCACCTGGGTGGCTCAGTCAATTAAGCATCTGCCTTTGGCTCAGGTCGTGATCTCAGTGTCCTGGGATCGAGCCCCGTGTCAGGCTCCCTCCTCAGCAGCGAGTCTGCCTCTCCTCTACTTCTGCAGCTCCCCTTCCTTGTTCTCTCTCTCTCTCTCAAATGAATAAATAAATCTTTAAAAAAAAAAAAAAAAAAAAAAAAAAAAGGAGAGAGAGACACCTGACCGACTCAGCCAGTAGAACATGTGACTTTTGATCACAGGGTCATGAGTTCAAACTCCATGTTGGATGTAGTAATCACTTAAAAAATAAAAATTTAAAAAGGCACAAAATTGAATTTTCCTTGAATGTAACAAAAGACAATGACACTAAAGAAAAGCTAATAGAGGGGCACCTGGGTGGCTCAGTGGGTTAAAGCCTCTGCCTTCAGCTCAGGTCATGATCTCAGGGTCCTGGGATCGAGCCCCGCATCGGGCTCTCTGCTCAGCGGGAAGCCTGCTTCTACCTCTCTCTCTGCCTGCCTCTCTGCCTACTTGTGATCTCTATCTGTCAAATGAATAAATAAAATCTTTAAAAAAAAAAAAAAAAGAAAAGCTAATAGAATTGCTTGACTTCCTTTATTCTCCACAAGAGATAGTATTTTTCAAAGATACCTCTAAGGTTAAGGAAATATAAAGAATATTAAGAGCCTAGAATCATTATTTTCCTTTAAACATGCTTCAATTTTAGACAGTATCTATCAATTGACGGGCTGCTAGGAAAGATAGGGAAATTAACACCCTTACACTTCCTTGCATTTCCCCTCCCCCACTTCCCGAATATTATGAGTAATACTGTTTTTTTCTATCTTTGTCTCTTAATGTGAGTCATTGTCAGTGCATATAATCAGGATTAAATGGTGTGTGTAATGGAGAAATGTGTTGACATGGATGTCGATTATAGACTCCAAAGAATAACAAAAAAAGAAAAAATTTCAAATTATTTTGGCTACATAAACATAAAAATTTCAAACATTTATGTAAACCTCTGACCTTGTGTGCCTCATTACTGTACATCACAAGAGTAATTTTATATGATTATCTTCAAATGTCAGGCTTTAAAATAATAATAAAATTAAATGAGTAAACAAACTGGATTATTGCTAAGGCTTTTTTGCAGCACTGTGACTTTTGCCCATCTGAGCTCAGAGAAAACACGTCCTGTCTCACAGCAGAGTCAGACTTGACAATAACAACAATTTCTAGCATTACTCAGCACTTAGTGACTGCCTGGCAGGGGGTAAACACTTTACATATATTGGCTCATTTAATTCCCCCAACATTCCAATGAGAGCCATACTTTGTCTTTTATTTTAAAAGTGAGGAAACAGGGGTCACTGGGTGGCTCAGATGGTTAAGTATCTGCCTTCGGCTCAGTCATAATCCCAGGGTCCTAGGATCAGGCCACGCGTCAGAGCCTGCTTCTCCCTCTCCTCCTGGCTTGCTATCTCTGTCTCTCTCAAATAAATAAATAAAGTCTTTTTTTTTAAAGTAAGTAAATAAATAAAAGCGAGGAAACTGAGGCAGAGTAGTTAAATAATGCTCAAGGGTCCACAATTTGGTGATCAGGGAGCCTAGATTCTGATGATCTTCCTAATAAATAGCAGAGCTAGAATTTTAGCATTACAGTTTTCCCCAGTCGGTAACCCACTGGCTGTGTGGCTGTGGGTTCATTATTCATCCTCTCTGGGCCATAATGTTGTCTACAGAGTAGGGACTAATAAGGATTTCCCTGCCTGTTACCCAGGGATTTGCTGGGGACCAAGTGACCAGTGCCTGGCAAAGATCCTTATTAAGCAGCAACAGCACCTTTTCCTCCTAGACTCAGTACGATACGCAGCCAGTGGCCTTGGGCAGGACTCAGGCAGGAATCAACCTCTGCTGATGAGAAAAACATGACCACAAGGTCGCAAAAACAAAACAGGCCTCCTGCCAGAGGACAGTTAGATGGGATAGGCGGGGAGTTACAACGGCCGTGAACGCTTTGCTAAGTTCACATTCAGGGTGAATTCGAGCAAGACACTATGTGTTCATTGGGTTTATTGTCAAACTACTATTTGACAGAAAGTCATTGCACAGAGAAAATGTCAAGAGAACCACTGGATCTCGTCTCCACTCCCTTGGGCCAGCTCTTTTCTCTCTGGCCCCAGAACAGACCCTGTTGGCCCGGCCAAGCTATCAACCTGCCTCTTCAGATGTGATGCCTAAAAGGAGAAGATCAGAGAAAGGCCCCTTCACAACGTCAGGCGGTATGAAGAAGGAGGCCACCAGGCCAGCCTTCTGAGCCCTGGAGTTCCTAGGAGGCAGGAGAGCTGACTTCTGGTTGAAACTCAAAAATATGACCTTGAGCAAGTCCCCTTTCCCCTCAGGGATCCCCTCCCTTCTTTAAAACAGGGCTTCCTGGATGTTCTCCCACGGCTCTTCTAACTCTGCCCTCGGGCTAGATATTCTGGGAAGAGGTGCAGCATGGATATGACTGACTGTGATTGATCTGGAATATGGCCAGATAGAGAGCAATCCGGCAAGAATCTAGAGACCACAGACTAAGATAAAGTGCAGTTTAAGAATGCCGGCTGACTGTGTAAATTTATAAAGCCACAGCACTTGGTTTGTAGGGCAATGAGGAAAAGACAGCACAGCCAGGAGGACCATATGGGGACAGGGGTTTTTAACCAGTGGTCATTGGGATCCTCTATTTTATATTATATGGAAGGTACGAGAGAGACCGAGGGAAAGAGAAGTTCCAGGAGCTCCCGAGATGAATATGACATGGTGTGTGCACTCATAGGAATTGTAATCTAGGGTAAGAGACAACTGTGGTCTGAGTTGAGGAAGGAAGGGGGTGTGGAGACATTCTCAAATCCTGAGCTAGATGTGGCATGGTCAAAGTGGAGATCCTCCCTGCTCTGGGGGTAGAAAAGCTAGCTAGGTAGGAGGGATACTCTAGAATACCATCCCAGAGCCTTGGCAAAAAAGAGAGAGCCCAGAAGCTTTAGGAATTAGACATCACTCCAGTTTCACGTCTCAGTCAAGCCCTGTCTCTCTAAAGGCCGTTTCTCGGGGAGCCAAATAAGAGCCACAGCTCCCCTCCCGACTGCCCAACGCCAGCACCAAGGCCTCACAACCTTTCAGCAGAAGCCAAGATTCACAGACCTATTCCTAGACTCAACACTTATCTCATTACCCACAGGGCTTCTCTCTGAGAGCCAGGTCAGTGTCCCACGTGCTAGGGAACCTAAAGGAGTAGGAAAGAGGCTAGAACTTCCCCACTAGATTATCAGGAACAAGGCTGTTCCTGTCTTACTGGCTTTCTGTGCTCTTCTGTGGGTTTACTGTGTAGGCCTGACAGATAGGAACGGGAACAGCTCATCTGGGACTTGCCCCTGGAATGTTGACTACATGCTGTGGATCTACCTGTGCAGGCCTCCCCCTGGAGCAGATCTGAAAGGCCTCTATGACCCAGGACTTTGTAAAGGTGACAAAAGGATCATTTGAAAGAACTGCACCCATCCTATGTTTATCAACCATACATTCCTGTTTATTAATTATATATGTATTCATATGTGTGTATGTATATATAAATACATATGCATGTATATGTATTACATATATACATTATACAGCTTACATTATAATGTAAAACACATTACATTATAGTGTGTGTGTATGTTTTCGTTGTATTAATGTACAGCAGTCCCAGCCACATCGGGGGTTTAAGATTAACTACTCATACCTCCTCACCAGTATAGGATCTGGGTAGACTTTCTGGGCTCATCTTACCTGGTCTTCTTGCCCACCTGACAGTGTATCACATATTCACTCGCCTCTCCGCCTCTTGATCCACGTCCCACACAGACTCACACTAAACCTCCAGAGGCCAGTCACTTCCTTCTAGCAGATTCCATTTACTAACTGATGACAATTCCCCATATCCCCCTTGCCTTTTTTTTTTTTAAATTTTTAATTGTGGTTAAAAAAAAAAAAAACCACATAACATAAAATTTACTATCTTCACCATTTTTCAGGATCCTTTCAGAAGTGGTGAGCATATCCAGATTGTTGCTCCCCACCCCTCTTTTGGTCATTACCCAGAGCTCAGTCTTGAAGGGACAGAGGCCTCATTCATTGTAACTAGATTGCTTCCAGGGATTTGACTCCTATCAGCAGAGAATGCTGTGGGTGTAGAAAGGAAGTGCAGGAGGTTCCCGTTTCACCACAAATGCATTCAGTCAATAGCTCTTATAAGTTATCTGAACATTTTGCTGACTCCGTGGATAAAAGCAGGTCGGTTCCTATCACCAGGAGCCTTAGGCCAGGCTGTGGCATGGGCTCTCTTCCAGGGGACCTGTCTCACGTGGAGAACAGATCTACATGTAGTGATAACACAACCGGAATTGGGTCCTCCAGTCAGATGGCGTCACCAGAGGACTCCGTCTTTAAGAATGGAAGGCGCCTGCCCATGTGGTGCTTGCTTTGATTTTTGGAAAAAGTGCTTGGAGGAAACAAGTTATATAATGTGAGTTTCTTCATCTGTAAAACGGGAATAGTGTTCACCTTATAGATTACTGCAGAGCGCAGAAATGATCATGTACGTGAACCATTTACTTTGAAGTCAGACATAACAATTGCTTCATGAGAGAAAGAACAGTTACAGTTGTTCCTGTTGTTGAACCCCAGATTTTCCCAAGCCCTACAAGGCTACAAGCTTGAGTGAAGAAGCTTTAACAGTCATAGTTCTGATTTCACCAGCTTATTGTACCCCTTGATAACTTGGGCCCTCAATCCTAAGGACTGTGTCCCCCAGGGGGTATCTCTGCTCACCCATCTCTGACTTCCATTACTCCGCAGAGCTCCAGCTTCCATTACTCCGAAGAAGCACCACTATAGGTGTGCTTCTCATGGTGTCACACCAGCTCTCCCTCTCTCTCTCTCTCTCCTACTGTCTCCATGGTGAACAAGAGTGTCCCAAAGCAATGGGGCTGGTACACCAATGTTTTACACTCTTCATCAAATGGCTTCCGTGTTTGCTTAAAACTCCCCGTTCATCACAAGACAGCTTGAGCGAGTCTCTTGGAATTGGGTTAAGAGATATTTCTAGGTGATAGACACCAAGAAGTGTTCATATGTCCTGCCCTCTCCTCCGCTGGGTTGAGTACTGTCCTGAGAGGTTCCTCAGCAACGAAGCACAAAGACATGGGACAGATCTGTCCCAGAGCAAGGGACACAACCAGGCCAAGGAGAGATCTAGCATCATTCCCATACTGTACTTTGATATCCAAAAACACAACCTCCCTATCATCTGGCCCAAATTAGTTATCTATTGCTGCATAATGAGTTATTCCAAACTTACTAGCTTAAAACAACAAATATTTATTATGGAATCAGGAATTTGGGAGAGGCTTAGCAAGGTGGTTCTAGATCAAGGTCTTTCCTAAGGTTGCAGCCAAGGTGTCAGCGAGGGCTGCAGTCGTTGAGGCTTGATTGGATCTGGAGCCTCAAGCTTACTCACAGGGCAGGAGGCTTTAGTTCCTTGCCACGTGGATCCGCCATAGTATCTGAAGACAGGTCTTCCTCAGAGTGAATTATCAAAAGAGAGACAGAGAGAGTAACCAAGACAGAAACTGCAATTGTTTATGAGCTAATGTTGGAAGTGACCACCACTTCTGCCCCATTCTATCGACCATGCAGACCTACCCTGGTACCAGGTGGAAGAAAGTGACACAAGGGTGTGAATGCCAGGAAGTGGGCAACAGCAGAGTCATCTTGGAAGCTGGCTACCACACGCCCTCCGCCCACTTCTGCTCTAGCTCTACAATCTTGCCTGAGAACCCTTCTCTCTTCATGGTCAAAGAGGGGACTTTAGGGACCCTGAGGATGTAGCTAAGCAGTGACAAGGTAACACTGGGATCCACGGATACATTTACAAAGAAAAGGAACCAGAAAAAGAGAGAGCAAGACAGAGGTGGACAGAAGTAAATCAAGAGACAAAGAGTCTTGAAAAAAAAAAAAGAAAGAAAGCAAGTCTTGAGATATTGTGGAACAGTAAGACCTAGGAATACACAGGACCATGGGTTAATCATTCACTGAGGAAGACTGATAGAAAGAGGTGGTTTAAAACAACAAAGGTGTGGAGCGCCTGGGTGGCTCCATCGTTAAGCATCTGCCTTCAGCTTAGGTCATGCTCCCGGGGGGTGGGATCAAGGCGCACATTGGGCTCCCTGCTCGGTGAGCCTGCTTCTCCCTCTCCCTCTCCCTCTCCCCCTACTTCTATTCCCTCTCTCCCTGTGTCTCTCTCTGTCAAATAAATAAATAAAATCTTAAATAAAATAAAACAACAAAGGTATATTTCCCACTATGCTATCCATCCATGGCTAGAGGCTCTTCTCCACATCTCCTCACTTGGGAACTTAAGCCAGTAGGTCAGTCATCTTCTTGAACATCGCCTAAACCATTGCCAGAAAGAGAGCTCTGAAGGGTTTTGTATTGGCAATGAGATGCTATGGACCAGAAGTGATGTATATGCCTTTCATTCACAGCCCATTGGCCATAAATGGTCACTTGGGCTCCAGCCAGCCACAAGGGTGCCCGGAAGTGCAATCTTACCACATGCTTGGAATAGAGAACTGGAAATATTTGGCAAATGGCATTCTCAATGATTCTTCAAAGTCTAAGAGAGGAACAGACTTTCCAGAGAGTAAGTCAGGGAAGGGCTGTGGGCTGGGTCCTGGGACCTAGACTAGAGTATGGCAAAACGAGGCTTTTCTAGGGCTGTGTTCTGAAAGACTCTCTGCCGTTACTCCACCACCCCGACCCCCCCACCCCCGGGCTCCACTCATCCTTTGCTGCCTCACACAGCAGTCCAAAGGAGCAAGCATCTCTTGAATCCTCTGTGTCAGGCCTGGGTCATTCCCTGGCTTTCCCCATACACTGCAGCCCTCCCTCACCCAGCCCTTTGATCCCAAGGGAAGATGCCTAGAAACCAGGTCACACACCCACCAAATTTCATGCTCCAAACCATGGGCACACCCCTGGGATCCCAGGGGACCGCTCTCAACACACTTCCTAGAGATGAGTATACCTCTAGCCCAAGCCTAACCACCTAACCATGGTTCCTGGCAGATAGATCTAGAACAAGTTCCCAACAGACCTGCGAGGTCGCTGGAGAAGTGAGGTCCTTTCCTGCCTAGGCCCCACTTCTCTGCCTTTTGATTAGAAGCTCAAGTTCTCACCCCCGCTAGCCAGCCCAAGCCACCCAACCCAGGCAAAGGTCCCATGTCCTAGCAGAACTTTCACAAAGGGACCTGGAGGTGGCTAGGGAATGAGACATTATAACACTCGGGCTTGTTTCCCTGACAGACTCCACATGACCTCCTCAAGTGTTGTTTATTTGTCTTTACATTCTCACTTCCAAAAACATCTTAGGTTTAAGCTGTTTAGTTATTGGCCAGGCTTACAGACTCCATTCCCTCATTCACAGATTAAGAAACATCCATGGTAGGTTGCTTGGGTGGCTCAGTTAGTTAAGCAACTGCCTTCAGCTCAGGTAATGATCCTAGAGTCCAAGGATCAAGTTCCACATGGAGCTCCCTGCTCAGTGGGGAGTCTGCTTCTCCCTCTGACCCTCTCCCCTCTCATACTATCTCTCCCTTTCTCTCATTCTCTCTCTCAAATAAATAAATAAAATCCTTAAAAAAAAAAAAAAAAGAAGAGAAGAGAAAAGAAAAGAAAAAGAGGGGCGCCTGGGTGGCTCAGTGGGTTAAGCCGCTGCCTTCGGCTCAGGTCATGATCTCAGAGTCCTGGGATCGAGTCCCGCATCGGGCTCTCTGCTCAGCAGAGAGCCTGCTTCCCTCTCTCTCTCTCTCTGCCTGCCTCTCCATCTACTTGTGATTTCTCTCTGTCAAATAAATAAATAAAATCTTTAAAAAAAAAAAAAGAAAGAAAGAAAAGAAAAGAAAAAGAGAAACATCCATGGCACTCAACCCCAACTTCTTATCCCTCCCCTATGCCATCCCTGATAAGCATAGGATACAAGTGAAATCAGTGTCCTTGCCAGACAAACAAGATTTCTAGCTTCCCCTTCCACCAGACTACCTCCTAGCCCTTCCAATGGAGAAAGTCTAGAGCCAACAGTGCCTCTAAGGCCCAAGGCATTCAGAGATCAACTGTCCAGGAAGGGGCTCAGCCATAGAAACTCAGCACAGGGGCGCCTGGGTGGCTCAGCAGGTTAAAGCCTCTGCCTTCAGCCCAGGTCATGATCCCAGGGTTCTGGGATCGAGCCCCGCATCAGGCTCTCTGCTCAGTGCAGAGCCTGCTTCTCTCTCTCTCTCTCTGCCTACTTGTGTTCTCTGTCAAATAAATAAATAAAATCTTTTTAAAAAAAAGAAAAGAAACTCAGGACATTTGTCACATGAACTTTGTCATTAGATTTTATGCTGAGGCGCCAATCTGTAACTGAAAACCGTTAAAATGATAATGATCCAGGAGGAGGCAGAGAAAACCTCTGAATGGGGCAGCCAGGAACTCATCTTGGGTTAGCTGGTATTTAAGTTGGGTCTTGATAGTTGGGAAGATTTTCAGCACATGGTGATGAGAAGGGAAGAGGTGAGTTTAAGGGAACAGCATGAACAAAAGCAAGGAGATGAAACTTTGGCTGATTGATAGTGCAATGGAGCAGTGGAGGTAAGGCTGGAAAGCCAGCCTGAAAACCCATCATAGAGAGTCTTTCATGTCAGCTAAGAAGTTACCTTGATTCATAGGAGAGATACCATAATAATCAGAAAAGGAGCATCTGGCTGGCTCAGTCAGAACAGCATGTGACTCTTGATTTTGGGGTCATGAGTTCAAGCCCCACACTGGGTAAAGAGGTTATAAATAATTTTTTTTTAATTTTAAAGAATAAAGAAGTAGCTTAAGTAACATACATAGAATTTTTATGAGGTTAGGCATTAGACCAAATGCTTTATATGTATTATTATCTCACAGCAACCTAACAAATATATATTATACTCCTATTTTAAAGATGAGAAACGATGGCTCAGGGTAGTCACATTACCTGCCCAAGATCACACAGCTAGCAAATGACATACCCAGGATTCAAACACAAGTCTGCCTGACTCTAGATGTCATACTCTGAACCACTAGATGAGATTAAATAGTGACAAACATACTTACAAAAGTGCCTCCCCATGGCCTTAGCCTTAGATGGCATCAGGGGCGACGGGCAAGAAAAGTGTCAACCTGAGCCAGACAATTCACTGCATAGTTGGGCCTCACCACCTGGTGTCATTCACAGCTGACAGCTGAACAGAAGTCTGGACATACAAATTGACTCAGGTGGCAGGAAAGGACAGGGAAGCAGCGGGGCAGGGGAGAGGGGGCCGAGAGCAGCAGGTGAGAGTGCAGAGGTGTAAGTCATAGACACTTCTTGGACCACATCTGTCTCTGGGAACACTATATTCATACTGGACAAAGGTCCAGACTAAATGTGACCCCTTCCTCACTCTGGGATTCAAGTCCTGCCACACCACACCAGATCGCCTCAGAGGTGCCCTTTGATATAAATGTGATTTGTTGGGGTGCCTGGGTGGCTCAGTGGGTTAAAGCCTCTCCCTTCAGCTCAGGTTACGATTCCAGGGTCCTGGGATCGAGCCCCACATTGGGTTCTCTGCTCAGCAGGGAGCCTGCTTCCTCCTCTCTCTCTCTGCCTGCCTCTCTGCCTGCTTGTAATCTCTATCAAATAAATAAATAATTAAAATCTTTTTTTAAAATGTAATTTGTTTTTCCCCCATAAGGGCAGAGCCATTTGGGTCTATTCTAGCATTTTCTCCAGAGGCAGCCAGAACAACTCATTGCCTCACTACAACACCCTCTTCAAACCAGTCACTCTGGAGAATTCCCAAGGATTTCAAGTTATCTGTGAACATCAAACCTATGAAAGTGAGTCCCATTCTCCACACCGCTGGCTGCAGGAAGCCATGTCAGGGACAGACATGGTGGCCAGAGGCAGGTGAGGGCAGCAGAGAGCTGGCAGCAGAAGCTCAGGAGAGAGCTAGGAGTGCAGCTGGGAGAGAGCTCCAGGAGGAAGTGGGAGGAGCCCATGGAGAACCACCATCTGCCAAGGAAATCCCCTCCTCTGAGTTCACACAGAGGGCAGCTCAGGTTGCAGCTCAGTGGTGAGGGGAGCTCACTGGGAAGTCAGCCTGAAGAAGAAAGGAAAGCAGGAAGATGCCAGAGACAACAGCACAGAGAGTCAAGAAGAGGGTCCAGAACATGCTGGAGGTCGCCAGGGTCCTGGAGTAGCTCTGAACACAGGCCAGCCCTGCTCTCGCCAGCCAGGAGAACAGAGAGGAATTCAGGCAAAAAAAGCAAAGAAAGGCTGCCTGGCTCATTTTATGAGGTCATCATAACCCTGATAACAAAACCTGTCAAGAACAGCATATACGCAAAAAGAAACAACAGTGCCTCAATTTTAAATGTGGACAGAAAATTTTTGAGAAAACCTGAACAAACTGGATTAAAGGACATTAAAAAATCAACCATGGTAGCCAAATAGGGTTTATGTTAGCAATGTAGAAATTGTTTGGCATTAGGAAATGTATTAAAATTAAACAGTTCATCAGTAAGAAAAACAAATCACCCAAATCTTGATTCTGAAAAGCATTTGCTAAAATTCCACATCCATTTCTGGGGTTTTTTTTTAACCTTTAAACTTGTAGGAAGAGTGGGATAATCTCCTAACATAATGACGAGCGGCAATAAAACTGAAATACTAGAGACTACTCCATTAAAATCAGTAACCAGAAAAGGATGCTCCATCTCACCATTATTATTTAATATTATTCTAGAAATTAAGTCTAATGCAATAAAGGAAGGCATAAAACAAAACAAAAGGTGCTAAGGTGAAACTGTCTTTATTTATCAATGCTGTACCTTAGTTAGCAATGCTGTGTACTAAAATTCCAAGATAACTTCCAGAAATGAAACAATAGTTAAGAAGAACTTTTTTTTTTTTTTTAAGATTTTACTTACTTATTTGAGAGAGAGAAACAGCTCAAACAAGACAGAAGAGGGGAAGGGGAAGGCAGGAGCAGAGGGAGAGGGAGAAGCGACTCCCCACTGAGTGGGAAACCCAATGTGGGGCTCAATCCCAGAACCCTGGGATCATAACCTGAGCCAAAGGCAGACACTCAACTGACTGAGTCACCCAGGCATCCCTAAGTAGAGCTTTTTAAAAATCACTGAGAATAAAAGAAATGTGAGTTAAACCAATACACTATGTAAACTTTTTTAACCTCTAGAATGTTAACATTCAAAAAATTTGAAAATATGTCATTGACAAGTGTGTGGGTAAACAGATACTCTCATACATTGCTGATGGTGTCTTATATACATTGCTACAGTCTCTATGGACAGCAATGTGGTAATACTTAAAAATTGTAAGTGCATATGCCTTTTAATCTCAAAATTCCTTTTCTTAGAATTTATCCTGCAGCTATCCTTGTATATATGTTAAAAAAAAAAAAAAGGGTTGCAATGTTACTCTTATTTATTGTTATCACATAAGAAAATGGAAAAATAAAAAAAGAAAGAAAGAAAGAAAATGGGGGCACCTGGGTGGCTCAGTGGGTTAAAGCCTCTGCCTTCGGCTCAGGTCATGATCCTGGGGTCCTGGGATCGAGCCCCCCATCAGGCTCTCTGCTCAGCAGGGAGCCTGCCTCCCCGCCCCCCCGCCTGCCTCTCCGCCTGCTTGTGATCTCTCTCTGTCAAATAAATAAATAAAATCTTGAAAAAAAGGAGAAAGATGGGGCGCCTGGGTTGCTCAGTGGGTTAAAGCCTCTGCCTTCAGCTCAGGTCATGATCTCAGGGTCCTGGGATCGAGCCCCACATTGGGCTCTCTGTTCGGCGGGGAGCCTGCCTCTCTGCCTACTTGTGATCTCTGTCAAATTTTTTAAAAAAAAATTTTTTTTTTTTTAAAGAGGAAAGAAAGAAAGTGGAAATAAATCTATCAATAGGAAACTGCTCTGTAAATTGTGGTAGTCACTTAATCGTATAATATGCAGCTATAAAAAATGATAGGGAAGCTTTCATGTCCTGAAATGGAATGAATGCCAAGATACAATGTGGTTTTGTTTGTTTATTTTTAAAGATTTTATTTATTTATTTGAGAGAGAACGTAAGCAGGGGAGGGGGGTTAGAAGGAAGAGAAGCAGACTCCCCACAAGCAAGAAACCCAATGCGAGTCTCAATCCTGTGACTCCCGGATCATGACCTAAGTCAAAGGCAGACCTTTAACTGACTGAGCCACCCAGATGCCCCCACCAAGATGTAATAAGTGAAAATGCAAAGTGCATAAGTCTGTGCATAACTTACAACCAATTGTGTGTATATATTATTTTCTAAGCACAAAAATTTATATTTACATATTTACTAAATTATGTGTAAAAATATCTATGAATAAGTGCACAACAACAAAAACCTAGCAATGGCACGCGTGGACAGCACAGTCAATTGAATGATGGCCTCTTGTTTTCTGCTAAGATCATGATCTCAGGGTCATGAGATCTAGTCAAGGGTAGGGCCCCCAGCTCAGCACGGAGTCTGCTTGGGTTTCTCTCTCCCACTCTCTCTGCCCCTCCCCCTGCTCTTTCTCTCTCTCTCAAATAAATAAATAAACCTTAAAAACAAAACAACAACAACAAAATAGGGGCACATGGGTGGTTCAGTCTGTTAAGCACCAGGTCATGATCAGGTCATGATCCCAGAGTTCAGGGATCAGGCCACACAGGGCTCCCCATCCATGGAGGAGCTTGCTTCTCCCTTTCCTCCTGCCCGATGCTCTCTCTCTGTCACGTGAATAAATAAAATCTTTTTTAAAAAATTAAATAACAACATTTATTTTATTTGTATACCCTTTTCTATGATTTGAGTTTTAAGCCAAGTAAATATATTACCTCTCCATAAATACATTTAATATAAAGAAAGAAAAGCTGGGGGAAATGTTTCCAAGAAGACTGTTTAAGATTCTTTGTTTTGCCAGATAGAAAATATATTTAAACTATTATTATAAAGAATTACAAAACTTCATAATGGCGAAAAGTACTGACAAACATGCAAATTACTAATTTTGGATGTGATAAAGGACACATCGGAAATCAATGGGGAGCTTTTCCGCCCCACGCCCACCACCGCCCCACACCCTCCAGTGTGGCTCTGGCTGCATCTTACTGGCTGAGATCTCCCAGCCCCCCCACCAAGCTAGTGCCACCCTCCTCTCTCCAGCGCTGTCACTGTCGTGACCCTCTACCTGGACCTCATCAGCCAGGACAAGATGTTCTCAAGACACCTACAAGATCTGGGAGATTGCCTCCCACCATGCCTGGGGGTGGAGGGGAAAGTTGGTCAGTGGGACAGACAACTCTGATGACTCATTCACTGGTAGAAGGGCCTCTGCTGAACACTGGGAGGTTGAAAGTACCCCACGCACCACCACCACTGGTGTCAATATCATCACCATCCATCACTTGCAGGAAACCAGATCCACAAAAGAAGCCCACAAGAATGACATCAAAGATGTAATCAATCAAAGGCAAACTTGAAGAACAGAGGCTTCTATGACAGGCACTGCAGAACACATCAAGCACAACCTTGCTGATTTCGAGAACTCCCAGATTTTTATTGGAGAGAACATGAATCCAGATGGTGGGGTTGCTCTGCTGGACTGTCATCTGTGATTTTCTTTCTCTCTTTTTTTAAGATGTATTTATTTATTTATTTATTTTAAGGGAACAAAAGCAAGACAATGGGGCAGAGGGAGGAGAGAGAGAATCTCAAGGGGACTCCCCACTGAGCTTAGAGCCTGAAGTGGGGCTTGATCCCACAACCCTGAGACCATGATCTGAGCCCAAATCAGGAGTCCCCCCCTATTTCAAGGACTTGGCCATCCACACACCCCACCTATGACTTCCTTTAAGGATGGTTTAGAAATGGAAAAATGAATTTGGCTATTAGTTTGGATGTATCACCTGTTGTCATAACTAGCTGGCTCCTCTTCATCCACACAACACCAGGACTTAGACAAATGGGACTGATGTCATCTTCAGCTCTTCATTTATTTTCACTGTGATTTATTTGGATCAGAGGCATTATTTTTTAACATTTTGTTTATTTGACAGAGAGAGGGAATACAAGCAGGGGGAGTGGGAGAGGGAGATGCAGACTTCCCGCTGAACAGAGAACCCAATACGGAGCTCGATCTCATGACTCTGGGATCATGACCTGAGTCAAAGACAGACGCCTAACAGACTGAGCCACACTGGCTTCCCTGGAACAGAGGCATTATTGTTAAGAAAAAACCATGTTGGGCGCCTGGGTGGCTCAGTCACTGGACGTCTGTCTTTGGCTCAGGTCATGATCCTGGGGTCCTGGGACTGAAACCAACATCGGGCTGCCTGCTCAGTGGGAAGCCTGCTTTTCCCTCTCCCACTCCCCCTGCTTGTGTTCCCTCTGTGTGTGTGTGTGTGTGTGTGTGTGTGTGTGTGTCTCTATCAAATAAATAAAATCTAAAAAAAAGAAAAAAAAAGTCATATGGGTTGTCTAAAATTAAAATGCATTTAAACTCATTTGAAAGAATGTCTCTTGGCTTCATACATTTTTAAATCCACCCTCCATTGTGTCCTGGAGAAGCTAGAGCCTGGCTGGAGACTATTGCTAGAAAGCTTAAGGCCTGCAGACAAGTGTTGCAGGGAAAATTACTTCTGGGACTGGAATATAAAAAACAAGAACCAAATGTCTTAATTCTGAGTTCAAGTAAAGGGAAGGGCCATGCATGCAAATGTGCCAACATTTGTAGTAGATTCCTCATACAGTCCATCACCTAGAAAGGGGAAGTGGTTAATTCTGGAAGAGATTACCAAATGAATAAAAAGAGACTAATACAGTTGGAACAAAAAAGAAAGGAAGAGAGAAAGAGAGGGAGGAAGGGAGGGAGAAAAGGAAGGAAAGAAATTAATGGAAAATGTCAAATTTTTCAACAAACGGGAAAATAACTGGCAAAAAGTCATATTCTCACCTGCCGCCATACACCTAAATAAATTCCAGATTATTTAAATTTTTAATTTGAGAAATAAAACTACACAAATACTAGGTGAATTATGGGAATGGTTAACTGATCTTCAGCTACTGATGGATTTTCTGTTTCAAATGTTAAGTCAACCTCCCATTTCCTGGGATAAACCTCACTTGGTCATGACACACTATCATTTTCATATACTGTTGGTTGCAGTTTGCTGGGACACTAAGAATATTTTTTTATCTCTGTTCAAGAGAGACATTATTCTTAAGTGTGTTTTGTATTATCTCTGTCTGCTTTTGGTATCAAGATAATAACACTGACTTCCTAACATGAGTTGGGAAGGTTTTTTTGTTTGGTTGGTTTGGTTTGGTTTGGTTTTTTAAAGATCATTTATTTATTTGTTTGTTTGCTTGTTTGTTTGTTTGCCAGAGAGAGAGAAAGAGAGAGAGAGACACAAGCAGGGGGAGTGAGAGGGGGAGAAGCAGGCTCCAGGCTGAGCAGAGAGCCCAACACAAGGCTCAATCCCAGGACCCTGGGATCCCGACCTGAGCCAAAGGCAGATGCTCAACAGACTGAGCCACCCAGGTTACAAACTGGGTAGATTTCCTCCTCCACTTTTTTAAGTGACTTTATATACAATTAGTATTACTTCATTCTAAATATCTGATAGAATTTACTCATTAGCATAAAGCTGTTTATAAGACTCTCTTATTATTTTTTTTAAGGATTTTATTTACTGGGTGCCTGGCTCGCTCAGTTGGTTAAGCGACTGCCTTCAGCTCGGGTCATAATCATGGAGTCCCAGAATCAAGTCCTGCATTGGGCTCCCTGCTCAGTGGGAGCCTGCTTCTCCCTCTGACTCTCCCCTGTCTCATGCTCCCTCTCATTCTCTCTCTCAAATAAATCAAATCTTTTTTTAAAAAAGATTTGATTTATTTGAGAGAAATCTTTTTTTTTTTTTTTAAGATTTTATTTATTTATTTGACAGACAGAGATCACAAGTAGACAGAGAGAGAGGAAGGGAAGCAGGCTCCCCACTGAGCAGAGAGCCCGATGCGGGGCTCGATTCCAGGACTCTGGGATCATGACCCAAGCCGAAGGCAGACGCATTAACCCACTGAGCCACCCAGGCGCCCCTGAGAAATATTTTTTTAAAAAAGATTTGATTTACTTATTTGACAGAAAGAGAGCACAAGCAAGGTGAGCAGGAGGGAGAGAGTGAAACAGACTCCCTACTGAGCAGGAAGCCTGATGCCAGGCTTGATCCCAAGACCCTGAGATCAGGACCCTAATGGAAAGCAGACGCTTAACCAACTGAGCCACCCAGGTGCCCCTATTTTATTTTTTTTTTAATCTATGGGATCTGGGGCACCTGGGTGGCTAAAAAAAAAAAGTGTCTGACACTTGATCTTAGCTTAGGTCTTGATCTCGGGGCTATGAGTTTAAATCCCCGTTGAGCAAAAATAAAATAAAATAAAAGGCCTGTTTTCACTTATTAAAAAATAAATAAATAAAATTTTAAGATCAACCAATAAATCTGTAGGGTCCATAATAATATCTCCTCTTTCATTCCTAATGCTGGTAATTTGTATCTCTCTCATTAGTCTTGTTAGAGGTTTATCAATTTTACCGATCTTTTAAAAAACAACCTTTTAATTTTCTTTATTATTATTTTTCTGTGTTCTATTTCATGGGCTTCCACCAATTATCTAAATTATTTCCTTCTATTTATTTTGTGATCAATTTGCTTTTCATTTTCTAGGGTTTTTTTTTTTTTTATTATGGAAGCTTAGATCATTGATTTTTGGACCATTATTCTCTAATATCAACATTTAAAGCTAAAATGTATTTAAAAGCACTACTTTAGGGACGCCTGGGTGGCTCAGTTGGTTGGACTTCTAACTCAATTCATTTTTAGAGGATGTATTATCTGTGATTTCTGTTCTTCTAAATTTATTGAGACTTATTTTATGACCCAGAATGTGTTCTATCTTGGTTAATGTTCTACCTGCACTTGCAAAGAATATGTGTCTGTTGCTGTGGGGTGTTAATGTTTTATAAATTTCAGATAAGTCCAATAGATGGATGGTACACAAATTTTTCTTTATTCTTACTGACCTGTCACATGAAAAACTGAGAATGGCATTTCTCCTTTCATTTATGTCAGTTTCTACTTCATATATTTTGAAGCTCTCTTATTATATATATATATATATATATATATATATATATATACTTAGAATTATGTCTTCATGATGAACTGACCATTTCATCATTAGGAAATGTCCCTTATTATCCACAGTAATAGTTCTTTTTGGGAAGTCTACCTTCTTTGATATTAATATAGCCACTCCAGTTTTCTTATAAGAGTTTGCAAGGTATATCTTTTTCCATTTCTTACTTGAATGTCTAAATAATTTATGAGTACTTCTAAATGCATGGGCTTGGGGCCGCCTGGGTGGCTCAGTTGGTTAAGCAACTGCCTTCGGCTCAAGTCATGATCCCGGAGTCCCGGGATGGAGTCCCACATGGGGCTCCCAGTTCCATGGGGAGTCTGCTTCTCCCTCTGACCTTCTCCCCTCTCATTCTCTTTCTCACATGCTCTCTCTTAAATAAATAAATACAATCTTTAAATAAATAAATAAATAAATTCATGGGCGTACGTTTATCGTCTTGTTTTCTGCTTGTCCATTTGTTCTTTGTTGTCCCTTTTTAAATTTTCCTCACATCTTTTTGAACACTTAATACCTTTTTCAGTATTCCACTTTATCTCCACTTCTTTGGAGTTTTTAAGCTACACTTATTTAGAGATTTGCTTGGTTTTTGCCTTTTGTTTTTGTTTTATTTTTGCTTTGTTCTTTGCTTTTTGATTTTTCTGCTTTTAAGTGTTTGCTTAACATTTTATATATAAAATATCACAGTCTACCACAGTCTACCTTCAAATAATATACCATTTTATGGATAGCACTGATCTTACAATGGTGTGCTTTTATTTCCCCATCCCATCCCTTGTGTTACTGTGGTCAGACATTTTATCCATACATATGTTATAAGCACCATGATATAGTGTTATTATTTTTAAACAGTGAATTATCTTTTAATAAATTGTTGAAATGAGGGAAAATTATTTTCTAAATATTGACATATTTATCATTGTTTCTACTCTGCTTTCTTTTATGTAGCTCCAAATTTCCATATGGTATATGTCTTTAATATATAATTATAGTATGTATACTTTAACATATAATTATAATATAATATACTTTAAAACATGCATTTAACATTTTTGTAGTAAAGGTAATAGCCACAGATGCTCTCAGCTCTTATTTGTCTAAAAATACTTTACCTTCATTTTTAAAGGACATTGCTCATGGATAGAGAATTTTAGATTGGCAGATGTTCCTTTCAGTACTTTAAAGATGTTGTTAAAAACAACGGCTTGGGGTACCTGGGTGGCTCAGTTGGTTAAGCCTCTTCCTTCGGCTCACGTCATGAACTTGGAGTCGCAGGATAGAGCCCCACATCGGGCTCCCTGCTCAGTGGGGAGTCTGCTTATCCCTCTGCCTCTCCTCCCACTCATTCTCTCAATCTGTCTCTCAAATAAATAAATAAAATCCTCAAAAAATAAATAAATAGGAGTGCCCAGGTGGCTTAGTTGTTAAGTATCTACCTTCGGCTCAGGTCATGATCCCAGTGTCCTGGGAGGGAGCCTCCAGTCCTGTTCCCTGCTTGGTGGGAAGCCTGCTTCTCCCTCATTTCCACTTGTATTCCCTCTCTCACTGTGTCTCTCTCTGTCAAATAAATTAATTAAAAATTAAAAATTAGATAGATAGATAGATAGATATAAATAAATAAAATAATGTATGATTTAAAAAATAACTTTCTTTCTTAGAGTTCCTGATTCTTTTCCACCCTTCCCACTTTAGCTGAATGTTCTTTTTTTAGGTTTTTGGTGTTGTTGTTTTTTTACCCTATCTTACCAATTTTTATTCCTCTGATAGAAATTTTCCAAAGTGTGGGGTCTTGTCTTTAAGTGGCACACAGGGTACCCAGTTCCAAGAGTTCACGTTCAAAAAGGCTAGAGTGCCCTGTAACTTTAGGCCTTTCCCTAAAGCCCTTTGTTCTCATCCTCGATTGGAATGGGCTACGTCCTTCCAGTTTTAGCAGCTACTCTCAAATTGACCTTATGTACCTCACATCACATCTGATACTCTCTCATTACCGTTCCGGTCCACCAGATGCCCTGTGGCTTCCCTCTGCTCTCTCTTGCTCAGACACGCCTAACACATCATGGTTGTCAGTGTTTGTATTTTGCCACTTAGTTTTGTTGTAAATGTTGTCACTAGGTTTTTACTTTGGTTACCCAGTTGCTCTGTTTTATATGATGATTCAAGAAGGTTCAAATCTGCGCTGCCTCACTTGTGCCATATTCCCAGGATTCTAACATGTATCATTTTTTAAATCAGAGGAAAGGTGAGGAGCATTAGATATTCTGAAGTACCTTTTACGTTCCTTTTGGAATCTAACCGTAGCAACAGGAAATGGGACAAAATTAACTGGTCTACATGAGGAACAGTACCCAACACTTTTGAACTAATAATGTAAGAAGCATTTTGCATGCTTCTTTTTTATAAAGTTATTTATTATGTGTTTGGTACATAATCTTCACAGTGATCTTTTTAATGGTTTCAGAATATTCCATTGGGTAGCAGTATCAAAATTTACTCAGCCTGTCCCTTGTTGTTGGCCATGTGGGCTATTTCCATTTTTCTGCTATCTCAGATAATGTTGTCATAAATACCTTTGTGCACTTAGATTTTTGTTTTTGTTGAATTATTTCCTTATGATGGAATCCCAAGAGTAGGATTACTGGGTCAAGAGTAGGAACATCTCCCTGGGTCTGGCAATCTATAATCTGAAAATGTGTTTTGAGAATTATTTTTCTTGTTACAGGGGAAAGGTTAAGACTCGGTTGTTGAAAGGATCACATGAGGGCAAGAGAACTATTTCCTAGGATCATTGTTATTCTGTCCTTTCTCCCAACCATCAGTCTTTCTGTTCATTTTACTCAACTTTCCTCACATTTTTCATTCATTTAACCAACATATGTTGATGGCCTACCATGCATCAGACACTGTGACTTCTCTCCCCCACACCAGTGTGAACCCCACAAGGATGTGTAGTGTTCTGCTCATGGGCTGATGCAACACACATGAAACAAAGGGCCCCGATCCAGGTATGCACTGGCTAGATTCACTGTGAACGTGAAGGGAGCTAAGGGCTGTCCTCATTTGACCCCTCCTGAGACTTTTCAAAGAACCCTGGAATATCTGGCCTGGAGAGATCTGGTATCAGCAATCCATCTTCCTCCTAGGTAGGATTAGCCCTATTCTAGGACAGATTTGACCAGAAAAGGAAGATCCTAAGCAATTGCAATATGTTAGCTGATATAGTTGCCCAGAAAGAATCTCCTTATTTTTATCAAAACCAAAAACAAACAAACAAAAACTGGGAAGCTAGAAATAACCCCCATGATCTCCTAGTCTCAACCTGCCAATTAAGTTGATTTAGTCCATACACCTGCCTTTCAACCTTAGTCCCCTTGACTGTCTTTCCACTGCCCCCTGCAAACTCAGTGTTGCCCTGACCCCAAGTCCTCTCAGCTCAGGCTCTGCCCTCATCTGCCCTGACCAGCACCCTACCACAGTGGGGCCAAACCCTGCCCTATGATCCCCAGCCCCTGGCTGAGTTTGTATATTCCACGGTCTGAGTATTGAAGACCAGCCTTCTGTGCCTGTCTCTACTTCATGCCCCACAGCTGTACCCTCACCCTGGAGGGAGCCCTGCAGTCACAATTCTTTGCCCCAACCTGGCTACAACTCACCACAGCTTTAGAGCCCCTGCCAAGTCTGGTTAACCCCTGGGGCCTATCCCATCCGGCCTATGTTGCTTAGGAGCCTGCATAACTCGTGTTCAAGCCTGCCAAGTTAATAATCATCCTCCCAACCACAATGTTTTACAGGTGAGGAATCAAGTGCCAGAGAGTAAAAGTGACTTTGCAAAAGTGAAATGGTCAGTTTGTGTCAGGGCTAGGCCTAGAGCTCCAGGTTTCTCATTCCTAAGAGGAAATGAGTTGGTAGAATACCAGAGAAGAAATTCCAAAGTCCTGAGGACCCTGGGGTGAGGAAGAAGAATTTGATTTGAGAATAAAATAGGTTCTAGTTTTCAGAACAGGAGCATCAAGTCAGGAAGTATGAGCAGCAAAGTTGACTTCATGTGGAGACCTAGACCATCCAGTTTGGTCTACTAAACATATCTTGCATCTCCAGAATGTCCCAGAGACCTGGAACAGGTCTGAGGCTATACATGCAGGTCAAGGAGCCAAGGGAAAACAAATGGTGGAAAACTGCAGAAAGACATAGGAGCCAGAAACCAGGTTGAGCCAAAATGTTGGGGGTGTCACAGGGTGGGAGTCCCATCATTCACTATACATCAGACAACCTAGCAACCCTCATTGTACATCCCTGCTATCCTCTGTCCTTGTTAGCCATCCGATTATGATCGTTTCCTTTACTGGCCCCCAAGTCACATCTCACTGTACCCACCCTCACACAATCTTCTGGTTCCTCTCTTTTCCTTCTCCCTTCTCTATCTTCTGTTCTTTCCTCTCCCCTACCATTTCTCTAAAATCAGTAACAAATTCCTCTCCGTATCTCAATGCAGAGAGGCTGGGGCAGGAAGTGAGGTTAGAGCACATTCTTACACCCTTATGCTTCTTTACCAACTCCTTTTTCAAACAAGTTACTTCCCCCCATAGAGAAATTCTAGTGCCGGATAGTAAAGTAATTCAAATTTGTTTCCACCTGAATACACATGTGTAAGCAAAAGCACGCAGAATTATTCTGATGCATAGTTCATCCCAGACTAAACACTATCATTGTCCTATTCAAAATTGACTGAAAAGAAAGTTTAGAACATTCTATCTGATTCAGAAGTGTGCCCTTGGCCATGAAAGCTCAGCTGAATCCCAGAAAGCCTGGAAAAATTTGGTTTGTTTTATACCCCTTGAAGGTATTTTACAAATGGTCTGGTTTGTAAAGGTATTTTACAAACGGTCTGGTCTAGGAAAGACACCCAAATCGGGTGCCACCTTTTTTAAGATGAGCCAGAAAGTAAGTGGTGCCCAGGGCAGCCAGAAAGTTTCAAGGTTTTGCAAACCTGTGTGGACTCTCAGAGTGTGTTCAGGTTACAGACTTTGGGCAGAAATGTGATACCAATTTAGGTGCAAAAATTGTGCAATGGGTGTTTCATGTGGCCAAACCAGGTGACCATGTGATCAACGAAGCTTTAAGATATGTAACTTGTTCTAGTCATTACTTAGTGGTATAAGACAACAACTACTTAATTATTCTCAAGGATGATATGGGTCAGGAATTCAGAAACAGAAGAGCAAGGACAGTATACCTGTTCCACACATCTGGAGTCTCAGCTGAGAAGGCTGGAGGGCTGGAGTTTACTCAATACTGAGTGTTGGAATTATCTGGAGGCTCTTTCACTCATGTATTTAATGCTGGAACATCTACAGGTTGTTTCCCGACCTGGGCTTTCTCATAGTATGGTGGTTAGGTTCTGTGGTAAGAGGCCTCTGGGATGTCCCCCAGTGCTCCCTACCTGTTGGATCCCATCCCCTTGAATAACTTTCTTCTAACCAATAAAATATGGTGACATTGAGCAGTTATTTCTTCCATGATTAGGTTATGAAATTGGTGACTTCTGCCTTAGATCAGACCCACTCTTTTGTTTACTTGATGAAGTAAGCTTCCATGTTGAAGACATGACAAGGAATTGAGGGTTAACTTGGTCAAAAGCCAGGGAGGAAGAGCTCCCCAGTTCTGGTCAAAACCTTGACTGTAGGGGTGCCTGGGTGTCTCAGTCAGATAAGTGTCTGCCTTTGGCTCCGGTCATGTTCCCAGGGTCCTGGGATCAAGCCCCAAGCTGGGCTCCCTGCTCAGCAGGAGGAAGCCTGCTTCTCCCTCTCCCTCGGCTGCTCCCCCTGCTTGGGCTCTCTCAATCTTGCTCTGGCAAATAAATAAATAAATAATAAAATCCTTTTTAAAAGGTTGAATTCCTAACTCAGAGAAACTGCAATAGCATGAGTGTGTTGTTGTGTATTGCTATGCTTTGCGGTGGTCTGTTACGCGGCAATAGGTATCTAACATAGCTTCTGAGAGTGTGCATTCCACAAGAACCAGGCAGAAACTGGATCCTTTTTTTATGACCCAGGCTCAATCACAAAGCATTACTTCCCCCAAAGTCGCAATCCTGCCCATATTCAAGAAGATGGAATATAGATCCCATCTCTCAAAGGAGGAATGTCCAGGTATCATTATAGGAACAGCATGGGAGGAGAGAGGCCGGTGTGGCCCTCTTTGGAAAATATATCCTGCCACATGGCCCTTTGGCCTCGTCCCGCAGCCTGGCTTGATCCGCTCGTGTGTAAATTTTAAGGAAGATTTCTATTGTTTTGCTATTTTGAGACTGAGATTTTATTTATGCTCCTCCTGAGATGTCTCTTCTGCTTTTAAGAAATGCTGAAACCATATCTCACATGTCACGAGATAAATGGGAATTGGCCCTCCGGCAACCAGAGAGACTTCAGAACCATCATTTCCAAGAATGTGACTGACAATCTGAAACACAAGATTCTCTCCACTTAAGAATGACTCCTCGTGAATTACAACATTGCCATGGCTGCATGTTCTGGAACAGTCCAGCATTGCCCCACACTCTGTGCAGGTTGAACAGAAACAGGACAGTAAGTAGAAGAGGATGTGGGGGGGAGAACCAGTGGACCGTCAAGCCAGGCTGGACTCCACAGGGGCTTCTGGCATGCCTGAGACTTTCCAATTTCAGTATATGTGCTGCCAAAGTGAGCACTGGCATGCGTGAGACTTGCAGAATTTCTGAACAAGAAGACATCTCAGAGATCAACAAATCCCACTTGTACTAGTAATGACAGAGGCTACATTAAGTAAAACCTGGCTACGACCGCAAGTCCCTTACAGCTAAATGAAGATGGCATCACATCCCACCACCAGGTTGTGAACACAGGTTTCTACTTGATGCCCCAATCATTAGAGCTTGAGATCTCCCAAAATCCAGGCTTTTTCCCAAGCTCCCCTGGGCATGTCTGTATGCCAACCACTTCTCCTGTGCTTTCCACTACAGCAGGCCGCCTGGCTCCCCAGGCAAGACTCCCAGGTCTGAACATCTGCTTCCCATCGGGTACTATTTTCCTAAGCCCACGGCTCGGCCCCAGCAGGAACAGTACAGACCCTTTCCCCATTTCCCATTGTGATAACCCAGACTTGGAGAGAAGAGAAAAGAATTACGACACAGGGAAACTTAAAACCCAGTATGATTGCTCCAATTTCCCAGGCCCTGGGTTTGACATTGATACTCCTCTCTATTGCTGCCGTGGGGCAAGGGCCAGACTGCCTCCCACAGTGGGAATAGTCTGGATTCCCCAAGTAGGTCCAGATAAAGGAGGTTGTTATTTCCCCCACACTTCAATCTAAGGCCCATCTCCTTTGTCCTTATTTCCTGCTTTCAGATTGATCTCGTTCCAAAAGACTAGACAATCGAAGTGTCCATTCGGGGGAAGACTCCACCTTTGCAATGCTGTCAGAACAGGCATTCTGACCATAGGATAGCATGTGAATGAGACTGCAGCCTAGCCCATACTGAACCCTGTCAAGCCGGGTCACGTTGTTTTCCTTCTGACATGAGTTTATGACCAGCTGGTACAGTCTTCCAGGCATCCTCAATGTCTCACCTCTGTGATTGACTAGTTGAAAAAATGGCTCATCTTTGGGCGCCTGGGTGGCTGGCTCAGTGGGTTAAGCCTCTGACTTCGGCTCAGGTCCTGATCTCAGGGTCTTGGGATCAAGCCTCACATTGGGTTCTCTGCTCAGGGGGAGCCTGCTTCCTCCTCTCTCTCTCTGCCTACTTGTGATCTCTCTCTCTCTCTCTGTCAAATAAACAAATAAAAGCTTTTAAAAAAAAAGAAAAAGAAAAGAAAAATGACTCATCCATTTTCTAAAAACAATAATAAAGAGACAGATGGCAGTCCTAATGCATACTTAGGAAATAAACACTGCTCTAAAAGAAACCAGTCCAAGAGAATAAATCCTCCTAATATAAGGACAACATTTTACACAGTTTTGCCAACCATTTTCCTTTCTTGGAGCCACACAGTGTCAAACCCACCCCATTTCATTGACGCACATTTGCGTAAGACCCATAGGAAGCATTCTCCTAGATATTTCTTCTTTAGGAGGCACGACCCTTCTTGTGACTTTTAAATGACAGTCCTTTTGCACTCTTTACTCATCAAGAAATCAAAAAATCTTTGGGTTCAATCTCAGCCAAGTTCACCTTTTTTTTTTTTTTTTAAGCTCACCTTCTTGTAACCACTTTATGGACAGAGGAAACTGAGGTTCCATGAAATCCACTAATTTGCCAGAATTACACAATTACAAAGTGGGAAAGCTGAAATTGAGAACACTAACAACCCTGAGTGGTCTGGTTCTTGCCGCGATACCAGGCCACAGTAAGTCCCAAAGGAAATGTTACGTATCACAAAAACATGCTGTGTGAAGACCAGCCAAGCGTGCAACAAATTGGTCCCACTCAGCTTGGGATTACAAGAGGTACAAACAATAGCGCAACCTTCAAAATCAACTTCCGTTTCCAGGATGAAAAGGAAACGTAGGGACACAAGCTCTTAGGAGACACCTGCAGTAAGCGGGGACTCATGCCAAAGAAAGGACATAAAGAAGAGCCTGAAAATAGAGGACTCAAAGGAGGACACTGCATCCATGTTTCATCAGATGTGTCCTTTGTGCCCAGCTTGACGCTAAGCAACAGGCACGACTGAGGAACAAGTCGAGTTCTTGCCCTCTCAGCCATCAAGTCTGGCAGAAGAGGCCAACAAGGAATGAGCTCTCATTCCTCTGATTCAAATGAAAGCTTCATCCTGATTAAAATATCTATGGCCACCCTGCGGAGCATTTGTGCCCCAGGACGGCAGGAGCCCGAACTTGTCATTTCCTTTCTCCAGCTGGAGTAGAATCCCCAACGGGGGGTGGGGGATGGGGGGCCGAACGGGATCCTTCCAGACCCCTGGAGTGGCTCACCTCCCTCATAATCACGTTACCCTGGAATGTTTTGGCCTTTGAGGTACAATGTGTGACTACGACCATTGTCAACAGGCAATGACACAAAGCAACTGTCGTTTTTGGCAAAGGCCAGCTGAGCAAATGCTTAACTCAGAAGCCGGTTAGAGCTTTTGTGAAAACAAATGACATCAGTGCTTACCCAGGAGTCTCCCAACCGGGCTAAGGAGTGTTTTCCTTTGTGAGTGTGCGTGTGTCAGCTGTGCTCTTGCCTTGTGGGCATGCAGGAACTCCGCACAGAGGGAACTGGCACAAAAGTCTCCGTAGTTCAGTGCGTTGTCACGTTGTCCAGCAGAGCCCTCAGGAAACCTGCTTGGCAGGGAGGCTGACATTCTGAGAAGTCTCTGCATGCCAAGCCCTGCGCTGGGTGTTCGGGTAGATGCAGGAGGTCAGCCAAGGTCATGGGCTCCCAGGAAACGACCACTTGGTGGCTTCCACGAGCCAGGTGCTGGGCCAGAGATTTCCCTTACCTTATCTCACTGAAGAGTAACCAGTGTGTGCTCAGCCTCGTGTCTGTACCCCACCTCGAGGCCATCACTTGACAAAGCCACCACTACAGCAACAGTGAGTAATATAGATGTTACCCCAGATCCCATGGGGACAGAGAGGAGACATTTAAATTGCAGACCACTAATAAATCTGAGTCCAAGGGGCACCTGGGTGGCTCAGTGGGTTAAGCATCTGCCTTTGGCTCTGGTCATGCTCTCAGGGTCCTGGGATCAAGCCCCACATCAGGCTTCCTGCTCAGTGGAGAGCCTGCTTCTCCCTCTCCCTCTGCTGCCCCCACTGCTTGTGCTCTCTCTCTCTCAAATAAACAAATAAAATCTTTAAAAAATCAAATGAAATTAAATTAATCTGAGTCCAACACTTTGTTGTCTTCTCTCTCCTCTACTCCACAACCCTTGCCTCTCTGACTCCCTGAAGGCAGAGTTCCTCTCATTTCTCTCTCTCTCTCTCTCTCCCTCTCCCTCCAGATAGAAACTGCTTTTTTAAAATCCCTTCCACATCTCTCCCTGTCACTTGCCTAAACCCATACACGAAAGTCTAATAGCCAAAAGACAAGAAATGTCCTAATATTCCTCAAACAGGACCCTTGTGGGTCTCATTTTGTCTCATTCATTCATTTAACAAATAGTTATCAAGTGTGAGACACTATTTTGGGTGCAAGGTGTGAGCGGTGAATGTAAAAGAAAAAATATTTGCCTTTGGGGCCCCTGGGTTGTTGAGCGTCTGCCTTCGGCTCAGGTCATGATCCCAGGGGCCTGGGATGGAGCCCTACATCAGGCTCCCTGATTATCCCTCTCCCTCTCTCACTGCTTGTGTCTTTCTCTGTCAAATAAATAAAATCTCTTAAAAAAGAAAAATTTGCCTTCGTGTAGCTTCTGTGATCCTATCATGACCCATTTTTATGCATAAGAAAACCAAAGTTCAGGGTCAATTGATTCCACAGAATCAGACACATGGAGTCCAGAGACAAAATCCAGGCCAGAAAAAGTAACTAGCAAGACCTACACAGGGTTTCAAAGGCCCAGCCAGCATCTCTGGAGAATGAGGTGTGGGTGTCATGCCACAAGAATGGCCCTTGGAAACAATTAAGTCTGGGTTCAAATACCAGTTCAGCTATTTACGTGAACTAGGTACTTTACCCTGTAAGTCTCCTTTTTCTCATATGTAAAAAAGGAGATAAAAATTAAACTTACCTTATAGATTATGATCTATAGATATAGATATATAGGTGTGTAAACACAGATATACACACTCATGAAATCCTCACAACAACCCTATGTTGTGCTAGATACCATATATGTATTTGGTGTCTAGCACATAGTAAGCTCAGTAAATATCAATTATTATTTATTTCTTCATTTACTTTTGTTATTATTAGTTGGCAGAAAAACTGGACTGCTTTGAAGCAGACACTCAGGGTGCCTGGGTGGCTCAGTGGGTCAAGCCTCTGCCTTCAGCTCAAGTCATGATCTCAGGGTCCTGGGATAGAGCCCCACATCAGGCTCTCTGCCCAGCAGGGACCCTGCTCCTCACACTTGCTCTCTCTGTGTCTCTCTCTTTCTCTGAAATGAATAAATAAAGTCTTTTAAAAAAAAATCAAAGAATGAAACTGATGTGCAGAGAGAAGCAGAAATGGGATATGGAAAGCTCTTGCCACCATTTGAGAGCCTGGTTCTACTTCATTCCTCAATGCCAACTGCAGTCTTGTCCTTGAGTTCTAGAACACAATTCTATGAGCAAATTCCTTGTTTCTCCCAAGCTGCTTTGATTTGGGATTCTATTCTTTGCAATTAGTAAGAATCCTAACTAAATACATGTCCAATTCAGCAGACCCGGCCTTGATACTTAGAGCACAAAGTCCTCTAAAGGGCCCCTCTCTGAGGAAAAATCCAATTTTCCCTTAATAGTCATGATTAAGTATACCCAATCAGGTTAATAACCCCTTCTTTTCCTGTTGATTTATTGGCATGAAGAGCTCAAAGTGGCCAACCTATAGTCTTTACTTAGCGTTTAATAGTACCATTGAGGTGTTCCCTAGTCGAAATCCTCCTCCCTTGTGGATTAAGACTTCTAGATTAGCAGAGCCTAAAATAGTGTAGATAGGAAGTGAAATTTTTGCTAGTGGACAACAGGAAGTAAGAGGAACCATTCCCATTTCCACTCCTTGGTTCCTGGACCCATTAAAAAATGGCTATAAGCAAAATAGGAGTTGGTCGCTGATTTAAAGCACATATTAAATCCCGGAAGAATTTGCCCTACCTCCGCTAAATGTTTCCATCCAACTAGTAACATAACAAAGTTGAAAAGGTTGTTACTATTACTAAAAGGTCATACCATGGCTTTATCAGGCAGTTGCTTTAAGGTAATGGGAAACATTACAAGATCAGTGAATTCCATGAACATGAGTCATTACCACACTTCATTTTCAGTGAATTCTCTGATCAGAATGTTCTATGAACTACCATGTGAATAAGACATCCTGTAAATCCTAGGATGGTGGTTTTAGTAGAAGTCAAATACAAAAGGTAAATTTGTATTCAGAGTATGCCTGTTTCATTGAGAACAAAGTTCTATCCCTTCCATGACTGAGATGATCTTTTATAATCAACCTTCTACAAGGTGGCTTTCTGGTGTTCCCCCAGAAAATGGGGCCAACCACTGTTGGTCTCTGCTGTTGGCAGGCTGGACCCTCAGCAGTGATAATTGGAAGTCCATGTTGCTGAGCCCATTAATAAATAACTCCCATGGGCAATTTCATTTGGTTTTCATTGGCCTAAGGACTGGCTGAAAAAGAGATTAACAGATATCCATAAACAGGTCATTCTTCTGCCTAATATCCTCTTCTGATGAGATGTCTGTTTGGTTGATTTTCACATGGGACACAATATCTTAACACTCTGATCATATTCAGAGATTTCTACACACACTTATCACCAATTTTTCAGTCATGATCCTTCAAAGTCTGGACTACCTAACAAAACTATTAGCCGCTACTCACGTGTCAATATAGACCCACACTTCTGCTGACTGGGAGGATTTTCCTTCCCTCTCACCCTTCAAAGCCATCCCTATTGGCAGGCCTGCAATACTACAACCATCCACTTTGGGGTAGCACCAGCCTATTATACAATCCAGGCCTGGAATTTTTCCTTCTTAGCCAACTTGTCATGGGGAACTTCCCAAGAGGCCACAGATTCCAGCTGAGAGGAAAGAGGCAATGTGGTAGGAGCATGGACTGTAGGAACACATTCCATTTACTTCTACAACTTATTTGTGCCTTCAGCATTTACTTGAGTCTGATCTCATACATACCACTTCCATCTAATGATTGAATGTTGCTGTGAAGGCCCGATTTTATGGCTTGGAAGATTAGACAACATCTAGTTCATGATGGAAAACTTATATTACACAGTAACTTGGTGACTCATGGTCAGTCTTTCAGTCTCTAAATAGGCCCAGTTACAACCTAGAAACTGTTTCTTCAAAGAATATGTATCTTCAAAGCATAGTAAATCTTTGCCCTCGAATCCTCAGTGTCTGACCTGTGAAGCCACCTATAGGAGCCTGCTGAAGTTGGCCCAGTGTTCCTATCTGCCACAGGCGCTCCAAGTATCATTGTGTATTATATAGACCGAGTGGTAGAGCAGTCTGTATGGCATCCTGGACCTGACACAGAGCCTCCTCTTGTTGGGGGTCTCACTCAAAACTGGCAACTTCTCAGCGTTCTTAGTAAATGAGCATTGCATGCCCAGATGAGTTTTACGGTGCCTCGAAAACCTAAAGAAGCCCAATCAGTAATTGTATCTCTTTTTTAGTGGTAGGAGGGCCAGATGCAACAACTTTTTCTTCACTTTGGAAGAGATATTTCACCATGCTCCAGATCACTGGGCCTCTAGAAATTTTACCAAGATGACATGCCCCTGAATTTTTGTGGAATCTATTTCCCATCCTCTACATGTATCTATCTTTCTAATATATCTAGCATAGCTGCGGCTTCCTGCCTGCTTACCAGGAAGCGTGATAGCATCAGCATGATATCATCAACCTAATAAACCAGTGTGATTCAGAATGGAAGGGCAATTAAGGTCTCTTGGAACAAGATTATGACATAGGGTTGAAGAGCTGATATACCCCTCAAGTAGGATAGTGAAGGTATATTGCTGGCGCTACCAACTAAAAGCAATCAGCTCCTGACAATCTTTACTAACAAATGCAGTGGGGAAAAGCATTCAGATCAACAGCTGCATGCCAGGTGCTGATACTGATAAAACTACATCTGTGACCACCACCTGATTAGATTTACAATAATTCATGTCAATGCTTCAAGATGAATCTGCAAGAAGGTAGGCATTATTTTACATATTTTACAGATGAAAAGGCAAACCACAGGGATGCCTGGGTGGCTCACTTGGTTAAGGGTCTGCCTTTGCCTCAGGTCATTATGCCAGAGTCCTGAGATGGAACCCTGCATCAGGCTCCCTGGTATCAGGGAATACCAGGGACTGAATACATGGGCTGCTCCCCATGCTTGTGCTCTCTCTCTCTCTCTCAAATAAATAAATAACATATTTTTAAAAAGAAAGAAAAGAGAAGGCAAACCACAAAAATGTTCACACACTATTAAAAGGAAAAGTCTGAATTTGAATCCAGCATTCATTATGCTTTACCATTATCCTACCAGAGCCTTTATACCATGATTATTCTCATCTGGACCTTTCATCTAAGTCATGTAAAAACCTACCAAACCCTCCAGAAACTACAAGAGAATGAGTTATCAGAAAAGGTATGCTGTTCCCAGAAGATACAGAGGAAGTACTTGATAGATACTGATTATACAGACTTTGTCTCTATCAAGTTTTATCTGTTTCTCCTGTAGTAGGTGATACAGATAAATAAACAGGTAATTACAACACAGTGTGAATAAGTGCAATGATGAGAATGGGTCTTATAAGGGCAAATAGGTATCTTAACCCAAGCGTGGGAGTCAAGGAAATTTTTCTCAGAGGAAGTGATACTTGAACTGAGATGTGAAGAGTCGGTAGGAGTTAGGCAGACAAAGTGGAGCAGGACAAAGATATTCGGGGGGCGGGGGGTGGCAAGGAGTAGAGAAAATAGTTCAGAGAACAGCAGTGCCAAAGCTCTGAGGTGGCAGACAGCACAGTGGATCCATTCAGTAAGTCTGGACCTCGGAGGGTGAAGAAGGGAAGGACAAGAGATGAGGCCGGGAGGCTAAGCATGGGCCAGATCATCAATAAACTTACAAACTTCGTTAAGGAGTTTGTGGTTTACGCTGAAGACAATAGAGAGTCATTGAAGAAATTCAAGCAGGGGACAGCATAACAATTTTACAATTTAGAGATATTGCAGTTTAGAGATATTAGAGTTGAAGGCTGGAGTGGGAAGCTACTACTGTAGTTGAGAGGGAAGACAATGGCTCCAACTGGAGTTGTGACAAAGGGGGTGAGAGAAGTGGATAATCCAGAGACACAAATGACAGGCTGTCTGAGAGATGTGAAAGGCCACAGGAACCTGGAATATATATGAAAAAAATTTAAACTGAGCTTCAGATGTGGGAGCCATGCAGTATATAGTGATAACTAGAGTTCGGGAAAAATGTGCAGAGCGAGAGGAGGAAAACAGGATATTAATGTCAAATCCTGAAAAGGAATTCAATAGAAATTGAGGGGATGGTGGGGAAGAGAAATCCATGTTCGCTGAAGGTCTAGGAGAAAAAAAAATCTCACAAAAAGGATTCACTTTTGAGCATAAGTATTCAGGATTAAGTTTTCAAGGTAATACAACCAATCATAATGGTTAACATTTGTTGGACATTTAATATATACTAGGCACATTTCTAAATATTTACATGTATCATTCCCTATAATCATCACAATAATAGCCTTACTTTATGGATGAGGAAAGTGAAGCACAGAGATTTAGTCAAACACCCCAAGTTACATAGGGGCACAAGAATTTTCAAATTTTTTTAAAGATTTTATTTATTTATTTGAGAGAGAGAGAGCAGGAGCAAGAGGAAGGGCAGAGGGAAAGGGAGATGCAGACTCCCCACTGAGCATGGAGCCCAATGTTGGGCTCAATCCCGGGATACTGGGATCATGACCTGAGCCAAAGGCAGATGCTCAACCAAATGAGCCACCCATACCCCACCCCCTTTTTTTATTATTGAAATATAATGGTATATAACATTACATTAGTTTCAGGTATACAGCATAATGATTTGATGTTTGTATATATTACAAAACGATTTCCACAAAAATCTAGTTAATATGCAGCACCATAGGGGCGCCTGGGTGGCTCAGTGGGTTGAAGCCTCTGCCTTCGGCTCAGGTCATGGTCCCAGGGTCCTGGGATTGAGCCCCGCATCAGGCTCTCTGCTCAGTGGGGAGCCTGCTTCATCCTCTCTCCCTGCCTGCCTCTCTGCCTACTTGTGATCTCTGTCTGTCAAATAAATAAAATCTTTAAAAAAAAATATGCATCACCATAATTATGAAAATCTTTTTCTTGTGATGAGAACTTTTAAGATCTACTCTCTTAGCAACTTTCAATGTATACAATAATAGTATTAGTAACTATAGCCACCATTTTGTACATTACATACCCATGACTCATTTATTTTATAGCTGGAAGTCTATACTTTTTAACCCTCTTCACCCATTTTGCCCACCCCACCAACCGTACTTCTGCCTCTGGCAACCACCAATCTGTTCTCTGTATCTATGAGTTCTTTTTTATTCTTTATTACTATTATTACTATTATCATTCCACATATAAGTGAGAGCATACTCAATTTGTCTTTCTCTGAATTATTGCACTTAACATGATGATGATGCCCTCAAAGTCCATCTGTGTTGTTGCAAATGGCAAGATTTCATTCTTTTTTATGGCTGAATAATACTCCATTGTATATATATATATACCACATTTTCTTTATCTATTCATCCAACAGTGGCCCCTTAGGTTGCTTTCATATCTGGGCTATGGTAAATAATGTTTCAATAAACCAGCGAATACATGCAGTTTTTAGAGTTAGAGTTTCATTCCTTTGGGATAAATACCCCGAAATGGAATTGCTGGATCATCTGATATTTCTATTTTTTAATTTTTTGAGGAACCTCCATAGTGCTTTTCATAGTGGCTGCACCAACTTACATTCCCACCAACAGTACACAAGAGTTCCCTTCTTTCCTCATCCTCACCATCACTTGCTATTTCTTATCTGCAGAGTTGGCACTTGAGCCCATGCCTTCTCATTCTAGAATTTGCCACACAATGCTGCTTCTCAGAAACAAATTAGCATATATATTACATACTTTGTAAAGTCACAAAATTAATACTTGTTGCACAGGCATCCTCCCTCTGGAACTAGGTCTTTTCAACAGAGAAATATTTTTATACACATTTTTTATAAATGCCATCAAGTGTAGCAGGGCTGCTAAAAATGTTATCAAGTTGCAATGTCTCCTGAATATGCAACTTCAAATAAAACAAAAATGAACCAAAAAAGATGATGATTCTTCAAAAGAACCATCCCTCAAACACCTGAAACTTGAGGAAGGAGCTCAAAGAGGATTTTACTACACAGAAGGTTACTATCCATCGAGGGTTACGATCCTGTTGTAATTTGTATTAATTTCCATAACTCCCCTTAAAATAGCTGCTCCACAAAATGGAGTCACTTAGGCTTAGAGCCGCATCAGCTTTGTCACCGTGCCAAAAGAAAAGGAGGCTTTTTGAACAGCTGCGTCATAAGATCAGCTGTCAAGGAGCAGTTTTTCCATGCCACACCCCAATGGACTTGGAAACCCCTGGAAACAGCAGGTGTTCCACCTGATTCCGCTAAGGTCAGATGCAGGCCTGGAGGGTCAGGTACGGGTTGACCTCCTGCCTCATAATGGACATGAAAATGGGACCAAGAGGGACTTCAGAGAGACACTCCGCGTGCTGCACATTTCCGCTCAGACACCGCGCTGCGGAAGTGAACTAGCACCCGCCCAGGTGAGCCACAGCGCACAATCAGCAAATGGCGCTCATCCCCCAGGGAGCAAGTGGACCAGAGCAGAATCCCGGACGGCTCCACCCACCGGTGATGCGTGTGCACCCCTCTTTCCCGTCTAACCCTATTTACTCTGCGTCTCAGCCCGTGTGTACATAAGCAGTACACCGCTTGAGTTCGAAAAGAAAAGGAATTGCAATTGGCCTATTTGAGGTACAGGGAGTACTCTCCTCTGTGTCACTCCGGTAAATAAATCACACAGAGACAGAACCACCCGTACAGGGCGGCCGTGGCAGAGTTACCCTACCTTCAAGCCCAGGAACATAATTTTCGACTCTTCTTCATCTCATGGTTAAGTAATTACTCATAGACAAAGAGTTGTATGCCACTTTCATAGCATCTGAAGGAGATAATGAGACTGTTATCAATGGAAGATCATTTTCTGCTATTTGAGAATGCAAAAGGCAAACTGGGAGAGGAAGTTTGGGTGCTAAAAGATTGACATTTCCCAGGGAGTCTAGAGGCCAATGGAGATTAAAAAAAAAATTGCAATCAGCATTGTCCTGATTTTTCCAGACCATATGGTGATGTCACTTCTCATAACCATTGAACAGACTCTGGAAGGATTTTTGTAATAGAAAAATAATTTAAATTTGCATATGCAGATAAGAAATCTTAAAAGGCCCAGTACAGGGGCTCCTGGGTGGCTCAGTGGGTTGAAGCCTTTGCCTTCAGCTCAGGTCATGATCCCAGGGTCCTGGGATTGAGCCCCACATTGGGCTCTCTGCTCAGGCAGGAAGCCTGCTTCCTCCTCTCTCTCTGCCTGCCTCTCTGCCTACTTGTGATCTCTGTCTGTCAAATAAATAAATAAAATCTTTAAAAAAAAGAAAAAAAGAAAAAAAGAAAGGCACAGTACTCTGAGGATTGTGATTCTCCTGGGGATAGTAGTAGAGATGGAGCTGATTGGAGATGGGGGAATTTATAGGCTTCTATTGTTTAAATATGGTTTGGACACATGTATTGTAACAATAGTGTCCACCTGGGAATAGCAACAACAACAACAAAACAAAAACAAAAAGCAGTGGTTTCTACCTTCAATTGCCAAGCGATCTTGAAAAAGAAAGAACTAGAGGTATCACAATTCCAGACTGCCGGTTATATTACAAAATGGTAGTAATTAAAGCAGTATGGTTGGCATAAAAATAGACACATAGGAACACCTGGGTGACTCAGTTGGTTAAGCATCTGACTTGATTTTTGGTTCAGATCATGATCTCAGGGGCTTGAGCTCCATGGCAAGTTCCTAGCTCAGCAGGGAGTCTGCCTGTCTCCTTCTCCCTCTATCCCTCCCCCCAACCCCGCTCTCTCGTTCTCTCAAATACATAAAGAAATCTTTTCTTTTTCTTTTTTTTTTTTTTTTTTAATAGGCACATAGCCTACACGGCTCAGTTGGTTAAGCAATTGCCTTTGGCTCCGGTCATGATCCTGGAGTCCCTGGGATCAAGTTCCACATCGGGCTCCTTGCTCAGCCAGGGGCCTGTTGCTTCTCTCTCAGCCTGCCACTCCCCCTGATTGTGCACTCACTCTTTCTTTCTCCCTAGCAAATAAATAAAATCTTTTAAAAAATTAAATTAAAATAAAATAAAATACGCACATAGTTCAATGGTATAAAACCTAAAACCCAGAAATAAACCCACAACTATATGATCAATTAATCTTCAACAAGGACTGAAAATACAATGGGGAAACTTAAACTTAAAGCCTCCACAGGTGATTCTAATGGGCAGTTGAGTTTGAAATCCAGGGTACTGGTTTAAAGAAATAAAGGCTTTTCTTCCACAGAACACAAAATCTAGACTTGGGCAGACCAGAACCAGTATAGTTGCTAAAGGATGTCATTAAGGAATCAGGTTCCTTCTATCTGTACTCCAAACTTCTTAGCTTACTGCTCATTCTCTTGTTAATAAGATGGCTGTTGCTTCTAGCCATTGGATCTAAGTTCCATGCTGGAAGAAGACAGAAGAGCAAAAAGGCTTCATGTCACAAATATTTGCCTTTCTTTCTTCCTCTCTTTCTTTCTTTTTAAAGATTTTATTTATGTATTTGACAGAGAGAGACACAGCGAGAGAGGGAACACAAGCAAGTGGAGTGGGAGAGGGAGAAGCAGGCCTCCCGCTGAGCAGGGAGTCTGATGTGGGGCTCGATCCCACGACACTGAGTTCATGACCTGAGCCCAAGGCAGATGCTTAACAACTGAGCCATCAAGGCACCCCAAATCTTTGTCTTTCTATTCAGAAATGACAGCCTACCTCAGGGACTTCTCATTAACCCAAACTATATTTCATGGTCATCTCAGATTGTGATGAGGTCTTGGAATTTGTGGGTATTGCTTTCCAGACTCTGTGGTAGAAGACAAGGTAGAAGGTGATTAAAATGATTATTAAGGGGCGCCTGGGTGGCTCAGTGGGTTAAGCCACTGCATTCGGCTCAGGTCATGATCTCAGGGTCCTGGGATCGAGTCCCGCATCGGGCTCTCTGCTCGGCAAGGAGCCTGCTTCCTCCTCTCTCTCTGCCTGCCTCTCTGCCTACTTGTGATCTCTCTGTGTCAAATAAATAAATAAAATCTTTAAAAAAATAAAAATAAAATAAAATGATTATTAAGTGAGCCAACCTACAGTGTCTGCAAAACATGAATGTACTACTTTTATATTTTTTAAATGCAAATATTGTAGTATAAAGACTATGAGGAAATGTCATACCTGGGATAAATTTCTTGATAACCTGGCCAGTCCATCACACTCTTTTACACTCATGTAAGTCCAAAATTCTCTGCTGGTTTTTTTTTCCCCTGAGGCTATATTAATTAGCTAATACAGCAGCCTTTTCAAACCCAAAGTTTTATTCCAGTAGAAAAGAAGCAATCATTAGCCTAAGCCTGGTGAGTGGAATGACCACAAAATCCTCCCAAAAGTCCTGGCCTCCTTTTGCCTGATAGTCTCCAAAATAAAGTTAATTTCTCTAGTGACCTGATGTTCACATTAAACTATTTGCTGCCAAGGGTTTGAATTACTGCAAATATGTCCCTTGGGTTTATCCCAGTTGAATTAATAATCATAGCCCCCACCACAATCTCTTGTTTGGCAGTAATTCTTATTCCAACCTCCCTCCTGAATTTAAAACTCGTGACTTCCAACTGCCTGCTGGATAAGAACATCTCAATGTCCCACAAGCAAACCAAACTTGGTGTGTCATCATGATCTCATGATGTCCCCCCCCCCACCTCCTGCTTTCCCCATCTCAGCAATTAGTTAAGTCCAGTGATCAAGTTGTTCAAACTATAGATCTCAGAACTGTGCTCACATCTTCTCATTTCTTTATCTCATACTCCAATCAGTAGGATTCTGTTAATTCTACCATTTACATGCTTTCCAATCTGCCTTTTCTCCTCCCATTTACGCCCAACAATTCTTCTACCTGGATTATAAAGCAAAAATCATTCAAATCATTCCCATGTCCCAAGGGTAGCAAATATTGTGCCTTCAAGAAACAGAAACAGAAGCCAATGGGGCTGAAGTATAAAGAGCAAGGAGAGTGTCAGGAGATGAGGTTAGAAAAGCAGGGTAGGTCCAGATCCCATAAGGCTGTAAAAGTCATATTTAAGAGTAAGACATGCCAATATATATAATCGTGATGGTAGCCATTGTAAGGCTTGCTAATGAAAGTGTACCAACTCCTTGTCACTCACCTTTTATGCTGGCTTCAAATCACTTTTGTAAAACATACATCAAATTAAACTGAAAATCCATTGTACCCATAATCCCAGTCTATCTTGAGAAAAATATCGGACAAATTCCAATAAAAGGGCATCCTACAATATTCTTGACCAAACTCCTCAAAACTGTCAAGGTTATCAAAGAGAGGAAAATCTGAGAAACTGTCACAGTCAAGAGATGCATAAGGAAATGTCAATTAAATGTAATGTGAGATTCTGACAGAGAAAAGGGGCATTAAGGGGCGCCTGGGTGGCTCAGTGTGTTAAAGCCTCTGCCTTCAGCTCAGGTCATGATCTCAGGGTCCTGGGATTGAGCCCCGCATCAGGCTCTCTGCTCAGCAGGAAGTCTGCTTCCTCCTCTCTCTCTGCCTACTTGTGATCTCTGTCTATCCAATAAATAAATACAATCTTTAAAAAAAAAGAAAAAGAAAGAAAGAAAGAAAAGGGGCATTAAGTAAAAACTAAAGAAATCTGAATAAACCACGAACTTTAGTTAATAATAATATGTCAGTATGGGTTAGTTAATTGTAATAAATATATCACCCTGGGGTGCTTGGCTAACTTAGTCGGTAGAACGTGCAACTCTTGATTTTGGGGTCATGAGTTCAAGCTCCAGGTTGGGCTAGAGCCTACTTGAAAAATACACACACATGCACATATACATATATATCATGCTAATATAAGATGTTAATAATAGGGCAAATACTATGTGGGGCTATGTGGGAACTCTGTACTACCTGCTCAGTTTTGCTGTACATGTACAATGTTCTAAAAAATAAAGTGTATTCATTTAAAAGGAAAAAATTCTACCAATAATTCCTTCATTCCTAAAGGACAAAGGTTAAATTCTGAAACACAACATGTGCTTAGGACATTTTTCCAAGCCAATTTCTATTACCCCACACACACCCAAATTACGCCACAGCTACAGTGAACATTTAACTTATCCACAGACATCCCAGGCCCTTTTGTGCCTCTGAGTCCTTGCATGTGCTGTTCCCTCCGCCTGGAATGCCATAGTCTGCCCATTTCAGCTTAGCTAACTCTTCAATGATTCAACACAAATGCTTCCCCATATTCTTCCAATTCACTTGTCCTGTGATGTTCCATAGTTCTTGAAACAAGACACATTCTCTGCCACGACAAACTCTAGAAGAACAAGCTGTCCAGATCAAGCACCCCCTCCTTCACTACCAAGGTCTGAGCAGCTCCCCAGGCTGTCTCCTTCTGCACTTTCCAAAGCAGACACCAGATAAAAGCCCAGTATGAACCCTGCCATGCCCACAAGAGAAGGAGACCCATATGAAGCTGTCAGGTGATTCTGTTGGTTTCCTTTCTTCTCCCTGAAGGGACTCAGTTCTGTTACTTATGGTAGGTGATCAAACTGCACAGCCTTCCCAAAGAAATCCTCTTTATAAGTCCTCTCTTTTCCATGCATTTTATACCATTGATATAAGCGAGCCACCCAGTGAATTCTGTTATCAGTTTCAGGTATCTACTTTGAAGACCTATAGACCAATTTGTCTTGGTAAACTTTCTTTGCTCTGGCATCTAGCATGTGGTGCTGGATATGTCTACAGGCTTCCGCATTCCTTCCCACATCCTTCTCTGTGCCTTCCCATGCTAACAAGTTAAAGGCTAAAAAGTTAAAACAACTCCCCTGCAGCCAGGATACTAAATTCAATTAAGTGTCCTCATATGAAACTAGGAAGGCATAAGTAGGATAGAGAGCATCACCCCACTGCCATTTTCCCTTGACAGTCAAGGTCATGAGCACATGAGTGCAGAAAGCTGGAGGGGCAGCTGATCTCAGCTTTTGACTGTCTGCTCACCACCTTCCTGGATGTTACAAAGCAGCTCTGATGCTCATGGCAGGGTTAAGAGAAGAAGCATCAGCTCTGTGAGCCCCAAAACACAGCCACAGCAGTGCTTGCGACTGCTGTCTTGTCTTGTCAATGTCTTGAAAACATTAGTTCTGGCGGTAGTCCCTAACTTTAGGTACTCCAGCTCCTCCAATGATTTTGAAAGCACTTAACTCCTTATATTAAATCCTTCTATGCTTAAAATATCTACAGTGGTTTCTATATCTGTATTAGGCTGTTCAGGCTATCATAGCCAAATACCAGACTGGGGGACTTAAACAACAGAAATTTTATTTTCTCATAATTCTGGATGCTGGAATTCCAAGATCAAGGTGTTGGCAGAGGTCTCCTGAGACCTCTCTCTTTGGCTTGTAGGTGGCTGATATCTTGCTTCCTCTTCACATGTTCACACCTCTGTGCGTATACACCCTTGGTGTCTCTCTGTGTCCCCTAATTTCCTCTCCTTACAAGGACATGAGTCAGATTTGACTGGGACCCACTCTAACATCTTAATTTTAACTTAATTATCTCTTCAAAGGCCCTCTCTCCAAATGTAGTCACATTCTGAGGTAGTGGGGTTTAGAGCTTCCATATGTGAATTTGGGGGAGCTCCAATGGAGTCTATAACACTTTCCTTCCCTGAAACCTGACTGAGGCATATATCTTGATGTGTCTGCCCATCTTCCAATTTAAGAGCCTTTATCAAATGAATGAACGAATAAACACAGCAGGAATTTACAGAAAAGGTCACCATTTAGTTATTTTCTTCTCTTCCTTAAGGTTGCTAAGTCTCTTTTCCAACCTCTCTAATCTCTCGCCATTTTTATCCTGCAGTTCTTATGGAAGGCAGAAGAGACCTTGATTAGCTGCCCGTTGCTGCTTAACAATATTACCACAGTGCCCGCCTCGGCAGCACACATACTAAGAAAACAGATTTAGCACACCTTTAACTGCTTAATACAACCCATGCGTATTATCTCACAGCTTCTATGGTTCAAAAGACCAGACGTGACTTGACTGAACCCCCGGCTTAGGGTTTCTGAAGGCTGCAATTAAGCATCAGCCAGGGGGCGCCTGGGTGTCTCCGTCATTAAGCCCATTAAACACATTAAGCGTCTGCCTTCGGCTCAGGTCATGATCCCAGGGTTCTAGGATCGAGCCCCGTGTTGGGTTCCCTGTTCAGCGGGAAGCCTGCTTCTCCCTCTCCCACTCCCCCTGCTTGTGTTCCCTCTTTCGCTGTCTCTCTATCTCTACCAAATAAATAAATAAATAAAATCTTTAAAATAAATCAGTGTCAACGAGGGCTCTGGCCTCATCTGAGGCTAGGCTAGAGAAAAAGTTCCCTCAGAATTCAGTTCCATGTGGCTGCAGGACACTCCAGTCTTCAGGTGCCTGTTGCCTGTCAGCCAGCGGCCACTCTCAGCCCTTAAAGGCTCCTCACAGATTCTTGGCACATGGAGCTCCTGCCATAGCCATTTGCTTCCTCAAGGACAACAGCGCAGTTCAGCAAGGTGGCATTAAGATCATATGCATAATCAATGATCATTGTACATTGCATCCCTTTTGAGGTATTCCCTTGATCAGAAAGAAGTCAGAGGCCACACCCACACTTACAGTTCTCAGAGCTCATCTTAAAGGTCAGCCTGAGGCCATTGGCTACTGCTTTCTTGGCTTTTTTTTTTCTCTCTGTTAGGATCTCTGTGATCAGGACCCTGGGCCTATCTGATAAACACAGATATAGGGAAGGGACATGGGGCCCTCACTCAGAGCAAGTACCTCTTTTAGTGCCCACTTCCCATGCAGGAGCTGTCCAAAAGCAGAGAGGCCCTTTGTGTCAGCTGTCCCAGGTCTAAGAGTGGCAGGAGAATTCAGGCTCTGATGAGAGCCTCCACTCGCTGCCTGCTTATCTCCTGGTTGCTACCCCAAACTCCAAGAAGCCCCCACAGAGAGAGAGAATTACAGTCTTCTGTATTTAACCAAGGCCCCAGAATAGGGGGGACACTCCTCTGAAGGAACCCTTAATACAGGGCAGCTGTTCCTCTGAAGGGCCAGAGAGCTTTGCTTATTTTTCTCTTCTCTTTCTTTCTTTCTTTTTTTTTTTTTAATTTATTTGACACAGAGAGACAGTAAGAGAGGTAACACTAGCAGGGGGAGTGGGAGAGGGAGAAGCAGGCTTGGCAGAGCAGGGAGCCCGAAGTGGGGCTTGATCCCAGGACCCTGAGATGGTGACCTGAGCCAAAGGCAGACACTTAATGACTGAGCCACCCAAGCACCCCTCATTTTTCTTTTTAAGTCTTCACTGTTCTGATCCAAGGTCCAGCATAAGGTAGGTATTTGGTGTACTTTAGGAAGAATGGATTAGCTCTATACTTTAAAGACAATTAACTGTAAAATCAGAACCTAAAGTTCTCAGGGAATGTGTTAAACATTTTAAAAGAATGTAATCCAGGGATGCCTGGGTAGCTCAGTCAGTTGGAGCATCTGCTTTTGGCCCAGGTTGTGATTCCAAGTCCTGGGATAGAACCCTGCATTGGGCTCCTTGCTCAGCAGGGAGTCTGCTTCTCCTTCTGCCTGCTCTGCCTGCTCTGCCTGCTGTTCCTCCTGCTTGTGCTCTCTTTGACAAATAAATAAATAAAATCTTAAAATAGAAAAAAAAAAATGCGATCCATATAATAGAACTCTGCTTCATCATAGAAAGGTGGCCGGAACAGGTTAAAGGAAAGATTAAGTTTCCTGTGATTATGTTCTATTTTTTTTAATAGTTTGTTTGGTTTTTTAAAAAACATTTTATTTATTTATTTGACGGAGAGAAAGAGATCACAAGTAGGCAGAGAGACAGGCAGAGAAAGAGAGGGAAGCAGACTCCCTGCTGAGCAGAGAGCGTGATGCGGGGCTCGATCCCAGGACCCTAAGATCATGACCTGAGCCGAAGGCAGAGGCTTTAACTCACCCACTGAACCACCCAGGCCCCCCAAATAAGTAAATAAAATATTAAAAAAAAAAAAAAAGAAGAAGAAGAAGAAGAAGAAGGGTGCCTGGGTGACTCAATGGGTTAGAGCCTCTACCTTCGGCTCAGGTCATGATCCTAGGGTCCTGGGATCGAGCCCCGCATCAGGCTCTCTGCTCAGCAGGGAGCCTGCTTCCCTCTCTTTCTCTGCCTGCCTCTCTGCTTATTTGTGATCTCTGTCTCTCAAATAAATAAATAAAATCTTTTAAAAATATATTTTATTTACTTATTTAACAGAGAGAGACACAGTGAGAGAGGGAACACAAGCAGAGGGAGTGGGAGAGGGAGAAGCAGGCTTTCTGCCAAGCAGGGAGCACAATGCGGGACTCGATCCCAGGACCCCAGGATCATGACCTAAGCCGAAGGCAGACACTTAACGACTGAGCCACCCAGGTGCCCCTGTGATTATGGTTTTTAAAGAAAAAATATATATACTAATGGGTATTTCTAGTGATAATAATTAGCGTAATGATTATTGTCCAGTGTAGTCTACATTTTAGTTTTCTATCGTGTGTGTGACACTTTTCTCTTTTGATTTAGAACAACGAAAAGGATTACATAGAATACTAGCATGCCAAGTGTCTCATCAATTAACCATACCTCTTTTCCCTGTATTTAAATATATGGTTATAAAGCTAGTAATTTGTGGAATTCCATTTAATTCAACAAACATTTATGGAGAGCTTACCCGGAACAAGGTATTGGGAAGGGCCAGACTGCTAGGGGTCAGTGTAACTTGATTTCAGTAAAGCATTAGACGAAGTGTCTCCCGATCCAGCAATGGATGAGGTCGGGAAGGTGAGTGGTACTGTAGTGACCTGGGTTTGTGGCAGCCTGAACAGCCATATACACAGCTGATAAAGAGTTTCCATCATTGGGATATTTCCCGTGCAAAGTCACAGTCACTCATACCCTGGCATATGTCGACTAGATGACTTCAGTGAAGAAGATAAGCACAAAGTTTGGAGTAATAGCTAATCGATGAAAGAAGCAAGATGCAAAAGAACCTGAACAGCGTGAAATCCAACAAGACTCATTGTTAAGTTTTGTACGGAGTTTCGGATGCGTGGGGACTCTTGCCTTGGCAGTAGTTTGTGTAAAAAATAACTGGTTTTTTTTTTTTTTTTTTACTGACTGCGGATTCATTGTGAGGCATTAATGGAATGTGGCTGATAAAAACAAAGGCCATGGCAATTCCTGACCACAGTCATAAATCTAGTGTCCAGATAAGAGGCTGGCGGTTCAACCCTGTTCTAGTCGGATCGCACTGGAGTTCTATTTTCCCTTCTAGGCGTTCTTTTCACTATTGGAACAGGGCCCCCTTAACCCATCTTTGTGAAGAAGTATTTCCTTCCAGTCCTGCTCTGTCCTGTGTCCTCACATACTCAAAGGCAGTGTGCTAAAATGGGCCAGCGAGGTCTCCTCTTGTTACGTAGTGAGGTTATAAAGCAGCGAGGTCACATGACCCAGGGTTCTTACACACATGTCAGCCGTGCCAGTTTTGTGTTGACTTATTCTTTTATTGCAGCCTCCTCTCCCCAGGGACTCAGGTCTAAATCTGGGGATGATGAAATGACCAGAAATCTGACTTACAACACCGCTACGTGCACCCCAGATGACTCCTCCCTCCTACTACAGTCACAACACAACCTTTGTCCTTGAAACAGCTGCCCTGCCTAGAGTTCTTATTCTTCATGCAAAGACTTCAAGACACCAGCTCTGCCAAACCCCTATAGGAGTCTAAATTCACCCTTTTGTCTGAAAACGGAGATCCCTGCTACTCTTAAATGCAAAGAAATCATCAGAGTTCAGTATTGGATGATCTCCTTTCCACCTCCTATAAATGCCTTCTTCCCTGCATTACCAGCAATTCCTCCCAACTCTGGCTTCCCTCATTCTCCAGGCCTGAGAATTGGGAACATACCACATGTAAGGAGGTAAGGAGGAAAAGGAGGAGCGAAAGAAGGAAAGAGATTTATCCTGATCCCAAAGATGGGTCCTTTTGCTATGATTCCAGCAAATCATGGTTCTCTCCTTTCTTCTCTCTTTGTCCCAAACCCTCTTCAGGGCACATACATACCCAGGGGCTTGGGGAAATCACAGGTTTACAGGGCCTACACCCACCAAAAGAGTTGATCCTAAAGCTAAAACCAGTCCAGCAGGGCCACCTCCCAGTTCAGGCAAGATGCCCAAGGATCTGCTGAGCCAGAACTTCTTCCTTATCCTCAACAAAGACCAGAGAAACTGTGGTCTGTCCAACTAATGCCCTTGGGCTGGAGGGGTGGAGGTCATATCTCTAAGTCAGGCTCTGTGCTCACACCGCGAATGCTTTATCTCATTTAATATCCACGGTATGGGCACCTGGGTGGCTCAGTGGGTTAAGGCTCTGCCTTCGGCTCAGGTCAGGATCTCCGGGTCCTGGGATCTAGTACCGAGTCGGGCTCTCTGCTCTGTGGGGAGCCTGCTTCCTCCTCTCTCTCTCTTTCTCTCTCTGCCTCTCTGCCTACTTGTGATCTCTCTGTGTCAAATAAATAAATATTTTTAAAAAATAATATCCACAGTAAATCCTGTGCTATGATGTATTGATTAGCACCTTTTCCATCGCAAGAACAGAAAGCTCAACTCAAAAGGGTGTAAAGTGATAGGGATTACTGGTTTACACACCTGAAACAACAGAAGTAGAAGAGGCTTCAGGGTGGGTTGATTTAGGAGTCCAGCAATGTCTTCAGGTACTCCTCCTTTCCACTTTCCAGCCTACCAGCCTCGGTGAGAGCTTCCATCTAGGGCTGGCCCCTGTTGCAGTCTTCAGAGTGGCTCTCTGATGCTACTGGGGCCACGTGTATCCCCCATTCTTATCTAACAGGAGACAGTAACGTTTATTTTTTCCTGGAAGAACCAGGAAACGTCAAGCTCATTGACCTGAATTAGGCCACACCCACTATTACATCTACAGAATGGCCTAGAAATGGAAGTGTACTAGGCCTGAGCCTTCAACAATGGAGTAGTCTGCTGGGCAGAGATGTGAATACCCTAACAAAAGCCATGGTAGTTACCAAGAGAAAAAAACAGGTGTTGGGGAGGCAACCCCCGAGGCTGTCCTAGGTATACTCTACCCCAGTTTTGCTGAGGAGAAACTGAAGCTCAAGGAGCCCATGCATCTGTGTAAGTCGGGGAGCCAGGATTCTCAAGCAGGCCTGTCTGGCCCAACACCACCATATCTTGAGGAATGAAACTAAAGAAAATCTGGAGTAGTAATCAGCCTTAAGCGTGTAGGTGGGAAAGGGGAACAGGGGCTTCGTGAAACTGGAAAGATCTTGGCCACTGTGTTGGCACCCAGGAGTCACTGAATCAACCCACCCCACAAATCTGAGGCAGCTCTGAATGTGGGGACATCAGCTGGTACCCTGTAGCTCATCAAATGTCTATAAATTGAAAAGAGACTACAAATCTATTACCTATGATGGAGAGTTCTAGAACATTGTTTTCCAAGTCCATTCTGGGTTAAATCAATGCTGTGGTCTAGTCTAGAAACCCCGCTACAACGTATAACTTTGCTCCTCCTGGGAATGTCTTCCAAGTTCCAAAGGACAGATTTGCAAATAGACTTCTGGAGCAAGCCCCATCCTTGCTGGGAAGTGCCTTTCTTTGACTTGTTTATTCGGGAAGGCCGTTCTGGACTTTCACCCAGCCGTTGCCTGGCAGGAGGTGACCTGGCTTTGGCCAACAGGGTGGATCCAGCAGGAGGGTAAAGCTGATAGCTACCGCTCAGTGCTAACTCGGCACCAAGCTCTACCAGGAAGGGAGAAGGACAGAGCATTCAAAGGCCATAGTACAGCTAGTCTCTGATGACGGACTTTAAGGAGCATGCATCTCCCCTTCCTACCCCTCTTCCATTTGGTGGAAGAAGGAAAGACAAGGTTACAGGCACTCCTGTGGCCCAAAAGTCTTTTGCAAGTTTTGAGGGTCACTGAGTATAAATTCTCCTTTAAGCAGCTGCCCTTGCTCCTTCCCGTTGAGGTCTCTCATGAGGCAGGGTCAGGTTTAGTGTTGGGGCCCGCAGCGGCTGCACAGCCCTCAAGGAGTTCTGTGGTCTATTTTGAGTGATTTTACGGTTCCTGATCCTGGCAAACATTATCCATTTTTCTGACAATATTTAGAGTCTGATGTAAGTGTGAACTAGATAATGACCTTTCAAGCCATTGCATGATGTTCTGTTTAAAGCTTTAATTTCTTCCTCAGAGCATCTGCAAAGTCCTCTGACCCGTCTGCATGGCCTCTTGGTGATTTCCCCAAGTTTCTGTCCACTTGTTGGGGTGGGGACAGCTGTACGCTGGGCAGAGTGTTCACGTGTCTGGGGCCGTGAGAAGTTTCTGCGCCAGCTGAAACTCTCCCATAGGCTTTGGAAGCTCCTGCAGCCCATTCTGAGATGCAAAATACTGACCAGCTCATGTCAGGCACATCCTTCTGTCTGGATAGTTTAGGATCTTCCCTAAAACACATATGAGAGCATACAACTAGCTCCCCCCATGAGTAGTTACTAGAACTCGGCGAACATTTCAAGCCTGACATGGCTAAAACAATACCATATCTGCAGCTTAACTTTAGGTGACTCACCAGAAAAGCTATTTTAAACAAAATTTGTAGGGACTGAGATTACGTTTGTTCTAGGAAAAATAGACTGAAGGGACAAAAGGCTAATGTAATATTTTGAAATGCTCTTTTTAAGTTCATAGAAGTCCTGTTGTATTTTCTTGACAGCATCCTAGTTACCAAGCACAACAGGAGGGCCAAAACCGGTATCTAAAACACTCAAACAACCACGTCCTGACACCATCCAGCAGGAGCATGTGTTCATCGGAGAACAGGTTTGCAGAAATAGCAATGCTCTTGTTCATCTGATCACCAGGGAGCTTCGTAAATGCTCTTGCAAAATAATATTTGTCAAGGGGAGTCTGGGTGGCTCAGTCGCTTTAGCTTTAGCATCTGCCTTCAGCTCAGGTCGTGATCCTGGTGTCCAGGGATAGAGCCTGGTGTGGAATTCCTTGCTCAGCTGGAAGTCTGCTTCTCCTTCTCCCTTTGCCCCTCCTCCCCCCAGCCCCTGCTCATGCGCATGCTCGCTCACTCTCCCCTCAAATAAATAAATAAAATCTTTTAAAAAAAAAAATTGTCAGGATAAAGCTCTGGTAGCCACATGAAGGAAAGAATTTACCAAGCACCTGTCCTACCTTACAGTTGTCTTCAGTTCTCCTGGCAATTACTACGCTCTTTTCCCCACTCCAGAGAGTAGAACCAGACTACGGTTTCCAGCGGACCTTTGGTCTGGGACACAGTTTCTAGGGGGAGCAAGGCACCAAGAGATGCACAAAGCAAGGGGCTCCCATGGTACTCAAATCGAGCATACAGGTAAGCACCAAACTCATGACTCTCCTGAGAAGTTGATTCCCTTCCTGGAAAAAATATTCGTGACCTGAACACTACCATGATAATCTCCAGAAGACAAATACTGTGTCCTACTGGATGATCCCACTCATATGTGAAAGCTTAAAGAAAGAAAAAATATGAACTGAACTCATGGAATCAGAGAGCAGAACGGTCGTGGCCAGGGGCTGTGGGAGGGCTAAGAAAATGGTAGATGCTGGTCAAAGGGTATAAACTTCCAATTATAAGATGACTAACTCTGGGGATTGAATGTACAGCCACGAGGACTGTAGTTACCGATACTCTGGTAAATACTGCAAACTCGCCCCAATGGTAAACCTGCTGCACTCTCAGGGCATACACAGACCTGAACAGTGACTATGTGTGAGGTGATGGGTATGTTCACGAACTGTGGTAATCGTGTCACAGTACACACATAAATTCCATCATCACTCTGTGTTCTTTCAGCATAAACAATTTTGTCAGTTATACCTCAATAAAGCTCGGGGAAGGGGAGAAGAAAAAAGAAAACCTAAAAAATAGACAATCTCTGGGGCACCTGGGTAGCTCAGTGGGTTAAAGCCTCTGCCCTTGGCTCAGGTCATGGTCCCAGGGTCCTGGGATGGAGCCCCGCATATGGCTCTCTGCTCAGCAGGGAGCCTGCTTCCTCCTCTCTCTCTCTCTCTCTCTCTCTCTCTCTCTCTGCCTGCTTCTCTGCCTACTTGTGATCTTGGTCTGCCAAATAAATAAATAAAATCTTTTTTTAAAAAAATAGACAATCTGGGGCGCCTGGGCGGCTCAGTGGGTTAAGCCGCTGCCTTCGGCTTGGGTCATGATCTCGGGGTTCTGGGATCGAGTCCCACATCGGGCTCTCTGCTCAGCGGGGAGCCTGCTTCCCTTCCTCTCTCTCTGCCTGCCTCTCTGCATACTTGTGATCTCTCTCTGTCAAATAAATAAATTTAAAAAAAAAAAATCTTAAAAAAAAAAATAGACAATCTCCAGGAGGAGAGGGGAATTTGAAATCGCTACTTCAATCCCATCCTCTAGAGTTTTCCTTTCCACTTTGGGTCTCCACTGCACTTTCCAAGGACCATCAATGAGTACATTAGCCCCCTCTGGGAGTTTCTGCTATTTCTTTAGGAGTACGTAAGCCCCTTCCCTGGACTCTGCTTTACACAGAGAAGACAGGCCAGAGCTTATCCAAAGCCTTTAGGAGATCCTAAGAAAGACCAGTGGGGACATAAACAAGAAAATATGTGGAACATAAACAGGCTTATGCAAAACAGGAACAGTGGTAACGTCTGGGAAATGAGACATGGAAGGAGGAATTTCGTACATTACAGCCTCCTTGTTTGGTTTTCTTCCCAAGAATTATATTTAATTTGTAAGTGATACACATATATTTTGAAGCTTATACGGTATTAGTTTTGCTCCTACCATAGCATTCTAGTTGCTATGATTTACTCTTCCTACTGACTTTGCACTTTATTAACTCTAAAAGTCTTCATTCTGCTCCTTGCTACCCCCATTCCTCCCCAGTAGATCTCACAGATGTACGGGCAAGAAAATGGGTGTTGGGTGGTAAGTGTGATCATTCATTCAACAAACGTGCTACCACATGCCAACTATCATGCCAGACACTGAGTAATAGATTATCACGGAGCTTCAATGGCTATTAGTAACACTGAGACGTCTTTTCTCTTTGATAGGAGAAAGATCAAGCATCATTTCCCTCCATCTAGGTAGTCCCGGATTTTTTTTTTTTTTTTTTTTTTTTTGAGCCCAAAGAAGGGTTTGAACTCAGGACCCTGAGCTCAAAACTGAGCTGAGAAGAGGAGTCCATCACTTAACCAACTGAGCCACCCAGACACCCCAGAGCTCACCTTTTTTTTTTTTCTTTTGAAGAAGAGGAATAGGCACTTAAAATTGTATGAAAAAAAACACTTAATAGATTCATTAATCTCTGCCAATAAAAAGATCCCGGCTGACGGAATTCTTAGAAGACAATGGAAAAGAACTCATTTACATACAAATGGATCTTCCTGGAGAATGCAAAAGGAAAATCCCACTTCCTGATTTGGAACAGAAGCAACTACTAATATAGTCAAGATTAGGACATCTCTGTGCTCTCGGTGCCTCTACTAAGATGACTAAAGGCCCTTCCCAGGCCCATGGAAGCTTATGACTACTAACTCTTCCTATGTTCTTTCCCTGTTCTGCTCACTCTGTTCATCTAACTTGAGCTCAAGAATTCTCCCCGAGAATGAATCAATCTGGACTACCTTCATTTTCCTGGGGTACCCACTTTCTTAATCAGCTTCTGTTTCCTCAAGGAAGACCAAGAAAACATTCTGAGACATCACAAAAGAATCTCATCCCAAAGTTTACAGCCACTTCTGCTGAGGAAAGTACTTCCCAAGGGATACCACCACTGGCACTCCCCTGGGAGTCTAGGCTTGGGGAATGTGCCTTCAGTTATGACTTCCATAACATTATGGCCCCCTGAGGAAAGGACTTCCACACCTAAGTCTCATTGCTCAGAGCCATGTGTGGACTCCCTTGAAATGTCGTCCGGGGTCAGTCAGGGAATCTGCCCTTCCCTCCTGTCCCCTGACTAGCTTATCCCAAGAGATGAGACAGATAAGACTTAATGGCCAAAAAGAAGGAAGCCACCTGTGTGGCCCAACAATCCATCCTAGGAAATGACAGGCCAGATGGTATCCAACTACACAAACATATATTCTGAAATCCCCCAAATTCTTCAAGGTATTTTGCTAAAATAAACCAAAGCGTAACCATCCTAGAGTCATTCAAGAATGTATTCTGAAGAAAACAGCAGGTGGCAGCAAAGTTTCACATTTTTTTATCCTTTGGCCTGGAATGAAAACAAAGTGTCACGGAATAATCCCCCCATCTCGGAATCAAGCCAGCTGGCCCAGAAACTGGCACACTGCCGTCTTGTCCAATGGAGAATATAGAGCTTTCTTGAGTGGACTCTGTGCGTTTTGACAAAAGAATCCAAAAAGTTCTCCCAACCTCAAGCCGGATGCCTGCCTGGGTCTGTAGGTCAGGCAGGACAGTCAGTGACTACCGCAGAACTGCCCAATCACAGAGGCAGACTGTGGCCCTGAGTCTCCTGTTCTCTTGCCCAGCCATCGTCAAGGAGCCGCTCACACTCAATGGGGAAGGCTTCAGAGAAACCCAAGCATGATTACGTGACAATATGCCTGAGAATCGTGTATACACCTCACAGCATTTTCACCACCTCTTAGGATATAATCTATGGGGTGAAACGTGCGGGTGGAGAAAGATGGGGGAGACAAGGGGCTTTCAAATCTGGTCTCTGGGGCACCTAGAGGTTTAGGCACCTCACCACCTTACAGCCGCTGTAGCTCTGGGCTCAAGAGCAGATGGTGCCAAAGTCACCATCTCGTTGGGCCTCAAATGTCTTCCTTGCCTTAGTATTGTGCTTGGCTCCCAACTTCAAGCTGTGGCTGGAAAGTTTCCATTGCCACAGCACAGCACTGGAGTCGGGAGCCCGAATTTTTGCTGAACTGTTTTGCAGAGTAAATCCAGTTTTGTCTTTAAGAATTGACTGGCCAGTTTATTTCATCTCCAAATGGCACTTTGTGCTCTCGTAGACCTCCTTTATTTACTTACTTACTTACTTACTTATTTTTAAGATTTTTACTTAAGAGCAAGCACATGCGGGGGCCCGCAGCAGAGAGGGAGGAAGCTGACTCCCCACCCAGCAGGGAGCCTGACAGCCAGTGCCGGGCTGATCCCAGGGCCCTGGGATCATGACCTGAGCTGAAGGCAGACGCTTAACCAACTGAGTCACCCAGCCGCCCCTCTCTCAGACTTACTTTATGAGCTGCCTAATTTCCATCCCGGAGGAAACTCTCTTACTGATCAAAAGAGAGGTGGAGGAGGGTGTACATGGGGCTGGAAGATTTTGTGTAGTCATTATTTTTAAAGTCACAAAATTTGCTACCAAAGAAAAGACAAAAAGACAAAATTGAAGACCTCGTTCCAAGATCCTAAACAGATTTACAAACAAGATATATTTTTGGGTTTTCTTTTTGGAAGTGGAACTGACAGAAAAGTGAGTAGCTTTGGCCTTTTGTGAGGTACATAATTACATCGGCAGCATTAGCAGCCACTAGTGATCAAAGAGAACACTCCTGAAAGGTGCAGGGGTAGGAGAAGTTCATTTATTTACATAACACAGGGTTTCAGCCCCGAGCACATGAATTTTTCTTTCCTGCAGAAAATATGCTCTAGTTCTGAGGACTTAAGGACAAACTTCACAGCTCTCTGCATGGAAAGGGTCCTTTAAAATTATCTACTCAGGAAAACATTCTGTAATTCCTTTGAATGTAATAAACAATATCTTTGGGGGCAACTTGCGGCAAATGTTCCAGAATTCGTATCAACATTTAATTCCCTCTCTGCATGTATGTTTTACACTCCCCTAATATGATGTTAAATCATTTAATGCAGAGAATTGACAGCACCAGGAAAATATTTGGACAACTGTCTGGAGTTGCCATTATTGGCTTTAATTATGACCTACTGGCTCTTGGGTCCTGAAGCAGCCAGAAAATGAGATATGTATGCCAAAATATTCATTAGAATTCCCTTTTCAGTCATTGTTCAGAAAGAAAAAGTTTCCTTCTGGCTCTCCTCTTCAGTGCTTTTAAGTAGAGTCATTAATATGCCAAATTTTTTTAAAGGATTGGTCAGAAAACAAGATTATGTGCATACCTTGTATTCTGCATTAAAAAACATCTTGAAAAGGTCAAACGTCCCTTTGTTCTCATCTTTTTTTTTTTTTTTTTTTTTTTTAAAGATTTATTTATTTATTTGACAGAGATCACAAGTAGGCAGAGAGGCAGGCAGAGAGAGAGAGAGGAGGAAGCAAGCTCCCTGCTGAGCAGAGAGCCCGATGCGGGACTCGATCCCAGGACCCTGAGATCATGACCTGAGCCGAAGGCAGAGGCTTAACCCACTGAGCCACCCAGGCGCCCCCCTTTGTTCTCATCTTATTACCCTGAAGAAAAAAGTGTTTTCGCAGCCATGAAGCTGACTGGTACTCTCCACCCAGGCCTCCGCCTCCTCCAAGCTCTCTTGAAAAGACATAATCCTATAAGCTTCAGAAACGGATGTCCTAGTGAAACACAGCTTGGCCCTCTAGAGCAACTAGTCAGAAAGGATGTTTTAATTCCTTCTGCTCTTCACTGTTCCTTTCCCCCTGAATAGAAGATCTTAGAATGTTGGACCTGTAGGGGAGGATACTTAAGGTTATTGATTTCATCTCCTCATTTTTAAAATGATTAATCCAAAGTGAGGTAGTAAGGGCCACTGTTTCAGCCTGGGGTTCTGGCAACACGGAAAGAGCAGGGTGCCTTTTTTTTTTTTTTTCCCTTTCCCCCCCATCAGCACATCCTTGTTACTATTAAAAACAGCTGGCATTTAATGAGCATCTACTACACAGTCAGGCACGGGGCTGATGCTTTCATTCACATTGTCCTCACAACAAGCCTATAAGGGAAATATTATTATCCCCACATTATAGCTAATGAAACTGAGACTTGGGTTAAGGGATTTGCCCAAAATTACAGGGTGAGGAGGAGAAAGAATCCATTTGCAAACTCAAGGTGGCCTGACTTCAAAGCTTATGTCCTTTACTTTTCCCCCATGCTGTCTGCTGAATAAAATGAGGCCAGAGTGCAAATCAGTGCGGGCTCTCCCATAACTCTAATTTTTCAAATAATGGGGTGAGTAATGAATGAGTCCTCCACAGTGATAAAGTAGAAAAGGATACCTATATCCAGGCAGTCCCCAGTTACCAGAGTCTGCAAGGGTATCAACAGGGACCCCACAGATGTCACTATTTCCCACTATCTCCTGGTCATGTTTAACAGGACAGTTTATTCTGAAAGTTTTTGAAAGACTTCCCGGCTTTTAATAAAAGCTGGATGATTCAGTGTTGACAATTTTTCTCTCATTTAATAGAAAATTGGTGGGGGAAATTCAGGATGAATGCTTATTTTGGGAAAAAATAATTTGGAGGGTTGTTTTTTCTGTTCCAGGTCATAGAGAGCTGGGAGAGCAGATGTGGTATGAATTAGGGAAGTTTATCTGATGGTTGTCTACAGTGGCACAGATGATGGAGTTATTGCCTGGAAACGCTGGAGTTTTCCACTGAAACATGGGCTGGGAAAGAAACTTTGACGTTTTTGAAAAACTAGTAAAGTTAAGATAAAGTTGGAATGTCGTGTGTTAAATTAAAGAACATGAGATGGAGCCATTCAGGGGAAGTGTCCACATTTGTTGACCTCGGTGCCAGTGAAAACCTTGTAAACTGAAACTTTCCTTTCTGCCAAGGAGACAAATCATTTACCTGCATGAGTTAAGTAAGCCACCTGCTCCCCGTTCCCACAATTCCTTCTCCCTGAAAATGAAATCATTCAAACCCTTATGTAGACAGGTCCCTGCCAGGTCAGGGAATCTTAAAGGAGTATCATCTCCCTGTTGGGTTGTTTTCACGTCTAATTACCTGATCCATGGCTACCCTCCTCATCCAAGCCAACATCATCTCTCATCTGGACCACCATAAGAGCTGTATATCTAATGCCTGGAACAGGGTTCATGACAGAGTAGGAGCTTAATAAAAGATTGTGGATGGATGGGTGGATGGATGGATGGATGGATTGAATGGCTGAATGAATGACATCGTGCTAACACTTATAATCAGTGATCCAGTGCTGGTTCCCTGACCCTTGTTGTATGTCTGGGGTGGAGCCCCAGGACACGATACCCTCTGGGACTACTGCCCTGCCCTGTTCTTGCCAATCTGTTTAACAGCAGTTATTCTTAGTCTACTAGGGTTGCCAGAACGAAATGCCATAAATTGGGTGGCTTAAACAATGGATTTTTTTTTTTTTTTCCCTCACAGTTCTGGAGGCAGAAAGTCCAACACCAGGGTGCCAACTGGTCTGGTTTCTTCTGAGGTCTTCCTCTTGTCTTGCAAATGGTTGCCTTCTCACCCTGGCCTCACATGATCATTCTTCCGTCTGCCCATTATCTATGTGCTAATCTCCTTTTGGCATAAAGACACCAGTCCTGTTGGATTAAGACTCACACACAAGACCTCATTCTAGCTTAATTACCTCTTTAAAGGCCTTATCTCCAAAGACAGTCACATTGTGAGATTCTAAGGGTAAGACTTCAACATATGACATTGAAGGGGAGGGGAGACACAACTCAGCCCTTGACAGTGTGACGAGCAGCAGCGTCCCCTCTCTGCCTTCTACAGGTGGACTTCCCTGGAGCCTGCCTATCATTTGCTTCTAGAATGCCCACTGCTGTGTTCTCTGCCATTCTTGATGTCCTGTTACTTCTGCTATTCCTTCGTGATGCCAATTCCTTACAGCAAAACCATCTGTTTTCTGTTACCTCACCCTGGGCTGGCCTTCTTCCCATCACCTGCAGCTGGTCTTCTCTCCAAACACCTGTCCCTGCTGGCTGCAGTTAACCCTTCTATTCCTGGCTGTGTTACTGGATACAGCCCTAAATCTAAAACGAACAACTCAATAACTAACTAAATAAATAAACTAAATTTTGGTCTCAGCCTGTTGTGATCAATGGGGTACATTTTTTGAAATGGCTTGAGAGTGATAACTGTTGGGTTCCCCAATAATGGGTCCATGATTAAAGGAACGAGACTGATACAAAGCGAAGGTCAAGCAAAGCTTTATTTCGCACCAAGCTTGTTCGGGGCCACGCCTGTCACAGAGAGGGCGACCTCTCTCTGCTTCACAGACTAGCTTTTAAGGGCAAAGGCCATGTGGTTGGGCCAGGCCACACACAGGTGGCCAATGAACTTGTAACACACAGAGAAAGCTGCATAGTCATATCAGGTCACACATAAATGACCAATTGAATTACAATTCACCCCAGTAGATATTTGAACCAGCCTATCACCTTGGTCAGAATTGGTACCCAAAAGGTGCCCAAAGGGCGGGGCCCATACTCCTTGGTAACTAGGGAGACAGTGTGAGCCTCCCCACTGATTGGATGTCTCCACCTGGCCTGACCCACCCTTGTATTTGGGCTTTGTTACCTGGGACTGGTTTCCGGGACTTGGTTTTTTTTGTTTTGTTTTGTTTTGTTTTATTTATTTGACAGAGATCACAAGTAGGCAGAGAGGCAGGCAGAGAGAGAGAGAGGAAGCAGGCTCCTTGCTTGAGCAGAGAGCCCGATGCGGGGCTCATCCCAGAATCCTGAGATCACAACCTGAGCCAAAGGCAGAGGCTTTAACCCACTGAGCCACCCAGGCGCCCCCCGGGACTTGTTTTTAAGTAAGTCCTCTGGGGTAAGGGAGGCAGGGATAGTTGAAGTTTTAAACAACAAAATTATTGTTTAGCTGGATGGAAGTGCTTTGGCTAAATAGGTCCTAAAAATAATGTCTGGGCCAAATAAAGTTAAGTGGTCTCACACAGATAAAATTTTACCCACAATCACACAATGGCAATATGCCCCATTGAGAATCTAGTTCAGTTGGTTTGGGATGGGGCCTAGTGTTTTATACATATATTAATATATATATATAATATGTATATAATTTTAAAAAATCAAATATAATATATAATAAATATAAAATATATATTATATTATATTATTATATATAATATTATATATAATATATATATTTTTAAGCACTCCAAGTGATTTGATTTGATTATATATATATATATATATTTTAAGCACTCCAAGTGATTTGATTTGATTTTTTAAAAAAAAAGATTTTTTTTAAGATTTATTTATTTATTTGAGAGACAGAGATCACAAGTAGGCAGAGGCAGGCAGAGAGAGGAGGAAGCAGGCACCCCACTGAGCAGAAAGCCCCCTGTGGGGCTGGATCCCAGGACCCTGGGATCATGACCTGAGCCAAAGACAGAGGCTTAACCCACTGAGCCAACCAGGCGCCCCACAGATCTTATTTTTTTTTTTTTTTAAGATTTTATTATTTATTTGACAGGCAGAGATCACAAGCAGGCAGAAAGGCAGGCAGAGAGAGGGAAGCAGGCTCCCTGCTGAGCAGAGAGCCCAACACGGAGCTCGGAGCTCGATCCCAGGACCCTGGGATCATGACCTGAGCTGAAGGCAGAGGCCTTAACCCACTGAGCCATCCAGGTGCCCCTTAAGTAATCTCTACACCCAACTTGGGGCTCAAACTCACAGCCCAGAGACCAAGAGTTCCATGTTCCATGGACTGAGCCAGCCAGGCGCCCCTCCACGAAGTTATCCTAACAGGAAGAGGCTAAGGATCACTGCTTCGACTGGAGAAAGAAACCCAGCAAGTTGAGACAAAAACTAGAGCAGCAGGAAGTCGACTGGGAGATCCCGTCCCACATGGGACTAGTGAATAGAACGCACTGAGTGTTCTGGTGTCCAGTCCCTCCCAAATACAGAGGTGGGTGGCTCTCCATTCAGCTCTGAACTGCCCCCTTTCGTGTAAAGTACCCATGTTTTGATCTAAGAACCTGGGGGTGACTTATTAACATCTTCTACTAAACGGAGTAAAGAAAATGGGGCTCAATACTAACCGGACAGAGGTAAGTGTCACTTCTCCTGCGCCCCTGAGTATGGCTGCTGCTGCTGAAAGATGCTCCCACCAACAGCAGTGGTAAAAAATAGAAATAAAAATAAATTAAAACCAAACCAAACAAACAAACAAAAAAACTAACATGGCTCTTTGGCTCAGCAAAGGGGGACTCACTCAAAATGCAGATGAGTTCCTGGCACTGATCAAGCTCCCTCTACAGGACTCCTGGGGCTGATGGGCCAGCTGTCTCTGAAAGGTACTGTCCTGCCCTCTTCTCAGTGGGGCTCTTCTCCAGGCTTCCCTCCAACCTCAAAGGTCCCTGCCCTCCCCCCAATTAGGGAAGGCTTGGGTGAAGTCTGGCTCTCTTTCTAGACTCTTTCCAATGTGTCCTGAGGGCAAAACCCAATCCTTCCTGCTTCCGGGCCTTTCGTTTTGATTCTCAAGGGCTTTTTCTTCTCTCAACAAAACCTGGTTCTCTGCAAATAAAAGGCTTTGGCTTTCAAAACTATTGTTTTTGATGTGGGCTTCAAGAGGCTATTTTAAAAGTCAGAAAACTGAACGTTGACTGTTTCATTCTCTTTGCATTCCTGGTGTACCAATCCTAATTCTCCTCCAGGCAATGCCTCGGATTTACTAGGGGAAAGGTCAAGTGGAAAGACTGTAGCAAAGAAAAGTACAGAGATTAACATTTCAAGATACTCTCTTCCCATAAGAAACACTGCAACATTGACCACTCTAGGGCCCCGCCCCACCCTGACAAGTGAACAGGCCAGGATGTTCTGGCTGAGTTTCCCCAAGCAGAGTGAAGTGGAGAATCAGGATTTATCTTGATAATAAAAGCTCTAAATGACAACTATTAAAACATTGTTTTCTTCAACAAGTCAATAGCGGGAAACAAAAGGGAGGGCGGTTGGTCTAGATTAAAAGAAACTTTAGAGATGGAACAATCTTGTTTGGAGCCTGTTTTGAACAAACCACTGTCAAAAGACATTTTTGAGGCAATAAGGCAAATTTGATTATGGACTGGGTATGCGATGATACCACAAAATTACTGTTAACGTTAAGTGTGACAATAGCATTTGGTTATGTAAGAAAATGTTTTTTTTAAAAAAACAGATGTATACATAAGTGTGTGTGAGGGTGAAATGATACAATGTCTGAGGAAAAGAGAAGGATGGATGGAAAGAAAAGAAAACCAGATTCTTTGGCAAGATACAAAACAAAAGGGGATAGATGAATTAAGCACCGCAAAATCTTGATAAGTGTTAGGTTTTTTTTTTTTAATTTAAATTTTATTTTTAAGTAAACTCAATACCTAATGTAGGGCAAGAATTTACAGCCCCGAGGTCAAGAGTTGTGTGTTTCGCCAACCAAGACAGCCAGACAACCCTGGTTAAGTGTCAGTTTTTTTTGTTTTTTGGTTTTTGTTTTTTTAAGGGGAGGAGAGACAGGGGAAGGGCAGAAAGAGAGATAATCCCAAGCAGGGTCCATGCCCAGGGCAGAGCCCAGCTGGGGGCTCCATCTCATGAGATCATGACCTAAACCAAAAATGGATGCTTAACTGGCTGAGCCTCTCAGATGCCCCTAGATTTTAATGATAGGTACATGAGCGCTCATTATTATCTCTATATTTTTGCATAAATTTAAAAAGTTGAATAATGGGCGCCTGGGTGGCTCAGTGGGTTAAAGCCTCTGCCTTCAACTCAGGTCATGATCTCAGGGTCGTGGGATCGAGCACCGCATCGGGCTCTCTGCTCAGCGGGGAGCGTGCTTCCTCCTCTCTCTGCCTGCCTCTCTGTCTACTTGTGATCTCTGTCTGACAAATAAATAAATAAATAAATCTTAAAAAAAAAAAGTTGAATAATGATTCTCTTAATTGTCAAACTGGTACAGAAAAAGATGGATTGAACAATAGAAGAGGAAAAAAGGACCAGAAACAGATTCGAATATTTACTGTTTAAGAATTTAGGGCTTGTGGGGGATGGGTGAAACAGGTGATGGGGATTAAGGAGTACACTTGTCCTGATGAGCATGGGTGTTGTATGGAAGTGTTGAATCACTAAATCCTACACCTGAAACTAATATAACACTGTACGTTAACTACAATCAAAATAGAAACTTAAAATTTTTTGTTGTTATATTACTGATTTGGAAACAGATGAACTCCTTCTTCAAATAAAATCTGAAGTGGAGGAGCACCTGGATGGCCCAGTTGGCTGGGCATCTGCCTTCAGCTCAGGTCATGATCTTGGGGTCCTGGCATTAAGCCCCACAGGGGGTTCCCTGTTCAGCAGGAAGCCTGCTTCTAGCACCTCTGCCTGCCACTCCCCCTGCTTATGCTCCCTCTCAGTCAAATAAATAAATAAAATGTATTTTTTAAAGATTATTCATTTATTTATTTCACAGAGATCACAAGTAGGCAGGCAGGCAGAGAGAGAGAGGGAGGGAGGAGGAAGCAGGCTCCCTGCTGAGCACAGAGCCCAATGAGGGGGCTCAATTCCAGGACCCTAAGATCATGACCAGAGCTGAAGGCAAAGGCTTCAACCCACTGAGCTACCCAGGCACCCCAAATAAAATATTTTTAAAAAATAATAAAAACAAGAGCTTTTAAATAAATAAAAATGAAATATAAAATCTGAAATAGAGCCACAATGTATAAAACAACAACAACAAAAGAGTAGAACTGTTCCTTCTGGAAGCAGCAGCAAGAGTCTGGCTCTTTTGCTTCCTCTTTGTCTCCCCAGGAATCCACACAAATAACTCAGGAAAATCCTGTGGGTCTGTAGAACGCAGCTTGAAAACTTCTCTACTATATGATGAAGAAAGCCTCTCAAATCCTGCAGAAAATGTGTACTACTTGTATGTGTTAGATAACTGGCTAACAAATTGGGAGAAAAGAAATCGTTAAATCTCTACCTCACATTGTATACCAAAATAAATTCCAGTTGCTTTAAAATACATTGGGACTCCTGGGTGGCTCAGTTGGTTAAGCAGCTGCCTTTGGCTCAGGTCATGATCCCAGCGTCCTGGGATCGAGTCCCACATCGGGCTCCTTGCTCTGCAGGGAGCCTGCTTCTCCCTCTGACTCTGCCTTCCACTCTGTCTGCCGGTGCTCGCTCTCTCTCTCTCTCTCTCTCTCTGATCTCTCTGACAAATAAATAAATAAATAATCTTTAAAAAAAAAAATGTTTAAAATACAAAATGAAATTATGAAAGTGTTAGAAGAAAAATAAACGATTATTCTAAAATAGTGAGACAGAGAAGGACTTCCTAAGCTAGCCAACAATGGCAGAAATTGACAACTTTGATGATATAAATATCTGTAAGTTTTATATGGCAAAAAATAAAATACAAAAAGGAAAAAAAGGAATGTTTGTATATGACAGACTTTAAAATTCTTAATCATTAGGTAGTGTTTCAAATCAATAGGAAAAAAAAAAAAACCCAATGGAATAAAAGGATTAAGAACAGGGGCGCCTGGGTGGCTCAGTGGGTTAAGGCCTCTGCCTTTGGCTCAGGTCATGATCCCAGAGTCCTGGGATCCAGCCCCGCATCAGGCTCTCTGCTCAGCCGGGAGCCTGCTTCCTCCTCTCTCTCTGCCTGCCTCTCTGCCTACTGGTGTCTGTCAAATAAATAAATTAAAAAAAAAAAAAAAAAAAAGGATCAAGAACAGAGAAAGAGAGATAATAATATCACAAAGATATGTTTTTTTTTTTTAAAGATTTTATTTATTTATTTGACAGAGATCACAAGTAGGCATAGAGGCACAGAGGCAGGCAGAGAGAGAGAGAAGGAAGCAGGCTCCCTGCCAAGCAGAGAGCCCGATGCGGGACTCGATCCCAGGACCCTGAGATCATGACCTGAGCCGAAGGCAGCGGCTCAACCCACTGAGCCACCCAGGCGCCCCATCACAAAGATATGTTAAAGAGTGTTCCTCTGAAGGAGGTGGAATGGGGTATGGAAATTAAAGGAGGAAAAAATAAATAAATAATTAAAATAAAACAAGAGAGAAGCCCTGCATAGACTGGTAATGACAGTTTGCCTTAAACTGGGGAGTATGTTTAATTCAGCTCTGCGTACTTGAGTTCAGTTTTCAAAAGTATGTGTATAAATGGGTCTATCCTAACATATTAATAGCGGCTATTTCTAAGAGTGGTATGAAAGGTGAATCCTTTTTTCTGCACTGAATAAGTATTGTGTAATAAGTATGCATTTTTTTGTGTTTTAAAAATTCATCTTAATAATCAGAAGTACTTTCCTGCTGTTTGATAAATGTACAACAACCAACTAAATTCATCTGCCTTTGTGGTCACAGTCATTTTATTGTTTTTCCAGAATGTTCCAAAATAGCTCTGAAACAAGACCAGTGGGATCACCAGAGAGCTATCTAGCCTCACCCTTCTTCCCATGCAAATGGAGATCAAGCCTCCAATCTGGCTTTGGTGGAAACCTCAGTGGGACCCAGGAAAACAAGGCCGTCTCCTTCTTGGCTGGCTAGGGAGAAGAGAAGGAAGCAAGCAGTCAACTTACAACAGTCAGTTTACAACAGCCTCTGTAAAGCTGTTTTGGGCAACAATTGCCAAGACAAAAGGTTCCACCTCAAGGGTAGAAATTCTATTTGTAGCTTTGTAGACACAGGTGTTCTTATAGGCAACTCAAGACCTACAGAGTGGGACTGTGTTTGGCCAGGAATAGCTCAGAAAGCTTTCCCCCTCAGAAGCCAGCTCTTGAGGCCTCAGTGTATGTTCTAACTATATTTGGCAATGAAAACCAAAGAGGTCAGTGGATTCATTCAGGGGGGAAAAAGCTATTCCTGATTTATAACCCATGCTTCAAACCCGGACCAAGAATTTTAAAACTCACTTCATTTATTTATTTTGCACTCACTGAGCATACCACCAAAGACATTTTCCTTTCCAGTCCTACCAGCCTCCTGTAAATCTTCCAGAACCACAGGTGTAAATCACCTACCCAAGCCATCCTCATATTAGAGGACATTTGGGGACATCTGGCCTAAGAGTCCAAATGTTAAAATTATCCCACTTACTCTCCATGGCTTTATAGCATTAAAATAGCCCGTCATGCTTGGGTGCAAAGCCAGACTCCAGTGCTTACTACTCACTGTGTGACCTTGGCTAAGTTGCTTTGTGTCTCTGAGGTTCAATTCTCTTATCTGTAGATAGAGATAACAACACCTACTTGAGAAAGCTGCTACAAGAATTAAATAAGATAACATGTACAAAGTGGCTAAGAGGTCGTCTGATACAAAACAGGTGCTAAAAAAAAGAACCAAGCTCCATCCTCTCCATAACCCCCTTCCACCCTTGGCTGTTTAGTTAAGGTGTCGGCTTCTCAAGAAACTGCCCAGTACTCTTTGTCTGATTGCAAATGGATGGTACCCTTCCCACAGCCAGCTACAGTAGCTAAAGATAAAAGCTGTGACTACTCCTCAGCTGAGGACATGTCGAATCAGCTCACAAATGACTCATCACTGTTGATAAACGATGTGTTCTTGGCGTCAGGAGGCCTTATCCTGACAGGCTTCAACACCTTATGAAAAAAAAAAAAAAATCCAGAAGGTAGGTTGAATGGCTCACAGAGAAGGTCCCAGGGCTTGATGGTGACCTTCAGTCAATTCAGAACTTGTACCGCACTGGTCTTAGGAGGGTCCCTAATCTGTTCAGACAGGTCTCCAATCACAGAATTTTCAGTTGGGAAGGATTCTAGCTGACCAGCTGCCTCTTTCAGAGCTGAACCATCCCCTTCACTTGCCTTGGATTCCCTGAAGGGAGTCATAAGACTCCCTGGGCTAAAGGCTAGATGCCTGTTCCCTGCTCAGAACAGCCTTAAGCTAGTGCCCAACCTGCCTTTGGCAGCTTTGTCTGCAGCCTGAAGTTCTGCCAGGGTGAGGTTTGGCTAGAGGGCTCTGTGGCTGTAGGACAAACCTTGGTGCAAGGAAAAGGATATTTAATCGTGAACCACTGTCTGCGAGGCTGAAGTGTTTGCTCCTCTCTGCAGCTTTGTCACCCCTTCAGACCACCCAGAACCACTCACTGGCATAGAAATTCCAGAACTGGAGTTTTTGGTTGCTCTTTCATTCATACATGCCCTGTATCTTTAACAATGCCTGAAACAGAATTCTGAGTATTTATTACAAGGCCCTTGAGGACGAGGATGGTCGGTTGCTGCATTCACAACCTCCTCAATTTTGATGATTCTCACAAAATCGTAGAGATCAAATAGGTCAATGAGCTGTATGAAGATGGACACTATCAAGGGCCAGGTGGGCAAAACTGAGGCTTTGTGTGATCTTGAGGAAATTCCAGGTGCTAGGATCTACTTTCTTCTGTATTGAAACTGCTTCAGAAGGCTGTCTCTGAACCCCAGACCTAAGACCTATCTCCTTTACTGCATATGCAAGCTTTTTCTGAAAGGAGTTATCTCTGGCCGTCAGAAGGCACTTGATGCAAAAGGTCCTGGAGAAGGTAGGGCTTCCCTGGAAACATTTCCATTCCCCAAACTCAAATTTTCTCAGGCAGGTATCTGAGATCACCTATAAGCACCAACATTTCAGCCATGCTTTGAAGTAGAAAGGCCAGGGAAACTCTCTGAAAAGATCAAGCAGTTGGTCTCCAACCTGGGTCTTCAGGATATTGGATGACACAAATGGGACAGGAAAATCAAAACGGGGTGGGGGGGCGCTTCCTCTTAGCCTCCCCTTCTGTCCTAACTGTTCCCGTGTCCCCTGACCTTCTAGTCACTCACTGAGGCTTAGTGTCCAGCTTCTATGACCGGACCTGGGGTCACACTTCTAAGATGATAAGGCAGAAAGAAAGCAAGGAGGGGAAGGAAGGAGGGAGCAAAAGGCATGCTGGGGAGAAGTGAAGAAAAAATGCGAAGGCTTGGCGAGGAGGAAGGAAGAGGAGAACTGCAAGGGGAGGCGGAACAATGAAGGTCTCAGGCCGTCAGAGGCGCACGATTCCGGCGGCACGTCCGTCCGTCCCCGCCTCCGGCCAGCAGCTGCACGCTGCTCAGCGTGTGGGCGCTGAGTCACGGTCCCAGAGCAGGGAGCCGCCGTGCAGGTCTGGGGGGGCCGGCCTTGGTTGGCATCTGCAAACTGTTTTTTTCTTTCCTCTCTCATTAAGGCTGTGTGCTGACTCCCACGTAGGAGGACTTATTAAACCGCACGTACTGCCTGACGGCCCTCGGGCGGCTCCCAGCCAGCCGGCTGGGGGCGCCACAGCCTCGCTGATGAGCCGGCTGGCTCGCTGGGGCACCCGGCGGCAGAGGACAGGGGTTACTGGCGCCGCTGCCGAATTCCCCGAGCGGTGCGAACGTTTTGCTGGAGTAGCTTCTAACTTTAAGACCGCGGCTACTTGGAACAACTCCTCACTTAGAAGGCCTCGGAGACCACCCCAACTCTCCGAGGCGCGCTTTTGCGCGGGGTTCCGCAAGCAATTCCGTAAAATCTGGGACTCTGTTGCGCAACCGTACAGTCCAGGCTCGCTTCCCCACTAGGGCGCACACCTACCCCGCCCGGCCAGGCCCAGCCGCCACGCAAGGATGCGACCTTAGGGGCCTCCGCGAAGCACGGACCCGCTCGCAGAACAGGCGCGCTGCGTGCGTCTCAAAAGGAGAACAGCGCTCGGACAGCTCGGCCCGCGGGGGGACCCTCCAGCTAGCGCGCGCGGAGCCGTGCCACCGTCCCACGCGGGGCGGCGGGAGCCAGAGGCTCCCGGACGCACTGGGACCCTCCCAAGACTCATGAGCCCAAAATTAATCAGCATCGAGACACTTTATTGATTTGCTATTTCGCTTATCACCCATTTCATGTAAATAGATTATACAGAGACATGGTGTTTCCTTCTTCCAAAAGAGGTAATCAGTCTCTCACGCACACCCTCACACATTTCACGCAGCAAACGTTGAACCTCGCTGAGACATTCACGTATTAAAATAAGTGGGGAGAGGGGAAATGCAATTGCTTTAAAATGCCCTTAATACAATATATAACGTACAAAAATATCTCTATATTTGAAGTTACAAAAAAAAAATCTTGACAGCAACGAACTTAAATATTGATAGTTAAACTCTGTATATACAACACACATTGCACTTTTCCTCTCTAGGTTTTGGAAAGTTCAAGTAATAGTGGGGCTTGTGCCCCGATGGGATGACACCCCGTGAGAAATCAGTTTGTGGGAAGGCACGGCAGCGACTCCGACCCCTGTCCCTAGGGGTCTCACAAGCATTTAATTCTCAGTTTTTCCCTTCCGTGAGCCTGGCAGACACTCCCTCGCATTCCTCTGCGCCCACCGGGCACCCGGGGCGGAAGGGGCTCCTGCAAAGCCAGGGCTCGCCGCTGGACCTGGATCGTGCCTCCCGGACTCCTGGTGTCTGCCCGGCTGTCTCAACCCGGTTTCCATCCGCTGAGGGGCTCGACCCTGGGAAGCCCTCCGCCCCGGGCGGGGGGTCGGGGGAAGCCGGCGAGATGCATACGCGCACGAGTTCGCTGCTGCCACAGGCGCTTATATCTTAATGAGGTTGGCGAGCACCTGATGCACCCGGGAGGCCGGAGCCCTGCGCGCCAGTGGCTCTGGGAGCAACGGAGTCCGGCTCGGGCCGGTCACAGGCAGCGAGCGCCGGCGCCGGCGGCCGTACCCCTGGGGGCTAATCTTGCTCCTGGGGGCGACGCCGTCCTTGTCCTTGTCCGTGAACTGGTAGATCTGGTGCGCCAGTTTCTGCACCGTGCATGTGCCGAAACGGCAACCGAAGCTCCGCAGGCCCTGGAAATTGTTCATACTCTGGCGGTAGCGTTTGACTCGGATGCGGGCAGCGTCCGGACTGCTGGGGAAGGGAAGGAAGGTAACATGAGACCCCTATCAAACAGGGCTTTGGCCCCAGCCACCAAGAATCCGAGCCATTCAAGGACCAGAGGGGACTGGAAACTGCTACCGCCGTCTGAACCGCCAGACAGCCCTGACGATCCCCTAGGGCCAGGGTAGTGGAGGAGATCTCCCCGTGCCCACCCAGCTTCAGTGCAGGGCATAGTTACCTGGCCTGGGGGTTGCGAGAGGCGCCCTTCATGTCCTGGGGCCGAATGAGATTCTGGGCAGGCCCGGCCTTCACGTCCGTGAGCCCGGTAACATAGTTGCTGGACACCCGAAGTTCCCTCTTCCCGCGACTGAGAGCCCACTTATTCCACCTAGAAAACACAGACAGACTCGATTCGCATGCATCCAGGCGAGGTCCCGGTCCCGACCGACTCCTATCTACTTCCAACTCCTCGGGGCAAATAGCCAGTTTCCCTCATCTCCCAGGTGCAAGGACTGGAGACGGAGCTATTCTGCGACTCACTTCTTTCGAAACTCTGACGCCACGTCGAGCCGTGCGGTGTCCGCGCCCAAGAAGGCGAGGGAGCCCAGGTACATGAGGGCGACGGGAACCAGCTTCATGCTGGCGGCGATGCGCAGACCCTGGAAGGAGAGACAGGGACGGAGCGTGAGCACCCCACCAGCAGGAGGGCCCGGGCGGGGCACAGAGGGCGGGGGTGGGGGGCGCTGGCCGACTCAGCTTGCGCTCCGCCTGGCTCAGACGCTTATCTCGCCCGGGCGCAGAGAGGCGCCAGCGGCATTTGCACCCGCCAGGCGGGTGACGGGCCCGCAGGGGAGGCCTCTGCTCAGAGCCAGGCTCCCTCCCAGAGGTTTCCTGCTCCACTTCTGGGAATTTGGGTGACACAGTAGAAAGGACTGGGTCTCTGCAGTTCCAGTGGTGTGCACGGCTGGGCCCAGTGTATGGGACGCAATCCACAGAGGACCTTACAAAATGGGTTGTAACCCTCACCCACTACACTCCTCGTTTCCAGTACTCTATAAAGTCCGTCCTCCCCGCGACCCCCCCCCCTCCCGCCACACAGCGTATCCGCCCAGCCTGCGGCGCCTACCTGCTGATGGGGTGATCTGCCAAGATCTGGGGAGTATAAAGTCTGAGACGTCGCTCTGGCACTGGCAAAACCCTAGCGTCCAAGCTGCGATGAGAAACCAGAGGTGGCAAGGCTCGAGTTGTTCCGCCTAGTGTCACCAAGAAACCACTGAGTGGCCGGCTCCGGTTCCTCGGCTTTATAGGCGCACAGGGGGCGGGGCCTGAGCTGCCCTTGCACCCTCCCATTCTTCGGGCGCGCGCGGGCTTCTGCACTGTAGCGCGCGCATTGCTTGTCCCAAGGTTTGGCGGAAGAGGGGTGGGGGTCCCTCGTGCCAGAAGACTCAGACAGGAGCTCCAAAGGTTGTTGTAGGAACTGTCACAACCCTAACTCCCAGGGCACAAACTTCAGAATATAAACCAGGGCGAAGTAGAGCCGGTACCACCTGTTGGGGTCCTTACTCAGGACCTATGCAACCCAGAGTGCGAGGCCTACTGGCACAGAACTGCGAGAGTCAGCGGGGGGTACCACGGGGATATCCGGAGCCCGGGCCCTCGGGAGCGGTGGCCTCGAGTGGACCGCGCCCCCTGCCGGCTCGGCTCCTGACCTGGACGCGACCCCAGACTCCCCCGGAGCCGCAGGGGCAGGACACCCAGCAGAGACTAGAGGAGTGGGGCTCGCCAGCACCCCCAGAAAGGCTGAGACTCCAAGGTTCTGGGATGGGCTAGTAAGATTTCGCAATAGGGGCAAGTCTCGGAAAGGCTGATTTGAGAATTGGGATTTGGAGGGGAGAATTATCTGAAGTTTCAGAATTTAATTGCCTATTTGGAAATAAAGGAATAACCAAAATTAGAACGGACAATGCTGGGGCACCTGGGTGGCTCAGTGGGTTAAGCCGCTGCCTTCGGCTCAGGTCATGATCTCAGGGTCCTGGGATCGAGTCCCGCATCGGGCTCTCTGCTCTGCAGGGAGTCTGCTTCCTCCTCTCTCTCTCTGTCTGCCTCTCTGCCTACTTGTGATCTCTCTCTGTCAAATAAATAAAGAACGGACAATGCTGTTTCGTTCCCCACCCTCCCCCCACTTGTAATCCGTTATTCCTTACAAGGTTACAACCTGAGAGTTTGCCTTGATGCCCTCGGAGATTTCATTCACCCATTGTTTGTTGTTGTTTTTAAAGATTTTATTTATTTATTTCACACAGAGATCACAAGTAGGCAGAGAGGCTGGCAGAAAGAGAGGGGGAAGCAGGCTCCCCGCTGAGCAAAGAGCCTGATTGATGCCAGGCTCCATCCCAGGACACAGAGATCATGACCTGAACTTAAGGCAGAGGCTTTAACGCGCTGAGCCACCTAGGCACCCCTGTTGTTGTTTTTTAAAAGTTTTTATTTATTTGACAGAGAAAGACATAGGGATAGAGGGAACACAAGCATGGGGAGTGAGAGAGGGAGAGGGAGAAGCAGGCTTCCCATCCAGCAGGGAGCCCAATGTGGAGCTGGATCCCAGGACCTTAAGATCATAACCAGAGCCAAAGGCAGACACCCAATGACTGAGCCACCGAGGAGCCCCTTCATTCACCCATTGTAAATGTGAGGATTTACTGCCCAGGAGCACACTAATGCTTCACGTATGTTAATCGCTGTAGGGCTTACAAAACACAGCCACCTCCTGATCTTTGACCCTAACGCCTACCCTTGAGTTAGGGTCGGAAGGTTGACAGTACTGTTCTTATTTCACCAAGTAGGAAATTTAAGTTCAGCGAGGGAGGAATTTGACCAAAGTCACACCAAAGTAGGAAGCAGTAAAGTCCTAACTCAGCCTGGCAAGCAAGCACCACAGATTTGGGCGAGGCATGGATATTTCTAGACTGGGGTCATCATTCCGTCAAGGGGGAAAGGGGAGTCCTAGCCCTCGCCCAGGGATTTATGCCTGTTCATGATGAATCACCCCAAGCACGTTTGTCACCCGTTTGGGTTCTTCCATCACTGCCTTTTTTTTTTTAAATAATATTTTATTTATTTATTTGCCAGAGAGAGGGAACCCACAAACAGCAGGGGCAGCAGGTTCCCCGCTGAGCAAGGAAGCTTGAGGTGGGACTCCATTCAAGGATTCTGGGATCATGACCTAAGCTGAAGGCAGATATTTAACCGACTGAGCCACCCAAGTGGTTCTCCATCACCCCTTCCTGACTTTACTTTCTTACTTCCCTTCTGAGGGCCAAACTGGGAGGGAACTCAGCCCCACCAAGCTCCCTAGTTCTTGTATTCAGGCCTCTGGTATCCTATCACCCCCTATCCTACTCTCAAGTCCTGAAGACTGGTGCCTAGACTCAGAGGCTGGTGGGGGGTGGCCCACAGGGCCACTGGGACTCTGTGGACTGGCTTCTAGTACCCACCCTGGGGCTATGTGAAGGTGGGTACAGCACGGTTCCCCTCTAGTTTCCCCATCTGTCATGTGACCCCTGCAGACCTCTACGCTTCCTACCTGCCTTGCCAAATTTTTTCTGAGACCCAGTGCAAAGGAGGCTGGGCGCTGGTTGGCAGGGACCTTGCCTGGTCGGACCACACAGTGCTCGTTCAGTGGCTTTTCATTCTCAGGACTGAACCATGGATACTGCACCCTGGGAAGGAATGGCCCAAGCTGAAGTTATTTATTCTGGGGACTTTTCCTTAAGGGAGTCACCTGAAGGGATCTGAGTTCCAGCTGAGGGTGGGGGACGGATTTCTGGCCCTGGTGCTGAGTCTGATTCTGGTAAGAGCTCAGAGTCATAGGGGTGCTCAGCAGTGTAGTGTCTGGGTTCCCGCCGCCTGGCTGTCCGCAAAGCTGTCACTGCAGCAGACCAGATCGGGTGGCTAGTCTCTTGCCACCTCCGACAGTAGGTATTACTGTGCGCCTGCTCTGTTTCCAGGAGCCGCCCTCAGCCAAACTAGTCTGCTTTTCTCCCACTTCCCATCTCTTCGTTTCAGTTTGTTCCCTGAGAGTCAGGCTCTTCGCACCGACCCGGTCCAAGACATTCTCTGAGGATGCGAGTTGTCGTCGCCAGCTTCCAGTTGGATCCATGCCAAGACAGGTTTTACTTTCATTTCCCTGGCGCGCACGCCTCAACTGCTGTAGAGGTCAAGGACAGCTGGGCACTCGCCCACAGCCGGGGCAGGTCCCGTGGTCTGGACTCGTTCCTTCCAGTTCCCACCAGCCCGGGGGGGGGGGGGGGAGGGGCGGGGCAGGGGGCGGACTGCGGAGGTACTGTGTCTTTTGGAAAGCCCACGATTCCGTGGGAGCGGGTGGGGAGTGCGGAGAATTCGCTCTAGCTCCCCTGCAGGATCGCAAAGCGTGATCCAGATGCAAACTTCGCTTTGAGCTTGGGGCTGCTTCAACTAGCACAGCAAACCCAGGAGTGGACTCAGCTCCACTCCTCCTGGCTCCCCTGCCTGCTCCAGCGACATAGCAGCGACCACAGGAATTCCCACCTGACAGACTTGGCACACTTCTTATCAGCTCAGGTGCGCCGTGTCGCTCTAGCACTTAGAGGTCTGACGCTTGAAAACCCCGCCAATTTAATTAATTAATTAATTAATTTATTTATTTAAAGCAAAGTACTGGAATGGCAGCTCGGGATTTTGCTAGAACCCGCGTTGTCTTCGAAAGTGTGTGTGCGTGCGCGCGCGCGCGCGCTCTCGCGTGTGTCTGCGTGTGCGTAGGTGGCCGACTGGAACCAGAGTGTTTCCCTTGGGGATCGTGGGGCATAAATTGGAAAAGTATATAAAATTTGCCAAATGTTGGCATGTGTTTTTCCCGCGTGTAACATAGTGTTCGCTTACTTATCGCTAAAGACACACGCACACACAGAAATACACAGGACTGAGTTTTCAGTTAAACGGTCGGATCTAGAAGGAAACACCGCAGCGCGAGTTCTGCTTCTGGTGATTTGTTAACGTGGAGTTTCATCCAAGTTGCAGTGATTGTAGATTCACACTGAGTAGAAGAAGGAAGGAAGAGAAGGAAGGAGGGAAGGAAGAAACATCTTTAAAATCTCACTGTCAAGAGAAAGACAAAAAAAAGAAAGAAATGCTGGTTAGTGAAGATCCACTTTTTTCTTTTTGTGCCCAAGAATTCTTAAAGGGTCAGATTGTAAATAAACCCCAAAGCAGGGTAATAAATGTATGTATCCCGAAATCATATATAAAGACACACAAATATGCTAAATATTTGTTGTATTGGTGTCTCATTTCTTCTTCACATTCCAGCTGCATTATTTTTAGGCCCTCAACCCAAGCCTTATTCTTAGTAATGTTTGGAGTTAAAAAAAAAAAAAAATTAGTGGCGGTGGTTTCTCAGCTAAAGCCAGTGTGACCACACTCAAGTCATGAAGAAAAATAATGAGAAGCAATATATAATATTAATGATATAAGAATAAAAGCGAGTAGCTAAGTGCATTGCATAATTATCTCAGATGCCTCTTTTTTCAAACAAATTTTATAATGCATTTATTATTCATATGTTTCAAATCAACACTGCTGAGCTGAGGGATTGTTTACAAAGTCCGTTTGAAAACAAGTTTTTTGGGGTTTTTTTAAAAGATTTTATTTATTCACTTGACAGACAGAGATCACAAGTAGGCAGAGAGGCAGACAGAGGAGGAAGCAGGCTCCCCGCCAAGCAGAGAGCCCCATGCGGGCTTGATCCCAGCATCCTGGGATCATGACATGAGCAGAAAGCAGAGGCTTTAACCCACTGAAAACAAGGTTTAAGATACTTCCTGGAGTCATAACACAAAATAGTTTTTACGGAAAGGACACAATCAGCTTTGCAGATTTGGTCACTCACAGGGAGAGGTAAACCAGGTTTCAAAACTTGGCGCTGTTTTGGGGATCTCTCACTTCTCCAAAGAGCTAATAAAATATAGATCTTTTACAGAAAAATTCTTGTACATAATTCATGTACATAAACCAAACTGAGTGTAAAATATGCATATAATTTGCTGCCTCATTTTTGTGCTTTTACACAAAATAGATGGACAGAAGCAATCAGTTCTGGAGCCACCTGGCTGAGTCTATAGAGCATGCGACTCTTGATCTCAGGGTGGTCAATTTGAACCACTGGAAGTAGAGTTTACTTAAAAAAAAATTATATATGTATTTTAAAAAAGAAAAAAGAAAAAAATCAGTCCTTGTGTGTGATAAAACCAGAAAACAAACCTCCCTGAAGCTTAACAGAATATAAATTGCTATAGGATAAATGAAAGAGAATATGGAGAAAAAGGTAAACATATGAAAGTTTGTTATACTATCAGCTATAACAGAATAAGATAAGATGACTTCAAGAGAAATTTACTACTGATGACACAATGTGTATCATTAATAAATGGATTATAGGGACGCCTGGGTGGCTCAGTTGGTTAAGCAGCTGCCTTCAGCTCAGGTCATGATCCCGGCATCCTGGGATCGAGTCCCACATCCGACTCCTTGCTGAGCAGGGAGCTTGCTTCTCCCTCTGCCTCTGCCTGCCATTCTGTCTGCCTGTGCTTGCTCTCTCCCCCTCTCTCTCTAATAAATAAATAAAAAATAAAATAAAATAAAATAAATGGATTATAAAAGTGATGATTAGATCATTTGGGTTTCAGCTATAGCCAACGGTGTTAACAAGATCAACAATTATGCTACCTGCCTCCAGGTGGGATCCTATCCTAACAGATTAGAACCACCATACATGGTAATGAAGCAGTTTTTTTTTTTTTTTAAAGATTTTATTTATTTATTTGACAGAGAGAGACCAAGCAGGCAGAGAGGCTGGCAGAGAGAGAGAGAGGAGGAAGCAGGCTCCCCGCCAAGCAGAGAGCCCGACGCGGAATTTGATCCCAGGACCCTGAGATCATGACCTGAGACGAAGGCAGAGGCTTAACCCACTGAGCCACCCAGGCACCCTGAAGCAGTTCTTATATATGGGCTTGCATAATTTGAAAGTGCATTTATTCCTTTAACAAATATTTACTGAACATGTATTACATGCCTAGCTCTGTACATACAGAAATCATCAGTGCAAACATCATTCTTGTCTTCAGTGAGCTTACAGCATAATGGGGTAGACTGATATAAATAAATCTTCAAAAGAATAAATACATGATTATAAACTATGGTAAGTGTTCTGAAGGAAAAGCAAAACTAGGGGGACGTGGTGTTCCAAATGGAGGAAACAGGACAAACAAAGTCTTAGGGCTAAGAAAGTGCTTGGTACATTAGGGAGAGGCCAGTATAATTGAAAAGTATTCAGTGAGGAGGAAGAGGGGCATGAAATGAGATTAACAAGGTCATCAGGATTAGAGCAAATAGGACCCTTTGGGACATGATGAAGATTTTGCACTTTATTCATGATGACATGGGAATCCATTGACAGGTTTAAAGTTGGGAGAGACGTGATCTGACATACACTTACTTAAAGGAACATTTTGGCTATTTACTTTTTCTTTCTTTCTTTTTTTTTTTTTTTTAAGATTTCTGTTTATTTACTTGACAGGGATCACAAGTAGGCAGAGAGGCAGGCAGAGAGAGGAGGAAGCACGTTCCCTGATAAGCAGAGAGCCCGATGCGGGGCTCAACGCCAGGACCCTGGGACCATGACCCGAGCTGGAGGCAGAGGCTTTAACACACTTAGCCACTCTGGCACCCCACTGGTTATTTACTTTTTTAAAGTAATCTATATTGCCAAAGTGGGGCTTGAAATGACCATGAGATCAAGAGTCACTCGCTTTACCTCCTGAGCCACCCAGAGCCCCTGTTTTGGCTATTTAATGTGTTGAATGGATTAAAGAAGAACAAGAAGGTCAACAGTTGCAATGGTGGCACCCTGGAGAGACAGGTGAGGGCCTATTCCCCTTAAAATCTCTATTAATATACCCCTATACACACATACACACTCACACTCTGCCCTAAGTTTCACCAAGAGGCAGCTTCATGAACATGTACCATGTTCTGTCACACAGGGTCCTACACTCTGTTTAATGCTCTGTTTGTCACTGTTTTGACATTTTTTTTTTTTTAAGATTTTGTTTATTTGACAGGGAGAGAGAGCACGCACAAGCAGGCAGCGTGACACACAGAGGGAGAGGGAGAAGCAGGAGCCCACTGAACAGAGAGCACAACATAGGGCTGGATCCCAGGACCCTAGGGACCATGACGTGAGCTGAAGGCAGATGCTTAATCAACTGAGCTGTCTAGGGGCCCTGTTTTGAATTTTTTTTTTTTTTTGAAGATTTTATTTATTTATTATTTGACACAGAGATAGAGAGCACAAGTAGGCAGAGCAGCAGGCCGAGGGAGAGGGAGAAGCAGGCTCTCCGCTGAGCAGGAAGCCTGATGTGGGCGGGGCTCAATCCTTAATCAACTGAACCACCCAGGTGCCCCTTGTTTTGAAATTTTTTTTTTTTTTTTAAGATTTTATTCATTTACTTGACAGAGATCACAAGTAGGCAGAGAGGCAGGCAGAGAGAGAGGAGGAAGCAGGCTCCCCACAGAGCAGAGAGCCCAACGTGGGGCTCGATCCCAGGACCCTGAGATCATGACCCGAGCCGAAGGCAGAGGCTTCAACCCACTGAGCCACCCAGGCGCCCCTTGTTTTGAAATTCTTAATAATTTTTGAACAGAGGGTCCTACATTTTCATTTTGCATTGGGTTCTACAAATTATATAGCCAGTCCTGCTCACCAAATAAAAAGCAAGCTAAGTAAAAGCAGCCTGCAAACTCTCACAGCACTTACATACACTTATATACTTACACTATAGCTGCTAATGTCAGGGGTACTTAATATGTGTGACAGGATTCAACTATTCATATAATCACATGTATGAAAAGCAAATGGTTGATTTCCATCATGAACAGGTGGAACAGACTCCTTCCTGTACTCCAAACATACACCCCACATAGAAACAGTGTGTTTGCTATACAAATTTAACTTGAAGACAAGGTTCATAGCTCACTTATTGTCCTTAAGTTTTACCTACATGGAAACTCTGGAACCACCCCTTAAACAGGGACATCAGTTAGGAAGTTACTGCAATAGTTAAGGTGGAAAGTAATAGTGGCTCACATAGTGGCTCAGATAGTGGGGTAGCAATGGGGGTACAGAGCAGTATACACATTTAGGAAGTAAGATCAGTAGGGCTGAGTGATCAATGTAGGGCTGAGAGAGGTGTTATGTCAAGGGTAAAGATTATTAAGTTTATTGCTAGGCAGCTGAGTGGATGGAGATATGGGAATGGATCAGGCAATTTTCTAAGTGGTCTCCTTTGTTATTGGTTGTAGAGACCATTTGAAGAGGCCCCAGCCCCACCCATGGACATTTGGTTAAGTCTAACTCTCATACTGCCTCTCTGAACTGTAGTGGCTAACCACAGGAAGCACTTGAAATGACTGCAGAGATCAACCACTCACTCCGCAACAGCCAGCTGTAGGAGGAGAGGACTGATAATTCTTGCTTACTAGTAATTGGCCCTTTTTTCTTCTAAAAGCATGAATGAAAGGCATCTGCTGTGTACGTATCATTGTGTTGCATATTCTTCTTCCCTTCCTGCTCCTGCCAGACATCAGTAAAACAAATCTGGGATTGCTTTACTCCCACACTCTTTGGAGAAAGGTGATGGTGGTTATCTCAAGGGGATGGTCTGGCCTTCAGCCAACCTCAGTAATTAGTGGCCTCATCAGGGTTTATCAGTTTCAGCAGACTAGCAGCTGTTGGCCAAGAAACAAAGCACAGCTCCAGTGTATGCTAAATATGTTCACATGTGTATATAAACATATGGTCCTTTATACATACAACTAGGATATGTCAAAATCCTTTTGCTACAGAACATGCATTGGAAATGGAATGGCAGCCCACCCAGCAGAATGGAATATGCCTTACAGCACACAGCATTTAATTCTAGGCTTTGAAAACAACTAAGCTTTGATTAAAAAAAAAAAAAAAAGAGTTTAAATAACTCGAGCCAACACTTATTAATAAAATAAAACTCAACACATTTAGAAAGTAAAATAGGACTCCTATATCATGTGCAAAAAACTCAAAATGGCCTAAATACAAGAGCCTAAACTATGAAACTCTTAGAAAATGGGAGCAAATTTTTATGACCTTGGATTTGTCAATGGCATTAGATATGAAACCGAAAACACAGAAAAAAAAAAAATTAGATACATTATATTTCATATGGTATATACACAAAATGGAATATTATTCAGCCACTAAAAAGTATGAAATACTGATACATGCTGCAACATGGATGAAATCTGAAAACATTATACTAAATGAAAGAACCTACAAAGGTCACATATTATATGATTCTGGTTTTTTTATTAATATTTTATTTATTTATTTGACAGAGATCACATGTAGGCAGAGAGGCAGGCAAAGAGAGAGGGGGAAGCAGGTTCCCCACTGAACAGAGAGCCCCATGTGGGGTTCGATCCCAGGATGCTGGGATCATGATCTGAGCTCAAGGCAGAGGCTTTAACCCACTGAGCCACCCAGGTGCCCCTGTATGATTCCATTTATATAAAATATCCATCATAGTCAAATCCACAGAGAAAAAAAATTGGTAATTACAAGGAGCTGGGGGAGGGGAAATGGGAGTGACTGCTTACTGGATATGATCAAAATTGTTTTGGAGCTAGATGGAAGTGGTAGTTATACAACATTTTGAATCTGCTAAATACCACCCAATTGTACACTTTAATGGGGTTAATTTTATGATATGTAAATTTCACATTTTAAAAAAAAGATTTTATTTATTTATTTTACAGAGATCACAAGTAGGCAGAGAGGCCTGCAGAGAGAGAGATGGTGGTGGTGGGGGGGAAGCAGGCTCCCGGCTGAGCAGAGAGCCTAATGTGGGGCTGGATCCGAAGATCCTGGGATCCTGATGCTGGGATCCTGACCTGAGCTTAAGGCCAAGGCTTTAAGCCACTGAGCCACCCAGGTGCCCCATAACATTATTTTTTTTAAAGTTTTTTTTATTTAGGTAATCTTTATACCCAACATGTGGTCGGAACTCAAGACCTTGAGACCAAGAGTCACATACTCTTCCAACTGAGTCTGCCAGGTACCCCTTTGCCTTAATTTAAAGAAAAGTAAAATGGGGAAGGAACATGACAGCTGCCTTAAAAATGTGGAACTCTATCTGAAAGATAGATTTTTTTTTTCTTTTTTTTTCAAAGATTTCATCTATTCACCTGACAGAGAGAAATCACAAGCAGGCAGAGAGGCAGGCAGAGAGAGAGAGGAGGAAGCAGGCTCCCCGCCGAGCAGAGAGCCCGATGCGGGACCCGATCCCAGGACCCCGAGATCACGACCCGAGCCGAAGGCAGCGGCCCAACCACTGAGCCACCCAGGCGCCCCATAACATTATTTTTTTTAAAGTTTTTTTTATTTAGGTAATCTTTATACCCAACATGTGGTCGGAACTCAAGACCTTGAGACCAAGAGTCACATACTCTTCCAACTGAGTCTGCCAGGTACCCCTTTGCCTTAATTTAAAGAAAAGTAAAATGGGGAAGGAACATGACAGCTGCCTTAAAAATGTGGAACTCTATCTGAAAGATAGATTGTTGTTTTTTTTTTTTTTCCCCTGGGTAGTTCCAGAGAGCAAAATTAGGGGAAGTTACAGGACAACTCTAACATAAATGAGGAAGACCTAACAATAAGTCTTTTAAACAGTGGAATGGGGGCTCCTGGTGGCTCAGTCAGTTAAGTGTCTGCTTTCAGCTCAGGTCATGATCTCAGGGTCCTTGGATTGAGTCCCGTATCAGTCTCCCTGCTCAGTGGGGAGTCTGCTTCTCTACCCTTCCTCCCAGCTTGTGATCTCTCTTTCTCAAATAAATAAAATCTTAAAATAATAATAATAATAAACATAAACATAAATAATAAAAATAAAAATAAACTTCCTTGTCTTCCAAGGAAGTTAGGTTACTCCTTACTGAAAGTGTACAAGCTGGATGATGAGCTCTTCAGGGAAGTTATAGAGAGGATTCTTAACATGATGTGTGACTGAGGCTTTTTTTGGTTTAATTATTTTCAAGAGTAATCTGTTATCTTCCCTCCACCCCTGTAACTAGGCTGATTCAGTTTGACCGCAGGCAATTTGCAAACAAATTCCTAGAGTTAAGGTATTCCTTCCTGGGAATTTCAGTTCTAGCCTAGCCCAGCCCTCTCAATTTATAGATGAAGAAAGTATAGCACAGAAAGAGGAAATGATCAATTGAACTTTCAGAAGTTGAAACTCCAACCCTCTGGACTTCGAGTTCAGAATTCAAGCTATTGCAACTTCCTGTTGGTAGTTGGGGTAAATCGTACCATCACCCATTAAAAATAGTTGAGCACTTACTGTATACCAGACACTGGTCAGAGTTCTTAGATATGAATGGTAAGGGTCAAGTCCTCAATTAATGAGTAGTGATAAGTAACCACGAAGATGATTATATTTGCAAATCATGGAGAGCCCAAAACTTCAGTCTACCACCTGTAACTTATCCAACTACTAAAACTTCCTCAATTGACAAAACAAAGTCATCTGGGTGACTCACCAGCCAAATTCGAAATGATCAATACGAATAGCAAACAAGAAAATGACCTAGATAATTCCTAGATTGGATGATGAGACCCACTAATTCATTTTATTGCGTTCTTGAGTAGGGGAGTTGAAGTCACCACCTGCTCTGGCTTCGAAAGCCCTCGGAACGCTGCAAGCAGAGAAAATGCAGAAGGGAGGGTCTCCATTGAGAGAGAGACAAAGCCTCTTCCCTTGTACTCCGTTGGATCCCGCCAGTTTAGGAGGATCCCGGTGATGCCCTGTTCTTTGGCGGAATCCAGCACCCCCTCCTTCGCCCCCAACCCCTGCCCTCTCCCACTTCGGGCATTCCCGGGGAAGCCCAGACCAACCTCCCCAGCCCACTCAGCACTAAAGCAAGAGGCGCCTCAAGATTGCGCAAAAGCCTCTCCCCCCCCCCCCGCCTGCTCGGTGGCATGTTCCTAAAATTCCCATCTGCACAACATAAACAGGAAACGTGCAGCAAAAGCCCTGGCAGTGCAAATTCCATGGTCGAGTCGAAGGCGGGAGAATCTCGTCTTTGGGAGGGGAGTAGAGCGGGGGAGGGGAGAAACCAAACTTTCCAGGAGAACACTCAACCATCCATGTCTCTTCTAACCAGATCCAGAAAGAAAGAATAGAGAAGGCGGAAGGAAGGACGCCTGCTTTTGAAAAAATAGGGGAGGGGGAGGCGGAGGTGGGCCACGAAGGGATAGCCAGGCTTCAAATGAACCGCCCGGAGTGGCTGAGGTGGCGGGAATACCCCCGGCCGCCTACTCCGCAAACCAGCTGTCCGCGCGGCCCTAGATGCAGCGGAGTCCGCTCACCGCCCGCAAGGGGTTCCCAAGTCAGCGGGGGTGGGGGCGGGGGAGGAGCGGGCGCTCCGCGCGGCGCAGGCGCAGACCGCGCCTCGGTTGTCAAACATGGCTGAAGTGCCGCCGCTGCCGCTACTGCCGCTGCAGGGAAAATGCTGAGCCCTCCCGGGCCCGGTGGGCGGCGGCGGCGAGGGCGGCTACGGGCACCTGCTTCTCCGGCGCGGCGGCGGCGGCCATGGCTCGGCTGGCTGACTACTTCATCGTAGTAGGCTATGACCACGAGAAGCCAGGTAAGGGTGTGGGGCGGGCGCCGCCCCCAGGCCTCCCCGCCCCCGTCCCCCCTAACTCCCACCTCCCGGCTGCTATCCAGTGGGCTCTGCGGGGCAGGGCGTCGCAGTCGGGAGGCGGGGAGGGCCGGGCCGGGCAACGGCGGAGCTGCGGGTGGCTGTCCGGCCTTCTTGGCGGGGCTGAGCCTCGCGGTGGGCGTGAGGGACCGGCACGGGGTGGGGGGAGGGGAGAATAGGGGGAGGAGGCCGCGTACGCGGGGGCTCCGGGAGGCCCAGCTGGGCGAGCTCGAGGCTAGTCTGGGTGTCGCGATCCTCGCGCTGGAGGAGGCGGGGTACCAGGGGCAGCGCCCTGGTGCTGGCGAGATTGGGCAGGACTGCGGGGTTGGGAGGGCGGGAGCCAACTGTGTTAAGTTCGTCGGGGATAAACTTCTGCCCTGCATCCTGAGTGAGTAACGAGTGACGCAGGGGGCTGTCCTCTCCGAAAGGAAATGCTGAGAGAGTCCAGTGCTCCTTTACCCCTGCGTCGTTGGGGGCCTGTCTAGTCACCGCGCCAGTGAACGCGTGGTACCGGCGAGGGGGAGAGGATCCTTGCACTTTTAAACATTTCTAGGAAATGCTCCCTGTTCTTTCAGGACAGATATGACGGTCATTTCAGAGTGTCTGGACACTATCTTTAAGTAAGGACAGTCAGCCGACCGCTGAAAGTCTTGCTTCACGTTGATTTGCGGCTTAAAATATTTTTTGGATTAAAAAGTTTCTTTTTTTTTTTTTTTTTTTGAGTGTAGTTGACATGCAGTGTTTAATGTGTGTTTTAATTATTTTTATGATTCATCACAAAACTTTCTTCATAAGGAGCAATTTGGCAAATGCTTTTTGTATTTCAGTTTCATGATGGACTTGTGCAACTTAAAGTTCAGGGTTCATGCACGTTTGTTTTGTATTTGCATTTCATTGTATTACTGTATAGCTAAGCGTAATGTATAACTGGGAAGCACAGCTATTTCAGGGTATTTCCAGTTGCACGTTTGCAAGGAATTTTAGATAGCGGCAGACAAGGCCCTTCATCTTTTGGAGGAGATGCTGAGATTGTGCTTTGCTGATAGTTACAGCCATTTGTAGTGGCAGAATGTCATTGTTCTACCCACTCTTGGTCAACTGCCCCTTTCACTATTACTCTTCTAATAACTTCCTTTAGTGGGGTTTTATATTTTTAAAGCTTTCACTATTCACAACCTGATTGAGGTCAATTGTTAAGAGAAGGGGTTGGGCTGTATTTAAAGTGTCTTCTGGCTCCAACATTTGATTTCCTAGTAATTTTGCATAGTCTGGTGTCTAACCAAGATTAACAATATGAAGAATCACAGTTTATTTTTAATACTATTTCATTTTTATCAACATTGTTTTTTTGCCTCACTTTAAACTGAAACAATCAGGGGTGTCTGGGTGGCTCCCTGGGTTAAGCCTCTGCCTTTGGCTCCAGTCATGGTCTCTCGGTCATGGTCTCAGAGTCCTAGGATGGAGCCCCACATTGGGCTCTCTGCTCAGCGGGGAGCCTGCTTCTCTGCCTACTTGTGATCTCTCTCTCTGTCAAATAAATAAATAAAATCTTAAAAAAAAAATAACAACCAAAAACCTGAAACAATCACGTACTTGAAGAAAACTTGCAAGTAAGGTACAAAGAACTTTTTCTTTGAACCATTTGAGAGGAAGCTGCTGACCTAATGCCCTATCACCGCAGAATGCTTTAGTGTGCATTTTTTTTTTTTTTTTTTTACAAACAATATTCTCCTGCATAATCACAATGCAGTTGTCAGAATCAGAAAATTTGTACTGATACAGTACTCCAATTAGTTTTCAGACTGGTTCAAGCTTTGTTGATTTTGCCATTAATCTTTCTACTGGCAAAAAGATCCCATTCAGAATTATATGTTGCTTTTACTTGTTATATCTCTTTCGTCTTCATTCTGGAACAGTTCTTCCATCTTCTCTTGACTTTCATAACCTTGACATTTATGAAGATTATAGGGCAGTTATTTTGTAGAATGCCCCTCAATTTGGGATTATCTGTTCTCTTATTAGATACATGCAGGTTATATACTTGGGTAGAAAAATCACAAAAGTGATGTTCATTGCAGTCTATCAGGTGGTACACAATTTCAGTTTATCCCATTACTGGTGATTTTTTACTTTGATTACTTACTTGATATAAGCAATGCCTGCTGGGCTTCCTCACTAAAAACTTAATATGTAATTGTTAATATATAGTTTTGTGTGGAGTACTTTGAAACTATGTAAATATGTTGTTCCTCATCTAACTTTTAAGAACTTTTTTTTTAATATTTTATTTATTTGATAGAGATCACAAGTAGCCAGAGAGGCAGGCAGAGAGACAGGAGGAAGCAGGCTCCCTGCTGAGCAGAGCTGGATATGGCATATGGGGTTCCATCCCAGGACCCTGGGATCATGACCTGAGCTGAAGGCACCCCTCCTCATCTAACTTTTAATGTATTCCTGTATCCCTATCTGTATGAATATTTTTCAGTGGATTATATTCTTTTACTATATATATATATATATATTTTAAAGATTTTATTTATTTATTTAACAGAGAGAGACACAGTGAGATAGGGAACACAAGCAGGGGCAGTGGGAAAGGGAGAAGCAGGCTTCCCGCTGAGCAGGGAGCGGGATGTGGATGCTGGGCTTGATACCAGGACCCTGTGATCATGACCTGAGCTGAAGGCAGATGCCCAATGAATGACTGAGCCACCCATGCGCCCCTACTATTTATTTTGATGTTTAGATTGTTCCTCATTTGGCCAATAAGAGTCATTCAGGCTGGCTTTTGTGTCCTTATAACATGTCACCATCATTCCTTGAGCATGTCTTTACTTTTTCGCACAGATTTATCCTATACTGTACCTGCCTTAGTCCTGCAGTTGGCTGTTTCTCGGACATTTTGAAGTTACAGTCTCAGTGCTAATATGTTTGTTGTTGTTGGGTTGTTAATATTCTCACACTCTCTTAATGGATGAAGCTGGGAATACATAGATGTATGTACACATATGTTTATATCTATATTTATTTATCTGTATATATTGTAAATGATGAGTTCACACTAATACTTCCCATTTCAGTACAAGTTCTAGTTCTTTTCTTTTTCATATTTGTAGTAGTTGTCTCTCACAGTAAGAAATATATATATATTCATATATATGAGTATATATACTCATATATAGATAAAGAGATGCATATACATATATTATGAGATATAATACTCTTCTCTCATAGTAAGAAATGTGGCTTCCATTATCCTTAATATGTTTACTTATTTGTTCATATCTTCTGTATTTTTTTTTTTTAAGATTTTATTTATTTCTTTGACAGAGACAGATCAGAAGTAGGCAGAGAGAGAGGAGGAAGCAGGCTTTTTGCTGAGCAGGGAGTCCGATGTGGGACTCGATCCCAGAACCCCGAGATCATGACTTGAGCTTAAGGCAGAGGCTTTAATCCACTGAGCCACCCAGGCGCCCCTATCTTCCTGTATTTAAACAAACTTTAATATTTGCTACCACCCTCTCTTCTCCTGGATGCCTTTTTTCTCTGCTGATTCTTCCTTATATCCCTTCCGTTCTGCTACCCCTCTAAGAAGCTAACAGCTTCAATTTAGGGATACCTTCTTCAACCTGTTCTGATTCTAACGCCCCATGTTAGCTTCCCCACTATTTCTGGATGTATTTCTCACCCCAATTAGGCCTTGATGCCCTAAATTGGACTGCTTTCATGTGAAGATATCCTCTTCACTCTCTGAGACCTAGTGTCCCATGAAAGGTTGCCCCTCTGTGTTGACACCCTCTTCCAGTACTTGGGTTGAACACATGTCTTCTTCCCATATGGACTCCTTTCTTGGTTCACTTGGGCTCTGACAACCCCCACCACACTCAGGGCTAACAGGATTACTCACCATCCCACAGGAGGGAAAGGGAAGATTATTTTATTATTTTTATTATTATGTATTATTTTTTGGTGGGGATAGAGAGAAAGAGAGAATCCTAAGCTGGCTCAGGCCCAGCCACTTGAGTCATGCGGGGCTCGATCTCACAATGCTGAAATCATGACCAGAGCCGAAATCAAGAGTTCAGACATCTAACTGACTGAGCCACCAAGATGACCTATTTTTAATTTTTTATTATTTTTTTATTTTTGAAAGATTTTATTTATTTATTTGATAGAGACACAGCGAGAGAGGGAGCACAAGCAGGGGGAGTGGGAGAGGGAGAAGCAGGCTTCCTGCCAAGCAGGGAGCCCAGTGCTGGGATCGATCCCAGAACCCTGGGATTATGACTTGAGCCGAAGGCAGTTGCTTAACCAACTGAGCCACCCAGGTGCCCCTGTTTTTTATTTTTTAGTAAACTCTGCATCACACATGAAGCTCCGCTCACAATTCCGAGGTCAAGAGTCGCACGCTGTACTGAGCCAGCCAGGCATCCCAGGGAAGATTATTTTTTTAAGTAAAAAAAATCCAGAAGCTTGGGGCGCCTGGGTGGCTCAGTGGGTTAGGCCGCTGCCTTCGGCTCAGGTCATGATCTCAGGGTCCTGAGATCGAGTCCCGCGCGCAGGCTCTCTGCTCAGCAGGGAGCCTGCTTCCTCCTCTCTCTCTGCCTGCCTCTCTGCTTACTTGTGATCTCTCTCTGTCAAATAAATAAATAAAATCTTAAAAAAAAAAACAGAAGCTTTTATAAATTGTCCAATCTGGATAGTAGAATGTATGATTTTTATTATATATATTTTTTACTTGTAATAATTTTTCTTTTGTCACATTTTTTGAAGTATAATTTACGTGTAGTAAATTCACCTTTTTAACTGAACAATTCAGTGAGTTTTGACAGGTGTATACATAAATGTAGCCACTACCACAATTAAGGTTTAAGTATAGAACATTTCTGTCCCTACAAAATGTTCTTTTGGGACACCTGGGTGGCTTAATTGGTTAATAAGTTAAATGTCTGACTTTGGTTCAAGTCATGATCTCAGGGTCTTGGGATAGAGCTGGCCTCAGGCTCTGCACTTGGCAAGGAGTCTGTCTCTCTTCTCCCTCTACCCATCCTCTCTGCTTGTGCTCTGTTTCTCTTTGAAATAAATAAAATATCTTAAAAAGAAAAAAAAAAAAGGAGTTTTCTCTGACCTTGTGAAGTCAGTTCCCTCCCTAGCCTGTGGCAATTACTGATCTGTCTTCTGTTCTTTTGTTTTTATTTTATTTATTTATTTTTAGAATGTCATCTAAATGGAATTATATAGTTTTCTATGTCTGGCCTTTTTTTCTACTTAAAATATGTTTGAGGGGCACCTGGGTGGCTCAGTGGGTTAAAGCCTCTGCCTTCGGCTTGGGTCATGGTCCCAGGGTCCTGGGCTCAAGCCCCACATTGCATTGGGCTCTCTGCTCAGCAGGGAGTCTGCTTCCCTTCCTCTCTCTCTGCCTGCCTCTCTGCCTATTAGTGATCTCTGTCAAATAAATAAATAAAATCTTTAAAAAAATGTTTGAGATTTATCCATTTTATATGCATTGTCAGTTTCTTTTTGTTGTTGAATATAGTACAATTTATTTATCAATTCACCAGTTGGTTAAAATTTGAGTTTCCAGAACAAAGTTATTCTGGACATTTACATACAGATCTCTGAGTGTTCATATGGATTCATTTCTCTTGGGTAAATACATGGGAGAAGAATTGTTGGGTCATACGATAAGTATCTGTTTAGCTTGCTGTGAAACTGCCACCAAACTATTTTCCAAACTGGCTGTGCCATTTTGCATACTTCAGCAATGCATAAAGATTCCAGTTAACCTTTTTATTTATTTATTTGTTAAAAAAAGATTTTATTTATATATTTATTTGTTAGAGAGAGCACAAGTAGGCAGAGTGGCAGGCACAGGTAGAGAGAGAAGCAGGCTCCCCGCTGAGCAAGGAGCCTGATGCAGGACTATTCCAGGACCCTGGGACCATCACCCGAGCTGAAGGCAGCGGCTTACTCGCCTGAGCTACCTAGGCATCCCATTTTATTTATTTTTAATTATTTAAAATAAAACAACTTATAGCCATTCTAGTGGATATGTAGTGGTATCTCATTGTGGGTTCAATTTATATTTTCCTGGTTACTAATGATGTTAGTCAGCTTTTCATGTATTTATTGCATTTGAATATTTTTTGCAAAGTCTCAAGATCAAATTTTCTTTTCTATTTGATTGCTTAGCTTCTTATTATTACGGTTTTTTTTTTTTTTTTTTTTTTAAATTTCAAATACAGGGGTGCCTGGGTGGCTGCATCAGTTAAGCATCTGACTCTTTTTAAAAAAGATTTATTTAGGGGCATGTGGGTGGCTCAGTGGGTTAAAGCCTCTGCCTTCGGCTCAGATCATGATCCCAGGGTCCTGGGATCAAGCCCTGAATTGGGCTCTCTGTTCAGCGGTGAGCCTGCTTTCTCCTCTCTCTTTGCTTGTCTCTCTGTCTGCTTGTGATCTCTGTCTGTAAATAAATAAATTAAAAAACTTAAAAAAACAAAAAAAGGATTTATTTATTTATTTGAGAGACAGAGAGTGTGCAGGGGGAAGGCAGATGGAGAGGGGAAGCAGATTCCCTGCTGAGTGGGTTTGATCCTATGACCCTGAGATCATGACCTGAGTGGAAACTAAGAGTTGGTTGGTCAACCAACAGAGCCATTCAGGAGCCCTAAGCATGGGACTCTTGATCTCAGCTCAGGTCTTCATCGCAGGGTTGTGAGTTCAAGCCCCATACTGGGCTCCACGCCAGGTGTAGAGCTTGCTTTAAAGATAGATAGGTAGGGCGCCTGGGTGGCTCAGTGGGTTAAGCCGCTGCCTTCGGCTCAGGTCATGATCTCAGGGTCCTGGGATCGAGTCCGGCATTGGGCTCTCTGCTCAGCAGGGAGCCTGCTTCCCTCTCTCTCTCTCTCTCTCTCTCTGCCTGCCTCTCCGACTACTTGTGATTTCTCTCTGTCAAATAAATAAATAAAATCTTTAAAAAAAAAAAGATAGATAGGTAAATTAATTTCAGATACAAGTCTTTATTAGGTATTTTGTAAATAATTTCAGTCTGTGGTTTGCCTTTTCGTTGTCGTCTTTTTTTTTTTTTTTTTTTTTTAGATTTTATTTATTTATTTGACAGAGAGATCACAAGTAGGCAGAGAGGCAGGCAGAGAGAGGGAGAAGCAGGCTCCCTGCTGAGCAGAGAGCCCGATGCGGACTCGATCCCAGAACCCTGCGATCATGACCTGAGCCGGAGGCAGAGACTTTAACCCACTGAGCCACCCAGGCGCTCAACATTTGAATACTTTTATATCTTGAATTGTATCCTTTGAGTTGTCCTTTTTATGTAAAGCTTGCTGTAAAAACTTATTGGAAGAAAATCTGCTAAATTTGTGTTCTTTGAATTGTAAATGAAGAAAGAATAAACCTAATTGATCCTGTAAATCTTTATTATAAAGATTTCTTTCCTTGGAAGTTAGTATGATTTTATTACCCAAATCTCTCTAAAGCTAATCAGATTATGATAATATACTGAAATTTTGTGTGCTTATTACCACATTATTCCTGGAATTATTCAATCAATGCAGTCTATATTTGTTCCTAAAATGTCTTTTCCATTAGTAATACTTCTCAGTTGATTTTTTTCCATATATCTACAAACCTTGTTTTTTTTGAAAAATTGCATTTACAAACTGGAAAAAATAATCCATGCTATTTGAAGTGTATACAAAGAAGAGTGCTTGGCATATAGTAGTTATTTAATAAAGATGTTTGAATGAATACACAATGGCTGAAAATATAAAAAGCTATAAGGAAGGAGTGTGGTTATGAAAGGATAACAAGAGGGATTTTTGTGGTGATAGAACTGTTTTGTATCTTTACTAGGTGGCAGATACATGAGCCTTCATTTGTGATAAATTGCATAGAAGTAAATACACACAACAAATGTGAATAAATACAGTAAAACTGGGGGGCTCTGAATAAGGAAGTAGATTGTATTAAGTCAATATCTTGATGTTGATTATGTAGTATGATTTTACAAGATACTGCTATTGGGAGAAACTGGGTAAAGAGAAATGGCATTTCTATGTTAGTTTTCACAGTGATCTAAAAAAAAAAAAAAAAAAAAAAAGTTGTAAGAGGGGTACCTGGTGGGCTCAGTGGGTAGGGTATGTGACTTGATATCAGAGTCATGAGTTCAAGCCCCATGTTGGGTGTGGAACCTACTTAAAATAAGTAAAATAGAAAAGCTATAAGATAAAGCTATAAGGGGCTCCTGGGTGGTTCAGTGGATTAAGCCTCTGCCTTAGGCTCAGGTCATGGTCTCAGGGTCTTGTGACTGAGCCCTGCATTGGGCTCTCTGCTCAGCAGGGAGTCAGTACTCCTGACTCCCCCTCTCCCATTGCCTGCCTCTTTGCCTACTTGTGATCTCTCTCTATCAGTGTCATATAAATAAATCTTTAAAAAAAAAAGATAAAGCTTTAAGATAAAAAGATATTAGTAGTATTCTTTTTCCCTAAATGTTGATGACATAAGGAAAGGTTATTCTGTAAAATTCCAGGGAAATTCCACATCATCTTCAGTGGCTGAATTATTACATTTTAGGGGTATATTAATTTAATTTTATCATTTGTTATTGGTATTTAATGTATTTCCAGTTTTGTATTCTTATAATATACTGTCATGCTGAGGAGAACATACCTTCAAAACCACTGATTTTGGGAACCTGGTGACTCAGTTGTTAAGCATCTGCGTTCAGGGCGCCTGGGTGGCTCAGTGGGTTAAGCCGCTGCCTTCGGCTCAGGTCATGATCTCAGGGTCCTGGGATCGAGTCCCGCATCGGGCTCTCTGCTCAGCGGGGAGCCTGCTTCCCTCTCTCTCTCTCTCTGCCTGCCTTTCTGACTACTTGTGATTTCTCTCTGTCAAATAAATAAATAAAATCTTTAAAAAAAAAAAAAAAGCATCTGCGTGCAGCTCAGGTCATGATCCCAGGGTCCTGGGATCGGGCCCCACATGGGCTCCCTGATCAGCGGGAAGCCTCCTTCTCCCTTTCCCCCTGCTTGTGTTTCCTGTCTCACTGTGTCTTTCTGTCAAATAAATAAAATTTTAAAAAGAAACCCCAAACACTATTTTATGACAGTTTGATTTTGATAATTTTGAAATTAAGACTTTATTTTACTGACTTTGCAAAAGACTATGCACAGTACTTAGGAAGTTAGGAAATATCATTTGCTTCTTTTTTTTTTAATTTTATAGATTTTTTTTTATTAGAGAGATGAAGAGAGAACACAAGTAGGCAGAGCAGCAGGCAGAGGGAGAGGGAGAAGCAGGCTCTCTGCTGAGGAGGGAGCCTGATTTAGGGCCCCATCCCAGGACCCTGGTACCATGACTTGAGCCCAAAGGCAACCGCTTAACCCACTGAGCCACCCAGGTGCCCCTATCATTTGTTTCTAAGAGGTGAAGTTATTTGGTGAACTCTCTCTCTCTCTTTTTTTAAGATCTTATTTATTTATTTGAGAGAGAGTGAGAGAGCACGAGCGGGAGGAGGGAGAGAGAGAAGCATGCTCCCTGCTGAGCAGGGAACCTGATGCAGCAGCTTGATTCCATGACCTGAGCTGAGGGCAGATGCTTAACCAGCTGAGCCACCCAGGTGTACCACGACCCCCAACTCCAATGATCTTTATTTTTCTTTACCTTTTTTAAAGGTTTGTTTTGTTTTGTTGTTTGTTTATTTGTCAGAGAGAGAGAGAAAGACTACAGGCAGGGGGAGTGGCAGCCAGAGGAAGAAGCAGGCTCCATGCTGAGCAGAGAGCCTGATGTGGGACTTAATCCCAGGACCCTGGGATCATGACCAGAGCCAAAGGCAGATGCTTAACCAGCTGAGCTACTCAGGCATTCCTATCTTTATTTTTCTTTTTGTTCTTACTTTCTTTTACTGTGATTTGTCCAAGAAAAATTGATAATGACCACATGGGTTAAATCCTTTATATGGCTTTACTTTTTTCTTTTTCTTTTACTTTTTTTTTTTTTTTAACTTAAATGTCTTTTTTAATTTTTATTTTTTAAAAACTAGACTCTGTAGCAAATGCGGAGCTTGAACTCATGACCCTGAGATCAAGAATTTTGTGTTCTATTGATTGAACCAGCCAGGCACCACTCTTTTTGTTTATTTTTGCTGTCCATTAATACATTTAGAATTAAATCCATTTATCTATATCGTATTTAACCTGGAGTCAAGTATCTTAATCATTTGACATTCTTGTATTCTTTCATATCAACCCACTTAAGTATACTAGAGAGAGGTTTGAAGTACTTCTTATATATTTCATTAGTTTTATTTAGGGAGTATGAGTGAGTTAAGCTAAGAGATAAACTTTTGCACAATATTTGAAATATAGTTTGAGATATTTTAAAGATCGATAATTGGTTATTATTGAACCATTGTAATTCATAGTCAGCCTGGGTGTCTTCCCCTTCCTCATTCTATACTGAAGTACAGTGGTTGGGATTTCTTGGTTGGTTGTTGCCAGCTGTCAAGCACCATTTGGGATTCATTGACTTGACAAGTATTTATTGCTTTTCCAGGCATTGTGCTAAGTCCTAGAACAAAAACAAAGAATAAATGTAAGATGCTATCCCTACCTTAGTTATTAATGGGGACGGTCTTGAAATAATGATATGGATCCACTTTACTGAGAGAAAGATAAAGCTTCTTATGAGAGGTGGTGTTTAAGCCAAGTTTTATAGGACGAATAAGCTCTGCCATGTGGAAAGGATAGTAAAGGAGATTAAAGGCAGAGAGAAAAACATGTAAATGTGTGAATGTCTTGTTCCAGGAATGGAGAGAAATGTAGTGTAAATGGGAATTGAAGTGAACTTTGATAGAGTGGGTTCCGGTAAGATTATGAAAAGTTCTGGGTCAGGAGATAAGAGAAGTGAAAATTAGAGATTTAATTTGGCAATTACCAATATCCAAGTGGTTGTCGGATATAAAGAAAAAAATGAGATTTTTGAAGAATGTGTATAGAAGGAAAAGAGGAGTGGCCTAAGAATTGAATCCAGAGAAAACTCAATATTTAAGGGGTAGATAGAGCAGTAATAGTCAGGAATTGTCAGAGGTATTGCAAGAGAAGTGGGATAATGTGATATGGAAACCTTGGGTATAGAGAATTTTGAGGAGGAGGAAATGATGAATGTCAAAGGTCTCAAGATGTCATGTATAATGAGGACTAACAATAGTGTCTTAGTCCATTTGTGTTGCTATAACAAACTGCCATAAACTGAGAGGTTTAAACAACAAACATGTATTTCTTACAGTTCTGGAGGCTGTGAAGTCCAAGATCAAGGCCCAGGCTGATTCAGGGTCTTGTGAGGACTGGCTTCCTGGCTCAATGATAGCATTCTTCCTATCATATCCTCACATGGTGGAGGTTGCAAGGGAAGTCTCTGGGGCCTATTTTATAAGGGCACTAATCTTACTCATGAAGGCAGAGCTTGTGTGACCTAGTCACCTCCAGATACTATCATTTTGGCTCTACCTCAAAATGCTAGGACACTGGAGGTTAGGTCTCAATATATGAATTTTGGGGGGGATACAGTCTATGGCAAATAGGCTTATGGACTTGAAAATAAGGATAGTGACTTTAGAACATTACAGTAGAATTGTGGGCGGGGCCATAGCCATTTTGAGAAATTGCATCCTAAGTCATAGGTTGTATGAGCTTCACAGAATCTAATTTATTATCTTTTTAGAAGCTCACGATGACCTGCCTCCCATGGCTTGTGGGAAGTGGAAAGAGGAGTCAGAGATGATATTAAAATTCTAAACATGAAAGTCTGGGATATTTGTGATACCCTGACTTAAATAGATTGAAAATCTTTTTCCCTTGACATTTCTTTCTTTCTTTTTTTAAGATTTTATTTATTCATTTGACAGACAGAGATCACAAGTAGGCGCCTAGAGAGGCAGGCAGAGAGAGAGGAAGGGAAGCAGGCTCCCCGCTGAGCAGAGAACCCAATGCGGCTCGATCCCAGGACTCTGGGACTGTGACCGGGCTTTAACCCGCTGAGCCACCCAGTTGCCCCTCTCTTGACATTTTTTGTCTTTGTGGGCTTGGAAGATGATGGAGTTTTACTTTATAGCCATCCAAATGGAGACTTCAGAAAAGGGGACAGGTAGGGGCTGAACACAAAGACTTGAGAGTCATTATGATAGAGCTATGACACCGTGAATGCCCACAGAAAGTTGGTGTAGAGTGGAAGAATAGAGGACCAAAGACTGAGTTTTGGGTAATCTATTGCAAGGAAGTTTGAAAGTAAAAGGAGCCATAGCAGGAGGATTGTAAAGTTTGGGAGAGACATTTGGAGGGTGATAGAACCTCAGATTTTTGGTTGGTCATGTGGCCATGCAGGGACAGATTTCAAGTTTTGTTTCTTTTTGTTTCCCCACCATTGTTTTTCCTGCTCACATTTTCATGTTTCTAGAAATATAAATGTGAATAAGTTCTGGCCAGTTTGATATAAGTGGAAATGAGCTCAATATCCCAAAAATAGCCTTAAAGGGTGTACCTTCCTAGGTTTTCTCCTTCCTGAGACTGGCCTGCTGATATAAAGACTGGAGCTCCAGTAGGCATCTTGGCCATGTAGAGGAGGGCCCACACCCTAGAAAGAACCTGGGCTTTAATGATATGTAGTGGGATTGTCATAACTGCCTTCTGAAATTTTTAAAAAGATTTTATTCATTTATTAGAGATAGAGAGCACAGGTAGAGGGAGAGGGAGAAGCAGGCTTCCCGTTGAGCAAGGAGTCTGAGGTGGAGCTCCATTCCAGATCCTGGCATCATGACCTGAACTAAAGGCAGATCCTTAACCGACTGAGCCACCCAGGCGTCCTGAGGGTTGTTTGTTTGTTTGTTTGTTTTTTTACATGAAAGATTATAACCTTATATGGTTAAACTACTATAAATTAGAGTTTTCTGTGTTGGAAGTCCAGAGTCATAGAAAGTGAAGGAACATTTCTCAGTGTCAGGTGTAGCAGAGAGATCACGGACATGTGGAGTTAATCAGGATCTTTGCATTTCGTAAAATCAGAGAGAGAGAGAACAAGCAGGGGAAGAGGCAGAGGGAGAGGGAGAAGCAGACTCCCTGCTGAGCTGGGAGCCTGACATGGGGCTTGATCCCAGGATCTCGAGATTATGACCTGAGCGAAAGGCAGACACTTAACCATCTGAGCCACCAGGCACCCCTAGAGGTGTTTTGTTTTTGTTTTTTTTTAAACTATATTTCATTATTTACTGAAAAAAATAAAAAAAGAATGAAAAAGTAATTTTGCCTATGTAAATATTTCATACAACTACTACCTAAGTTTAGATGAATTTCAGAAAGGCTAGATTAAAAAAAAATGTTATGTGTATGGTTTTACAGACAATTGATTATTTTGGAATTAGGAACAAAAAGATTAAGAAAGTAAATACTTGTATTTTAAGGGAGCCTTGACACTTTTATAGGAAATATCAGAGAAGTAATCTTCACTTTTTAAAATATTTTAACAAGGGGCATCTGGGTGGCTCAGTCCTGAAGCATCTCCCTTCGGCTCAGGTCATGATCCTAGGGTCCTGGGATCGAGCCCCACGTTGGGGTCCCTATTCTGCAGGAGGCCTGCTTTCTTTCTCCCAGTCCCCTGCTTGTGTTCCTGCTCTCTCTCTCTCTCTGTCAAATAAATAAGTGAAATCTTAAAAAAAAATAAATGTTTTAACAACATTTAACTGTAATAGCTACAGTTCATTTATTTATTTTTTAAAGATTTTATTTATTTATTTGACAGACAGAGATCACAAGTAGGCAGAGGCAGGCAGAGAAAAAGGAGGGAGCAGGCTCCCTGCCAAGCAGAGCCCCTGATGCAGGGCTCAATCCCAGGACCCTAGGATCATGACCTGAGCCGAAGGCAGAGGCTTTAACCCACCGAGCCACCCAGGCACCCCTATAATAGCTACAGTTTATATCTCCAGCATTATGAGTTTCCTAAGGCTGCCATAACACATCTTGCAAATTTGGTGGCTTAAAACAACACTTACTCTTTCACAGTTCTGGAGACTGTAAGTCTGAAATCAAGGTGCTGGGAAGACAGTGCTCCCTCTGAAGACTCTAGGGGAGAATCCTTCCTTGTGTCTTCCAGGTTCTGGTGTCTCTAGACTTTCTTGATTTATGACAGCATCACTCTGCTCTCTGCCTCTCCTTTAGATGGTCAGGTCTCCTTTGTAATTTGTCCATCTTGTTTTACTCATCTGGACTTTTCCTACTTGGAGACCTATTTCTGACTGAGAAACAGAGTCAGTTTCTGATTGATCTTTTTCTGTTTGGCTCTTCAATTCTTTTTTTTTAAAAGATTTTATTTATTTATTTGACAGACAGAGACCACAAGTAGGCAGAGAGGCAGGCAGAGAGGGGAGGAAACAGGCTCCCTGACAAGCAGAGAGCCCGATGTAGGGCTTGATCCCAGAACTCTGGGATCATGACCCAAGCCGAAGGCAGAAGCCTTAACCCACAGAGCCACCCAGGCGCCCCTGGCTCTTCAGTTCTTTTGTCTAGATGATTAGAAACTCTCCTCATCTATTTTTCTACTCGGGTTTTAACTCATACTGACATGGTTCTAATACTCAGCACTTTCATGCTTTTACTTACTTCTCTGTTGCTAAATTGTTTTATATTTGATTTACTGCAGTAATACATACTTATTATAAATATTTTAAACATTATAGAAGGGTGCTGAATCTTGACCGTAGTACCTGTCTCTTCAGACTTGTCACAGTTAATTTTATTCTAGGTATTTGTATAGAAATTTTCCAATTCTAGAGGGAATTATGCTGAGTGAAATAAGTCAATCAGAGAAAGACAATTATCATATGACCTCCCTGATACAACGAATTTGAGAGACAGAGGTTTGGGGGTTAGGGAAGGAAAAAGTGAAACAAGATGGGATTGGGAGGAGACAAACCATAAGAGACTTAATCTCACAAAAAACTGAGGGTTGCTGCGGGGAGAGGGGTATGGAGAGGGTGGTTGGGTTGTGGACATTGGGGAGGGTATGTGATATGGTGAGTGCTGTGAAGTGTGTAAGCCTGATGATTCACAGACCTGTACCCCTGGGGCTAATAATATATTATATGTTAATAAAAATAATTTTTAAAAAGGTAAAAAAAATAAACATAGAATTACCATATAAAATTTTTTTCTAGTTCTTTTTCATTTACTATTTTCTTACTGAAGTACAATTAACCAACAGTGTCATATCAGTTTCAGGTGTACAGTATAATGATTGAGCAATTCTGTACATTAGTGCTTATCATGGTAAGTGTATTCTTAATCTTCCTGGTCAGCAGTCTGTGCCCCTTCCAAGTGGCAACCACCGCTTTGTTCTTTTCATTTAGAAGTCTCTTTGTCTCTCTCTCTCTCTCTCTTTTTTTTAATTTTTATTAAAGATCTTATTTATTTATGTGAGAGAGAGGATGAGCGAGGAGAAGGTCAGAGGGAGAAGCAGACTCTCCATGGAGCTGGGAGCCCGATGCGGGACTCCATCCTGGGACTCCGGGATCATGACCTGAGCCGAAGGCAGTTGTCCAACCAACTGAGCCACCCAGGCGTCCCTTTTTTTCTTTTTTCATTTGTTTCTTAAATTCTACATATGAGTGAAATCATATTCGTCTTTCTCTGACTGACTTACTTTACCTTTATACCCTCTACGTCCATCCATGTTGTTGCAAATGGCAGGATCTCATTCCTTTTTTATGGCTGAGTATATTCCATTTTATTTGTATATATATTTCTTGTAATACAATAAACTCCAGTCCTCTAAGGTTGGCAATGGAAGGAAAGCTACCACATGGTTGTTTCTTTAGTGTTCTTGTGGAATATCACTTTTTCTTAACATTCTGGACCTCTCCATCTAGTCATTTTTGTTTGCTCAGCCAGACACATCTGAAATGAGAGTTTCCTAAAGGCTACAAACAAAACAGTAATAATGAAGTCAGAGAGTAACTTTCAAGTCGGTCTTCTGGTCTGCAAGGTATAGTTTAATTCTGTTTGGTCTCCAAAAGAGATACTGTCCTAGCTGGTTTCTGGCCTGCCATCAGTTAATAGAGGTTGTTTTTTCTTTTAATATGTTTCCTTAAGGGGCACATGGTTGGCTCAGTTGGTTAAGCAACTGCCTTCGGTTCGGGTCATGATCCCAGGGTCCTGGGATCGAGTCCCATATTGGGCTCCCTGCTCAGCAGGAAGTCTGCTTCTCCCACTGACCTCTCTACTCTTATGCTCTCTTTCATTGTCTCTCTCTACCTCTCAAATAAATAAATAAAATATTAAAAAAATATATGTTTCCTTAGGTCTAGGCTTTAGATGGGGGTCAAATAGTCTATTCCTGTCAGATCTGTTTAAGGTACACTCTCCTGGTTCTAGTTTCCTGTCCAAGGATCTGTCTCTTCTAGATGATTATGTCAGGACTGTGTTTTAGGAGACATTTCATTCTTTAACCACAGGCCTTAAACTACAGCACCAGCTGGTCTGCTGTATTAGAATTCAGCATAGGAAAAGAATAATATAGCGTATACAGAACTGTGGGAAGAAGGGCATCTTTGTATTTGTACCTGTTTTCCACCCATGTTCTCAGCATTGACAAAACTTTGATGTTACCTAGAAACATGGTCATAACATTCACCCACAACTCAAAGTGCAGCTAAACAAGCATCACATTTTCTGTTACCTTTAAAAGAAAAATAAGTTTTGTAGAACTATGTGTTCATATTTAATTAATGCTTTGTAATCTTTCCTGTTTGATTTTAATCTGAATTACTCAGTAAGCATGAATGTTTGTTGAAGCAGTTTTTAAAAAACAGTAGTTCAAATCCCCAAACATCTAAATCCTGGACTGGTTTAATTTGTACAGTTAAACTGAAATAATGTTTTCTAAAAGCTCTCCTATCACTTTTTTTTTTTTTTAAGATTTTATTTATTTATTTCACAGAGAGAGATCACAAGTAGGCAGAGAGGCAAGCAGAGAGAGAGGGGAGGAAGCAGGCTCCCTGCCAAGCAGAGAGCCTGATGTGGGGCTCGATCCCAGGACCCTGAGATCATGACCTGAGCTGAAGGCAGAGGCTTAACCCACTGAGCCACCCAGGCGCCCTCACTTTTTTTTTAATAAAAAAATTTTTTTGTACAGTTACCCACCACTGGATTTGAGTTAGGCCTGACAGAGTGTATCTCTGCCTTCCTGATTTTTTAGGTTATCATTGTAGATTAACAGAACGGCTCCCAGGAAGGTGACATATTCTTGGAAGTTTACCAGTTGGTCCTTGTTCTGGTCCAGGTCCTTTATCACCTTTGCAGTGTCCACATTCTGCAGCTTTTGGCCAGTGGTGAGCTCTTTCTGGAGTAGCTCCTTTGGCTCCTTCTTGGTCAGAGTGTTCTTGTCCCTTCACTGCCTGAGTACTTGTGGAAGATGGCCACAAGGAGGTCAATGGCTTGATCCAGCAACAAGCCGTGGCTGGGTGCTGGGCTCAACAGGCAGCTAGGAGAACATTGGGGTGCTACACAGCAAGAGAGGGAACACAAGCAGGGAGAGTGGGAGAGGGAGAAGCAGGCTTCCTGCGGAGCAGGGAGCCTGATATGGGGCTTGATCCCAGGACCCCGGGATTGTAACCTGAGCTGAAAGCATATGTGTAACAACTGAGCCATCCAGGTGCCCCTAAATAAAATCTTAAAAAACAAAAAACAAGAAACCAAAGTTGTAATCGTCAACACAATATAGTACTGGCACAAACAAAGACAAGTAGATCAGGGACAGAACAGAGAACCCAGAGGTAGATAGACCCTGAACCCTATGGTCAAGAAATCTTCAACAGAGCAGGAAAGAATATCCAATGGAAAAAAGACAGTCTCTACAACAATGGTGTTGGGAAACTTGGACAGCCACATGCAGAAGAATGTAAGTGGATTATTTCCTTACATCAAACACAAAAATGGACTAAAAATGGATGAAAGACCTAAATGGGAGAAAGGAATCCATCAAAATCCTAGAGAACACAGGCAGCAACCTCTTTGACCTCGGCTATAGCAACTTCTTGCTAGACACATCTCCGAAGGCAAGGGGAACAAAGGCAAAAATGAACTATTGGAACTTCATCAAGATGAAAAATTTTTGCACAACAAAGGAAGCAACAGTCAACAAAACCAAAAGACAACCGACAGGATGGGAGAAGAAATTTGCAAATGACATATTAGGTAAAAGGTTAGTAGTATCCAAAATCTGTAAAAAAAACTTACCAAATTCAACACCCAAAGAACAAATAATTCAATCAATCAATGACAGAAGGCATGTATAGGCACTTCTCCAAAGAAGACATACAGATGGATAACAGACATATGAGAAAATTGTAGATGCATCAGAATTTTGAGCACCAGTTTTGGTTTTCTTTTTCAACATTCCTTTGACTATTCAAAGCCTTTTCTGGATCCATACCAATTTTAGGATTATTTGTTCCAGCTGTGAAAAAAGTTGATGGCATTTTGATAGGGATTGCATTGAATGTGTGGATTGCTATAGGGAGCATAGACATTTGAACAATATTTGTTCTTCTAATCCATGAGCATGGAACGTTTTTCTATTTCTTTGTGTCTTCCTCAATTTTTTAAATGAGTGTTCTGTAGTTTTCTGAGTACAAATCCTTTGCCTGTTTGGTTAGGTTTATTCCTAGGTCTCTTATGGCTTTGGAGACATGGGACAGATGAAATAGAGGAAGGGAGGGGAAAATAAAATAAAATGAAATCAGAGAGGGAGACAAATTATAAGAGACTCTTAAGTATAGGAAATAAACTGAGGGTTGCTGAAGGGAAAGTGAGGGTGGTGGGGTAAATGAGTGACTGGCATTAAGGAGGGCACTTGATGTAATGAGCACTGGGTGGTATATGCAATTGATAAATCATTAAACTGTCTCTGAAACTAGTAATACACCATGTTAATTTATTTTATCTTATTATAATTTTTAAAAAGGTTTAATTTATTTGACAGAGGGAGAAAGAGCACAAGTAAGCAGAGAGGCAGGCAGTGGGGGGGAAGCAGGCTCCCCACTGAGCAGGGAGCCCGACATGGGATTCAATCCCAGGACCCTGGGATCGAGACCTGAGCTGAAGGCAGTCGCTTAACCAACTGAGCCACTCAGGTGCCCCATGTTAATTGATTTTAAATAAAATAAAATAAAAAATAATAAAAATTGTAACACAATAATAGTGCAAGTTTTAGTTTCTAGAAGTGGGATTGCTGGATCAAAGGATATGTTTATTTATATGGACATGTGCTAATTTTTTCTCCAACATCCTTTTCTTTGGGAGGCATGTCTTCTCTTTCTTTTAGTCCCAGGGAAAATGCTAGTCCTAGTTACTCCCACCCCCTATTTTAAACTGGGCTAATAAGAGCCATCTCTGGATCTTTTCTTTTGGAAGGAACAAGACATTCTCTTTCTACAAGGGTGACTAAGGTTGGAGATTGTGACTTAGTTGGGGTTTCTGGTGTGTATTTTCCGTACTGTGTTTAGAGAGTCTGGCTGAATATTGAATAAAGTCAGAGATAGCCAAAGCATGAGAGAGAGAGACAGAGCTTGGAAACATCACTCAAATTTCTGGTTCCAGCCATGCTTGAATGCCAAAAGAACATTAAAAAAAAAAAAAAATAGTTGTGAGGTATATTGCTCAGTTCTCTTCCAGAAAGACTGTGTTACTTCATACTCCCATTTTCTTCAGAGGGATTTTAATTAGAAAAAAAATCGCTTAATAAGATTTATGGCTTAAGCAGCAACAGAGTAAACTGAATAGCTTCATGTGGGTGAAAATGCTAAGGAATTGGAGCAGAGATATCAGATATATGCCTAATTCAAATTATGTCTCTGAAAGTTAGAGATTGCTACTGGTCTTTGGCCTTTATATGTCCTAGGCCTTTATATGTCCCAAACATATTTAAAACCAGTAATTTAAGTTCTGAAAATTATATGCTCTTCCCTTTTGTATTTGTCTGATTTATCTAGACTGAGAGTTCCTTGAGGGCATGGCCCAAATAAATCCCAATATTCTTTGAATAGACAAATTTTTGAAACTGGAGAAAAAATCCTTTCAGCAGAGATACTTATATTGTTTTGTTTTTTCTTTTTAGAGATTTTTTTTAAATAGGTGTACTTTTTTTTCCAAAAGATTTTATTTGATAGAAGACACAGCAAGAGAGAGAACACAAGCAGGGGGAGTGGGAGAGGGAGAAGCAGGCCTCCTGCTGAGCAGGGAGCCCAATGTAAGGCTCCATCCCAGGACCTTGAAATCATGACCTGAGCCGAAGTCAGAGGCTTAACCCACTGAGCCACCTAGGTGCCCCAGATAGTTATGTTGTTTTAGCAGACTACTTTACCTAATCAGAGGTGACTAATTATTTAGTTGGCATTTATCAAATAGATAGATTTATAGAACTTTCTTTTTAGTGATTTCCCTAATAGACTGAGTTAGGAGTAAAAATTTGTATCTTCCCATTTTCCATTGATAAGACCATCAGAAGTAGATTACTTCTTTTCCCTTGATCCATTGTTTGTAGCTCTTTGTATATTTTATTAATTTACAAGGTCAGCACTATGATTTGAAAAAACAATGTGTTTGGGAACTTGACATCTCAATTTATTTTCTCCTTTAAGCCAATATGCTATCAATTCACTTTATTTAAAATATAGGCTTGAAAACTTGAAATTGAAGATTTTGGTTTAGAGAAAATAGTTGTTTTTTTTTTTTTAAGGAAATAACTAGTTTTGGGGTTCCTGGGTGGCTCAGTGGATTAAGCCTTTGCCTTAGGCTTAGGTTATGATCTCAGGGTCCTGGGATTGAGCCCTTCATGTAGCTCTCTGCTCAGCTTGGAGCCTGCCTCCTCCCCACCGACTCACCTGCCTTTGCCTACTTGTGATCTCTGTCAAATAAATAAATAAAATCTTTTTTTAAAAAAGAAAATAACTAGTTTTGAGGCAAGTTTTTTTTAAAGATTTTATTTATTTATTTATTTTTAAGATCTTATTTATTTATTTGACAGGCAGAGATCACAAGCAGGCTGAGAGGCAGGCAGAGAGAGAGGAGGAAGCAGGCTCCCCGCTGAGCAGAGAGCCTGACAAGGAGCTCGATCCCAGTACCCTGGGATCATGACCTGAGCCGAAGGCAGAGGCTTTAACCCACTAAGCCACCCGGGCGCCCAAGATTTTATTTATTTATTCGACAGACAGAGATCACAAGTAGGCAGAGAGGCAGGGAGAGAGAGAGGAGGAAGCAGGCTCTCTGCTGAACAGAGAGTCCAATGTGGGGCTCCATCCCAGGACCCTGGGATCACGACTTGAGCCAAAGGCAGAGGCTTAACCCACTGAGCCACCCAGGCACCCCGAGGCAAGTTTTTAAGTGAAAAAAATCTGTTTATACTTATTGACATCTGCTTGTAGGTAAAAATATGTGCTTCGTTTTTTCCAGCTTAAGCTAAGTCCAGCTACATTTAGAGAAAGAAATCAAGTGTCAGAACAAGCTTGGAAAATAATAGTATGAACATTAATTTACAATGGAAAGTAGCAGTTGGGACTGGAGTGAATTTTACAAATGCTTTGTAATTGTCCCACGCGGTTGAATGGAATTTGAAAAGAATGCTACTTGTTTTTCTTTTGAGACAGATATTTTACCAAATAATTGTAGCCTGCATAAATCAGGATCCACACAGGACTAGATTAACAAAACTCATTTTTTAAAAAAAGAGTTTATTTATTTATTTGGCAGACAGAGATCACAAGTAGGCAGAGAGGCAGGGAGAGAGAGGAGGAAGCAGGCTCCCCGATGAGCAGAGAGCCTGATGTGGGGCTCAATCCCAGGACCCTGAGATCACGATCTGAGCCGAAGGCAGAGGCTTTAACCCACTGAGCCACCCAGGCGCCCCAAAACTCATTTTTTTTTAAAGGAGGAACAAATTGAGAGGGAACAACAATAAAGATTGATTTTTTTTTTTTTAAAGATTTTTTTATTTATTTGTCAGAGAGAGAGGGAGAGAGAGCGAACACAGGCAGACAGAATGGCAGACAGAGGCAGAGGGAGAAGCAGACTCCCTGCTGAGCAAGGAGCCTGATGTGGGACTCAATCCCAGGACGCTGGGATCATGACCTGAGCTGAAGGCAGCTGCTTAACCAACTGAGCCACCCAGGCGTCCCTAAAGATTGATTTAGATTGGTGAAAAACTGAAGGCTTTTAAAAACGCAAGTTAACTGTATTACTCTTCTTTGTCCCCCAAATTTTCTTTCACTGCTATTGTTCAGATTGTGTGTTTGAGAAATATGGTTGTAGAAGCATGAAGGATATTTGAAAACACTGTAACATTTCATAAAGTTACCACAATATAGTTCAGGAGATTATATGATAACATTATCTGGCCTTTTTAAATTGAAGGATGGGATAGATAGTTTCCATTAACATGGCTGTCATTTATCAAATACCATATGCCAAACTTTATTTATCATTAATTTCTCTCAACAAATACATAAGATAAGTGAAGTTACTGAGACTTGGAGACCTTAAGTAATTTGTTCAGGGTTATATAGCTGGGACTGGTGGCATCAGGTTCTGAATCCTGGTTTGTTTGTTTGTTTGTTTTTAAAGTCCATGGCTCATGTTCTTACATTGTGTGCAGTCCCCTGTTGAAGTTGGGGAATTCTCAGGTAAATATACTGTTTAGTTATTTGTTTATTTGAGGCTCTTATGGGCCAGGCATCATGCTACAGCAAAAAACAAGCCAGATACTGAAAGTTCTCTTGTACAGGTTCTTCCTTTTTTTCCTTTCTTTCTTTCTTTCTTTTTTTTTTTTTCTTCAAGAATTATGAGAAAGAGCACACAGGGAGGGGGAGAGGGAGAAGCACACTCTCCACTGAGCAGATAGCCCAATGCAAGTCTTGATTGCAGGACTCTGGGATCATGACCTGAGACAAAGACAGACACTTAACCCACTGAGCCACTCAGGCACCCTCTTTTACAGGTTCTATTAATAGGAGTAGAGCATTTAGAAAAAAAATCAGACCCTTCACCTTCAGAGAAAGATCAGCAGACTTTCATAAGTGAATTTTCAAATGGCTTCCTTTAAGCCAGTCGGTCAAATGTCTATTGAGTGAGTGGTCAGGTTGGGGTGTAGATGTTGGCCTTGTTCTTGAGGAATTTGTAATTTTGTTATGCTTGATCAGTCTCACTAGCAGAGAAATGGAAAAATTACTTAAAAGACTCACATCTTTGGCATCTGGGTGGCTTAGTTGGTTAAGCATCTGCTTTTGGCTCAACTCATGATCCAAAGGTCCTGGGATCGATTGAGCCCCATGTTGGGTTCCCTGCTCATCCGGGGAGTGTGTTTCTCCCTCTGCTCCTCCCCCTGTACCTTCTCTCACTCTCTCTCTCTCTCAAATAAATAAATAAAATCTAAAAAAAAAAAAAAAAAAAGGCTCACATCCTTATCAGTATGAAACCTACTAAATTTGTAATCATTAGGATTTTTGGACAGCCTTCAGACATCAAGAGGATACTAGCAAGGGTATGTAGGTGGGGACTAGGACGTGGAACTGCCTACAGAAAAAAAACATCCACCTAAGTCTTAGAGGAGTTGGAAATTCAGCATTGCTGAGTAAATATCCTTTGCTCTTCCAAACCTTTTCACCTTGGTCATTCACTCATATCAGAAGCTTGCCACATTTTTCCTTTTCTCCTTCATTTTCACTTAAAAGTATTTTATTTTTCTTAAGTTTTTCTCACATTCCTCTTTTTCTTTCTGTTTCTACTGTCACTGCCATGGTTCGGGTCCTTTTCCATTGCTATAAAGAGCACTCTGTTTTGATAGACGTTTGACTGCCTTTAGTAGAGATCTAATAACATAAATGTTCTCAACAATATAGAAATTTGGGACTCCTGGGTAGCTCAGTCATTAAGTGTCCATCTTCGGCTCAGGTCATGATCCCAGAGTCCTGGGATCAAGCTGGCATTGGGCTTTTTGTAGGCAGGAAGCCTGTTTCTCCTTCTCCCACTCCCCCTGCTTGTGTTCCTGCTCTCAGCTCTCTCTCTCTCTCTCTCTCTCTCTGTCAAATAAAAAAATCTTAAAACAATAAAAAAACCCCAATATGGAAATTTATTTCTCTTTCATGTAAAGTCTTGGGTCTAGACTGTTTTGGGTTTGTATAGACTGCTTCCAGCTTTATATTTAACATCTTAACCCTGTCACATCTGTGTGCTGAGTAAGAGGATGGACGAAGTGGAGAAGAGGGATGACTCCTTCCCTTTAGGCCCACATCACCTTGTTTGGTTGAAAGTTAGTTGACAGGATACTGAGAAATGTGATCCGTATCCCTACTTAAAACTGGGGCTTCTGTCAACTGCCACCATCACCACCACCACCATTATCATTGTAGCTATTAGGAGGTAGCTAGTGATCTGCTATAGGAATATACTTATTTCTTTTTTTTGGTTAAATTCTTCTCTGTCTAGTTCCATACTGCTACCAGAGTAATTTTTATTTTTTTGGGGGGGTGCAAAAAGGTGCTTTTATTATAGCACGGGACACAAGACCCATGGGCAAAAATTGCCAAACTGTGATTACGAGGAGAGATTGATTATATACTTTTAAATTGTTTATAGGGGTAGGGTAGAGATAAAGGAAGTTTCTAAAGGGATTTTCATATGTTAAAGAAGACTTAAAATCCTGGAGATAAAACAAGAGTAATTTTTTTTCTTCAATAAAATGGTCGTGTCACTGTGTTTAATTTTTCAGTAGTTTGGCTTCAAATTCATACCTAGGATGCCTTATGGTATTTGAAGTGTCATTGGCAGAGGACATCTGAAATCTGCTTTATCTGTATCCTGCAGTCATGGTGTCCTGCATGACAGGGCCATACTCTCCACCAATGATTGGCGTCTCCTGGTCCTCTAAGGCCTCAGTGCTCTGTCATTGACTGAGACATCCTAGTTACCACTATCCCAGGCTTACAGAAGATAAATTGATTTGTATAGTCATACTTTAGTAGGTGGTTAAGAAATTCAAACTCAGGTTGTCTGACTCGAGAATTTATGCTCAGGTGTGACCAGCCAGTTACATTACCTCATGCATATCCTCACTGAAAAAGTACAAAATAGAAGAGGACACAATTTGAGAAATTAGAGATGAGATAACAGTAACAATAATAGTAATGGTAGTCTCTGCTTCCTAAGATTGTTGAAGATTACATGAACTCATAAATAGGGTCTTCTGCCTAGCAGAAAAAGTACCTTAAAGTGGCATTTGTTATTTTTATATTGATGTGTTTTACCTAGATGTATGTAATATTTAGGCGTATTTCACAAAATTTCAGTTGGATATGGTTTTTATTGAGTTCCCTGGATCTTCTCATATTAATTGTCCTGGGATACGGGTCGTTTAACATTTAAAAAACAGATACTTGGGGTGCCTGCGTGGCTCCATTGTTAAGCGTCTGCTCAGGTCATGATCCCAGGGTTCTGGGAAGGAGCCCTGCATCCGCTCCCTGCTCAGCCAGAAGCCTACTTCTCCCTCTCCCCCTGCTTGTGTTCCCTCTCTTGCTGTGTCTCTCTCTGTCAAATAAATAAATAAAATCTTAAAAAAAAAAAAAGATGCTTTTTGTGCTGATTATTTTGCTGACTTTTGTACTTGACTATAATGCTCTTCTAGAAAGGAACTGTATCCTACTCATTTTTCTTTTTCTTCCTTCCTTCCTTCCTTTCTTTTTTTTTTTTTTTTAAAGATTTTATTTATTTATTTGACAGAGAGAGTTCACAGTAGACAGAGAGGCAGGCAGAGAGAGAGAGAGGGAAGTAGGCTCCCTGCTGAGCAGAGATCCCGATGCGGGACTCGATCCCAGAATCCTGAGATCATGACCTGAGCCGAAGGCAGCAGCTTAACCCACTGAGCCACCCAGGCACCCCTCCTTCCTTTCTTTTTAAAAATTCCTGGTCCCTAGTAAAATACCTGGCACATAAAAAACACCCTATTAAATATTTGTGAAGTGCATTTTGAATGAACAATTTACTTATGTCAGATGGTAGCCAGGATGCCATCCTTTTCCTCCCCCCACCCCCCGCAACAGGTACTTTCCCTAAAATGAGAACTCCTAGTATAAAGATCAGATCTTTAAACACTAAATCATTTATTCTTGGGGCACTTGGATGGCTCAGTGGGTCAAGCCTCTGCCTTCAGCTTGGGTCATGGTCTCGGGGTCCTGGGTTGGAGCTCCATATCAGGCTCTCTGCTCAGTGGGGAGCCTGCTCCCCCCCGCCCCCCGCCTGCCTCTCTGCCTACTTGTGATCTCTCTCTCTGTCAAATAAATAAATAAAATCTTTAAAAGAAAATTAAAAAAATCATTTATTCTCATTTTTTTTTCCTGATAAGCTTAGTTTTCCTGAAGTACTTTGATTATTAGGGTTATAAATGAGGAAGACTGAGTCACTATATAAATTATTGATGGGAGTAGGGGGGAAGATCATGGCTGCTGGCTATTCCTTTCTCATTATAAGTACCCTGGAGCCATGAAGAGGTTAGTATGGCTGTAGAACCATCTTTGAATTTAACTATGTTAAGTGTTAAAGTCTCCAAGCTGTCTGCTATTTCCAAATGTCCCATAGTAGACTTTACCTAAGGTGGAAGCACAGTCATATAAACATCTTGAATTATCTTACAGTGTTATTTTTTAATATTATCTTTATAAATCATGAATTTTGGGGTAGTTATCAGGTTGTTGTTTAAGACTTAATTGGGTAATTTTTCTGAAGTAGTGGTTGAGTGGTATTATTATTATTTTTTTTTTTTTAAAGATTTTATTTATTTGATAGAGAGAAATCACAAGTAGACGGAGAGGCAGACAGAGAGAGAGAGGGGAAGCAGGCTCCCTGCTGAGCAGAGAGCCCGATGCGGGACTCGACCCCAGGACCCTGAGATCATGACCTGAGCCGAAGGCAGCGGCTTAACCCACTGAGCCACCCAGGTGCCCCGAGTTGTATTATTTTTGAATGTTAAATACTTCCTTGGTTTTTAGGGATAATAGATGTTCAAGTATTCCCTTACTTTTCCCATGAGGATTTTTTAATATGTTGAATGTGTTCCAGATATTTTAATTTCAGCCAGGATAAATTTTCCATTTGATATGTCATATTCTTCTTTTTAATATCGTCAATATAGTTTAACAAAATTAAAGCTAAAAATGATACATCAATAGGTCCAAAAAAAAAAAAAGCATTTGACAAAACTCAACATCCGTTTATGATAAAAACTCTCAACAAAGTGGGTATAGAGAAATTGTACTTCAGTATACTGAAGGCCATTTATGACAAACCCAGAGCTAACATGCTCAACGGTGAAACCTTGGGGTGTTTGTCTGGCTCAGTTGGTAGAGCATGTGACTCTTGATCTTGGGGTTGGGAGTTAAAGCCCCATGTTGGGAGTAGAGCTTATATTAGAAAACAAAACAAAGCTGAAAGCTTTTCCTCTAAGATCAGGAACAAGACAAGGATGCCACTTTTTTTTTTTTTTTTTTTAAGGATGCCACTTTTATTCAGCATAATATTAGAAGCCCTAGCCACAGCAATAAGGCAAACAAAAGAAATAAAAGGCATTGAAATGAGAAAGTAAGGGGTAAAACTTTCAGTATTTGTAGATAACATGATACTATTCATAGAAAATCCTAAAGTCTCTGTCAGAAATCTGTTAGAACTAATAAATGAATTTAGTAAAGTTGCAGGATGCAAAATCAATATACAGAAGTTTATTGCATTTCCATACACTAATGAACTATCAGAAAGGAAAAAATAAGAAAGCAGTCCCATTTACAATTGCATCAAAAAGAATAAAATACCTAGGAATAAATTTAACCAAGGAGGTAAAACACCTGTACACACTGTAAGCTGTAATACATTCATGAAAGAAAATGAAGACACAAATAAATGGAAAGATATTTTGTACTCAGAGTTAATATTGTTAAAACTGTCCATACTACCTAAAACCATCTATAGATTCAGTACAATTTTTAAAAAAGATTTTATTTATTGGACAGAGAGAGAGAGAGAGAGAGAGAGAGCACACGCACGATCGAGCACATAAGCAGGGGGAGCAGCAGGCAGAGGGAGAGGGAGAAGCAGGCCCCCATCAGGGTGGGGAGGTTTGATCCCAGGGCTTGATCCCAGGACCCCAGGATCATGACCTGAGTCGAAGATAGAGACTTAACTGACTGAGCCACCCAGGGGCCCCTCAATGACTTTTTATCAATATTTCAGTGGCATTTTTCACAGAACTAGAACAAATAATTCTAAAATTTGTACAGAACCATAAAAGATGCCAAATAGCCAACACAGTCTTGAGAAAGAACAAAACCAGATGTATCACATTCCTTGATTTCAAACTCTGCTACAAAGCTGTAGTAATCAAACAGTATGGTATTGGCATTGTAAATAGACATGTAGATCATTGGAACAGAACTGAGAGCCCAGAAATGAAACTCACACATAATTGATTTATAACAAGGGAACCAAGAATGCACACACACTCTTGCCTGTTTTCCCTCTCTTGCTGTGTCTCTCTCTGTCAAATAAATAAATAAAATCCTTAAAAAGAAAGAAAGAAAGAAAGAAGTGCTTGAGAGGATATGGAAAAAAGGGAAGCTTTGTACACTGTTGGTGGGAAACAGTATGGAAATTCCTCAGAAAATTAAGAACAGTCTACCATATAATTCACCTATTACACTTCTGGCTATTTAAGGAATATGAGAACACTAATTCAGAAAGACAAATGCACCCCTGTGTTCATTGCAGCCTTATCTACAGTAGCCAAGATGTGGAAACAACCTAAGTGTCTATCAGTGGATGAATGGATAAAGAAAATGTGGAGTACATAGAATGGAATATTATTCAGCCATAAAAAGGGAAATCTTGCCATTGTGACAAAATGGATGAACCTAAATGAATTAAGTTAGATAGAGAAAGACAAACATAATATGATCTTATTAGTATGTAGAATCTTAGAAAACAGAATGGATAAACAAAGCAATATAGAACCTCCTAGATACAGAGAATAGACTGATGGTTACTAGAGAATAGACTGAGGGAGTTGGGAGGTACGCAAAATAGATGAAGAGGTCAGTTTTGTGGTGGTGGTTGGTAATTAGATTTTTGGTGGTGATCACTTTGTAGTATATATAGATGTAAAACTGTAGTAAAGTTAGGGTGCCTGGAAGGCTTACTTGGTTAGGCATCCAACTCTTGACTTTGGCAGGGATTGTAAACTCAGGGTGTTGAGATTGAGCCCTGTGCTGGGTGTGGAGCTTACTTGGGATTCCTACTCTCTTTGTCTGCTTCTACCCCACCCTGCCCCTCCCTCTCTGCCTGTCTGCCTGCCTGCCAGCCTGCCTTCCTCAGAGAGAAAGAATGCAAGCAAGGGGAGTGGCAGGCAGAGGGAGAAGCAGGCTCCCAACTGAGCAAGGAGCCTGATGTGGGACTTGATCCCAGGACTCTAGGATCATGGCTCAAGCTGAAGGCAGATGCTTAACCAACTGAGCCACTTAGGCGTCCCTCCCCTCCTTCTCTTAAAAAAAAAAAAAAAAAAAAATTTGTGTGTGTGTTATTTTGTACCCCTGAAACTTACATAGTGTTATATACTAGTGTTACTTCAATTAAAAAAAAAAAAAAACTTTTATGAGAAAGAACATGCAGTGTTCTTTGGCCTAACTAATTTCTAGAGATAAGCTAATTTTTAAATTGTGTACTTTAGAAAACCTGAATTCTGTAGAAATTAAATGAATGAATAAAATGAACATTATTTGTTATTTATATAGAGCATGTAACCTGATAAACAGAGGCAGAGATATGCATGCTAAACTTTGCACACATGCCTGCATGTATGTATATGTACTCTATTAAAGTATGAATCTGTGACATATGTATAAACAAAGTTCATAATTTACTCCATTAGAAGTTATTGCATTTCTTAATAGTAATTGACATTTTAGTAGTTTGAATTAATCATAGTTACCATTAATGTTTCAAGAGTATAAGAATCAATGGATAAAGAAGACGTGATACACACACACACACACACACACACACGTATACAATGGAATATTATGCAGCCATCAGAAAATGAAATCTTGCCATTTGCAATGGTGTGGATAGAACTAGAGGGTATTATGCTAAGCAAAATAAGTCAACCAGAGAAAGGCAATTATCATATGATCTCACAAATATGAGAGATTTGAGGAATAAGACAGAGGCTTATAGGGGAAGGGAGCGAAAAACGAAACAAGATGAAACTAGAGAGGGAGACAAACCATAAGAGACTCTTAATCTCAGGAAACAAACTGAGGGTTGCTGGAGGGAAGGAGAGTGGAAGAAACAGAGTGGCTGGGTGATGGACATTAGGGAGGGTATGTGCTATGGTGAGTGCTATGAATTGTGTAAGACTGATGAATCCCCCTGAAACAAATAATACATTTTTATGTATTTATTTATTTGACAAGATCACAAATAGGCAGAGAGGCAGGTGGGTGGGTGGGTGGGGGGAGCAGGCTCCCTGATAAGCAGAGAGCCTGATGCAGGGCTTGATCCCAGGACACTGAGATAATGACCTGAGCTGAAGGCAGAGGCTTAATCCACTGAACCACCCAGGTGCTCCTGAAACAAATAATAATTTATATGTTAATAAGGAAAAAGAGTATAAAGATCATTCTTTTATTCATTCATGCAGGACAGTGGGGGCAGCCCCTCTAAATAGAAGTAAGTAATAGTTTCTTTCAGAGTTATGTGATGATAGGTCAGATAAATTAAAAAAAAACTTGTTTGAGTATTTATTTGCTATATCTGATATTTCTAGCTTCATGTCTTTTGGGGATAAAAATGTGGAGGGGTACCTTGGTGGCTTAGTTAAGTATCTGACTCTTTTTTTTTTTTTTTAAGATTTTATTTATTTATTTGACAGAGAGAAATCACAAGTAGATGGAGAGGCAGGCAGAGAGAGAGAGAGAAAGGGAAGCAGGCTCCCTGCTGAGCAGAGAGCCCGATGCGGTACTCGATCCCAGGACCCTGAGATCATGACCTGAGCCGAAGGCAGCGGCTTAACCCACTGAGCCACCCAGGCGCCCCTAAGTATCTGACTCTTAATTTTGGCTTGTCATGATCTCAAGGTTGTGAGATCGAGCCTCATGTGGGGCTCAGTGCTGGGCATGGAGCCTGCTTAAGATTCTTTCTCCCAAGGGGAACCCTCCTACACTGTTGGTGGGAATGCAGGCAGTCTAGAACACAGTATGGAGGTTCCTCAAAAGTTGAAAATAGAGCTACCCTATGACCCAGCAATTGCATTCCTGGGTATTTACCCCAAAGATACAAATATAGTGATCCGAAGGAACACTTGCACCCCAGTGTTTATAGCAGCAGTGTCCACAATAGCCAAGCTATGGGAAAAGCCCAGATATCCGTCAACAGATATATGGATAAAGATGTGGTATAGATCTACAATGGAGTATTACACAGCCATCAAAAATTTAAAATCTTGCAGTGTGGATGGAGCTAGAAGGTATTATGCTAAGCAAAATAAGTCATTCAGAGAAAGGCAGTTATATGGTCTCAGTGATATGCAGAATTTAGGAAACAAGGCAGAGGATCATAGGGGAAGAGAGGAAATAATGAAGCAAAATGAAACCATAGAGGGAGACAAAACTCTTAATCATAGGAAACAGGGTTGCTGGGGGTGGGAAGGGGGATGTGGTGGCTGGGTAATGGACATTGGGGAGGGTATATGTGGTGGTGAGTGCTGGGTGTTGTGTAAGACTGATGAATCACAGACCCATACCCCTGAAACAAATAATACATTATATGTTAATTAAAAAAACAAAATATTACTGTTCAGTGTTACCAAGAAAAAGATTTTCTCCCTCTGTCCCTTCCGCCACCTTCCCCCCTCTGAAAAAAAATCTAGAATCATTAAAATCACTATAAAATATGAATGATATATGTGCTTATTTCCTTTTGTCCCTATCTAAATGTTGATTTTTTAAAAAAAGATTTTATGTATTTATTTGGCAGAGATCACAAGTAGGCAGAGAGGCAGGCAGGGGGGGGGGGAGCAGGCTCCCTGCTGAGCAGAGAGCCTGCTGCGGGGGGCGGGGGTGTGTGGGATGTGGGGGTGTGGGGGGGCTCGATCCCAGGAGCCAGAGATCAGGACCTGAGCTGAAGGCAGAGGCTTAACGCCCTGAGCCACCCAGGTGCTCCTGAAACAAATAATACATTTATATGTTAATAAGAAAAAAGAGTATAAAAATCATTCTTTTATTCATTCATGCAGGACAGTGAGGGCAGCCCCTCTAAATAGAAATAAATAATAATTTCTTTCAGAGTTATGTGATGATTTCTTTCAGAGTTATGTGATGATAGGTCAGATAAATTAAAAAAAACATTCTTTTGACCTTTTTTCTTTTGATGTAAAATTTATGTATAATGAGATATACATCTTAAAGTTTACATTTTTAGAAATTTTATACACTGTATAACCCAATTCCTTATCAAGATACAGTATAGTACCATTTTCTTAAAGTTTTCCTTTATGCCTGTTTCCAGTCCATTCTTGCCTCTGTCCTCCCAGGGGCTGTCACTGTCACTCTTTTTTCCCCCTGAATAATCAGTTTATCAATAAGTTATTATTATTAAATAATTATTAAATTAAATAATTATTAAATTATTATTAAATAATAATATCTTATATTATTATAATAAATTAATATAGCAACATAGTAATATATAATATATTATAACATATAATAATATTATATAATAATATAATAAATTAATATAATAAATTATATCAATAATATTTATTATTATTTAATAATAATAATTATTATTTACACCCACCAGGATGCCTGGGTGGCTCAGGCGTTAAGCCGCTGCCTTTGACTCAGGTCATGATCCTAGCGTCCTGGGATCGAGTACTGCAGCAGGCTCCTTGCTCAGCAGGGAGCCTCCTTCTCCCTCTGCCTCTGCCTGACACTCCGTCTGCCTATGCTCACTCTCTCTGACAAATAAATAAATAAAATCTTTAAAAACAAAAAAACAGGGCGCCTGAGTGGCTCATTGGGTTAAGCCGCTGCCTTCGGCTCAGGTCATGGTCTCAGGGTCCTGGGATCGAGTCTCGCATCGGGCTCTCTGCTCAGCAGGGAGCCTGCTACCCTCTCTCTCTCTCTCTCTGCCTGCCTCTCCATCTACTTGTGATTTCTCTCTGTCAAATAAATAAATAAAATCTTAAAAATAAAATAAAATAAAATAAAAACAAAAAAACAAACGTATTTACCATTCTCAGAAATTTTAGTTCCTTATTTTAACCAAGTGTTTTTGTTCTATATACAGTTCATCAGTGTTGGTGGTTAGCTTTATTTTTCTCAAGTCTTTCAAAGGATGTGGTAAAATAAACTTAACCAGTATAACTTTATTTTTTGCTCACTATAGCTATTACTTCCTTATGTAGTTGGTCTCCAGGAGTATTATTTTTAAAAAATCCATTACATTTGGTTAAAAATCATGACAGGTTTGACTTTTATGTTACCTAGATTAATACATTGGGAAAAATATTAAACAGTTATGCTAAAATTATTTTGATCCCTTACTGTCACTCTTTATTTTTTTTCCATCATGGATTAATTTTGTCCATTCCAGAACTTCATATAAGTGGAATCATATAGCATATACTCTTTTATGTAATTCTTTCACTCAGTATGTTTTTGAGATGTATCCAACTTGTTATTTCTATAATAAGTTTCTTCTATTTTTTTTTAAAGATTTTTTATTTATTTGACAGAGAGAGATCACAAGTAGGCAGAGAGGCAGGCAGAGAGAGAGAGAGAGGAGGAAGCAGGCTCCCCGCTGAGCAGAGAGCCCGATGCAGGACTCGATCCCAGGACCCCAAGATCACGACCCGAGCCGAAGGCAGCGGCTCAACCCACTGAGCCACCCAGGCGCCCCAGTTTCTTCTATTTTTTTGCCGTAATATACAACAGTTTAACCCTTTTGTTGATGGATACTTGTACTATTTCCAGTTCTTGGTTATAATGAATAAAACTGCTATGAATATTCTTGAGTCCTTTGTGAAAATACATTTTCGTTTCTCTTTGGTAGTAAGTATTTAGCAGTTGAATTCCAAGTCATAGGTGGGTATATGCTTAATCTTATAAAAAACTGCCACATCTTTTCCCAAAAGAATTGTAGCATTTTACTCCCCTACCAACACTGTATGAGAATTGCAGTGATTCTGCAATCTCATTAGTATTTGTAAAGTGACCTAACTAATTTCTTTGCTAAAACGCCTGGGTGGCTCAGTGGGTTAATTGTAATTTGTAATTTTTAGTTTTGCCATTCTGTGATATGTGTTTTTTCTTTTTTTGAAGTTTTATTTACTTGTCAGAGGGAGAGCCCAAGGAGGGAGAGGGGCAGACAGAGGGAGAAGCAGGCTCTCTGCTGAGTAGGGAGCCTGATGTGGGGCTTGATCTTGTGACCCTGGGATCAGAACTGGAGCTGAAGGCAAGACACTTAACTGACTGAGCCACCCAGGTGTCCCTGTAATATGTGTTCTAATATATCACTGTGGTTTTAATTTCTAGATTTCTCCAGTGATAGATAACATTGGTTATTCTTGTGCTTATTGGTAAAGTGTTTGTTCAAATCATTTACCCATGTGAACATTGGATTGTCATTTTGTTATTGACTTGTTACTTTATATGTGGTGGTACTCTAATATTAGTTTTTTCTTCCTGTACCAGAGTGTGCCCTTAGTGGACACAGATTCAATTACCTGTAAAAGATCATTAGTCTTATTAAAATAAAAATAATGTAGACTTTTAATGTTATTAACAAATTGTGGGTAGTGAGGGTAAATTATGAAAGAAATTGAAATATTTTGATTTGATTATTATTTTAAAAAGATTATTTATGGGGCGCCTGGGTGGCTCAGTGGGTTAAGCCTCTGCCTTTGGCTCGGGTCATGATCTCAGGGTCCTGGGATCGAGCCCCTCATCTGGCTCTCTGCTCAGCGGGGAGACTGCTTCCCCTCCCCCTCTGCCTGCTTGTGATCTCTCTCTCTGTCAAATAAATAAAATTTAAAAAAAAAAAGATTATTTATTTATTTATTTTTAAAGTGTTTTTAAAAAATGTATTTGACAGAGAGAGACACAGCGAGAGAGGGAACACAACCAAGGGGAGTGGGAGAGGGAGAAGCCTAAGGCTTCCTGCTGACCAGGGAGCCTGAAGCAGGGCTCACTCCCAGGGCTCTGCGATCACAACCAGAGCCAAAGGCAGATGCTTAAAGACTGAGGCACCCAGGTGCCCCTTGATGTGATTTTTAAAGTGATCTAACTAATTTCTTTGCTATGGAACTTGAGAACCCAAAGTATCCAAATCAGAGGAGAATGATACAGATATATCTTAAAATAAGTATGAACTGGGGTGCCTAGGTGGCACAGTGAAGTGTCTGCCTTTTGGTTTCTGCTTAGGTTTTGATCTCAGGGTTGTGAGATTTCGTATCACATCGGGCCCCTGTGCTCAGTGCAGAGTCTGCTTAAGATTTTCTCTCTTTTTCAGATGAATAACAATTTATTTAAATCTTTAAAAAAACAACAACTATGAGTTATTCTTAGGAAGTAAATAACTATTTGAATATATGAAGTTTATCTAATATGGTCCAGGCATTATTGGGGTTAAAAACACAGTGAATGGTAATGAGATCACTTGTTTTTGGATTTGAAGTTGCTTGTTATTAAAAGTCCTCAGTAGAAGCTACTATGTATTTGTTCTCTTTGTATTTCTTGTTGTTTTAGTAGGTCTACAAATTGATTCCAGTTATAATAATCTTAGAATAAAAAAAAACTATTTTATAAAATGGATTTATTTTGTTGTCCTTTAAAAGTTGTTATGTTTTGGACTCTTAAAATGTTGATGGTTTAGATAAGGTATATCTGGTATTGATAAAACATTTTTACCCTGTTGTGGAAAAATCATTTCATTAGGATCAGAGATATTTTCTGAGTATTTGATATTATTATTTCTGCAAATTGTACAAAGGGTGAGAGATTCTCTGCAGTTAAGGCATTGTGGCTACAGTGTACTTGTAAATTTTTTTTTTTAATTTATTTTAGTTATTTATTTTCGTACTAGTAATTTTCTAAAAAACAATATTTATCAGATTTTTACATCCAGAAGTAAGATTTTCTTTTCTTCTTTCTCAGTTATGGTCTAAAGATAAGATTTTTTTTTCCTTTTTTAAAAAAATTTTAAGTAATCTCTACACCCAGTGTGTGGCTTGAACTCACAACCAGATGAAGAGCTGCACCTTCTTCTCACTGAGCCAGCCAGGCACCCTTAAGGACAGCATATTTTGAGTGAGAGGAAAAGAAGTACATGCAAATTAATTGTAATAGCTAACATTTATTCAGTGCTTGCTAGATATACAAACACATTACAAACATCTCATTTAATCATAGATTACTTATGTGGAGATACTCCAATTATTTCCACTTTACAGATGGAAATTAGAGGCTTTAGGTAACTTGTCTAGAGTTTTGCATCTTATAGTGCAGGACCTGGGATTCAATCCCAAGCATTTTTTTTTTTTTTTAAAGATTTTACTTATTTATTGACAGAGAGAAGTCATAAGTAGGCAGAGCAGCAGGCAGAGAGAGAGGAGGAAGCAGGTTCCCTGCTGAGCAGAGAGCCTGATGTGGGGTTCGATCCCACACCACAGGACTCTGGGATCATGACCTGAGCGGAAGGCAGATGCTTAACGACTGAGCCACCCAGGTGCCCCTGTATTCTTTTTTTTTTTTTTTTTTTTGAGATTTTATTTGTTTATTTGAACAGACAGAGATCACAAATAGGCAGAGAGGCAGGCAGAGAGAGAGGAGGAAGCAGGCCTCTGGCTGAGCAGAGAGCCCGATGCGGGGCTCCATCCCAGGACCTGGGATCATGACCCGAGCCGAAGGCAGAGGCTTTAACCCACTGAGCCACTCAGGTGCCCCGCCCCTGTATTCTTTTAACATCTGAGCTGTGTAGCTTCATTTTAGTGAAATGAATTAGATTTTCCTTTTTTGAAATTAAATGAGTTTGGTCCCAAGGAAAAGAGGGACGTTATTATAAGAGGTACAGAAAAGATGGAGAAATCCAAGGACTTGGTTCATAGGAGCTAGCACTAGCTCCCAAATGCAGGTGCATAGCCTGTCTGTTGCTTATCTCTGCAGGTCTTCTCTGTTCAACTCCCCCCCCCCTTTTTTTTTCCTGAAGATTTTATTTATTTATTTGACAGAGAGAGAGAGCACAAGTAGGCAGAGTGATAGGCAGAGGGAAAGAGAGAAGCAGGCTCTCCACTGAGCAGGGAGCCCATGGGGAACTCGATCCCAGGAGCCTGGGATCATGACCTGAGCCGAAGGCAGTTCCTTAACCCACTGAGCCATGTAGGTGCCCCCAAGTCCCCTTTTTTTCCTGTTCGCCGATTTCTTTGTTCTCTAGGGTTTCCGGTTTCTTTTTTTTTTAAAAGATTTTATTTATTTATTTGACAGACAGATTACAAGTAGGCAGAGAAGTAGGCAGAGAAGCAGGCAGAGAGAGAGGAAGGGAAGCAGGCCCCATGCTGAGCAGAGAGCCCGATGTGGGACTCGATCCCAGGACCCTGAGATCATGACCTGAGCCGAAGGCAGCGGCTTAACCCACTGAGCCACCCAGGCGCCCTAGGGTTTCCTGTTTCATTGTGACATCCACTAGCTGTTCCGCTGCCCCTGTATGGCTCTGCTGGCCCCTCTGCTCTCTTCCATTTCTTGGGATAAATCATCTTGCCTTTTCTCACCTTTTTGAGGTAGACCACATAAGTGAATGGATTGCCCTTTGAGTACTTTTTGAACAGCGGGAAAGCGACTTTATCCAAAACATGGCCATTGGCCCTCAGTGTGGCCATGACATTTTCACCAGAAGTGGGGTATGAGTCAGCAGGTGTCATAAGACTTACTGATTGACTAGTTTAGGTGAGTTATCAAAAAAAAAAAGGTCATGTGAATTTTTTACCAGACAAATATTTTCTAAGGTGTGCTCCACAAAATAGTTCTAGGCAATGGCCTGTGAAGAGTAGTAACTTCGGTGAAATATGTATGGAAAATTCTGTCTAATGTGTTTACTTCTTGGAGATTTATAGTGTGGTTGTGAGAATCCCTGCAATATGAAAGTTTGATGAGCTCTTTTTAGAATAACATTTCCCACACTTATTTGATTACAGAACTTCTAATATATAATAGATAATATCTCACTGAGCAGTGTTTTGGGAAATATTGCCTTAGAGTAAGGTAGGAATTTTCTTTCTTTCTTTTTTTGGTTAGTGTTACAGAATGCTTTTGGTAATTCTATTTAGCGGTCATTGACAGAAGACCAATGATTGTTGAAAATACGGGCTTTGGCCTACATAGATAGGATTTTAATTTCAGCACTACTATTTATCATATGTGATTTTACATAAGAACTTAATCTTGGGACACCTGGGTGATACGTATGTAGGTCAGTGGATTAGTTGGTTAAGTCTCTGACTGGCTCAAGTTATGATCTCAGGGTCTTGGGATCACCGCCCCATGTCAGGCTCCACGTTCACCCGGGAGTCTGCTTCTCCCTTTCTTTCTGCCCCTCCCCCTGCTCATGCTCTCTCTGTCTCTCAAATAAATAAATATAATCTTAAAAAAAACAACAACAAAACTTAATCTTTACAGGTCTCAGTTTGCTAATCTTGATATTTCCTTTTGGGTGCTTAGTCCAGTATCTGACACAGTAACTACTAAGTAAGTTGCAACCTGTAAAACTACCTATGTTTCTATTAGAAGATGTTTGGGTGTACCAGTTAGGGCAATCATTTTTCTTTTTTTTTTTTTTTAAAGATTTTATTTATTTGATAGAGATCACAAGTAGACAGAGAGGCAGGCAGAGAGAGAGAGAGGGAAGCAGGCTCCCCGCTGAGCAGAGAGCCCGATGCGGGCCTCGATCCCAGGACCCTGAGATCATGACCTGAGCCAAAGGCAGCGGCTCAACCCACTGAGCCACCCAGGCGCCCGAGGGCAATCATTTTTCTATAATAGGAAATTATCTTATACATGAATAATTTTATCTAGCATAATTCATGTGTTAGACTTAATATTAGTACAAATATGGAATTAATGTGGGTTCAAAGGAGAATCTCAATTCAGAGAAAAGGTATCAATATTTTGATTATTATCAAAATAATATATATTACATTGTTATACAAATAATATACATATATATGTATATAATATACATATACACATATACATATGTGCATGTACATACATATATGTATGTACATGCACATATACATATAATAATATACACATTACACATGTATAATATATTAAATATATATTAAAATAAATTAATTTGATTATTATCAAAGAGGCTGTTAACTCTTCTGCACTCAGGAGTAGAAAACACTGGGGTGGCTGAAGGTTGGTGTCGTTACCATTTGAGATCTGTGTAGGAGTGTGTGTCTAGGGGGTGACAATATGGTGATAGACCATGCCCTGGAGAGGGTGGCTAGATTTTTAAGTCTGAATTTACCTAAAGAGCTTTTGCTTTATAAATCAAATGTATATCAATACACATAATGCTCAAAGTGTGAGATAAAGCTGCAGCCTGTTTCTGAAAACAACAAGAACAACAAAAAAGGGCTTGCATCAGTTGTTACATTTTGTATCATAAGTCCTTTCTACTCTGCCACAATTAATCAGACCACGGATTGGCATCAGAGATATATATGTAGGCCATTAGCTTATAAATGAGGCTGACCTAAGAACTGTACAGTAGTTCTGTCTTACAGAATGGTGAATTCCCTCAATGTAATCCTTTCCCTTCGGAAATTTGAATATGAACCAGAGAAAACAGCAGAAGCTCAGGACAATAGAAACCATGCAGTAGAAAGAGTAGTCCTAGTGGAGAATAAAACATAGCCACTGTATATGGTTCTTACTGTATAGAGTTCTTACTGGATACCAGTGGTTTCTTTTCTTACTTACTTACTTTTTTTTTTTTTTTTAAGATTTTATTTATTTGAGAGGGAGCAAGCAAAGAGCACAAGCAGGGGGAGTAGCAGAGGGAGTGGGAGGGTCAGGCTCCCTGCTAAGCAGGGAGCCTGACCCAGGACCCTGAGATCATGACCCAAGCAGAAGGTAGACACTTAACTGACTGAGCCACCCAGGCACCCCTGGATACCAGTTTTATTTTATTCTGATTAGTGTTCCAGTTTTCAGTGAGGCCTAATTGTGGAGTCTTTTGAGCTTCTATACTATCCCACATATTCTTGCACTAAACTATGGTTGTGAAGTAATTTAAATGAATCTGCATATAGTTCTAGCAATTGGAAAGAGCCCGAGTAGCTTAATACTACCACCTCTACATCCTTTAAGTAAAGCTTAATAATTCACTTAGTTGATGTAAATGGGATTAATTGATTAGCTGGGTGGGAAGAACAGGGACTTTGCTTGTGGCATTATTCACCAGAGAATTTAATAGAGGTTGTGCATCCCTTTTTAAATTTTTTTTATTTTAATTTTTTTTTTGAGAGAGAGAGAGAGCAAGAGCAAGTGAGCAGGGGGAGGGGCAGAGAGAAAGGGAGAGAGAATCTTTTTTTTTTTTTTAAAGATTTTATTTATTTATTTGACAGACAGAGATCACAAGTAGGCAGAGAGGCAGGCAGAGAGAGAGAGAAAGGGAAGCAGGCTCCTTGTGGAGCAGAGAGCCCGATGCAGGGCTCGATCCCAGGACGCTGAGATCATGACCTGAGCCGAAGGCAGTGGCTTAACCCACTGAGCCACCCAGGCGCCCCGAGGTTGTGCATCCCTTATTTGACATAGTTTCCCCAGTATTAAAGTGAAGAGACCCAGGTGTATGGCTCTGTTACCTATTAGTTATGTATGATCTTAGATAATTCTCTTAATTTCATGGGCCAGTTTTCTTTCTGTAATTTGAATTAGTCAAACTGGTTCTCCCCCACCCCAGGAAAAGCAGCTTTTTTTCTTTTCTTTTTTTTTTTTAAAAGATTTTATTTATTTATTTGACAGAGAGAGACACAGCAAGAGAGGGAACACAGCAGGGGAGTGGGAGAGGAGAAACAGGCTTTCTGCTGAGCAAGGAGCCTGATGTGGGCCTCGATCCTAGGACCCTGGGATCATGACCTGAGCTGAAGGCAAATGTTTAACTACTGAGCCACCCAGCTGCCCAGAAAATCAGCTTTTTAACAAAATTGTTCATTGTTCACAGCATTTAGAAATGGTTACAGATAGCAATAAAATTGGAAAATGAGAGGAAATAATAACAATCTAACTAAACATTAAAATATTGATGCAGCTTAACTAGGAAAGTCTAATATTATTCAGCATTATTCTCTTTTGTTTATGAAAAAGGGATAATATATTTTCATAGATGTGACATTAACTTGTCTGCTTTTGCTACAGTGTGTTTGTTTTTTCTCTCTTTTATTTATATTTCAAATATTTATAACCATTTCCTCTAAAGAATTTGACAAACAAGTAGATTTGTATTTTTATGCAGTGCTTTTCTAGACTTTTCATCCAGAGTCAACCTGATAAGGGGGCAAAAGACCAAATGTGCTTTTTTGGTAGTTATTGGAGAATCTTGATCTATGAATTATCTTAAAAGTATTGATAAACTCCTCTCAGGGCTCAGACCTGGTTTGAGTTGACATGGCTAAACGCACCAAGAAGGTCGGAATCGTGGGCAAATATGGGACCCGTTATGGTGCCTCCCTCAGGAAGATGGTGAAGAAGATTGAGATACGCCAGCACGCCAAGTACACTTGCTCCTTCTGTGGCAAAACCAAGATGAAAAGACGAGCTATGGGGATCTGGCATTGTGGCTCCTGCATGAAAACCGTCGCTGGTGGCGCCTGGACCTACAACACCACTTCTGCTGTCACAGTAAAGTCTGCATTCAGAAGACTGAAGGAGTTGAAAGACCAGTAGAAGCGCCGCCGTTTGAAACATTGCTAGCCTATAATAAATGGGTTAATTTATGTAACAACAACAAAAAAGTATTGATAAACTAAATTATACTATGATTCACTATTAGTAATATCTTAGGTCAGTAGTAATTCTTACCTCTTGTGAGAAAAGTGCTCTTTAGCAAAATCAATTGCAGACTGTCCCCAAAGTAATCACTGTGCTCTTAATATTGATAGATTAATATTTAAGTATTTTTTTTTTTTAAAGATTTTATTTATTTATTTATTTGACAGAGAGAAATCACAGTAGATGGAGAGGCAGACAGAGAGAGACAGAGGGAAGCAGGCTCCCCGCTGAGCAGAGAGCCCGATGCGGGACTCGATCCCAGCACCCTGAGATCATGACCTGAGCCGAAGGCAGCGGCTTAAACCACTGAGCCACCCAGGCGCCCCGATTAATATTTAAGTATTGGTAGATTCTGTGATTTAGAGATTTGTTATAACTTTTTGTTTCTCAATAGAATCAGGAACACGGGGTGTCTGGGTGGCTCAGTGGGTTAAGCCTCTGCCTTTGGCCCCAGGTCATGATCTCAGGGTCCTGGGATCAAGGCCTGCATCAGGCTCTGCACAGCAGGGAGTCTGCTTCCTCCTCTCTGCCTGCCTCTCTGCCTGCTTGTGATCTCTGTTTGTCAAATAAATAAATAAAATCTTTAAAAAAAAAAAAAAGAATCAGGAACACAGTCAGAAACAAAAAGAAGCTCTTTTTTTTAAAGTTTTTTTTAAAAAAAGATTTTATTTATTGATTTGACAGAGAAAGAGAGAGAGAGCGCAGGGACACAAGCAGGGGGAGTGGGAGAGGGAAAGCAGGCTTCCTGCTGAGCAGGGAGCCTGATGTGGGGCACCATCCCAGGACCCTGGGATCATGACCTGAGCTGAAGGCAGATTCTTGATGACTGAGCCACTGAGGCGCCCCCAAACAGAAGCTTTAAAAAAAGAAAAAAAAATTTTTTTTTGACAATTTACCTTCTTTATTCCTCTGTGTGTAATTACTTTGTAGAATCAGAAAATATCTATTGCTAAGGTGTGTATAATCCAGTCTATATGGCAGGTCTCCATACCTAAATGTAAAGGTATAGTCTGGATTCCTGTTAAAAAGTGAGAAGTTGGGACACCTAGGTGGTTCAGTTGGTTAAGTGGCTCCCTTGGGCTCCCCAAGGTCCTGGGATCAAGTCCCACATTGGGCTCCCATCTCAGCGGGGATCCTGCTTCTACCTCTGCCTGCTGCTCCCTCTGCTTGTGCTTGCTGGCTCTTTCTCTCTCTGATAAATAAATAAATAAAATCTTTTAAAAAAGTGAGAAATTTGGGGTGCCTGAGTGGCTCGGTCAGTTAAGCATCTGCCTCCAGCTCAGGTCATGATCCTGGCATGCTGGGATGGAGTTCCCTGCTCAGCGAGGAGCCTGCTTCTCCCTCTGTCTGCTACTCCCCCTGCTTGTGCACGCTCTCTCTCTCTCTCTCTCTCTCTGTGTCAAATAAATAATTAAAATCTTAAAAAAAAAAGAAAGAAAGAAATGGGAAGTTCTTAGGCATGGCAAGGATCTGAGGAATCACTGACTTACCCCAAGACAAAATGGAATTGAGACCTGTTTGGAATCATCAACTGTGGTCTGACATAGATGTCTCTTAACATCATGTCACTTTAATTCATTTCAGTTTCAAAGGTTTCTGCCAAGGAAATTCTGGAATCTGGAGTTTTCCAGTAGTGCAAACCCCGTTTCCTCCGCAATCTGTTTTCCTACTACAAATTTTCTGAAATCCTTTGGAAGTGAAGTAGCTTTTTTTGGTGTTTTCAGTGATGCACATCAAATTCATAACATTTTATTTTACTTTTTAAAGATTTTATTTATTTATTTGACAGAGAGAGATCACAAATAGGCAGAGAGGCAGGCAGAGAGAGAGAGAGAGGAGGAAGCAGGCTCCCCGCTGAGCAGAGAGCCTGATGTGGGACTCGATCCTAGGACCCTGAGATCATGACCCGAGCCGAAGGCAGCAGCTCAACCCACTGAGCCACCCAGGCACCCCATAACATTTTAATTTGTCTTTAATGTCTGCTCCAGTGTAAGCTTCAGAATCACCAATGTACATTTCAGTGTAATAACCAAGCACTGCAACAGAAAATATTGTTTGAAACTAAGGGCTTTGTGGTTATAACATCATTTTCAAATTTGCCCGTCAGACTGTGGATATACCCCATCGCAGACTAAGTGGATGAGTTCTGAAGAATTAACACCAGTGCCTGATGGTGATAATCCAGTGCCTTGGCATAATTTTTAAAAAAATTTTATTTATTTATTTGACACAGGGAGACACAGCGAGAGAGGGAACATAAGCAGGGGGAGCAGGAGAGGGAGAAGCAAACTCCCTGCTGAGCAGGGAGCCCAATGTGGGGCTCGATCCCAGGACCCCAGGATCATGACCCGAGCTGAAGGCAGACGCTTAATGACTGAGCCACCCAGGCGCCCCCTTGGCATACTTTTTAAAACTTCTTGTGGACATGTCCCAAGTTGTTCAACAAAGGTTTCCATTTGTCATCTGTTACCTTGCTCCCAGTTGCTTTAATTTTTTCCAGAGCATCAAGAAACCTTTGTTCTGTTTTCCATTCTCCATTCTGAAATGCAAGCATACCAACCTTGTGCATAACAAAAGGATGTTCTAGTGCAATGCTTAGTTTGTGCAAAATTTAGCACTTGGCCAAAGAATCTTTCAGCCAATTTTGAGTTGTTGGTCAGTCCCATATTATAATCCAGTGTAGAGCATTGGCAAATGACCCTTTCATCACCTCCACTCCTATGAAGTAAGCAACCATGGCCTGGTCATGCTCACCCTCAGCTGCACACAAGTGCCTGTATGCTACCCACACTGGCCTGTACATCTTCTCAACTGTTGTTATTTCGCTGAGATACCTTCTGGCAAGTTCATATTTATGACCAAGCATGAGATAATAGCATCCCACTGCAAAACAAGACACAGGATTGAACACCAATTAATGAGAAAGACAAAAGTTCATTTGCTTTATTCAGTTCTACAAGTGTCCCTTGTAAGTTCAGGTAAATAGTTTGCATGGAAAGAATCTTTCACCATTACTACAGAAGTAAGCTTGTAGCACTATTCATTCATTCATTCATGTATTCATCCATCCATCCAACCATTGAGCATGCTGACCGTGTGGTGGGTGGGGGAGGGGGGAGAGGGAGAGATACAATCTTAAACAGGTTCCTTGTCATGGGGGAGCCCTGCGTGGGGCTCCATCTCACAACACTGAGATCATGACCTAAATGGAAATCAAGTCAGATGTTTAACCGACTAAGCCACCCAGGTGTCCAGTTTGTAGCACATTAAAAATAAATTTTTTTTAAAGATTTTATTTGTTTAGGGCGCCTGGGTGGCTCAGTGGGTAATCCGCTGCCTTTGGCTCAGGTCGTGATCCCAGGGTGCTGGGCTCGAGTCCAGCATCGGGCTCTCTGCTTCGGCGGGGAGCCTGCTTCCCCCCACCCTGCCTGCCTCTCTGCCTACTGGTGCTCTCTGTCTGTCAAATAAATAAATAAATTGTAAAAAAAGATTATATTTGTTTATTTGACAGAGATCACAAGCAGGCAGAGAGGCAGGTGGGGGGTGGGGAGGGGAAGCAGACTCCCCGCCAAGCAGAGAGCCCAATGTGGGGCTCGATCCCAGGACCCTGGGATCATGACCTGAGCCGAAGGCAGAGGCTTTAACCCACTGAGCCACCCAGGTGCCCCTGTAGCACATTTAAAAAATCACAATTATAATAATGTCTTTTAGCTAAAGACACTATCACATCCACATTCTCTTGCAAACCATCTACATAAGCAGGGAGTACAGTTTCACTAGGATTATTATACTTAAAAATGTGTTCTCAAATAGGAAGCATAGCAATTCTTGTTCTTCAGTTCAGAGCAATGTTAAGAGGTAGTGACTCAGGCAGTTAATTTTTTCCTTAGGCTGTCAACATGTAGTGTGACAATAGAAGAGCAAATGCTTCAAAACAGTAGGCATGGAGTTTCAAAATGTCTTTGTAAGTATAGGTTGCTAGGGCAGGGTTATCCAGGGCATCTGAGATTTTCCCTGTTAGAGACAAATGGAGCTTATTCGAGGACTATGGCATTTTCCAGTCATTGGAGGGGTCTTTACAGCCACTTTTATCAGGTATTTCTCAGATAACCTTTAGTTGATTGGCTTCTCCTTATCAAGAATATCAAGAGCCTGCTGATACGGTTTGTCTGGTTTTGTGACAGAAGTATATGAGCTGCTCTGTGATACTGCGCTGTCAGATAAAGACATAGACAACCAATATATGTCTTGGAGTTCCTTGTGAGGGAGTGAAGCCTCTTTTCTGCACAGAATAGAGCACCTTGATACTGTGGCTGGTCCACCTACTGGCCAGTACACTTCCGCAGCCGCTACAGATTCATGGCTGCACAGCTGTGGCGTCCAGCTAAGCACATTCCAACTTGCCTTCCTTTCTGCTGCCCACCAGGCCTGCCCTGAGCTTGTGTTGCCTAAAAAAAAAATATTCTAAGTAGTTAAAATCACTGCCTTAAAGACTGGGCACTACTGTACTGATATGGCTTACTTTTTTTTTTTTTAAAGATTTTATTTATTTATTTGACAGAGAGAAATCACAAGTAGACTGAGAGGCAGGCAGAGAGAGAGAGAGGGAAGCAGGCCCCCCGCCGAGCAGAGAGCCCGATGCGGGACTCGATCCCAGGACCCTGAGATCATGACCTGAGCCGAAGACAGCGGCTTAACCCACTGAGCCACCCAGGCGCCCCCGGCTTACTTTTGATTTTATACAGTTCTTACCTCTATCTGTTGCACCCCCCCAAAAGAAAAAAAAAAGACGTTTTCAGAAACAGAAGTTGTGGCTCTGTTCCTACTTACTTTTCCCATGATTCTTTTCTTTTCTTTCCTTTTCTTTTTTTAAAGATTTTATTTGTTTATTTGACAGAGATCACAAGTAGACAGAGAGGCAGGCAGAGAGAGAGAGGAAAGCAGGCTCCCTGCTGAGCAGAGAGCCCGATGCAGGACTCGATTCCAGGACCCTGGGATCATGACCTGAGCTGAAGGCAGTGGCTTAACCCACTGAGCCACCCAGGCGCCCCCCCCCCATGATTCTTTAAACATTTTTAAAAATCAAGTTATATATTCTTATAGCTTAAAATCGAATAGTTCTCCGAAGCATATTAAAAACCCAGTATTGTTCTCCACTACTCTGTCATCACCCCCTTTTGATTTTCTCATCCCCAGAGGCAACTCTGGAAACTTTTAAAGCTGATTCTTTTGATATTTACTGCTCGTAGCAGAGGCTACTGGCTGTCCCCCCCTTCCTCAGAAATAGAGCCTCTGGTTTTTAGCAGGGTAATTGCTACCTGGAATGTAGACATGCTGCAGTCTTCTTGTAGCTAGTTGTGGCAGTATGACTAAGTACTGAACAGTTAGTCACCTATGAGTTCTGGGAGGTGTTTTTTAAGAGTAAGGAGCAGAGCCTTCATTAACCTTCTTTCCTGCTGGTTAAAAGGTGGATGTTAGGGATACCTGGGTAGCTCAGTCAGTTAAAACAACTGCCTTCAGCTCAGGTCATGATCCCAGGGTCCTGGAATCGAGTCCTCTGTCCACCTCCTTACTTAGGGGAAGCCTGCTTCACCTTCTGCCTGCCACAGCCCCTGGTTGTACTTTCTGTCTCTCTCTGAGACAAATAAATGAATGAAATCTTTTAACAAAAAATGGTGGATGTTTGGGGCGCCTGGATGGCTCAGTGGGTTGGGCCTCTGCCTTTGGCTTAGGTCGTGGTCTCAGGGTCCTGGGATCAAGCCCCACACTGGGCTCTCTGCTCAACAGGGAGCCTGCTTCCCCCCACCCCCCCGCCTGCCTCTCTGCCTACTTCTGATCTCTCTCTCTGGCAAATAAATAAATGAAACTAAAAAAAAAAAAAGGTGGATGTTATAGTTGGAATTTGAGCTGCTATCTTGGACTGGGAAGTACAAACTATTATGTTAAAGATTGAGAATGAAAGGATAATCATGGATTCGCCATACCAGTCCTAAAATTACTTCATTTATGTGGAAGAGAAAAAAAAATTCCATTTTAAGCTCTTGAGGTTTCTGGTCTCCTGCAGCCCAACCTAGCCCTAAGGAATATGCCTTCATGTTTGTAAAGAAATCCTACTACTACTTTTTTTTCAAAGATTTTATTTATTTATTTGACAGAGAGAGAGATCACAAGTAGGCAGAGAGGCAGGCAGAGAGAGAGAAAGGAAGAAGTAGGCTCCCTATTGAGCAGAAAGCCCAATGCAGGACTCGATCCCAGGACCCGAGCCGAAAGCAGAGGCTTTAACCCACTGAGCCACCCAGGCGCCCCTACTACTATTTTTTTTTTTTTTTGATTAAAATATTTGACTATATTTCTTGATTTCTTGTTATGAAAATGGGGATTGACCTAATCTATTACATTTGCCTGCCGGCTCAGACACACTTCCCACTCACCTAGCATCTTCCTGTTATCTTGTTACATTGTAGTTTTGGTGAAGTCAGTATTCAGTGCTTTCATTTTGACTGTGTAAATCAACTTAATAATATTTTAATAATAATCTTTTGTTGTTCATTTCAAACTCAACTAGTTCTGCCAGTTATCTAAAATCTCTCTCCTTGGGCCTTTTGAGATGCTTTAATCTGTATTGATTGCTTTGTATGATGCACCACAGATGTCCTGGAATTTATCTTCCTCCATCATTTTGAGGATTGCCTTTTTTTCTCTTCTTTGTGTTAGATCTCTTTATTCTTGGATCTCACCTCTTTTTTTTTTCCCCTTAATTTTGTTGAAGTATATCTTCTAGGGGCATCTTCACTAAGGGAGGGTACAAAGGAAGTAATATTACTGAGGGCTTGCATGACTGAAATGTTTTTATTCGTGATTGATAATTTGGATTAACTATAAATAATTTTTCCTCAGAAGTTTGAAGTTATTGATCCATTGTTTTTTTTTTTTATATTTCAAGATTGCAGAGGATCTAGTGCTACTTGGATTCGCAGTCTTTTATGTGGTGGTGTTTTCCCTCCCACAGAATTTTGGGGATCTTACATGTGTTCCTGTTCTTGAAACTTTGTGGCTTTTAGTGGGTCTTTTTGTATTCATTATTCTAGACCTACAGTAGGCTCTTCCAAACTGGTAGCTTGTGATTGTAAGTCCTTCCATTCCCACCATTTCTCTTCTTTTTCTGGAAGCCTTGTTTTAAACTCTTTGGTTTTTGTTTTTTAAGATTTTATTTATTTACTTGACAGAGAGAGAGGACAAGCAAGATAGAGAGGGGGAGGGCAGAGGGGAGGGGGAGGGCAGAGGGAGACAGAGAAGCAGACTCCCGGCTAAGTAGGAAGCCCCATGCAGAACTTGATCCCAGAATACCACCCGCCCCCATCATGACTTGATCCAAAGGCAGATGCTTCACCAATTGAGCCATCCAGGTGTCCCTGGTTTATTGTTGTTGTTTTTTTGCTGTTCTTATTCTTTTTACTATTCTTTTAGTTTCTTCTCTTTTTCTTCCATTTCCTATTCATTTCTACTGTCATTAAAACTATTTCAACAGCTCTTTTGTCTCTTAATATTCCTTTTCATAGCATTTGGTTCTTTTTATAATGGTTGCAGTATTTTCTCTTATGTCTAAAGATATTACTGATGTTAAAAAATGTTTTTGTTTCCTTGAATAAGTCTTTTTTTTTCTAGCTTCTCCCCTCACTTTTGTTTTAATCTTTCATGTTAGAAGCTTTCTTTAGCTTTCTCCTAATATTGTAGTTAATTGTGAGGTTTTGGACTGTTGAGCTCACCATTGGTTAAAAATGGGTGATCATGCTGGGATCGGGTTTGATAACTTCCTTTGTTTTTAATATTTTTACCTTTGGTTTGTCAAGAGTTACTGGAGAAAGTTTTTTTTTTTTTTTTTTTTTAAGATTTTACTTATTTGACAGAGAGAGACACAGAGAGAGGGAACACAAGCAGGGGGTATGGGAGAGGGAGAAGCAGGCTTCCCACTGAACAGGGAGCCCGACCCAAGCCTTGATCCCAGGACCTCAGGATCATGACTGGAGCTGAAGGAAGACGAGCAATGACTGAGCCACCCAGGCGCCGCCGGAGAAAGATCTTTTTATTTCCTGCTGGGAGATACAGATTTAGTTGCCAGAATTTGGGGAGTGGGGTAGAGGAAGATTTGAGTTTGCAGAATTCACTATGTAAACTTTTACATAACTCCCTCTCTTTTCAGTTTTGATATCCCTGCTCTCAAATGCTAAGTATTCCCATAGGAATACTTAGGAGAATACTCTTTTAAATTTTTTTTTTTTTTTTTTTTTTAAAGATTTTATTTATTTATTTGACAGAGAGAGATCACAAGTAGACAGAGAGGCAGGCAGAGAGAGAGAGAGAGGAGGAAGCAGGCTCCCTGCTGAGCAAAGAGCCCGATGCGGGGCTCGATCCCAGGACCCTGAGATCATGACCTGAGCCGAAGGCAGCGGCTTAACCCACTGAGCCACCCAGGCGCCCCTTAAATTTTTTCCTGATAGTAAATCTCAACTCTTCTGGTGGGTTGGAGCAAGTACAGTCACTTAGGTATATATAGAGGGGAGAGTATCTGGGGATCTAAATGCTTCTTAACTAGGCTTTTAAACAGTTCTCACCTTTAGTTTCTAGAAGTATCTGATACTGCCAACTGCAGAACTTCTTGAGAATTCTGAAGTGTAAATCAGGTAGCTTCCTGTCATCCCTCGTGATAGTTTAGGATTTAGTGTTCTGAGGTGAGCTGATTCAGCTAAATTTAAACAGCAGCCTTTCAACTTTGTGATTGCATTGCCAATCATTGTTTCTTTGCTAGCAACTCTCCTTTATTTTAAAACTTTTGAAACAGAAAGAAATTCTAGTAATTTTGCTAGTAATTTTGCTTATTGACCATAACACCCAGTCAGGTTTCTGCAAAATCATTTTAAAATTTCAGGATTTCCTGGGTATTACTTATTTTGCAAGGTTTGTTTGCTTTGTTAAAATGAGATGTCAGGGGCACCTGGGTGGCTGAGTCGGTTAAGCATCTGCCTTTGGCTTAGGTCATGATCTCAGGGTCCTGGGATCCAGTCTTGCATGGGGCTCTCTGCTAAGCAGGGAATCCGTTTCTTCCTCTCCCTCTGCCTGCTGCTTCTCCTGCTTGTGCTCTCTCTTTCTGTCAAATAAATAAATAAAATCTTAAAAAATAAATAAAATGAGACATCAACTCTGAAAAAGGTGCTTTTTTTTTTTTTTTCTTTGTCTACAGTGTGAGCTGCGATGGGGAGAGAGACAGAGGGAGAAGGAGGGAGAGAATCCAGAGCAAGCCCCATGGCCAGCTCAGAGCCTGACTTGGGACTTGATCTCATGATCTGAGATCATGACTTGAGCTGAAATCAGTAGTCAGATGCCCACCTGAATAAGCCACCCAGGTGTCCCTTAAAAAGGTGTTTTTAAAAATTAAGATAGTCTTTCTTGCAATAAGAAAACAACTGAAAAATGTGTACGTGTGTCTACTTTGCTTTATTGGCTAGGGCTGATACTATTTTTCTTCCTTTTCCATTATAGTCATAACAAAATGATGCTATGAATCTTTTCTCTGTAAGCTCTCAGCTCTACCTTTTGGTTAAGATAGGTAGATATTAAGCCAGAATAGAAAGGGGTTCTGGTAAAAATAAAATATTTAGTAATAATTGTAAGGAAATGTGAGCCATTTTTTCCTTTCATCTGGCAAATATTTATTGATATTATTTACTGGCCTCTGTTATGTGCCAGTAATGCACAAAATGAACATGGCCCCTGCTCTTAAGTGTGGAGTTTATAGTCAGTTTGAGAGACATTAAAGAAAAGCTTTCGGGGGGGGGGGGGAGCTTTCAGGGGTACCGGGGGTGATTCAGTAGGTATAGCATTCAATTCTTTTATTTTTTATTTTTTATTTTTTTTATTTTTTAATTTAATTTAATTTATTATTATTATTATTATTTTAAGATTTTATTTATTTATTTGACAGAGAGAGATCACAAGTAGGCAGAGAGGCAGGTAGAGAGAGAGAGAGAGGAGGAAGCAGGCTCCCCGCCGAGCAGAGAGCCCGATGCGGGACTCGATCCCAGGACCCCGAGATCATGACCTGAGCCGAAGGCAGCGGCTTAACCCACTTAGCCACCCAGGCGCCCCGAGCATTCAATTCTTGATTGTGTCTCAGGTCGTGATCTCAGGGTCGTGAGATGAAGCCCAGTGTTGGGCATGGATCCTGCTTAACTCTCTCCCTCTTCATCTGCAAGCTCCTCCCTCTCCTCAGCTCCCTCTCTTTCTTTTAAAAAAAAAAAAGGACTTGAGTTACGATTGCCTACAATGTCAAACTATGTTAATATTTACAAATACTATAAAACATTGTGCATCTCGGGTTGGCTGGGTTGCTCAGTCGTTAAGTGTCTGCCTTTCTTTCGGGATCCCAGAGTCCTGAGTTGGAGTCCGGCATGGGGCCCCCTGCTGGTTGGGAAGTCTGCTTCTTCCTCTCCTACTCCCTCTGCTTGTGTTCTCTCTCTCACTGTGTCTCTCTCTATTAAATAAATAAAATCTGTTGAGTTATGGACAGTGGGGATGGTATGTGCTATGGTGAGTGCTGTGAAATGTGTAAAGCTGGCGATTCACAGACATATACCCCTGGGGCTAAAATACATTATATGTTAATTAAAAATAAATAAATAAATAAAATCTTAAAAAAAAAACAAACAAACAAAGAAAACTGTGCATCTCAAATTTTAATGTGGATATGAACTGACTGGAGATTTGTTACAAATGTAGATTATGATTCAGTAAGTGAGAGGTGAGACCTGATATTCTCCATTTCTTTCTTTAAAAAAAGTTATCTTTTTTAGCTATAATTTACATATGATAAAATTCACATATTTTAGGTATATAAGTCAACTTTCAACATGTATGTATGTATCTACATCTATCCAATTGTTATAACCACTGTAAAAACAGCATTTTTAACAAGTTCCAGGTAATGCTAATGCTGCTTGGTTTGAGGACCACATTTCTGAATGTCAAGGATATAATTATCAGTTCAGACTTTAATCACTCAAACTGAGGTAGTTTAATGTTAACAGGACTTTTGGGTTGATTTTTACTTTAAAAGTGGTCATGACTATATATACATTTTTAAATTGTTTTGAATGGAATAGGAAACCTCATGAATTAAAAAGATACCAAAGTTCAGATGAAAATTGTCCTATTCTTGCCTCCTAGCTACACAGTTTCCCTTGAAGAGCCATTTATTACATATCAGTTCCTTAGATATTCTGTCCTGAGTAAAGTAATTATGTATTTAAATTCTCCACTTACCTTCTCCCTATTTACACACATGGTTGCAGTTCTAAAGACCGTTTTCTTTGATGCTTTTTTATTTTTAAAATCAGATTTTATCTTTTATTTTGTAACTTTAAAAAAATGAAGTAAAATTTGTATAAAAAATTCATAGATCATATATGTACTATTTAAGTTTTAACACACAAATGCACTCTTGTAATGTAAATCTCAAGACTTTGATGCTTAACTTGGATGGCTTCTGGCATTCTTGTTTTGATGTTTCTCTCTCTGTGATCACACTAGGATTTGATAATGCATTAAATGAAAAAAACCCAAAGCATCGATGAACCATTGTTTTATTGCATACAGGACTCATAGGTGCTTTTGAGATATCATCAACTACTTCAAAAGTAATAGACTTTACTTTTTAGAGCAGTTTGAGTTTCATAGCAAAATTGAAGGGAAAGTACAGAGTTCCCACGTACCCTATACTCTCGTATGCACAGTCTTCCCTGTTACCAACATCTTGTACCAGAGCAGGACATCTGTTACAGCTGATGAACCTAAATTAACATATAATCATCCAAAGTCCAAACAAAATACAGAACAGTTTCACTACCGTAAAAATCCTCTGCATTCTGTTCATCTCTCCCTCTTTCTTAACCTCTGGCAACCACTGTTCTTTTTTATTGTCTCCATAGTTCTGCTTTTTCCATAATGACATATAATTGATATTATGGTATATGTAGTATGTGTAGATTGGTGTCTTTCACTTAGTAATATGTATTTAAGGTTCCTGTATGTCTCTTCATGGCTTGATAGCTCATTTCTTTTTAGCTGTGAATAGTATTTCATTGTCTGTATGTGCCATAGTAGTTTAATCTGTTTATCTACTGAAGGACATCTTAATGGCTTCCAAATTTTAGCAATTATGAATCAAGCTACTTTAAACATCTGTATGCAGGTTTTTGTGTGGACATATATTTTCAACTCTTTTGAGTAAGTACCAAGGAGCACAGTTACTGGATTGTATAGGAAGAGTGCCTTTAGCTTTGTGAGAAACTGTCTAAGAGTCTTTTAAAGTGGCTGTACCATTTTGCATTCCTACCACCAATGAGTGAGAGTTCTTGTTGCTTCATATTCTTGTCAGCATTTGATGTCAGTGTTTAGATTTTGGCCATTCTAATAGATGTGTCATGGTATTTCATTGTTTTAATTTGCAGTGCCCTAATAAAATAACATGCTGAGCATTTTTTTATATGCTTATTTGCCCTTTCGGCATATCATCTTTGGTGAAGTGTCTCTTCAGATTTTTTGCTCATTTAAAAATTATTGGGTTGTCCATTTTCTCAGTTTTGAGTTTTAAGAATTCTTTGTATATTTTGGGTAAATCCTTTATCAGTCCTTTATCAGATATGTTGCTTAAAGATATTTTTTCCCCCAGTCTATGACTTGTCTTTTCATTCTCTTGAATTTGGCTCACTTTTTAGAAGGGGATTCTGAAAAGATTGGAAGTTAAAAGTTCTGATATAGAGGATATTTTATAATCTTACAGTTTAAGATAGGTCTCCATATAAAAATATGTCACAAGTACTATTTACACATTCAGAGCCCCTTAAGATTTTTATTAGTTTTATGAAATAGCTATCAGTTACATTAACCTGTGCATTATTCAGATTAGAAAAACACTTCATATGCCCTCCATTGTCTCCTTTTTTTTTTAACCTCAAAAGATTTTATTTATTTACTTACTTGTTTATTTAAAGTAGGCTTTATACGCAGTGAAGAGCCCAGTGTGGGGGCCGAACTCACAACCCTGAGATCAAGACCTGAGTTGAGATCAAGAGTTGGACTTTTAATTGACTGAGCCACCAAGGCACCACTCAAGGATTTCATTTCATTTCATTTATTTATTTATAAGATTTTATTTATTTGAGAGAGAGTGAAAGCTAGAGAGATCACAGAGGGAGAGGGAGAAGCGGACTCCAGGCTGAGCAGAGAGCCCAATGCAGAGCCTGAAGTGAGGCTTGATCCCAGGACCCTGGCACCATGACCTGAGCCGAAGGCAGATGCTTAACCAACTTGGCCACCCAGGCATCCCTCAGGGATTTTATTTTTAAGTAATCTACACTCATTGCGGGGCTTGAACTTCCAACCATGAGATGAAGAGTTGCATGCTCTACCAACTGAGCTAGCCAGGTGTCCCCTGGCTACTTAATAAAATTCCTTCATTATCTTGTTGCAACCCATTTCCAATTTTTATTCTTACTCTTTTCATTTATGGAGATATATCGTTTTTAATTTTCCACAGAGCTCAGATTCAGGGTCTTGCATGTTCTTTCTCCTCTCTATTCAGAATCTTCTGTACTGGGGTGCCTGGATAGCTCAGTTGGTTAAGCAAGCATCTGACTTTGGTCAGGTTGTGATCCTGGGATGGAGCCCTGCGTTGGGCTCCCCTGCTTAGCAGGGAGCCTGTTTCTCCCTCTCCCTCTGTAGCCCCCCTCCCCCGCCCGCTTGCATGCTCTCTCTTTCTCTGAAATAAATAAATAAAATCTTTAAAAAAAAAACAAACACCAAAGATTGATGTTGAATGCCTCCTACCAGCAGCTAGGAAGAGGCAAGGAGAAATCAACAGCTTGGTTCCAGACTTTTAGTGTCCAGAATTGTGAGAGAATAAATTTCTGTTGTTTAATTTTTTTAAAAAAATTTATTTGACAGAGATCACAAGTAGGCAGAGGGGCAGGCAGAGAGAGAGGAAGGAAAGCAGGCTCCCTGCTGAGCAGAGAGCCCCATGCGGGGCTTGATCCCAGAACCCTGGGATCATGACCGGAGCCGAAAGCAGAGGCTTTAACCCACTGAGCCACCCAGGTGCCCCTAAATTTCTGTTGTTAAAAAAAAAAAAAAAAAAAAAAAACCAGAAAACTAAAAACCAAAAATACACTTCAAGTTCTACCTTTTTCGTGATACGGTAGGGAAGACTGTGAATCTAACCTGAGAATATAATATAAAATATGCAAAACTTACTCTGTGATGATGTTTATTACAGCATTATTTATAATGAAATATTGAAGACAACCATAATCTTAAACAACAGTGGAATCATTATAATGATCATTATAATGAAATCATTGATCATATCATATCATAATGATCATTATAAAAAATGTTATGTTGGAACATATAGACACATGGAAAGGTGATTATGATATATTTGGGGAAAAAAGCCAAATACCAAAATCATACATGCAAAGTAATTATAGTTGTGAAATAAAAGGAAATGAAAATAGATAAAGGGAGGAAGTATACCAAAATTAGTTGTGTTAGTGTGGTAGAATCACATGTGTTTTTTTCTCTCAATGTATAAATTTTATATAATACAAGTAAAATTAAATAATTATAAATTGTTATGGTAAATATTTGTGCATTTTATTTTACTGTTTAAAGGTTTGGTCAAAACAGTGTTGGGAAAACCCCAAAATGAAGCACATAAAATGTTGAATATTGGGTAACTGCATTGAAAGGGTTTGCAGTGTTTTATAGTTAACTATAAAAGAGTTATGTACTTTTAGTGAAAAAAAGAGCTGAGAGACATCTGAATGTGATGTTTTGATATGGTAGAATTGGTGAAATTTTAATCTTCTAGTGTCTCGCTCTTTGAAGGAATGAAACCATTTTAAAAAAATCATGAGGTATTTTCTGTGAGAAGAAGCGAAGGTAACATAAGGTGGGAGTGCTGATGAGCGCAGATATTCAAAGGACATAGAAAAGGGAAGGACAGGCGTGCCTGGGTGGCTCAGGGAGTTTAGTGTCTGCCTTCAGCTCTCAGGTCCTGATCCGAGTCCTGGGATTGAGCCCCATGTTGGGCTCCCTGCTCAGTAGGGAGTCTGCTTCTCCCTCTCCTCCCTGCTCACGCTCTCTCTCAAATAAATAAATAAAATCTTCAGGGGCAGGAGGAAAGGGGGAGAAGGACAGCCATATAAACAGAGATAACTATAAAAGCGAGACACCAGAGTGTAAAAATAGTGTGGAGAAGGTCAAAGCTTGGAATGAAGCTTATGACGATGTTTAAGTACATAAAAAGCTTTTAAAATTGTTTTAGTAGCAGTAACAACAAAGAAAAAGAATAGTCCTGCTGTTTGGACTGTGGTGTTGTATTAGTAAATTGTCAGAGTGAAAATAGAACTTTTCTATTCCCATTTGGCTTTGATCTTTTATTTCAAGGACAATTATCTCTTATTTTTTATTTTTATTTGAGTGTAGTTGGCATGTAGTGTTACATTAGTTTCAGGTATACAACATAGTGATTCAGCAAATTTGTAGGATATACTATGCTCACCACAAGTGTAGCTACCATCTGTTACCATGTAATACAATCACAATTGAGTATATTACTTAAGCTATACTTTTATTCCAGTGATTAACTAATTCCATAACTAGATGCCTCTACCTTCCTCTCCCATTCACTCATTTTGTCCATAACCCTACCCCACCTTTCCTCTGGCAGCCATCACTTTGAAGGAGAATTATTTTCAGAATAGAGAGGATAAAAGGGCTATTGTTCTTCCACAATTACTTATCAAATATATTTATTATGTGAGATCTCCATGTTTGTTGTAAATTTAAAAAACAGACCTGTATGGGGAGAAAAATGCCACCCGTATTTATGTCAGTCAGATATAATAATATTGTTATTATTTTTATTTTTATTTTTTTATTATTTTTTTTTTAAAAGATTTTATTTATTTATTTGACAGAGAGAGAGGACAAGCAGGCAGAGAGGCAGGCACAGAGAGAGGAGGAAGCAGGCTCCCTGCTGAGCAGAGAGCCCGATGCGGGGCTCGATCCCAGGACCCTGAGATCATGACCTGAGCTGAAGGCAGCGGCTTAACCCACTGAGCCACTTAGGCGCCCCAATATTGTTATTATTTTTTAAAAAAGATTTTATTTATTTATTTGACAGAGAGATAGTGAGAGCAAGAACATAAGCAGGGGCATGGGAGAGGGAGAAGCAGGCTTCTCCCTGAACAGGGAGCCAGATGAAGAGTGGACCCTGGGATCATGACCTAAGCCTAAGGCAGATGCTCAATGACTGAGCCACCTAGGTGCCCCAGATAGAATTATTATTGATATTTTTGTTGTGTACCCTCTCAGAATCCTCTTGAGCATAATGTATATATGCAAAATATTTTTATAAAAAGGAGGTAAAACTGCTGCTGAGTAGTTTCTTTTTCTCAGAAGTTAATTTCCTCAGAAATATAAAGTTTTCCATGTCAGTAAATGTGGACTAAAGTATCTTTTGATGAACTTTTATTAAATTATAGCATGCATACTACCCTCTATCCCTGAGTAGCCACTGATTTGCTTTCTGTTACTGCAGATCACTTGTATGTGTAGAAATTTATATAAATATACTGCATGTGCTTTTTGGGGGGCTTCTTTCACTTAGCATAATTATTTTGAGATTCATCCCTGTGGCTGTATGTATTAAATAGTTTCTTTTTATTGCTTAGTTGTGTTCTTTTTTTTTTTTTTAAGATTTTATTTATTTATTTATTTGACAGAGAGAGAGAGAGATCACAAGTAGGCAGAGAGGCAGGTGAGGGGGTGGTAAGCAGGCTCCCTGCTGAGCAGAGAGCCTGATGCAGGGCTCTATCTCAGGACCCTGAGACCATGACCTGAGCCTAAGGCAGAGGCTTAACCCACTGAGCCACCCAGGCACCTGCTGAATTGTGTTCAAATGCATGGATATAACTCAGGTTGTTGATCCATTGTTCTATTAAAGGACATTTAGGTTGTTTCCAGTTTTGGGTTGTTACAAATAAAGCTGCTAGGAACATTCTTGTATAAGTATATCATGGGCATAAGCCATGGGTATTTCCTTTCTTCCATCTTTTCTCTCTCTCTCTCTTTTTCTTTCTCTCTCTCTCTTTTCTTCTCCTCTCCTCTCCTTTTATTTTATTTCAGTAGGCTCCATGCCCAGCATGGAGCTCAATGTGGGGCTTGAATTCACAATCTTGAAATCAAGACCTAAACTGAGATCAAGATTCAGACCTTCACTGAGCTGCCCCGGCATTCCTTGCAGTCTATTTCTGATAACTCTGTTTTCTGGAAAACCGTGGAGGAATGTATGGTTGCTTTAAAAAAAAAAATCCTTCCTCTTACGCCTACTCATATTTTTTTTAAAAATATTTATTTATTTATTTGACAGAGAGATCACAAGTAGGTAGAGAGGCAGGCAGAGAGAGAGGGGGAAGCAGGGTCCCTGTCAAGCAGAGAGCCTGATGTGGCGCTTGATTCCAGGACCCTGAGATCATGAACTGAGCTGAAGGCCGAGGCTTAACCCACTGAGTCATCCAGGTGCCCCTATGCCTACTCATATTTAGTTGAGTATTGGATATTATAAGTAGAAAAGTTATAGAAATAGCTTAAGGTTTAAGTATAAAGATTTATGCTTGCTTCTGGCAGGTGACTAGGGGCATTAGTGATTCTGTATCACCATAATCCAGTTTTTTTTTTTTTAAATTTTAAAGATTTTATTTATTTGTCAGAGAGATAGAGCACAAGCAGGGGAGGCAGCAAGCAGAGGGAGAAGCAAACGCCCTCCTGAGCAAACAGCCCAGTGTGGGGCTTGATCTCAGGACCCTGGGATCTTGACCTGAGCTGAAGGCAGATGGTTTAACCGACTGAGCAACTCAGGTGCCCTTTAATCCAGTTTTAAGTACTGAGAGGATTTGAAGCTAGGCTGTAATTCTAAAGATAGTTTATTTTAGGCTTTCTTGGGAGGAGCCCTTCAAGGTATGGATTCCAAACACATGGTATTTAACTATAGGCCTTTTCTTTTTTTTTTTTTTTTTTTTTTTTTTTTTAAAGATTTTATTTATTTATTTGTGAGAGCGAGCACAGGCAGACAGAGTGGAAAGCAGAGTCAGAGGGAGAAGCAGGCTCCCTGCAGAGCAAGGAGCCCGATATGGGACTCGATCCCAGGACGCTGGGATCATGACCTGAGCCGAAGGCAGCTGCTTAACCAACTGAGCCACCCAGGCGTCCCTAACTATAGGCCTTTTCTTAGTGGACTCTGGACTCTAGTTTTTGTTCTTTATGTTAAGTGCTTGTCAAAAACCTTGCTTATTTTCTAACTCTTTCGCTAGATTTGCATAGTTGCACTAGGGAAAGAGTGCCCAAAATACAGCTCATTCTTGGTTTCCTCCTTCTTCTGAATCTGTTTCCAATAATTCTTTTTTTCTGTCTTGGTGATTCTTTAATGCCTGTAATCAGATGATTTTCATGTTTTGTTCAACTTTTCTAATTGTTTGCATTAGAAAAGTTAGTCTGGGGAGCGCCTGGGTGGCGCAGTGGGTTAAAGCCTCTGCCTTCAGATCAGGTCATGATCTCAGGGTCCTGGGATCTAGACCCTGCATCGGGCTCTCTGCTCAGCAGGGAACCTGCTCCTCCCCCCGCCGCTGCCCCCTCCTCCCCTGAACTCTGTCTGCCTTTCTGCCTACTTATGATCTCTGTCAAATAAAATCTTTTTTTTTTTTTTAAAGATTTTATTTATTTATTTGAGAGAGAGACAGTGAGAGAGAGCATGAGTGAGGAGAAGGTCAGAGAGAGAAGCAGACTCCCCGTGGAGCTGGGAGCCTGATGCGGGACTCGATCTCGGGACTCCGGGGTCATGACCTCAGCTGAAGGCAGTCGTCCAACCAACTGAGCCACCCAGGCGTCCCTCTGTCAAATAAAATGTTTAAAAAAAAAAAAAAAAAGTTAGTCTGAATTACTGAATTCACATGACTAGGAATAAAAGTCATACTGCTTAATTTGAACATTTTTCAAATGTTCATGGTTATTTTTATTTCTTTTTTTTGTACCTTCCTGGTCATATGAGGACCATACTTCTTGAAAAGGTTATTGATACTCATGTTGGGTGGTGAATATCTAGATGTACTTATGATTTGAATTTCCTGTCATGGATTAATAAAATTTTAGGGTGTTGTCAATGATGGTTTTAGAGTGTGGTCAGTGATGGTCACCAAAGAATTGTGAAGAAATGTTAGAAAGATGGTTGATATGTAAGTATTTTCTCAGTTTTCACAAAAGGCAAGAAGTTCATATAATTATATACTTGGTGTTAGTGATGGTCAGGGTTCTCAATGGCTTTTAAAAAATATTTCAGGGGCATCTGGGTGGCTCATTTGCGGGGCATCTGGGTGGCTCATTTGTTAAGCATCTACCTTTAGCTCAGGTAATGATCCCAGGGTCCTGAGATTGAGCCCTGCGTTGGGCTCCCCACTCAGTGGGAAGCCTCCTTCTCCTCCCTTTCCCATGCCCCCTGCTTGTGTTCCCTCTCTCACTGTGTCGCTCTCTGTCAAATAAGTAAATAAAATCTTAAAAAAACGAAACAAAACAAAATAAAAACATTTAAAGATTACCTGAAAAAGGACATAATTAGCATATATTCATAAAAAACAACAAAACATAAATTTGTGAATACTCACAAATGTTGGCAGTGAGCCAAGAACTTGATACTGTCTCCCTGTAATCTTTGCTTTAAGATAGGTATTTGTAGTAGAAGCCACAAATCTTCACCTGTACATGTTTTGCCATCCTTGGCACGTGAAAATGTTACCTTTGTAGCCTTCTTTCTATACAACAAGGGCCATATGACTAACTTTAGTCCATGAAATATGAGCAGATTGGCGCATCACATCTGAACTGAGGCATTTAAGAGATCCTGTACCACTTACTGTTCTTTACCACACTTCTACAGCCACAATGATTTTCTTTTTGTCCAACCAACACACCAGACTTGTCCCCAGTGTTGTTTTCTGATTTGAATACTTGCATCCTTTTCATCACAGGGATAAAGGATAATTCATTTGAAAAGATGACATTTGACTTGTGACCTCAATATAAAGAAAAATAGTTTTGAAATATGGGCTTTTGATTACAAAGAATTTTGTTCCAGTCATTTCACAGGGTAGAAGTAACACAAATAAAATCTACCAGCTATAACTGCACATGGAAGATGTTGTTACTGATTAATCTGGTAGTGACAAAATCTTCTTGCCCTAGACTAAATTCAGATCTTTAAATATGACCTGGGAAAAAAAGAATTGGGTAGGGAAAGGAAACTCATTATGGCAGAAATTGAGCCCCCCCAAATTCACAATGATAGATGCTAATATTTCAAAATATTTGATATGAATATTAAGTAAAAATTGTTATTATAGAATGTACATGTTGAGAAGTTGCTCTAGCAATTCATCAAATAAAACAGGTTTTTTTTTTTTTTTTTTCAAGAAATGATTTGGGGTACCTGGTAGCTCAGTTGATTTAGTGTTTGACTCTTGACTCTTGTTCTCAGCTCAGATCTTGATCTCAGGGTTGTGAGTTCACGCCCCACATTGTGGTCCACACTGGGCATGGATCCTACTTTAAAAATTTTTTTAGGGGCGCCTGGGTGGCTCAGTGTGTTAAGCCTCTGCCTTTGGCTCATGTCATGATTTCAGGATCCTGGGATTGAGCCCTGCATTGGGCTCTCTGCTTAGCGGGGAGCCTGCTTCTACTCTCTCGCTGTCTGCCTCTCTGCCTAATTCTGATCTCTCTCTCTCTGTCAAATTAAAAAAATTAAAAAAAGGTCTTTAAAATTTTTAAAAAAATTTACATACAGAAAATTAATCAAGCTAGGACATTGGCTTGGTGGAATTGGCTCAGAAGAAAATACACCAGAATAAAACATATGCAGGATCAAAATGAGGGGTAAAAAGAACTATCAACCAACTTTCCAAATAAAACATTAAAATTCTTCTGCACATCTGTTTTTATACCTTAATATCAATCTTTTTTCCCCCTGAAGGTCATTCCTTATTTTGATACAAAAATTAAACCCTTTAACTTATAAAGAGTGTCAGTTTTTATATTGTTCTGAAGTATCGTTTTCTTTCTTTCTTTTTTTTTTAAGATCTTATTTATTTATTTGACAGAGAGAGATCACAAGCAGGCAGAGAGGCAGGCAGAGAGAGATGGGGGGAGGGAAGCAGGCTCCCCGCTAAGCAGAGAGCCCGACGTGGGGCTCGATCCCAGGACCCTGAGATCAGGGCCTGAGCCGAAGGCAGAGGCTTAACCCACTGAGTTACCCAGGCACCCCCTAAGTTCTTTCTTAAAAGAAGACCTGGTTTATCTCCCTGGCTGCAATACTAATTGCAGTTCCTTCCTTCCTTCCTTTTTTGGAGAAGTATCATAGGTTGTTTAAAATAATAAAGCAATTATAAATTATATAAAAAAATGTTTTCTTTTGTTGGCTAGGGGTTATACCAATACCAACAGGTTAAAGAAAAATAAATGGATCCTTTTTAGTGTAGAGAATCTTAAGTATCAGTGGTATAAATAAGATTATGAAGTAAAGATTACTCAGAATACGGGGTGCCTGGGTGGCTTAGTGGGTTAAAGCCTCTGTCTTTGGCTCGGGTCATGCTCTCAGGGTCCTGGGATCGAGCCCCGCATTGGGCTCTTTGCTCAAAAGGGATCCTTCTTCCCCTTTCCCTCTCTGCCTGCCTCTCTGCCTACTTGTGATCTCTGTCAAATAAATAAATAAAAAATCTTAGAAAAAAAAATTACTCAGAATGGGGCATCTAGGTGGCTCAGTTGTTTAAACTCTGCCTTCAGCTCAGTTATGATCCCAGGGTCCTGGGATTGAGTTCTGCATTGGGCTCCCTGCTCAGTGGAAGGCTTGTTTCTCCCTCTTACTCTGCCTGTCACACCCCCTGCTTGTGTGAGCTATCTCTCCCTGTCAAATAAATAAGATTAAAAAAAAAAAAGATTTTATTTATTTATTTGACAAAGAGATCTCTCTCTTTGTCACAAGTAGGCAGAGAGACAGGGAGAGGGGGGAGCAGGCTCCCCACTGATCAAAGAGCCTGATGTGGGGCATGATCCCAGGACCCTGAGATCATGGCCTGAGCTGAAGGCAGAGGCTTTAACCCACTGAGCCACCCAGGCACTCCAGATGAAGCTTTTAAAGAGAAGACATAGTAAACAGATATGAAAATCAGTATTAAAAATGAGTCTTATTTACCCCTTTATCTCCTTTAATTGAAAATATTGACTTGGGGCACCTGGGTGGCTCAGGTCATGAGCCCCATATCAGGCTCTCTGCTCAGCAGGGAGCCTACTTCCCTCTCTCTCTCTCTGCCTGCTGCTCTGCCTACTTGTGATCTCTCTTTCTCTGTCAAATAAGATCTTAAAAAGATAAAAGAAAATATTGACTTAAAAATATTGTCTTAGGGGGCGCCTGGGTGGCTCAGTGGGTTAAAGCCTCTGCCTTCAGCTCGGGTTGTGATCCCAGTGTCCTGGGATGGAGCCCCGCATCGGGCTCTCTGCTTGGCGGGGAGCCTGCTTCCTCCTCTCTCTCTGCCTGCCTCTCTGCCTACTTGTGATCTCTCTCTGTCAAATAAAAAAATAAAATCTTTAAAAAAGAAAATACTGTCTTAGGGGGGTGCCTGGGTGACTCAGTGGGTTAAGCCTCTGCCTTCGGCTCAGGTCATGATCTCAGGGTCCAGGGATCGAGTCCTGCATCGGGCTCTCTGCTCAGCAGGGAGCCTTCCTCCTCTCTCTATGCCTGCCTTTCTGCCTACTTGTGATCTCTCTCTCTCTGTCAAATAAATAAATAAAATATTTTTTAAAAATTGTCTTAGATTCAACATATGCAAATCAATAAATGTGATGCATCACATTAATAAAATGAAAGATTAAAATCCTGTGATCCTCTCAATAGGTGCAGAGAAGGTTTTTGACAATATATAACATCCTTTCATGATATAAAAGCCTTAAAAGGGCACCTGGCTGGCTCAGTCAGTAGACCATGTGACTCTTGAGCTCAGGGTTATTATGCATTAAAGCCACACATTGAGCAAAGAGGTTACTTAAAACAACAATAACAACAACAAAAACAAACAAAAAACCCCACCTCTGGGCAGGTCGGGTATAGAACCTAGCTGACATTATACTCAATGGAGAAAAATTAAACGTGCTTCCTCTAAGATCAGGAAAAATACAAGTGTGCCCCTTTCACCACTGGTATTCAACATAATACTGGAAGTCCTAGCTAGAGTAGTCAGTGAAGGCAAAGAAATGAAAGGAACCCAGATTGGAAAGGAAGATAGAAAATATCATTATTTGCAGATGATATGTCCTGTACATTGAAAATATCAAAGAGTCAACTAAAAAACTGTTAGATATAATCAATAAGTTCAGTAAAGTTGTAGGATACAAAGACAGAAATCTGTTACATTTCTATACAGTGACAACTAAAAATTTGAAAAACTATTCCATTCACAACATCATAAAAAATAATGAAATATATAGGAATAAACCAAGGAATTTGAAGATCTATGCAATGAAAACTACAAGACTTTGTTGGAAGAAATCAAAGAAGACACAAACAAATTGAAGAACATCTTGTGTTCATGGATTGGAAGAATTAATATTGTTAAAATAGTCACGCTAATCAAAGCTATCTATAGATTCAACATAATTCCTATTAAAATTTCAATGACATTTTTCAAGGAAATAGGAAAACAAAAACCAATCTTGAAAATTATATGGAACCACAAAGACCCCACATAATTAATCACGAGACAGAAAAACAAAAGTGGAGGTATCACACTTCCTTACCTCAAACTATACTACAAAACTATTGTAATGAAATATTATGGTACTGACATAAAAATAGACATATAGATTAATGGAACAGAATAGAGAGCCCAGAATTAAACCTCTGCAAATACAGTGAACTAAGATTTGATAAGGGAGCCAAGAACATTCAGTTGCAAAAGAATAGTCTCTTCAACAAATGGTGCTGGGAAAACTGGATAACCACATGGGGGGAAAAAGAGAAAGAAAAAAGAAAAAAAAAGGACCTCTATCTTATACCACTTACAAGAGTTGACTTAAAATGGATAAAGACTTAAATATAAGACCTGATACCATAAAACTCATAGAAGGAAAACCTAGAGAAGAAGCTCCTCAACATTGGTTTTGACAATGAGTTTTTTGGATATGATACCAAAAGCACAAACAACAAGAAGAAACGCCCCAACAAATTGAGACTATATCCAACTTGAAAGCTTTTGCACATCAAAAGAAACAATAAAATGAAAAGGCAACCTATGAAGTGGGAGAAAATATTTGCAAACCGTGTACTGGATAAGTGGTTACTATCTGCAATTTACAAAGAACTCATACAACTTAATAACAGAAAACAAAACAGTCCAATTAAAAAATGGGCATAGGAGCCAACCCACCCTCCTTGGCAGACATCCCTCCAGAGTGACACCTGCCCTGCCGCACCTAACAAGCAGCCATGGCTGGGACTGTAGCTGACCCAAACTGACCCCTGGCAAGGGTTGGTTGGAAATCCTGCACAACAGCATGTCTATACTAGGCTTAGCTGGCTAGACACAAAGCAAGCCCTTTCCTTCACTGTACTGGCAGCTGTGGCATAGAGGTTAATTGCCTCCAGCCAGGCTGAGTACTAGCCCTGTCCAGCAGTGAGCCCATGGTGGCCACATACATGCCTCTTAACAATGCCAGGAGCAAGCCCTGCCCAGTGCATCTACAGCAGGCAAAGAGCATTACTGTAGCCAGGCTGAAGATAATTGTGACTCAGCCACAATAAGACGGTGCATGCAGCCCACACAGGGGACACTTCTAGAGTTCTTGGTTCTGGTTCAGGTACTGTAGGGCATCATAGGACCTCTTCTACACAAGGCTGCTACTTTCAAGATGAGGAGAAGTAGCTGGCCTACTAATATGTAGAAACAAACAGAGTTAGACAAAATGAGGAGACAGAGGAATATGTACCAAATGAAGAAGCAAGACAAAATCACAGTAAAAGAGCTGAATTACATGGAAATAAGCAATATGCATGGTAAAGAATTTAACTTGATAGTTATAAAGATACTCACTGGACTTGAGGAAGAAGTTGATGAACTCAGTGAGAACTTCAATAAAAAGAGAAAATAGAGAAAATAACCTGTCAGAGCTGAAAAATTCATTAACTGAAATAAAAAGTACACTGGAAGGAGTCAATAGCAATTAGAGGATGTAGAAAAATGGACCAGAAATCTGGAAGAGTGTAATGGAAAACAATTAAGCTGAACAACAAAAGGAAAAAAAATTAAAAATGAGAATCGGTTAAGGGAACTCTGTGACATCAAGTATAACAACATTGAAATTATAGGGATCCCATAAGGAAGAGAGAAAGGAATGAGAGCAGAAAACTTATTTAAGGAAATAATAGCTTTAACCTTCTCTACTCTGGGGCAGGAAACAGGCAATCGGGTCTAGGAAGCATAGAAAGCCCCTATCAAGATGAATTTAAGAAGACCCACACCAAGACACATAAAAATTAAAATGTGAACAAGAAATGATAAAGAGGAAAATTAAAAGAACAACAACAGATCTTTAAAAGCAGCAAGAGAAAATAGTTACATGTAAGGGAACACCATAAGTCTATCAGTTGATTTTTTAGCAGAAACTGAAAGGAGCGGCAGGGAGCGGCAGAAGGGAGCGGCACAATAGTGTCAAAGTGCTGAATGGAAAAAACCTACAATGAAGAACACTCTACCTAGCAAGGTTATCATTCAGTATAGAAAGAGAGATAATGAGTTTCCCAAGTGAACAAAAGTTAAGTTTATCACCGATAAACCAGCCTTACATGCAATGTTAAAGGGAATTCTGTAAATGAAAAGAAAGGGCCATAACTAGAAGTAATAAAATAATGAAAGGAAAAAATTTTATAGGTCAAAGCAAGCATATATTAAAGGTAGCAGATTAATCACTTATAAAGCCAATATGGTGGTTAAAGCACAAAAATAGTAAAATAAATTATGTCTACAAAAATTAGCCAAGGGATACGCAAAACAAAAAGATGTAAAATACGATATCATATACATAAAACATGGAGGAGAGACTAATAATTTAGTGCTTTAGATGTGTTCATATATAAGTGACCATCAACTTAATATAGACTGCTGTGCACAAAAGATGTTATATATGAACCAAATGGTAACCACAAATCAAAAATGTGTAATAGGTACATAAAAAATAAAGAGAACGGAGGGGTGCTTGGCTGGCTTAGTTGGTAGAGCATGTGACTCTTGATCTTAGGGTCATGAATTTGAGCCCCAGGTTGGGGGGTAGAGTTTACTGAAAAAAATAAAATGGAATCCAAACATAACACTTAAAAAAGTCATCAAACCACATGTTGAGAGAACAAGAGAAGAAGGAATAGAGAAGAACTACAAAAACAATCAGAGAACAATTAACTAAATGGCAATAAGTTCATGTCTATAAATACTTACTTTAAATGTAATTGGTTTAATGCTGTAGTCAAAATGACAGGGTGACTGAATGGATAAAAAAAAACAAGATATGTCTATATGCTGCCTACAAGAGACTAATTTCAGAGTGAAAGACAAATACAGACAGAAAGTGAAGGAATGGAAAAACATGTATCGTGCAAATGGAAATGAAAAAAGAAGCTGGGGCAGCAATACTTATATCAGACAAAATAGATTTTTTTTAAAAAGATTTTATTTATTTATTTGACAGATAGAGAGAGATCACAAGTAGGCAGAGAGGCAGCAGAGAGAGGGGGGAGGCAGGCTCCCTGCTAAGCAGAGAGCCTGATGCGGGGCTCGATCCCAGGACCCCGAGATCATGACCCAAGCTGAAGGCAGAGACGTAACCTGCTGAGCCACCCAGACGCCCCAACAAAATAGATTTTAAAACAAATACTTTTAGCAAAAGACAAAGACAATACATAGTGACAAAGGGATCAGTTGAACAAGAGGATATAGCAGTTGTAAATGTCTATGCACCCAATAAAGGAATATCTAAATTCATAAAGCAGTATTAACAGACATAAAGGAAGAAATTAACGATAATGCAGTGATAGGAGGGGACTTTAACACCCCACTTACATCAATAGATAGGTCATACAGACAGAAAACTAAGGAAAAAAGTGCCTTTGAATAACACATTAGATCAGATCAACCTAACAGATATACATAAAACATTCTATTCCAGAACAGTAGAATATACTTTCTTTCAAATGCACATGTAGCATCCTCCAGGATAGACCATGTGTTAGCTACAAAACAAGTCTCAAAAATTTAGGAAGATCAAAATCATGTCAAGCATCCTTTTGACCACAGGAGTGTGGAATTAGATATCAATTACAAAAAAAGAAACTATAAACACACAAACACATGGAGGCTGAATGATATACTATTAAACAGTGACTGGGTCAAGAAAGAAATCAAAGAGGAACAGCAGCCTGTGTGGCTTAGTAAGTTAAGTATCCAACTCTTGATTTCAGCTTGGGTCATTGATCTCACGGTCCTTGGTTTGAGCCCCAGACAAAGCTCTGCACTCAGAACACTCTGATTCTCTCCTTTTGCCTCCCCTCCTCTCTCTCTACAATAAATAAATCTTTGAGGCGTCTGTGTGGCTTAGTGGTTAAGCTTCTGCCTTCGACTCAGGTCATGATCTCAGGGTCCTGGGATCGAGCCCCGCATGGGCTCTTTGCACAGTGGGGAGCCTGTTTCCTTATCTCTCTCTGCCTGCCTCTCTGCCTGCTTGTGATCTCTGTCAAATAAATAATAAATAAACTCTTTAAAAAAAAAATCTTTAAAAAAAAGTCAAAGTGGAAATCAAATACATGGGGACAAATGAAAATGTAAACGAATGCTCCAAAATTTTTGGGTTGCAGCAAAAGCAGTTCTAAAAGGCAAGTTTATAGTGATACAGGCCTACCACAAGAATCAAGAAAAGAAATCTGAAACAACTTTAACTTCTACCTAAATGAACTAGAAAAAAGAACAAAAAAGCTAAAAACTAGTGTGGGGAGGTGGTGCCTGGTGACTCAGTGGGTTAAGCCTCTACCTTCACCTCAGGTCATGATCCCAGGGTCCCGGGATCGAGCCCCACATTGGGCTCTCTGCTCAGCAGGGAGCCTGCTCCCCCCCGCCCCGCCCCCGCCCTCCTGCCTCTCTGTCTACTTGTGATCTCTGTCTGTCAAATAAATAAATAAAATCTTAAAAAAAAAAAAAAAACTAATAGAGGGAAGTGGAAATCAATGAAATAGAGACCAAAAAGCATTAGAAAAGATCAACGAAACCAATCTTTTTTTTGAAAGGATAAGGTTGATAAAATTTAGATTCATGAGTATAGATGATCAGTAAAATTAGAAATGAAAGAGGAGGAATAACGACTAACATCACAGAAATACATAGAATTTTAAGAGAATATGAAAAATTATGTGCCCAACAAATTGGATATCCTAGAAGAAATGGATAAATCCCTACCATACAGTCTTCTAAAACTGAATTAGGAAGAAGCAGAAAATCTGAACAGATTCATTACTAGTAATGAAATTGAATCAGTAATAAAAGAAATTTGAGAAAGTCTGGGATCAGATTTTTTTGTTGTTTTTAAGATTTTATTTATTTATTTGACAGACAGAGATCAAAGGTAGGCAGAGAAGCAGGCAGAGAGAGGGGAAGGGAAGCAGGCTTCCCGCTGAGCAGAGAGCCTGACTTGGGGCTTGATCCCAGAACTCTGGGACCAGGATCTGAGCCGAAGGCAGAGGCTTTAACCCATTGAACCACCCAGGTGCCCCTAGGATCAGATGGTTTTACAGGTGAACTCTACCCACCATTTAAACACTTAAAAAAATAATTTTTTTTTTTTTTTTTTTTAAAGGAAATCTCTATAGCCAGTATGGGGATCAAACCCATACTGTTTCACTGTATGGTAGGGATTTATCCATTTCTTCTAGGATATCAATATTTGTTCTTTTTTCTAGTTCATTTAGGTAGAAGTTAAAGTTGTTTCAGATTTCTTTTCTTGATTCTTGTGGTAGGCCTGTATCACTATAAACTTGCCTTTTAGAACTGCTTTTGCTGCATCCCAAAAATTTTGGAGCATTCGTTTACATTTTCATTTGTCCCCATGTATTTGATTTCCACTTTGACTTTTTTTTAAAGATTTTTTTTTTTAAAGAGTTTATTTATTATTTATTTGACAGAGATCACAAGCAGGCAGAGAGGCAGGCAGAGAGAGATAAGGAAACAGGCTCCCCACTGTGCAAAGAGCCCATGCGGGGCTCGATCCCAGGACCCTGAGATCATGACCTGAGTCGAAGGCAGAAGCTTAACCCACTAAGCCACCCAGGCGCCTCAAAGATTTTATTTATTGTAGAGAGAGAGGAGGGGAGGCAAAAGGAGAGAATCAGAGTGTTCTGAGTGCAGAGCTTTGTCTGGGGCTCAAACCAAGGACCGTGAGATCATGACCCAAGCTGAAATCAAGAGTTGGATACTTAACTTACTAAGCCACACAGGCTGCTGTTCCTCTTTGATTGATAAGGAAGAAGTAAAACTGCCATTATTTGCAGATGACATGATACTCTATGTAGAAAACCCTAAAGACTTCATAAAAAAACTATTAGAACTGGTAAATGAATTCGGTAAAGTTGTGGATACAAAAATAATGCAAGAAATTTGTTGCATTTCTGTACACTAATCATGAAATAATGAGAGACATTTAGAAAACAGCCCCATTTACAGTTTCACTAAAAATGCTAAATACATAGGAATAAATTTAATTAAAGAGCTGAGATGGGGCGCCTGGGTGGCTCGTGGGTTAAAGCCTCTGCCTTCAGCTCAGGTCATGATCCCAGGATCCTGAGATTGAGCCCCGCATGGGGCTGTCTGCTTGGCGGGGAGCCTGCTTCCTCCTCTTTCTCTCTGCCTGCCTCTCTGCCTACTTGTGATCTCTGTCTGTCGAATGAATAAATAAAATCTTTAAAAAAAAGAAAAAGAGCTGAGAAACGTATACTCTGAAAACTGAGACACTGGTAAGAGAAACTGAAGATAACACAAACTAATGGAAAGATATAGCATTCTCATGGTTATCCTTAAAATGTTTATACTACCCAAAACCATCTAGAGACTAAGTGCAATTTCTGTAATAATACCAACAGTATTTTTGACAGAATGAGAACAAATAATAGTAAAATTTGCATGGAAGCACCTAAAATATCAGATAGCCAAAGTGATCTTGAGAAAGAACAACAAAGCTACAGGTATCATCCCAAGTTTCAAGTTATAGTGCAAAGCTGTAGTAATATAAACAGTGTGGTACTGACACAAAAATATATATATAGATCATTAGAATAGGATAGAGAGGTCAGAAGTAAACCCATACCTATTTGATCAATTAATTTATAAAAATGAAGCAAGAATATACAATGGGAAAAAGACAGTATCTTCAATGAATGGCATTAGGAAAACTGGACAGCTACATCCAGAGTATCAAACTGGACTGCTTTCTTAGACCTTATATACAAATAGGGGCACCTGGGTGGCTCAGTCGGTTAAGCATCTGTCTTTGGCTCAGGTTATGATCCCAGGGTCTTGGGATCAAGCCCCACATCGGGCTCCTTACTCAGTAGGGAGCTTGCTTCTCCTTCTCCCTCTCTCTGCTCGTGCGCGCTCTCTCTTTCTCTCTGAAATAAATAAATACAAATCTTAAAAAAAAAAATGCACCCCAAACTCAAGTGGATTAAAGAAATAAATGTGAGCCCTGAGGGATGCCTGGGTGGCTCAGTCAGTTACGCATCTGCCTTCGGCTCATGGTCATGATCTGGGATTCTGGAATCAAGTCCCACATTGGGCTCTCTGCTCAGCGGAGAGCCTGCTTCTCCCTCTCCCTGCTGCTCTGCCTACTTGTGCTCTCTCTCTTTAAATAGGTAAATAAATTAAAAATAAATAAAGGCCTGCACTTTAAAATTTTATTTTTAATTATTATTTTTAAAAAGATTTTATTTTATTTTTAAAGTAATCTGTATTCCTAGCATGGGGCTTGAACTTAAAACCCTGAGATCCTGAGTCACATACTCAACTAACTGAGCTAGCCAGGTACTCCAAAAGCCTGCATGTTTTTAAAACTTCTGAAACTTTACTAATTGATCTCTAAATTTTGCCAATTTATACTTATACCAGCAAGGTATATGAATGATGTTCTTTGTTTTTGTTTTTGTTTAAATCCCCTTATTAGCTCTGGGTCTTGTCAGTTTAACTTTTGCCAATCTAATAGATAGTAAATTGTATCATATTTTAAGTTACTACAAATGCTACAAATGTTTGAGTCTAGAATGATGAAATGTTCCTGGGTACTAGTAAAAATAGTTTCCCTTGGGATAGTTAGAAGTAAACTGCACAGAATGTTTTTTAAGATCTTCCATTGCAGGATAGATGAATTGAAGATTGCTTTTAATAGAGTTAAAAAATGAAAGCAAAAAAGCCAAAAAAACAAAAAAACCCCAGCTCTTTCTCTCTCTCTCTCTTTTAAAGATGTTGTAGTCATTGTCATGTGGTTATCCTGTAGAGATAATAAAAGAAATAAAGATAGAACAATTATTAGGAAATAAATTTCTATTTATAATAGCACAAATACAGCCTCTACAACTAGTTTTTAGGGACAGAGAGTACTTCTTGTCTCGAATTTGGATGTTTACTATTTTTTTTTTTAAAGAACATTCTTATACCACTTAGATAACTGCTTTCTTGATAGGAAATTGAGTTTTCAGAATGCTGCCAGAGAGCATGAGTGGGAGTGAGGGGCAGAGGGAGAGGGAGAAGCAGGCTCCTCCTTGAGCAGGGAGACCCATGTGGGGCTGTATCCCAGCACCCTGGGATCATGACCTGAACCAAAGGCAGATGCTTAAGCCACTGAGCCACCCAGACACCCCTATTAATTGAAACTGTTAAATATTATTGTTAATAATCTAAAGTTGTATTTTAAGATATGCTCCTGATGTGAATTAGTTTGGAAGATTGTCAGTGATTTTGTTTTTTTGATTTATATAAGCTTAATAATTTTTTTTTTTAAAGATTTTATTTATTTATCTGACAGAGATCACAAGTAGGCAGAGAGGCAGGCAGAGAGAGAGAGGAGGAAGCAGGCTCCCTGCTGAGCAGAGAGCCCGATGTGGGACTCGATCCTAGGACCCTGAGATCATGACCTGAGCCGAAGGCAGCGGCTTAACCCACTGAGCCACCCAGGCGCCCAGCTTAATAATTTTTTAATCCTCATTCTGTATAATACAGATTCTCAGAGACAGTAAAGGAAATATTTTATATTCTCTTTATTTTTATTTTTTAAAGATTTATTTATTTGAGAGAAAGAAAGAGATTAAGTAAGCACTGGGAGGGGGAAAGGGTAGAGGGAGAGGAGAGAGAGAATTTTTTTTTTTAAAGATTTTATTTATTTATTTGACATACAGAGATCACAAGTAGGCAGAGAGAGAGGAGGAAGCAGGCTCCCTGCTGAGCAGAGAGCCCGATGCGGGGCTCGATCCCAGGACTCTGAGATCATGACCTGAGCCAAAGGCAGAGGCTTTAACCCACTGAGCCACCCAGGAGCCTGAGAGAGAATTTCAAGCAGATTCCCTGCTGAGTCTGGAGTCCCAACACAGGGCTTAATCTCACAATCCTGAGATCATCACCTGAGCTGAAATCAAGAGCTGGATACTTAATCAGCTGAGCCATTCAGCTGCCCCTGTTCTCTTTATTTTATTTTAAATTTTATTTATTTATTTGAGAGAGAATGAGAGAGAGAATGAGCTGCATGGGGTCACAGCGAGAGGGACAAGCAGACACCGTCCTGAGCCAGGAGTCCAATGTGGGGCTCCATCCCTGGACCCCAAGATCATGACCTGAGCTGAAGTCAGATGCTAAACCGACTGAACCACCCAGGCACCCTTGTTCTCTTTATTTTTAATAAAATTTTTGTATGAACATTTATTAAGTCAGTCTCCTCAAATCTTCTTTTCCCAGGATTGTAAACAGGGATGTTAAATAAACCTTTAAAATGGAACCCTAAAATGGAACATTAAAATGGTATTTGAGATGTATGACTATTTTAGCCTATTTTTGGCTTTCAGTTAATGAAATAAAAAAATTAGTAAGCACTTTCAATATTCATGTTGTATTAGCTATTGGACATTCTGGTTAACCACGCAGACATAGTCTCTGTTTTCATAGAGCTATAGTCTTATATGGGTCTCAAACAATAAAAAGCAAAGGAGAGGAAAGCAAAACAAAATAGCACCATAATTAGAATTTGTGACAAGTGTTATAACGGGAAAAATAGTGTAATAGTGCAGTAGAGAGTAATGGGGATTCCTATTTTTGACAAGGTAGTCAGGATAAGCACTCCGAGGAGGTGACACACAAACAAACATGTAAAGGATTAGAGGGAGCTAACTGTGTAAAAAACTGGGTGTCTTAGTTCAGCCACCGAGATTTCTCTTTATGCCATCTGTGGTATCCCTGAACTCTGTTCTCTGGTTCTTCAAGATGGTAAGGTTGTGAGGTTTATATGGAGTTTTAGGTACCCCCATGGTGCTAACTGGACCTACCCTCAGGAAAAAGCTGTAAATGAGAAATTCACCCAATAACACTCCTTTCCAAGTATTGACTCCCCTCTGATGTTTGCCTTCTTTTGGTTACTTTTCATTTTTTTGTTTGTTTGTTTCTTTAGGTACTTGATTTTTGAATTTTGTTTTTAATTTATAGTTATCTGTGTGAGGATTGATCTGGAAGGTGCTTATTTAGCTGTACCAGAAGCAGAACTCTACCTTATTCCTTTTTGTGTGGGGAAAGTCCTTTCAATATTAAGTTCCCTACTGTAGATACCAGCTTTTAGACCTATCATGTGCTAATTTAATTAGTTAAGACATTGTCATTTTGAATATTGCTTTTGTAAATTGCCTTACCCAAAGAGAAAAGTCACACTTCCTGATCTTAAACGGTAATATTCTAATGGACAAGATAATCAAGCAAACAGAAACTAATAAATGAAAGGAGACAAGATAGAGGCATAAACAGGACACTAGGGAAAGCACAAAGAAAGGGAACCTTAACCTGATCTGGTTGTGAGGAGAGGAGACCAAGAAGACTTTCAAGAGGAAGTGATTTCTATATTGTATCTATAAGAAATAAGGGTATTAAAGTTAAAAAAATAGATTAGGGGGCTTCCTAGGAAGAAGAAAGAACATAAATAAATATGTAGGATCTTAAGAATAAATAACCTTTTAGAAAAATTGTGGGTAGTTTTTATGTGGCCTGAATTATAGAATATATATGGAGATATGTGAAAATAGAAAGCCAGCAAGATTGTGCTGGAGCCAGATCATGTCAAGGACTTTGGACTTTAAATTATAGGTAGTGGGAAGCCATTGACATGTTTTAAATGTGTATGTGACATAACCAGATTTATATGTTTTATCATGTTTATTTTAGTATTTGTGCACAGCAGGGGGAGAAATGGGAGGTATGGATACATTAAGGCAAGAAATTATGAGCCCAAGAGTGTGGTGGTAGAGGAGGGAATGAATTCAAGTGAGAAATTAGGAGAAGCTGTAGGTCTTGGTAATAGTTTTGTTGTATATACTGTGTTAAAGCACAAGAAGTCCAGTAATTGGTAGTTATCTTTCAGAAATTATTATAAAATATGGTAACATCTCTCTAAAGCTTAGAGGTTTTTGCCTTCATAAATATCAAGAAGTAGCTGCATATATTGGCTGGTAGCGGCATCACTGTCCCTGACTTGTAGCAGTGTGCATTTTGTGGTTTTACAGTGATGATACTTTCAAAGTAATAAATAAAAGAAACTATCTAATAAACTTGTCAGTGGTTGTTTCATTTGCTTTTTTTTTCTTGAGTATTTAATAACAACTTTAACTACTTATTTTTTTCATGTTATGTAATAATAGCTTTTATTTTTAATTGGTTGTTTTTGTTTTGTTTTTTAAACAAGACACTTAGTAATTTGAAGAGTTGGTCAATGTAGTAAACCTAATAACTACCTCGTCCCTCTAATTCCTGATAGTTTGTTTGCTATGTTAATGTTGTGAGTCTAGAAGAATATTTAAATTATATTATCTAAACTTCAGATCCTTGAGGTATCAAGTGTAGTGTGTCTGCTGATTACTTAGTATGGAAAGTAAGGAAATTAGAATACCTCATGCTTATCTTTAGTTCCTAAATTATGTGCTGTGACTTTTTAGACTGCTTATTTAGACACTAATTTGTTTATAAATTAGATATTTGCTTCTCCCCAGGCTGAATTTTCTTTTTCTTTTCTTGTCTTTATTTATTTGACAGATAGAGATCACAAGTAGGCAGAGAGGCAGGCAGAGACGGGGAAGCAGGCTCCTTGCTGAGTAGAGAGCCTGATGCAGGGCTCGATCCCAGGACCCTGAGATCATGACATGAGCCAAAGGCAGAGGCTTAACCCACTGAGCCACCCAGGCACGCCAGATGAATTTTCTTTGTCTCTTAGCTTTTTAATTCTTTTAAAAGTTCTTATTTTGATCCCATTTTTTCATATTCCTTAAGTTGTGTAACTCTAATTAGACACATGTAATAAGGATTAGAGCAACTTATAATGAGAAGATTTCTCAGTTCCATTAGAAGAAATGGGAGGGCAGGATGGTAGAATCATGATTATTGTCTTCATACAGCTTTGTATATGTTAAGGAAGGAATAGACATATTCTTTGTAATTACAGGGGATGTCAACTGGTGAGAAAATTTGGAGAAGATTTTGACTCTGTGTAAAGAGAAAGGAGGTTATAAGATAATTGGATATTTTCAACAATAGAGTGAAATAATCTCTCAGCTCCCTTTTAGTATCATTTTTTCCCTTTCCTGGTTAGAATTCCATAGCTATTTAACTTTGTTCTCATCTACCCTTGCTTCCTTGTTCTCCCAATTTTTTCAATTAAATACTTCCAGCATTGAATGAGCCTAACAATTCATTTATTTCTCTTACGTTTTAAAGCAGGTAAGTCCTTCTGGAGATTACAGAACTTGGACTTTTCCTCCTTAAAGATTTGAAATAAGATATTATGGAAGTACAGAAAAGGAATACTTAGTCTTGAGACAAAGGTGTCAGGAAACATTTCTAAAAAGATATGACGCTTGAACTTAATCATGTAAAATGTGTAAGAGTTAACCTGATGATGGGAGAAAAGGAGATGAGATTGACGAGGTGAGTTTCTGGCAGAAGGGACAACATATTTAAAGGCAGATGGATTAATTTGAACTGATGTGTTTGTTTGGGGTGCTCTACAAAGGTTGTTGAAACTAGAGTGTGCATGAGGGTATGGACGAGAGATAACATTCGGATTTTTAGGAAGTTAATCATTATCCTGAATGTGAGGAGAAGTCAATAAGTAATTTGGAATGAAGGGGCGCCTGGGTGGCTCAGTGGGTTAAAGCCTTTGCTTTCAGCTCAGGTCATGATCCCAGGGTCCTGGGATCGGGCCCCACATCGGGCTCTCTGCTCAGCAGGGAGCCTGCTTCCCCATCTCTCTCTGCCTCTCTGCCTAATTGTGATCTCTCTCTCTGTCAAATAAATAAATAAAATCTTAAAAAAAAATTTGGAATGAAGTTAGGAAGAACAGTTAAGAAGTCATTGGTGAGAAATGAGGAGGACTCAAAGCAAAACTCATTGTGGTAGGTATGGGAGAATATTGAATTTCAAAATCGTACAAGATACATGCTTGTTATTGATGAAGAGGATTCTTTTTTATGGAAGGCCAGGTGATCACACAAAGAGGTTCCTGTAAGATGATGTTTACCTTGCCTTGAAATTTCGTTTTCAGTAAGGTAGGCTAAGGAAATCCCATTATTTATTTATTTAATTTTAAAAAAGATTTTATTTATTTATTTGAGAGAGAGAAAGAAAGAGCATGAGAGGGAAGAAGGGCAGAGGGAGAAACAGACTCCCTGTGGAGCTGGAGCCTGATGTGGGACTCGATCCTGGGAGTCTGGGATCATGACCTGAGCCAAAGGCAGTGGCTTAACCAACTCTCCCACCCAGGTGCCCAGAAATTGCATTATTTATAGGTCAAAACTCAATATATCTCTTTGAAAATACATTTTTTAATATAAATGCCAGTGAGAAATGTAACTTTCAGAGTGAGAGTACTTAATAGTGTTCCTGACCAGTACATTCTTTCCTACCAGCTATTTTGTTTCTGGACATGATTTAGGTTCCACCCTCCAGGTATACATTGATTTGGAACTGAATCACAAGGAGAGAGAATTTGAATTTGAATTTTGTTGGTATAGACTGTGTGTGTGTGTGTGAGAGAGAGAGAGAGAGAGAGAGAGAGAGGTTCTGAGCTAGTAGTTTGTGCAGTAGTTTCCTAATTAAATGGTTGGCTTTCTATTTCTGCAGCAGCTTCCTTGTTTGCCAACTTCCTGCAGTGATGGTGACAGTTTTCCTGATTATGGCTGAGGTAGGATGGTTCTATGGGTTAGGAGTTGATTCTGGGAGGTCATTCACTGTATAGATAGAGCCTGCCTCTACATTTTTACAGTGATTTTGTGAACATCTGATTCTTGTATTAAACCCCTTTTTGCTTAAACTACCTAAAATGGATTCTGACCCTGGACCAATACAGTAATTGTTACCAAAAGTGTTACAGGCAACAGATCCTCAAGAGATATGGGTCATTGGGGCACCTGGGTGGCTCAGTGGGTTAAGCCTCTGCCTTCGGCCCAGGTCATGATCCCAGGGTGCTGGGATCGAGCCCCGTGTCGGGCTCTCTGCTCAGCAGGGAGCCTGCTTCCCTTCCTCTCTCTCTGCTTGTCTCTCTGCCTACTTGTGATCTCTGTCTGTCAAATAAATAAATAAAATCTTAAAAAAAAAAAAAAAAAAGAGAGAGATGGGTCATTTGTAATCAGTCCAGGGTGCCTTGTGGTAAGAGTTACTTGTTTTCAAAGCAGTCACCTGGAATGGAGTACCTCTTGAAGGCAATGCTTAGGTGGACTGAGTGGTGATGTATTTTAGGAGATAAAGGAATAAAGATTATGGGAGGATTAGCTATTTTTAACTCCAGTACAGAGTTTAAAAAATTTGTTCTCAACCTGGGGTGATTTTGCCCTCTATGGGCTATTTGGCAATGTGTGGAGGTATTTTTGGTTGTCTTTACTGTGGGAGGAAGGTTCTGCTAGTATTTAGTGGGTGGACAACAGGGATGCTGCTATACAGGGCCACCTAGGCTCCACCATACAACAAAGAGTTACCTGGCCACAGTGTCAGTAGTGCTGAGTTGGAGAAACTCTGATTTAAAGCATATGGCAGGGGCATCACATTTAAAATTCTTGGCGAAATGATTTAGAGAACTAAAGGGTTTTGCAATTGACTTTAAATCTTTCACATCTTGTGATTCCAGGGCTGTCAGAACCAAATTAGGTGTAGAGTCTGATCCAACAAGTTGTTAAACCTACAATGTGGGTTGAGTTCACAGCTTAATCAGGTTTCTTTGGTATATGTTAAGGCATTGATTGGAAAAGAGTGAGATTCCAAGAATTGAAATGGTGACACTTGGAGTATTTGGATTGACTCCGGGTATTCTCCCCCACCTTCAGGTATTCTTACTCTGTAATTTTTATTTTTATTTTTAAAATTTTTTAAAGATTTTATTTATTCATTTGACAGACAGAGATCACAAGTAAGCAGAGAGGCAGGCAGAGAGAGAGGGGGAAGCAGGCTCCCTGCTGAGCAGAGAGCCCGATGTGGGACTCGATCCCAGGACCCTGAGATCACGACCTGAGCCGAAGGCAGAGGCTTTAACCCACTGAGCCATCCAGGCATGCTTATTTTAAGATTCTTATGCTAAAACTAAGTACCTGTCACATAGTAACTATGTACCTAAAACTAAGTACCTGTCACATAGTGTCTTCTATAGGAGGGAAACTTAAAAGGCATAGTTAAAGTGATAACAGCAAGTTGTAGTAGAAAGGAATTGTTTCAGGAATTGTTAAGAATTTGCTATTCTCTTTTCATTGTAAAAGGATGGATATATTATACTGCTAACTTATTAGTATTTTTAAACTGTTTCTAAGAAATTTATCTGAAATGTTCATGTGGGAATTTTTTTTTCTGTTGTATTATGAACAGTGGTTAGATACTCTCTGATATAATGGTAATCCATTTCTAAAATGCTTTGAAAGGCACAGTATTATGCTGCAGAAATTTTTTTTTTAAAGCTGCTTTTTCTCTTCCCTTCTCTTTTTTTGGGGGAGGGTATTTAAATTCAAATTAGTGAGTCACTGGGGTGGCTCAGTGGGTTAAGCCTCTGCCTTCTGCTCAGTCCCGGGGTCCTGGGATCAAGTACCGCATCGGGCTCTCTGCTCAGTGGGGAGCCTGCTTCCTCCTCTCTCTCTCTCTGCCTGCCTCTCTGCCTACTTGTGATCTCTGTCAAATAAATAAATAAATTCTTAAAAAAATACAAATTAGTTAACATACAATGTATTATTACAGGGGTTATTATTCAGGGGTTGAATTCAGTGATTCAGCATTTGCATGTAACACCCAGAGCTCATTACAAGTGCTCTCATTAATGCCTATCACCCATTTACCCCTTTCCTCCACCAGTCTCCTCCTTCCTTCTCTTTTCTTTATACCTCCGTTCTTTCTTCTCTTCTTCTACCTCTTCTTTCATTTGCAAGGTTTGCTGTTTTCTCAGTATTACAAAAGTACTGGTTCAAGATAAATTTAACCAGTGCAGAGAGAGGTCTTTTATTCTACATCATGTAAAATAACAATGTTTAGGCAGTAGCCTGGAGTTCTTAGCCAGCAGACAAATTATTGAGGCTTAGTTTAAATTCATACAGTTTAAATAGTATAGTTTTCCTAGTAAGGTAGTCTACTTGGAAGAGGTTTTTGTCAACAATCATAGCTTTATGCCCTCTAGTGGTAAAATGTATACATTTTACATTTTCTGGTATTTGTTATATGTAGAGTTTTAGATCCAGAAGGGACCTAAGATCATTTTTCTGTGAGAGACCAAGACCGAGAGGCCTGAGAGCTCTTGATGTAGTGTTTTGTTTTTGTTTTTAACAAGACTTAATGGTGCATGTGTCTATCTGTGAGGAGTTTCTTAAACTAGTTTGAAGGTATTTACTGTGGGAAGATATTTACATTTTCTTTTTTTTTTTTTTTTAAAGATTTTATTTATTTTATTTGACAGAGATCACAAGTAGGCAGAGAAGCAGGCAGAGAGAGAGGGAGGAGGAAGCAGGTTCCCTGCTGAGCAGAGATCCTGATGCGGGGCTAGATCCCAGGACCTTGGGCCATTAGGACCTGAGCCAAAGGCAGAGGCTTTAACCCACTGAGCCACCCAGGCGCCCCCATTTTCATTTTTTTTCTATTCGTAATTACTGTTGTGTCTTTACGATAGTAGTGTTTTGAGAAAAGAAAGTGTTTGGACTTAGGAGAATGAGTGATGTGAGAAGGGTAATGGAAAGCAAATTGAGAAGACATAGTATTGTCTTTAAGTAGTTGATTACTTATAGGAGATGGTTGAGCTTATTTTTAGCTTGTTTACATTGAGTACAAAGAATGTTAATTATTATATCTCTGGGCTTTCAAACCTGGAATGGTCTAGTTTCTTTCAGTAGAACAGAAAGAACAAGAGAGAGCCAGACTAGACATATTTACCAGGGTCATATACAGATTAAGTTCTATGTTGAAAGAAGAGTTGATTCTTGCAGCCCCCATTCATCCGCCCTATACGACAGCTAAATGTTGCAAGTCAGGCAAGCAATAAGCTTCAAGGACAGAGAAATTTTAAGTGATCCTGAAGCCTATTAGAATAAGGATAGAGAGTGGATGATACTGCACTGGGAAGAGGCGTGGATTCAGTTGATACTAGGGCACTAGCCATTGGTTGAGAAGCATTTGAATAGTAGATTTAGGATGATGTGAATTCACATTTGTGGTCTGCCACTTATTTATACAGTGTGACTTTGGGAGCATTATCTGATTTATTTATGTGTAAAATGGAGATTAATATTTTTATTTCATAGGTTGTTAGGAGTACATGCTTCATGTATAATAGCTGTACTTATAAATGTTGGTTGGATAAATAAAATCTTAAAAAAAAGGGGGGGGGTTGCCTGGATGGCTCAGAGGGTTAAGTCTCTGCCTTTGGCTCAGGTCCTGGTCTCGGGGTCCTGGGATCAAGCCCTGCATTGGGTTCTCTGCTCAGCGGGAAGCCTGCTTCCCCCCGCGCCCCCTCCCCGCCTGCCTCTCTGCTTATTTGTGATCTCTCTCTTTGTCAAATAAATAAATAAAATCTTTAAAAAAGTGTTGGTTGGATCTTGATCTGAGGGTGACTGACCTGAGCGAAAATAAAAATCCCCAGTCCTAGGGAGACTTGGATTCTGAACAGCTATTTCAACAGAAGAAAGAACTTTCTAATAATTTGGGAGGTAATGATTTCATTTCACTTCAGATGTTAAGGCAGAGGATGAACAAGTATTGAGGAATGTTTTAGAAGGTATTCAGACGTTGGATTAAATTGTTATAACTTTTATTTTAATCAAATATGATTGATAAAACTCATAGCAATGACAGTTTACTCTATGTACTTAATATTTTTACTTTTTCTGTTGTTCTTTCAGCTTGATGCTTCAGTATTGCTTCTTGTAGCATTTCCTTTCTGTTTGAACAACTTCCTTTAACTGATCTTTAAGGGTAGGTTTGCTACCTTTTAGTTTTTTTCATCTGAAAACATTCATTTTCCCTTCACTCCTGAAGAATAGTTTTGTTGGAAACACAATTCATAGTTGGCCATTATTTGTTTTAACACTTAAAAAGTGTTGTACCACTTTCCTCTGACTTCCATGATTTCTTTTTTTTTTAAAGATTTTGTTTGTTTATTTATTTATTTATTTATTTAGAGAGATATCACAGGCAGAGAGGCAGGCAGAGAGAGAGGGGGAAGCAGGCTCCCCACCAAGCAGAGAGCCCGATGCGGGTCTCGATCCCAGGACCCTGAGACCAAGACCTAAGCAGAAGGCAGAGGCCTAACCCACTGAGCCACCCAAGCGCCCCATGACTTTCATGATTTCTGATGAGCAGTTTGCTGTCATTTCAGTTGGTGTTATTCTGTTGTTAATGTGTTCTTTCTCTCTGGCTTCTTTCAAAGAGCTTTTTCTTCTTAGTTTCTAGAAATTTAATAATGAGGTGTCTTCATGTAAATTTCTTTGGAGTTTATTCTGTTTGAAGTTTACTCAACTTCTTGAATTTTTTGGTTGCTTTGCCACATTTGGGAGTATTTCAGCCATTACTGTCTCTAAATACTCTTTCAGTGCCACCTCTTGTCTTCTAATACTCCAATGTTATGAACACTAGATGTTTTGTTATGGTCCCTTGAGTTTCCCAAGGCTCTGTTCTTCATATTTCTCTTAGTTCAATATTTTCTCTTCCTTATTTTCTCTTAGTTTAGATTGGGTACATTCTACTGACTTGTCCTCAAGTTTGCTAATTCTAACCTATACCATAACTAGTCTACTGTTGAATCTATTCTTTGAGAATTTTATTTTTGTTATTTAATGCTCAAGAATTTTATTAATTTATTTATTTAGGAGGTTATTTTGTATTTTTTGGCTTTAGAATTTTCTTTTATGACTCTATTTCCTGATATTTTCTGTTTTTCATCATTCAGGAGAATTTGTGATTGATTTTTGATGAATTTTTATGACAACTGCTTTTTTTTTTTTTTAAGATTTTTATTTATTTATTTATTTTAGAGATAGTCTGTGTGCATGAGCAGAGTGGGGAGCTGCAGAGGGAGAGGGACACGCGGACTCCATGCTGAGCACAAAGCCTGTTATAGGGCTAGATCCCACCACCCTAAGATCATGACCTGAGCTGAAATCAGCAGTCAGGTGCCAAACTGACTGAGCCACCCGGGAACCCCTAACAGCTGCTTTAAAATCCTTGTCATATGTTCCAATATCTGATTCATGTCTGTGTTGACATTAGTTGACTGTCTTTTCTCATTCAGGTTTGGTTCCTGGTATGATGGGTGATTTTTTATTATATCCTGGCCATTTTGGCCGTTGTATTAGTCATTCTATTTAGATTTAGCACATGGAACATGGTCTTATTTTGTGAGTTGTTGTTCTAGTGGCAGTTTAATTTTCAGAGCTTTTGCAGTGTTATTTTGGTCTTTTTGGTTTATGTGGTTCTCCTGCTGGTTCATGCTGGTGCTGCCTACTGTGGTAAAACTGTTCCCCAGGCTGAGATGTCTGATGTTTCATGGTTGGAAAGATTAATCTAAGGCCCATAGGTCACAAAATGTTGATTTGATTTTTTTTTTCTTTCAGTATTTTATTTTTTACTTTCAGTATTTTTTTTTTAAATTTTTTATTTATTTGACAGAGAGAGAAATCACAAGTAGGCAGAGAGGCAGGCAGAGTGAGAGAGGGGAGGAAGCAGGCTCCCTTTGGAGCAGAGAGCCCGACGCGGGGCTTTGATCCCAGGACCCTGGGATCATGACCTGAGCTGAAGGCAGAGGCTTTAACCCACTGAGCCACCCAGGCGCCCCATTCTTTAAGTATTTTAAAGATGTGATTCTACTATGTTCTAGCTTGCATTGTTTGTGAGAAGTCTGCTGTCTTTCTTATTTTTGTTACTCTATAGGATGTGCCTTTTTTCTTATGGTTTTCAACATTTTTGCTTTCTGTCTTTTTAAAATAATAATGTGGGAATGCCTGGTGGCTCAGTCAGTTAAGCTGCTGCCTTCAACTCAGCTCATGATCCTATGGTCCTGGGATCGGGTCCCTAATTGGGCTCATTGCTCAGCGGGGAGCCTACTGCTCTCTCTCTCTCTCTCTGACAATTAACAAAATCTTTAAAACAATATATGATATGCCTTGGTACAGTTTTCTTTATTATTATTATTGTATTTGGAGTTTGTTGTACTGCTTTAATCATGCATGCTAGGCCATTGAAAATTATTCCACAGGTTATTGCTGCTTTGTTCTGTACTTTTTTGGGCTGTTCCTGTGTTTCATTTTCAATTTTGTAGTTTCTATTGATATAACTTAAAGTTTATGAATCGTTTTTTCTGTAGTGTCTAATTTGTTAATTCTATTCAGTATATTTTTCCTGTCACTATTCCTTTTTTTTTTTTTTTAAAGATTTTATTTATTTGAGAGAGAAAGAAAGAGAGTGCTACACATATACAAGCAGGGTGGGTAGCAGAGGGAGAGGGAGAGGCTGGCTCCCTGCTGAGCAGAGCCTGATGTAGTGCTTGTTCCTAGGACCCTGTTATCATGACCTGTGCCAAAAGCAGACGTTAATTGACTGAGCCACCTAGGTGCCCTCATGTCACTATTCCTGGAAATACGCATTATACTCATAATAATTTTGAATGTCCTTATCTCCTAATTTCATCACCTGTATTGATTTGAAGTTTATTTTAGTTAGTTGGTTTTCTTTTCATTATGGCTCATATTTTTCTGCTTCTTTTCATGGCTGGTAGTCTTTAGCTAGATATTAGACATTGCGTATTTTACTCTGTTGAGTGATGAATATTTTTAAGTTCTTGTATATATTCTTGAACTTTGTCCTCAAATGTAATTAAATCACTTGGAAATGGTTTGATATTTTTGAGTCTTGTTTTTCCTTTTTGTTAGGTGGGCCCACAGCAGCATTTAGTTTAAGGGCTGATTTTTCCACACTACTAAGGCAATATACTGTTCTGAAATTTCTTCGTGAGGCCCAAGGAATTAAAATAGTTTTTCCCCCTCCTCCCACTTCCTGGCTGTTGGGAACACAAACTATTCCTGCCTTTTGTGAGCTCTGGAGAGTCATTTTCTCTGTTCCTTTCATGTGGTTTATTCCCTGGCCTCTGAGTTGGTTTTCTCATACTCAAGTACTAATTGGTATTTAGCTGAAGACTCAGGAGACCATCTATGGATCTCTGGTCTCTCTTCCTTTGACTCTCTCTTCTCTTTAGTATTCTGCACTGTGAATTCCAACCTTATTGGCTTTCCTGAACTCCTAACTCTATTGCTTCAGCTCAGGGATACTGTTGGACTCTGCTTGGATTTCCCTTTCCCCCTTCCTGCAGTCTGGAAATGCTCACCAGGGAGTAAGCTGGAGCAATTGTAGGGCCCACTTATTTGTTTACTTTCTCTCACGGTTCACTGTCCTCTACTGCCTGATGTCAGTGTCTGAAAACCATTGTTTCACATATTTTTGCCTCGCTTTTAGTTGTTACAGGTTGGTGGATAAATTCAGTCATTGTTATTTCCATCTTGGGTGATGTGGAAGTTCCTAAAGTAATGGCTTTAGACAATTTTATTATGTAGCCACTGGGAGAATCATTTAAGGATTTTGATCAAGAAAGTTAGCATGAGGGTGCCTGGGTGGCTCAGTGGGTTAAGCCGCTGCCTTCGGCTCAGGTCATGATCTCAGGGTCCTGGGATCAAGTCCCGCATCGGGCTCTCTGCTCAGCAGGGAGCCTGCTTCCTCTTCTCTCTCTCTGCCTGCCTCTCTGCGTACTTGTGATCTCTGTCAGATAAATAAATAAAATCTTAAAAAAAAAAAAAAAAAGAAAGTTAGCATGAGGGGCGCCTGGGTGGCTCAGTGGGTTAAGCCACTGCCGTCGGCTCAGGTCATGATCTCGGGGTCCTGGGATCAAGCCCCGTGACGGGTTCTTTGCTCTGCAAGGAGCTTGCTTCCTCCCCTCTCTCTCTCTGCCTGCCTTTCTGCCTACTTGTGATCTCTCTCTCTGTGTCAAATAAATAGAATCTTAAAAAAAAAAAAAAAAAAGAAAGTTAGCATGATAAATTTTGACTTTGCAGAGCTTATTTCCATACTGCCAGATGCTTGAACATGTTGGAGTGAAGAGAAGCAGGAATCTCAGGGAGTGAGGTGGTGAGGCTGCTGCTGTCTTCCAGGTGAAAGATGATGAGAGTGAACTGGGGTGATCATTAGTGGTGCTCGGTGTGAGGGCACATTTGGAAGGTATTTGGAGGTACAGACTTGAGAAGCCTTTCTTTTTAAAAATAATGATATGCAATTGTATAGTTTGTATTTGTATACAATAGCAATTGTATAGTCCCTGCAGAGCAGAGAGCCTGATGGGGACTGGATCCCAGGACCCTGGGATCATGACCCGAGCCGAAGGCAGAGGCTTTAACCCATTGAGCCACCCAGGCACCCCAACTGTATAGTTTTCATAGCATTTCAAACTGCCTATAGTTCTTTCTTTACTGCTATTAAAGAAAACATTTTATTAAGTAAGAAGGTGCGTTCTAAAGAGCTTCATAATATGCAGGTTTTTAAAAGATTTTGTTTATTTATTTGACAGACAGCGAGAGAGGGAACACAGCTGGGGGAGTGGGAGAGGGAGAAGCAGGCTTCTTGCTTAAAAGGGAGCCCAACGTGGGGCTCAATCTCACGACCCTGGGATCATGACCTGAGCCCAAGGCAGACGCTTAATGACTGAGCCACCCAGGCGCCCCAATATGCAAAGTTATACATTTAGTTTTATATTCAGTTTGTTTTCTTTTTTGTTTTTCCTTTTTTTTTTTTCTTTTTAAAGATTTTATTTCTTTGACAGAAAGAGACAATGAGAGAGGGAACACAAGCAGGGGGAGTACGAGAGGGAGGAACAGGCTTCCTGCTAAGTATGGAGCCCCATATGGGACCTGATTCCAGGACCCTGGGATCACTACCTGAGCCAAAGGCAGACTCTTAACAACTGAGCATCCAGGTGCCCCTTTTTTCTGTTTTTCTTAATCCTGACATTTATTCTCTAAATCATTGGATTTATGCATTATCAATGAATTTTCTGTTTACTAGAGACAAAAGTTGGATAGCTGTTCTTGATTTATTATTATTATTATTATTTTTTAAAAAGATTTTATTTATTTATTTGTCAGAGAGAAAGCGAGCGAGATCGAGCACAGGCAGACAGAGTGGAAGGCAGAGTCAGAGGGAGAAGCAGGCTCCCTGCAGAGCAAGGAGCCCGATGTGGGACTCGATCCCAGGACGCTGGGATCATGACCTGAGCCCAAGGCAGCTGCTTAACCAACAGCCACCCAGGCGTCCCTTGATTTATTATTTTTAATGGTATACTTTGTTCTCTATTCTGTTTAGTTTTTTTTTTTTTTAAGATTTTATTTATTTATTTGTCAGAGAGAGAGAGAGAGAGTGAGAGCGAGCACAGGCAGACAGAGTGGAAGGCAGAGGCAGAGGGAGAAGCAGGCTCCCTGCGGAGCAAGGAGCCCAATGTGGGACTCTATCCCAGGACGCTGGGATTATGACCTGAGCCGAAGGCAGCTGCTTAACCAACTGAGCCACCCAGGCGTCCCATATTCTGTTTAGTTTTAAATGCATTCTTTTTCACTTCTGTAAAAGCCCGTGGGCTCTTTGCTTAGTTTAACTCCAGAAAAAAATAGTTTGTGTGTTTTAAATAAACCTGTTGAATAATAGGAGATTATACTGGAAAATCAGAAAATCATATTACATTCCTACCTAAATTATTGAATAACCACAAAAGACTTGTTTCAGTTGAAATAAACAGATTTCTTTGATTAAATACTAAATGGATCAAATATGAAAGCCTTTTCTGGAATAATTTCCTGCATGCTTTTATTTCAGTGAATGAGCAGTTTTTAATTTTCCTTATCCTTTGAAAATTGGTCTACACTGACACAATCAGATCTACTTATTTTGATGAGCTTCGATAACTTAAGTCTTCTGGTGAACAAGTAAACAACATTTAAACAATTATCTTTTGCTCAAAAGCAGAATTTATAAATTGAGGCTGGGAAGCTTAGGACCTTCAAGTTGAATATGATCCTCATTTAAATTTACCTATGAACATGTAAATTAAGTTTCTGTTGGTCAGCTTCTACCCCATTAAGATGAGTAAGTCAATTGTATGTACCTGAAATGTCAGAATTTCTGATTTTTCTAGCCTTGTGCTTTTGTTTTAATCATTTCCCCCCGAGATGACATTCTCAATGAAGTAGAGAAGAGGTACTGGGCATATCACTGAAGTTCCAAGCAGATTGTTTTGATATAGAATGCAATAGGATTGGTACCAACATCAGTAATGTGTTTATTGCATGTTTGGCCAAGACGTTTTCTAAGTAGAAATTTGGCTCTATGACTCTAGTTGGTAAATTAAATTAAAAATTTAATCAGACCTATACCAATATTAATGTAGTGGGTTTTCTTTTTCTTTTCTCTTTCTTTTTCTTTTTTTGGAAAATATTCTCTGGAGGAACTTATATTTATTTATTTATTTATTTATTAAGATTTTACTTATTTATTTGACAGACAGAGATCACAAGTAGGTAGAAAGGCAGGTGGGGTTGCATGGGAAGCAGGCTTCCTGCTGAGCAGGGTGGGGTAGGGGCTTGAACCCAGGATTCTCAGATCATGACCTGAGTCGAAGGCAGAGGCTCATCCCACTGAGCCACTCAGATGCCCCACTGGAGGAACTTCTTGAGCAGTTTTTTTTTTTTTTAAGATTTTATTTATTTATTTATTTATTTGATAGACACCGTGAGAGAGGGAACACATGCAGGGGGAGTGGGAGAGGGAGAAGGAGTCTCCCCGCTGAGCGTGGAGCCCCATGTGGGGCTTGATCCCAGGACACTGGGATCATGATCTGAGCTGAAGACAGACAGGTGCCCCTTGAGCAGTTTTTTTAGTACAACACAGATCATGGTCATTTTTTCCCCAATTTTTGTTTTTTTTTTACTGAAATTGTTTTTACTGAGACTTTGTCAGTATTCATGAAACTGTTAAAGTGGTCCCATTTTCTGATACCTATGTCCTAACTAAAAACCAAACCAAACCAAAACAAAACAAACAACACCCAGTGATATAAATATGGTAGGTAATAGACATAGGATATAAAACGTGAATGTGCTGGGGCACCTGGGTGGCTCAGTGGGTTAAGCCTCTGCCTACAGCTCAGGTCATGATCTCAGGGTCCTGGGATCAAGCCCTGCATCAGGGTCTCTGATCAGCAGGGAGCCTGCTTTGTCCTCTCTCTCTCTGCCTACTTGTGATCTCCCTGTCAAATAAATAAATAAATAAAATCTTAAAAAATAAAAAGTGAATGTGCTGGGCTGACTAAAAAAATTTCACAGAGATATAACTTGAGTCTGAAACCTTTATATAGATACCTGATAGAATCAAAATGTTTTAAAAAAATTTACATACTTCATTCAAAACTAATTTCTGTAGGCACACCTGGGTGGCTCAGTGGGTTAAGCCTCTGCCTTCGGCTCAGGTCATGATCTCAGAGTCCTGGGATGGAGTCCCGCATCGGCCTCTCTGCTAATCAGGGAGCCTGCTTCCTCCCCCTCTCTCTGCCTGCCTCTCTGCCTATATATATATATGGATCCATGGGGCAAATTGAAAATATTTAGAGAAGATTGGGGCAGTGAGGAGAGGCATGGGGACAAGATTTTTGTTAGCTGTATTAAAATATTTGAAGGACTGTAAAGTAGAAATGGGACTAAATTTATCCTGTATCCCAAGAAGGTAGACTGTGACCAACAGGTAGATAGTATAGCAAAACATATTTTTTCTCAAGTTTTTTTCATGTAAACAAAATAAAAATACCTATTAATGTAATAAAGTGGTTATTACCAAATATTTCAGCTTTCTAGGAGTGCTATAAGAAAATACTGCAAATTGGTGGTAGCTTCAGACAGCAGAAATTTATTCTCACTGTTCTAGAAACCAGAAGACTGAAATGAGGGTGTTCGGCAAGGTTTTTTTTTTCTGGAGTATTTTGAAAGTCGATACCATTGCCTCTCTCCTATTTTGGTGGTTGCCTGCAATCTTTTGCATTCTTTGACTTACAGTTACAACTCTACAGTCTTTGCTTTTGTCTTCAAGTGATATTTTCCCTGAGTGTTTATCTTTGTCTCTATTTATTTTATTTTAAATATTTTATTTATTTGGTGGGGGAGAGCTCGAGTGGTAGGGAGGGGTAAAGGAAGAGGAAGAAGCAGACTCCCCAGAGTGGGGAGCCCAACATGGAGCTCTGGGGCTCTATCTCAGGACCCTGGGATCATGACTTGAGCTGAAGGCAGATGCTTAATCAACTGAGCCACCCAGGTGCCCTGTGTCTGTTTTTTATTACGGGGGCACCTGTCACTGGATTAAGGCATACCCTAATGCACTATGACTTCAACTTAACTGTTTATATCTTCTAAGACTATATTTCCAAATAAGGTTTCATTTTGAGGTTGTAGGTAGACACGAATCTTTGAGGTACACTATTCAACCTGATGTATCGAAAAACTAAACACATGTCCTATCTTCTGGGGTTTTAAATTATTCAAATTTATTTAAAGATTCCTGTTTATATTGTGATGAAAAACCAAAAGGTATATAAAAAGAGAGCCAGAAAAGAGAGAAAAATAACTAATCTTAAATTTTAACAGATACACTTGTCTTCTCAGTTTCAATTCACATATTACATTTAGTGTCATTTTTAAAATAAAAGAATTTGATAATTTGATTATGATAACATATGTCCATAATTAAACATTTCATATATATGTTTCTCAGAAAGATCTTCTGCTATGATAATAATCCAAAGGTAAGATAGGCTGCTTTGAGATACTGCACTTTTGTTTCACAATACCTGTCCAAACACAGATTAGAAGAGCCTGGTGAAATATAGGAGGAATGTATACATTACAGATGAGTTGTGTCAGGACTCTCTTCTTCCTTCCATAGGCAAAATCTATCTATCTATCTATTTATTTATTATTTTTAAAAAGATTTTATTTATTTATCTTATAGAGATCACAAGTAGGCAGAGAGGCAGCCAGAGAGAGGGGGAAGCAGGCTCCCCTCTGAGCAGAGAGCCCGATGCGGAACTCGATCCCAGGACCTTGAGATCATGACCCGAGCCGAAAGCAGCAGCCTAACCCACTGAGCCACCCAGGCGCCCGGCATATGGTATTTTTAAAAAAGATTTTATTTATTTATTTGACAGAGAGAGATCACAAGTAAGCAAAGAGGTAGGCAGAGAGAGAGGGGATAGCAGGCTCCCCACTGAGCAGAGAGCCTGATTCAGGACTCCATCCCAGGACCCTGGGATCACAACTGAGCCGAAGGCAAAGGCTTTAACCCACTGAGCCACCCAGGCGTCCCTATTTTATTTATTTATTTATAAAAATATTTAATTAATTTATTTATTTGACAGAGATCACAAGTTGGCAGAGAGGCAGGCAGAGAGAGAGGGAGGGAAGCAGGCTCCCTGTAGAGAGCGAGATGTGGGGCTCGATCCCAGGACCCTGAGATCTTACAGAGACCTGAGCAGAAGGCAAAGGCTTAACCCACTGAGCTACTCAGGTGCCCCTAAAATGCTTTTTCTGCATTTATTGAGACAGTTCTAAGGTTTTCCTTTTATTGTCTATTAATATAATTTATTTATTGATTTTACTGGCAGTATGACATTTTCTTGATTTCTGTAGCTTTATTATAAAAGACTTTAAGTCAGGTAGTAAAGTCCTTTCCTGCTCAATTTTGATTCCACTCCCTGTAGTTTCTTCAGTATGGGGGCCTTGATTACTCCAGCAATTTTAGTTCTTATTGCAGAAATGTTGTCTTTGCTCTTCCATGTTTAGTTGCTGTTTTTAAGTTGGCCTTTCAGGTTTCCAGTGAATACTTGTTGGGTATTCGGGGTTCTCTTGTTTTCTTATCTGCTGTTCTCAAGCCATTATGTTTGCTTCCTTCTTACTCTTGTACAAAAGATGCTGATACTTTGTAGGCTTTGTGATTGTTAGTAGTTTTTCTCCAGTTGCAGTATTTTGGGGGATACCTTTTTACCAAGGTTTTTTTTTTTTTTTTCTTTAAAGATTTTATCTATTTATTTATGAGAGGCAGAGAGAGAGAGATTGGCAGTAGGAGAAGTAGGCAGAACAGGGAGGCTGATGTAGGACTCAGTCCCACGATCCTGGCATCATGACCTGAGACAAAGGCAGGCCCTCAACCAACTGAGCAATCTAGGTGCCTACTTTTTCACCTAGTTTTGTTGGAAATGTTGTCCATGAGTTTTTGGTTTTGCCATCTTTTTTCTTTTTTTTAATTGTGGTAAAAAACACATATAAAATATACCATCTTAAACATTTTTGAGTATATAATATAGTAGCATTAACTATTATACATATACTATAGCACATCATTTTATAACATATCCCCAGAATTTTCTCATCTTGCAAAACGAAGTCTTTTTACTAACTGAACAACTCACCTTTCCACCCTGCTTGCAGCATCTGGCAACTACCATTTTACTTTTTGTCTAAGAGCTTGACTACTTTATATACTGCATGTAAATGGAATCGATTTTGTTTGTTTGTTTGTTTGGGTTTTTTTTTGGTAACAGATTTATATTATTTAGTCTAAAGTCCTCAAAACTCATTCGTATGACAAGATTTACTTTTTTTTTTTTTTTTTAAAGATTTTATTTATTTATTTGACAGAGAGAAATCACAAGTAGATGGAGAGGCAGGCAGAGCGAGAGAGGGAAGCAGGCTCTCTGCTGAGCAGAGAGCCCGATGTGGGACTCGATCCCAGGACTCTGAGATCAAGACCTGAGCCGAAGGCAGCAGCTCAACCCACTGAGCCACCCAGGCGCCCCAAGATTTACTTTTTTTAAAGGCTGAGTAATATTCCATTGTAGGTATGTGCCACATTTTCTTTATCCATTCATTTGTTTTTGTTTTTGTTTTTTTAATAGATGGGGGAAAAAGGGGGATGGGCAGAGAGATCGAGAGAGAATCTTAAGTGGGCTCCCTACCCAGTGTGAGTGGAATGTGGGGCTGGATCTCAAAACCATGAGATCATCATTTCCACGCAATCAAGAGTCTGAGCCAAGCAGGCACCCCTCTCCATTCATCTGTTAGTGGATGTTTTGGTTACTTCCACCTCTTGGCTAATGTCAGTAATGTTCCAGTGAACACAGATGTGCAAATATCTCTTTGAGATCCTATATCCAATTCATTTGGGTGTATACTCAGGTGTAAAATTGTTGTATCATATGGTGATTCTTTTTTTTTTTTGTTGTTGTTGTTGGGGTTTTTTTGTTTTTGTTTTGTTTTGTTTTTGAGGAGCTTCCATACTGTTTTCCATAATGGCTGTAATTATTTTGCATTCTAGACAATAATGCACAAGGGTTCCAGTTTCTTTGAATTCTTACCTATACTTTTTATTTTCTGGATTTTTGATAGTGGCCATCCTAATCTATGTGAGGTGATATCTCATGGTTCTGATTTGCATTTTCCCAATGATTTAGTGATGTTGAGAATATTTTATTATTTATTTATTTATTTATTTTCGGAGAATCTTTTTACATGGTGTTAGCCGTTTGTATTTCTTCTTTGCAGAAATGTCTTTTCATGTCCTTCCCTATATTTTTATTTGATCACTTGGTTTTTGTTAAGTTGTAGTTCTTTAAAAAAACAAGAAGATTTATTTATTTATTTTAGGGGGAGAGAGCATGAGCTGGCTGCGGGGGTTGGGGAGGACAGAGGGAAATTGAGAGAGAAAATTTTGAGCCAACTCCCTGCTGAGTACAGCGCCCAATGCAGGGCGTCATCACACAACCCTGAGATCATGACCAATGCCAATACCATACTATCTTGATTACTATAACTTTGTAATATAGCTTGAAATCAAGGACTCTGTTGCCTCTAGTTTTGTTCTTTCTAATGATTGCTTTGTCTATTCGAGGTCTTTTGTGGTTTATACAAATTTTAGGATTGCTTGTTCTGTTTCTATAAAAAATGCCATGGGAATTTCATCGAATCTATGGATTGCTTTGGGTAGTATGGACATTTTAGCAATATGGAAAAACTCTTCCATTAATGAGCATGGAAAACCTTCCTATTTATTTGTGTCTTTAATTTCTTTCATCAGTATCTTGTAGTTTCCAGTATACAGGTCTTTTATCCCCCTGGTTAAATTCATTCCTAGGTATTTTATTCTTTTTGTTGTAATTGTAAATGGGATTATTTTCATAGTTTCTCTTTCCAATAGTTTTTCTAATTAGCGTATTGAAATACAAGTTTTATGTATTGGTTTTGTATCCTGCAAGTTTTCTGAATTTGTTGATTAGTTTCAACTTTTTTTTTGGTGGAGTCTTTAAGGTTTTCTGTATATGATATCATGTCATTTGCAAATAGTGATAGTTTTACTTCCTCTTTACCAATTTAGATGCCTTTCATTTCTTTTTTTCTTGCCTAATTGCTCTGGCTAGGACTTACAATACTATGTTTTAAAAGTGGCAAGAGTGGGCATCTTCATTTTGTTTGTGATCTTGAAGGAAAAGCTTTCAGCTTTTTATTGCTGAGTATGATGTTAGCTGTGGAATTGTCATATATAGCCTTTATCATATTGAGTTACATTCCCTCTACACCCACCTATTAAGAATTTTTATCATAAACAGACGTTGAAAAGACCTTACTCAACTCATGCTTGAAGGTTTTTACCCTTTTTACTAATCTTTCCCTATTTTCCCCTACCCCCCAGTATAATGCTAAGTGAAAAAGCTACACATAAAAAGACAAATACACTTCATTATTAATAGAACTAAAGCAACTTTTTTTTTTTTTAAAGATTTTATTTATTTATTTGTCAGAGAGAGAGTGAGCGAGAGCGAGCACAGGCAGACAGAGTGGAAGGCAGAGTCAGAGGGAGAAGCAGGCTCCCTGCGGAGCAAGGAGCCTGATGTGGGACTCGATAACAGGACGCTGGGATCATGACCTGAGCCGAAGGCAGCTGCTTAACCAGCTCAGCCACCCAGGCGTCCCGCAACTTTTGTTTTTGCATGTAAATAATAATAAATTTAGTTTGAAATGTGTTAGTCAGTCAGAAAGTCCATACTTAAATTCCCACAGTTTTCCATGAATATCTTTGCAGTATTAAAGTATAATACTAGACTGTATAAATCATCTAAAAAAACAAAGTCATCGTGAGAAGTCTTCATGTGAGCATTGTACACTTATAGACAATTTTCTATTGCTTTTTAAGCCATGAAAGGATGTCAGCTTTTAAGCTTTTTCTTTCTTTCTCTCTTTTTTTTTTAAAGCTTCTTCTTTTGTATACTCCCTTAGTTATTTTTATTTGGATTCTTGAAATTTTACATTTCTCATCTTTGGGTTAAATGATGCTGCTAGTACATCAAAATGGAAGTAAGAAATAGCTCTGTTCCAAAATGTGGATTTTTTTAGTTTGGAATTTTTTAGTCTGTCTCTGATTTCATTAGATTCATGACCTGATTTCTAAATAATATGGTTTTCTTTCCTAATCTTTACTGTCTTATACTGTGCCTACATCTGCCCTTTTATTTGCATTTCAAAAACCTCTATTCAAGTTCTAAATATTCTCACAGCAAGTTTTATCCTTGTCTTCTCAGCACCTAACACAAACCTGGCATAGGGTTATTGTATAAATAACAATAAATAAAATAAAAGAATTTATGTGATAGTTTGCTTGCCAGCTTTTCTGGATTTGTTCTCTTACCATTCTGTATGGTTTTCTAGACCAGAAAAATTGGTAGCTTGTTCTAAAACTTCAGGTATGATCATTGCTTTCTGTGGCAAATCATTCTTTTTTTTTTTTTTTTTTTTTTTTTTAATAATTGTCATTCTTAGAAGGTTCTTTCTTTATGTTGACTCAAAAATAACTAAAAAATAATCAGAATTAAATCTTTGGCTGTAGTCTGCTTCACTCTATCTTCTTTCATGTAATAGCTCTTCAGGTATTTAGAGCAGGATAGTCTCTTAGGCCCTATAACTTTTCTTTTTAAGTTTTCTGACTAAAGCTTTTAATGTAATTGTTTCCAGATCTTTTATCAGTTTGAGGGAGCTGATCTATCAGGGTGCTTGATACAGTGTATTCTAGTTTGGATTCTTTTTTTTTTTTTTTTTTTTTTTTTTTAAAGATTTTATTTATTTATCAGAGAGAGAGAGGGGGAGAGAGCGAACACAGGCAGACAGAATGGCAGGCAGAGGCAGAGGGAGAAGCAGGCTCCCCGCTGAGCAAGGAGCCCGATGTGGGACTCGATCCCAGGACGCTGGGATCATGACCTGAGCCGAAGGCAGCTGCTTAACCAACTGAGCCACCCAGGCGTCCCTAGTTTGGATTCTTTAGTGACAAGTAATATGGACCTGTTCATTCTAACTTGAGGGAAGGATATCATAAAAATACCTCTGGGGTCGCCTGGGTGGCTCAGTGGGTTGGGCCTCTGCCTTCGGCTCAGGCCCTGGTCTCAGGGTTCTGGGTTTGAGCCTCATATTGGGCTGTCTGCTCAGCGGGGAGCCGGCTTCCCCCTCTTTCTCTGCCTGCCTCTCTGCCTGCTTGTGATCTTTCTCACTGTCTCTTAAACAAACAGACAAACAAACAAACACCTCTAAAGTTTGGTGACAGTCATTATAGTGCTGCCAGAGTTTACTGGAGGTAGAATTTAGCAGTACAACCTTTCTCCTATGGCATCTCTGCTTCCTTCTATGTGTGTATACTCTTCACTTGTTTCTGCTAGCAAGTCTGTCTAGAATTTTTGTTGTTCTCTAACTTGGGTTTTACACATGACCATTTGTGGTGCCTGACCTTTTTCTACATCATAACAAGACTTTTTTTTTTCCTTTTTCTTTTTTTAAAAGATTTTATTCATTTATTTGACACAGAGAGAGTGAGTGAGCAAGCAAGAACAAGCAGGGGGTAGTGGCAGAGGGAGAGGGAGAAGCAGGCTCCTCACTAAGCAGAGATTCCCATGTGGGGCTCGATCCCAGGACCCTGGGATCTTGACCTAAGCTGAAGACAGATCCTTAACTGACTGAACCACCCAGGCACACCTATCATCACAAAATTTGATACATTTGTATGTTTGTTTTTTATTGCTTTCGTCTCACTTTTCCTATTCAGAATTCCCTCGCAGTAGGATTTGATTTGTCTTGAATAGCTTTTACAGCCAGGTCATTCTGGTCATAAGTTGCTTGCCAGTTTATAGATGGCCTTACCCACCTACAGTCCCATTTATTTATTCAACAAGTATTTTATTGAATATCTAATAAATACCAGGAATTATTCTAAGTGCCTAGGATACATCAATAAACAAAGTAGGACAAAAATCATTGTTTTCATCCTAGTGAGATGAGACGGACAAGTAACAATAAATATAAAAACCAAATAAAGGATTTAGTAATTTTTTTCTGGCTGGTGAGAGGAGTGGTAGGATTGTATGTTCTTGAATGTTACTGCCACCCTTTCTTGAACTGTGAGTGATGCCATTTTTGATAGAAAATGATGTGAACAGATGGACATCATATCGCTAGTCTAGTGTGGGTAACCCCTGATCTCATTTTTTTAGATAAACATATCATAGGAAGATTTAGTGAATCATATATTAGAGTAGAAACTCTCAAAGTTCAGAGTCTATATTAAACCAAGAAGTATATATTTTGTACATCTATACTCTAAACACACAGAGAAGGCACTCAAATAACTGATTTTTGTCAATTGGTGCAAACAACAAATTATCAAGCATCCTGTTTTGTGCGGAGCAGAGTATTACATTTCACTGCCTAATCAATCCTTACTCAGTCAGTAGTTCTTCTGCATATATACTTCTTCCTTCTAACTTCTGGCAATGCCATACCTGTAGTATATTTCTTAGCAACCCCAGAGAATATGCTGGGCTCTTCTGGGGTCATTGGCCAAGTCACTTTGTCAGGGGGTGGTGATGGATGGTTGGATCATCCTAGGTTACTTGCTAATCTTTGTGGTTGAGCTGGGTAGCCCGCAACTCTAGCAGGACCCAGGGGATAGTGAGTTTCCAAACAAAAAGGAGGGAAAAGTGTGCCCGACCACACCAGTATTTCCTCACTCTTCCTAAATTTGTTTTGGACAGTTTGTCTAGAATATATACTTTTTTCAAAGAAAAGCATTTCCAAATGTGTTGGTATCCTGCTGAACATCCCCTTTTAATATATTAACTACATCAGTCATCCTATTTCTTAATTTTATGATGGGGTTGGAGACCAGGGACTGGAAAGAAAACATGAAGACACTGATTACTAACTGGCCCTTCCTTTTCCAGTTTAGCTACATACAGTGCATTGGACAATCACAATTTTGTCTGCCTAGCACCTCTCCTTTGTGGGAAGTGTCCCCTTTCTTTTAAGGAATTTCTTCCTCCCTAACTCAGTAACTCAGCCCCATTTAATATGTGGTACAAATAAGAGCTGCTTCTGCAGCCACTCTGGTTGGCATGGTGTACTTTGCTTCTGGACATAGGGATCAGTCCACAGTGGACATCTGACTCTAGAACACTCTTCCCTCACTGCAGCTTGCTTCTCAATGTAAAATGCCATTTTCTTAGCATTCTTACATACAAACAGTATTGCCTATAAGAATAAGTGTCAGATAAAATATATAAACCAGGAAAATGAGTTTAAATATTCCGACTAAATGCTTAAAAAAATTAAGAAACAAGAAACAATGTTCATTTACTTTTTGTAAGATATCTTCATAAGTTCCTTAAAAGTTGGTAGCTGCAGCAATTTATATGCATTTTATTTGTGGTGAGATATTATTTTACCGTTTTTGTTATTTTCTAACATAATTTCCATTTTCAGATAACTATCTGATTTCAGATAACATTATCTGATATAACTGAAAGTTATATCACTCATGAATCATATTTCTGTGTGCATTTAGAAATGTTATATCAGTATTTCAAACTGAGCTATAAAATCAGTAAATATGTTACTTACGGAGAACTTTGGAAAGTTATGCTGCTGCCAAGGAAGAACTTTTAATCTCTCAAATTGACAGTAGTTAAAGCAAACAAATGTTTAGAATAGTTGATAAGAATGTGGTGAAAATGCTGACCTTATGCTTAAAGAATTTACAGAATGTAAAAAGACTGTTGAATGTCTTCTGATGGACTCTATGGGATTGTGCTAGTTGTAAAATTTTTCATTCTCTTTCACCCAGTAGTTATATATTGAAGAATTTTTCTGGGGAAAACAGAGGTGAAGATAAAAGATTCATATAGAAAGATGCTTTTTGCAGTATTATTTATAATAGTAACTAGAAAATGTGTCTTTAACATCAAAGACTTACTGTGAAATACCAGGTAATAAATGAATAGATATAACTAGAGTTTGAATAGATATAGGTAGAGTTTAGTATGATCTTAATTCTGTAGAAAAAAATACATGTGTGGGACGCCTGGGTGGCTCAGTTGATTAAGCGGCTGCCTTCGGCTCAGGTTATGATCCCAGCGTCCTGGGATCGAGTCCCACATCGGGCTCCTTGCTCGGCAGGGAGCCTGCCTCTCCCTCTCACTCTGCCTGCCACTCTGCCTGTGCTCGCTCTTGCTCTCTGTCTCTCTGACAAATAAATAAATAAAATCTTTTTAAAATTTTTTTTATTTTTTATAAACATGTATTTTTATCCCCAGGGGTACAGGTCTGTGAATCAGCACTCACCAAAGCACATACCCTCCCCAATGTCCATAACCCCACCCCCCTTCTCCCAACCCCCCTCCCCCCAGCAACCCTCAGTTTGTTTTGTGAGATTAAGAGTCACTTATGGTTTGTCTCCCTCCTAATCCCATCTTGTTTCATTGATTCTTCTCCTACCCACTTCAGCCCCCATGTTGCATCACCACTTCCTCATATCAGGGAGATCATATGATAGTTGTCTTTCTCCGCTTGACTTATTTCGCTAAGAATGATACGCTCTAGTTCCATCCATGTTGTCGCAAATGGCAAGATTTCATTTCTTTTGATGGCTGCATAGTATTCCATTGTGTATATATACCACATCTTCTTGATCCATTCATCTGTGGATGGACATCTAGGTTCTTTCCATAGTTTGGCTATTGTGGACATTGCTGCTATAAACATTCGGGTGCACGTGCCCCTTTGGATCACTACGTTTGTATCTTTAGGGTAAATACCCAGTAGTGCAATTGCTGGGTCATAGGGCAGTTCTATTTTCAACATTTTGAGGAACCTCCATGCTGTTTTCCAGAGTGGCTGCACCAGCTTGCATTCCCACCAACAGTGTAGGAGGGTTCCCCTTTCTCCACATCCTCACCAGCATCTGTCATTTCCTGACTTGTTGATAAATAAATAAAATCTTAAAAAAAAAAAACATGTGTACAAAAATACATGTGTTCACAAAAAAACTTGGGATATAATAGTTTAAAATAATGACAGTGATTTTCTCTAGCTGTGGAATTATGGGTGATTCCTTCTTTATATTTTTATATATTTAAAAAATTTTCTACAATTAACATTTATAATTTTTATAAATGTGTAAAAATTAATATAAAGTATTTCTTGAGCCTAAAATGTATTACATATCACTCTTAGAACTGAATAAGCAATATATGGATACCTTTTTAAACATAAGTAACTTGCATTTATCTCTGTTTGAAAAGACAGGGAGATATGATTTGAAAACAATTTATGTCAGTATTAACAAATTTATTAAAATTAACATTTAACTCTATGAATTAAATGCTAGGTATTTAGGATGCTCTGTGCTTGGGGATACAAAGGTGGTACTAAAAGAAAGTAAAAGCTCATTGTCATTTTTTCTAGAATGTTTTCCATAGTATTCTCTGCTATGCTGGGTTAAATTCCCTTCTATCCTTGTACTTACCATAATATGCTGAAATTATCAGTTTATTTGTTTCTCCTAATAATTATGAATTTTTTGAGGATAGGGGCCATGTCTTTTTCATTTGTTTATCCCCAGTACTTAGCAATTTACTGACTTAGCTCTGCTTGCCATGTCAGAAGTGGTTGTGTTTGAGGTAGATTTTGAAAAAGTAAGTGCCTGTGATAAACCATTTTTTTTTTTTTTAAGATTTTATTTACTTATTAGACACAGAGAGATCACAGTAGGCAGAGAGGCAGGCAGAGAGAGGGGGGAAGCAGGCCCCCTGCTGAGCAGAGAGCCCGATGCGGGGCTCGATCCCAGGACCCCCGAGATCACGACCTGAGCCGAAGGCAGAGGCTTAACCCACTGAGCCACCCAGGCACCCCTGTGATAAACCATTTTTAATTTAGGTTTACCTTGAATGAGATCCTTTATTCCCCTATAATGATGTATATACAAGGAGTTACTATACTGCAGAGTTGTTAATTTAATTGAGAATGTTTTTATTTTGCCTTTTCAAATGTGACCTCATTTTTAGAACACAGTACTGAGTTGTTCAGTTAAATGAATTAAACTTTTTTTTTTATTTGTCCCTTAAAGATAAAATTTGTCCGTAAAGTGATTGAACTCTACATGAGGGCCAAGGGGGAAGTTGATTTCACAGGGAGTAGGTAATTTTTTAAATTAGCAAATTGAATCAGGTGTTAAAGGATCCCTTAAGGTAGGTGTACAAATAACCAGAGTGTAGTGCTTTTGCTATGAAGTCAACTGGGACAAAACGTAAAATATGCAAGGACCCGACGCTCTTTAAAAGGGATAGCAAGGGACACCTGGGTGGCGCAGTTGGTTAAGCAGCTGCCTTCGGCTCAGGTCATGATCCTAGCGTCCTGGGATCGAATCCCACATCGGGCTCCTTGCTCGGCAGGGAGCCTGCTTCTCCCTCTGCCTCTGCCTGCCGTTCTGTCTGCCTGTGCTCGCCCTCTCCCCCTCTCTCTCTCTGATAAATAAATAAAATCTTAAAAAAAAATAAATAAAAGGGATAGCAAAATGTAATTTAGATCTAACATGTACTTTCCATCCCTAATTTACCCACAGATTATATCTCCAGTGTTCAATTATAAGTTGATCTGTTCTTTAGAATCACAGGATAATTAAGACAGTGACACTATAGGCTGGTGGCTTTCAACCTGGGACAGTTTTGCCCCCTTTTCCCAGGACACAGCAATGTCTGGAGATGTTTTTGGTTGTAATGACTTGGTGGTGATAGTGGGTTGAAGCTAAAGATGCTGCTAAACTAAATATCCTAGACAGGACGAACCCAACCCTGACCCCCAGCACACAACAAAGGATCATCTGGCCCAAAATGCCAGTACTGCTGATGTTGAGAAACCCTGCTTACACAATTGTCAGGTTCTCAGACCACTCTAAAAATCCTTACTTTAGGGCGCCTGGGTGGCTCAGTGGGTTAAGCCGCTGCCTTCGGCTCAGGTCATGATCTTGGGGTCCTGGGATCGAGTCCCGTGTCGGGCTCTCTGCTCAGCGGGGAACCTGCTTCCTCCTCTCTCTCTCTGCCTGCCTCTCTGCCTACTTGTAATCTCTCTCTGTCAAATAAATAAATAAATAAATAAATAAATAAATAATCTTAAAAAAAAAAACCTTACTTTACCTGTAATAGTGCCCATGTACCCTATAACTGAAGCATAGTCCTAATAGTCCAGTTTCATTCGTCACTTTAAGATTACCTTGTCTCCCTAGAAGAGTTTTCTTTAGGTTTCAACTAGATAGACTGAGAAGATGGCTTTCCTTATTTAGGAATAGGAGTAATTCTCTCATGGTATGGTAGAGGTTCTAGATATCAATGCCTCTGTTTATTTTTCTTAGCTTTTCATATGTGTCACTCTTTTGGGGTCTATAGGGTAGGGATTGCTTGGTATTTCAGTATTATGTTTAGAAGGTAAATACTTTTATTAAGCCTCTTAAAACTTGAGAATATTTAATTAATATATTGATTTCTTCAACAAATACACATTTATAAATAAGTGTTAATATAACAAGTATTAAGACTTTTTTGTGCTGTGTAACTAATTCACTTTGATTTTAATAGGATCAGGAGCAGGTCTGGGGAAAATAATCCAGAGATTTCCGCAGAAGGACTGGGATGATACACCTTTTCCACAGGGAATTGAATTGGTAAGTTGGTGTTGCTTCATTGTGCTTTTATAGTGATTCTTTTCTTTTTATGCTACATTTATGGTTCTATTTATTTTATAGTTACTGTTAAATAATCTGGTGATTTAACTGTAACATGTTACTAGAAATAATCCTACTGTCCTCAAGTACAGTATCCTTTGAATTTATTGATTCTGGAATGCCTCTTTTGCTATTCTTTTCTCTTTTGAACTTCTTTATAATATTAAAGAAGAAATTGATGATCTTTATGTAAATAGAAGCTGAACAATTCCTGACTTGTTAGTTAAAATCTTAGCCTAGTGGCTTCATTGGTAGTGTGTCACTAACAAATACTTAACAAAGGTATTTTGCAATGACTATAAAGTTTTGTTCTCAAACATAGTGGAGTGTGTATATGTGTATATGTGTGTGTCTGTATGTATTTATATCGTGTGAGTGTATACACACACACACACACACACACACACACGAGAACTTTTCTCTAAAGCAGTTCTTGTTGAGAGAACATTTGGTATGATTTGATAGTGAAGAGTGTAGGCTCTGGAGGTGACTGTCTGGGTGGAAATCCCAGCTGTATGGTATGACTTTAGTCGAGTTACTTAACTTCTTTGAGCAGCAGTGTCCTCATCTATAAAATGAGGATAGGGCGCCTGGGTGGCTCAGTGGGTTGAGCCGCTGCCTTCGGCTCAGGTCATGATCTCAGGGTCCTGGGATCGAGTCCCACATCGGGCTCTCTGCTCAGCAGGGAGCCTGCTTCCTCCTCTCTCTCTCTCTGCCTGCCTCTCTGCCTACTTGTGATGTCTCTCTGTCAAATAAATAAATAAAATCTTAAAAAAAAATAAAAAAAATAAAAATCAAATGAGGATAACGACAGTACCAATCTCATAGGGTCTTATAAAGATAAAATGGGAAAAAATATACAGAATGCTGAGAACAACGGTTTCCATTAAGTAAGTACTCAGCAAATGAGGTAGCTTGTTGATGATGATGATGATGATTGCTATCATTGTTGCTTGCTCGACATGTTGCAGCATCTCCCCTTTCTCCCCAGCCCCTGCAGCAGAATTGTTCATTCTCTTGTTATCATGGGTCTGAAATACCCAGTAGGAATAAAACTGATGTTGAAAACTGGGAATTTTCTCATTCTAGCTAATGACTGTACATTTCTGCTTATAGAGGATAAAAGATACATTGTCGAATGCTTAATTTGTTATAACCCAACTGTATAAAGAGAGCTCTGTGTTCTGTAGAAACACAGAGAGGGCAAATCTTGAAGTTTGGTATTAAAAATGGGGAAAGAGAGCACCTGTGTGGCTCAGTTGGTTAAGCGACTGTCTTTGGCTCAGGTCATGATCCTGGAGTCCCACATCGGGCTTCCTGCTTGGCAGGGAGTCTACTTCTCCCGCTGACCTCTCTCCTCTCATGCTCTCTCTCTCTCAAATAAATAAATAAAATCTTTTTTAAAAAATTGGGGAAAGAATGTGAGGATCTCAGGAAAAGTAACTTTCTGGAGATCTCCTTACTGTAGTCCTTTCTCTTCTCCCCCACATGCATACATACACTTGTAATTGGTCTTATGAATAAGCAGGTATTTGCGCTAATAAAGCTTTTAAGCCCTGCTTCAGCATCCTTTCTAGTGATGACTGAAAGGGAAAAATTTTGGTGCTGGGGACCATTGAAAAGTTTTTCGTGAGTTCTCACAGAGTGTGGAGGAATGTAAACTACATCATTTTGACAGTGTGAACAGTAAACCACTGTTGTATGTTTCAAGAACAACAGACATTATTGGGGCTATTTAGCTATGACTGGGAAGGGGTTATTCTTGTGTTTTGAAATGGATACCCTGATGTGTCTGGTGTTTTTCCTATACGGAGGGAGAGACACATACTGATTTCACTACCTAGTAAATGGTATTTTTCCCTTGTGTGACAGACACGCCCATGTTCAGGTGCTCTCAGTGTATCTCCAGTAACAAGTAGAGTCATGTGCCACTGACTGGTGAAGTGGAGGAGCTAAGAGGTTGACAGAACTTTTCCTCATCTAAGATTTTCCTAGATGACCTCTTGACTGATTCTTAGCAAAGCATTTCAAGTTGGGTTTTGTTTTGTGGTTTGTTTGTTTGTTTGTTTGTTTTTTTTTGGTGTTGGGTTAATATTTAAAAAGTATTTGATCTGCTGGATTACATTGGAAATTGTTTTTCTTTTTAAGTTTTTCATCATTGAATAGCAATTTTGATACTCTTAATATCTGTTGTGCTTTGTAAAATACAAAATAAATCTGTTGATCTAACATGTATTAAAGCCCATTTTAAAAACATAATAGACTCATTAACTTAAATTTTTGTTGTCTTTTTATTATTTATTGTTTGTGCTATGCTTGATGCGTTAGGGGCATGTAACTGTTCTGCACTTGAATAATAATTTGAATAACTGCGAGATACTGTGTAACTTAAAGTAACCCCTGTCGTATCTAGACCAGATATAAGCCTGATAAAATTTTAGTCTAGTTGGAGGTGATCTGGCTCAGTCCGTAAGTGTTTGTTTGTTTGTTTGTTTATTTATTTATTTATTTAATTTTCACAGAGAGAGGGAGAGAGAGCACAAGCAGGGGGAGCAGCAGGCAGAGGGGTAGGGAGAAGCAGGCTCCTCACTGAGCAGGGAGCCCTTTGCGGGGCTTGATCCGAGATTTCTGGGATCATGACCTGAGCTGAAGGCAGACACATAACTGACTAAGCCACCCAGGCACCCCCCCCCCCCCCGAAATGGTTCGTTGATTCCAGGGTGATTGTGACCCTATGCCAGTGGTTTACGGCGGTTTGGGGGGGGGGATTTTAGCCCTTCCAAAGTAGTGTCACAACTTTTAGCATATAATGTTAATATTAATATCTAACAGTTGCATAGGATTGATAGATATGATGAACTCACATAAATTGGTTGAATAGTGGTAGTCTATCTAATTTACAATAGGTAAACTGAGGATTAGGAAGCTAAAACAAATTCACTAAGCTCTAACAGCTAAGATGTATCAGAGCTAGGTTTTAAACCCACTACCGCATGAAGTAGTGACTCTTAGTCTCAGCCACAGTCTCAGAATATTCTGAGAGTGACACTTTAAACTATATTTATATTTTAGCCTAAGGGCAGGATCTGAAAACAGGGTTCTATAATGTTGAAGACCTGAGGTTCAGAAATGTTAAGAGAATGCTGTGTTGTATAGAAACCAACTTCACATGTTTATTTTGCCTGAGGACAAATATGGATTCAGAGTATAATACTGAAATTATTTTCTATTGTCATCTCTCCTCAATCAGCATATATTTGTTGTATGTAAGTTCTGACACAAGTTATTGTGTTTAGCCTGAAGATTAAACTTTATGACTTGTGGGAAAGGACTTTAGGTATCCATTCACTAATAAGTAAAAACCCAAATTTAATTTAGAGGATGCTGAATTTGTTCCTTCTGTTTTTATGTAAAGAATTTGCTTTTTGGGCACCTGGATGGCTGAGTCAGTTAAGTGTCTGCCTTCGGCTGAGGTCATGATCCCAGAGTCCTGAGTCCCAGGTCAGCTCCCTGCTCGGTGGGGAGTCTGCTTCTCTGCCCCTCCCCTGGCTCCTGCTCTCTCTCTCTCTCTTTCTCTCTTTCTCTTTCCCTTCCCCCTTCCCACCTCTTCTCTCTCTCTCTCTCAAACAAATAAAATCTTTTGTAAAAAATTGCCCTTTTTTCCCTTTCATCTATTGAGAAATGCTGAACTTAATTTGGATGGATTTTAAAAATAAAAATATGAAAATAAGCTAAACCAAACATAATGACTACTTTTCCAATTCTGGGATATTTTTATCTTTTCCTCGTGCTTTTTAGGCACACATGAAAACCACAGACAGTCATATAAATAAAGTTACAGTTAATTTTAGTAACAATATTTCAAAGAAAAAGTAAGAATTGTTTTGCAGAGGAATTCTATGGCTAACAATCTATTTCTGATTATGGGATGAAGTATTTTTATTGGCTAGGGTTTGGACATAAGCAAAATAGTATTGTTCTGGCACTAGCTCTTTTTAAAGATGCCCAGTCTCAGAAGTGAATCCTTATTATTCAGAAAATTTTATTCCATATTCTTCACTGGAATGCCTGCACTGAGGCATTTGCAGAACTATCTGATTTTTTTAGAAGACTAAAGTAGTATGATAAAAAAAATGTGGCTTGAGTAAAAGAGTAATAAATGTTTAGATAGAATTTTAAGTTTCATGTTTGTAAAAAAGTAGTTGAGTTATTTATAGACTAGGGATTTGACCACCATTAGTATGAATCCAGTTTTCTGTAACTGTGAGTATAGGTTGGAAAAAAGAGGAAAAAAATAATGTATGCAACATTCTGCAGTTTTAACATAGAAGTAGTCTTAGTATGGGATATTATTTGTGCAGAGAAGTTGGTATAAGTACCATGTAATGCTCTAATTCTTTAAGCCATTTAGAATGCATCAAGCATAACAAATGGGATAGCAGCTGTCCTTTTGACCAAGATATAAGTCCTGGGTGGTCAGGGAACTGAGTGTAGAAAAGAACGAAGAGAATATTCGCCCTTTTTTTGTAGAGGAGTATATATGAAAGGAGAATGAGAAAGGTAGTGAGCATATTGGATGATAGGATCAAGATTCACAAAGATTTTAAAAGGCTGTAACTATAGGCTGTTAGTTAAGAAGACGAAATATATGGCAATAGGTAAAAATGTGGGTTTCTGCATGTGAGTATAAAAAGCCACCTGTATGAACAATTATTTAGAATAAAGAAGGCAGGATAATTTGCCAGCCAGAGAGATTTGAGAAATACATGAGGACAGCTAAAAATAAAAAATATATAATCATAAAAGATACTTACAAAAGATATTATAGGTAGTGTCCAAAGCCTTTGTGCTGACATAGGGTACTTGGTGAAGAATTCAGTTTTTATTTTATTTTATTTAAATAAAAAAAAAGATTTTATTTATTTATTAGATAGTGAAAAAGAGCATGAGAGCGGGGAGGGTCAGAGGGAGAAGCAGATACCATGCTGAGTGGGGAGCCCCATGTGGGACTCAATCCTGTGACTCTGGGATCATGACCTGAGCTGAAGGCAGACACTTAACAGACTGAGCTACCCAGGAGCCCTCAGTTTCTTTCTTTCTGGTTTCTTTCTTTCTCTGTCTTTCTTTCTTTCTTTCTTTTTTAAGATTTATGTATCTTAGCATATGTGCTGTGAGTTGGGGGAAGGGCAGAGGGGGAGAATCTTAAAGCAGATTTCCACTGAGCAAGGAGCCCATCGGGGGCTTGTTCCTCAGATGCACGAGATCAGGACCTGAGCCAAAACCAAGCCTAACTGACTGAGCCACCCAGGTGCTGCTGATGATCATTTTAAAAGATGATATGAAGATTTTGTGGAAGGGCTTTCAGTTTTGCATGGCTTTTAAAACATGCTAGGGACTACAAAAAGAACTTTTAAAGTTCTGTTCATGACAAAGCAAGTAGATATAAATGGAGGTTAAGCTGGTAAGTGGTGGTTTGAACTCACATTTTTGTTTTCTACTCCTAGACAGTTGTGCCTTTGAAGTAGTAAAACCACGAGGCAGGTTGGAACCTGATGTAGTTTAGAGCATGCATCTCTCTCAGCATCTCTGAAGTGGAGGATACTCAGTCTTAATGTTATTCTCACATTCCTCTATGCTCATTGAAGAGGCTTATTATCTTATACTAGACTTTCAGTTACTTATAATTCTCTTTATTTTATTGATGCATTGATAATCTCCATTATGCCGTAGAACCTTTCAGCTACCCAGTCTCTGTGGTCTGCTACTTCAGTACTGCTTTCAGAGCCACCGTAGGGCAAGGTTCACAGCCCTAGAGAATTTCCTGAGGAAGATGTAGATCTACATAGGCCTAACCTACTACAAATTCCCATTGTTTGCAAACAGCCTGGCCCTCATTACTTCAGGGAGTGCTGCTGCTCTTCTGTCCTATAATTGTTGTGGCACTGCTATGGATTCTTCTACTCGTCTTAACTTCCAGTTCCTTTTTTGAGTCTTCTCTTTCCATTGATCCCAAGTATATTGTTAAGACTAGCTAAAAAAATCTTTTCTTGACTTTATCTCTTTTAGCTATTATCCTATTTCTCTGTTATAATATGTTTCAAAAGATTCTCCTTGATTTGCTCTCTCTGAGAGACAAGTGTGGTACAGTGGAAAGAATATGGCATCAAGAATTAAAACTTTGAAAGTTCATTTACCCTTTCTGATAATATTACTTCTTCTAAGGGCTATTATCAGGTGATTGTTAATATTTTAATATGCTGTAGTATTATGATTTCTTGCCATCCACTGTCAGCTCATCACCCATCTTACTCACATCTCAAGGGTTTATTCTGAAGTGTAGTTTATGTCTTTCCCATTCTGAAATTACAAAGTTGAAGTTTTTAATATTTTCTTATTTCATGAAGGTAATAATAGCTGTTATGATAGATAAACCTTGAGATTTTTGTGGCTAGCATGATAAGAAGTGTGGCTAGCCACTTCTTACACTCATGAAGTCTAATTAGTGGCATGGGATAGATGGGTATGGGGTTTACCATCTTCAGAGTGTTATTCTCAAGGTCATCTTGGGTATTGCCACTGACAGAGTGGTAAGAGAAAGCATGGAGGATAGGGTTGACTTTCATGGGATAGGCCTGGGAGGGTGTGCGCGTCACTTCCTTCGATTTATCAGAAGTCAGTAATGTAGCCCCCCACCCTCTTAACTATAATGGAAGTTTAATCGGCAAATAAAGCCTAGATATGTGCCTAGGAGAAAAGTGAAACATTTAGTGAACAGCTAGCTTTTCTCTACCACAGTGTTCTTGCTGAATTTGAATGTCTTTTTCCTTATCGTAATTCTCCTTGACTCAAGTTTTATTTTGTGACATCGCTAATATTTAGTCTTTGTGTCAGTTCCTGGCTCTGAGCTCCTGAAACTCTTGGAATTTACTATTCTGTCTTTTCTATGCTAATGATTGGTTTAGTGGACCCTAGATTGCTTCAGGAACCAACCCTGTGAATAGAAGTTTGGAAATTTCAGCCCTCCCTAGGGAAGGATGAGAAGCTGGAGACCACCAGCAGCCAATGATTTAATCAGTCTTGACTATCTACTAAAATTTACCATAAAAACACCTAAATGAAAGGGTTCAGAGATCTTCTGTATTGGTGATATGGTGGGAAGGTAGTGTCTTTCAAGAAGGTATGGAGGCTCTGAAGGTCCCCCTTCTCCATACTTTGCCTAGTACTTCTATTTGGTTGTTCCCCAGTTGTATTCTTTATAATAGATTGATAAATACAAATACTATTTTATTGAATTCTCTTTTTCTAACAGATTATTGAACTTGAGGCAGAGGTGGTATTTTGGATTTGTATTCTGCATGCAGAAGTGGATAAGCTTAGGGACCCAGTTTGCAGCTATTATCTAAAGTGAGGGCATTCTTGTGGAACCTGAGTCCTGAGCCCTTGACCTGCAGAGTCTATGCTAACACTGGGAGATAGTGTCAGAATTCTTGAATTGTTGGACACCTAGTTGTTATTGGAAAAAAAAAACCCCATGCATTTGGTGTCAGACAATGTACAAGACAGTCTTCATCATGCTAATTTGATGAACAAATTTCAGAGGGTTTGTTTCATATGTATACATACATATTTGTGGTACATTTTCTTTATTTATCCATTGATGGATACTTAGGTTGCTTCCATATTTTGGCTATGGTAAATAATGCTGCAGTGAACACAAGGGTACATATAACTCATTGAATTTTTTTTTTTAAGATTTTATTTATTTATGGGGTGCCTGGGTGGCTCAGTGGGTTAAAGCCTTTGCCTTTGGCTCAGGTTGTGATCCCAGGGTCCTAGAATTGAGCCCTGCATTGGACTCTCTGCTCAGCGGGGAGCTTGCTCCCCCCCCCCCCGTTTGCCTCTCTGCCTACTTGTGATTTCTGTCAAATAAATAAAAATTTAAAAAAAAAAAAAAGATTTTATTTATTTATTTGTCAGAGAGAACACAAGCAGTGGAGTGGCAGGCAGAGGGAGAAGAAGGCTTCCCGCTGAGCAGGGAGCCGGATGTGGGACAATCCCAGGACCCTGGGATCATGACCTGAGCTAAAGGCAGATGCTTAATTGGCTAAGCCATCCAGGCATCCCTTGAGTTGGTGTTTTTGTTTTCTTTGGATAAAACCTGAAAGTGGAATTACTGGATCGTTGGTAGTTCTAGTTTTAATATTTTGAGGAACCTCCATACTGTTTTCGACAGTGGCTGCACCACTTTGCATTCCCACCAATAGTGACCAAGGGTTCCCATTTCTGTACAGCCTCTCCAACACTTATTTTTTACAGAGTAGCTAATTTGACAGGTGTGAGGTAATATTACCCTGTGGTTTTGCATTTCCCTCATGATCAGTGATGTTGACCATCTTTTCATATGCCTGTTGGAAATCTGTACGTCTTCTTTGAAAAAGAATGTTCAAGTGCTCTGCCATTTTAAACATCAGGTTGGTTGTTTTTGGTATTAAGTTGTATAACTTTTTATGTATTTTGAATATTAATTTCTTATCAGATGTATGATTTGCAAATATCTTCTATTCATTAGGTTGCCTCTGAGTTTCGTTGATGGTTTCTTTTATGTGTAAAAGCTTTTTTATTATTTTTTATTAACATGTAATGTATTACTTGCTTCAGGGATACAGGTCTGTGCATCATCAGTCTTACACAATTCCCAGCACTCACCACCGCACATACCTTCCCCAGTGTCCATCACCCAGCCATCCCATCCCTCCTCGCCACCAGCAACCCTCAGTTTGTTTCCTGAGATTAAGAGTCGCTTATGGTTTGTCTTCCTCCCTGGTCCCATTGTTTCATTTTTTCCTTCTCTACCCCCACAGCCCCCCACTCTGCCTCTCAAATTCCTCATGTCAGAAATATCATATGATAATTGTCTTTCTCTGATTGACTTATTTTGCTTAGCATAATATCCTCTTTTTAGTTTGATGTAATCCCATTTGTTTCAACTTTTGTTGCCCTTCCCTGAGGAGACTGGTCCCTCCAAAATATTGCTAAGACAGTGTCCCACAGCTTATGGCCTGTGTTATCTTATAGGAGTTTTTATGGTTTCAGATCCTACCTACAAATCTAATTCATTTTCTTTTTTTTTTCTTTCTTTTTTTTTTTTAAAGATTTTATTTATTAATTTGACAGAGAGAAATCACAAGTAGACGGAGAGGCAGCCAGAGAGAGAGAGGGAAGCAGGCTCTCCGCTGAGCAGAGAGCCCGATGCGGGACTCGATCCCAGGACTCAGATCATGACCCAAGCCAAAGGCAGCGGCCCAACCCACTGAGCCACCCAGGCACCCTCTAATTCATTTTCAATTTATTTTTGTACATGGTGTAAGAAAATGGTCCAGTTTCATTCTTGTGCATGTGGCTGTCTAGTTTTCCAGCTCCATTTGTTGAAGAGAGTGGGTATTTTTGCCTCCTTTGTTATAGATTAATTGACCTTGTAAGCATGAGTTTATTTCTGAGCTCTCTATTCTGTCCCGTTGATCTATGTGTCAATCCTTGTGTTTTTTCTTGCTAGTACTATACTATTTTGATTACTATGTCAGTTTTCTTCGTGTGTGTGTGTGTGTGTGTGCCCATTTTATTTTCTCTGGAAGTGGTAGTATCAGTATTCTGTTAGTCTTCTGTACTTGAATTTTAGTCATACCTCACACTACACAGAAAAATTAACCTGAAATAGATTATGGACTAACTGTAAAAGCTGGAACTAAAAGGTTTTAAAAGAGAACTTAAGAGAATGTCTTTGCAGTGTTTACTTAAGGAAAGACTTTAGATAGAACACCGAAAGCATGACTAAATAAAGTTTTTCTGGAGTACCTGGAAACCTTTGAAGTGGAATATATCATTATGCAAAAAAGGTGGATATTCAGATAGCAAGAATTCCCATTTTGTCTCATAGATTTCACATGGATCTACAGAATTTAGATGCTACTTGAGCCTTCTATTCTTTTTTTTCTCTTTTCTTTTAGTGAGGAGGAAGACATTGGAAGAAATGAGGGGACATGTAACAGATTACCTAGAAACTCAGGGCAAAGTTTTTTCAGGTGTTCTCTATGATTCTGAGCCAGATTTTATTCTTCAAGTCAGAATTTTGGATTCAAATATGTGGGGTGACTTTGACAATAGAATTTCTTAATTTTAATTGCTGTAGATGGTAGCCAACTTTATTTTTTATATTTTTTTTATTTTTTTAAAGATTTTATTTATTTGTCAGAGAGAGCGAGCGAGAGCGAGCACAGGCAGACAGAGTGGAAGGCAGAGTCAGACGGAGAAGCAGGCTCCCTGCGGAGCAAGGAGCCCGATATGGGACTCGATCCCAGGACGCTGGGATCATGACCTGAGCCGAAGGCAGCTGCTTAACCAACTGAGCCACCCAGGCGTCCCGGTAGCCAACTTTAGATACGAAAACATTCTTATATGTGAAAGACTTCCATACTTTGTGGTATGGAAGAAAAAATAGTGAAATTTGGATTTTATTTATCTGTCTATATCAGTATCTATATATCTCTGTATAGATAAATAATTTAATTATAAATGACAACAGCTATTTAGAGAGAGCATCCATTTCCTAGGTCATATAATCTATTTTCAAAGGTGTACAAGGAATGATGTTTTCATATTATCTATCTCCCCAACCCTTAGCTTTTGGTGTAATCAAGTTCTTCTGTAATTTAGACATCTTATTTATTATATGGAATATGTTCAGATATTTTTGCTTGAGTTGGTATTATCTTTGAGTATTCATGTGGAACTCTGCAAGTTATAGATATTACTGTGCACGGTCATCTCCTTATGTTATAAATGAGCAAGTTTTAAAAAGTGAGGTATTTGGTGGCCTCTAGTGGTACTTATGTGTCTATAAAAAGTCACTAATATCACCAATATACAAAATTTTAGGGAGAAAGAGTTACTAAGGTGACAAAACACATATATGTGGATTTATCAAGGAAGAGTTTTTTTGATCATTGAGAACTAAAATTTTATTAATCAGTTATATATTTGTCAATTATGAATCTGTCAGTGATGTGGTTGTCTCTACTAATTTAGAGCAAATTTTATCATCACTAGACTTCCTTTATTTTTCAGAAATGCATTGAGAGCTGCTTGGTGGCTCAGTTGGTTAAATGTCTGCCTTTGACTCAGATGATGATCCTGAGGTCCTGGCATAAAAGCCTTCGGATCAACTCCCACTGAGCATGTAGCCCACTTCTCCCCTTGCTGCTCTCAGTGCTTGTACTCTCTCTCCCTCTGTCAAATAAATAAATAAAATCTTAAAAAAAAAAAGAAAGAAATCCCTTGAAATGATATACATGTATCTTTACTGGAAATAATTTCTATGTAGTTTGTACTTAGGTAGCAATAGTGTACTATTGAATTGTTCTGAGATGTGTCCATGCAGGGGGATGGTAAGAATAATTTCTGATGTCTCCTTAAATATAATAAAAGATAAAAATAGGTATCAGTATTTCATAAATTAATGATAAAGATAATAAGTCCTTAAGGTTTATTTATTTAAACAGCGAATTCTGGCTAACTTAAAGATAATTCAAGTTCAGCCAAGAATTGTCTGGAATCTTGGGGTGCCAGGGAGGCTCAGTTGTTAAGCATCTGCCTTTGACTCAGGTCATGATCTCAGGGTGCTGGGATCAAGCCCCGCAACGGGCTTCCTGCTGGTTGGGAAGTTTGCGTCTCACTCTGCTACTCCCCTCCCCTGCTTGTGTTCCCTCTCTCTCTGTGTCTCTTTCTGTCAAATAAATAAATAAAATCTTAAAAAAAAAAAAAAAAAGGAATTCTCCAGAATCTGAAATATATGTAGAAGTTGGGAAAATTTATATAAATTCAAGATTTGAAAAACTAAAGAGAAAACTGACAGTTTTAGGTAAGTTAAAATTTTTTAAGTGCTGAAATTAATCTGCCTTCATACTAAAAACAAGATACTGAAATCTAGAGATTTAATAAGTTGTCCAAGATCGTAAAGCTCCTAACTGTTGGCTGAGATGATAAAACCCTGGTCCTTTGAGTCTTTACTAAGGCCTTTTAGAAATTAAAATATTCTTTGTGTTAGTGGGGACAAACTCATTCTTTTTAAAAAGTTGTTTTTTTCCCTGCTACTTTAAAAAATGATTAAGTTAACAGGATAGGCCTTATTCTAATTAGGCTTAAGTGATATTAGAAAGACTTGAAAAATGTTTCAACATTAAAATCAGGAAAGTCTAATGATACAAATCTGTGGTAACTAAGGAGTTGGTATTTTTTATTTCCTCCAAAAAGAAACTGTTTTTATAAAAAATGCCTATCATACATGTGAATTTGGGAATAACTTTGATTATGACAACTGTGGTATTCTAATGAAGTTAGATTGCACTATTGGTTTCATAACTGACAGAAAGATTTCATTAAGAGTATAGTAAGATCTTGGGGCACCTGGGTGGCTCAGTGGGTCAAGTCTCTGTCTTTGGCTCAGGTCATGAACTCAGGGTCCTGGGATTGAGCCCCGCTTTGGGCTCTCTGCTCAGTGGGGAGCCTGCTTCCTCTGCCAGCCCCTCTGCCTACTTGTGATCTCTCTCTCTCTCTCTGTCAAATAAATAAATAAAATCTTAAAAAAAGAGAGAATATAGTAGGATCTTAAGTATTTTTCTCAAATCTAGTAGTATGTACTTTGGAGAGAAATAAACTAATATAAAACTTATATGAGCTTGTTAGGTCCCTCCCAAAATGGGTCCGTAATTAAAGGAGCGAGACTGAAAGCGAAGGTCAAGCAAATCTTTATTTCGCACCAGGCATCAAGAATCAAACTGACTGGCCAGGGCCATGCCTCTTTTTTTTTTTTTTTTAAAGATTTTATTTATTTATTTGACAGAGAGAGATCACAAGTAGGCAGAGAAGCAGGCCGAGAAAGAGGAGGAAGCAGGCTCCCCGCTGAGCAGAGAGCCCAGTGCGGGACTTGATCCCAGGACCCTGAGATCATGACCTGAGCCGAAGGCAGCGGCTTAACCCACTTAGCCACCCAGGCGTCCCAGGGCCATGCCTCTTAAAAGAGAGGGCGACCTTTCTCTGTTTCACAGACTAGCTTTTAACGGCAAAGACCATGAGGTTGAGCCTGGCCACGCACAGGTGGCCAATGAAACTGTAACACACAGAGAAAGCTGCACAGTCATGCTAGGTGACCAATTGAATTACAGTTTACCCTAGTAGACATTTGAACCAGCCTATCACCTTGGTCAGAATTGGCGCCCAAAAGGTGCCCATACTCCTTGGTAACTAGGGAGAGAGTATGCATCCCCCCACTGATCAGATGTCTTCACCTGGCCTGACCCACCCTTGTATTTGAGCTTTGTTACCTGGGGCTGGTTTCCAAGACTTGTTTTTAAGTCCCCTGGGGGAAGGGGAACAGGGACAGTTTAAGGGTTAAACAACAAGGTTATTGTTTTAACCCTGATGGAAGCCTCTGCTAAATAGGTCCTTCCAGAGATGTGCCTTCAGTTTGTGAATTAATTGCGATTTACATTGGTCAAGGTACACAGGCTTCCAGGCGGAAACAGCTTTTCCTGAGACTTCTGAGAGCTAATAAATAAGATGGAGTAGAGACCTGGATTCTTGTTTTAAATGTTTTACTTTCTGAAAGGCCAGAGAAGTAGAGGAAGAAACACTTCCCTGATGCCAAGTGATGTTGATCATCTCTATGTATGTCTGTTGACCATCTGTATGTCTTCTTTGGAAAAATGTTTATTCATGTTTTCTGTTCATTTCTTAACTAGATTATTTGTTTTTTGGGTGTTGAGTGTTATAAGTTTAAATAGATTTTATCAGGTATGTCATTTGGAAATTTCTTATCCCATTCTGTAGGTTGCCTTTTCATTTTGTTGATTGTGTCCTTCATTGTGCAGAAGCTTTTTATCGTGATGAAGCCCCAGTAGTTTATTTTTTCTTTTGTTTCCTTTGCCGTGGAATGGTATCTAATAAGAAGTTGCTCTGGCCAGTCTCATAGAGGTTACTGCCTGTGTTCTCCTCTAGGATTTTGAGGGTTTACTTTCTCACATTTATGTTTTTTCATCCATTTTGAATTTATTTTTGTGTAAGAAAGCAGTTCAGTTTCTGTTTTTTGCATCTTGCTGTTCAGTTTCCCAACAGTATTTGTTGAAGAGACTTTCTTTTTTCCCTTGGATAGTCTTTCCTGCTTTGTCAAAGATTGGTTGACCATAGAGTTGTGGGTTCATTTTTGGGTTCTCTATACTGTTCCACTGGTTTATGTGTCTGTTTTTGTATCAGTACCATACATCTTGATCAGTACAGCTTTGTAATATAATTACAAAGCGCAGAATTGTGATACCTGTATTTCTGCTTTTCAAGATTGCTTTGGTTATTCAGGGTATTTGTGGTTCCATACATATTTTAGGACTGTTGTTCTAGCTCTGTGTAAAATACTCTGTTGGTATTTTGAAAGGCTTTGTGTTAAATGTGTAGATTGCTTTGGGTAGTATAGACATTTTAACAACATTTGTTTTTTTAATCCATGAACATGGAATGTTTTCCTATTTCTTTGTGTCATCTTCAGTTTCTTTTGTAAGTGTTTTATCATTTTCAGAGTATAAATCTTTAACCTTTTTGGTTAGGTTTATTCCTAGTTTTTTTTTATTGTTTTTTTTTGTAAATGGGATTGTTTTTTTATTTTTCCTTCTGATGCTTCATTACTGGTGTATAGAAATACAACAGATTTCTGTACACTGATTTTGTATCCTGTGACTTTACTGAATTTATGTATCAGTTCTTCTAACGTGATTTTAAGAATCTTTTTTTTTTTTAAAGATTTTATTTATTTATTTGACAGAGAGAGATCACAAGTAGGCATAGAGGCAGGCAGAGAGAGAGAGAGGAGGAAGCAGGCTCCCTGCTGAGCAGAGAGCCCGATGCAGGACTCGATCCCAGGACCCTGAGATCATGACCTGAGCCGAAGGCAGCGGCTTAACCCACTGAGCCACCCAGGCGCCCTTATAACGTGATTTTAAAGAGAAGATCATTAAAGTACAAGCTTGTGAGTAGTTACAAAAAACACAATTTCCTTTTTTGGTAATTTGCTCATTTGTCCAGAATTTTGCTTTAAAATTTATGGCAATTTTGAAATTTAGCTATGATTTAATGCCATTTTGTTTATTTAACAGTTGTTTATTGAGCACTTACTATATATCAGGCATAGTGTTGAAGATACAGCAGTGAACCAGATAAAATCCTGTCTTCTTAGAATTTAAGTATCTAGTGGAAAGAGACTGGGACTAACCATAATAAGTAAATTCTAAAATATGTGAGAAGTGATAAGCACTACTAAAAAATAATAAAGCAATTAAAAAAAAAAGAAGTGACACAAACAGTGGTGGCCCCTTCGTGTGTAAATAACCATGGCAGCCTATTGCTGCTTGCCAAATAGTCTAAGGAAAGCAAATGAGCAGGGTTAAATAGCTTTTAGAATATTGAATATTTCTGATATTACCAAGCAAAATTATAACTATATGCCCTGTAGTTTATATATCCAAATATATATACGTAGTTTATATATACCAAATTATTATTATTTTTAAGATTTTATTTATTTTAGAGAGAAAGAGAGACAAAGAGCAAGTTATGGGGGGAGCAGAGGGAGAGGAATAAGTGGACTCCATGCAGAGTGCAGTGCCTGACATGGGGCTTGATCTCACAACCCTGAAATCATGACTCTAACCAAAATCAAGAGTTGAATGCTTAACTGACTGAGCCACCCAGGCACCCTAGCCTTACTAAATTATTAACAAAAATATCTTTAATATGAAATTGTAATGGACGTTAGTTTGTTTACTTAAAGTAGCCAAGAATTATTCAGACACATGAGTGTACATGATCAGGATTATAATTTTCTGTGATCAAATAGTTTATGCATTTAATGTGTAACCTATTTGTATATGATGCAATATTTTCTAAAATATTTGTGTTTCATACAAGTACAGGGGAAAGGGTAGAGGGATGAAGAGTCAAATTTATAGTTTATCATTAAAGCAAGGTAAGTACAAATATAAAAATCCTATGTTTTTCTGAATTAATCCTGCAACTAAGCAGTTGTTTAATTAAGCAGTTGTTACAGGACTTTTCAGTTTGGGGCTTGTATGGAGGAAAGATGTTTCTATGTACTTTTGATACCAGGGACATATCCTCCATTAATTATTTGTTAATATATAGAATATAGCACATAAAGATTTCTTCTTTTTTTTTTTCTTAATTATTCATTTATTTGAGGGGGGGTTGTCGGGGAGGTGCAGAGGGAGAGTCTTAGGTGGACTCTGAACTAAGCGTGGAGCCTGAGTCTGGGCTCCATCTCAGGACCTTGAGATCAGGACCTGATCTGAAACCAAGAGTCAGGCACTTAACCTGCACCACCCAGCTGCCTAAAGGATCAATTCTTTTAATACGATTCATAGGCTTGGTCATTTTTTTAGATTAATATGATTATTTAGTTTCTAAATATAGAAATGTGTGTGTGTGTGTGTGTGTGTGTGTGTGTGTGTGTGTAGAGAGAGAGAGATAGGTAGATAGATATAGTTTGTCCTCTGAGACCACTAATGTTTAGTGATTCACTTTCCCTTCTTTCTTTTTTCTCCCACTTGACAAAGATTTGTATAAAGAGACTGACTGACTGGTAGATTATAATGTAGCCTCTAGTTATTGGCATTTCTCTAAAAGTTCTTCCTTTTAGAGTGTGACCCCCATTTGAAATCTGGGATGATGATGAAAATGTTACAGAATCCTTAAAGTTTTCCTGATCTAATTCCAACTTCTGTTTTGATGGTTAAATCAGTTTATTTCTCTTGCCACGTGATCATGTGGCTTTTGTCTATATACTTTTGTCTATATATACTTTGTCTAATACTTCCAGTGATTTGAGTATTTTCTTAGTGCCTGTTATGTGCAGACAGTTTGTTTGGTGTTGGGAATGCAATGGTAAATAAGACAGATGTGTCCTATGCCTTCATATTCAGTCTTGTAGCATTTTTATAGTGATGTTGAACTTCCCCATATATATGTATATATATATGAGGGTCTATCCTCATATATAACTATCACCTTCATAGTTTTATACGTATCATCTTGCTCTTTTCCATAAATTTATAGCAGTAACCTGACCTATTAGGGTTAATAGTCCATTTTTTCCCCCTGTACTTGGAAATACTATGTTTTTTCCTTATCAAATCCTGTTTACTAAATTTCTGTTAGGATAGTTACATATTCATATTCCTTTTTTGAAATTTGGACATTCTAAAATGTTTGGAAGCATTATTAAATTACAAATACTATAGGACTCAGGACAGCCTAGCTGGCTCAGTTGGTGGAATGTGCAACTCTTAAGCTTAGAGTCATAGGTTCAGGCCCCACATTGGGTATAGAGATTATTTTAAAACAAACAAACAAACAAACAAAAAAACAAAGAACAAATCGTATAGGATTGTTAATGTAATAAAATTGGATTTTCTAGTACACACGCAGGGCAGAATGTTGAATCTTATCATCCTATTTAATTACATTATACTGAGAGTGGGATTTCAGACACATAATCTAGTTGAGATGACAAAAATGGGGATCTTGTTCCACATAGTACTGGATGTTATACTGTGTCAGTGAAGGTTTAGGATCTTAAGTTACCTTCTGCTTTTCAAAAAGAAATTCCAACTCTGGCATATCTTTGGACATTATTTTTAGCTAGCTTTGCAATAGATCATATTGAGACTACAGACTGGTATTAGCTACTGCTAGTAGAATTGTGAGCTCTTGTTTCTGTGGGTGTCACTTTGAGGTGTTAGCTGCAGTGCTGCAAGGATATGAAGACCTTACAAGGCCACAGAAAATGTGAAGTTAATCTGATCCATATCACACTGGATTAATATCTGTGGCAAGTTTCAGATGCCAATATTGATGTATTCTATAATCTCAGATCACCTCAGCTTTTTGGTTCAGATCAGCTACTCTTTGTATATGAAGGTAAAAGATTACCATTTGACAATAGTCATTTAATGTGTCAGTTACCAAGCAACTAGATGAGGCATTTCTTCCAGATTTAAAACAAGTGAAATAGGAGGATCCAAGGTATAGGCCAGGATTATGTATTATTTCATTCTGCCTCTCAAGAGGAAGAGCAGAAGATAGCATTTCCCACATACTGCCATGAAGGGAACTAGGAAACAAGGAATTCATATGAGGGACCTTCAAAGTTGTTTTAGGGCTTTGGATGATCCTTTGGCTTTGGAGTAGATTACATTTAAGAATGCTAAGAGCAAACAAGGTGTGGTAGCTGGGTGTGGAAATTGCCAAGTGAAGCCTTGTATCACTTGGCTGAGTCATCTTTGTGTTGAGATATTGAGATTAGGGACTATGAACAGTTTTGTGACTAAAGGAACTGAAAAAGGTTAGAAACATTATGATTTATTATATGCTGTGGACTGTTTTTAAACTCGTAAGCCTCTATTTCTATTTGTTTCTATTTGGTGATGTCTTTTAACCTCTCCAAATGGTCTCATTAATACCGATTGGAATCAAAAAGGTTTAAAGGAAGCGCTGTGCTTTCTTGAGGGTCATATCAATTATGATTATGGTAATTAAAGTGAGAACACCAGAAGTTAAAAGGCCACTATCCTACTGTCAGTACTGTCCTTTCCTATAGATTTCATTTCTAGTGCTGAAGTCTTTTTTCTCCCCCCTAGTGCTGAAGTTTTAAAGTCTCTGTGTGTTAATACAATAGGAAATAAGATTGATACGTTCTTATTTTACAGTTTTGCTTTTCTAGTGTTTGGTATATATCTGGAAGGGAAAGTTAAGATATAGGCTAGAATGACAAACTAATGTAAGAGATAGTAGTTCATGTGAAAAAGATGTTTTATCAGTAAGCTTGGCATGAGCTGTTGGCTTCTTGAAAAGTCGATGCAGTTTTTGGCTATGGAATCACCAGGACGATGGCAGTAGGAGTAGAAATGGAGTGGTATTCAACTGACAGGATTTTGTTATGTGACTGACTGTGGAATGCACCGAAAGACCAAAAGTCACCACACAGATTCAAATTTGGGTGCTTGGAGAATAGCAGTATCTTGACAAAATAGTACAACAGAAGAAATAATTTCAGGGGTACCTGGGTGTCTCAGTCACTTAAGCGTCTGCCTTTGGCTTAGGTCATGATTGAGCACATCAGGCTCCCTGTTGGGAGCCCACTTCTCCCTCTCCTTGGGCTGCTTCCTCTTCTTGTGCTCTCTCTGTCTCTGTCAAATATATAGATAAAATCTTAAAAAAGAAAAGAAATAACTTCATATCTGTCCATTTTGACTACAAACGAATTTAGGTGTTACAACACCTAGAAAGACAATTTGGTAGAATAATTAAGAGCATGGATTCTAGAACTGGAGTTTGTTGTTTTTTGTGTGTGTTTTTTTTAAAAGATTTTATTTATTTATTTATTTATTTGACAGACAGAGATCACAAGTAGGCAGAGAGGCAGGCAGAGAGGGAGAAAGGGAAGCAGGCTCCCTGCCGAGCAGAGAGTCCGACTCGGGGCTTGATCCCAGGACCCTGGGATCATGACCTGAGCTGCAGGCAGAGGCTTTAACCCACTGAGCCACCCAGGCGCTCCTAGAGCTTGAGTTTTAATTCCAGCTTAATGTCGTGACTTGAGCTGAGGGCAGTTGCTTAATCAGCTGAGCCACTCAGGCATCCAATTGTGCAGTTTTAATTATTAAACCATGTTAGTCTTACTGTGTATTTTAAGGAAATCTGAGATGGAAAAGGTGTTTGGAAATATTTTATAACTGTAATTATAATTCTTTTTGATTCTTTTAAAATGCCATATTGAAGATGTTTATTTCCTACTTTTGTCACCCTCGTCTGGACACTGTCTTATCTCAATTAAATCCCCAGCTTGGATGTCAGATTTCATTTTTTCCTGCTAGACCTCACTGCATAGCATTAGCTTTGTCCTTCAATGAATTTATCTAGTATTTTAGATTATCCTGCATAGTTTTTGCTTACTTCTACCTTCATATACTTCCTAGTGTTCTCATGGAACCTACAGGAAGCAAATTGCTTTCTCACAGGAACTTTAACTTAAAGATTTATCTGGAAAGGCCATTTTTCAGAAATTACAGATGAAAGGGACAGTCTAAGGAAAGCTGTCAGACTAGAGGAAGCCCACAAGTAAACAGGATTGTCCTTAGATATTCGTAGGCCTGTAGAATTCATACAGTTTTGATTTCCCTCTACTTTAAATAAGCTATGCTATACACACTGTTTTCTGTCCATTTCTTATAAATGTTTAATGAACCTGTTTAACTGCATGCAGATAAATGTTTGAATATGGAATGTGCATAGCAGTTTGATTCATCTATCAAAACCTGTGACTGTTCTATTTAATTTTTTTAAAGAGCATATTTAAGATCATTTAAAAAATAATGTTGTTCCCAGCTGCATTCTAATATCCTTGCCCAGAAGAGAAAGCAGTGCCATTGTTGTTAATGCTCTGTCTAGCTGCAAGGAAGAAACCTGCTCAGATAGCTTTGTACCCTGAGTTCTTATTTCAGGCAACTCTGCTCTGAGTGTGCAGCATGAGGGTGTGTCTTTCCACTCTTGGCTGTCTATGTTTTTGGGAATTATATTCTTCCATTGCTCCCTAGGACAGAGGTTTAATTTAGTTTCATTATTTATCATCAGCGTTTATTAGGCTTAGATTCAACTACAAATAACAGAAAACCCACAAGAGGAGCTTCAGTGAGTTGGGGATGTATTTTTCTTCCCTGTAAAGTGTGGAGGTATGTGGTTTGATGCTGGTGTAGCAAGTTTGTGATTTCATTAAAGGCTCAGCTCTAACTTTCTTTTCTTCCCTTTATGGGATGTTACCCTTATTTTTATTTTCTTATTCTAGGCAGAAAGAAGGGAAAAAGGGGAGAGGATTAGAAATGTGGCTGAGTCTTCCTCCTTCTTTAGAAGAGCTTTCTCAGAAGTGTACCAAGGGACTTCTACTTACATCTCCTTGGCCAGAACTAGTATGTAACTATGCCTACTACAAGAAGGGCAGAAAAATTTGGTGTTTTTTTTTTGTTTGTTGGTTTTAAAGCTGAGAGTATTGCCAGCCCCAGCAAAATCTCTTAATGTGGTTAAAAGGGAAAAATTGGAATTGAGTTGGCAGCTGGTTGTCTCTGTCATGTTTCTAGTACCTTCAGATATATTCTGTGATGGTAGTGTCCTCCAGTATAGAGTCCTTGTAAGCCATACTTCGCCAGACACTCCTGGACTAATTGTTTGTGGCAGGAAATTAAGATTGGTTTCTCTTGAAGTCTTGAACTCTTGAAGTTTGCAAGTCATAAAGAACTGCTTTTTGTTGTTGTTGTTGTTGTTTTGTTGTTTTTTTTTTTTTTTTTAAAGATTATTTATTTATTTATTTGACAGACAGAGATCACAAGCAGGCAGAGAGAGAGGAGGAAGCAGGCTCCCTGCTGAGCAGAGAGCCCGATGTGGGGCCTGATCCCAGGACTCTGGGATCATGACCTGAGCCGAAGGCAGAGGCTTTAACCCACTGAGCCACCCAGGCACCCCTGTTTTTGTTTTTTAAGTAAACTCTGTCCCCAACATGGGGCTCAAACTCACAATCTTAAGATTAGGAGTTTCATGCTCTACCAACAAAGCCAGCCAGGCACCCCTGTTTTGGTTTTTCTTTTAAAAAAGGGATGGTATAACTGGTAAGCACTATTGGGCTTCATGCCTTGTTTATTAGGAGTGTAGTTACTTAGTACGTTGTAGAAAGAATGCATAACTCTGGGTGTATTCATATATGTGACAGTCCAAAAAGAAGGAAGAAAAATTAAAATTACTGTCTTCAGGTAACCAAATCTCATTTCGAATTCAGAATCTATGCTCTTTCCAAATATGGTGATGTTCTTCATTATATGTTCTATTAGAAATGTACTTCTCAATTTTAGGGACAGTTCACTAGTGTTTATTTAGTAGCTTTTCGTGTTTAGCCATTATTTGTCTTCTCCTCTCCTCACCTCTAAGCATTATAAGAAAACTCATTTTAAATTATCCTTATGTCCCCAATATCAGGTATATATGGGGTAGTAAATAAATATTTGGTGAATCATTAACTGATTGAAAGAACAAGAATGGTAGCATTCTGTTTCACTTTGAGTACTCCCAGACTGAGAATCTGTTATTTTAGGAATTCACCTTTTCAACTTTTATACAGCTCTAGAGAGACAACGTCATAAGATAGAAATAATATGACTTTGGAGTCATTAGCACAACAAACTTTTTGGTCCGTTACTGTGTCAGGTACTGCTTTAGATGTTGGAGTAGGAAAAGAAGTACGTGTGTTCCTTTATCTCAAGGAAAGAGGGAGACAAGCTTATAAAGAGTACTTATTAAACTTACTGAGATGTGTGCTCTATGTATGTACTAGGATTTTTTTTTTTTAAGATTTTATTTGACAGAGATCACAAGTAGGCAGAGAGGCAGGCGGGGGGGTGCGGGGAAGTAGGCTTAAGGTAAAGAAAGGAGCAAAGTTCTGTCTTAGATTTTCTGAAATAAATGTTATAAAAGAGGCATAATTTGGGGGGATGAGAGTTTGAATTTGTTTATTAGGTATGTTTTAAAATTTTTTCATAAACAACTATAGCAGTTAGTATGTGTCCAGTTCTATTTTAAGAGCTTTCAAAAATTATGTATTTAAATCTCAGGGACAACCTTATAAACTGTTAACTATTCCCATGTTATAGATGAGGAAGTTGAGGCATAAAGAGGTCACACAGTTTGTTCAAGGTCTGCATTAGCTGTAACTGTCAGACACCCTGGAATCCATGTTCTGGATTTTAAGTCATGGCAGTCTGCCTCCAGTGTTCATGCTCTTTACACTGTACTGTCAGGTTGAGGCTGAAATGTGAGTGAAACAGTCAAGTAAATATATTCAGCAGGTATGTGGTTATGCATTTGAAACCTGGGGCAGGTCAGGATATAATTTGGAAGTCATCACACAGGAGGATATTAAAGTTAATGTTTCTAGTACTTCAGATATATTCTGTGCTGATAGTGAGTGTTCCTTGTTTTCTGGTTGCTTTTCTCTCAGAATCTCAACTTTGGCACTATTGCTGTACATAACTAGATGTAGAAGTTGTAATGCAGAGAAAATGAGTATATTTTCTCCTTTAGGATACATGTTGCATCTGTTAATGCTTTGGTTGTATTATTGCTTCCCCCTCCCTTTCTTTATAATAACTATACTATATTGGCCGAACATATTGACCTTGTGGTCACAGTCGAACACCTGGTACTCCCCTAACTTAGGTTTTGTTTACACAAGAGCTTAGCAAGATAATCTTCCCCATAATATACTCATGCAGTTGATTTTTTTAAAAACCAAAATGAAAACCTTATTTAGTACCTATGATTTATTTGAAGTTCGTAATTTTGTTCTACCCATCCATTTTACTTTTCCTTGTCATTGGGGAAGGAGTCAGAGAGCAAAGGAAATTTCCAGAAAAAACAAAAATATATATAGCCTTTCCCTAGTGTTCCTGCTTCTGAATGTTCTTGGACATTGGATATGTATCACATAATTGACTTATATATCTTGAAGGATGCCATGTATGAAAAAGGGAAAGTCAAAACAGGGGATGTGAGGTCATTTAAATCAGTTTTGCTTATAAGCAGCAGTTGATCGGATCAGATAAAAGATTTTTTTTTGGCTTTTTAAAAAAATTATCTTTAGAATAGTAGTATGGGGTATAGTTGTGGATGGTTGGTGCTTTGCAGTCACACCTCCACAACTTGCTTTTATATTTGATAAAATTTAGATATTCTATGTCTAAAAATATTTAGAGTAATATAAATAAATACTGATTTTTGTTTGTTTTGTGGGAAGCAGTTTTTTAACATTAAAAGAGCCTAGTTTTCAATCATTTAGGTTTGGCTTTTTTTTTTTTTATTTTTAAATATCTTTAGTGAATTGAAAGGTGAACACTGTATAGAAATGGGTTTTATCTAGCCACTTGTGTGATATTCAGTTACTTTCAGTAAAGTAAATGACCTGATAGCATGTCAGGTGAATTTTTTTTCTTTAACATATATACTGTATTATTTGCTTTAAGGGTACAGGTCTGTGCATCATCAATCTTACACAATTCACAGTACTCACCATAGCACATATCCTCCCCATGTTCATAACCCAGCCATCCTGTCCCTCCCTCACAACACCTCAGCAACCCTTAGTTTGTTTCCTGAGATTAAGAGTCTCTTATGGTTTGTCTCCCTCCCCAGTCCTCTCTTGTTTCATTCCCCCCCCCACCCCCCACAACCCCCCACCTCTCAAATTCCTCATACCAGAGAGACCATATTGTAATTATCTTTCTCTGATTGACTTATTTCCCTTAGCATAATACCCTCTAGTTCCATCCACGTTGTTGCAAATGGCAAGATTTCAGTGTTTTGTTTTGTTTTTGGATGGCTGCATAGTATTCCCGTGTGTGTGTGTGTGTGTGTGTGTGTGTGTGTGTGTTGTGTACCATATCTTCTTTATCCATTCATTTGTTGATGGACATCTAGATTCTTTCCATAGTTGGGCTATTGTGGGCATTGCTGCTATAAACATTTGGGGGCATGTGCCCTGTCAGATCAATATATTTGTATCTTTAGGGTAAATACCCAATAGTAGTGCGATTGCTGGGTTGTAGGGTAGCTCTATTTTCAACTTTTTGAGGATCCTCCATACTGTTTTCCAGAGTGGCTACCCCAGCTTGCATTCCCTTTCTCCACATCCTCGCCAACAGCTGTCGTTTCCTGACTTGTTAATTTTAGCCATTCTGACTGGTGTGAGGTGATTTTGATTTGTATTTCCCTGATGCTGAGTGATGTTGGGCACTTTTTCATATATCTGTTGGCCATTTGGATATCTTCTTTGCAGAAATGTCTGTTCATGTCTTCTGCTCATCTTTTTAAAGATATAAACAATTTTTAAAAAAATATTTTATTTATTTGACAGAGACACACACACGAGAGAGGGAACACAGCAGGGAGAGTGGGAGAGGGAGAAATGGGGAGCCCGATGCTGATGCCGGACCCTAGGATCATGACCTGATGCTTAATGACTAATCTACCCAGGTGCCTCAGATATAAACACTTTAAAGTGCTTGGCAGTTTTCCCCATTTCTAAGTGTTCTTGTAATGTGAAAACACTGGTAGGACTAGAAAAATAAAATTAAGAAGACATTTTAAAAGATACCATATTTTAAGAGAAGAAGGGGGTGAAAATTGTCAGAAATATGAAGGGTATTTAGCAGTTTAACTCTGTGTATGTATATATACGTATGTGTGTGTGTATATATATATACACACACATATACACATGATCTTTTAAAATATTTATCACCATTCTTCTGAAGTAGAAATAAAATAAAATTTTAACAAAAGAACATACAGAATTTTTAGATTATGAAGATGTATATATATATTTTTTGTCACTGCCCCAGAGTCTCAATTTTAGATCTCCCTTTGAAAAATTCAAATATATGGGGAGTATATCTTTTAGCATGATATTGCCCCTTTTCTTGAACCAAGAACACTTTATGCACTTTTAGACTAAGTTTATTTCACCTTTTTAAAATATCTGTCAGCAGAACATGCAATGGTGTTATAAAATTTAATGTCTATTAATGGCTTTTATATTTTCTAACAGTTGAATATTCTGTTTTTATTTTGAGGGAGATAAAATTGTGGATTAAGTGTGACCAAGGTATAAGACAATTTTTTTCTGAGTGATAGTGAAACATTTACTAAATTGTAACTATTAGCAAAAATAAAGTTGACTAGCATTTATTTTCCATGTGAACAGCAGTGTAGCTTACTGCTGTGTATTACAGTTAAAAAGTAAGTTTGGTTAGTTAAAGTTTAACACCAAATCTGGCTTTAGAGAGAAAGAGTATTCAGTTATTCAGAGAGCTTTCAATAATAAAATAGGTAGTAAGAATTTTGTGATTTTGTTGGAGTCAAAAGGTGGGTAAATTCTGTTTTTTTTTTTTTAACTTAAATCAGTTTTTGGGTTTATAAGTGTTATAATAGACTACATTGTAGATCTATGGGTGAATTAGAAAGAGATCAGCCCTCATAGAGGCTGCAACCGAGCTTTGAATTACTTGAACTCCTAATTGGGTTAAGGTTATCTGCTATTTCTAGAGCCTTTCAGGTACTTGCCTGCTAAAAGAAAACATAAATTTGTGTTGGAGGAAGATAAGATCATGCAGAATCTCAAATTATTTCAACCTTTTTTTTTTTTTTTAAACATAAAATACACAGCATCCAGTTGAAAGTAATCAGACATCCAAGAAGACAAAACAACATCACAAAAAACTAAGATACAAGAAACAGACAGACTTACAAGGGATTTAGATAGTGGCACTCAGACAAACCTGTGCTTGATATGTTTAAAGAAAATAGAAGATTAGCATTTTGTCAGAGTGTTGGTAATGAATGAAAAAACTAAATTGAATTCAAGAACTGAAAATATACAGTAAGTGAAGTAAGTAGCCAGAAGATTGACTTAATAGCATATTAGGCATTGCTGCAGAGAGAATTAGTATACTAAAAGATAGGTCAGAAACTGCCTTACAAACTATATCATTGTAAAGGAGGGGAAAAAAAGGGATAAAAAGTATAGAAATGAGTAGATGAAATGAATTAATGTGTAAAATATTGTAAGGAATCACCAAACAATAGTAGAACTAATAAATGAATTCAGGGAGGTTGTAAAAGATAATATAGATCAATATACAAAAATTGCTTTTGAATATTAACAATGAACTATTGGAATTCAAATACATATGGAAATGTGAAAGAACTAGAATAGGAAAACAACTTTCACAAAATTGGAGGACTTAAACTAATTGACTCGAAGGCATATCATTAAGCTGCAGTGATCAAAATAGTTTAATACTGGAGTCAAGATAGATAATGGAACAATATTAATTCATCAGTAGAACAGAAGAAAGAATCTAAACAAAGGTAGAGACACAAATACACATACATACACAACTGATTTTTTTTTTTAAAGCTTTATTTATTTATTTATTTATTTGACAGAAATCACAGGTAAGCAGAGAGGCAGGCAGAGAGACAGAGAGAGAGAGAGAGAGAGAGAGAGAGGAAGAAGCAGGCTCCCTGCTAAGCAAAGAGCCCAATGCGGGTCTCGATCCCATGACCCTGGGATCATGACCTGAGCTGAAGGCAGAGGCTCTGCCCTTGCACTGTCTGAATTTCTGATCTCTAGATTCCATGAGCATAATAAAATGGTGCTTAATTTAAGCTACTGTGTTTTGGGATAGCTTATTATGCAGCAAGAGTAATTGAAAGATAAATGGTAAAATGTAAATGGTAAAAAGTAATTGAAAGATAACTTCCCTTTAAATTATTCTTTGACCCATAAGTTATTTAGAGTTGTGTTTCTTACTATTTGGGGATTTTGTAGATAATCTCTCTTTTATTAGTTTTTAATTTAATTCCATTGTGGTCAGAGAATTTGGTTTGTGTGATTCAAATAATTTCCAGTTTAGTGAATGACTTTTTCATGGCCCAGAATATGGTCTATCTTGACTTCTACTACTTATGTTTGAGGTTCTTAAATCTTTCTTTTTGGTAATTGTCACAATTTCCCATCCAGTTTTGCTTCATTATCACTATTTATATTTCACTATTTCTAGAGTTATTATTCCTAAATACTAATCTCATTCTGACACTCTTTCCTATTTCCAAAAGCTCTGGTAGTAGCCCCATTATCTACAGAATGAAATTCATTTTCTTTATTGCAGGAGACAAGGTCTTTCATTGTTTGGCTACAAGTTATTTTAAGAAAGCCTCATCTAGTATTACCATCCTTTTCTGCCTCTTTTCATACATTCTGTATTCCAGCCATGTTAAACTGATTTTCTTTTCCAAAAATGCTTAATGGAGTACATTTCTTACATCGACATACCTTTGATCAAGCTGTTCTTTTCTCCTGGAATTATCTTTCTCTTCCCTTCTTACTTTATATTTAACATTCATGCCAGTTTTGCTCATCTGTGGAAATTTTCTTTGCTTTCTTCAGCCAGAGTCTACTATGTCTTTGGTTCATTGTTTATACATATCTTACAGTATACTTTGATGTGGGATGCCATATTTATGTAGGCACTCAGTGTTTCTTTAGATCTCAATAGTAAGGAAATTAAGACAATAATAAGAAGTTTTTTTAAAAACTAATAAAACTAATATCCTTAATTCTGCACATGGATCAAGAAATCCACTAAAAGTGAAAATTTTTAAGTTGTGTTTTGGAATAGAATACATGGTGCTGGCTTTCTGCATCATCTATAAGTTAATGTTAAAGATAGTGTTTACAAATGGAACAAAATCCCAGCTCAGTTTTCACTAAATATTAGATATGACCAGTGAGTGAGTTTGACAATGCTATAGAAATTAATGAATTGCAAAAAGAAAATGAAAATACTTTACCATTTATAAAATTGTATGTTCCTAAGGTTTAGTAAAGGTGATATATAGTAATTAATATTGATGATTAGTTGGAAAATGAAATTATGAATGATGTTGATATCATACACATTACAACACAGATAGATGGATCAAAATATGAACAGGAAGAGGAGGTGAAATGACCTCCAAAGGTAGAACTTCCTTCTGTGGTAGCCAGAGTTATTCAATCTATAATTTCATATTATACTCAAAATTTGGGGGCACCTGGATGGCTCAGTGGGTTAAGCCTCTGCCTTCGGCTCAGGTCATGATCTCAGGGTCCTGGGATTGAGTCCCACATCGGGCTCTCTGCTCAGCACGGAGCCTGCTTCCCCCTCTCTCTGCCTGCCTCTCTGCCTACTTGTGATCTCTCTCTGTCAAATAAATAAATAAAATCTTTAAAAATTTTTTGGTTTAAGTTATGATAAAGCAACAGAAATAATATTTCTTCTAAACAACCTAAAAATTTCTCATATGATAAAATGACGTACATTTATGTTTTAAGTTAAAATAAAAATTCAGAGATGTTTTTCATTTTTTTGTGATTCCCTTCTTTCACTGATTTCTTCAATCAGCTAATTGCCTGCTGTATACTTAGTGATCTATAAAGAATTCTGTGAATGGGAGTTGTTCTTATAGCCAAGAAAATAAGCTCTGTGCAGTAGTAACATTTGAGTAGCTCTTTACTATTTTCAAAGCTGGTGTGCTGTTTCTTGGGAGGAAAGGAATCCTAGTGAAAGGTGTCATTGGATGTATGGAATCTGTGGTTTTTCTTTCTAGTCAGTGGAAGGATGCAGAGGAAAGAGATCCAGGTGAGCAAAATTATGCTAAGGATTTTCTTGTCATCATTACAGAACCTCTTTAAAACTGGATTACTTGGACTGTATCATAGACATTTTTAGTGGTATTAAGTATGGTGTGTGTATGTATAATTGAATATAGACATTTTCAAATGTTATTGAGTCTTTAGAAGGTGAGATCATGTATAGCAGAATCTAAGATTTGGTGATATATAAATGCATTCTCCTCCAAGGAAGATGCATGGCAACCTTTAGTATAGAAAATTGGGAGGAACCTTTAGTTATCTAGGAGTCTTGCAAGAAATGCTGACTAGTGTTTCTATAATGATTTCATCCCAATTCCAGAAGGTATAAGTCATGTGTGATTATGAATTTAATACATTAGGTAATTGCTCCAGTTCTGCCTTTATCCTTATTTGGTTATTTAACCTCCCATTCATGCCTATTCTTGTTTTCACTTAGCAGTTTACCTTTTTACACAGACTTGGGGGAAGAAACCCAGCAAGAACTAAATGCCTCCATTTTGTACCTGCTATATTTACAAATGCTCTTCTTTGGAGTGTTAAGTCTAAACTGTTTTATCCAGAAACAAAATGTGGGAGATATGTTTTAAAATAGAATTAAAACATGATCAATTATTTTCAAGTTGAAGCATTTCCAGTTACATTGCTTAAAAGATTAGCTTTTGTAGTCTCATTAGTTTTATTCAGTAAAATATATTCACTTATTAACAAAACAGATCAATGTAGCTGAAACTTAAATTTATTTTTGAAACATTTTAAACCATTTCAGTCAACTTAAAATAAATTTAAATGTTAAATTGTTAAATTAACATTTAATACCCCTTCTTTCATCACTAATGCTCTTCTCCAGAAATAACTAATCATATTCTGTTGATTTTAATCCTCTATGCTGATATTTATTTAGAGAATGAGAATAGTGCTCTGCCCTTGCACTGTCTGAATTTCTGATCTCTAGATTCCATGAGCATAATAAAATGGTGCTTAATTTAAGCTACTGTGTTTTGGGATAGCTTATTATGCAGCAAGAGTAATTGAAAGATAAATGGAATTTGAACATGCTAGAGAAAAGGCTCCTTACTGCTTTAGTAAAAGTCCTGAGATAGGATGTTAAATTGCCTGAACCTTAGTATTTATTTTGGGTTTGGAGGGATGTTAGTTCCTAACAGAAGAGAAAGCTGCAAAGTTAGTACAGGCCAATTGTTTGTGGCTTTTAACGCTTCATTAGTGGGTTTAAACTTTTTCTGTGTGCAAAGGGAACATAAAGATTTTTTGAATATAGAAGATCATAGAAGGGACACCTGGGTGGCTCAGTTGTTAAGTGTCCGCCTTCTGCTCAGGTCATGATTCCAGGGTCCTGGGATGGACCCCTGCATTGGCCTCCTTGCTCAGCAGGAAGCCTGCTTCTCCTTCTTCCACTCCTCCTGCTCGTATTCCTGCTCTTGCTGTTTCTTTTTATGTCAAATAAATAAATAAAATCTTTAAACAAACAAAAAGATCATAGAAAAAGACAATGGAACTCTTACGTCGGTCCAGCATCTTGGAATGTGTCTCAGGTTTGTTTATCCTTATATGTGTTTACTCAGCAAACATTTGTCACACTTATACTTTTGACCAGGGGCATAGTTTTGATTTCAGTATGAAGGCTTGTTTACTTATTTTTATGAAATTATATACAGTCAGAATAAGGGTCTAGTAAGAAAGCTAGCCATGTCTTTTTTTATGTCTCTGAGTAGGGGACTAAAAATTATCCTGGCTATTTGTATATATTAGTTATAATGATAATGGAGATCATGACTATGGTAGAAAAGAGTTGAAGTTGTTAAGTTCAGAAAATATTTAGTGGGCATACACATTTCTGTGAATTTGTTAACTCTCACTTACTGATATTTATTTATTTATTTATTTATTTATTTTGGCAAGATCTCATTCGTTTCTAAGATTCTGTTGTGTGTATATACTACTTTATTTTTTTATTTTTTTTTATTTTTTTATTTTTTATTTTATTATTTTTTATTTTTTTTTTAATTTTTTATTTTTTATAAACATATATTTTTTATAAACATATATTTTTATCCCCAGGTCTGTGAATCACCAGGTTTACACACTTCACAGCACTCACCAAATCACATACCCTCCCCAATGTCCATAATCCCACCCCCTTCTCCCCAACCCCCTCCCCCCGGCAACCCTCAGTTTGTTTTGTGAGATTAAGAGTCACTTATGGTTTGTCTCCCTCCCAATCCCATCTTGTTTCATTTATTCTTCTACCCATTTAAGCCTCCATGTTGCATCACCACTTCCTCATATCAGGGAGATCATATGATAGTTGTCTTTCTCTGCTTGACTTATTTCGCTAAGCATGATACGCTCTAGTTCCATCCACGTTGTTGCAAATGGCAAGATTTCATTTCTTTTGATGGCTGCATAGTATTCCATTGTGTATATATACCACATCTTCTTGATCCATTCATCTGTTGATGGACATCTAGGTTCTTTCCATAGTTTGGCTATTGTGGACATGCTGCTATAAACATTCGGGTGCATGTGTCCCTTTGGATCACTACATTTGTATCTTTAGGGTAAATACCCAATAGTGCAATTGCTGGGTCATAGGGCAGTTCTATTTTCAACATTTTGAGGAACCTCCATGCTGTTTTCCAGAGTGGCTGCACCAGCTTGCATTCCCACCAACAGTGTAGGAGGGTTCCCCTTTCTCCGCATCCTCACCAGCATCTGTCATTTCCTGACTTGTTGATTTTAGCCATTCTGACTGGTGTGAGGTGATATCTCATTGTGGTTTTTTTTTTTTTTTTTTTTAAATTTTTTATTTTTTATAAACATATATTTTTATCCCCAGGTCTGTGAATCACCAGGTTTACACACTTCACAGCACTCACCAAATCACATACCCTTCCCAATGTCCATAATCCCACCCCCTTCTCCCCAACCCCCTCCCCCCGGCAACCCTCAGTTTGTTTTGTGAGATTAAGAGTCACTTATGGTTTGTCTCCCTCCCAATCCCATCTTGTTTCATTTATTCTTCTACCCACTTAAGCCTCCATGTTGCATCACCACTTCCTCATATCAGGGAGATCATATGATAGTTGTCTTTCTCTGCTTGACTTATTTCGCTAAGCATGATACGCTCTAGTTCCATCCACGTTGTTGCAAATGGCAAGATTTCATTTCTTTTGATGGCTGCATAGTATTCCATTGTGTATATATACCACATCTTCTTGATCCATTCATCTGTTTATGGACATCTAGGTTCTTTCCATAGTTTGGCTATTATGGACATTGCTGCTATAAACATTCGGGTGCATGTGTCCCTTTGGATCACTACATTTGTATCTTTAGGGTAAATACCCAATAGTGCAATTGCTGGGTCATAGGGCAGTTCTATTTTCAACATTTTGAGGAACCTCCATGCTGTTTTCCAGAGTGGCTGCACCAGCTTGCATTCCCACCAACAGTGTAGGAGGGTTCCCCTTTCTCTGCATCCTCGCCAGCATCTGTCATTTCCTGACTTGTTGATTTTAGCCATTCTGACTGGTGTGAGGTGATATCTCATTGTGGTTTTGATTTGTATTTCCCTGATGCCGAGTGATATGGAGCACTTTTTCATGTGTCTGTTCGCCATCTGGATGTCTTCTTTGCAGAAATGTCTGTTCATGTCTTCTGCCCATTTCTTGATTGGATTATTTGTTCTTTGGGTGTTGAGTTTGCTAAGTTCTTTATAGATTCTGGACACTAGTCCTTTATCTGATATGTCGTTTGCAAATATCTTCTCCCATTCTGTCAGTTGTCTTTTGATTTTGTTAACTGTTTCCTTTGCTGTGCAAAAGCTTTTGATCTTGATGAAATCCCAGTAGTTCATTTTTTCCCTTGCTTCCCTTGCCTTTTGCGTTGTTCCTAGGAAGATGTTGCTGCGGCAGAGGTCGAAGAGGTTGCTGCCCGTGTTCTCCTCAAGGATTTTGATGGATTCCTTTCGTACATTGAGGTCCTTCATCCATTTTGAGTCTATTTTTGTGTGTGGTGTAAGGAAATGGTCCAATTTCATTTTTCTGCATGTGGCTGTCCAATTTTCCCAGCACCATTTATTGAAAAGGCTGTCTTTTTTCCATTGGACATTCTTTCCTGCTTTGTCGAAGATTAGTTGACCATAGAGTTGAGGGTCTATTTCTGGGCTCTCTATTCTGTTCCATTGATCTATGTGTCTGTTTTTGTGCCAGTACCATGCTGTCTTGATGATGACAGCTTTGTAATAGAGCTTGAAGTCCGGAATTTTGATGCCACCAACGTTGGCTTTCTCACTTACTGATATTTATGAAAAACCATGCTGGCAATTTGATTGGAACTGCATTGAATCTATGGTTCAGTTTCGGGGAGAATTGACCTCTTAACAATATCAATCTACTAATCCATGAACCCAGAATTATTTTCCATTTACTTAGGTCTTCTGTAATTTCCTTCATCAGTGATTTATAGTTATCTTATAAACCTGCTAAGATCATTTATTAGTTCTGTGAGTTTATGTTAAACTTTTTGAGTGCTTTTATTTTGTATTATTTTTATTTAGAAAGTAGTCTTGAACTTTCACATCATGGTAACTTATTTGTGACTGTGTTATCTCAGTCAGTATGACCTTTGAAAATTTTTTTTTTTTTAAAGATTTTATTTATTTATTTGACAGAGAGAGATCACAAGTAGGCAGAGAGGCAGGCAGAGAGAGAGAGAGAGAGGAGGAAGCAGGCTCCCTGCTGAGCAGAGAGCCCGATGCGGGACTCGATCCCAGGACCCTGAGATCATGACCTGAGCCGAAGGCAGTGGCTTAACCCACTGAGCCACCCAGGCGCCCCTAAAATTTTTTATCATAGTATTTTATTCACAAACTAAGAAAATGTTTTGTTTCTAAGCCTTTGTTTCTATCTATCTTTTATTTGTTTATTACTTATTATTTTCTACCAGTTTGGGTTCCAAAAGATTTTGTCAGTATCTTTCATTGCATATTGTTTCACATAGGACTGTATCATGGGAGTCAGCAAATTTCTACCTGTTATGCCTTTCTTTGATCTCTTTTTATAGGCAAAAATTCATATACAGTTGACCCTTTAACAACATGGGGTTTAGGGACACCCACATTTCCCCTTTCCCGTTCAGTCAAAAATCTGTGTATGACTTGGTTCCCCTAAAACTTAACCACTAATAGCCTGTTGTTGACCTGAATCCTTACCAATAACAAACAGCCAATTAACACATATTTTGTATGTTCTGTGTATTATATATTGTATTCTTACAATAAAAAAGAAAAATGTTATTAAGAAAATCATAAGGAAGGGAAGTGTACTTATTGTGCTGTACTGTATTTATTGAATAAAAAATCCACATATAAGCAGACTTGTGGGGTTCAAACTCCTGTTGTTCAAGGGTCAACTGTAATTTAATTTCTTAGTTTTCTCAGTGCTTAAGCACAGTGCATGGCTTTTGTGTTTAATAAATAGCTATTGATTGTTATGAGGAGAAGAGAGAAGTTTCATGTAGGTACCATAAAACCACTTTTATCAAGGCTTATTACCACCAAGGAAATAATAGCAAAGTAGCAAGAAATAGTATTCCATGGGAAACATGACTCTCAGCTTGTTGTCAGCTTGTTTGAATATTACCTGCATTGGTCTAGATGAAGAGAAATTCCTGTGTTGATAGCTGAATTAAACTAGATAAGAAAACAAACAGAATACACTTACATAAAATAATTAGGAAATACAGTTTGAAAGAGAATGCAGCTATTTCCCCTACCTGTTTTAAACTGATGAAAGACTTAAAACCCTATAAATTCACTATTTTTTATTTTATTGAACATTTTTCCTATAAATTGAGTTTATAAATAAAACTGACAAAATGTACTTATTTCTCATTTTCAGTCCAAACAACAATAGTTTTTTTTTTTTTTTTTTTTTGAAGAATTGAAGCTCAGTAACTATACTTTCATCTAATTCCAAAGTTATCAAAGTCTTTAACCAATGTGCCACTACAGATTCTTTACCTGGCCATCTGTTCTTGGTATTAGAACATAGGTTGGTTCTTCTGTGGTGATCCTTTTCCAAAATATAACCTTTGCTTGCTTTTAGTTTTCAGAAAGTAAGAATCAATTTTTTTTTTTGAATGGAAGAGAAAATGTTGTTAATGATATAAATATCTGTGTAAATTCTTTGGACTTTTTAAAATATTAGCCATTTCATTAATCAGTATTAATCAGCGTTAATCATTGAATGCCAAATTTGTGTACAGTATGCTTCTTCCATATTGTTATAGATGCTTCAATGAAGTAATAAATTAGAAACTCTATTACATGTTTATTCTAAAAAATTAAGTAATCCTTTGGTGGGCTTATTAAAACCATGCTCCGGTATGACAATGAAAAGATATGCTGTATATTTTCTTTTCATTTCCAAGTTTTGGATATATTTTTTTAGCACTGGATACCGTGGTAGACATTGTAAAATGAGTTAAAAGACAAATAGTGTTGCTATTCTTAATCGATGAGCACCTAGAAATGAATAATAAAACCCAATAGAAAAAAATAGGAAGAATACAAACTGTCTTTTCAATGAAGAAGAAATTCACTTTGCCAGTAACCATGAGAAGTTACCTCTAATCTCAGTTATAATTTTAAAAGGCAAATTAAAATAACAGTGAGTGAATAGTTTGGCAGTCAGACTGGCCAAATTATAAAGGCCTGTAAGTAAGTGTTGGTAACTGTATAGGTATATTCACACACTGATGATGAGGTTTTAATTTGTTACAACAAGCATGTTCTTTGGTATTTCTTGTAACAGAACAGTACAGAAAAATTTCTCAGTAGGTTTGTAGTTAGGTAAAGAGACCAGGTTTCAGATTTACAGAAAAGAATTAGGTAGGTTTGCCTGGAAAGCTCTTCATACCATTAAGTGAGAAAAAGAAGATGTGGACGGATAAGAAATTTTTACTTGTAAAACTATTTTTTAAAAGATTTTGTTTATTTGAGAGAGGGAGCACAAGTAGGGAGGAGTTGTGGAGGGAGAGAGAGAAGC